>NC_138781.1:122636011-124094441 GCF_965178545.1 Coloeus monedula
TGATGTTATTTTCAGTCTTCTCTGTGGATGTCTGCATTAAGGTGACATACTTTTCTCTGTTAACACATGATATGAAGCTTTAGTCTTAATGCATAATGACAGGTACAGTGCAGGTGAAGAGCACCTAAGAGAAGGAAGACAAAGCTGCACAAAAATTTCCAAGAAGCATTAAACAGCACTGTCAGATTTGTTTTGTTTGAATTATATGTAGACTATTTTAAACTGAAAAGTCAAATTTTCACCTAATTTTAATTTATTCACAAATTTTTAATTTATTCAAACATCTATCTGTGATACAACCATTATTACAGAGAAACTTGAGCCATGCCTGTAAAAAATATGAGCACATATACACGTAGAACAAGAAAATAGAAGTACTTTGGAAGAATGTCACTAAAGCTAAATAAATTAGTGTGTATTGTGTATGTGTGTGTGTTTGTGCACAAACACAGTTTTTGGTTGCTTCCTGCTGCCTACCTCCATGTGTGGTTGACTCGTGGGAAGGAATTAATCCTTGAGAAGTTGTTCAATCAGTCCAGAAGAGCAATGGCATGAGGAATTTGAGGGTCTGAACTTGTAGAAAGCCCACCTATTTTGTTTTTAAATTATCCTAACAGTTAATGGATTTTCATGGAATAGTTTTATTACTGTTGAATCAATGTTTTCTGGATAAAAAGTCTTCCTCTGAAAGAAATGTAAGTTTCAGCTGTCACTGGATTGGTTGCTTTTAATTCTGAGTAGATTCAGCATTTGAAATAGGTGTATTGGGAAAAGATTCCTGTACTGAAAAGCAAACTAGTATTTTCTTTTATTTTTTCTAGATTGACAAGCACAAAATTAAAGAGATTCATATAGCTGACATTAAATGTATTCAAGAGTGTATCTAAGACTGGGCTCTAGCCTATCAGTAATTGTGCCTTACCAATTTTATGTGGGCTTTTTTTTTAAAGTATAAACCCCTATTTTAACTGAAAGGGATTGATAAGTAAATTGTGGATGTGACATAAAGGACAAGTAGAGAAACCACTTCATACTTAATGTATCAATCTTATCATAAATTGTCTGGAGACTAGCGACTGCAGGAAAATTACACTAGGCACCAAAACAGCTGGAAACTGCATTTTCAAATTTATAGAAGGAAATAAAAAATAAGTAATAGTTGGAATTCTGTGTTGTGTTATATATACTCACATAGTCTTCCTCTTCTTTCTGGAAAGGAATTAATTTATAAGTGTATGAAAAAGGACACTTTCTTTATGTTTGAGCTCATAAACAATTTTTCATATACCTCTTATTTCTTAATGTTTTCCTTAGGACTTGCAAATATTTATTTTTAAGAGGTTTCATAGATTATTCTCTCCTATATGTGGCTCTCATTCTTTCTGTCTCCTATTAAATGTAATGTGAAGGTCAGACTCTCAGGTTGCAGCAACAGCAAGGGGATGTATTTGAGTGTTGGATGTAGTTTCTTTTTGATGTGAATGTGATTTGCTAGGTTTCATACATCCCATAAAATAACTCATGACAGCTACATGCTGAAACAGATAGCTTTTCTTCCTTCCATAAACCTTTGACTTGACTGTTCTCTCCACTGCCTTTCACTAAATAGAAAATTTGTGCTAACTCTTGCCCAATAGATGTTCAGAAGGCATGTTTAAATGTGGCAGAAAACCGTAAAAGTATTTTCAGGGATCAGTTGGCTTCAGGTGCTGTCTGTGCTGAGATGGAAATGATTTATCTGAAGTTTTGTTCCTTCTGGGGTCAGGACCAGTAATTATTTCATCATGGGGCAAGTGCCTGTACCTACTAGTAAGGTACAGATTTGAGATACGTGATGACAGTAGCTTCCCTCTTATCATAAAATCTATCCTGACCAAACCTTCCTGAGCCTTTTTTGCCCTCACCTTGCCAGGTAGTCCAGTGTTTCCCCATTATTTAAAAAAATTTTTTGTTGTTGTTTTTAAATCAAAGGACTGTATCTCCTTTCTGAAGAGGCTTGAAAATGGAGAGTGTTACCACAATTGCCATGTTTCAAAATAACACTCAATACCCTCTAAAAAGAAAAAACCCTTTTCCATAGTTTTGCTTGTTTGTATACTTATGTGTAGAGGATCATGTGTATAAAATTAAGCAAAAAAATATTCCTAATTATTTTCAAAACTATTTTCTGTTGCCTTTGTAACCAGCAGCTGTGCAATTGCTAACACGGTTCTAACAGAGCAGAAGTGTTCACGTTGTAAATAATGATGAAGTTTATTAACAATAGAAACATCACAACAGAGTTTATTTTAGCTATACACTGTATTTTAGTGAAGTTTCCAGAGCAGTCAAGTGTGAGAGAATTGCAATATTAGAAGATTATAAACTAGGAATTATGAATAAGGTCAAAACAAAAGCTGGAAATAGTATGCTGCGTACATTTATGAAGCGGAAACTACTCATAAAATTGCAGATGAATTGTGTTCGTCTTGCTCTACGTGGAGAAGATTCCCAGCATGAATTACCATTTGTGGAAGTTGTGAAAGGCTAAGGTGTACAAATGCACCATATATCCTCTTTAGTGAGACAAAATTAGAATGAACTATGTGTGACTGGGTCAAACATAAGGATAGCACAGAGACAAAATACATTAGTTGGCTCTAGAGACCCAATTTCTTTGTAACTAGTTGTCTTTAAAGCAGCTTACAAAACCTGTTGGTTTATACATTGCTCTTTTTTCTGGTTTAGTTAAGGACATGCACACTATTTCTTGAACTATTTTTTTAGTACTGTTATTCAGGAACTATTCTTCAGGGAACATTTAGGATAGGTATAAAACTCCAAGGCAGGTTTATTCATGACTACTCTGTTAGTTTAGATAGTGCTTCTTTTGTACCTCCTTGAAGACAAGCACACAAGTCACTTGAGCTGTAGAATGGAGAAAGAAGATGTTGTGTGTTGTACTTTGATAATCAGCTTCAAAGTAATAAAGCCAGAAGGATTCAGAAATGTAATAATTAAATATAATAGGAAGAGATTCACTGCAATGGATAAACAGTGGAACACATGAGAAGAGCTGAAGGCTGTAATCACGTCTTGTAATGTTTTTCAGTGTGTGCATTCAGTCTTTGCTGGTGTTACATCTGATCTACAGCTGTGGCAAGGAAGCAGTGCTTCATCTGTGTACACGGAGATCCAGCCATGGCCAAATTTTGCTCACTTGCAAAAGAACTTAAATGAGTAGTCTTTATCTGACAAGTGCTATCTTTTTGCACAAATTACATTAATAGGCACTTACTATTTGCGTAATAATTATTAGCTACCTGTTCCACTGTTGCGATCAAGTTGTTTAAGACTGAAAGTTGTGCATACAGTCCCAGGTAGTGCTAAGAAGGAACTCACCTTCTTGCTTTTGCTGCAAGTTTTCTGTGAAAATATTTAAAATATTGAAAATCAAAAGCTCATTTTTCATGTTTTTTAATTGAACTCAAGACAGCAGAGCTAGCATCTGGCAATCATTTTTGTATTGTACTGTAGTTCTTTTTGAGCAAAAGTACTGCATCTAATGAAAATGTCATGATGTAATATGAATTACTTCATAAACACGTTTTTTCATGAGTAATAGCAATTTTAGTTGTATTTCTTACCAAAATTGATTTTAGTCAAGTGAATAAGATAAATACGCTCTTTTCTCTTTAGTTCCTTATTCTTTTCTGCCAAATATACACATTTATTAACTTTATGGTTCATACCATTACTTGCTGTCATGTAGGTATTGGCTAGCCTGTGCAGAATTTTGTGTTCATTTCTCCTTGTTAGTTTCTCCTAGTTAGTGTATAATATATAATTACATGGTTACTCTCTGTATGACATGCTTTGCTGACTCGCTGTAGTTTTCAGGTCCCAAGTGTTGGTGGGATATACTTCTTGGGGGGGTTAAATTTTAACTGCTTTACCATGAGGTGGTGGGTATTTGAAGATTTGAGTGCATTGGATAGAGATGTTCACACAACCACCATGAATATAGTCCTCTGTTTTTGTGCACGGATTCCTGCCTGGAGGGGTCTCTCCACAATTAGTCTCATACTGTTGTACTAATGGAGAACTGATCTCTTGAGCTGATCACTTCTCTTCAACCTAGTAAGGCAGATGGATTTGGATATGGGCATGCAAGGTGATCATAGGGCATATACATCCTTCACATTGGTCAACTGGAAAACTTTGGGAAAGTCAATATGTGAATGGGTTGTAGACAGGCAGGACAAAGTTTCGACTCTGGAATGCATGCTGAACTCACAGACTGCTGAAGTTTGAAATGTTTTGGGGTGAACATCCAATCACTGACTAAATACAAATTCTCCTTCGACAGGATGTGAAAAATACATAAAAGAAGATTGATAAGAGGGATGTCTCTATGGTGAGAACTGTTATTTTTTTAGGCTGGTGTATGTTTACATGCCCTGAATCTTCTGTAGTTCTTCAATTGCAGCTTTTTATTGCTTCTTAGCAGCTTAGTATGACTTTGGCAGAAAGTAGTTGATGATGCATGAGAGAAAGTGGTATCCACTAGGGTGTTTTTTTCCTCTTCATTTTAACGCACTGCATATGGGTATCTTCAGCATCCCATTTTATGTATTTTTACTATCAGTGCAAAGAAGTGGAACAAATGTGAGCAAGAACAGATTTCATTTGCTATTCCACTGCCATCATCCTGTTAGTACTTTATTACTTACTGAAAACCTATCTTGGAGTAATGGTGTGGTGCTGCTTACGAGCAGAGATGTGATTAATGGCAAGGTTTTGATCTTTTTTCTTCTGTAATGGGGAAATGCTAACTTAGAGCAGAAGTTATGTCATTTACCTTACTCACTGAGAGTTTAATGTAAGCAGCATGGAAGATGCCTGCTGTTTGCAGTAGACCTGATAGCATTATTCATTAGATGTATTTTCTTCCAGTTGATGGAGGCAAATTCTGCATATACAGATCTGAGTTTCTACATATGTATGCATTATTCAGGGTAAGTGGTTAACCAATTTATGTGGATGTATTTCAGGCTCTTGTCTCTTTGGAAACCACTCATGGTGATTGTTCCAGGTATCAGAACTACATGATCAGTTGCCTAAATCACATGGGATTATCTTTGTTTCCTAACAATGATGATTGAACCTTACTGTGCATGGAAGAGTGACAAAGCAACATGACAAAGAAGTACACTGACCTTTCTTTTTCTCATTAACCACTGTTTGACCTTACTGGTTTTCTCAAACACGGAATGGCCCTGGCTAGGACAGCACTGCCAGAAGCTCTTTGGGGAGGTTCTTCCTGCTTTTGCTGAAGTGGTCACTTTTCACAGAGGCATTCACTGTGCTGGAGGAATACCAAGAATTGCATGAAGATACATTGTCCTGTCAGTTGTGAATGAGTCTGTTAAGACTGAAAAGGGTTCTGGACGTCCTTTCAGGTCTGCTTATATATTTCAGTAATTGCCAAAATACAGCAATCAACCTGGAGTAGAGCCCAAACTGTGGATATGAAATATGGTTTTCTGCTACTCTCTTTCCCCAGCAAACAGAGTGAAGCAGATACCCCTCCTTCCCTGTCCCCTTCGAATCCTCTTTCTCGTCTCAATTCATGCACTCACTGTTGGAGTCAGACTAGCTGGCTAGTGTTTAGAGTGTTTAGAGTCATGGGTTTGGTTTTGCAAATGCTGAAAGAGGAATCGAGCTTGTCTTCCACTAGCTAGGCAAGTGCTCTCACTGCTCTGGAGAGGAAGCAGGGAACTCCTCAGGATGCTTTAAAAAAACCTAGTGCTGGATGGTGCTCTAAAAATGTGATGCTAAGAAGTGTGAAAGCTTCAGGGTGAGCATCCGACTCTGAAGTGCCCAGATTAGGCTATTTCAGATCCCCTTACTTTGTGGATTCAAATTGATTTAGGCATGAATTAGATATTAAACACTTCCTTCCTCTTTAAGAAAATTTGGCATAAAGCAGAAAATTACATTTTAAAGGGCATGGGGAGACCTAAGGACACAGCTGTGGCTGCAACTGAAGTTGGGAACAGTCATTAATTATTCCCAACAATGCAGAGTTTATCAGGTTCAGAGTTTGGCATCAAAATCCTCACAGCACTTTTAGTCTGTAATCTTAGAACTGCTGATCTAGAAGGTGTCCTATTTTTAAGATGTTTCCTTTGAACACAGTGGATCATCAGGGGATCAAAGGTCCGATATCAGGATTAACAGTTCATAAAACTAGTTTATTGAAATCAGTTTTGGTCTTAAATATTTCCTCAGCGCTCATGGGAGAAAAAAAATCAACAGAAATGATGTAGCAGGAATGAAAAGGCAGTGCAAACTTGACTGAAATGAAATCTAGTTCAGAAATGGAGGGAAGAGCTGTGGGTGCTTTTGCTTCTCTGACTGACTTCAGGATCTTCTCCCAAGAAATGATGAGTATGATATGAGGAGAAGATACAAGGAGAAAAGATGACAAATATGAGGGAGGACTTCTTTACTGTGTGCATGACCAAGCACTGGCACAGATTGCCCATGGAGGTTGTGGAGTTTTCCTCACTGCAGGTATTCAAGACGCTTCTGGACACAATCCTGTGCCTTGTGCTCTGGGATGACCCTGCTTGAGCAGGGAGGTTGGATGACCCACTGTGATCCCTTCCAGCCTGACCCATTCTGTGAATCTCTGATTCTCCATTACTTTGAACCTCTGTCCTGTGTTATCTTTGTACTTTCCCCCATGATTCACCTGGAGTGCTCTTTCATGACATCCAAAATCTTTGCATCATTCCATCAAAACCCACCTTGGCTTAAGAAAGCCCTCTGTAAACTATAACTTGCTTCTTACCCACCTGGGTGTATATACTGGTAAGGTACAAGGCCCCTTCCCTTCCCTTCCCTTCCCTTCCCTTCCCTTCCCTTCCCTTCCCTTCCCTTCCCTTCCCTTCCCTTCCCTTCCCTTCCCTTCCCTTCCCTTCCCTTCCCTTCCCTTCCCTTCCCTTCCCTTCCCTTCCCTTCCCTTCCCTTCCCTTCCCTTCCCTTCCCTTCCCTTCCCTTCCCTTCCCTTCCCTTCCCTTCCCTTCCCTTCCCTTCCCTTCCCTTCCCTTCCCTTCCCTTCCCTTCCCTTCCCTTCCCTTCCCTTCCCTTCCCTTCCCTTCCCTTCCCTTCCCTTCCCTTCCCTTCCCTTCCCTTCCCTTCCCTTCCCTCTCCACACTGCTTTGAGAGTGGCCCCATTCCGGCTCAGTGCTGCACTGCACGGCTTCTTGTGTCGCTGTGGAAACCGCCACTTCTCGCTCTCCGAGCCGTGTGCTCAGAGCGGGCTGCCACGCCGATGCCGGTTCCTGGCTGCTCATGGCCCACGGCACCCGCGGCGCCTGCGGCATCGCTCCCTCACTCGTGATCGTGTGGCCGGGGACCCCGAGATAGGGATGGGGTCTGCGATAAGGTGCGGGCTCCCGAGGGGGCCGGGCGCATCCAGCCGCTAGCATGGCTGCAGTCACGTGCTCCTGGGATGGCTGCCGTGTGGTCTCAGCCACGGGATTATGGCCATCCTCTGCTTTAGGGGTAATGGGACCATACAAAAGCTCCTCAAGAGCTTCACTGATTACAATTAGTCCACGGAGAGCTTCTGTTGCTAGTCCATGTTTTGTTTGATCCCTTATCTTATCCCAGATCTCGTACCAAAACCACCCATGACTAGATCCAGGAGGTTCAATATCAAAAAGTAAGTCTTGAGAAATATAGAAGAAATTTTTGAAAGGCCAGTTAAAAAAAATGTTCTAGATCTCCCAGAACAAATACTTTCTTGTTTTGTTGTTCAAGGATTCCTTTAACTTCTAGATACATTTTTTTCTGTGGCTCAGAGAGCCACATTTCCCACGATTCTTCCATAGTCCAGAGAGAATATCCAAACCAAGGTGAGAAGAGAGAGATCTAGAGTGGTTTTTACTCACGAATTTTCTGTCCTTAGGTATGAGTGTCTTGCCCGCAATTCTCTACCATTTGTTACAGCGGGAATTCTGTAACACAATGTATCAAACCAGGAGGCCCGTAGAAAGAAGTATGTAAGGCAGATTCTTGATAGGTGTTGCAGAGATGTTTATTTCTCCAGCCGCATGGCCGGAGCTCTGCCGAGGAGCTCTCACAGTCTGGGTTGAGGGTCCTTCTGCCCGCGCAGGGGAACACAAAACAACCGATGGGGAACGAGGCTGAGCAGGGGCAGGGAAACCCCGTGTGTCCCCTCAGGGCCCCTCTGCCAGGGCTACATGGCAGGGGGAGGGACCCTGACACCAAAGCAAATACAAAACCAGAAAGTATGAAGGAGAAGAAACAGTCTGCTCTTAAATAGTTCTAACAAAGAGAGCACAGTTAAACATGCCCTGTGAATTGGAACTGGTTTTTTTTTCACTGAGAGATATAGGAGGTCAGCAAGACAAGAATCCAAAAAATTCATCCTGACTGCTGAAACCCTGTCTGATAGAGTATACTCAAACAATTTAGAAGTCAATTGCTCAGTGACACGGATTACAAAAATGATGCTATTTAGATTTTAGGACACATTTTAAATCTTTACAGCAGTTTATAAAGAACAGTAAATTAATTTTTACAGTCTGGGTCATATGTGTATTTTTAAGCACAGATAGGCTATACGTCAAAATGGTCAAATTCACAGGGTAGTTTAACTTGAAATAAAAACAAATATTTAAAAAAAAAGAAAAAAAAGAAGCAGGTCAGGTAGCACATGATAAGTTTTCGGTGTTTTAAATACTGTACATCAATGTTAGTGGCCCATGCAGACTTTAGTAAATGATAAATTATATAGAAGGGTGCCCTTTGAAAAGAATTTTCATGTATGAAAGCTCCATATCTGGCCAAGGAAACTTTTCTAGTCAAGTTTTTTTAGGTTCATATAGTTTCCTAATTATTAAGATTAATTATGTTTTATTCAGTAAAAATACTGGGACAAAATTGTTTTTATATTGATCTGCAATAATAGTGCATGTATGTATTTATTGGAACTGTCCACGAGGTAAAGAAAGGTTTTTGTCCATTTGTCAAACTTGTTTCTGAAGTATAAACAAAATAATTTCTTATTTATAATTAGAAAAATGGTGTGGGGACAAGTTAATTCATTGAGGATGAAGTTTGTATTAAAAATTTGAATTTATAAAAGTTTGAGAACAGTTTTGTGTTAAATTGAGTTAGAGCATGCATTGCACAAAGTTTTAGTATTATTTATCTCTACATTCTGTAAAAGTAACAAAATCAAATAACAACAAGTGCTTTTTGGTTTTCCAAAGATAAAACATTTTTGAGTGTTTGTAAGCACAGCGGATATAAAGACTTCCATTTTAAACCCAGTAAATACCTAACAAGTTCTTCTGCAATAAGGGGAATACTGTCTCTTGTTTCAAAGTCCACCATTATCAGAGGTAAAGTTCCTTCTTGAAATACATGGTATGGAGCTCTTTACTGTAATTACCTTGCAAACATGAAAGATGAGAATATTAACACATTTGCAGCTTTGGGGCACAGATTAAAAGGTTTTTTTTGCCATCTTTGTGTCTTTTGATCTTTGGATTTGAAATACAGAGAGAATAAATCTAAGTAGTACTGTAAGAGCAAACCCTGTCAAAAGATGTGTTTATCCCCTTGGGAGAAAACAATTAGATTATAAAGAGTCCAATCGATTTCCTTAGTTTACCAAAAATTTACTTGTTCCTGTTACAAGCATAAATTGATTATTTGGAATATATAAGAAGTCTGTAAAGAAAATAGTTTGACTTTTCAAGTTTTCATTTTTTCAGTTTTGAAACTATTAAATAAGCTCTTTGCATTTTTTTCTTGCTTTTTAGAAAGTCAATGGGCATTTTATGTCCTGAGCATTGTCTATGAATAGAAATTTCATCTTAAATCTTCAGTAAATAATGTGTATTGGGTTTAAAATTCATGAAGAGAATTAATGCTTTATGTTGGAAGAATACTTTCTATATATCAGATGTCCATGTAATCTTTAGAAAAGGCAGCAGTTTAGTTTCCTGAAATCCCGAGAAACTATTTATACTTTTATTCTGTATTACAAACACTGGCTGAAATAAATCAGGAGTTGAAGCTAAAAGATACACAGAGCAATTATATATTAAGTATATGGAATGTATATTTATATATTTGTCTAAGCACTCCATCTTATAACTTAAGCTGAGCTGTGGTGGAGACAAAGCTGATGTTACTGTATGGGCATGATTTGTATGATATGGAGGATGTTTCTCAGGGTTATAAATAGGTCTTTTTTTTTTTTTTTTTGGCCATACTTTTAAAACAAAGTAATTCTAACCAGGAAAAATGTCTTTGGTGTTCACTTTGGTCCTGCCCTTTTCTGAGCATTGAAAAATAGTATGGACAATGTCTTCTGAAAAGATGATCATGGAGAGGTGGGCAGAGAGAAGAACCTTCCGAAGTTTAACAAAGAAAAATGCAGGGTCCTGTACCTGGGGAGGAACAACTGCATACACCAGCACAGGCTGGGGCTGACCTGCTGGAGAGCAGCTCTGCAGAGAAGGACCTGGGGGTCCTGGTGGGCAACATCTGTCCGTGAGCCTGCAGAGCCCTGGTGGCCAAGAAGGCCAATGGTGTCCTGGGCTGCATTAGGAAGGGCATTGCCAGCAGGTTGAGGGAGGTGATCCTGCCCCTCTACTCAGCCCTGGTGAGGCCACATCTGGAGTGCTGTGTGCAGTTCTGGGCTCCTCAGGACAAGAGAGACATGGAGCTCCTGGGGCAGGTCCAGCGGAGAGCTACTGAGTCGGTCAAGGGTGTGGAGAATCTCTCTTGCAGTGAAGGGCTGGGCCTGTTCAGCTTCAAGAAGAGGTGACTGCAAGGGTTCCTAATTAATGTGTATAATTATCTAAGAGGAGGGTGTCAAGAGGACAGAGCCAGACTCTTCTCAGTGGTGCCAAGCAATAGGACAAGAGGCAACAGGCAGAAACTGATGTGCATTAAGTTCTACCTAAACATGAAGAAGAACTTGTTTACTGTTGTTTTTCTTCAGCATACAAGAAAAGGCATTTAATGTCTAAGTATAGTTAGACACTAATTATTTGGAGCTTTGAAGATGAGAGTCGAGCTTGTTTCCTAAATGATCTAGAAGGGCAATTATCTTTCACATGTGAAAATGTTGGCAATTGCTGCAGTAAGTGACTGCTCGGAAGCCGAGTTGTACAAGCACTGTCAACTACTTTGGAACATTTAAAATTTCTTTCTTTAGACGCAGCAGAGAACTGTAGAAGAAAAATACCTTCACATTTTGGTTCTTAGCAGCCATCTCCCTTGACTGACTGGGTATTTCTGTCAAGCAGAGGTTTTTAGTGTGGTAGAGCAATGAGACTGAGAAGCTGTCAGACGCTTTAGTTCCACAGCAAATGGATTCATGGGGGATTAGCTGTGTGCCTCCTACCAGAGGCGACAGGCCCACATGACATGAACTGAAGTCCTCTGCCACCATGCAAACAAACCAGCATCCTAGGGAGATTGATTGGGATACCATCAGTGTACAGTGCTCTTCAAGGTATTAATTCAGATCTGGAAAGCCCTTTCCAATGTACTTCCATGCAAATGAACTTTATTTTATCATTACTCCTTGAAAATAAGGTTACCTGGATCTCAGAACTTTGTTTCCTCTGTAGACTGACATTGATGTTTCTCTGAACTTGCTTACTGCTGGCAAATTCTACTATTCCAGTGATATTGCTGTCTTTTGATACATGTGCATTTTTATTCAGGAGAGGTGTTTGGTATTGCTTATTTGTGGTTCATTAACCGTGGGCTCTTTTATTGTAATGATACTGAGAAGAACAATCACCTCATGGCATTTTACAGGAGCCCAATACCATGCACTGAAGTTACTTAATTGCAAATCTCATGTTTTTTTCATATGATTTTGTCATTGTTTGTATTTAAATATGTGTAAGTGGTACAATAGTTCATAAATGTTATATGTTACAAATCAACAACAAACTGACATAATCTTGATATGGGATGGTATTCAACGAAGATTAACATGTAATAACTACTTTGGGCTTGATGTTACTGTGTTGTATATATAGAAACACTTGTTTTACTGTTCTCTCTTTTTGTTTTCTATGTGTCCTCCTTAGCAATGTCTCACAGTGAATCTTTCAGTCTCTTCTCTCAGCCTTTTGAGCTTCACCCTTTCCTATCACTCATCCCATTTTTGTATGGAAGGGAAAGCAGCTTCCTCTCTATGGGGACCCTCAGTTAACCCATTTATTCTCCCAGAGAGAGAGTATTGTTACTGCTTTCAAAGTTAGGCTGTCTAGATACAATTCTCCATAAGTTTCACTGCTGAAATTAATGAGAGTCTCCTTTTAAGACAGAAGTTATTTTATTAGTCATGTGTCCATGCTGGCCCCTTCCAAGAAGATGCCTACTCCCAGTTGTTGGGTTTCTTGGTATGATGTGAAGATCTTCCTTTACGTGAATCCCTAACAATCAAGCTCTCTAGGTTTTCAAATGTGGTAGTTGAACTTAGCTCATGAAGGTCCAAAGGAAAACATCCATGAAGACTTGCACGCCAGAGCTAACTACTCTGTGGGGGGAACTAAAGGGCCTGGTTACAATTTTGGAAAGAAGAAGTCATATCAGTTTTGTAAAACCCTGCATTCTATTCAGTGGGAGGAAAAGCCTTCCAATGCTACTTGTAATACCTTGTCTTCTGTTGTACAAAGGAATTAGTTAGACTTTCATCATGGTCCAGATTTTATGTCCTTCAAAAAAACCAACTTCCTTGCAGGATGCTAAAAGATTCTGACTTCATCTTTATCATGGACATTAAGTACTGTATGTGAAAATAACTTTTTGTTTTCCCCTTCGTCATATGTTACTCATATATTTCTACAAGATATTTCAATTGACAGGCTTTTTTTGAATTTTTGCCTTCATCTGGGATTATTAAAATTCGTTGTACTTTAGGTGCCCTCTTTCTTTGTTCAACAGCATTAAAATCAGTTAGGAGGAAATAGCTGCTAGTAATACTGTTTCTTTAATCGACATGATTTAGCATATAAGGAGTTGCTGTGTGGCATCTGAAGGGACTTAATACAGCCGTATGATAACGTAATTCCTCCTTTGGATGAGGTGCTGCTGGAAACATTTGCCAGTAGGCTGGTAGAAGGAAGAGGCTAGCAATCATCAGACATTTGCAGACAGCAAATCATTTGGGCATTTTAATTCAGGCTTGAGTCATGAAAACTTGAGCAATTAGTTATAAGTACATGCAAAACAATGCACACTGGAAAGGATAATTTGAGATGCCTTGGATCCAAATTCTTTGTGTCCACACAATTAAGAAGTTCTAACAACCTGGCTTGTTCTTTTTTATTATTTATTTTTTAATCTCAGGAAGACTGTCATTTTACTTATGTCTTTGCAACTATTAGTGTCACAGTACTTAGCAGTAGTTATTATGGGTGCCAGTACCCTTGTGGTTTCTTACTAATGACGTGCTTCTCTAGACCCAGTTTCTTTCTAAGGAAAAACTTCATTGGTGGGGTAGCTTGGGGGGTCCAGTTGGAGGCATGTCCCTTCAGGAAACATTTTGGAGCCTGTGATTCTTGCACAGGACACTGAGTGTACACTTGATAGCAGTAGCCAAAGGTGGAAGCATGCTGAGGCTGCTACCAGAAACTTTGGAGAAACCATCAACAGGACTCATAATGTTTAACTCCAGTAGCTCAGTAAATTTACTGCTTTACTGAAATAGATGGGACAGCTGCAGTTCAGCACTGTTCTGCTGAATTAGCAGGTGAAATTTAACAGTGAACTACTACACAAAAGAAGCAAAGGGCCACAGAGAGCATCAGTGAAGGAAGGCTGGAAGCAATGTTTACCCAGGGAGATTTAATCTGCACTCGGGTGGTCAGAAGCAAGGATGACCAGTTTAAATTAGTCCTGGGAGACATGAGAAACATGTGGCAAGCTACTTACTGTTTGTTTTGGATAAACAGAAAATGCAGAATGCTCAGCACTACACTTGAGGCAGTTAAGGGTTACCATTTTTCTTGCTGCTGTTTACTTAGTCACTAATTGGCACAGCCATGTGTTTTGATCTAAGCAAGGTTTGTTTACCTATCTGTTATTAAAGGTTCTGGCTCTCAGTTTAGACAATAATACATCAAAACCACGAAGAAAGTACAGAAAAGACATGAACCTCTTAGAGCGGGCCCAGAAGAGGGCCACAAAAATGATCCAAGGGGTGTAGCACCTGTACTAGTTTGAAAACGAACCAGTGGGAGTCACCAAGTCAGAGTAACAATTTAATGGGGAAACTAAAGAAAAGGAAAAAAACTAAAAGAAAACACTGTCAAACTGACAGAGTCAAGATACAACCTGAGTCCCTGTTAGGCAGGGTGGTGGTAGCAGTCTGGTAGAATGGTGGCTGCAGTGCTCTGAAGCAGTGATCCTGTAGAAAAAGGGCCTGCTCTTCCTCAGGCCCAGTGGTGGCTGTATACCTCCTGTCCTCTGGAAATCCAGTGGAAAGGGTTCTCTCTGGTGCTCAGAGTCTCAGATTATATCCACGATGGGATGCTTGGTTCCTCCCTCTGGGTGGAGCATCTCACAATGGGGTAATGAGTCATGAGGCCAAGTGTTGATTAGGCTCATTAACAGAAGATAGTCTGGAGGGAGTTATCTATGAGTCATGGGCAGGACAACGATGGGCCATTAACAGCAAGACAGTCTGGGAGGAGGAGGCAAGGAAACACTGCCCCACCTGATTTCAACAGCTCATGAGGATGGTAATAGAATACACTGCAACCCAGGATACATCTTTTGTATGAGAGAAGAGTGCTGTGGAAGTTCAGCCTGGAGGAGTTTCCAGGGAGATCTTATTGCAGCTTTTCAGTACCTAAGGGAAGGCTTATAAGAAATGAGTGAACAGACTTTTTAGAAGGGTCTATTGTGGTAGGGTAAGGGGTATGGTTTTAAACTAAAAGAGGGTAAATTCAGACTAGATACAAAGAAGAAATTTTTTACAATGACGTTGGTGGAGCACTGACACAGGTTGCCAAGACAGGTTGTGGATGCACCATCCCTGGAATAATCCAAGGCCAGGTTGTATGAGGCTCTGAGCAACCTGACCTAGTTGAAGATGTTCCTGCTCATTGGAGGAGGGTTGGACTACATGGTCTTTAAAGGCCCTTCCAACCCAAGCCATTCTGTGGTAAAAAATCAGTCAGTTTATCTTTGTCAGTCAATTTTTTACTACTGGAAAGCAGTTCAGGGCTGATGACCTGATGCATTCCTTAGCTAAATCTAGTGTACAAAATGGAATTTTACAGCCACACACCGATTTTTTTTCTTCTTCCCTCTCACTCATCTGTCATCAAGGAAATCCCAGGAATTATTACAGCCAACACAAAACTAAGATTATGGTGATGGCTTTCTCTTTGATATGCATGTCCAAAATTAACCAGATGTATTCTACCTTCATAACCATCTCCTATCCAAAATATAATTTTGCTGTGTAGGAACTTTTTTTTTTTTTCTGAGAGACACAGAGTTAGTGTACTCAGAACTGCAATCACGTTTACTGTCTGACATAGCCAGCAATTCAGTATCCTTTCAGCTTAAAGTTTTTCTCACAGTACGTTACTTTGTTACTTCAGTCTGCTCTAGCAGTGGAAAAGCTCATCATTCCTTTGTGAGTTCGTTCATGAGAAAATGATAATTGGTGAAATGTGGAATATCTATTACAGATTTTCTGTAGGTTTTATTTAGAAATCCCTGTATTCCTTTCTCATGAGGCAGTATTTAAACTTCAGTTCTATGACTGTATCTTTAATTCTGTATCATTATAATGCATGTAGTAACTAAAGCATGGTCTTGTGTGAGCTAAATGATATTAATGTTAACAGAAGCACAGCTAGACAAACCACAAGTGTGCTCGCGTGTGCTGTCTGAGTTAAATGAAGTGGAAATTTACTACTGTGAGCTGTGCAATGTGAGATAACATACAGTCTCATTTGTTTGCAACTGATCTTCAGGCATGTCCACTGGGGGCAAAGAAATCTAGACATCTTTCGTTTGTCCATTGCAAAAAAAGGGATGTGGCTCTTTTTAGCGTGTCCTGAGGGAATCAGTACCCAGTTGGTACAGAAAGGAAGGAAGCACAGTGCATTCTGTGTCAAAATGGTATGAGTCTTGTCCTACACATGGAGCTGGTAACCTAAGGAGGGATGGCAACACTCTTGAGGCCCAGTTCCTAGTAAGGCACTATCCCTATTTGCTGTTTCTCCATGAGACTGTTCAAATTTAATATGGTGTTATTATGTTTAGATATCCTGAGACATTTTCAGGTAAAATATTTCTCCTGAAAAAGTAGATTTGCCAGTTGCACCTCCACAAGCACATCTGCTTGCAGAAGAGCCTGGCTTAGACAAAATTCCTATGCTGGACTTAAAAAATAAGTGGTGAAAATGTCCTTTTTTAATACTTTGAAAAAATTTAAAATGAAGAAGTAGCAGAATAGTGTTCATAAGCCTCAGTCTGAGCAGCCTGTTTGTCTTGTCTTGTGCTGTCCGCTGCTGAGAGGCCATAGGTTTTCTCTGTTCTATTGAATGAACACAAACACATGGTTCACATGCATGGCATTGCAAAAAACATCCCATCTGGGCTTTCATTTAGTAATGAGAGTAGACAACAAAGGTGTATGTAGGAATACAGAATACCTTTCACACTTTCCTACTTAAGGTCTCCAATTTAAGGCTTTCTATTAATGATTTAGTCTGCCAATGTTGTCTTAAAATCTTTGTATCCGGTTTTCCCTTGGGAGAAAGTCCTAAATGGTTCCTTTATGTCCATTCATCCATTCAGTTAATAAGATCTGAGAAGTGTTGTTTTCATCAGCTAGTCAACCTTGTAGTAACCCATTCTTCATCTGAGTTCTTTGCCTACCGAGCACTGAAGAATGTTAGGAAGTTTTCTGTCTCTCGTGCATGCCTAGAAGGCTAGTAAGTCACTCACAGCAGGCAAAAAAACTGCAAATCCACTCTTGATTCCAGTATTGGCCAAGATTGTGTGAAAAAACAGAAGGAAGTGTATCTTCTGAAGTACAGTCAGTCATTCTAAAAAACACGAGAGTACACTGCTTCATTTTGCAGTGGCTCCACATTAGGGTATTGCTGTATTTACCTTTACATTCCGGTCAGGTGAAGTCTGTGTAAGAAGGTGTGTGTATTGGGTTGACCCTGAGTTGATGGACAGTCTTTAAGACCAATTACGCTTCTCGCAATTTACATATTTAAACTGCACAGAAAGGCGGGACTTCCCCTTTTTGTCAGAGCTCGCCTGCTGGAAGGTGGGGGCAGCTCGGGGCCTCCCGGCCCCGCCGGGCCGGGCCGGGGCCACTGCCCCTTTCCCCCTTTCCCAACGCTGTGGCACGGACCCTGGGTGGCTGGGGGGGGACTGCCTCAGAGCCACAGGCAGCTAAAACCAGCCATGGACTGCTCACAGCTAAAACCAGCCATGGACTGCTCACAGCTAAACCCATCCAGCGCGGCTTCTGGGGACCGGCGGGTCCCTCTCCTCTCCATGCGGAGCCGGCGGAGTCAACGGGAGCCGGCAGAGCCTCCTGTCTGCAGCCAGCACACTTCGTGCTGAACTGAAGAAGACACCACGCAGCCAGCAGCACAAAGGGAGCGAGGCTTTCCCCACCGTAAAGCCCGAACAAGAACACCCTTCAGCATGGCGGCGTCAGAGTCAGAGAGAAAGAGAAGTGAGCCATGTGGGACGGAGCTGGAAATGGCGACTGGGAGAAAAGAGGGCGGTGCCGCGATTCTGGCGCGCAGCTTAAAAGAAACCTTCTTGCATGCCGTGGTAAGAAACTGTAATACCACAAACTGTTTGTCTCTTTAATCCATTTGAAGAACATGGGGGGATGGAGAATCCTCGTGTGGCCTATGAAGATTATGAAGAGTGCCTATGCCAGGCTGTATAGAAGCAGTGAGAGGCTTTTAGAGACTTGTGGCGAAGAAAAGCCTTTGTGTGCAGGCCAAAATAACTTATCCTTAAAAAGATTAATAACCCCATGTAATGGCCCATGCTTTGTAGTGTGAAGGAACTGTGAACTTTTTCATGGGAGAGGTGTTCTACACAGAGCAGATTGTTTGTTTCCGGGCAGATCTGCTGTTAGTGGCAGTTTGGGAACCACGTGCAACTGAAGAAAAACCCTTTTTTCCTTAAGCATAAGAGAGAGACTCTTCAAGAACTGCAACACTAACATCCCATGTTCTGTTATCCTTGTGTGAGCTAGGTAAAAGGAGAGAAGTGCTGGAAAGAGGGGGGGGGAAATTTGCTTTAATTTTGTTTTGTTATTTTCTCTTTACTTTTAATTCTATTAGTAATAAAGCTCTTTCATTGTACTGCAACTGTTTAAAGTTTGTGCCTGCTTTGCTTTTCTCCTAATTCTTATCTCACAGAAGGAAAATAAGTAAGTAATGAATATTTTGAACCAAAACCACTACATTTAATTGGTGTTTTCTGCCCGGTTTCGAACTCAACCCGCTACAGTGTGACAGAGTCTGCAAGGGCAGGAAAGATAGGATTTTGTTGAGTGAGGGGATCAGAGGAAAGATTGTTTAGAAGTTTAACAAGCATGCTGGGTGTACAGAGCTATGGTTCTTTCTGCAGTTTGCTCTTTATGCTGTGTTTAGTGGTTACACTGTCACTGTGGCATATTGTTTTTTAAATTGACAGTGGTAGTGATTTGGTTCTCCAGCACTGGTATTTCCCTGAAATGTATGTACCATTGTGAGTTAAACAAGAAAGTCAGTTATTTTCCTCCAAGATTACATAAAATCTTCTGGAATTCTTTTACTTTTGGTTGAAGTTCTTTTTCTGCCCCTACAGATGTACCTGTCAGCGCATAGTTAGGAAAACAGTCACATTTTCTAATAGAAATTCTGTCTGCTTCTAAAAGAGAGAAAAAATGCTGCAGAGTAAATGAGACACTTTTAAAAAATGTATTTCAAGTTTTCACTTGCATTCCTTTCACAAAGAATAGGAGCTTTTAGAAATTAGGAAAAATAAAAACATAATTTTAATGAAGACACAGGTGTCAACTGACAAACTGGGGTATCATTCATTTACTGTTTATGCTTAGCTCATTCTGTATTTATTTCCTTTGCTTGCCTAAGTCTGATGTTTTGTAACTCATCATTGTCCATTTGGGTGTCTGTCCCTGAAGAGCTTTTGATTGTGCCTTCGCTTTCTGTATCACAGTTTCAGTTCCACTCATGTGGCTCACAGCGTGTGCCAGGAGACTGACACAAGAGCACTCGTGGCATGACCATAGCATTTCACTGCTGAACATAAGAGAGCTACCTGCAGGGGGTTGAAAGCTCCCAGTATTTATGTACATATAACAGCAGAAACTGAGGAAACGGACTTAGTAATTTGCTCTTTGACAGGAGTCTTCTATGATCTTCTGGTCCTGGGGTAGTTCCATTCGATAAGGAAGTACAGAGGAGATGACTTTACTTATTGGGGTTTTTTGAAGTTAATGGAGCTTTTCATGTGTACATGGACAAGGTCAGAGATTATGGCAGTATTTATGGGCTTGATTCAGAGGGATGGCATACACAGTATCTGTTAGAACAGAAACCTATGAAGTGAAAGAAGGTGATAGATATGTCAAGCTGCTTTTGTTCTTCCCATGTGTTTATTATGTGTCTTACTTGTAATAGTCTTACTTTAGTTTCTGCTCTGGTGCCATGTAGTACTTCAGTTTTTAAGAATACATTGCAGCCTGTCAATCTTACACTGCATTTTACTTTCTCAGAGAACTGTTTGAATTTGAAATCAGGTTATTTACATAAGACTGCTATAAAATCTTTGTTACAGTCATGTCTCTGCTTGTTTTCTACTTGTGGATGCTCACCAGGCTGTGTATAGGGCTGTATCTCAAGATGACTGAATCTCAGGCATATTCAGAACCTGTCCTTATGTCTATGGAATACTGCACTTCCCTGTGGTGTGGCGCTCTGACTGGTTGCTGTATGAACAAAGATCAATGGTGAGAAGTCAGTTTCTCTTTATGGAGCGTATGAATACCCCTCGAGAGCTCTGTGCATGGGGGTGTGCTGCATTATTATTTTGCCTTGAAGGGTCTTATGGCAGTCTAAGCCATATGCACTCTATCGTGCATACAGCACAAGAGGCACAGAAAAATCATAGGTGTCTACCACAAAATCTTCCTTGTCTGGCTTCCTGACAGCATGTTTGGGGATATCAGTGACTTTGGCAGAGCATGCTCCCCCTACCCAGCTCATGGTCGAAGTCAGACCCTGTTGTTCTGTAGCAGTCCCACACTTCTTGAACTTTTCACTTCTCCAACCTTAGTGAGTTAGAGTTGCCAGAAAAGCAATAGCCCTGGGCTGGTGGTCTTGGTTGTTCTACTAGGACGACACTGTGCTTGGCACAAGGACAGGCTCAATCAGTTGCTGATGGGTCTTTCAGGGACTGATGAAGGGAAGGACACAGAAAGTAACATAGAGGAAAGCCTCCCAGTAAGGTTATAAACTAGAAATCGGGACTTGAGGTAGATTAATTTCTATGTGGTCATAGTTTTGATACATATTAAGGATGCCACAGGCTAAAACTTGGTAATAAAAGTGAATTAGCATTCATTGGGAAAATGTATTCGAATACATTTTTTCCAGTTGTTGATTTAACATTTCTTTTGAAAGCAGCTGTAATCTTTGATGACTAATTCTGTGATGATTAAAATGAAATGTGTAGAAGTGCTGAATTATGTCTATCTCAGCACAATAAAACTGGCCCATATCATGCTTACGAATGTGAGCAGATCTTTTCCCTTCTAATTTGCTGAGGTTATCACAAGAGTCTTGAAATATAGCCTATTTGTGCAGGTCTAATTTCCAGCTAACTCAACCCCTACATCATGTTTTTTTAATATGGTTTGTACAAAAAAATAAATTAGGTATTTGGAAGGAAGTCACTGTATTTCAAAATACCCAAGTGAGCTTTTTGCTGGGATCTTGCAATTAAATTGCAGATAACATTGCTGCAAAACTATGGCTCTTTTTCAGGATTTGGAGTTTAATGTGTTCAACAGGAATGGGTCCCTAACTGAGTAAAACCAAATGGATGGCTTTTGCTTTCATGTGTTACAAATTCACTCTACTCTGCTTGGGAACTAAACAAATGCAATGCTGTTTCACATATTCCACATACATTGTAAAAGGAGGTGATTTAAAATCTATGTTGTTTTCACTGACTTATAGCTGTGTTCAAGACTTCAGTATTTCTTTTCACACCTTCCCTTTCTCACTGGTTATTTATATGTGTATATATAGATATTGTATATCATCTTAGTAAACTTGTTGTAGGAGGTACTATGTCATTGCTGATTGTTTCACTAATACCTTCAGTGTGGGAGCCCCTGTTGTTTTAGGTGCTTCTTCATTAATGACATATAAATACAAGAACTCTTTACAATAAAGATAAAAATTACTGAAAAGTATGTTGATAGTGTAATTTTAATTTGTTCTTGCTGGAATATTTGGTAGAGTGAAAAAAATCGTAAACTTTATGTCCAGTTTTCAAGCCTCAGTTCTGCTTCAGGTTAGGTGGATATAATCTGCCTGTGTACGTTATGCTGCTTCAGGCTTGGATATTCACTAGACAGAACAAACAAAAATTGATACCAAAGCATATAATATCGGCTGTGACTTTGGGTGGGGTGTTACTCTTTCAAAGAATTTGGAAATCATCCTGAAGTTAAAGCCCCAAAGATTCTGCATGGGAAATGTTTATTTTGCTGCTTTTTTTAAGGTCTAAATACTGTGTGATAGAGGAGATGGCGGCTTTTTTTGAGTGTGGAATTGTTGATTTAGAGCAGAGATACTGATCTAGTGCCTTGAATTTGGAGCCAATTTTAGCATCTGTGTTGATGACCTTGCACAAGAAGTAGCACTTGTAAAATATGGTGATCAATGAAGCCAGGAGGCATTGTCAAATCAAAGCCATGGTGACTGAATGGAGAGAAATGGGCTGAAAGTCAACAGTGCAAAGTTCAAGACCTTGTGTTTGGGGACTGGTATTGGGATTTACTGCTCTTAACGTAGAGCCACTTTGTTGCAAATGGCTGAGGAAGAAAAAGCCATTATTTTATCATTTGCTAAAAAACGTTTGTAAGCAGTTAGGAAAAAGTGCACTAGAAATAGGCTGGATATGATGATCCATAAAGTTCCTTTCATTGTTTTGTATTAATTCCTGGCTCAACAAAAGTGCATTAGTGTTTGCAAAAAAAAGGTGAATACAGCAACATCTGTTGATTAACTGGTGTCTTCAGTATTGTATATATACTTTTACAAGCAATATTTTGAGTAAACCAGCATGTAGTGCTTGATGGAATATTGGCACATACAGTTCATTCTTTATTTCTTCTCGCTTAATTCAGTGTTTCTGAATAGAGAGTTGTCAGCTGATGACATTCAAATGAATAATCTTTTTCTCCTTCATGTACTTGCATGCTACAAATTGTGCATACAACTTCATGGCTGACTTAGAGAAGACTGCAGCTTGTAATTGAGAGACATCAAGCTTCAGGGAAAGTTACATGGAACAGGAAAGAAAAACCCCTCTGACTCTGTAATAATACATGGAATATGATAGGCTACCCTATTGCCTGGAGCTTAGTGTTTATGTTTCTGTATTGATTGAAATGTTTTAATTTTGCATTCTGTCTCAGTTACAACTGTGCATTCAATGCTGCAATTTTGAGGAAGAGAATATTCTAATTAAATGATTTTTTTTTAATGGGAAGTGTTTAATGATGCGCATGTTTGCATGATTATTTGGATCTCTTAACTTATTATGGAGCTCCAGCAAATAAAAATAAGATAATTTATGTCATAAAGTAGCATTCATAACAAAATATCACAAAATGGTTCAGAAGGAAGTTACTATTAAACAACAGGGACAAAACAAGGCTTTAAGGTGTGATTTAAGGAGATAAATTGCCTTTGTGTCTGAGAAGGGAGGAGAGGATTGAATTACAGATGAAGGAGGAAGAGAAAACGAAAGCATGACCTTCGCAACTGGAGAAGTATGAGGGACACCAAAATGGGTGAGTGCAGCACCATGAGAAGAGAGAGTGGCTGAGCATGAGATCAAAGGGGTCAGAGGAGAAGGTCAGCAAGAAGTTCTACTTTACAGGAATATGGTTTTGAAAATAAAACAACCTTTTTCCTTTAGATTCAGAGGTAGGCTAAAAATGTGAGATACATAATTTTGTCTTACAGCGTAAGTATGTATTTGGCTAAGACATTTCTGGTGTTTTTAGAGGGGGGGGTGTTGAGAGGTGGGAAGAAAATGAAAAAAAAATGGTGGTAAGTTGGGATGTGTTGAGGAAGATATATTCATCTTTGGCTATTTTATGTAGTTTTCTTCTTTAAATTTCAGGGACCAAAAATGCAACATAGCTCTGATGTTTAGCCATTTATCACAAAAGGCCTCCCATCCTGTTCTTGGCTAAAAGTTAATGTAATACAGGAAATATTTAAGCACAGTTTATTTGCCTGTTGTTTCTAGTAAAGCATCCTGTGATAATTTGCTATAGAGTAATCTTTGAAGTAATTTTTATGCTGTCACTTGAAGTTGCTGAGTGAAGCTCCTTTTGATGGACTTTGGGAGTTGGATTTTTCCAGTTCAGTCCAGTAGATCCAGATTGCTGCAGTCCCATGCTCCCTGGTCCCAGCAGTAGAAAGGCTGAGTGTGTGCTCTCCATGCACACACACAGCTGGTCACCAAAGCTGCACACAGAGGAGATCAGTGCTGGGTCTGGCACCTCGTGTGCAGGTGTATCTGTGCATAAATCTGCCGATCCTGTTCTTTGCATTTGGCTAATGGGACTCCAAGCATGCTAATACATCGCACGCTCCTGCATCGGTACTCACAGACCCACACACACACAGATGTCCCCACACCTGTGGTTCCTGAGGAAGGCCCACTCTCAGACTCTCCAGGTCATGCTTTTTCGGGTAGCTGGCTGCCAGACCTTTTACCTTACTTGTTGGCCAATCCAAGTTTGCTAATGTCTCACACACAGAACAGAAGGCACCCTTAAGCATAGTTACAGAGAAAAGAGGTGTAGACTTTAATAAGACAAGGTAAAGTGGTGATCAGGTGTTGGGCCTGGCCAGACAGCTGTACTGCCCGACAGCCTTGGTTATACTTGGTTGGGCCCATTTATCTCCCCCTCTCTCCATTTTTCCAAGCTTGTTCCTTCTCCCCCACACTTATCTGCTTCCCATGTAAAAAACCTGTCTCTATTTTCCCTTGCTGATCTCAGTTTCACCACATCCATAACCAAATTTGATGTTACCAACAGCATTACCTAGGTCTTCTCAGCCTTAAATGTTATCACTACTATGGTCACCTAAGTGCTCTTGGCCTTGCAAGACTCTTCACTTCAGAGGTGCTATTACTCATCCCTGCTTCTCATCAAAGTTTGGCCATTTCTCACGTAGCTTCCCCTTACCTAACCATGCAATTCAACCATCCTTCTTGGCAATATCTGTAGCTTCTGTCATCTTCTCACTCTGTTGTTGCTGACCAGCAATTTCTTGAGTCATTGACAGAGTTTCTCATGTTCTCTTTGCTCAGCTGTGAGCAAAGCCTTATGTTTTAACTTTTATATTTTTCGAATCCTGTACTGCCTAATGTGTAACTCTGAAGTTTTTTGTGACCTGTTAGCTGCTGTTCTCTCATGCTGGTTAGGCATAACAAACCTGTCTAGGTTTGTACTTCAAGGACACCAGGCCCCAAAATGTGTAAACTAAAAGCCTCTGAAGGGGGGCAAACTTGGGGTAATTACATCATGAACTGAGGTTGTAATTGGACAATTAACCCTGATATGCAAATGGACCAAACTTATAAAAGTGTGAAGAAGTCGTGACCCAGGGTCCATCTTGGATGTAGCCTTTGGCCTGCCCAGATACCTTTGAAGGTCCTTCAAATAAATACCTACCTTTATTCCCTTAATCTTGTCTAGTCTCTGTGTTTTACGTGGCCATCTCAGGCATCATAATGGAATGCCTGCATGCCGTAAAAACTTCTACTGAAAGTGGACTTACTGCAGGTTCAGGTAGGACAAAGTTCAGGACCCTTCTTGTATCAAGCACATAGTGAGGATGAATAAACACCCCCACACACTCCCAAAGGCATTGCAGCTCTAAACTGCTTGTACTTCTTTTTGAATTTTGTGTGTACCTGGGAGTAACTCCCATAGAGATATCTGTAGGTAGAGATGCATTTTCTCTTTCACTGGCAATTTGAAGGGAGATCCTTTTTAAGAACTTGGTGAGTGGTATAATTTTGTCTTTAATGTATACTGTATAAAACTTTTTTTCTTAAGCAGCTACAAAACAGTATTTTTTTAATGTAATGTAGTAAAGCAATGATACTCTTGACAAGTTTCCTCTTCAGTGTATTGTGTTCTACTTTGAAAATGAAGTATTTTTGTCATTATCAAAGAGTTATTTTGTCATCATGCCCTTTAAATGATGCAGTTTTACATCACTTCACTTTAAATAGTGAGCAACATATTCTGTAGTATCTGTGAAATGATCTGTTCAATGGTCATCTTTGCAGTTTGCAGCACTCTAGAAACTGTTGGTATTTAATAAAGTAGAATTTTCTTCTATCTTACTTCATAAGAGCTTTTCTTCGCACGCTTTTGTCATGAAAAACCTCACACATCAGCATATTCTTTCTGCTGTCCTGTGGTGGAATTTGTAATTTGCCCAGGAAACATACACTGTTTTCCTTTTAACGGACTTTAAATAGCAGTCAGACATATGTAGAAGATAAACTGTACATCAAGAAACTCTGACCTTGGTCCATCACACTGAATAAAAATACAAGTTCTGCTTCACTACTCAGAGAAGCTGAAACAACTTTTACTGTTTTAAGACCATCCCTTGAATTAGCTTCACTATGTTTGAGAGCATTGGCTGTTCCATCAGAAAATGCTGAGGAACTTTTTGCGTGACTGAAGGGTGCAACTAATGGTAAAGTATCTATTGCATGCATTTATTTTGAATCTTATAGCAGAAACATAAAGAAGTATCCTGAGGTCTACCAATGTCTGTATAGGTTGCAGATGACAAAATTTCTTTGTAAAATGAATCATTAGTCAACTTTTGCTTTCTGAACAAAAATTTTTACATTGTGTGAGTGATATAGTAAATCACTCTGACGAGTCACTTTATTGAAGTCAAATGGGAGATTTATAAATGAATAATAATCTTTATTTAACATAGAGCTTTACTTGCATCGTGAAAAGTTGAGAAAAAAGATCTGTTGTTCAGATGTATTGTTAATGAAACACAAATGACACTTAGCTAGCATTGTGGTGGGTTTATTCATAATTGTGTTGTAAGACGAGTTTCTATCTGCTTAGGAAAGTGAGTGCCCAAGGACATGTATATCAGAAATTTAATGAGAATGGTTATTAATTATTAACAGCTCAAGGGTGAAAAATTAGATCTCACCAGTGGGAATCTCGTAGATAGGAAAAGCTGTATTCACTAAAAAAGGAGATGTTTTCTGCTTACATTCCTATAAATAAAATCCAGAAAACAACAGCTGCTGATAGACTTTCTACAGGGATATGTGAACTGCAGTCTTTCTGTCCCATGTTCTTTGTCAAAAATTTTGGCCACTGGGGACATAAATTTGACTATGTTTTGAGAAAGTACAAAATCATTCAATAGCTTCAGACCTGTTAAAAACCTAGGTTCCTAGGTCTTAGTTTTTTTAAGGTAGCATAGGGAAGTGCACCTGGAACCTGAATTTTGTGTGCTGTGCCTGAATGAAAAATTAAACCATGTCTGTTTCGTGTGATTTATGTAAAAAGGCTTGTGAGGCATTGTTGGACCTCAGTAGCGCAAAAGTGTGCATTTCCTTAGACAAATGTAAAAGCCTGGCAGAATTGAACAATAAAGATCAGCTATGAAAAATTGTAAATATTCCCTTTATGCTAAATTAGCCTCCTTCTTATATAATTCCACCTTATTTTATTGCCATTCCTTGTCGTCACTTTGCTCATGTTCTCAGATGCGTTTCTAGCATGACTCTCATGGGTTGTGTAGCATCCTGTGCTTTAGCTGGTATTTCCAAGCAGAAAGAGACTTGCTTTATCAGTTAATGATTGATTTTTCTGATGTTAATTTTCATCCTTCTATTAAAAGAATGGAAAAATGGAGCAACATAATAAATTGTGGGGATGATGCTTCAAGAGAGGGTTAACGGATCACTGTGGGTAGTTAAAGAAGAGAATATTCCAATCGGATAGAAGAGATTGAGAAAATTGCAATCACAAAACTGAATTAATTTAGATGAATTCTAATAGCTGCTGCTGTGCTGCTTTCTGTAATTTTTCTTTCGACAGAAGATAAATTTCAACAAGGCTCCTGGAAGAAGTGTAGCAGAACCAGGATTCAAACCTGTTGTCACAGAACTAGCCAGACTGTACATGGAAGAAATGGGAATCAAGTTTGGCTCTATGACTGGGCCCCTCAGGGCATCTGGTTATGAAAGTCATTAGGTGTTTCATATGCTAATTTTTACAAGAAGGGCAAGACAGATATTGTACGTGCCTGCCAGTGGAAATGAGAAGCTGCACCTGCTGACATGCTTACATTGGAGCATAGGAGTGAAGCCATCCATATGTGCCTGCTATTTCCATGGTGTTTCCATGTTTGGCTTTATCTTCCTGTGTTCGAAAGTTTACAGAAACACTCATAAAACCCCCTCAGTGCAGGTAGTGACTTGTGTGAGTGTCAGAGAGGGGGCACTTCATTTGCCTCTGCTTCAACTAAAGAAAACTCCAGGGAAACAATTCTCAGTTGAATGTCTTTCCCTTCTTTTGTTCCAAATTTTCTCATACTCCCTTTCTTTAGTTTAAAAAGAGTGGAAGATTGCCTGTATTGCACAATTTTGGTAACCCTGAATAGTAAATTCAGATCAAAAATCCTCAAAGCAGTTAATAAAATCACTGCAACAGACCTCCCACTGTATCCTGCTGGGGCTCCTGAGAAAAATAATTAATCTCAAGCCTACTTATTTCAACATTGTTCACTCACTGAACAAATGTGTGGGAAAAACACCTTCCTGGAATAATTACCTAGTTCACAGATTATAGTTCTGACTGAGAAAATTACTTAGCCATAATGGAGATGCCAGGCCATTTTGTTACCATTTTCCTAGTGTAGATTTCCCAAAGTGAAGAATTAAGCTCAAAAGCTGAAGGGCTAAAGGTATGTGAAAAGGATTATTCATGGCCTTAGTGATTCCTTCACTGACAATGAAGACACCATGATCAGAAGTAGTAACATTTCTATTGTATCTGGGCAAGTTGTGGGCCAGGTCATGGCCAAGCCTGTCCATCTGCGGGGGGGAAGGAGAGCAGTCTCTGCAGCATGGTTGCATTCCCAGTCTGCACCAGTGAACAAGATCTGCAAAAAAGTGGGAAACAGGCAGATTCTTTTCTTTATGGTTGTCACTGTAGGATGTAAGAAACCCCTTGCACAATTATTTTCAGAATAAATAATTGTTGTACCACTATGGGAGACATAACAGCAACATTTGCATCAGCTGTAGAAAGAAGGCTCTGCTGCCTGATCCAGCGTTCCCCTCCAATCCAAGCCTAAGGACTGGGTACTTGGGAACTGTTGTTCACTTCCAGTTTCTTATCATTCTCATTTCTCTTCTTGCTGTACTATCTTTCAGAAATAAAATAGAAGTAAATGGACAGGTTTCTCAGTATGCCCATGTGTCTGTTTGATACCTGCCTTGTGGGGTGTGTGATTTGATTTTTGAGTACGAGCATCTATCTCATAGAGCAGTGTCTCTGCAGGGAGGAGATCTGTGCCATGTTCTGATGAAGGCAGCTGGATGTTTTTGTGACTTTTAATAAATTTCTCTTAGGTTTGAATTTCCCTCGTCTAAAGAACAGCAGGTAATTCTAACTTGGCTGGGGAAGTCTGTAAGGAGGCTTAAAATCATAGACTAGGCAGCAGTGTAGCAGAGCAGGTTTAAAACCATCATGCAGTGCCTGTTCCCTCAGCAGCAGGAGCCATGCAGGTGAACAGTGTGGTGTGTGGCAGTGCTCTGCTGTTGAAGGCTGCTTCACCATCCAGCCCAGGAGCTCTGGCAGCTGTGGCTCTAAGTGTGTTGGACAGTATTTGTGTGCTGAGGCACCTACATGAGCCGTGGCTGAGGGTAATTCTTCTTTTAATGGGCTTAGCTGTTCTGAAAACAAATTGGACTACACCACAAAAAACATTTAATTTGGAAATATTTATTTGTAGGCAAGTGAGCTGTGAAAATATAAATCTCTTGATAAACTCCCCCTGCTGTATTGACATTGATGGTACACAAGGCAGTTTCTTGCTGTGTTCTTTTCTTTCAGGGAAACCAGAAAATCCCAGGAAGTATTCTGTTTCTCTTTAAAGCACAGCACTAATGATCTTGTTACAAGTTTATATCTCACAGGAACAACTTTGTGTTTGCAAACGTTCCATTCCTCTTGCTAAATAAGTTGTAGCTGTAACTCATTTGAAATTGAACAGGAGACCTGTAGCAGCATACTATAAATTAACTATTAATTCAGAAGATCATTTTTTGAATGCTACAATTTCAAAACAATTAACTTAATAATGATTTTTCATATTGGTTCCATCCTCAATACATAAACTGCTCCTTACATCTTCGTGTTGTCTATTGATCCATCTATTATACCAGTTTATTCCATTCTCCTGCTTACCAATTGCACCCACGAGTCTGAATTGGAACAGTTAAATGACATTTAATGCACTGTAGCTGGGAAACAGATCCCGTAGACAAACCTATTATTATACTAATGGAGTTTTTTGAATTACATTTTGCTAAGCTCAATATTATCTTCCATGTTATTCTCAAACCAGTGACAGGTGGGATAGTTTAATATCTTCTGAGCTGTGTACAGTTTTGGTCTGTTTGCTTAATGAACCCAGGGTTTCAGACAATGTTTTCCTTTATTTCTAAAGAAGCTTTAGTGTTTAAAACAGTCATAAGCAAAACAAGCAAGCAGCAAAATTGTTCTGGACTATGGAGGCAGTTTTCCTTTCAGAAATTCGAGGAAGCAGCAGTGAACTGCCCCATTTCTGAAAAAATCAGAATAAAATTATTTTGAAAAGTCTTTCTAGAAACATAAGCCAATACTAATATAAATGAGGACAGCTCACCTAATTCCTGTGGAATTATGCAGTTAAAAACTGAATTCTGTCTGTGGATTGAAAGTTACACTGGTTTTGAGAAGTAGCAAAAACCTCACCCCAGAGGGACCTGCTTTGTCTTTACTGAGGAGCAACAAATACCTTAATGTAATTATTAAATAGAAAAATTGAATGTCTGATATTCCTGACTGAAATCACTGATAGTTACTTTTGACTAGGACTTCATATAACTTTGAAGATGTTAAACAAACCCCAGTCCACCAAACCTTTTTCAATTCAGGGAATTCCTCTTCTTATGAAATTCATCTCTCAGTCTCATTGGAGAACACTTTGTCTCCTGCAGGGTACAAGGTGCAATTCATGCCTTGCCACCATTCTCGTGTAGATAAATAAATGCAGAATGACCAACCTTGTTCAGTCCTGTGAATAAGCAAGCAGAAGTTGCCAGTCAGCAGAAAACTAGGGAAACCAGTTTCTCTGCAGTTGAGTAACATCTCTCATGTTAGCTGGGCAAACGAGCAATGAAACACTTGGTTGTATTTGGCTTTTTATTTATAGGAAGAGATGATGGCTCACCTTATTTTTTGTACCATTAATAAGAAGACAAATCTCTCTGGGTAAAAGGGAGTTTTACCTATAAATATAGTAAACATAGTATTAGCAGTATTGGCTTAGTTCTTGCTGCTCTAAGGGAAGCAGTCATGCAATCAAGCTCTGCTGCTGAGGCCCAACATACTATGCAGTTAATAAAATCCATTGCAGAGGTGACAAAACCTCCCCTGAGAGCTGAGCTATCCATGCAATCCTTGTACTTTTCCTTTGTAACAGAGCTTTTCAGTCTTTTGCACTCTGCATTCCAGAAGGGGTTTGAATGCCCCTCCCTTGCATAGCAGCAGGCTCTTGGCTCCTCACTGATGCTGGGGTGGAGAGGCTGCTGAACAAAGGACTCCCAAGAGCTTTTCATTTTCATGAGTTATTCAGCTCCTCTTTCTTTGATGAACTGAGTTCAACGAAAAAGGGGTTATCTCATCAGCCGCAGCCTATGTGGCACTGTCTGCTTACATCCTTTGTCACAGAGCCCGAAAAGAATCTATTACCAGAGTCAACAGTTGTATTGCCAGTGAGTCCTTCGGCAGCCTGTTTGGAGAGAGTGAGGCTGGAGAGTCAACTTCCCTCTGCCCCGGGCTTTATTCACAGGAAACATTCTGCAGAGGTGGCAAGAGAAGCCACAAGCCATATTAGAAAACAGACTGGAGACCTCACTTAGGATTCATCAATGAGCTGAGTGAGAAAGCAGAGCTTGATTTACACCTTTCTGAAAATTGAATGAACTTACCCCATGGATCATGTGCTGTTGTGAAATAGGATACACCTGTCCAAGAGTTTTTAATGTTTTCGAAAATCTCTGTAAGTTTTACTTCTGCAATTGTTTCCTTTCCCGTCACATACTTTTTACTGAAATGACACAGCTACTCTCCCAGTAATAACTCCCCTGAAGGCATTTCACAAGCTGTTTACTATATGAGGTCTTAGTGTGAGTTGTCCTGGACCTGAAACGTCCAGGAATTTACTCCTATGGGACACAGAAATGACCAAAGGAGATTTACAGTCATTCTTTGCAACCATAAAGAAAGCCAGTCTTTGGGTAAGCTATCTGAAATTAGCATTATTGTGACCTTGGTGGATATTAGTAATGTAATTACCTTTACCACAATCAGCTATACTAATTTAAGTGTATAAATCTACTTTTTCTCCCCTAAAGGAGACGTAATTATTATCTATGTGGATATGTTTTAGGTTTGCACTCCAGATTAATTTGCTATTACTTTTAGTTGTTTGCTAGTACTTTAGTACTAGCTAACTACATTTGCTAGTACTTGAGTATTTTAGGTATATTCAGATGTGGTTCTCTGATTAATTCTGACCTTTTTTTCTAAGTAACAAAATCCCTCTGGAAAATTTCAGTGCAGTCCAGTAGTAGAGGTCATCCAAAATCAGAAGATAGAGTGAGTGGAGACATTAGATAGCTATATCACCTTGGTCAAATGGCAGAACAGGTTTAAAAAGGAGGATCCTCTTAGTGTTTTTTATTTGTTTTCCACTTAGAATTGTTGCAAATCTTAGTCTCTTGTATTTTTTTCAACCTAGCTTTCTACACTGTTAGTGCCACTGGGAACTATTCGTGAGTTAAGAAAATCAAAATGACTTTTCTGTGACATTTAAGATGACTTTTTAAAAATGGAGTTACAAACTCTCTGGGAATCACTGTAAACCTCTGTTAGATAAATTATAAAATAGATTTCAGTGCCAGGAACTTGGCAGGAGTTTGACCCAAATTATTTCAGTGCAACCTTGGTGATGGAAATCAAAAATATATTTATCCAGGAGAGGACTACATTATTTGTTATGGATGGTGTTATGTAGAGTTTTTCTTTTTAATGAACAGTTCTCCAGCAGTAAATGTAATGTAAATATAAAAGTACAGACTTCTGCCTTTGATGACAGTATATTTCTTCCACTTGCTGTAGAGCACCTGGTGTGATTTCCCTTCCCAGTTCTTAAGAAGAACTTTCACTGACTTTGTTATCAACAGTTATTGATTTTTCATGCTTAAGATGCTTGGCATGAGGACATGCTTGATACATTTGGGGACTGAGCTGTTCCCATAACACTAAATTTAACATACCTCCCTGGCCTAAGGGAGAGCAAGATACACGACACCTCCTGGCTGTTGGGTAGATGCTGTAGTCAGCATTCTTCTCTCACGTGACCACAAAATAATTATGTTTGTATTTGCATAGAGTGCCATTTATGAATGGTGAGCATGGTAATTTCCCATTGTTATTTGATTAATTGCCTGAGCACCAGGGCTATTCTGAGGACTTTTTAGGTAACTCTTGTGTATTCCCTGATTGGCATATCTGATAAATTCAGTAATTAAACTGTATGGTGCTATCTGTGCAATCACTTGATTTTATCTCTCCCATTTGCTTATCTGTGTCTCCCTGGAAGCTCTGAGTGTGGATGAGAGAACTGCTGAGTGTTCAATAAGGAGACATTTATGTGTGTATGAAGTTTACTAAATTTACATCCTTTCACTGCTACCCTTACCTCAATCACAAGCCAGTCCATTGCATTTGAGAAAAAGCAAATGTTATTTACGCTCCCAAATGAGGTCCTTTCTACTATAAATATATCCCTTTCTGCAGTTTTCGTTGTTTTCCTTTGTGCCCTCATGTTGAAATGATATTTAGATGTTATATTTGAGAAAGATAGTGATTTTGTCATCTCTTTCTAGCTTTTTATCCCTATCACTTTCATACGCAGATGGGCCAGTCAGTTTAGGATAGACACAGTTTACTTGAATTACAAATATAAGAAAAGTCGTATGACTCATTTTTCATCTTTATTCTGCAGTGCTACCTTCCCAAAACAAAGGGCAGCCTGGAGTGTGTTCTAAAATAATAGGAGATGTCTTCATGTAAGCTTCACTAGTTGATTTGTTGGCGAAAATATTCTGTTCCAACTTCATGGCCAGTAAAAAATTCTTAATTTGTCAAAAAAAGGAACAGGGTTTTTTTTGTCATTCCTTCACATCTGAAAGTGGTCATAGGAATATTTTTATAAAGACTTGCCTGAGGAATAAATACTTAAGAGCAAGGCAGGTTAATTTGACAAGTAGTTGGGAAAAATAACTGGAAGTTACAGCGCAGTTAAATGTGAATTGCTTATTTATATTGTCTTCTTTTATTTGCATTGTAGTTTTACACTTCTTGAAACAAATGTTCAAATTTGGAAGAAATTGTTCTGTAAGCTAGATGTAGATACAAATCCACTTCAAAACTGTCTTGCTTTTGGTGCTACTATTATTCTATTTCTTAACTGCTTAACCAGGCTTGCTTCACTGGTTTTGCCTCCTCTTTATGGTGACTGTTTTTTGCAATTCTTGCTTTGCAAGACCCATGTGCATGACGTCATCTTGTATCAGTTGCAAAATAGCCATTGTTTTAACTTGTCTTATGCTGAAGTCTTGGACTTTCTTGCTGTCTTTTGTTCCAGCTGTGGAGTCAGTGGGTTGCCGAAATAGGTGAACAGTCATAATTTTGGCATAGCTCTACTCTACAAGAAAGTGAAGGAATTTGATGAGAGTTGTGAGAATGCTGGGGCAGCAGTGGAACCACCCTCATGGGCTGCAGTGTCCCCTCTGTGACCCCTAAGGGAGACCATTGTGAAGCACCAAAAGCTGCCAGGCTCTGTCACTGTTGAGTTGTGTCACTTGTATTAATGCCTGTCAGGGATAGAGTGTTCCGTGCAGGGACCATACTGCTCAACATCAGTTTAAAAATGATGGTGACACTGACTTCTGATGGGTAAAGGCATAACAAGGTGTCTTGGGGTGACTTGATGTTGTATTCCCTATCGCTGCTCTATGCCCAGAAATTAGTTTTATGCCTTTCTGTGCTTTTAAACTGAGCCTAAGTGGAGAGAGAGAAAACTGAGCAAACTTCTCAAAGCAGTGCTTTTCAAGGACACAGACAGAGATAACACACTCTCGTTTGATGCATTTTTTTTCTTTTCTGCATTCTGTTGCTGTGGAAGAGGAGCAGAGAAGCACCCTGCTTGCTTGTTCAGCCAGTTTTCGGTTTTCTTTTTCTCCGGAGAGAGACGGAGAGTTGAACTTTTGTTTTCCTGGGACTTGGGTTTTTTTCCTTTTTCTCTGCTGGACTGTTTCAACATCAGAATACATCGGGAGGAGTTTCCACCGAGGCCTTGGCCCTGGAGGTGGGCCCACCACCCCGTCCCAGCTCCGAGGAGGGGGAGAGAGAGAGACTATGGAAGGACTCTGAAATTTTCCCAGGTTTTCTCTCTACAGCGAGAGGTTTCATTATTTAGCATTAGTATCTTTTTTCCCCTGCTAAATAAATAGTTTTTATCTCTTTCACTTTCCTTCGAGGAAAAAGTTTTTTTTCCCAAGCTGGTGGGAGAGGGGTGGTTTGTAACCTGCCTTCTCTCAGAGGATATATTTCTAAATTTGGCCAAACTGGCACACAAGGGTAAAGGTTATGTGAATCTGATCAAAATTTCAAAGGCTGAGAGAAGACACACAAAAAACTATCTCAGTAATAATAGAAGCTCCATAATTTGCGGTGGCTGTGCAGAGGTTTGCTGTTAGCACCTCCCCCAAAACAGGTTATATTTACTTGGGAAAATGAGAGATTTGCATGGGTGCAAAAGAAGAGAAATGCATGAGACAGCTGTAGCAAAACTGTGTGGATGCATAGTGTGTAGTATAGCCCTTCCCAATTGGTCTAAATGGAAGATTGCAGTGCAAAATAAAAAATTAACTTAGATAAAAAATCAAACTTAGATAAGCCATAACACATACTCTGATATTAATACCATGCTGAAGTTTCTAAAGTTCATAAAGTGCATTGTTGGAACTAATTAATGCGCTGGGTTTTTTTAATACTCCAAAGACCTCAAGTTAGTAGTTTGATAATTAGGCTGTGTTTCGTATTTAGATACAAATTGGAGATAATTAGAAATGCTGAGCTACCATGTGGCTTAAGTGGGCACCATTATTTGAGCTATTTAAAGCATTTTAGTGGTAGCTGATAAACTGCAAAGAACAGAGAGGTTCTTTTCCATTATATGTAAAATCTGTAGGCATAAATAGAGTTACATTTTCTTTTCCAGTTATAGGAGACTGAAACTCTCCATAAGATGCTACAAGAAGTAATCTGCTACTGCTGACAGCAGCATCTCCTCGTGGCTAGGTGTGTTAGGCTTTTCAGGAATGAGCTGTCATTTTGTACTTTGTGCTGGGATGAAAAAGAAAGGCAGTTTTTAACAATGCTACACCATGTCGAACTGCTTTCCAGAAATCCCAGTTTTTAAATTTATCTAAGTTTAAATTGAACTGCCTTTGTGTTCTGCTGCCTACTTTCTGTTCCATCATCCTCTACTGCCAAAAGGTATTCAGCTCTGCCTGAGGTTTGTGTCAAGAAGTGCTTTAATACAGTCTGATGTCAAATGTAGGCTGTGGGATGGACATGCTGTACAGTAACAGTAGCAACAAAGTTACAGAAATTTTAAAATATAGCAACAAAAATTTTCAGAATAATTTGTGTCCTGTCTGTTCCAGGCAAGTTCTTGAAATTTTGGACACTAATGCCTTGCAATCAAACATTTTCAGTATCTCAAGTAAAAAAAGTCTTTATAAATGAAAGCAATAGGGATAACCTGGTATTTTGGAGAATGTTGAGAAAGGATTTTTCTGCCAGCATCTCCGACTACTCCACCTAAAAACTGTTTTTAGCAAATATTCCTTAGTATTACAGTGTCCCTGGTGCTTAGAACATACATATTTTTCTGAAAGGGCTATGTTGCAAGTCACTATAGGGAGGGGAAAAGATAACAAATTCCCACTTGTTGTAATGGCATTTTTGCCAATATCGAGGAGAAGGGAAAACTGATGCTGAGCTGTTCTGAAAACAGCAGCTTGCTGAGGAAAAGGAGACCTCCAGCCCTAGGGATATCATAATATGGAAGAAAAGAAAAATTCTTTCCAGTATCAAATTGTACAATATTTAGAAGCAGGTGCCCTTTGGGGTAGGTTTTTAATTTAAATTGCTGCATGGGAACCTTTCCTCACTAGGGAAAAAGATCAGGTGTTGGCTATGCTTGAGCAGAATGCTTTCCTCCTAGGACCTTTTTGGTGCATGTTATGAGGAGAAGCTCTTATTGACAAGTGACAAGTATGAGAAAAAGGGAATGAAAAAGTTCTGGTCCTGATTTGAGTACCTTTTACACTTGTAGAGGGCACTTAACAGAACAGTTAAGTGTTATTTGAACCTAGAGTAAAAGACTTGTGTGATTTGTATATTCAGGGTCAAGTTTATGGACTGTGGTATCACAGAATGGGTCAGGTTGGAAGGAACCAGAGTAGGACATCTGGTCCAACCTCCCTGCTCAAGCAGGGACGTCCTATAGCACATGGCATAGGATTGCATCAAGGCAGTTCTTGAATATCTGTAGTGCGGGATACTCCACAACCTCTCTGGGCAATCTGTTCCGATGCACAGTTACCCACACAGTAAAGAAATTCTTTCTCATGTTCAGGTGGAACTTCTGTGCATTAGTTTCTGCCTGTTGCCTCTTGTCCTATTGCTTGGCACCACTGAGAAGAGTCTGGCTCTGTCCTCTTGACACCCTCCTCTTAGATAATTATACACATTAATTAGGAACCCTTGCAGTCACCTCTTCTTGAAGCTGAACAGGCCCAGCCCTTCACTGCAAGAGAGATTCTCCACACCCTTGACCGACTCAGTAGCTCTCCGCTGGACCTGCTCCAGGAGCTCCATGTCTCTCTTGTCCTGAGGAGCCCAGAACTGCACTCAGCACTCCAGATGTGGCCTCATCAGGGCTGAGTAGAGGGGCAGGATCACCTCCCTCAACCTGCTGGCAATGCCCTTCCTAATGCAGCCCAGGACACCATTGGCCTTCTTGGCCATGAGGGCACGCTGCAGGCTCACGACAGATGTTGCCCACCAGGACCCCCAGGGCCTTCTCTGCAGAGCTGCTGCTTTTGTCTTTCGACAGGTGTGTACTGGTTGACATCACACTTGAAAAATACTGAGAAGATTAACTGTTAACTTTCTTAACAAGTTTTGTTTAACTGTGAGTGCAATAAAAAGCACTTTCTTTTTATCCTTGAGAACTTCAGGAAAGAAACAAGTTGTTTGCCTCTTTCTGTGCATAGGAAAAATGAGAACATATGGTCCCAGACAGATCTTGAAAAGAAAAACAAGTAAGTGTAAAGAGTGTTTTCTAACCCTTTATGTCATGGCATTTTTTGCACTTGTACATTGTGACTCGGACTGTGTATACATCATGGTTGATTTGTAGTTATGAAGCAGTTGAGAGGTATGTCCTGAGGGGAAATCAGTGAATTGCAGCTTATGCAAACCCTTCTTTCATCAAGCCTGATCAGTTTTTGTTGTGTGGATACTAACCTCTATGATGGTAGCTGAGACCAAGCTATCAGTGGAAATGTGGTCATCAGTAATTGCTGAAGTAGTGATAAGAAGTGACTGGAGGTATCTGAAAATATTGATAGTGGAACAGACTGTGGGATCCATGTAGTTATCCCAAGCTAAGGAAAGAGGAAAACTTTATGCTCTGAAAAAATTGGAGCAGAAAAGGTTTATTTCAGGAGCTGAAAGCTGGTGTGGTTTGAGAGGTTGATGTCTTATGTGCCATACAAGCACAGATTCTAGATTTCAGTGCTGCTGTCTTATACCTATTGAAACAACTTCTGCTAAAGGCAAGAAAAAATTTGGAAGAGCATTTACAAGTAGTTTTTTTTCTCTTGAAATGAAAGATGTTCTTTTGGTCACTTGGTTGTTTTTCTTTATTTTTTTTTTTAATGAAAAAATTGCTTAAAAGCATCATGCTTATATTTGCATTGAGTAATCTAAAGGCCATGGGAAAAAAGAATTCCTTATCTGTGATTTTTAAGAAATCTTCTCATTGAGATATTTGTTGTTGAACATGTTAGCTCAGTAACGTGTGGGAGCAGCTGAAGTGAAAATACCTTGTGTAAACATTGCAGAAATTTGGTAGTGCTTATAAATTTATATATGTATGTATTCCCATATCTAGGATTATATATGTCAATAAGTACTGCCACTTCAACCACAAAAATTGAAATCAAAAGTACAGGTTCTGTTTGCTGCTGATCAGTAAGGAATGATACACAATGTTTGACTTGTCCAGTTATGCTGGTAGTCAGTCTTGTGTATGGGTAGCCCAATGGAAATTGGTAGGACCTAAAAGCCTTGAATTTTGGCCAGTTTATTCAATGTATATGATTTAAAATAACTATGGGAATTTTGTGTTAGTTATCTGATTTAAAATTTTCAAAATCACAGTCATGCAATTATCTTTGCATAAAGATAATTAGGGAGGTGACTGTATCAATATTTTATTGTTGGATTAATTGAAAAAATGATAAGAATATCCTAGTGCTATAGTACTATTGTTTGCAAAGTTTTCAATTGTTAAGTCTACACATATCTAAGTCAGCAGATTTAGAAAAAAAACCAACATCATTTAGCTTTTTTTGTCTCTGTAATTTATCTCAGCCCTTCCACAGTGTTTTGTGCCCTCAGTGATGTATGCAATTCTGTCAAAGTACAGTATCCTGAAGTGTGTAGCTATGTTGGTACAGCAATAAAAGTCAGATCAGGTCATGAGAAGATGTTAGATCTTCTTTCTGATTGAAGAGCAGAAAGCTGACCTGTGCAGTTTGTTGGACCTTCTGGAGGAGAGCAGTGAGTGACAGGAAAGTTTCCAAATGGTACCTCTGGGAATATTGAGAGCCACCAAGAAGAATACAAACAGCTGGGAGTTCAACTTATGCCATTCAATTTCCAGTCATTAATATAATTTAGTGTATATAAGTAGGACAAATATTCTTGTTGTTATGGTTTTTATAGGGGAATATTGTATATAAAGGCCTGAGTTGATGGGTTTTTTTGAAAATGGAAAACTTTCAAACCTAAGATTTCACAGAAGACATGGAGTTTTCATGACTTGGGTCCTTTACTGCTCTTTTACTCTTACCTTACAGTTTTATGAACTATAATGGAGCCAAGCATGGAGTCAGATCCCTATGGAAGCAGAAGAAATGTGTCAGAGAGAGAATGCCCTCTGCCTTGGTGCCTCATGGATTTCATGGATGAGTTGGGGCCATGGAAAGAGTCACTGTGCTGCACAGGGATGCAGCTCTAACAGTTTCTTTTCCACCGGTTCTGTTTCTTTACTAGTCATACACACAAACTAAAGGTGCTTCCCCTGTCTAAATAGAAGGAAACACATTCATTGCATCTGTCGTTGCTGGTATATTCAGTCATGTGTTTAATCAGGTTCTTACTTCTATCTTGCTGTTTTTCAGCCTTACTGAAGCAGCAGAAAGCTTTCATCATGTACATAAAAGTGTGGAATTTATGCCTGATGGATTGGTCTCTCACCATTCTTCTCAATGTGACAGTTTATTACGTTACCTTTTGCATTCTCTTCTGCACATGTATTCCTCCTGTAATTCTCTCTCCCATATACATGCGCTTCTTAGCTAAAACCAGATGATACGTATATATACTGGATATATAAAGGAGTTTATTTCTATGTATGCTGCATTTTTTTCCTATCAAGTGAGGGCATTAAAACTAATTAGAACATTGCTTAATGTGGTGTAAAATTATTGCCATATAAACAGTCAATTAACAAGATAAAATTCACAATAATGCCTTAAAGGTGAAATGTGAGAGCTTTTAATAAAAAAGAAAATGTGAAAAAATATAAAATCCTTTTTGGTCCTCAAATCATTATCAGAGTATACAGGCAAACAATCATGACAAGAACATTTTGTTATACATGCCTTAAAGATCTCTTCCTTCATTACTGCTTTCTGAAGGCTTAATTGAGTGCCCATCCTCACTAAAGCTGATAAAGTTTGTGCAGGGAAGGTGATTCCAGGAGGGTAGACCCAGAGGAGTACTCCATCACTGGGTGCAAAATTTACCTCTTGCCTTTAGGTACTAGAAATTACCTCCTTTTTCTGACCTTGTAAGCAAGGACAAAAATATTTCTGGCTCCAGAATGAGACTGAGGGCTCTGAATTCAGAGATGCAGGCTACACAGGTGATAAGATTCCAGTTCTCCTAGGGACCATGACAGTCAGCCTCTTCCCTTCAGTGTTTGTGAGGGAAGCGGTGATGCTCACCATCACTTACTGCTGAGTGTGTGTAAGGTGCCAAAGGTCTGGTAATCCACCTAGCAAGCCTGAAGTCACACTACTAGCAGTGCCTTCCTTATTGCTGTGTTGGGATTTTCATATTGAATACAACTCATACCATAGCTCCAAAGAAAATTGCTGCCTGGGAGCTTGAACTAAATGTAATCTGAGCAATCTGGCAGATTTTGTCTAAGCATATATAACGTACTGAGCTTACACATGAACCACACTGCTGTGATTTTAACTATCTTTTGGATGTGCATAAAGTATGTTTTCTGAAATACCAGGGTGCCCTAATGCCTTCTAGAATGTGACCTTAAAATTTACCATCTTATATTCTTAATTCTCTGGGTGAGCACTGTTTCCTTTGAAAGAGAGAGGCAGTGTATTGCTTGGGGACATTTACAAAGATGGTCCAAGGTCCAGGCTCAGGCCCTGAGCGTGGTGTGTGGTCATCTCTCACCACAGCTGTACGTCTGAGACTCTGCTTGACTTACAATAGTATTTACTAAAAGTCCACCTAGGAAAAAGACTAGACAGAGGATTCATTATTTTAATTTTATCTTGACTCTTGTGGTATTTAATACAATCTCAGGTGAAACTGTACCTGAGTCAGCTGTGTATTTTTCAATCTGAGTTTTCTTCTTGCTTTCCCAAATACTCAGAATTTTAAATGTTGTGATGTCCTAGCCACAAAATGTCCTGTGTACAGAAGCCAGGGGATTTCCATGATTCAATTCCATTTTTAAGTCCAGTATTTTTTTTCTAAATCAAAGCACATTTCTTAAAATGCATTTTAGGATCTGTAAAGAAAAGGAATTTGTTCTGTGGTGCTTTGTTCATGTATGTGTATGAAGACCTTTGTTTCTCATATATGTTCCTCATACCAGTGTGCATGCAAGTTTTTATTCAAAGGTGCTGTTCTAACGCAGGCTTTTGGTGTTCAGTGAAAATTTTGCTCTTTATGTATAAATTCAAGTCCTGAAGGCAGCTTTCCTGGTTAAGAATGCACTTAACTAAAAAACAGTAGCTTCTTCCAATCGTACAGAATAATTTTAGCAAATATTTACTGTGTAATGGATGCACAGAAAAATTAATTTGTGAAAACTTTTGCTAATATCTTGTCCATTCAGCATTAATGTTTTTTGCAACTCCAATTTATGGTGGAAGTTATACAGAAAGATAAAGAGACAGTCTCTACTTGAGGAAGCTTAAAGCCTAAAGGATTCAAGTAGAAATGATGAAACATAGAGCTCAACAAATTGAGAGCAAATCAACAGTAAACTTTGATTTGTATCTTACTGTACTTAAAATTTAGAGGCACTTACTGACACTGCTTCTGTCCAAGCTCCAGTGACGAGAGAAAAATCAGTTATAGTGGTAGCAAGTGTGTGTGTTTAAAGGGATAACTGTGAATAGTCTGTTACAAAACTGATAGATTTCTTTTGATACTGATAATAATTTTCAGAATATGTATTATGTTGCCTTTCCTTTGTAAATGAGGTTGCAAATTAAAAATGTATTACCTCGCTTGACAAGCAAAGTGCTTCCTGAGCGTAAGACTTGAAGCCGGTAATGTATGGTTACTATACCTCTTCGACCTGTACAGGAAATCTGCCTAAGAGAAAGATTTTGATTGCAAGATCAAAATGCAAAATAGCTGTGCATATTTATTTATTTAATATTTGGTATTTTTTAACTTCTCCCCCACTGAGTCTGTAGAGTTGTGCACTTGTAAACCTATTTGCAGGCGTTACTGTATGTGGTTTGTGGAATGCACAATTTGATGTGGTGTGCTTGTCTTTGCAGATGTCTTTGTCTGAAGGATTTGATTGAATGAGTTGTCATATCAGGAAACTCAGTAAGTCAATTTGTTATACTGATACTCCTGCAAAATACATGAAGACTGAGGCAAGAGCTGCTGTCTTCCAAGAGGTGTTTCAATAGTCCCATCTGATAAAGTAGATTCAGTTAAGTGCTCTATCTTGAGTTTCTTTCCACTCTGACTTTAGCTAAACTATGAAGGCAGAGTTATACAAAATCCTGTCACAAACCTCATGGCTTGAAGTATGAGGAAATGGAAAGGAAAGAGACAGAGAAAGAGAGGGATTTACTTGACAGTTATCCATTTTGCAACCTTTAGTCTCGTCTATCTGTGCAGAGTGTACATGGCTAAACTGCTCCACAAACAGTAGGAATAATTAAAATGCCAACTGTACAAAATTATGAATAGCAACAGCAGTGCCTATTGAAATACACTTAATTATTGCCAGGCGCTTGGCAATTTCAGTCCTTTCTCTTGTAAACACCACAATATCTGAACTGTTAGCAGAAGCAGCAGATAGCTGTACCATGTCAGCTTATATGAAAAAGATCAAATTATATCTAGTAAGGATATTATAAAATGGACTTTATATGTTGTTGCATTATCAGTATATACTGTGAGGGACTGGAGTGCTAAACAGTACTAAAAGTTGTGTAATTCCTTCACTGCCTCTTAATCAGAATCTAATGAGTAAAATGTGTCCTGAGGAGGGGGTTGTTTTAGGGCTTGCTGACCCTAGAGGCTTTCTGGCCTGTGAGTCTTCACCCAGAAGTGGGAAGAGAAACAATTTACAAATCACCTGAGGAGCATGAAACTGCTTTTTGTGTCTGCAGTCGACCCTTGTAATCCTTCCTTGTTCTTTGACACTGGCATCTGAAATGCAGTTTTTCAAAGAGGATATAGGCTTTGGTAACGCAGAACTAATTTTTTGCATTCCTCAGTGAATAAAATTGCTTCAGAAATGAAGTACAGCACATAAGTGCTTCAGGTTATTCAGTGTTTTACGTAATATAGGTAATTTTGATGATGGGTTTTTAAGATCAACAAGTACTTAAATGGAAGAATATATTTCTGGCTCCTGCTATTAATCACTTTATAGCCTTAAACCTAAAATTATTACTTAGGATTAGGAGAAATTCTACTCATGATGCATGAAGTCTTTGTCTCCTCAGTCATTGTTTAGGCCAGTCACCCTCTGCCTGGAAGAATTTCCCCTCTCTTGGGCCTGATTCAAAAGACTTTAATACAGTTTGCATGCAGCTTTTCTTCAATTTTTGTTACTTTAGGTAAGTAATTAAAGCTGATTAGGAATTTCACAATATGGATACTTTGAAATGAGAGGAAGATTGCATTGCTGAAACTATGTTTTCTTCCAGCAAATACAAGCTGCAGTTTCTCTTGAGAGAGGCTAGTTTGACTGTACACATGGAATTAATTGGGCGATAAGGTGGTCTCTTGGGATGTGGGAGGTGCTGTCAGAACCTTGTCTAGAATTAATCAGAATGGAAAGTTATGCTGTGGTCTTCTCCATCTTGGGCAAGTGCCCTGAACACAGAACTATTTATTTTCCTTATGGAAGGATGAAAAAGGTATATGGTAGAATAAATCTTCCCTCCCCCCCACAATTTCATGAATATTTTTCAAAAATCTTTTTCCTTTCCTGAAATAGATGCAATTTTTGTCAGATTTTCATGGGCTAAAGCTTTGCATTTGACTCCATCTTTTCACCAGTTTCCTACACATACATGTCATGCTCTACTGCATTTTAGAACTATCATTACTATATTTAGAACTGTGTTCTTACCATGGCTTCCCATTGTGGTCTCAATCCTGTTAGTAGCCACTGAAGAAGCTGTACACTTAATTAGTAATGATGCTGGCAGATTTTAGCTTATCAGGCAGGCCTTCCTCCTATTTTTATTTCTGAATAACTTTCAGAAGAATGCTGTTCTTAAGTAAGAAAGTTGAACATGTCTTAAGCATATTGAAAATATCTTACCTGAATGAGAGAAAAACAATGTTGTCAGAGGCTGTTGATAAAGTGTAAACAGCTAGCTACTGTAAGTGGGAAAAATCCTATTCTTTTAAATGGAGCTAAACCAGTTTATGCTAGCAGAATTTCTGGTGTAACATAATTTCTTCTGTTTATACATTTCTCCTCATCGTAGAAGAATGTGAAATAACCAACCCTGAATATTTGATGCCAGGTAAGTGAACCTGCATGGGTGTTCTCAGTGGTTATATACTTTCACTGCACTCCCTGCTTTCCAGTGTAGAAAGATCATTTTTGCAAGATAAAATACCGTTTTGACCTTGTATACCCATCTCATTTCTGCCCTCGCCAGGGAGATTTCCAGCAGGGCTTTCAGGTGCAAATTAGATTTCTTCATTATCAAGAATAAAGCAAACATTGTTACATCAGTAACAGATCATCAGACAGCTACCATGTAAAAGGTACACTGGGCTTTTACTGTCTTTTGTCACTGCACTCTAGTGACCCAAAAGCAAAATGGTTTGTTTTGCTATAAAGCCATCTAGCATCTTCCCTTGGCCTTTCAGCTGTGGAGGATGAAATCATGGGCCACATTTAGAGCTCATCACTATTGACGGGGTGTTTGCCCACAGCCAGCTGTTCTTTGTAGAGCTGCAGTGGGACAGCTTTACCCCTGCAGCCCAGGGGTGCTGTGTGTCTGTCAGCAGCACGTGCTGCTCCATGGGTAGGGAGGCTGGCAGGGGCGTGCAGGGGAATTGCCCTGGTCCCTTGGCCTGGCTACCCAGGCACCCAAAACAAAGAAGGAGGCTTCCTAAAGGATTCTCCCCAAGAAGAGAAAAGTTTCAAAAAATATTTTTATGATTGAATGGTTGTTGAAGAGATAGCAATAGGAGAGATAGACAAGGTTGGGAGTATGCCCAGAACAGCAAAGTCACAGATGTCTCCCCAGTGAATCTGAGTCGTGCCTAAGTCAGATGGGCAGTGGAGCTTTTGATTAAGCCTTTCTTGTGGAATTACTTTCTAATAAAGCTTCAGGCAGGTGCCTGAGTACAGCTAATACCTCATTTTCAATTCTTCTGGTAGCGCAGCATCTGGAGGAGATCAGAGGAAAATGTGACTTCTTACACCATTGGTTTTCACTGGCACCCCTCACCTACAGAGACACAGTATATTGCACTCCTCCAGCCTCTGAGCCTAGTGTAAATCTCTACTGTTCCCTTTCTTTTTTTTATGATATCTTTCTGATTTCTGCTGGGGCTAAATAGGTGGTGCTTCTGCCAGGCACTCATTAAAGTACCGTGAATGAAGGTTGTTGGTGAGCATTCCATTATGTTGAATGGGTTTTGGCATGAATGTGCTATTTCTCTTGTACTTATTTGTTCTTTTTTCTTTCATCTGGCTGGGTCTCCGTATGACATTTCATATCTATCTTTCTTCACTCTTCTCAGTTTCTTCAGTATTTTGCTGAATTTCTACTTCCTTCTCCTCTCCCTCCCCATTCAGAATATTCTTTAATGGAACTCTGTGACCAAGAAAGAATTTTAGAAGGAATAAGTGGAGTTATTTGCCCTTTTTACACTTAATTTTCTCCTTTTTTTTTTCTCTTTGTGGAATTAGAATTAATGATTTTTCACTCTCACTTTCTTTTTACTCACAGGAGTGATTTATTTGAAAACAGTTAGAATTTAGAAAAGCAGATATTTCTAATTGTTGCAAGAGACAGTTGCCTGTGTCTTACTCTGCACATGATAGGTTTGGCTTGGGAAATCCTGAGTTAGGGCCAGAAATGTTCTGTCATCTACAGCACATAATAGCAGGTCTAGATGCTTCTATTACTCCTACATCTCCCCTAGAAGTTGTTCAGAAACCTTTGTAGTCAAAGCCTTTGTTTACTCCTGGTTCTTAGGGTTTGAAAAACAAACATATTTTACTTGCTTTTAGCCTTTTTGATCTAGGGCATGCTCTCTCTTTCTGAGTCTGTCCACTTACTTGGCTTGTTTTAAAGAGACCTTTATGCTATTTACGTATTGAAGATTGTTTCTCTTGTTGTTGGCATCACCCCTGAAGTTTTGTTTTCATTATAGATGGCCTGTCATTTTATGTCCTGTTGTTCTCTGCTCTGAAATACTAGGAGGGTTTTGAGTTTGTCCTCTCTGCTCCTAGAAGACATTTAGAGGTGATTTTCTTTTCCCTTACTGGTCCTTTAAATAACACTTTCTCTCCAGTCTATGCAGTTTAGCTGATCAATGGTGTGGCACAACAGCTATAATGTGTGAGTTTCTAAGAAAACCACATGCTAGAAATGGTTTGTCTAGCCTAGTCTCCAGCTTTTTACATATAACCTCTTCTCAAATAGTCCAGAAACCACTGATACCGTATTCGTGGGAGAAAATCCAATTGACTCCATTTCTTCTGCATCATTAACAGACTAAGCACGCACAGTATTTATTTAAATCAAACAGCACGTTTTATAACAAAACCAAGCAGTGATGTCCTCTGTAGAACAATGACAACAGTCCTTCAGAACACACAGATTCCTCCATCGTATGCAGAGTGGAATTCTAATCTGTACTCAAATCAGCCGCTGTGCTCTCATCCTCAGTATCATGAAGGGTTTGCTTACTAAGTGTATTTTCAGTGCAGGGTTAAGATACGTATTGTCAATATAGCACTGAAGGCTAAAGCCTTTTAAATTTTGAAAATGCAGCCTTTGTTTAGCAGTGTATTTGTCATCAGGTTTTGAAGATGTGGTGCTATGAAATGAGCCATTTTAAGGCAAATATGATCCCTGAAAATCACCTCCAATACAATTTAATATGCAAGGTGAGAGCCTTCCAAAAGACTGAATCAAATTAATTAGCTCTAGCTATGTAGCACTGCTCCTGCCTCACTGAACTGAGAGCTGAACTGAAAGGCATGGTCAGACTCCACAGTGCTGTTACATTATTCTGCACTTCTGGAGAAGTCTCTAGGGTCCAAACCAAAGAATATCTCTGCTGTCAAAGGAAAAAAATGGGCAGAACTTTCTGCTTTCTGAAAGTTCCTAATGTCATTTTGCACTTTGACCCATAAAATGAGGATTATTCACAAGTTATAAAGGATTACAGACTTGGATACATTGTGGTGCAGATTTAGCATTCCTGCCCTTACGCAGCTAATAAGCAAAGTTGTGGGAATCAGGACACCATTTGGGCCAGAATATTGCTAAATTTCTTCCAAAAGCTGCTTCTATCAGATTAAATGAATAGCCCCTGCCTACCCACTGCAGTTTGATTGGTGTTTGCTGCCCTCAGTGCTGGCCTAGCACTGACTGTATGGGAAGAAATTTCACCTGGAAATACTACTCATGCAGTTGGTGCACCTGCCAATAGCAAACTGCAGGTTAAAATACCTTCTCAGCCAGCAGGAAGATTAGTGATCTGTGAAAAGAAAAACTGTGAGATGCAAGTCACTTAAGGTACAAACAGCCATGCAGTTTCAGCAAGAAGGAACCAGAGAATGATGCAAAATTAAAAGTTGAAGAATTACTTATAGTGAACTTTTGAGAGATATGCATGTATTTCTCACTGTGCTGTGCATGCGTATATAGACAAATACCTGAATCCTAATGCATTCCGAGTTTGTGTGCTGTGGTTGATTTTAGCCATCACACAAGTTCTAAAGGACAAATATGATTTTTCTTTGACATTTGCTTCTGTACTCAGATATGGGAGATAATTATTTTTTATAGACATTTTTCATTTTCTGAACTTTTTGTGTGGTTACAATCCAGAAGGGGAAAAAAGAAAAAAAAAATAGAATTATGTACCAGTCTGGTTCGTGAAGGTGCTGTGTAGTTCTGAGGGAAACTGTTTTGGCAGTGATTATATGGCTGAATGTTTTCCAATGGTGAAAAAAATACATCTGAGACTTTTGTGACCTTTTTTTTTGAATAAAGGAGAACAGAATATCTCTAGAAGAGTCTAATATCCTAAATATTTAAAATTGCTTCATGAAGTACAGAAGCTAAGCAACAGAGAGCTGCACTGTGGAGGATGGATCATGAACAGAGGAGTAAAAACACAAGATGATACAGGGCCATTTGCTTTGGCCAGAACAGTTTCTGTAGGGCAGATGGAGAGAGGCTCTTACCAAGGCCTGCAGTGACTATGATTTTACACTGAAAGAAGGTACATTTAGATTAGACACAGCAAGAAATTTGTCACAATAAGGGTAGACAGATGTTGGAACAGTCTTCTCTAGTGGCTTCTTCATCCTTGGATGAAGGCCAGGGTGGAAGGAGTTTTGAGCACCCTGCTCTAGTAAAAGATGTCCTCGTCCATGGCAGGTAGGTTGGAATAGATGATCTTAAAGGTCCCTTCCAACCAAAGTAATTTTGTGGTTCTAATGTTCTGTGAACACCAGCTGTTGATTTCATCAGGGGCACTGAGGGAACAGAGAGACATAGAAGAAAGATCATAGTGCTGGGGCATTATATTGAAAAGCTCCCTCACAGCACCTCAATACTGAAGGACAATAATAATCAAAATGGGAAGCTATGAATCACATCCATATAGCAGAAGATCTTACTGAGATTTTTCTTCCTCTTTGGCTGAATAAAACTGGAATTACTGGACCACTTGGATAGAAACTGAACAATTAATTAATTTTTTTTTAAGTCAAAAAGAAAGAAGAGTTAATGACTGACTAAAGTTGATAGCACTTCTGAAAATTTGTTCCAGTGGGACTTAGTTTTGAATAAAACCTAGGAACCAGTTATGATTTTTTCCCCCCCTTTTTAAGCATCTTGTCATAGTAAAGGCCAGGCTGATAAAACGGAAGAGATTATGCCATGTCTACATTCACTGGGTCCTCACGGTTTGTTCTGTAACAGGGAATTAGCAGCCCTCTCAACAGATAGATAAATAATTGCTCTATTGCTTTCAGAGTCAGTTAAATAATACAGAGCCATCTTACTGGCAGACACCTTAAACTCCATTTACCAGGAAACCTGTAAAATGCCTTCAAAAGACAAGTCTAAAAAATTCATGGAGCTAGTACAAACACTGGTTTGGACATATACAATTTCCCAGTGCCTTTCCCCCAGCTGCAGCAGTCCTGTGTTGCAGTTGGTAATTGCCTCTCTCTTTTCTCCCTGTCCCACAGGGACAAACAAGCTTTTCATCTGTCTCCTTGCTCTGCTTCACAGATGCTAGCCATACTCTTCTTGCAATCAGTTATCTAAATGATTAACATAATTAAGTTAAACTCAGTGAAATTGTTCCAAAATTGCATTTAGCTTGTGGGTTTTTTTGGCTTGGAAGTGGAGCTGGTATTTCCAAACCTCCCTTTGTCTTTTTTTTTTTTCTTTTTTTTTAGTTTAGGTATAATTGTATCAGTTGTCTTCCTTTGATTTCTTGTTTTCTTTATAGATTATAATTTTAGATCACTGTAACTGATTTCAAGGACATTTAGAAACTCAAGATCATAGGTAGTGCCTTACTTAAAAGCACAAAGTCCTTTTTCTCTGAGTAGTATATGGAGTTATTGATGGGATGTTAAGTTTCTAATAACCTATCAGCAGTATAGCAACTAAGCCAATGCAAGCAAGTGAAGCTGTCTCTACAGATAGCAGACATTTTTTGTGAGCATATTTTTGTATTTCTTTATGGGCAGACAGCAGGGAAAACAGTTTTTTAAAGTCTGTGTTTGAATAAAATTATTGCTTCTCCTAACTGAACTGGCTGCTTAGCTGAAGAGGCGCAAACAACATGATTTTGAGAACAGTAGCATCAGTAAACAGCCTGCCCCTTTTTGCTTCTCCTGTTGACACAGATTTAGATTAGCCTAGTTGTCCCTATTTTTCATAATCTCCTGTCGTTCAGATATGTTTCTGCTTCAGAAGTACCACAATGCTTCAGTAAATCATAGTAATGCTGTATTAAAAACTGAACAGACCTGTACTGAGACGGTCCCTGACCTGACATTCTGGCAATTTAAATAGAAACAGCATCAAACTCTTGTGATTGTACTAGTGTAACATAACTGACTTGTAAACAAGTTGTGCAAACCCATCTATAGAAAAAAATTTTTGCTAGTGTACCATTTCATAAGTGTGAGCTGTGTAGGTGTAGATTGATGACTCTTTGCAAAGTATTTTTAATTGCAAAATTAATTGCAAGAACAGAGCATTGCATTTAATTTCACCATGTAAGATTGCTGAGAATGAGCAACCACGTGGGAGAATATGGAGCAGGAGCGAAAAGGAGGGGCTGGAGAAAAAATGTAGAGGCAATTTGGACTTGCTTCCTACTAGTTAGTCACTACTTCCAAACAGAGGTGTGCTTGGGGTTTGTTTTGTTTTGTTTGGGGTTGTTTTGTTGACATGTGAATGATGCTGTTAATTGTCTTGGCTGCCTGCTCAAGTCAGGCTGGGCTTGTCTCCCCAAGTGCCAGTGTTCGGCGTTACTGTGCAGAAGTTGCATTCAATATTTTTTCAGTAATTTGGGGCACAGCACATCTTCTAGATGATTCTTCATACTACAGGTGCTGAAGTGGTTCCTTTTGTTTAGCAAGACGAAACTGAATTCTAAGGAAAAAGTAATGCATTGGAAAATTACTCCAAATTGAATAAAATTGCATTTTGCTAACTAATTAATTTTTTTTTCATACTTTAACATAAAAATATAATCATTTACAGAGCCTGGTACTGCTTTGCTTTCAGGGCCTTCAGGGGATGTATTGGCACTCTCTATCTTACTTGCTCTCCATTCAAAAGTTTGTTTCAAATGCAGACCAGCATTCGCTGTCACAAGGATTCCCGCACTTCTCTTTTTGTTGTCTGGTTTCTTTGTGTTAAGGACTCTTGCTTTCCTTTGCAATGTGTAGTACTTTTGTGCTATAAATCTTTGTTTCATTTTACCATTGGAATGTATAATCTAAGTTAAATCAGTCAGCAGTAAAACGTTTTGAGTTTTACCTGATTCTAAGTTCTTGTGTTGGAGGGAATTCTGCAGAGTTCAACATTTTTGTTACATTTGTTACAGCTTGCCATGAGCTTTGATTTCACCTTGTAGCTATTTACTTGGATAAATAATGACACTGGATAAGAGGTCCGTTGAGAGACTTGGAATTGCCTTTAAGATATGAGAGCTTCTATATCACCTGGTATACAAATGGGTGGCTTTTGGCAATGTTCTTGCTGGGGCAGAAGGGCTTTCAGGTATCTCTGCTGTTAAAGTTACTGCTACCTCTACTGTTTCCTTTAAGATTGCCAAAACATCTAACACTTTGCTCCATTCCATTTTTGGGATATTCAAGTTTAGGGAGCCTGACAGGGGAAAAAGAAAAAAAGACCATGTGGGAATTTCACCCCTCTTTTGTGAATATGACAGAGTAATTAATGTACCTGTGCATGAGTAGCTGTTTTAATTAGTGGCCTGTTACCATACATGTAATGAGTGTAGATGGAAAGAATTCTAACCTTGCTATTATCATGTACATTGGGCTGAACATTCCTCTGAAGTCAGCTTAAGATTTAGGCCTTTTGAGTTTTAAAAAAAGCATACCTACTTCGGGCACCAGTCAATTAAAGTGGAGCAAGGTATTTTTAACAGGACAAAGCACCATCTTTACTGCCATTTAGAGCTTTTTATAACACCAGTGTCAATCTGTTAAAGACCACCCTCTGATCAACCGTGCAGTATCAGGCATGATTGCCAAATTATTAGCACCAGCCTGACCACAGCATCACTGCTTGTGTGTGTCAGTAGTAATTTGTGTTGGAAGTAAAATCCAGGAAGCTGTCGTAAGAATAGCAGGGTTTAGTTTGTTGATCAGTAGAGTCACAGAGATTGTTTCATTGGTGCCTAATAGCCAATTCTTCCTTTAAGGACAGGGTGACCAATGCAAGGGTATTTATCATTTCAAAATTGGTTTTAGCTGTGCTACCGTGTTAAAAGTCCCAGTAAAAATTTAGAATATGTCCTTGTTAATCATCCAGATTGTGCCAGACCCTGGATAAGGAATACCAACAAGCTTTGAATCCTGATCACTAATTTTTAATGCAGGTGCATTTTTACTCTGACCTGAGACATCAGAGTTAATTTCTACCTGTGTGTTTTGAACTGAATTAAGGTAAAAAAAAAAAAAAAAATTGAGCAGAGAAAGCACAGAGCAGAACAAAATGAGCAGAGATGTCTCAAAGTGGTGGATGGATTTCAGTAGCAGCAGTTTTGACTGTAGGACCTTTGTGGGGAAGATGGCAGCTGTACCTACAACATGTGTATCAATGCCAAAGAACTCTTGTATCAAAGACTAACTCAAGAGAGTAATGTCACTTGCAATACATGAACACTAAGTAGCATTTAGTGTCCATGTGGTAGTCCTGTTCTTTTCTGTGGCTTTGGCATTTCCTTCTGGTACTTCGCCGTTCCTCAAGACTGCTGGATAGCTTTTAGTCACACTGGCTTGCTAAACATTGGAGAGCCCTTGCAGCTAGTTGGGAAAAAACACAGATTAAATACAAAATGCAAGACTAATTTTTCTTTAACCCTAGTTGAAGCTATTTGGATATCATGTGAGTAAAAATATCTAGTGTTTGGCACTCTGTCCGAGCAATGTCTTGAACATTTAAAGAATAATCTTACACGCTTCAATACTGGGAAATAAAAATAGAAATGCCATGCACAGGCAGCTCATGTAAGTCAAGGAAAAAGCCACAGATAGAATTGCTGTCCCTGCTTTCCCTTCTCTCTTAGAACACCACCTGTAGTTTCCAGGAAAAGAAGAAAAGCCACCAAAGAAAAGCTGAACAGGGCTGTCAATGCTGGCAAAAGTCAGTGGAGGGAGTAGAGAAAGGATAAAGGACCACCTCTTACTTAAGCTCAAGGGCTGATACTGTGAAATAATATGCTGAGATCTGTAGGTTGCTTTAGTTATAGTGACATGGGACAGGTATCAATTAGAGAAAATTTCCATAACATAATTAAGAGATAACATGTTGCTGTTGTCTTATTTTTTTCTTTCACTTGAAAATTCTCCATTGATTTTAATTAAGCTTGTCTTGGACTCATGACCATAATCAATGTGATTTTTCCCCCCAATTTAACATCTAGCTTTGCTCATCAAGGAACTTTTCCCAGATGTAACATGCTTCAGTTAAGAAGTTTCATTTTAAGCTATTCAACTACTAGTTCTTAGAATGACTTAAAAATGCCTTCAGAATATAGAGCTAGGGCATGAATGAGTACAATTTTTCCAAATTAGTAAGTGCATATTCTCAATTTGCTGTGAATGCTTTACTTTCCACAAAAAGCAGATACTTTAAATACTAGGTTCCTAGTGGAAAACACTCAAATAAAGCTTTTTTTTGCATGCCATCTTATTAAGAGAAAGGGAAAAAGGGGCACTTGCTAAAAGCTTACTTGTAAATTTGAATAATCATTGTAATTTTTGTTATAACAATTTGAGCAATCTACTTGTCGTTTCTGGAATCAGCATAAAGGCTTTTAATCTTGCATAGTAGATAGAATAATCCTGCCAGAGGAACCATTCTGTGTTGTTAGTTAAACCAAATTGCATATGCTTGAATGCTGAAGAAAAAAAAAGTTTCTTTTATAAGGGATTTTTCAGATTCCTTTGTAGGGGATTTTTGATTCCTTGTGGGTGTTTCTGTTAAGACTCAGAATCTGATTTCTATTTCTGTAGAGTCTCATCCTTCCTATAGCAGGAAGTAGCATCTACTTCCACTGACTTTCAATAGTTTGCTTTGTTGCTTGGTGAATTTCAGGCAGTGACCCGTAGTATGGGCTCATGTCCTTCATGTCTGATTAAATTTAGCTAAGAGACAAAGGATCCAGTAGATGTGCAGATAGTCAACAACTGTGTAACGGAGGGCAGCATGCTAATAAAGCCCTTTTGCAAGTAGTACTCAGTTCTTTTAAATATGTGGTTATTAATTTCCTTGTGGAAGTTCTCAAGAGCACTTATCTGCCTTTTCAATGCCTTTCAAATATTAACTGATTTCTTCTGACAAACCTTTAGTAGGAGTTATTTTCCAATTTGTTTTTCCCACAGGATAGATATTTCCTTCTGTTGGAAATGTCTTGTTATTTAAATAAAATACAACTTGTATTTCATCTAACTACCAAACATAGAAAGTGTAAGTGTAAGTCGTGACCTTGAAAAATTTAGGTTAAGTTACTTCCAAGAATATTCTTTAATTCAGGTGCTTTTAAAGTTCTGAATATTGTCTGTAACATTGTTTTGTAACGTACAGTGATTTGGAGCTTCGTATGTTCACAGACTAAAAAATCTGAATATTTTTTCATATGCACAGTTTAATAGCACTGTGAAATAAGGAAGTGCAGTTGTTCCCATTTCACAGACTGTGAAGTATCAGACTCTTAACTAATGGATTTACATTGCTCTAGCATCTGAGCTGGCATCTCTGCTTGGTAATCCACTTCCGTATCCACTGCGCTACACCCTAAATTTCCTCCAGTCTTACTTTTAACACCCAGCTGAAGTGCTTCAGCAACAAAAGTCTAATCTTACTCTTCAGACGGTGGGTAATTAGAGATCTAGTTGTTGTAGACATAGTACAACGTGTTATGTGTAGTGTAGGAGTGCCTAAATACAAATTAAACTTAATACTGTGTACTTCTTTATTGCAACTGATTGCAGAGGGAGACTACTGTCTTCCTTTAGATTAAGCTATGCTTAATACCTGAATTGCATCAGCAAGTAATCCAAAACCAGCGAGGAGATACGGAGCAGAGACTGACAGCCAGCCATGGGCTAGAGCTATTAGTATGAGACCTTTGCCCTTGTCTTCTAATGCAGCTTTTGTTTAGTGTAAATGCATGGGGTGTCTATACGAACATTGCAAAATAGATCTGTCTAAATAAACGAGGAAGAAAATAAATCCCCATGACCCTGACGTACCCTGACGCAGGCCCCAGAGGCTCTTTGATTAAGTAAAACTGTCACCTACCAGTGTTATCTTTTCACTTTCATTTTACTCATTAATCTTCAGTACTGCTAACAATAAGACATATTTAATGTGTCCATTAAGTCACTTGTAGCCCTTTTATCTGTAGATTGCTGGCTCTTGTCCAGCTGCTGTAAAAGTGATTAAAACGTGTTATCATCTCATGGCTGCTCAGTGGCTGAGACAGTCCAAGTCCTCTGCCAGTGTATGAGTGCCCATATTAGGTTGACTAAAAGCAGTCTTCATCCAGTTTCTATGAAATTCAGAGTCTGATTCTAACATGTGGAAACAGGTCAGTGATGCTGCATGCTTCAACTCCCATCCCTATTTATGTTCTCTGTCCACTCTGTTCCTGTGAGGAGCTCCTTGGTCTTAATGATTACCAGTCAAGGAACTTCTACAGGCTGAATGCTACCTAATTATAATAGTTTTCAGATCAGGAAAAACTTAACTTTTACCTTTTAATAGTCAGGAATGATATCTCAGTTAAATTTTCCTCTGGTCCCACTGTCATGGAGTTTTTTTGTAATTGTTTAGGATCCTTGGGGCTGCCTTGTGGAGTGTTCAGCATTCAGTCCCTTACTTGGGAGCTGCTGCTGTGAGATCAGAGAGCTGAGGCTGGCAAAGCTGGGTGTTCATGTGTTGGATGGATCCTGGCTCCTGGCTCTTAGCAAAATTCCAGTTGAATCAAAGCTTCAGAACAGGGAGGCTGGAGGCACAACGAAGCTCCACTTAAATTGACGATCTTATGATTTCCATCTTACCTACCATGAATTTAAGAGCATGGAAAGCTAGGGAGCTTTCAAAGAGACTTGGCCATCTTAACAGAGAGGAAAGGCTTGATCAACTAGATAAAATTTCTGGGTTTGTAGTTTTCATGATGAGAACCTGAGGATCTGGTTCTGAGCAGCTTTATTGTAATTACCTGTTCATCACCTTCTGAACTTTAAACTGGCCAAGAAATGGCCTTTTTAACCACGATTTTGATGTTAAAGTTCAGTTCTCTTAATTTTAGTCTTCCTTGGCTCTTGTAAGTGCAATAAGTTTTATTTCTGTATCTTTCTTCTATGAGTTTATAATTTCTCTTTGACTTCCAGCTAAGGAAGAATGTGCAGAGGAATCATAGTTGTTCAGGTGGAAGAAAAATATGTATGAACTGCCTGAATACAGAAAGTATTAATTAAGGATATGCATTATAAATACACTTTTTTTCTAGAAGCCCATGAAATTGGTTGGTTGAAGTAAATTATTTTTTTTTCTGCAGTGGGAGTTATGAAGCAATGTAGATTTTAGCACTCAATGTACTGTAGGATTAATTATAGTCCTAAACCCATCAGACTTTCAGGAAACAGAACCTGATCCCTGAAAAGAATGAATGGCTCCAAAGAGAGTGCAATTTGAGTATGCTGGTAAGAGGTTGAAAAAGAAGAGCTTAGTCTCTCAGTATCTCACAGGATTAGGCTCTTTATTCTTATTAAGGATATGCATCTTGAACAGTGAAAGTGAATTGAGATCTGGTGTGATTGAGAGCAGGTAATATATTCAGAAGTCTGTTGAAAGGCATGAAGCTGAGTTTAAAAATAATTTAGGTGAAGTTTTATTGATAAAGAAGGAGTTGAAACATTTATAACATTTGCAGAAACATTTTAGTATATTAAGTTTAAAAAGCTATGCTTCTTATTGAATCTCTTGATTATGCAAAGAGAAGCACCAGTTTATAATATTCATTGAACCATTAAATGGAGTCCAGCAAGTGATTAAAATTAATAGGTCAGCATGAAACTTGGGTGGATACAGAGGAAAAAGCCCAGGGTGACTTGCTGTTAAAATGCTGCATCTGTTTCTCAAAGGGAATGGTGTAGCCCAATTTTTTTTATAACTGTCTTCCTATTTGGGCTTTATTATGATTCACTGTAATCTTTCTTCCAAAAATTTTGATTTCTTATTCAGTGGCAATATTTTCTTGAAGTAACAGGTAAGGCATAATAGTTATGTTTGCAGTAAAGACCTACACAGAGGTTTGCCAGCTTGAAAGCCATAGAAGAGGTTGTAGAGCCAAAGGAAACATACAGAAGAAGAAAAGGAAACGGCTGAATGTGTGCTGCACTCAGTAGAAATGAGCAAAATGGAGTAGTGTGATCACAGTTCCCAATTCTATCTGAATAGACTGATGCTTTGGCAAATGAGAAATATGTAAGATCAGGCAGGAGGATGTGGTGGGTTGCTGCTTTCCTCATTTATGTATTTTGTTTCTGAGAAGAGTAGTGCAGTTCCTGGGCATGAAGAGTTTTTAACCCATTTGCTTCAGAATAAATTGCAGATATGTCTGTTGGATTGCACCACACTGTACTTCTGAATCCTAGTGGCTATCACTTTTGGTGCAACACTAATGAACACCTGCAGCACAGCAGGGAGCAGGCTGGGCCCCCAGTGAAGCAATTATACTTTGCTGATCCCAACTGGTGAGTGTTTCGGAGTCCTAGCTCCCTTTCTCATTTTTTACAGTAGACAGGTTTCCTATTTCTATTATATCTTGTTGCAGCTAAGCCTTACGTATGTGATGTCAGTAACTCCTTTGCATTCCAGGGACTTAGATTAAACTTTTGGTATGAGTAATATATATATTTTGAATTAAAATGAAAGAGCACTGGAGAGACACTGAATGTTTTATATTGTGTTCTAAGTCGGCAATCTGAAACGGCAATAAATTGTAAAAAGACCGACATAGTTTAATCCGTTAGTAACAAAAAAAAGGCACACAGCTCCATATCTGGCTTTAACTGCATTCAAATGACAAGACCTGATTATTATCACAGTTAAGCAAGAATGAGTCTGAAATAACTTTTCTGAAAGTGTTATTGTGGATTTACACCAGCATAATGGAGAATTGAATTTGGATTTTAAATTTAAATCCTTTCACCTCTCACTTAAATTTAAAAGTAATTTACCTGAGCCTTTTGCTATACCAGTTCTTAAGTCTGGACAGCTCATGCTAAGTGCATGATCCCTTTGAGTGACAGCAGGAATACTATCAGGAAATTAAGCAAGGATGTTTAGAGATGTGGTTAGTACTAACTGAACTCATGTTGAAACCTTCTCTCAAGGCACCTGCACTACACCTTGACTCCTTTTGAGTCACCACAATATTCCTTCCTAATGCAGTGAACGTCCTTAGTTTCAAATCATGTATATTGCTTTCCACAGGAAACCACAGACTGTTGGTGTTAACAGGATGGTGGTGGATTGATTATTGGTTTGACCTAATTAACTTGATGATGTTAAACAACAGTCAGTGGTAGAAATAGCTTACAAGTCTGTCTTTATTAAAGAAAGTAATTGGATTCAGATCCAATGGTTCATATTACCATTCAGATTTATCTTAGGACCCACTGTGGTCCTTACCCGGTGTGTGATTCTGTCATTCTGTAACCTGAGGTGCCACACTGCACTGCTGGTAGGAGGTGGACAGGAATCTTTTGAAGCACAAGTCCTGAAGCCTTCCAGTTGACCTAGAGGGATTTTTATAACTGCAGAATTGGTCTTCTGGCATGCAAGAGGGAGGGTGTGATGTTTTCAGGTACAGAGCTGCACCTGGCCTTACCTTTTGGACAGCATGGTGTGCCATCTTGGTGAGGGACCATTGCAAATCCCTGCAGCCATGCAGGACAAAGAAGACAGAATTTGTTTCAGGAAATGCACCATTTTCATTGGTTGGAGTATTTCACTTCTGAGGAAACAGGAAGACCTTGGTGTGGCTGTGGAGCTGCCTTAGCTCAGGTAATCTCAACAGGATGAGTTTATAGATGTAGCAATAAACCTGCTTTTGTTAAAACACATGGCATGGACATGGGTAATGAAGAATGTGGCCCTTCATGAATATTTAATCCTCATTATCCAGCTGCTTTATGCATGCATATATATATATGTATTTATATACATAAAATTCTTATGTTAAGGATTCTTATACTAATGTTCCTTAACAACTCCAAAGGAGCTCAGAGAAGGCTTAACCACAGCTTGCCTACAACCTGGCTGAATGAGTGCTCCTCTTATTTTCAGACATGTTTTCATGTATCTCCAATATCTGTTTTATTCCCCACCTTTGTAAATCCTGTCTTTAAAAATCACCTAGGAAGGTACAATACTATCACTTTATCAGTTTAGCTCAGCTAAATCCGGGATACTACACATAGGCACAAAAATCTAACAGAGTTTATCCTTTCAGATATGCATTAGCCCCGGAACAGACTTAATGAGGTAAGGATTCATTAGGCAGAGGTACGGTAATTAGGAAGGGAATTATCTGTGCTTTGCAAAAGAAGTTTCCAAGCTTTCTCATTTTCTTTTTAAAGTGTATTTGGTATTGGTAAATAAATACAATAATTTCTGACTGGGAACATTATGCTTCTCCAAAAAATAATAAAAACGTGGATTATATTGCTATACAATCTGTGCTTTATTAAGGGTAAAAATAATACTGTGTAATTGTGTAGTTCATTTTTAATAGTAAACATAAAATTATTTGTGAAAGTGACTATGTTTTGAAAGACTAGCAAGTTAAGGACAGAGGAGTATGGATCATTTTAGGAGTGTGGAGCATTTAGAGTTCTACATGAAGTCATGGTGAACTCTAAGTGTTCAGCACCTGTGAAACTCAAATTTGCCCAACTAGTCAGCCAACCCAAGAGTAGAATTCAATCTCTTCACCCTTTTGTCTATGCTCAGTCCCTTAGGCCACATGTATGTTCCAATATATATTAAATTACTAAAATAATAATTACAAATCTGTATGGTAATTGGTTTTAGTTCTCTTTGATGTGGATTTTGCAGAATTATGGGTCAGTGCCAAGTGTCTTGGGAGGTCATGACTGGACTCATGGGGCTGTCACTATGGCAACACTGATGGATGCAGAATTTCCAAGCAATGGATTGACAAAGGAGAGGGAAAAGAGGACTCTTGTGAATTATTCAGGCCGTCAATATCTGTTCAAATGCAGGGAATACAGATGGAATGCTTCTTAATACAGTTATTATTGTATTGTCTCAATAACGATGCAGTAAAAACTATTGATTAGCAGCTGAAATCTAGAAGTAAACACTCTGCCCTATCCTAATTTCCTTAGCAGTTGCTATTCTATCTGTCCTGTGACTGCTGCAGTGCGTCTGCGCAGGTAAAGAAAGTAATATTGTGTAAAAAAGTTTTATGTTTGTGATTTCATTTGTATTTGGATAGTGAGCAAATGGCCAAGTCTTCAAGTGGTCCCTTTTTTCCTGCTGGGAAATGTTAATGTTAACCACATTTACAGATGGGCAGGAACTCCTTGACAAAGCCTAAGTCTTCAAAGGCACCAGTTTATTGAAGCTTAAATATTTACACACATTTACAAACTTTCAGTACAATGCGAGTATGAACCTTCTGAGTTTTCTAATTTCCGGGAAGCCATCCTAGATGCATTGCCTCTTAATCAGTAATTTTAAGCCTCTAGTCTGCTTCCTGAGCTGGAAGGGTGGAAATCTGGGAGAGCCTGAGCTCCAAATAGGGCTTTTGTAGATTCAACTCTGACTCTGGAGCAGGAGGCTCCATATCCCACCCCCAATCCCTGTTACAGGTGTCTCAGGGCTCCCAGCTTACTGGTGGTGCAACTCTGGAGCTGGAGGACTTGAGAAGTATCACTTATCCTGCCTGGGGTCATAGCTCACAGACCTGCTGTGTTCCTGTACAGTTGGTCCAGGGTACCACAAAATCTGGCATCTTCCCTCTCAGTTAGAGGCTGTGCTTTGAATAGAATAAATTTTTTTTCTCCTCTGAGGAGTTTCAAAAAGTCTAGTTTCTGTTTTGTGTCGAAATACGTTTTGTCATGGTTCTGCATGCAGATCTCCCATTTTCCCCTAAGCCAGGTTTCTTTGTTCTGCCTTCTGCACTATCTGCTCTGAGGGAAAGGGAAAGAGGGGGAGGAAGCGAGCAGAGCAATAGCTTCATCTTTATAAGTGGGGAACTCCCATATCACGGTGAAAGGAGTCTCTTAAAAGAACTAAAACAAGGAAGTGGGCAAGTACGGTAGAAGCTCCCATTTACTAGCTTTGGATTTGGAGTTTTCCCATGCTGAAGTAAAAGTGCAAACCCCAGACACAAAATGTAAGTAAGAACTCATTGCAGAATATGTGCTGACGTCTTCCTTATTTTCTTTATTCACACAAGGCTGCACTTGCCAATCGGCAATGCATAACTTTGGTTACTGTAAATCTAAATGGTGACTGTAATGTTTTCTTTGTTGTTTTGCTTCTGGTGCTTTAGATTTCACTCTTTTGTAGTGAGCTCTATATCTCTAGAGACCAGCCAAGAATTGTTTATCTGAGATCCCCTATTATAAAGATAATGTGCAGTTTAAAGTGCACTGTATTTAGAGATATTTGGACCAGTGATTATCTACACATTAAAGGCATAAAAGAAGAAAATGAAGAGATAAACACTGCAGGAGGTATATAAATGGATACTTAAAGGCTTAAAATGGCCCCTCTTGCTTTCATATTCATATGTCTTAGCACTTTTATAACTTACAGCTGGCAAAATGGTTGTCATAGAATGTTTTGCCAAGAGTTCAATCCATCTAATCCTCTGATGGAGCCTCCTAAACTAGTAAACATTAAGTCCTCCAGAAAGCATATTTGGCAGGGCACAGATTTTATTGTTTGTTTTTACTTCTGTGCACAAAGCTGTCACTTCTTTATTTGCCTTTCTGTTTGTCATGCATTCTCTGAAATCTGTTATAAAGCTAATGGTAGAGGACTTTTTGCTTCAGTAAAACCTTAGGAACATCAAATATTCCCTAATGTGCTAATCCTGAGTATAATGTGTGCCCCCCTGTGAACTGGGATGTTTATGTGTTGGAGATAACATCACTGCTAATTTCATCTACTTTGTAGGAAAGCAAACTGTTGGCCTTTGAAATGACTGCTATAGAGATTTGGATTTTAAAAAGAATTCCATGTGAGTCTGTGGAATCATAAATATGAAGGGATTGAAAGGCTCCATCCACTCTGTCTATTGGGTATGATACAGGACCAAGAATGCTTACTCTCTTCTTGATAGGTATTTGCTTAGTGTGCTCTGGAAACATCCAAAGCTGGTAAATCTACAAAGCTTTCATAAAGTCTGCATCATTGTCTGACTGTGCTTGTCACTGGAAAGTTGTGTTTTCCCCTCAAGTCTTTTCTGCTTGACCCCTGATGCTTTTTAAGCCATTGCTTCTCTTTCGAAATTCATAGCAATTAGAGAGGTTAAAGCACTGCCTTTCTCTTTATGACTGCCCTTTGTATATTTGAAGGATGTTATTCTGCCTCTCCTCAGTCTGAGATGAGTCTCGATTTTTTTCATTCTTTTGATCAAGTTTTCTAGATTTGATCATTCTTGCTGTTGCTTCTTAATACCTTCTGGTATGTCCACATCTTTCCTGAACTACCATGCTCAAAATGGTGCAGCACTCCAGAACAGATTTTACCCATTCACAGGTGAGCAGGAGATTGATTAATTTTGTGGATCTCACAGGTGCTAATCCTCATTTATACATTCCAGGTAAGGTCAAACTGTTAGCAAAAGGAGAAGGGAAAGAGGAGCTCTGAAAGGCCAAATGTCTTTCACCTTTCTCAAACGAGTGGTCCATCAAACAGCATCGGGCTAATCGCATGAGTAAGACATGCAGGATTCTGACTTCAATAAATGCTATCATTTTATGTCATCTCAACATTTAAAACTACATTGAGAAAGTTTTAATGCATTTTCCTATCTGATTTTAATTTAATATAGTTTCACATCTGACTAGGTAGAGATAAGCATGCTGGTTATTTCAAAGTTTACAAAGTTGCTAGGTCAGTATTTTGCAAGCAGGGTTTCATAGTAGTTGTCGTAACACCAGAGTTCTAGCAAAATGGAATATGCAGCTGTAACCCATGGAGAATCATATTAGCATTTCTGCATTGCTAATTCTGACAATGGTAACATACTTCAGTTTGATAAGAATATCATTAATGCAGCACAGGCCTGTGTCCTAGTTTCACATTGCTTTAATATTAATGGCAACATGCCTGAGACTAGATCACATCTAAATGTCACTAGAATTGGTGGGTGGACCAAGATGAGAATAAATTATTCACTTACAAACAAGTTCATTAATGATTTTATGTAAGATTTTAACTTTTGGGAATGGCACTTGTATACCTGACAAGAAATACTAAGTATGTCTGGCAGGAGAAAACTGCAATATGGCTGATTTTTTTGCCAATCTATGGGAGTAACAGATGTCTATTTAGCCTTTTTTATGTAAAGACATAATTTAAATCTAACCTCAGACTGTAAATATCAAAGATATTTTAAACAAAACAGGAGTGGTTTTTTATTAATTCAGGGAAAGGTCACTTATAAATATTTCATTAGCAAATTCATTAATTTCAATTACACATAGATTGTATCTAATCCAATCACTCTTCATCTCAACTACAATTAAAATATAAAATGTGCTGAATCCACTCTGGAATATGCAAAGCCAACAATTAATAAAGTAATATTTCAAATGAATTTTACAAGGTTGCTGTTTATATGAAATACATTGAAATTAATAAGGACAGGTCAATTCCTATTCAATCTTGCTAGTCTTGTGAAGATATGTTTGGCCTGAATATGATATTTGGCCTGGTTTTTTTCTGTTTGATGTAATGATACACATTATGCAAAGAGAGAAGCAAAAGAACGGTACAAAGATTTTCTGTGCTAGAAAATCTAACAGAGAAGATGAAATACTGAGACATGTGAATGAAAGACATGACAGGCTTCTTTCTCGTACACCTCCCAGCCCCCTCTAGCTGCGTTCTTTGTCTGAATGAGTTACTAATTTCTCCCTGAGTTCCCTTCCTCTGAGTGACACACTGCATGTATAAGATATCAGGAATTTGAATCAAAATGTAGAAGTAGCGTATTGAAATTATGCATCTGTGTTCAGGTTTTGGGTTTTTTTAATGTTCAGATTTCGTGTTTAGATTTTCTCAGTCTGACTGTCACGTGTAGCTTTCACTGAACTGTCACCATTGCCTGGATAAGTGTTTTAATTCACTCTCTGTCCAAGGAAGTGGAAATTTCAAATACTACAGTTTTGAGAAGGCCAGCTCTGGACTGCAGGTACATGCCCAAAGTTCTCAGCTTGAGAGCTGGGGGAAGACTGTTCTAGAAGCCATCTGAACTATTTTGAGCAAGAAAGAGGTTATGAATTTTCAAAGATCTTACATGTAATGCATATTTACTTCATATATTGCTCGAAACTGTATTGCACAGTTGGTGGGATTATGAAAAGTGTGATGGAAAATGCACTGAAGTCGATGGGAGCCTCTCTGTTGATTTAAGATCAGAGCTTTAATAAGAACTTTCTGTTCCACCATGCAGGAAACATTGACCTCGCTCTCCAAAATCCTGGTTATGGTGGTACTGTAGTTCTGGGATTCAGTCCTCAAGGTAATGGACCTGATGTGCTGCTGTACCGTAAACCCAGGTTTTATAAGATCTCCTTGCTCCATGAGTATGTCATGGCACTGGTTCCTGAGAGTGATAAGACCTATGTAATTACTGATGCACTGTGTGTGAATGGCATCAGGCTTCCATTGCCAAGGTGACATTAGTGCTGAGTTTTGTTTAGCCTGCAGGTGTGCTCCTGAGAGAAGACACACCTCAGTTTTCTGTGTCAGCTTTGTAAGGGATGAAGCAGGCGCCAGTGCTGGTGTAAAGGTTTCCTGCTTTCTCTGGGAGTCACTAATGGTGACTGGAAATTAAGCGAGTGAAAGAGGGTCAGGATGAGCTCTGCACTCAGCCAGCTGGAATTGAGTTTCAGAAAGGAACCAGCTGGTCTTTAAACTTCTCAAACAGTTGTTAGGAAAACCCTCTGGTACTCTCATTCCTGCGTTCATTTTGACATTTCTCTGTTGTGTTTTACAATGAAGCCTTCATTGTCTTTTTGGTGATCAGCTTTGATAGAAGTATGACTTTGCCAGCAGCATGGTCTGTAAAGGCCTGTTGGACAGGACTTCTTTTATTCCTGAGCTTTGAGTTACAAATGTCTTCCTGTATTCATTTACTTGTCTTGCTACATTCAGAAATATCTGTAGAGAAATGAAAGCAGTTCCAGGGGTCTCCTCTAGCTTCATATGTATTGCTTAGTTATGCACGTATAACTGAATAGTCTCAGACATTCATGCTGATTATGGCAATAATTTCTTATTAGAATGTTGATATTTCAATCTTTCTGAATTAGGAAAAGAGCCAGGGGTGATGCAAAGGAGAAATAAAAATAATTATTGTCAGTTAAGCCACATAAAATACCTTAAGAAGTATATACTTATATTGCACAAATCTTGATTCAGCCAGCAAAGTGTAAAAAATAAGCACGTAGTATGCCATGAGGAGTAAATCAGATTAAAAAAAATCAGGTTTAATGTTTTAGAATGAGATTAGCACAGGGAAGAAGACTTTTAAATATGATTATAAGCTAGCTGTTATGGGTTATTTACTTGATTTGGGATGTTGAGGAGAATGTGATATTAATCTTTAATATAGTTTAAATGTTGTGGAGCAAGTTCAAATAGTTATGGCTTGAAGAGTATAGAAAAAAAGGCTTTATCCAGTATGTAAGTTAAAAATTGTGTTTAGCATAGGTTAAAACCTCTGCAATTTTTATGAAATACTTGCATAAAAGAAAGCTGAGCTGAAAGACACTGCAAAGTGTGATGAGGTCTCAGTTACATGTCTTAGGTCTGGAAGACTGATACCTACACAGTGTATTTGTCTACAAACAGAAACCAACATAAAGTTTGCCCTTAGTCTAGAGTCTTGATGTAACTGGAACTATTTCAGTTTGAAATTTGAACAGTTTCACTTGGAAGCATAAATTTAAGACTAATTATGCTAGGGTGAAAGAATACTCCATTGATGAACATGATAAGAAATTTGTATTTCCTTCACTGGGTTGATGATTTTGTTTCTTGTGCAGTTAAAGACTCCAAATCCAGAAAAGTAAGAACTCAACCCTATCAAAACATAGGTGAATATTTGTTGATAATTTTATGATGATTCATGAACAGACTGAATCTTACTTGAAAGGCCTGGAAGTATGATCAGGCCTGGGCTGTCTCTCATTACAGAACTAAGGTGTATACAGCTTATCCATGGTTGTACATACAGAATTTCTCTTCTGAGTGCAGCTTTTGTCTGTATAGTTTACTTCTAGAATGGACAATTACTCTCCTGAAAGCACTTACAGTTAAAAAAATGCAGACTACCTGACAGAAATATTCTTTGAGCTGGGTTTTTTATAGGCTGAGATGCTACATACAACTCAGTAGACTTCTGTCTCTAAGTCATCACCAAAATCCAACATACTTAGTTTTAAATCTAAAGTACATCTTCAACTGAACATAGAAATTTCCGAGTTTTTGGTTTTTCTAAAATATTGGCATGGTAAATAGATTTACCTCTTTCTTCTCCAGCTAAAAGGCTTGATGGAAAGCCTGAAGGTGAGAATGGTGAGCCCAAGAATAAGCAAAGACTGTGAGAAGTTGCAGGCGATATCCGAGAGGTCCACACATTTTTAAGGTGCTAGTCTGTGTTTAAGAGTGCTTAAGCTTATGTAGTGGAAATATGGGTTAACCAAGTAAGTTAATGATTTCAAAACTAGTTTTACTCTTTACATGTGTAAGAGACAATGGCAAGAGCAAAACAACAAGTGTATCTAGTCAGGGATGCCATTTAATTATCTATTGACTTCAGCTGGGAGGTTCAGCCTGTTCTTGATATTGTATCACTTTACATGTAAAGGGCTGTCACAGTTTCGCCATGGCACAGTGCTTGCCTGCAGATTAGAATACTCTTGGGGAAAGAGTGTTTGAAGGGGCAGAACAGGGAGTTCACAGTGCTGCTTGTAAATTTAACAGCTTTTTCTGTACTGGGTGATGTTTTGTGTCAAGTTATGTCCACCAGTATGTTTCTGACAGCAGGAGTCAATGAAGGATCTCTAGAAGGTGCTGTGAAGAACTGTGTGCGTTAAGGAACTGCATTATTTTGAGAGGGACTGTTGTGGATTATCTGTAAGGAAGAATCTATCTGTTCAAGTCATCCCAGGCTGCTCAATAGTCAGGTATAAATCCTATCAGGCTGAGAAGGTTTCAGTCACATTTCAGACGAGTAACCAGTGCAGGTTCTAGGGTGTTGTTTAGACTGATGATAGCCCTTCTGATAATGTTATTTTGAAGGGATACAGCAGGAAGACTGATGAATGCCCTTCTGTTTAAGCTGCATAACTGTGTAGCAAGTATTGTGTCATTGGATCTGAAAGAAATCAGTGATTCATGCACAAGAAGAGGGAGATATGGCATTGTAGACCCAGAATGTGTATACTAAGGCTGAAAGCAGAAATAGCCTGGAGAGAGGGATGATGTTTTTTGTAGCTTTGGTCAGCACAATTTTTTTGGTCCACACTACAAAATTTTGCTGGTGTAAGAAGCTGCAGGGTTAGATAATTATTTGTGCAGTATAATGGCTGATATTCTGTGCTGCTGTTCACGAAAAAGTTACATTCTACAAGTAGAAAAATGCATCTCCTTATTCAAAGTCCTGGTTAAGCAAGAGCATGCTTTGTTTCCTCTGTTCCACTGTGTTAATGGCAATTTTTTGTTCCATGATTTCTTGGTGGAGGAGAGTGGTCAGCACTGAGTGGACAGCACTGTGTGTAACTTTTGCTCATCACCGATGTCTGAGCTCCCTTCAGTAGCCAACATGGCTAATGTTTGTCATATATCACCTCAGTGGATGCTATATCCTCAGCTAATGAAGAAGGGGGTCAGCCTTATATTTCAGTCGTTTCACTGTCTGTGGTGATTGAAGTTTCTAGTTTTGTTTTTTAATTAGGTTCCTTTAAAGGAACATTGTCTATGTGTCAGACAAGTTGATAGCAAAGCAGTAACCTCTGTTCTACAAAGAGAAAGTAGCAAGACCCGTGAATTTTCGTAGCTATTCAGAAAATTCTTGCCCAAATTCCAAACCACATTCCCAGTTTAGGTCAGTTTTGTCTCCTCAGCCTTCTCTTGTACCAACCCAGATGGTGTCATTAAGCACAATTGTCATCTTGCAGTGTTACAAGTTCTTAAACTTGAAGAGATAAGACAAGACCTTGCACCTGATTTGCAATTTCGTGGAAATCAATAACAGACAACAAGTGAAGAACTTGATTATCTCATAGTAACATATTCTGCAGAGGAGATGTGTTGTACTGATCTTTACTAGTTGGCAATTGCTAAGCATTGAGGGTGGCATGTCCATCTGTGTCTCATTACCATGGTCCAGACAAGACATGAAGAAAATGTGAGCAGCATGAGTCACGGCAAGAGTCATCCATGTTACAGTGGCCAATCCTGTGTTTCTAGGAAAGGTGAAAAACATTATTTGCTACTATAGGGAAAGTTAGTTTCAGGAAAGAAACCAGGACTGGGTATCCAAAAAGGTAACCAAGAGCCTGCTCTTTCTCATGATAATAGCAGTTTCACCTGGGGGAGTCTGAGCAAGGAAATTTTAAAACTTTTCTTTCTCTGCTTCCAAATCACTTAGGCTCTCATTATCACTTCAGAGAAGATCTGTACTGTTTTCCTCTTGTGAAGAAACCGGTAAAATGAAATGCAGTGCTCCAAAAGTTATTTTGCATTTCTGAATGTCGTATCTAAAATACTCCATAAATTTTGAGTAAAGCCACTATTGTCTATGTTGAGATTGTTCCAGAAGAAAAGCAGAAACTCTCATGCTGCTGGTGTTGAAAGCATACTTCTAAGACTCTCTTAGTATTTTATAAATAAATGTGTAAATAATGCTAAAATTTTTATATATGATTGAATACCTGAAAATATATATTTCTGATTTTTAGATATATCTGTAAGTACATTGGACAGTGTTTGTTAGGGAAGATCAGATATTGTATCATTCTCTGGTCTTACCAGGAAGAAACTGAATGCAGGTTCAGTGAGATTTAGTGTCTTGTCTGGACTACATTGAGGAAGGGATTCAGAAATCGTGTTCTCAGCTGACCACACTAAAGCATTTTAATTTTTTTCTATACTATTTGATAAATGGAAGATAAGAGTAAAAACAGGTGGGACCACTTGCAGTGAAAGCAGCAGTCCCTTCATTATACTTGTGTCAGCCCTGGAATTTGTGTTTGAAAGAGAGTAAGGAAGGTAAATTCATAGGAATTAGTATATGATATCAAGGAAGCAACAATAGAAAAATCAACACAAGAAAATAAAAGACTGACATTAATTTGTCATAAATATGAATTTCTCTGCTGGAGAGTCAGCTTGGTATTAGGTGATGATACAAACGTGTACTGACCAGTTAGACAAAATCAGCAGCAGCAGCAATGGTAGTCTCCATGGTGACAGAAGAGCTAATAACAGACCAGTTATGTAAAAGGGAAAATAATGCTTTTTATTGTCTTTAAAAGAAATTACTTTCTCTGTGACAGTTTGATCAGTTTTGAATCTCTGTTCACCTTTGGAGAACTAAGAATGCAGTACATTGGTACTCTTTCTTCTTTTCTTCTTTTTTTCTTTCCTTTCTTACATCCCTTCCTTCTCCTCCACATTTCTTTATCAAGACCCTGTCTGGCAGACTGTTAAATGTACTTATAAAGCACAATTCACTATTGGGTCTCAGATAATCTATTAAAAGTCTTGAAACAGTTTCTAATTTGGAGAGAAGGTTTTCTACAGGAAAAAAATATTTAGTCTGTAATCATACTTTTGTGGAAAAAATAAGAGATGTCAGTCTCAGAATTTCCAGACTAAGTAACCTAAAAATAACTGCTTAAATCCATCCTGAAGCATGCTAAATATTTGAAATTATTAATGTCATAACTGAATACAGCATACTTTGTGTCTTTGCAAGAGTAGAGCATCATTTCTGGTTGGTGGATTAATAGCCCCTGCTATATGACAACAGTGCAATCCTGGAAATCAGAATGATTTCCTTGATCAGATAATAAAGGACAGGCCTGCCTCTAAATAGAGCCAAATTAGGCACATTGTTTATGGTGGAGCAAAGCAGACAGACCACTTTAATCAGGAACCCTGAAAAGTCAGATTGTCAGCCAGTGTTGCCATTATCTTCAATTATTGGGTGAATGAGGTGTTATCGTCTGCTGAAGGAGGGACAGAGATCTTCACAGAGTTTACTTCAGTTACCCTTTTATGTTCCAACAAATGCCTGCTGCTTCTCCCTCTTCTTCTTTCCCAACAACCATTTACCTAAAAGGAATAGCCCAGTCCTCACCCAGGTCATAAGACATCTTCCTTCCTGGCAGGCTCACATTATCGATCTCAGAAGCCTTAAGCTGGCTCTTAGCAAAAAGCACATAGCACTCTTGTACACATAGCACTCTTACTGACTGTGACAGTGTCACTGTTTGTCATATTAATAGCAAAGACAAATCATTCTAACTGCAAAATAATTTTATTTTTATTGCTCTAACCTATTTGGAAATATCGGTTGGAGTATGAAGACCAGGTTTAGAGGTACTGACCTCAAATACTTCAAGCAAAAAGCATTATGAATACAGTTTTCAAAACTTCAGTTACTATCCCTGCTCCTGTGCTTGGAAGAGGATCAAGGCAGGAATTTATATGGATGCAGAGACATACTGTGGCAAAACTAACTAGCACAACTCTTTTCTAACCATTTCTAAGTTCATACTTGCATATTTTCATCCACAGTTTTGCAGAAGCTTGATTAATTTTATAATTTTTTTCCGTACAGATGTCTGTTCCCTCTTTCCACTATTGTGGCAGAGGTCTTATAGCAACACACTACTAATCCTGGGATCATTATTACCTGAAACTTTGGGTCTAACTCTAGCTAAGATTCTCTCTCCACAGCTAGTATTGAGCAACTTGGATGTTTTTCCCTCATACTCATATACTGGCACAGGATCATTCTCAGTCTGTCAGAGTCACAGGCTGAGGTCTGAACACTGCCCTGCAAGGCACTCAGGTGAATGTTTATTAGTTGAGTTACCTGCTGGTGAAATCTGTTTTGTTCTGTTTGAAATCTGCATGTTCTATTTGTGGTCCAGCTAGGAGATGTCTCTGCCTAGCCATTCCCAAGGGATATTTGTGTTTCTAGAGTGAGCTAGGGGTCAGCTGATTGCCTTGGGGGAGGAGTGTGATATTGTAATTAATTATCCATGTATGAATCATGGTTAATCTTCAGGAAAGTATAACTACAAAAAAGAATTCCTAAGGGAAAATGGTATATACTTATAAATCCATTTGGAGATGGTCCTCACTCCGTGAAAGGGATTCATGAGATGGAGGTCATAGCCGAGAATTGTATCTAAATGTCCAAGAATCCCAACAGCTTTTTTTTCAGGAACAGAAAGGAAAGCTCAGGGGGACAAACTGAAAAATAGATGGGTTTAAACAGAACTTTTTTACATTTCTGTAAAAAGAAAATGTTTAAAAATTCTGTTTCAGATCTGACACCAATGATTTGCAAGTAAATAGTTGATAAAATACTTTCATTATTTGTTTTTCATTTTAATAAATTTACAAAGGAGATCTAAGTTGTGGGGTTATGCAGTAGCATTGCAAGGAGACTGCAATGTGCTGCAATAGCATCCTGCTATAATTGTGCTAGTAAACTGTTGTGTCATACAAGCTCAGAAATATTGAGTAGTAGTGTTCTCTGAAGGTGTGTGGGCTGTTTCAGCATCTGCTAGAACAGATTTGTTTTTTGGGAGAGGGAAGGACAAACATTAGCCAGACAAGATCTGTGAAGAATGTAGGAAAATGCTTGATCCCTTGGGATCTCCTACATATCACTAAGTGATGTGTTACAGATGTGGTGTGGATAACTATAGTTTATCACCAGCAAAATTAATGAGTCCTATCTAGGTGACTGCTAGACTGTTCTATCTACTCATAGGTGTCAGCTATGAAGGAAGAACAATGAAGCTAGTCAAACAAAACCACCACAAGTGTCTGGAGCTTAATCATAAGAATAATGAAAGTAATATTTGTCAAAGGACAAACAAGGACTTTGGGGTGTACTTAGTGCTTTCAAAAAATGAAGTTTGTGTGCAAACTTTAATGCTATCAGGATTTTTCTTAGGAACAGAGCACGACAGAAGTGGGTACAAGAAGAATGGACTTGTCTCTCTCAGTTTGAAAGTATTGGCAACACAACCTATACTGACAATGACTTTGTGTGGAATAGCTGTGACTTCAGATGCCATATCAACCTCTGTCTCTCAAAGAATGTTAAATGAAAGACGTTTAGTTTTTTTTTAATTTTGAGTATGCAGTTATAATTTCTGATGTGCCTACACATTCCCCCCCCACCCACATTTAAAGGTGTCCAAAGTTAAAATTCTATGAATACACTTATGGACTAGTATAAATATTTGGTCAGTTTTCAATTTTAAGGACACTGACATAAAAGTAACAAGCAAAGAGTGTAGAAAAATAAAACAGAATGGCAAAACCACATGAGACTGGTATAAACTGACTAATATTCTCAGAACATCGTTATAGGTATATAAACATTTTAATAACATTTTCTGTCATCTTTTTGATGTGTCAGACACATTCAAGGCAAGCTTCTCTGCAGACTCTGGTCAACTTCAGAGTTCTATACTGATTTCTTGAGTTTGCCATTGCTGACATGCAAGAGGCAAGAGTGCAACAGCTGAATGTGCAAGTACAGTCTCCATTCAGATACAGTAAAGAATTTGGAAGGTATCTGATTGTCTGTGATTATCCTCTCCATACTCTCGTACTTGAAATCCCTATTTGCTTGTGTTATATTGATTGTTTTTTCTTAGTGGTTTTTTTTTGTTTGTTTTGGTTTGGTTTTTTTTTATCAGCTACAATATTTTTTGTATTCAGGTGACTTGACACCAGAATCTCATTTATTTTCTGCTAATGTTGTTGGTGATTATTGTGAAGACTGACAGTAGCAGTAGCTTAGATCTCTAATTATCTTGTTTTAGACATTCAAAAATATTTGAAACAACTTTTATAAAAAAGAGTGAATTAATGTTTTCTGCAAATACAACCTTTCTGATTATAGTTGATGAGTAATTTGCTTAGATAATGGAAGAAATTCCAATGCTTTTGTGTAGCTCTACTCACAAATAGAAACAGATGAATGTGATGCTTAAGAAAGTACAAATTGTTTTCTTAATGACAAACACCATGTGATGATAGATTTAGTTCAACTCTTTGTGTCATGCCTTGACAGACTGTTCATCAAAATTGACACTTGGAATAGCGTACTATTTGGAGAGAAAATTTAATCATTCTTGAACGACCACCAACATTGTTCTCATGATAAATCAGAGGTACAGCAGGTTCAGAAACTCATCGAAAAATCAGCATTTATGGTCTGTACAGGATATGCCAGGAATTTATACATTCTCAGAGTGTACTTCACCTCTGAGAGCAAAGTCCAGCTGAGAACTTTAATCTAGTTTAATTTTCAAGTTTGACTTTTCTTCCCAGAAGACCTTGTCTCTGTTTGAGTCTCTACCCAAGCCAGCATAACTTGAAGAATTTCAAAGCATATGCCTGACCGAGATTACTTTCCTATATCTCTGCAAATATTTTTAATGAACTGCTTCTGTGTCAAAAGGAGATGATGCCATGCCTTTTAATTTGGTGACCCAGAAAACTCTGTGATGTTGATGTGACCCAAGGGCTCGTGCATTAAAATTAATCTGTGACAGACACTGCATATTAACATGATACTTGATACCTTGTCATAATAGTTTCAGACTTCATACTTTTCATGCTGTCTCTGATCCTTTCTGGAGAGCAGAGTTCATGGCTGGGAATAGCACCCTGAAAGGAAATGCAAGTGTGCAGCATGAGTGTTGCAGACCAGGACAAAATTGCTTTCATTTCTGTAAAAGTGTGTACTTCTGGTTGCTGAAATTATAGAACAGAAAATTCTAAACTTGTATAAATGTCAGCTCCAGATGATTGACCTATCCTGCTGTTTAAAATGTTTAATGAGACACAGATAAACAGAATGGTTGCTGCTGCCAGGTTTTCCTTTAACTGGCATTTATGACATTGTTCTAAAGAGAGACTTTCAAGTTTCATGCTCTTGACTTGACCTCTGATTGAATTTGCAGTTGCTGTCTTTGTTTTCCTACCCCTGCCCACCTTGACATCCTGATATGGTTTGGGTTGCAGGGTGCCTTTCTTTCCACTTATGTAGTGTAGACCTACAAGATGGATGAGGTAACAAAGGTGAACAGAGCCTACCTGTTTCTAGTATTAGCAACACAGAATTGTCCTTCTCATTTGGCAGCAGGAACTAAGTTCAGCTCACTGATAAGGCATGGAATTAACTCCCTGTAATGAAAAACCTTGTAGTTTGATGCCAGCTCACTGAACTGAATGGGCTCAAGGTATGTCAGAGCAGCTGCAGCTAGGGAGTACACAAGAAAAGGACTGAGTGTGCCTTAGATACCTGCACACCCACAGCCTAAAGCCAGTCCTGCATGCTCAGCCCATATTCATTGTCTGGATGACTGTGGCATTAGTTGGGAGTCAGCAGCTCTCAGCAGGTGTGTAAGAATCAGCTTGCTAATTCAAGTGGCAGGAGGATTCATGGTGGTATCTTTACAAGAAGAAGGTTGAAATGGTAGTGGAGAACCCCTTGATACTGACTTTTTGGGATCCCAAATGTTGTATAACTATGTGCTGGCCTTCTTTTTGCATTGATTTTGTCTGCACAGCCGAGCAGTAGACTGGCATGCTGTGTGCACAAAGACCAAAGAGGAGGAGCTACGGAAACAAGTCGCACACGCAGTGCTCAAGCTCCTTTACCCTGTGAAGGCAACGTGGATCTTGTCCTCTAATGTTTACTAATGCCTTAGCCTTTGGGAACTCATGATCTTGTAGGATTTGTGGTGGGCATTTTAAAAGACAAAGCTAGGTGGCATTCTGTCAGGCTATTGTGTGGTATGTTCTTCCATATGAAATTGAAGTTTAGCCATTACATAAAGATTGCATTGTAAAAGACAATCCCAGTGTTCCTTGTTACTTCTGGTAGGTTTTATTTAAAGGCACGTAGGAACACCAGCATGTTAACACATAAGAGCAGATTGAAGATTTTGTTTCGGGATTGTTAGCTTTATTTATTTCATTGGTAATTCTCTTTTATACTTAGAAAATATCTTATGAAAGAGTTTAAGGACTTTTGTTTATTTTTACCATTGCAGAGGATGTCTGGAGGAGTGTTTTCAATAAGAAAATTTACAGTTTTGAAGGTTCAAGTCAAAATACAGCTGAATCACCATATTTTTACTCAGTTGTTACATACAAAGTCCTCTTGAGAAATGCTGGTTTAGGATACATAAAATACTTTAAAAAAAAAAGAGAAGCAGTCATGTCATGGTTTACTGTATTTGTTTTTGGAAAGGACTGATTACTCAAAATGATAGAAACACCATTCTAATTCCTGTTGTGCTCCAGAATCCATATGCACAGGTTTAGTGGGTGAGATACAGTCATCACCATTCCCACCTCAGAGGTGAATTCATTGTGCAGCTGGGTGGGTGAGCACTGGGAGAGTGGAGTGTGGCCAGCACGCTCTGTCTCATAATCCACAAGTTCAGATTTTGTTTCTTAGCATTCTGTAAACTTGTGGGGGTTGTAACTCAGGTGCCTTATGGGTACCTATTGATTATGATCCTTGAGCAGTAGTGATCTATATTCACTTACATGGCACTATCACTCGTTTCCTTTTTATGCAACTGAAATACATTTTCATAATTTAATCTTTTATGTCACTGCTTCCATGATCTATTAACGCTGTGAACTGTAAATCTATGATACACAAAGATGACATTGGTTTTTAAATGAGAAAATCAGCTTATTTTTGGAATGAAGAGCCTAGTAACTTTGAGAATGAAGTGAACAAATCAGGCATTAGAAAGCTGAGATGGCAACATCAAACAGTATAATGAACAGAGCAATCATTCTAGGAACAACAAAAGAAAAGATAAGAGTGAAGTTTATCTTTGCACCTAGGGAAGCACTATGAAACAAAATACAGGATTGCCTGTTTTCATTAGTGAGTTAAAAAACCCCCAAAACACAGCAAAAAAAAAAGAAAACACCTTATCAGTAATAGGAAAGAAAATTTGTTTTGCTTTTTAGATTGTATTTCCTGAGATCAGAAAATATATAATGTATATTAAAGTTAGCACTTAGTGGATTTTTTTCAGTACACGGTCTTTATTTACTTTTGTTAAAATGATGAGATTGTAACACTGAACTTTCATTAGTAGATTCTGTAGCTGTTTACTGCATCTCCACAGTTTTATGTTGGAAGAAACTTTTGGGATGAAAGACTGTAGTACTTGATGAGGTAGTTAGATGGACTGATGGATTTTATGCCCAAATCACAGAGAACCTGCAAGATCATGTACAGTAATGTTTTAATGCAGAAAAAACTGCGCAAGGATGGGTTTTGACGAAATTTCTCTGCAACCTAAATTTCAGACTTAAATCACTGGTTTGAATTTTCTTGGGTCCAAACTAAAGGGACAGTTTAGACAAAACTCTAAAAGGTAAGCCATATTCATTCAAGTAATGGTCTACTGCACTTCTGTCTTGCTGACTGGTGACACATCAGCTCGTCTCTGAGCTCTGGTGTGGCTTGCAAGCTACAGCAGGTATCTCTGTAGTAGACCATGTCTAAACATCATAATTAAATCAGCACTGCACAGCCGAGCAGGCTCCTGAAAGTGCTTCTCTGCTATGTTTTAACAGCCATAGTTCAGGAGAGTGTTTTTCTCTAAGTTATATTTGATCTAATTTACTTTTGTTGATTATTATACAATTAGTGCATGCAGAAATGCTAAGTTCTTGTCTCATGCATCTCCCAGTAGAAAGGCCTTACCAGTTCTTACTCAAATCAATGAAAGGTTACCACTGGTTTTGATTAAATTTGTTTAGAATTTGAAGACAGTGTTTCTGGGATTATTGGAATGAAGAGATGCTAAAATAGAGAGCTGGCGGGCTTCTCAGGCTTCTTAAGGGGTGAGAGGATGGGAGTGCCAAGAGCGTGGGTGAGACACGGCTCTTTGGTGCCAGGTTTCATAAGGCCTGTCATCCTTATCAGTTAAGTGTCTTGATACTGATCCCACTGCTAATACTGTTTCCTTCCGTGAGTTTTGAAACATGCCCAGACTGATATTAGATAACTTCATCTTCTGTCTTCATACAGGATAACAGCAACCTTTATTATATGCCTGCATAGAATTAGTTACAAGAATAGCACATCTAACTCCTTAGAACCATTCCCAGGATTCTTCTGACTTTGTGCTTCCCCTTCCTTTTGTCTGTAATTCTCACCCTTGGTGCTGGGATGTTCTCTTGCTTTATGTCTGGAATTTATACCATTCCAGCAGACTGAAATGGTGCCTAACTTTCATCTGTGCCTGCAGATGTTGCAGTAAGAGCATGGGTTTTCAGATCCTACCTTTGCCCAGTGAGAACTGAAGATGGTAACTATATCCGGAACATTATCTATGAATATTTTTATAAATAGAAACAGCGAAATCCATTCAATGAGTTTTTAAATCCCACACTCAGTCACTGTTCATAAATTTTTGAATGGATGAAGAGTCATTTGAATTTATTAAAATATTAATGAACATTGACTATGTTAACATGAAAGTATGGGGAATGTTTCATAAATGAAGAAGCACTCATTTATATGTGAATGCTATTCTTCCTGTCCAGCAATGTGTCCCTGCTAGAACATGTAAGGGCTGCAATTTGTCATCACGTCAGGAGATGCAGTACTGTTATTTTAATGAGTAACATGAAAGCACAAATAGCAAATGTGAATAACACTGCGAGGAGTAAGATGTAAATTTAATAATATTACATAAGCGTTTGTAGTATTTTCACATAAATGGTACACTAAGCTATTTTGTTTTAGAAAAAAATTATTAAAAATTATTTGTAAAATTGTACATATGTATTTATATATATTCTCTGGAAAAAGAAAAAGAGCAGAAGAATGTAGTCAACAAATTCTATTTTTTAATAATCTTTACTATTCTCAAATTTGAAATTTTTTTGTCAAAAAACAAAAAAAAAAGAAAAAAGAAAAAAGAGCATTATGGGGTAAAATGGATACAGTGAGGAAAAATTTTAGGGAGATATTGTTAAAAGATCCCATGCTTATAGAAGGTGTTTTGTTCGTACTAAAAGTTTCGACTTGTAACAATCTGCTACATAAAGAGTCACTCAGTACTTTCTGACATGTTTACAGTAGTCCCAATTCTTTAATTGTTCTTCTCTTGTTGCAGTGAATGATTCAAGTGATATGGTTTCCTCCAGATGTTAGACTCGCTTGTGAATACTGTAAACAAAAATTTTTGTTTTCACTGACATTTATGTTCCTCTCTTCATATGAACTTTTGCCAACTTCGTATGTTCTCTAGTAAAATCTTCTTTTATTTCCTTGCCCCTGAGCTGAGTGTTGAGTTAGATCTCTAGAGGGCAGAAAAACAGGGAACAGTGTGGAAGCTCCTTTTCTGAAAGGTGTGTAAGGTCTTAAGCATTTACAAGACTAAGCTTTTCTTCATTTGGGAAAACTTAGTTATTCTTTTATTTATCCTCCTTTACTGGTCACCAACAGGGCTCAGAAGATTAACAGTTCAAAATTTTACGTTTCTATGACTTTTTAGAGGATTAGAAGTATTTAATATCCTTCAGGTAATTAGTAAAACCTCAACAAAAGCAAACACCATTTCCTGCCTCCCCTGCAAACCTAGCAGCCAGGCAAAGCAAAGCTAAGCATTGTACTTTTCTGCATTCGGAAGAAAACCTAAAGCCTCATGACCTCATCTTCACTTCAAATTCACTTCTTGGTGACAGGGGTGGTAAATGACACTTGTGAATACTTCTGAAAATTAGACCGTGTGTTAGTACCAAAATTGGAGTTGGAGGAAAAGATGCTTTTAATGTGTTAATTATTCTTTAAGAAATCATCAAGCTCTTTTTCTTTTTCTTTTTCTTTTTCTTTTTCTTTTTCTTTTTCTTTTTCCTTTTCCTTTTCCTTTTCCTTTTCCTTCTCCTTTTCCTTTTCCTTCTCCTTTTCCTTTTTCTTTTTCTTTTTCTTTTTCTTTTTTTCTTTTTCTTTTTCTTTTTCTTTTTCTTTTTCTTTTTCTTTTTCTTTTTCTTTTTCTTTTTCTTTTTCTTTTTCTTTTTTTCTTTTCTTTTTCTTTTTCTTTTTCTTTTTCTTTTTCTTTTTCTTTTTCTTTTTCTTTTTCTTTTTCTTTTTCTTTTTCTTTTCCTTTTCCTTTTTCCTTTTTCCTTTTTCCTTTTTCCTTTTTCCTTTTTCCTTTTTCCTTTTTCCTTTTTCTTTTTTATTTTTTCTTTTTCTTTTCCTTTTTTTAGTGTTTCTTCTATCTTGCATACCCCTTAGGAAAAGAGGCACGTCCTTTCCTCTTGGAACTAGCAGTGTAGCTGCAAAAGCACATACCAAAAATACAGGACTCAAATAATTCCTACCCACTTACCCACTGAACTAGGGGCAAGGGTGAATAATCCTCAGTTTCTACTATTTATAGCCATCTATTTTTGTATCAATAATTGAATGCTGACTAAAGCTAGAAACCAAGGCAAGGAATGCCAACATCCCAAAGACAGTAGGAGACCTCACTTTCTCACTGTCTTTAGCTGAAACATTTTCATTTTACTATTAAAGCGTGTGAGACAGGCACCATGGTCCAGAGGGTGTCACAATTAATAGGCATGTGGGCACACCAGACTCGTATTCCCATCCCAGTGAAGAATTCATTACTCATAAAAAGTGGAACAGGTCACCCTCCCACAATGACCACTAATTTGACTGTAAGTGTATGCCCATGGGCCTTGAAGACTAAGAGTTTGTAGCCTGTGTTGCACAAATTTTCATGTTCAGGGAGAGTATTTTAATTTTTATCATAATGTCTGTACAGGGTAATTTGTCTCTAACCCTGCTGTGGACACAGCTGGAAAAAAATCTCAGCAAAATGGAATTCATGTTTTTGCAGAGTTTCATTTTCATCAGATTGGCTTCTTTCTGGAATAATATCTTCTGGAAAAATGTTTCGGAAAGCAAGCCCTGGATACTTGTGTGAATCTTGCATGAATTGAAATTGCCCTGGAGGGTAGGCTGGGTTTTGTAGCAGTCTCCCAGGGCAAAGGAGAGGGAGTTGCATCTCTGTAAAGTTTGTGGCTAACATATAATAGTAGCTGGATTTTTGACTAAGGAACACTCAGTGAAGATTTAGCAGGTGGTGAGAAGTGACATTAACTGTGACTGCTTTGTGCTCACCTTATGCTGCCCCACAGGTTTTTGGAGGTCTCCATCTGCTAACTCCCCACGTTACAGATGGGTTGTCACCTCCTTGGGGCAGTGGTTACCCTTCCATGATATGTATGCTTTGCAGTATACCAAAGAACTAAGCAAGCCCCAGTGGTGGCTTTTACATGCATCTGCAAAATAAATAATTCAGCCCCAATAGTAAAAAGTATTTTCTGCTGGGATTATTTGATGGTGATATGAGAAATCTCATTACAGCAATGCCACGGGAACTATTCTGTTCTGCCTCTGCATCTTTCCTCCAGTTTGCGAGGAGCACAACTTGTCTCAGATTTGCAAAGTGATTTAGTGATTTGCTGATATTTGTACAATGGGCCACGGACAAAACATGAGAAATAAAAAGTAGGTTTCTCTGCTCCCAAGGTATTGCCTTTACAGTACATCTCTCTCCTCATCACTTCTCTCCTTTTCCCTCCATTAGTTACTCTTTCCCTCATGCAGTTTAGCTCAGCTGACCTTTTTCTCTCCCGTTTCTTGGGGATATGGCATCTATTAAAACTGAAACAGAGGCACAGAAATATCTGAACTCCTTCTGTTTTGACATCGTGCTTCTGATCATGGGATTTTTAAAAGTGAATAGACTGTTCTTTTTCTGTACAAAGGTATATTTTCTCCTTTCAAGTATGACTTGCATTGTAGCATCAGGATGGCTTACTCTGTGGAGTGTTTTCTGATTCTCTGTTTGCAATTTTATAATTTCTCTGCTTCCTTCAGGTTTTGCTTTAGATTTTTCTTTAAGCCCTAACTTTATTTTGTTCTTTCTCCAGGTTTCACTGTCACATAAAAATAATAATATTCATTCCTCTGTACCTTAGTTGCTGTTGTGGCTTTCAGGTGGGCTTGGTGAAGGAATCAACGTGGCCTTTATTTGTTTAACATATCTGTAGCTGAACAATATGGTCAAAAAAGACAAGCCTATGCTTTACAGATATGCTTGTCAGTAGACATGCTCGTGGCTAAAACCAACTCCCCTCTAAAACTGACTTAATCAGGGCAGAGGCCAAATTTTCTTCCCATTTGTTGTAGGTTTTTTTCTTTCAAAACTCCCTCTCAGAACAGGCACAGGGTTTCACACTGCTTGGATGCTAACAGGCAGAGCTTGTGAGGTTCTGTGCAATGGTATCATGTGGGAAATGTCACCTAAATTTTAACTTCAGAATTTGAGTTAAAAATATTTTGAAGTTCTCTTAGCCTATTTTTTCTTTTCCAGCTAAACACAACTTTGCTATCTGGCTAAGACGACCTGACTTCAAGATGCTTTGTTCATAGGAAATGGTTTTGATACGTCAAATATGTTACTGAATATCTGACCTGAAATCATCTGTATTGTTGGTCTTTGCCATCCAATGCTTGACATGTTTGTATCAGTCAGCATGATAAACAAGGATAAAAACTGATATGGAACAGAGCTGTATTAATTGAAAATCTCTTTCTGCTTGGATTTGTTATTTTACTGACCATGTGCAAAGTCAGGTACTGTGGAGACAATACAGTCAAGATGTCTCACACTGTACTATTCTGGGATAAGGTTCTTCTTGGCAGCAGTGTATACCTTCCATGTGAGTGTCAGGAATTGTCAAATAGTGACAAGTAGACTTGGATAAGAGTTAGAGAAGTGGGAAAGTGTGTTTTAGAGGATATTTTATGCAATAGAGCACATTATCTTTATAATCAAAACTGTGAAGCAATGCTCATTTGTTATATGAAGACAGGTCTATTTTTGTTCTATCACTATGAGTGATAGATGTAAATTGGATGCAGCCTGATATCTTGATTTTTCTTCTTACATGAAAAGGAAAATTAAAATTTTAATATAATTTGCATGATGAGTAATAAAGTGACATGGGAAGCAGAGACCAAAGAGCTGTCATATGAAAGGAAATTTTATTTAGTCAGGTTATGATCTAATTTTGCATCTAATCAATAATGGCATAATCCCTGAGGAGAGGCAAAAAACTAAAGTATAAAAGGAATTTCTTATACACAAAGATCTCTTTTCCCCAGGAGACAGTTAGTATAATGCCCAACTGTATGTCCGCACGATCCAAACCTATCAGTCATGATTTGGTCAATGCTTGTGTTCAAAATCAAACCAGGTTTATTTTAACACTGTGAGCATTTAGACATAAATGGATGAATGTGAACAAGGCCGTTGGTGCTAGAGGCTGGGCCGTGCTGGAAGAGACTGGAGCTGCATTGTCTGGGCACATTGTGCCTGCAGATGACATATGGCTGAAAGGATATCCATGTGAGCAATGAGGAGGTGCCATACAGAGCATAGCAGCTACTTAAACTGTGAAAAATACTTTTACTGACTTCGCAATCCACTCGCTATGTTGAGTGGGTGGGGAAGGCAGAAGGGAAAATGATGAGTTTCATGTTTTCATCCCCTTGGCCATCCAAGCTTCCTGTATTCTGTCCCCTTAACCCTGGTCTCTCCTGCCTTTTTCCCTTCACCTTCATGAGAATGATTTTTACAAGCATCTGGCTAAAAGTGGAGGAGAGGACAGTTGCCTGTGGGGTAACCTCAGCTGCGTGCAAGGCCCAGGGCCAGCCTTCTGCCTGCCGTGGCTGTGACCTGCACCTGCTTTGCCGTGGTGGAGACTCAGCTTGTGCTCTGTGCAGCCGGTTGCCTGCCTTTGCTTTTTACTCTGTAAACAATTTTGAGACTGGTATTGTCTTCTATTGAATTTATATGTGAATTTTCTGTATGAGCTTGTGGATATTGGGCAATATATCCTGTCCGTAGTGACAGCCTCTGGCTGCCAACTTAAGGAACTGATTATCATGGTGATTGAGTCTTTCTTAATTGTCACTGTATATGTTAGCAGACAAATGAAATCTGTAACCTGTGATATTCAAAATCAGGAAGGCAGGATGTACTGCAAAGACTGACAAAGAATTTGTCACGGAATTTAATGTGTGCTACTTGTTTGCTTCTTTGGGGCATTGTGGAAAAACTATTTTTCAGGAGAGATGGGCTATGAAAAGACCAGTAAATCAGTATGATATGTAAGGTGCAATGAACAAGAGGAACTGACAAAGCAGGAGAAAAACTTGTTGAGGCTTATTTCATTGGCAGGGTTTATTAGTGAAGGGGAGGTAGAGGATGAAATATGATGGCCTCTGATATTCATCCTGTAATTTAGTGTGTGCATGTGCACTGCTGTTTTCCTTTTCCCCACATTATGCATAATTCAAATATTCTATTCCTTGCTGATAGGGATTCAGATTTATAACAGTTTTAATTTCTGATCTACCCCTGGTACGTGCTATGTTTATATATTATGTCCATGTATTAGGCCTATTATAAAAAGCCCTTTCTCTCAAAGCCTGCATATATATTGTTCATAATGTGTATGCCAAACATCTCTTGATACAATTACAAAATAGGGTTTCCAGCTCCTGACTAAACATATCTAGTGCATTCTCACACATAATGCATGAAAGTTCCGCATTCAGACTGATTGCAGTGTATGACCTTGAAGGCTTTCAATGACCAAGTAAGTATTTACTGCAATATCATCTAGTAACAGGTGCAATTTGGCTGAATTACTTTTTCCAGCATTTGTTAGTTAACTAGCTCTATTTAACATTGGGAGCATAAGTAAAACAATATTCTATTATTGATATGCAGATTGTCAAACATTAGTGTAAAATTTTATTTCCTCTTGTTCCTGCAGTCCTTAGGGTCCTATTTTCCTTAGGGCAGTAGAGAGTATCTCCTATGGCTCAGTTGAAAGGACCCATTTGAATGGCATCTCTGTTCTCAAAGTTGAGAGGAGATCCTGGGTGTGTCATGGGAACTAGGAAGTTATTGAAGGACCTTTGGATGGATGCACATTATTTTAGTACATGTGTTGCAGCCCTCCCTGAAAGACTATTTCAAATATGGATAGAAAAATAGTAATCTCATGGGATAATGATTAGAATTTGTTTGGTACCTGGTTTAAAAGGAGAAAATAGACTTTTTAACAAAACCATTGTAAATGAAATGAAGTATGTATGAAGTTCAAAAACTCAAATATATTATTACTCTGACAGACTCGGAATCCTAATGGAATTCAATACGACTATATGCAATTTCAGGCATTTAAAATATTGAATGTAAAACTACAAAGACATAAAGGAATAATTTGTATAAGCTGTCAGTCAGAGAAGAAATACATGTTGTACATTTTTTCCATTTGTCATAACTGAAGGAAAAGAGAAGAGATGTCAAGGCACAGTTTTGAAAATGTGGTTTATTTTAAGGGCAAGATAAATGAGTTATGAATCACATGGTTGCTAATGAAAAAGAGAATTTTTCACTGCAAAGTCCTTCATTTAAGTCCTGGTCCAGGTTACTGTTGTCACCTGAAGACTGCTGGGATTCTTTTTATCCCGATGATAAAAACCAGCGTGAGGTACTTAAAACAGGAAGATAAAGTGGATAGATGTAAAGACTTTGTTGCTCTCTGATGTCCTGCAGTAAGCTAAAACTCTTTGAATATCACACTGCTACCTTTCTGATATACATTCTGTTTGTCCAGACATTTTTTATGTCTGTATTTCGACATCATAATCTTTGTCACGGTCACTGTGAGACCAGAGGTCATCAATAAATGTGAGTTGTTAGGTACCATGAGAGAGACTGTATACTCAGTACTTATTGCAGGCCATTTAGAGCCAAACACTTTGTTATACAGACTTTGTTCTTTTCATTTCTCAGGCATGGTATAAAGAAGATTATTATGAGCAGAAATCATGTTTCTTTCCTTCTATCTAAGGTTTGAATTCATGGGTTTGAAGTTTTTCAAAAGTCCAGCTAAATGAAGGAAAGCCAAAGCTCTGTTCATTCAATCTACAATTAAAACTTTCAATTTTCTAAGAATGTTTCTGTCCTCATGATCTGCTTCTTTAGGTAATTCGCTGTATTCTGATTTCTTTACATTTTAGACTGGAAATAGTAACTAATTAGAAAGGCATAAAATATCTAAAGCCTGTAAGGCCCTGCAAACTTCAAAATGCTCTATTCCATAGGTGTGACATTACACTGAGTTTAGCTATAGTCAGAATAGCTGTTTTGTTATTGTTCAGTGATGTCCCTTACAGAAGGAAAAATAAACTTTGGAATATACTCTACCATTCCAGTCTTCCATTCTCACCTGCTTTTGGATAATGCATGTTGGATTCCAAAAAACAGAGTAAGAGATTTACTGCATTCTGTAATGAGTGACTGAAAATGGTTGAACTGGAAGTGTGCCTTGGAAAAGCTCTAAATCCCTCCACTCATTTGGCTCTTGCTGTTTCTGTATCTTGCTGAGCTCTTTGTATGAGGTGAAATATTTTTATTTAACTGAAGAGGAGAGTAAGTCAACCTAAGGTTACAAGACTTCCATTTGGGCCTGAAGGAAATTCATTATTGTCCGCAGCATGTGGTCCTCTCATGCTAGGACTGCCACCTGTCATCAGCTTAGCCTGAAAGCTTTGACTAGCAGAAACGTGTGGGAGGGTATGTATATAAGCTGCAGAATAAAAAGAGTGTTATCCAGGGGACAAAGTGGAGGATAGTTGAATAAAATTGTCTTTTAAGTTCCCGCCAGTAAGTATCCAGTTAAAGCATATTTAGAATTTTGTAGCTTTTTGTTTTCCTTATCTGCAATCTCTTCCTGTGCTAGCTCTTTGGGCTAAGTTGCCTGGAGTTCAGAAAACATAAAAGGTAGTGGCTTAAAATGTGTAAGAGCCTAATAAAGAAAAATGAAGAAGAATTAAACGGGATTTTAGTAAGCCCCACCAACCTGGAGAGATCCCCTACTAATAAATCAGAAGACCAAAGGGTTCAATAAATGAATCAAAATATGTGTCCTGTGCCATTACTAATAACACCCTGCTTGAAGGATGGGATTTTGTAATAGAACATATTGTTAATAAGGAAGGCTCTTTGCAGCCATTGGGATTTTTTTTCCTTAATAACTGTGGTGCCAGTTGTCCTGGGATTTCCTAGGTAATATTCTGCATTTCTAATGAAGTAATTTATTGAAGCTACTGTAGGGATGTGCACACTCAGGTTTTTGTTGCTGTTGTTTTTTCAATTACCCTTTTTAGTGTAAAAGGTCAAAGGATAAATACTTGACTTGACTGAATCTCCTGTGAGTCCACAGTGCAAGTTCCAGCATGTTTCTTCCCAGAAATGGATTCAGGGGAGCTCTTAGCTGTAGCTGTCAGATTGCACACATGGAGGTGTAACACCTGGGAGAGGATGTTGTGGCTGTTTCGGCATAGGGGTTTGCAGGAGTGAGGTTCTTTCTGCCCATTTAATGGAAGATTCAACTGCTAGGCCAGACTCAAGTGGTGTAAATCCATATTGTTCCAGTCATATCGTAGAAGGCAGAATGGCAGGTGCCCCCAGAGGTTCTTGCACCCTTACCAGCCGTGTGAATGTCAGCAGAGGGCTGATGGACCTGTAGCATTTCTCCACTGTGCTGCAAGGAAGTGTACCTCCTTTCAGTCCCACAAACTAACTTGCTTTGTCACTCTTCAAGGTGCAAACTGATGTGTTCTGCTCCTTTAGCAAAGGTCCTGGCTAGGGATATTGGGAACTTCCACAGAAACTCTGTTGCAGTCATGAGTTGCTGACCTGCCAAAATTGAAGTTGGACTGTATGAGTTATACCACTGTCAGCAGACTTTTCTACCAACAGTAGTAGAATTTGATTTGAAATTAAATTAAGATGAAAAATATTTTGTATCTTGTTAAAATTGGTATTTAGTCCTATGTGGTGGGTGGAGAGGGATGACTCTTTCTAGCATCTTGACTCTTTCTACTGTTAAAGAGCCTCCTGTCCTCTGATTTCATCACTACCTGAGGAGATAAGAACTGATCATATGTGAGAACTGAAGAAAAGGCAGACAGAGTCAGTCATTTCGTTGCTTAAAAAGGCTGTTCTCAGAATTTCTAGTTCACTGGAAAATTATTTGGAAGGAAAAAAAGGTTCACGTTGGATTAAAAACAAATTCTGAACAAACATAAGTGTTTAGTGAAAAAGCAATTCTGCATTTTTAGCCAGCTTTGTTCTGAGTAGATATTCATTATAAAATCACTTGAATAGCATATTTTTTTGTACATTGCAGGTAAAAGCTGAAAGTTTGGTTGAGTTAATTGGCTTCAGTGACATTACTGAAGGTACAAATCAAAGTATATTGTGTGTACTTGAGACCTTCTATTTAAATCATTCATTCACTCTACTGAATAGTGGAGTTCAAGCAGAAAAGGAGGAGAAAGCTGCTGTTTTCTTCTGCATTTTTTTTTTTTGGTTTGGTTTTTTTTTTTAGAGAGTTTGAACTAGCTGTTAATCTCTGACACAGAAATGTCTGAATATTTAAACAGAAGGAAAGGTTGTTTAGATGCTTCTCCGATTAAGCTTTTTTTGCTTAAATTTTTCTGTCCTGTTTAATTGCACATTTTCTTGCAAAGAAATTTTCTTTTGAGTTTCTTTCATGCAGCATAGAAGAACAAGCATGACAGTTTATTAACTTTACAACATTTCTTGGCCTGGTTTCAAATATGAAGAGGAGGCATTTTTTGATCATGTAATTTAACAGCCATTGGCTTTAGACTTACCTCAGTATGAAGTACAATATGCCTTCATATTTCAACATCATATAATCAATAGCCCCCTATGTGACGGTTATTGTGGAAAAGATTATTCCATGTTTGCCAGTTTGAGTTGTATGTTAGTGAAAAGAAGCACTATTTGGAGGAATATCTTACCCTATTGAAATGACTAAGATATTATTAGAGAAAAAGAGCTTAGCTCAACACAAAATAAGGGTGGAGTGAGTCATTAGGACAGAATCAAGTGTTTTTACACCAACAGCTTGTTAGGAAGGCTTGTTTGCCAGCACACCATGACTTAGAGTTGTTCCTCCTGAAAAATAACTAAAGAAAATTTACTGTTCATTGAAATACTCTGCATCCTTCAATGTTTGGAACAATGTGATTATTATCTTATTCAAATTCATACTTAATAGATCTGGTTTTGGCTAAAGATAAAGCTATATATATATTTAAAGGTGGACTGCAAGAATTCTTTCATCTGACTAAATAAAATACTTACCTAGGTTGGTTCTCTTTCATAAAAATTGTGTTCTCCTTCTGACTAAGAAGTCTTTACACCTCACTGTAGCTGTATTTCATACAATGGTCGCAGGAAGAATTTGTCACCAATTCTTTTTTTCACCAAGGAATCACAGTTTACATAAGTCAAAGAAATATTTTAAACCTAGCAGATTACCTTATATTTCTAAATAATTTGTTTCATTAATAGAATACAGATTTGCCCTTTGCTCATGCACATAGCATATACTAGTGCCTTGTTATTTCTGTGTGTTAGACAAATGCCCAGAAACTACCTGAGTAACTGTATTTTCACTATTGATCATATAGTGATTTCCTGTCCCTTTTGTTTGGTTTATATCTCTATGAGAAGTTTAGAAATAAACCACATCTATTTAACTCCATTTATGGCCAGTGCAGTTGTAAAAAAGCTTCAGTAATTGTATATGGATCTCTCTGTACACTCAGATTTGACTGTTATAATTAAACTTTATTTTTCTGTCCATCAAGTGTTGACAATATAAAGTCATATTTTCCTTTTTTTTTTTTCCTCTTCATTGGGGTCATTTTTATATGTTATTCACTGAATTTAGATTTCAGTCAGGAAAAAGGCTAAACAGAAATACGGAGGAACTAATGTCAAGGAGTTGGTGTTTGTAAGGTGTGCCAGTGTGCAGATACGTAGTTATCCTGGTATTCTTGGGTTTCTGGTAATCTCTCCTTGTATGATTTTTCACCAGCCACAATTACCTTGTCAAAATGCACAAAAGTGCATTTCACACAGAACCTTGATCTGAGACATCTGCTGACATATTAGTGATTGGTTTTTCCTTTTGTGCACGTTTGTTGTGTCCAAATGTTCTTTATAAGTTTGATGCAGATTCAGATTTACTCTGTGAATCACTTTTCCTCCATCCAGTTCTTAGTGAACCAGGTTTCTTGGGAAAATTACATCAATCATCAATTGACAGCAAGGTCAACACAGAAGAAAGGCAAGTGTTGATGCAAGAGCTTTATCACATTTTAAATCTTGTTAATATGACATATCAACTTGTTTAAAACTGAATCTGAACATATTAATAACGATGCTGCATTTTTAGTACTTACAAAAGCTTCTTGAAGAAGGCTTGAAAATACTAAAGAAAATGTTGGGGAATATCTTTGTGTATGCATGTTTGAACAAGTATCTTTGCAATTTCCCACTTTCTTAATTGCATACTGAAAAGAAATGCTTTGATACAATAGGTCAAAAGTTCCGTTCTTCACATTACTTAATAGCAAAAGAAAAAAAGGTTCTCTGAGTATCTTATTTTCAGGTTTGTGTGTGGTTTTTCTTCTTTTCTTGTTAATACTTTTTTATTTCACCAAATGACCAGTGAGTCTTTTAGTCCAATCATGTCTTTTAGTCCAATCATCCAATTCTTTATTCTGTAAGTAGTAGTTTTTACTGCTCCCCTAGTAAGAAAGTATAATTGCAGTGAAGGATGATGAGAGTTGGGGTGCTGCAAAATATCAAAAGAAGTTTCAAAAGGCTTGGAAGCAGAATGAAGTTGTCTCTCATGGTTGTAGGCTAAATCTGCATCTTGTAAATGTTACAAGAACTCTTCCTAGCAGTTGTGTGATAAGCCATCAGAATGAGAAATGAGTTAACAGTCCGCCTGTAATAACAAGTCTGTTTTGTGGTGTTTGATGCTTTCTAGGTGTTGTAATTTATTGTTGGCTGATGCTTTGCTGCTGAAGGATGCCTACTTCATTTTTGTGGAACTTTTCATGAAAAAGCTTGCAGCAAGGGTGGTAGACAAATAGCAGAGAAGAGAAATGCAGATAAAAACTTTGCTCCCAAGTGTTTTCCTAATAATTTAATATGAATCAGGCATATATTAAAGAACTAAGAATTTCTCTGGAGCTGGAATGTAATTATCAGTATGTAGAGAGAAGTCATGAAATGGGGGTGGAATATTATGGGCAGTTGATGAAGAGAAGGGTAAGAAGCAGAGAAGAGTCATAAGGAAAGCTGGTGTAATGAAGAAAGGTGTCTCTTAGAGACAAGTATGAGAACTGTAAGCATGATGTGGATAAGAGAAGAAGCTAAAGGATATTCAGAAAGTGGAATTGCTTGTTGGTAATGAATATAAACAAGAAATTCACAAAAATCCCTAAATTACATATAAATCATAGAATCATACAATTGAGGTTGGAGGGGATGTCTGCAGATCTTTTAATCCACCACCCCCTTCACCCCATGCTCAAAGCAGGATCAACTAGAGCAGGCTTCTTGGGACACTGTCCAGTCAGTATTTTAATAGCTTCAAAGATGGAGACTCCGCAACTCCTCCAGACGTCCTATTCCAGTGCTTGGCCACCCTCACACTACAAAAGTGTTGAGGGTCGAGATAAAATTTCTTATTTTTCATTTTATTCCCACTGTATATTGTCCTCCCACTGGACACCACTGAGAAGAGTTTGGCTCCGTCTTCTTTGGTTGCCTCAGTACTTGGTGGCAGAGAAGGAAAATGAGAAGGGAACTTAGAGGGGCAGCTCTCGAGCTGAACACTTAATTAAACAGTGCTGAAACCATCAGCAAAGTATTGCCTACTGAATTCAGAATAACAGGTCTTTGGATAGTCTTTGTAGGGTCACATTAAACACACCAGACCCCTCTATTAATGGCTCCTCAAAATGCAAACATTTTAGAGAACTCTGGAATTTGGCTAGCATCCAAAGTTAAAAAATAATAATCTAAATGCCCTTTGCAATATTCTTTGCTGTTTCTCTTTGAAGCAGCTTATTGGTATTTTGATTTTCTTTTGTAAAAAATACACTGGATAAATTATACATTGGACAAAATTAATTTATTATGTAATTCTATTAGAATAGCTTGAGTACAGTGAAGTAATAAGAGGTGCACTTGACTGATAATATTTACATACTCTCGCAAGGACCTGATGTTTTTCAAGCTGTGTAATTGGAAACCAAACAATTGCTACAATAGGTCAACAACTGTCTATTCTATGAAGTGTACATCAGCTCGTTAGAGAAATTATGGGAGATTTTCCATGCTGCTGCACAGTGCTTTGTGAGATTAAGCAAGGTCACAGACTATGAAAATATGGAAAAGCTTGTGTGGCTTTTCTTATCTCTACAGTATTTTCATCATGAATTTTAGCACTTGAAATTTAAATGTTTGGTTTGGCTTGGATTTTTTTCTTGCTAGTTTTATTTTCAAATTGCTTGAGAGGATCTCTTCTTGCCAATTTGGTTTCTACATAGGCAAAATATATGGCTGACATAGTAAAAGAAGAATTATGCAAGAAAATTATTTTTAATCTCCTCTAACTGCACATTTTCAGTCCCTCATAGGTTAGTAATTTTATTCCACTCCAGACTAAATAACAGAGAATTCTTCTGGGCCTGAAAGATTTTTCTTCTTTCAGTCTGTTTCACTCAAAAGTTGAGTAAGTTAAGTCATGACAAAATTCAGTATGTATTAGGAGATTGCCACCAGGGTTGAATATATCCATATATTTTCATTCTGAGGGAATTTCCTCATGTGTACAAGTCTTTTCTTTCATGCTTTTTAGACAGTCTTTAAAAACCAAGAAGGAAGTAATGATAAACTCCATAGTGTGAACAAGGAAATGGCAAGAAAAAAGGAGTATGTTAGAATGGCTCATAACGTTTATCATATTTCTACAGAAAAAGATGAACAAACATCTAAGAAGCAAAAAAAAGCTAATGACCTAAATGACTCCAGTGTGCCATTATTAAATTGTCATTTCCAGCCTCTTGTTTATGAATGGGGACTGCAAAACAGCAGATGGAACTCAAGGTTTGAAACTAAAGCAAGAAAATCTGTCTTAAGTGCAGTCCAGGTTACGAGAAAGACAGCTGTCAAAAAAAAATTGCCAAAGTGCTTGCTTTCTTAAAAAATATTTAAAAATCTTCATTACATTTAATATCTTAATTTCCCAGCAGAGTCTGAATTTTATTCTGAAGAAACATGTTTGCTTGATTTTTAATGAGGAGGTTGAACTGTTCTTGGAAAGGTCTTCAGCTGAAATGGGATTAACTATGATACGTGAAGATCTCAAGTTGTATATTTTGGTCATGCAAGACGTAAACAGCCTTTTTTTTCGGCTTCCAACACAAACAGCTGTAGCTTAGAGATCAAAGGCTGGCTAACAAGTAAAAAGCTGTAAAGAACATGCTATCAGCAGGAAGAGTACAGGAAAGTGTTATTAAGAAAACCAGTTATTATGTAATAGTATGTGATGAATTTATTAATAAGTTTGTTCTGTAATAATCCAAACAAACCAGAAAAATACTTTTCAGCTCTCCCCCCCTAGAAAATTATGTTCCTGTTGGTCACATGCTGCCTAGTCCAACATACACAATGTTTCCAAGTTTATTCTTAGTCAATCACTTATCCTCTAGAGAAACTAACTGGTTCAAAGCTGATGTTCTTTTTTCCTGGAGACACATACCAGCCAGACTAGGGAATGGGAGATTTGTGGTAAATGAGTATCTCCCCAAAAGATAAGGAACTACTTCGTATATTGATCTTGTTGCAGAGAGTCCTGATCAAGGACAGTTGAGCAAGATTTCAACTGACTCTAATGTTAATTTATATGATTTTTGTATCACAGTGAAGTGTAAAGATTGTTGTTTTACTAATGGTTTAGCAACATATTGTGCTTAAATTCCCAACATAGAATTTAAATAATGTTTGATACTTTACGTAGGAAGAGGAGTGCAAAGTGTTTGCCCAGCTTGAGTATACTGTTACCAAGCCCATCTGTTTCCGGCAAGAGCTAGTACATCCTTCTCATCTAATTTAATACACAGATGAATTTGCACTTGCCTTTCTTAACCTCTAGCCATTTTTAAGTGAGCAGCTAGGAAATAAAAAATTTGCATGTATAAAAATATGTAAGTCTTGTTCCATTGAACCATAGAAGACATCACGCTAGAGTTAGGTTGGTCCCCCAGATAACATCCCCACTACCCATTTCCTAAGTGTCTTCAGGCAAAAACTGATCTTTGCTTTCTGGTCTGTGTGTGTCCTCAGTGGGTCACTCTACAAAATATCAAGTGAGGAAATAACACGGACAAAGACTTTGTTAGGATTTTTTACACCGCAACTGTTTTCATTTGTCACTTGCACAGTTTTGACCACAGATGTGAGGAGGAGAGGCCCGGAAGTCAACAGGTTATTCAGAGCTTACTAAATATCTTCTTAAGACTACTTGATGTCTAGGGAGGGTCTGGGGCTCCATTGCACATGTTGGTGGAGATGGTGGTCCCCAGATCTGGCAGATCCTGTTTTCCTAAGCTTATATGACCTTTCTCTGGTAGGGAACTATTCTTTCCTTCAGATCCATGAGGTATTTTATCCAACTGTTTTTGCTTCTACAAGATACTTGACTTGAGGCAAGGATGATAATGGGAACTCACAAACTGGGGGCAGGAATTGAGGAATGCCCTGGATAAAGAGTAATTTGAGTCCATAACATGACAGTGACAACTGAGGTAGAATGTCAAGTGAAATCCATGTCCCACAGGGCCAATATTTTCAAGCAATGTCATTTGTAGCTCATTACCTGTACTCTGCTTTTCAAACTTCTTGTGGAACTTACTAATTCTTCTATTTTTTATTGTCCTAAGGAGAGAAAGGGAGACTATTTTCCCATTAGTCAATTTTGGTATTTTAAAAGACACAGTGAAAGCTTATTTAAACTAAATAAGCAAAAAAAGGTGGATGCAGAATAATACTGATTGTTACAAAATAGAAGTCTGCATGATCAGTGATTACTATTATCAAATTTCCACAGCAAAAGCAGCAGTCACTTCTAAGTTTTGCCAACAAATGCTCAAATTCTGATAAATTCTGGGATTTACTATACTGAAAAGGTCTTTCCTACTTGTATTCTACTGTGCCAGATGAATCTTGCATTAGCATTCTACATTTTGCATACAAAGAACCTTGTATTTTACTTAATTGGGGAATCGATTCAAAACTTGTTCTTTACACATGGCTGATTACCTCGATAGATTGTAAGGTATTAAATGTGTGAAATAGTCTATAAAACAGCTCCAGCCAATTAATACTAATTTCAGAACTCCAAAGTGGAGTTTTTCAAAGTACCTGCAAGTACTTTGTTAGCAACCTTTCTGATATGTGCATCCTACCTGTCAATACCATTTATTACTCCTGCTATTTAATTGCCCTTTTATTCAAATTAAATACCTTCCAGCCATTTAAAAAACTGAATTATGTTGCTTCTTCTTGCAATTGTCACACTAGTTAATTAGCTCTTGGCATGCCTGAGTGTCTGAAGAAATTGGTAAAATGATTTGTAATTGTTCACTGAAGTACAAAGAGGCACTTTAATAAAGCCACATGAATGCAGGAGAACAGATGCGTATTTCAACCTAATTTAGGTGAAAGTTTTTATTTTATCAGCAAAAATTAGAAAAGCTCATTCATTTTATATGCAAGCTATGTGCTCATCATCTCTCCTTGTACCTGAGCTTAGCGAGGTTATAAAACATAGTGAAAATACTGAAAATATAAAATGGGATTTTATAGAAACAAACTGCCAAATAAAATTTTAAAGAGTTCCTCCTGTCCAACCTCTGACATTAAATTGATTCTTAAGACCAGCTTATATTGTAACTGAGATACTTGGAGATATCTGAATATTACGGCAGCTGGTACCTTGAGGTCTGCAAAGCCCCAAGCTCCCAGCTCTGTGTCACAGTACACTTAAGGCAGCTTTAGTACTCTTCACTGGCACAAAGCAGCACTAAAGCCAACCCAAGTAATCAGAAGAGAATTTCCCTGTAGCCTTCCTTCTGGTAGTTGTGAGACCTGAGAAATACAAAGGTATTAGACAACACTTTTTCTTTCATCAGTCTTGTTCCTTGCACTTGTGAGTGCAAAGGGGAGACCCAAGAAGCTTTCAGTGAATCCCCCTGAGTGATTTTGTCCTGCATGTTGCACAGGGGATGACAAGGCTTTAAACCGTGTCATGTTTGCAATGGCTATGTCTAATTGTGAACGAACACACAAAGTTAATTTAGTCAAAGAAGAGGATTACACTGGTCCAGATGTGGGGTAGTTTAGTGTGGTTATTCTCGTTCACAAGAAATCCCAGCATGCCTCAGTTTGGAAAGGTAGTTTACTCCACATGCTTGTTAGCTCATTTTTCGTTCCCCATGTAGGATGCACAGTGTGCGCAGGGAGAAGCATAGTGTATGTACACTGAGAGGGAAATGGATCCTGGGAAGCAGGAATTTCAGAAGTGCTGTTGCCTCCTAGCTTACTGTTTAGCAAATGTTCAGTCTCCCAAGGAGTCACGTATCTACTAATGAGGATGCCAAGTGCCTTGTTACTGCAAAATTTAATGTACTGCAACAGTGGTGTCAGATAATAGCTTGACAGACCAATAGATTTTCCAATAAAACTGTAAACCTTTTTTTACTGTTATTATTTAGAACAGTCTTTGTAGCCTTTTAATGAAATTAAAATCAATCCAGAAATAAAGACTCAGAGTCTGTGGGCATTCTTGTAATTTTGGTCACCTTGTCTAAGAATTATCTCTGGATGAATTCCCCTCATTGCTTCCATGCTCACTGTAATTCAGCATTCTTTGAGAAAAATAATACATGATTTGATCAAGAAAGGTAATAGAGTGTGGAAAATTAATTTTCAGAAACAGTAGCCATTTCACATAACTTTGCAGTATTTACAGATTAAGTTCTTAATCTAACAAACTCTAGTCTTTCCTAACACTCTAATTTTAGTCACTCCTACTCAATTTATGACTCTTTTCTGAAGAAAATGACTGTATAAAATATAGCAAACATGCTTTTTATTCACAGTTTCTACTTCAAAACGTAATTAAAATGTTTGTTGTAGTTTTGAAGATACTTGCTGCTGAAGCTGGACTGGAGTGCCACAGTCAAGACCTTCTGGGGTACATCTCAAGACTCAGCTCATCCTGATCACATCAGAGATGAAAGTCAGTTATAATAAAACCCCCATACACTGGTAAATGACCACAAGTGACGTTTATTCCCTGTTACCTCATTAGCTGTTATACTTTATCTGCGTGGCACAGGAATAATGTTTTGCGTTAGGAGAAGAGTGAATTGCTTTCCAGGAGACATGTTCGTACTGCTCAGGTCCGGCCACCATTGCCTCCCTGGATGTGCAGGGTGTAGGTGTGGGTGCAGGTCAGCTGTAGGTGTGGTGCCTTAGCAGGCACCACACTGTGTGTGTGACAGTGAGCTAGGGAGCTCAAACCAGTTCACATTGTTAGTCCTGCACAAAATAATTGTCAATTACCTAGAGTTTTAACTGGGTATTACTTAGTTAAACAATATATTCTGTGAAGTTTTCAGCCAGCTAGATTTAAGATACAAATGGAGCATGGCAAGAAACAGTGAACGGAAACATGCACAAATCACTGTGTGGTCAGTGACAATGCAGATGTTTCTTAAGAACCCCTCTTGTAGCTGCTGAAGGGAGTGGAGGCATCACAGTAAAATGTCCCATTACTATATCTGGCATAAGGAAAAAATAATCAGCAGATGCTTTTGTTTGAATTACATGGCCCAGGACAGTTTTACCTCTGTTTTTCTTCCTAGTATTACTTCTAGTGTGAATCAAGTTTCAAAAGCAAGCCTGTGCCTTTGTGGTGACCTGCAGAGTGGAGTGGGAAGGTGGACGATTGCCCTGAGTGGCACGAGCTTCCTTCCATGGGCAGGCTTTCTCTGCAGGTGGTGGGGGGTTTTGCCTCACTAGATAAAGTAGAAAGTCTCAAACTTAGGCCTTTACTCGCTCTGCCTCATCATTTTTTCCCCTTTCTCTAAGATTACACATTATGTGCTTTTTTTTTCCCCTGTGCAGTCTAACGGGGTCACAGACACTTTAAAATGGATTGCAGCTCCGCTATGGGAGACAAAGGAGAACACTCTGGTGAAAGGATGAAATGACATGTGGTTTGGCTACCAGTGCAGAGACAGCTTTGATTGAAGTGAAGCACAGGAAAGGCATAAGAGCAATCACAGGGAACTATTGCAGATCTCTGAGGGCAGAATAAAAAGGCAGACTAGGAAATGTTTATGCAGGTGGAGGCAGAGGCTTTGTGGAAAGGCTGAGGACACTAAGCACAGAGGATATGTTCAACTGTCCTTTCAGTCAAAATTGTCGTGTTCCCTGTAGGATTTTAGTGAGAACAATTTCAGAAAGGATTTTCCTGATCTGCATGAAATCTTTAAAATGTTTCTGATAGATATGAGTTGGGTGATGTGTTATCACTGCTTTAATAAATAAAGAAATTTGTTAGCAAGGGTGATGTGCAAGACAAAACCCAATGCAAACAGCTTTTCTGCTGGGCATAAGCAGAGCAGTGTTGGGGAGTACCATGGACTCTGCTTTTGCTGGATACAGCTGCTCTGTGAGTCTGCCCCGTATGCAAATCCTCAGATATTGCAGTGCCTTTCACAGGCTGGGGGAACTTGGAGTCCAAAGCCTCCTCCTTTAGGTGAGCCTGCAACACCACTAAGGCAGATGAACACTCATGGAACTCCATCTGCACAATTTACTTCTGCTCGGAGTTTGCCACCTTTACTATGGAATATCTGGTGAGCAATTTCTGAAGCAGTTAATATTGCAAGGGATGGTAGTTAGTGACTGCAGTGAGCCCATGAACAAAAGAAAGAAATGTAAAAGGTCTGAGGCAATCGGTCTTCTCAGAAAGAACATTTGTGAAAGAAGTGAAAGACAGGAGGGAAATCAGGCTTGCTGAATCTTCTGCATATGTTTTCAATATTACAGAATAAACTGTTATATTTGGCAGGGAGCCATGGAAATCAGAGGGTATAATCTTATAACTAGGAAATTAGGAACTATAAAATGCTTTAAGTATACAAGCGGGAATAAACATATGTACTAAATTACTGTTCAAACGAGGAGAACTACCAAGACAGCTCTTAGGCAAAGGGTGAGAATGAGAAGAAAAAGGAAAACTAACTGAATCCTTGTATTTCCTACAGAGTTTTCCAAACCAGGCTCTTATGGGTATTTCGGAAATTTTTGAAAGAAAACCCCAAACATTTATCAATGGCTTGGGTAGCTTAAAAAAGAAGATCTCTTTCACTGCAGTTCCTGTTGAGCCAATGCAAAGGATTTTGAGTTTAAAGAGATGTATAGATAAAGTATATATTTACCATCCCACTGTATTTAACTGAGGTGAGACACAGCATCAGTTCAGAAGGTGTAGTTACGTGGCTGTCTTTATGGCAGAGGGTGTTGTGACCAAGGGAAGTATTCTTTCTTGTTAAGGGTGGATAATAAGGAAATACTTCCAGAAAATTAGTTTGGAAAGCATACTGTAATCTGATGAATAATAAAAGCTAAGGGAATTTTGTGTGCTGCCAATATTTCTGAGTTTTGTGCTTCAGGTACATCTCTGATTGATTCCTTTTTGTAAGGGCTTGTGGCAGAATGCAGAAGAAAAACTAAGTTAGACTGGCAAGTCAGATTTAAGTGTGTCGGGATAATTCCACTGAAGTCTCTGATTATTTGCAGAAAAGCAGTTATAAACAATGTGTAAAATGGGAAACTGAGCTACTTAAAGGATGTGTGTTAATTCAAGTGCTGGATGAAGTAGCCTGGAGTACAGGTGTTGTGTTTCTGCCTTCCATCTTTCACACAAGACTCCTCAGTTAGCTCTTTCTGTCTGTGTGATGGTGGTCAAATAGATAAAAATCTGCTATTTTGGGGGAGAAATCCATCAGAGTAATGTTATTGACCACAGTTTGACTAAAGCAGTACGAGCTTCTCAGAACAAAACAGAACATTGTTTAAAAATGATAATTGGCAGAACGATCTAAGACAATTACAATATAGTATCATCTTTACCTCTTTCTAGTGGGGAGCATTCTTTCAAAGTGTGTTAGCTTTTATATTAAGCCTCCTTAGATTTGGAATGAAATGGTAAAGATACTTCATGCAAGTTTCTCTGATACAAGGCTATTTTCATCTCATCTTGATAAATAAAGGCAGAGAAAGGTTTGCACTACTTCTACCACTTTCATTTCACAGTTTCTGGTCTAGTGGCTTCTCTCAGTTCCCCAGTTCAAGCAGTAATTCCTCTTCCTGTGGTGCTTGTGAGAGCTGAAGCAATGATTTAAGTATGAAAATACTTGTGACGTGCATTGTGCTGACCTCAGTGCATATCTTGGTGAAAATTCCTTGTGAGTTGCAGTCTGTGTGATCGAGTCTTACATGTAAATAGCAGCATGAAGAAAATTTGAGTCCATTTGTACTCCTTACACATGATTAAGCATCTGATTAAATACTTGTCTTTATCAGGGCTAGATTGTCCAAATATGTTGGGCATCTTTCTCTCTATTGTATGTTTATGGTTAAATAGATATATTTACTAGCCACAGTAGTTTTTAAGCAGAGGGTAAGTTCTGTAAAAGCATATGATAACCATTATCACAAATATAAATACCGATTTCAGTGAAAAACAAGATATGCTTCTTAAATATTGTCTAATTCTGGGAATTTCAAAAGCATCTTTTAATTATGAACTCAATAATGATGCTGCTGTTAAGCTGTCTTAATGTTGCTGCTTGGAATCCTGTCCTCCGGTTTTGATGACGGGCTCTGTGTTACACCCATCAGCTTCAACCAAGCATTTTATAGTGTTTCATTGCCTACTTCAAATTATATATGGAGTAGGAGGGAGAAATTAAGGCAATAAATCAGTCAGAGAGGGTTGGTGTTCTACAGAAAAGAACTTTTCTGTGGGGGTTTTAACAGGGTGGAGTAAGCAGTTAAAGAATGACTTACTAGCAAGAAAAGCAGAATTCTTTTTTGACTAGTGGCCCATGGTTCACCTTCATCATTTCTCACCAGCTTCATTGTAGTCATATGAAAGTGAGAAGTTTGTGAATGGTGTTGTTAATTCAGAGTGCAAACTCACAAAGGACTATTTACTAAGGCGTTGTGAGCTGGGACCACGGTCTGGTCTTTTCTGTTTCATGCTAGCAATTCAGACTATAAGCTCAAGAACTGATTTTGTTTAAATTGAACACAAAATTAAAGCTGTGCTAAAGATCTGAGTTTAGAGTACAAGGTGATTATAGAACTTTTCTGAGGTGTTTACTACAACAACAACAATATTAATAATCATAATAATATTGCAGGGAATCATACTTTTCCCATTTTTATCTAAATGTGTGGAATACTAGAGTGTTAGTCTGCATAAATACAAATGGTCCATAGTATTTTAACAGTATATTTCTTTAAAGGAGGGTAAAAATATCTGAATAAAACTTACTACAATGCTTGCTTTTTTATCCATGTTTTTAAACATTTTAAAATAAAAAAATAATCTTACTATTGTTATTTTTATTATTTTTATATTTTTACTGGACTAAAAAGAAAATCTATCAAAGTCCCCAGTTTAGCAGAACATATTTTGCATTTGCACATGCATCTTTTTGCTTTAAAATGTTGTTCCGTTCTGTCTACATTGAATATGTGGCTATGTGACCTCTCTGATCAACTACAGTATAACTCAATTCATGAATAATGACTAGGAAGTATTAGCATGTGCCTGTTTTTATCCCTTTAGACATTTGAAAATGGCATAAACATCGAATACTGTACACATTTAAAAGACTGGAAATCTCCTGGCATAGTTGCCTTAGACAATAGACAGATTAAGCGTCTATAATAATATAATCACACTGAATTATTAGTCTCATCCATCTCATTGTACAATGTTGCTGATAGAATTTTCTGTTGCATAAAACATGCTCCTACTTTCTTTATATATTATAGCAGTTAGCTTAGATCTCTTGGGAGAAATAAAAATAGATATTTATTTATATTGTGACTTTTGAACAGGCAGAAAGAAGCTCCGTAAAACAGATATGCTCCCTTTGAGGAATTGTAATGTAAGTAGAAGTACAGAAAATGCTGGTTTAGCTTAACTCAGTTCAGAGGCTTTTTCTTTTGTATGCCAGGAGCAACAATAGAGGAATGAGGTGTCAGAATTCTGCTTGAAAGATTTAGGTATAAAAAGTTATGATTTTAAAAAAAAATGAGACCTCCCTAAACAGACAAGGAGTATTTTACTGATACAACAATTGAAAGTGGGGCAAAACAGGAACTTAATGAAAAATGCAGAAAATTAAGTATGAAATAATGAAATTTTGCAGTGAAGGAGAAGAGACAACATTTTGTTGGATTCTACTATTCCAGCTAAAGCTGAGACCTCCCCATATGGTCAGAAATATAATCTCTACCATACATTACAAGAGTTTCAGTGAAAGACGGCTGAAGAAATAAGAATGCAGAGTAGAGGCAGCCCATAGTCGAAATAAATGGCTGTAGTCCCAAGGCACTGTCTTGAGACTTTTGGTCTGTTGGGTTCCGTGGTGTTCATCACAAGTCAGCTTCAGAAGGAGTCAGACATGTCTATTTTGAGTGAATTCAGTAATTACAGTTGGGCTGATGAAGAGAAAAATCAGACTTTATAAGGCAGATGGCAGAACAAAATTTAATATCCTTCACTGCAGTTTTAAACCAGTGCCTAGTCCAAGAAATAATTCTTAGGTATTCTACAGTGATAAAATTAAGCTGTAGCTCAAGCAGAAAATTCCAGCTCATCTTGATTGCAGGAAGTGATCACAAAGACATGAAATCAGCCTAATCAGCACCTACAGCCTCTGAAATATTTTTTCCCCTGGACATTTATTTAACCCCTTACTCTAGGCAGGAACAGCTCAGAGATCACAGGGCTGCAACAGTGGTACACGCTGTTCTGTGCACAGCATCTGGCTCCTGGAGTAACCTGGCAGCTGCTTCCCTTTTCTCCATATCACCCTCCCTACAGCTTCCGTCTTCATTCCTCCCCATGTCTGGCAGCCAGCAGAGCGTGCTCACACTGTGCACATCTGGCGTGGAGCAGCATCCCCTCTCCTCATCAGGCTGGCACAGCTGCTGCTTCTAAATGGGACCTGGCCAGGCAACTGCTTCTAATGATTCCCCTGACAGCTTTTTTCCACTTACTGATCCAGCTTTCCTATTCACCACCTGCTTGATTTCCCTTCCCCGAACACCCTGGTTGCTCAAACCCACACATTGAATCCTCTGCTCCCGGCAGCCTGCACACTAAAGCCGTGCTAATGCTGTTCTCCCTGGGCTGCTTCCCTACACCTCCAGCTCCACAGTTATTGCTACTGTCATTCTTGGATTTAAAATAGCAAACCAGTGAATGGAACATCTCTTGCTCCCTGTGTTTTGATTCAGATCATATGTCTGCAGGTTAATACTAGAAATAGGACAAAGCAGCACCAAGGTTCTGAGTTACAAACTAAAGTTTGGAAATTGGGGTCTCGAACTGACTTTTGGGCCACCACTATCTCTTATGATGGGAAAAAGATAATTCTAGTAGTTGTGTCCTTGTGTTGTGGTGGGGACTGGCCCATAGGTGTAGTCAGTCTTACAGTTCACTTCTGAAGTAACAACTTCAGCTGTGAAGCTCTGAAACACCGAGTCAACCACCTAACCACCTTAGAAGACTTGAGACTGCTGCAGACTTTGTTTTGGAAATCATCTCTGTTTACTGTTGTACCACAAGCCATGGCTAGTGAGGAATTTTATGATAATGGATTTCTTTCCCTTTTGGTAGGAGCTGCTTTTCTTTGTCTTTTCCATTTTGAGAGAAAACATACTGTATTCCAAAACTGAGTTGTTTGGTTTTTTCTCAAAAGCAGAGAAACCCAAGACCCCAGAAATACCTGGAGCCTGGGAAATTCATCAAGGGTGTGGGGATCTGATGTTCTGTACTGGGAACTAGGACTAGGGAAAAAATATCAGTATCTCGTATACTGTATGAAACCCATCACTCCAGACTAAAAACTTAGGATATTCTTTATGTCTTTTCTTTTCCACTTAAAAAAAAAAAAAAAAAATTGTGCCAGACCACCAATGTATTTTATCTGTGCTAGCACAGTTTCTATGGATGCAGAACAGCAAGATCTAATTCTTGAATCTGAATCAGATCAAATCCAAATATGTGTTCAGCTCTCATATCCCGGGCTAATTCCCAGGCTGCTAGATGAACACTAGCACAGCATTCGCCATCCCTGGGTTTTTCCAAAATACTAGGATGAGCACAGGTCTTTCCAGTAGCAATAAGGAACATTCTGAAATCTAAAAAAAAAAAGGATAAGTGTTTCCCTCCTAACACTGCTGCATGTGTTCCTGCTGCCTTTCGGGTGTGCATTCCAAGCCCTGATAGATCAACAACCTTTCATATGCATTGGTGAACTGAAAGGATTGCAATTCACTTATATATCCAGAATATAACATAGTGTAGCTTTAGCCTTTTAAAGCCATCTGAGGCAGTGCATAGGAACACCAGCACTGTTGAAGGGGTCATTCCCTGTTCAGAAAACATTACAGAGGATACAGTAGGTGCACAGACATCCTGTCAGAAGATGGTAGAAAGAATAGGGAGTAATCTGTGGAAACATACAGAGAGCAGGAGGACCAGGATGATTTTCTTCAAAGCAGTCTTTGTGGACGGCATCAAGCATGACTCAAAGGAGTAGACGTAATTCTAACATCTCCCACTTTTTGGTCCCACTGACTTCCTGTCATTTTTGTTAAATTAGTTTCTTAGCAGGGAATGTTTCAATTTTCTTTCCCTCATTCCCACCAGTCTAATGATTCTTCACCATCTTAATAAGTACAACGAATGTCCTCCATTAATGGACAGGAGCATTAGAGAATAATGTCATTTCTGAAAACTCTTAATACCTTTCACAATTACAAAGGCATAGATTTAGGGTCTTTTTCAAATAGGAAAAACCCAAGTAATTTCCCTTGCTACACTTACTACCCTATGAAAAGTGGGCATTCTGGTAAGGATGTTTCTTTAATTTTTTCATATGTTGCTTCATTTGAATGCATCAGCTTTATGTGATCCCAGAAACTGGCTCAAATTACTCATCTGCAAATAGGAAGGGGCTATTTGTAACAGGACTTTATACCAAAGTTTGAATTCCAACTAAACATGGAAAATAATTGAATGCAAGTGATTGTATTTTCACATATGTGAAATCTATATATAGTACTATCAAGTATTTAAAGCAATAATTATTTTGTGTCACCAATTTATGATGTACTCTTTGTTCTGTAGTTCACCCTACATTTTGCTTGGCTTACAATGCTCAGCTCTGTTTAAGGTATGAATCTTAAACCATCCATTTAGCCAAGCATTGCCCTTTTGATAGTGAAGGGTGTGTTTATCCAGTAAAGTGCATATAATGAACTGGAGAAACATGAATGATATGAAGTGCTAAATTCATGTAGACATATCAGAATGTGATTTCTATTGCTTTGTAGGACCTGCCTTTAGGACCTTGTGCTCAGGTAACTCAACTGAAAGCATGGGTGGAGGTATCTGCAGGTAACTGTGAAGGCACATTCTAATTTTGTTGCTGAAAAGGCAACACATAATAGTCCCACTGAAGCCAACCTGTACAGATTTGTGTGCATACAAATAGGGATTTTCATGTGCATGGTGTTGAACTCTAAATTTTGAGGTTTCTTTTCGAGAATCTAATTCATTATTATGGGAACAAAACCACACTGAATAGCTATGTATTATGCTTCTTTCTTTTTCACTGAAAGCAAACTTTGTGTCAATATTAGCATTAGCACTTCTGGAGGGAATATCCTGATTGTCTCCTCTGACTGCACTTCCTTTTTATCATGGAGCACTCTCAGAGTACATGAACTAGGGTTCCTTCAAATGAAAATAAACCAGGAGCATTCATTCCGTGATACCAGACTAGTTGAAAGTAAGCCCCCACATGCTTCACCTGCTTCTACTACACAGCACTGTTTTCTGTGTTGCTTCTATTTCACACACAAGCTTATTTTTTCTAGTAATAAGTTCAAATGGACAAGGTGATACATTATTTTGTTTAAGTATTCTTCTTTACAAGGAAGAGAAATAATTTTTTCCCAATCTCAGCCAGTACTGCTGTGTGTGATTTTTTGAGTATTTGGTATATTCAAGTAGCTTTGCCTTGTTGTTTTACTTGTGTCCCTGCCAGCTGCAGCATGTGTTTATTCCTGGAAAATATTGCATGGGCTGGACATTTATCAGATGTCTAAGGGGTACCTTCAACTTTGCTAAAGTTGTCGTCATTTGTACCCTTCAAAGTGGTGGATCATTTTATGCATGAGCTGTAATCACAGCAGCCTAAATCCTCTTTTATAAAATTTTCTAAAATGTCATTCTTGCCAATTCTATGTGTTCTGTAGAGTCCTGGGCTAATTCAGAGCATTTGTTCTCCAAGGTATGGTGTAGTGACAGGATTCTCCGTGAAGGACCATCTTTCCCTCTCCCAATGGCTAGTACTACAGAACAGGTTAACGGCTTAATTAATCTCTCATTATTTCTTGTCATGGTTGAGGCATCTTGAGAGGACTGATAGCATCAGGAAGACAGATAACTTATGATGTATGTGATGAGAAAGACCAACATTTACTAATGTGGGACATCACTCACAGCAACAGCCCATTTCACTCTGTGAACAGTTAATATAAAACTCAGCCATCTGGAATACTCTTGGCCAACCTCCTTTTAAACCTGTTAGCACAACAAGGCCAGTACTGGTAGTTTTCCCCATTCCCTTTCCATATTCCCTTTCCCCAGCCCTTTCAGGTTGATGATGTGCAGTGAGTCAGAATACACTGTATATGTCTGCACTTCATTTGTTTAGTGATTCTGTAAAATAAGAAGGTAACAAGACAGTCCTGTTATTCTTTTTCATGGTTAGTAGGGATTAAATTTGTTATTAAGACTTCTGGAGAGTTAAATTAATGACTGATTACACATGAAAACTGGACCTTTCTCACCAAAATCGAACAAAACAACCGCTTTGTCTGAGTAAGGGTAACTCTCAGATTTTTAAGTTCTAAAAAATGGTCCTATGAAAGGAATAAAAAATACATCGTTTAAGGAGAATATCATTGGGCCAGTTAATATAGTTCAGGAAAAAAAAAGATATTTATCAAAGGAATATATTTGCAAAGCAATTAATTGATTGAATAAAGCAAGTTTTATTAATTTTTTTCTGGCTTCTGCTTAATCTGTACTACTTTCCTACTTTTTTTTTTTTTTTTCTTAGCATCTCTCTCAGGTCTTAGCATTCTGCCCATGACTGTGATTTTGGGAGTGGGGTCCTTCTGAGTGCCTAGACATATGTAGTCATTATTGCCATTACCCTGGCAGTGGCACTGCTGGGCTGTTAGGAAAATGTTAGTCCCCATGTAATGTGTCTAGAGTTGAGATGAAAAGTGGTAGAATTTTATGATCAAGGTTTTGGAAGGATATAGTACAAATAGCTTAGAATCAACAAGAGGTTTCTATGAATTCAAGTTTAACATGATAGGACCGATACTTTTTTCGTCTTGGCTGATATCCATTTTCTGGATTCCCTCTGCTTCCCTCTCTATCTTCTGTAATGTCCTTTCTGGTCTATAGTGCCCTCCTTTTAAATTCCCATCATTGGGTTTTCCCCTGATTTCCTGCTGATTTCAACTAATGAGAGGGAGAGGAAAAAAAAGAAAACTGTATCTTTACTCTTTGAATTTACTATATCCCAGCCGTACTTGTTCCTAAGATTTTGGATCTTTTTGTAGAAGTACAAATTCAGAAAACAAATTGGAACATAAAATGTGAGTTCATGTGAATGTGTACAAATTTCCATTAACAGATGTGAAAGCCTCTTCCAGAGGCATAGTTTATTCAGCAGCACACCATGTGACACTGCATACTGTTAAAAAAGATGTGCTATCAACATAGTTTAGTATTTCAATGATTTATTATCTGTGGTTTTCCCACAGAAAGCCTCTTTCTATCAAAATATAAGAGCAGAAGTGTTCAAAATCCTACTATATGATGCCTGTTGCCTTCAGTGACAAAACTGCTTAAAGGACGAAGCAGAAAACTTCTCAAGATATCATTGGTAAGCTTAATTGTGATAGATTGTAAGTATGTAAATAACATGCTCCCAGGAAGTATCAAAAAATGCTCAAACTTTGTCAGAGAACTGCCAAAGCACAAGTTTGTTGTGATTTGAGCACTTACTGTGTGAGAGTGAGATGTCTTATGTCCCACTAAAGTGAAAGCTGAATGAATTTGTTTCTTAGGTTACACAAGGATCCTGTAAAATACCTCAGACATTCTAGCTAAGTGGTTTTATACCCGTTATCTATTCCTGTATATATACCTTACTCTGCCTATAAATGAAAAGGTGTTGATTCTCTGGATGCTGTAAATAAATATTTTGTTCCATAAACTTTGACATTAATTCAATTCCCCCCCTCTTTACCTAGCTAGTCTTTTGCTCTCAGAGTGCAATATGCTGATACTTTTGTGATCTAGTTTCCTGCTCACCATACAGAAGAGAAAGAACATTTTGCTTTCTTTGAGTCTGTCCTTCTTGACTGCCATAGCAAAGTAATAGTTTTGCAGTGATATTTTTGGATTCACTCTTTTCTGAGTGAATCCAACCTCTGTTTCAAAGGTTAATACAGGAAATCCCATCGTGCTGTGCTGGGACTGAAAAAGGAAAAGCTTTCTGCATCAGAAATCATTGTCTTGTGATGTGTTTCTAAATGCCTCCTGCAAGGTGTAAGCTTTTGATTGGAATGTCCGTGTTTTTACAATAAACATCAATGTCAGAGATGTGGTCTTGAAAATTTGTTTAGGTTGTGTGACTTCCAACTGATAATGTGGTGTAAATTTGGTTTGTGTGCCACTTAGGTGTGAGGGAAGCTATTTTACATAGTAACTCTTTTGTTATTAATGAAGCTCATAATTTTCTGAAATGTAGAGAATACCACTGGGGAAAACTCACAATGAAAACCTCATATTTGGGATCAGCCTTTATTGAATTCGGATACATGAGAAACATACTGTAAAATCTAGTAATTCATTCTTCCTTCACAGCTTGTTCTGCCATACAGTGAACCTAAGGCTACTTTACCTCTTAGTACATGGGTTTCATGGGCGATGGCAAATATCGTATCTGCCCTTCTAGTGCTCTACTCTTCCCATCTTTTGCTGCTTCTCTCTATTTGTTTCTTGTGTTCCTGTTGGCTTTCTTTCCTGGGGTAGCCACCCACATGGTCTTTTACACTTTTCAGTGCTTTTTTCTCTCTCTGTGCTTGCTTGCCTATATACAAACCTTGAGACAAGTTTCTCATAAAGAGATGTGTTTAGTAGCCATTCATTCCACTACATAACTCAAACTATTTATTTATTTGTTTTTTCTGAACTCCTGGACAACTCTGAATGTGTGAAAAATACATGTAGCATAGTACATGTACTTAGAATATTTATCTTGCTTGCCGTCTAAGAGTTGCAGGCTAGGCATACTGAAGAATGCTTAGTGCTGAAAACCCTGTGAGCTCTGCTAGCATTTGAAATTAACTTTTTGCAGAGATGAAAGCTCCATTTCTGCTCTACTTCAGAATTGGAGGTGGCCTCACTATGTTGCTGAAAGAAAATGTAAAAAAGAAATGCATTGCACTTTATTGGCTTCCCTGAAATTTCTGGGGTAGAAGAGAGCCAGATGGTTGAGACCTCTGGTCAATGCCTATCTCTAATTTAGAGAAGTATGCACGAGATCTCAAATCCCAAATGGGATCTCAAGAGCTTGGATGTGAGTTTCACTGAGGAGTTTGCACTCACTTATGCAAAGGTGACATGTCACATTGCTACGCTGACAAGTAAATCCTGGACCAACTGGAGTCAGTTTAAGCTCCGTGGTTTCCAAGGTTTAAGTTCTCAGTATACAAGCTTATGCAATTAACCTGTGGTTGAAGACAATGGCAATGTTGATAAAATTTATCTGGTCTCCCTAGACCTTGATTCCTGGTGGAATTAGTCAAAGTCCTTTCCTTTCTACTAGACAGGTACATAGCAATGAATTTATTTTTTCTCCTTCCTCATGCTAGGTAGGTGCCTCTGCCTCTGTTTTTATGTACATTAATATATTCAGCTTTAGCTCAGTTTTCTATAGACATCTTTCTATGTATACTGTTTCTGTGAATTTGCATGAGGTCACTGGTTCCACTGAAGTTACATTCTCCCTGAGTGGGAGGAACAAAGTTGAAATTGCTTTTATTCTGATTTTTATGAGAAAGGACTCCTGGAAGACATCAAAGGGGCATGACTGGGACTTCTTTGTTGTTTCTGCTACCAAATTGTTGCTGCTTTTCCCCCAGATGGTACAAATATGTCAGCAGATAAAAAGCCATTCCTTGGTGAGATATGTGAGGCAGTAGAGATCTGAATTGAGGCAGCCCATTGTAAATGCCAGTGAGGGAGCCTGTAGAAAAGATAGACACCACAGAAAGGAAAAAGTGAGAGAGTGAAAAAGCATATTTGGAGAAATACTGGCTGGTGGCTGTTGGTGTCTGTTACAGCCAGGGTTATTTTTTGGGTTTTTTTTGTTAGATGTTGTAAATATTGCAGTAAAGATTCTTTTAATAGCTAAACCAATTTTTCCTAGATGAGAGGTCTGATATTCATGATTTTGGGGATTGGTAGTATTAGGATGTGAATATAGATTGGCACTACAGAGAAGTAACTGCTTGTTCAATTTCCATGGATGACTTTATGTAGATACAGATTATGAACAAAGTTGGACTACTTTTGGTATAATTTAAGAAAATTCACAGCAGGATCATGGATGCTTTGACCGCTATTCTCTCTAAGCATTTTTTAAAAGCATATTTACTTTTTTAAAAAAATTCTATTTTTTATAAATAATCTGCTCTGCTCTCATTTTTCTGCCCTTGCCATCATTAGGAATTTCACAGAGGGCACTCCCTTGATGAACAATGATTTTTCCTTTGTTGTCAAAGTGAAACTACCAGTTCTGAAAATACTCTAAACACTCTTTTTAGAGTCTTCCACTGGTCTTGAAAGAAAGACCTGTCATCCTTTAAACCTGCCTTTAAACATTTCCATTCTGTCCAGTAAGAAAGATCCTGCTAATTTGCCGATTTTGCTATTATATTATATTAGTGTAATATTTCAATATTGTATTATATTAATGTAATATTGATTTCCACATGACATTTTGACCGAGTTGTTTTGAATCTCTTAGGTGGGACTCGGCCACCTGCTCCCAACCAACCTTCTCCAACGCTAATTGTCTAAAGAGCAGAGAAAGTGTAGAAAAAGGACCGTTCCCTTCTCTCTGTTAACTTAAGCAGCACTAAGTAGGACTACTTTCTGCTTTAAAAATCAGGCTTAACAGCATGTGGGAAAGGTAAGGGCAAAGGGCTGAAGAAGAGGGGAGAATAATAAGTAGAAGAAAGGAAGGAGAAGACACAGGAAGATACATTCAAGAAAAGGGGGTCATTTAAAGGGTCACATTTTCAGAAAGCAGGACAGTGATATCTGAGAAAAAATGTATTCTCCAAGTCAAACACATTTGACAGCCTAACACTTAAGGGACCTCTTCTCACCTGTCGCTGTTTTCTGTGACATCTGCCCTCATGTGGCTTAGTCATTTTAAGAATGGTGTTTAAGGATTCCAGGCCTTAGTACCCCACGGTGGTCAGTGGAAGGAGGTGGTCCCAGCACCCTGCATTAAGCAACACTCAAAAGAGTTTGTGTGTGTACATCTTTTGATAAGCTTATTAAATACCATTGTGGGTGGTTGTGGTTGTAGTTGTACTTTTCCTATACCATACACTGCTGTGGTAACTAACAACATTTTTACCATGGAGGTGGTATTCTTAACAAAAATACTCCAGTATTCACAATCATTATGTTTCTCACTGCTGGTAATCTTAGCAGATACTCAAGGACTGTTGTGGGAGTTTTAGTGAATTACAGTTAGACCATTTCTTACTCTAAACACATCTGTACCCAATACCACCACATGTCACAAGGCTGATGTTTTACTGGGTTGATATGTACACCTCAGAATATCAAGGATATTGATCTTCACTGGGTGCATGTCCTTAAAGAAGGCATGTTTTCTCCTTTAGTTCCAACTTTTGAATCATACGGCCTGGGGCAGAAGTACTGCTCTGTTCACTTCCCCCCTCCCCCCCCAATAGACTGTCTAACTAACACACACACACACACACACACATATAATAGCTCCTTCTTGAACTGCCTGACGCAAAACAGCATCTTCTGTATTTTGCAATAATTTTCTCTTTTACTGTTTGGAAAGCTCTTGGTATGGTCACCAAGTTTTTGCAATATTTTAAGTACTAAATATCTGTAATAGAAAGGTACTGTCTGATATATGCAAACTTGCATTTATCAGCAAGTTTGAGACGTGTGTGTGTGTAATGTATTCTGATGATTTATATAGGATTGCCTTAGACTATTTTCCATGCTGCTGTGTAACACTTTGTGGAATAAGCATATGACAGAATTTTGTCTTTTGAGGATTTTATGGAAAACATCAAAAAGGCTAAACATTACAATTTTGTGGTAAAGTCCTGAATGTGGCTTTTAGTTCTGTCAGCCATAAAGAAAGCGCCTTCCATTGACTAGTAAATATGCATTCAATAAACAAAAAAAATTCCAAAGAGTATTTAGAATATGTTAAATTACTTTATAAATAGTTACTAGTAGGTCAAACATTATGCCTTTATTCAAATTTGTTGCTGTTGCCACGTTCTGTTTCATTTTCATATATGTATTTCAATATGCTAGTATTCACATAAACACATTATTCTCTAATAATCTTTCAGAGATTATTTTGATTATAATACACAGTATGAATCACTTAGTAGTAGTAGTGTCGAATATGATTCAAGCATCTTAGTATTTTTTCAGATTCTGCAACTTCCTTCAGTAAAACTCAGTGTGTTGAAAGTGAAATTTTTGTCCATTTGTCAACCTGTGCTGTTGACTTTCTGCTAGTGAAATTCAAGCCAACAGAGATACTGAAGTGAACAAATATCTTTATCTTCTCTACTCGTTGTATATAACAGTTGCTTTTCCCTATTGTTCGAATTAAGTACAGATCTTAAAATGCTCTTATTAGTTCACATGATAAACTTCCACCTTATTATACCAAATCACTGCTTCATTGGCACTAATTTAAGAGGTTATGTGTTAGTTGACTTCTTTTTCTCAACACTTTTAGGCCTATAGGTGGGAGAAAGGTTCCTCTTCCTTATGGGTACTGTAATATCACATATACACTATACAGTAGAACAACTGAGACATTCCATAATACATAAAACATGAAAATCCACCCATCTCTATTCAGAGAGAATTCCAGAGAGTGTAACTGATCTCTCAAATGGCCAGAGCCTGCCAGTGCTTTCACTCACAAACTTGGCCATGATCCTTCTTTTGGCATCCTTCTCTCAGCACCTGTGTTCAATGCTGGTTGTCTCAGTTCACAGACAACGTGTTTTGTATAGATCAAGAAACAAACTCAACTTCACAGGCATAACTTCCTTCAAGGTCAGCCCAAATAAGCTGTCTTGCCTTTCTCTGCACAGCTGCTGAAATGCATGGGTTGCATCTTTCTCTTTCTCCAGGCTTTGCAAGCAGATTATGAGCTCTAGAAGGAGGAGTCAGGTTTTCTTCAGGCTTGTCTCCCAGTTAAATGATTTTAGTGTAGGCTTTGCTTTCATCTCTGCCCAGTGTTTTACCATGTGGGACTCCTTGTCGACTTTCCCTGCCAATATGTATTTTTACTTTATTTTCTTGAAATATCTTTCAGATATTTGAATCTTTGAGACCTCTGCTCCTGTCTCATATTTCAACAAGCATTTGAAATAGACCATGCAAGGAAATAGGAGAAGAGACAGGAAACAGACACAAAACCATGCTTATGCACAACGTGATTACCCACATCTCCTTAGCAAATCATACTAAAAATTTGATGCTGAAGTATAAAATGTACAGTTTATTTATGCAAAGTGCTATAGGTGTGCTCTTAACACAGTGTTGGTTTCTAGTGTATATGACTAGTTATTTTTTTAAAACATAAAAACATTAAAACATTTAAAACATTAGCTGTGATTGACCAGTATGTGCATATGTATATTTATATATGCATACCTTGTACATAGCATGCAGGTTGTTTGCATGCAGGAGAGACAGTCTTGGCAAAACAAAATGGGTTGTGCCAATAGGAAGAATGGCTGCTGGTCTGCTCCAGCAGAAGGATTCAATGATTCCTAATCATTTCCTTCCTTTGTGCGTGCATTGGATGTTTATGCCAGTAGAATAGTAATAGCAATTTTTAACTCAGAGTACCTTACTCAAGTGTTTAAGCTTGTTTCAGAAATAATTTTCTTGTCAGAATCATCATTGTAAACCTCTCTGATATGTCTGTACTGCCGTACGTTAAATTATATAAGGCATGTCCCATTCAGGATGAAAATAACCTAAATGGAGAGGCTCTAGCAATAAGCCTCACTTAGGACGTTAAAGCAGAGCTTAAGTGTCGTGTACATACTCCCACAATTTGTCTGCATGGAAATACATTTCAGCTACAATTGAAACAGTAATAAGGATCTCTGCTGCAGCTGCTTAGGCAAGTACCTGGGATATATGCCTACTTTCTCTCTGGTCCCATCTGATTACTGTGACATTTTGACATTTGTAGATTTTAAGCATGTATCTTCGAAAAGCAAATGCATTTTTTTAAGCCATCATGGCTGTGAAAAATACTTGTTTCACAGAACACATACAATGTATCGTGATGATGTTTTCATCAGGTTAGCATTTCTTTCTAATCATGCCATGAAAGAATATGTGTCAATGCAAGAAAAATGAAAGGAGCAGACGAAGAAAAAGCTAGCACACTTTTATAGTCATCTAGAATTATGGATTTTGCAATGTTCTTTGATATTTTTTCTTGTGATGCTAATGATACATTATCTATTTTTCAATTGCTATTAAAAAGTTGAATATAAGTAAAAATTGATCCAGACAGAGAATCCGTCTTCTTCAGCCTGAAAAAACAAAAAGGTGTATTAGTTTTGCATTTTGAATGGAATCATTTATGACATGTATTTTTGTGGCTTGTCAGTAGAATTAGTCAAATGATGGTGTTGCTGCAGACTTTAGCTAAAATGTTAGTTGTCAAGTGCTTTTATACTAATGCCTTGATACATATGCATGGAAGGTGCACTTTGAATTAAACTGGTAATGTTATGGGAAAAGATAGTACATACAAAGTTCATTACAGTAGCAGGAATCCTTTTTTAAAAAAAACCAACAGCACAAATGACCCCTTGTATCAAATTATTACTAAAAGGAAAAATAAAATGTTTTAACAGCAGTGTCTAGAACACTGGCTGAGGTGTTTCTGTTGGTCAGTGAGTTACAGTTGTACAGATACACAGAAAAGGATTATCACAGTAGAAAGAACTTCATTCCTCTGAAAAAGGTTAGCGCAAAACTTATTTGTCTCTTCAGTATATACTCAAGCCTTATTGGAAGGGTTAAATTGAAATTTAATGATGCCGAAACTGCTCCCTCTGTCTCTTTGCAAAGGAACCAAGTTCAATTCCCTCAAGGATATCTCAGAACTGCCATGACTGATTATTTGAACTGGGGAGGGACACAGACCACAAATAAAGCACAATCAAATAGTCCATAAATGTGATATGTGGTATATTGAATGAGGCTCCAGCAAGTCCACCCCCAAAACTTGCATGATTTGAAAATAGCTGAAACCAAACACTTATTTATTGAGCATGGTTTAGAACACAAATACAGAAACTTCTGATGGTTTTCTAAGCTCTAGTTCAAGGCAGAATAAAAGAGTAAAAAGCTGCTGAATGTGTCACAGTGTCATTAGTGAGACCAACAGCCTCAGGTCATAATATTTTTATTATAAATGGGAAATCTAATCTAAATCAAAGGAATCTCTTCAGTTTCTGCCTATTGTATGTTTTCTAGTGAGCAAGAACTCAAGTTTCGGCTGCCTGTAGAAATTTACAATTAATGTGCTAAGGCACCTAAGGGATTCTTGAGTGCATCCCCAGACATTAAAATCATTATGGACCATCTTTGAAACGCCAACCCTGTATTTTTATGGTTATTTGAGGCTCTTCTGCTATCCAGCTGTGGGGAGCAGGGTCATGACAAGCATTCGGAACTTCTGTGTAGTTGTTTATCTGCACATACTGTGCTTCTATTGAAGAGTTTGAGGAACAGAGTTTACACGAAAATTTTAACTTTTTTCTCTTGCCAAGGTTCATGGTCTAGGTAAAATGTTTCAAGATTGTAGAGTAGTGCTGCTTTTCAGATTACTTCAGTAAATAACTATTGCTCAATGGCTTTTATGGAGACAACCCAATCAATCCTGCGCTCATATAATAGACGATGCTCTCGCGTATGAATGATTTGCTTTGAGTAGATGTTGTTGATCTTAGTTTGAAACAAAAATTTTGAACATCCCCTTGAAACAGTTATTTATTATTTACAATGTAGATGTTTTAGGACATTATTCAGATAGAACTTCCTTGATTTAACTTTCAAGGCAGCCTACAAGATAACAACCCTGAGAAACTGGGAGGAGACCAAATTTGGTTTTAATCTTAATGAGCTGCAATGGTGAGTCACTCAGCAAAGCTTGTACTGAGGATCTGCACTGTCAAAATTATTTCCAAATAATACCCACAGAACTTAAAGGAAATCAGACATGCTGATAATAAAATAGTCACAAAGTGAACAAAAATACCGGTTTTAAGACAGGCATGGTTCACGCGAGATTCATCATGAGCCTCAGAGGAGGGAAAAGATGATTTTCTGGCAGACTAGAATAGGCTGTGTGGGCAGCCTATTTCACTAGATAGGTTAAACTGAAGTAAGCAACCTTACTAATGAAGTTTTGTGTATTTCAAAGAATGAGACAATGAGATCTTTTCTCAGGTCATCTCCTGACAGCAAGAAATAATTACAAAAATACAATTATCTCTTAATGGATGAGGAATGTAGTTTGAGCTGTGAGGAACAAGAGAAACAATGGTGAAGAGAGATAATTTCTGAGTCTTCTTTCCCCTCAAACTCTTTTCTCCTCCACATATTTCCTTTTAGAGCTTCTACTGTCCTAAATTTAACTAAAAGAGCAGATTATTTTAGTAGGGCTTTTTTTGAGTGGAGACTAATGATATATATATATAGATATATATAAGATGCAATTATTTATGGGAGGGGCAGGAAACAACATGAGAGCAAATTCTCACTCACTGTGTATTGACATATATACAATTATTTTAACAGTGATATTTATACCAGGCATGGACCTGTCTCCTGGGATTTAATTCTTCTCTCATTTACATTGTTTTAAGCATTCTTAACTGCTTAACATTTCAAGGGGTTACTATGGATTTGCCGCAGTGATGGGCTAAAATCAGGGTGACCTTTTCCTTGCTCTAGTAGCAAGATGTTGATTTTGATTAACCATAGGATAGGGACAACTTACTCTTCACCTTTTGCAGGGTTAGAAATGTGGGCTGTCTTTAAAGTAAGACATGAGCAGTATGTGACATTTTGATGAGACTTAAATGAGCATAACACCTGGGCTCACTTTGAATGCCTTGTGAGGCTGGCCCTACATATATCCCAGATCACCTCTTCTAATTTAATTTAGCTTGTTACCTTCATTCCAGTTTTGCTTACAACTGTTTCTGTCTAAAATAGTATAGTTTGCTAAACTGTACACTTATATCACAGTGTAAATTCTTCAGTAATTTATATGAAATGTATAAATATGAAATAATTTATATGAAATACATTCTTGTTTCTTCTAGGTCTGAGTTAATTTACAGGCCATTATGTTTGTTCAAAGTCTGGACTTTTCGTATTTTGTATATCACACTACAGAAACATACCTGCTTTTTAAACAGAGAAAATAGTCTGATAATGGTTATATTTGCTTTTCTTTTATGAAAAATTGAAAAGAAGAAAATGAGAATTTAAAGGACAATGCCACAGGATAGATTAAAAAAAAAAATCTTGTCTGAATTATTTCCAAAGGAAAATACACATTAGCTGTATGAAAGAAGTCTTCATGTCAGCTTCATATGCCATCTTTGCTACAACCTTTACCTTTTTGATCTATTCACATACAGACAGGTATCTCTATATATACAAACTCTCCTACCTGCACACATTTCAAAGATTTATATTAACACACTCTAACTACAGATTTTGGTTGAGCCAGCTATTATTAAGCAGATGCCATTACCATTTGGATTTTTGAAGGCTGATTAAAACTTTTCTGAAAACAAAAATGAAAAAGAGTCATTGAATTTGACTGTTTGGAGAGATTTCCACTGAACCCTTGAGTGGTTTCCATTGGAAACGTGAGATAACTGCTGCCTGTTTACATCTGTGCGTTCTTGCTCACCCAGACCCCTTTCTGTGTGTTAGTTCAGGAGGAATCTTCCAGAGGAGCTTCCATCCTGGCAGGAACAAGGGAATATTATGGTACTTCAAAACAGAAAAATATTAAAAATACTAGAAGTTATTATTCAGAAATGCAATTAGATTTTCTTTTTTGCTTCAATTCCATCCCCATGTATGGAAGACAAAGACTTGGTGCATTTCTTCCCTTCCTAGAGTCCCGTAACAGTCAGCATGCACATCTCCTTTTGTCTCCCACCAACGCTCCACAAACAGCACCTCTCCTTCAGCCAACGTTTTTGTTTGAAGGAGAGGATTTTCCATTTCCACCAGTAAAGCTGCAGAATATCTCTGAAAGCAAGGAAGGAGATGATGAGACAAGAAAGCTTGTTCAGTTTCAGACCTGACCTCTCATGCACAATATTACCTTGGATAAACTGTGTTTTTTAAGCACAAGCTTGAGCAAACAGTGGCATGCAAATTGCATCAGCCTACAAATAGCTCTGGGAGGCATTGTGTCTCGTACCACAATTCAGAATAATTGCTTACTGGCTTCCTTTTGCTCTTGGGGGATAATAATCAGCTGCTTACCTCTGTCTGTAGTAAAACTACTAAACATCAGCACAGAAAGCCTAACATAAATGTACACTTGCTCATCTGTTTCATTTAGCTGCTAATGCTTTCATATCACTCACTCCTTATTTGATGCAGAGCATGCAAGTCCTTACTTGCTTTCTATGTATTTGAAATCTTTATCTCTCATAACCATATAAAGATGTAATTTTTTTCTCCTTTCACTCATATGAAGTTTGAGCAAAACTGCAGCCCATAATATTCTGTTCCCCACCCCCCCCCATTTGTAGAGAGGGGATAATAAAACTTATTCATGCTAAAACACTTAAGAAACACTGATTCTCAATTCTATGTAGTATATAAAATGTATTTACACCGTGTTTATGTTATAATGCCATAATGGTGTAAAGCATCCTTTCCCATATATGAGAATCAATCTCAATACAAATAACTCTCAGTGATTTGTGCATGTGAAAGGGGTAGAACTCCACACTATGAGAAGATAAGGTACTAAGAACTTCATGTAGTTAATAGCTTGTGTCACTCTGTGCCATAAGATTGGGTATATTATCCCGTAATCATTGCAGGCATATCTAAACCACTTTGTAATTTCACACAGAAATATACTGACTGGATTACTCTAATTTCTTGAAAGTATATGACCCAATAGGAGTCATTTAAAAACTGGGCTGAAAGAGAAAACAGAATTAGCCTTCAATTTGAGTGGTTCTTTTGGTTTAACCTCCAAAACTTCTGGTTAACCCCTGCAGTCTGAAGTAAGTGCACCAATGTAAGATCTCCTTGTAAGAGATGCCATTTGCATGGCTTGCCAAAATAGATCTGGAGGGTTTTCAAGTTGTTTTGCTTTCCTTTTAAAGGTCTTCAACATAACAATTGTGATATTTATACTGTTTTATTCTAAAGAGCTTCTCCCCATTCTAGAGGAAATTGGGACTGTTCCACACCTGCTCCTAAGCACATCCTTACATTTTGAAAATAAATACATAGGAGACACACACCATTCTCAGGTTGAATAGTTGTTCCAGTATATACATTCAAATTAAAATGTATTGATTGCACATCGGGATTAATTAGACTTAAAGTTCCCTGAAATCAGAGCCCACAAAATACCAATCCTTTATCCTGTCAACTCCATCTTCATTGATGCCATTGTAGGAAGAGATGAATATGCTCATAATCATTTCTTCAACCAGAACCAGATTTGTAATTCTACAAGTTGACAAATGAGAGTTAGTTGTAATTGATGGTGGTATGCTGAGCAGTATGCCATAAATTCTCTTAATAAATGTTTATAATATTAAACTTTATTGATAAAAGTGTTTTTATGTGGGAATTATAGACATACCAAAGTTAGTATGTGCAATTGTGGAGGAGACAAAAGGATTTTCAGCAGTCCACAACATTTTGGAAGTGTCAATTGCTGCAAAATGTTGTTTCGGTCACCAGAGGAATGTTGGGCAGTAACTATTTTCCCTTTTCTTCCTCATCACAATGTGTACTTATTTCAATATATGAGAAATGATGCCAAGAGCAGTAGTGTTGACTTACTCCTGTTGAGTGGGGAGTGGACTTGGCGCGTTTTGCTTGGTATTACCATCTCAACATGATGTTGTTCTGAGGTCTCATCACACCTGGGCAGGTCTTCCAAGCTGACAGAACTTTCTTATTTTCACCATGGGGCATTGGGAAAGAGAGGTTTCATCTGTTTGTCTTTAACCCCAATTACCCAGTTTGAAATCCAGGGGTGCAACTAATTACAAGTGGTGCCTGCTGGCATAAAGTTTCTTATTGCTGATGGAGTTTATATCTTTAAACAAACACAAGTGTTCCATTAACTTAAATACATTTTGTCTTAACCTTTAAATAAATGAGGTTATGCAGTTTCCTGATGGAAAATGAGCTGAGACTGGATGTAGACCTTTCAAAAGGTTTGGTCTCTGGATTAGATATTTTATCTTAGTTTCATCACTAGCTTTGATTTCTCTTATATCATAGTGACAGGACCAATTTATTTAAGTATGGTATTTTTACAGATACTAGACCAAATGCAAGGTCCTATAATTTTTTCATAATTCCTATCAGGTGAAAATAATTCCCTTGAAATGCAGGCCTGTGACTGTAATGTGTTTCCTTCAACTCATTTATTGTCCTCTTTCTAAACTGTGATTCAGATACTTGCTTAGTAAATATTGTCTGACATTTTACTGCATTTCCATGGAAATAGCAGCAAAAAAGCAGAGCAGTAAAATTTAAGAATATAGGCTCTGAGACCTGTAGTTGTACATCTCATAGTGTTGAATATGATTTTTTAACATCAGCTATTTATTATTCACCCTGCCTGCCCTTTTCTGCACACACGTACTCATATCAGCAGAGATTTTGTAGTGGTTTAGTTCCCCTAGGGCTGTGTCATGAGGTCCACAATAAAATATAAAACAAGAATTATTGCTAGCATAAAGCAGTTTTTGGCAACCGAAAACTTGGTTCATCATTGATTAGTGATTGGCATCCTGCTGTATCCATTCCATTAATATGGAAATAAAGGAAATTCCCTGAAAAGGAAAAAGGAAGCAATAGCTTTATATAAGGGGTCTTTTTTCCCCAGTATATCTCCTTATTTTGCTTGACTTAAGAAATGCAGCAGGTCCATAATGAGGAAAGACCAAAGCATGGTATCTTTGTAATGTTCTAGTAGATGGCCTGAGCAGTTATTTTATAAAATCATAGGGCAGAATAGATTTTAACAATTCTACAAGTATTTGTCATTCCTGTAAAAAGTCCTAGAGGTCTAAATTTATGATATGGTATGATGACCAAGACCCTATACCTAGAAATGACTGAAAGTTTTCAGTTTCACATCCTTTGTTTAATAAATGTATAACATATAAAAACCCAAATGGCTGTACACTGGTCACATTATACAACTTACTGGGTTTTTGTCTAAACCACAGAATGTACATCTTAGCCCTTGGGAAAGAATTTATCTTCCTTTTGTTTTCCCTTAAAACTCAATAAATGAAGGTTCAATTTCAAGAAACAACCCACTTCACTTAGCTTTGTGTTAACACAAGAAATACTAAATTTATTGTAACCAATGGTAGCATTTAAACATACATAGAAAGGAAAATGAAAGTACCTCAGGAAAAGATCAATATGTATTCCAGTATGTAGCAGAAAAATATGTGTCTGTGTCAGAAAATGCTAAAATCATCAAAAGAGGGCTCAGAAGAAAACGGGGCAATGGAAATAGAGCATGGAAGTCAGTATTAATGTCTTTGAAGCAAAAAGGATGGTAACAGTGATGCAGGTCTCTTGAGCAATGATAAAATAGTCAAATTGCTTAAAAATGGAGAAATGACAGAAGTGATCTCTTAGTATTTCTTCTCCATTTTTGGAAAAAAATGAAAGAAATAAATGATAGAGGTGTTTGAAAAGATAATGATGATAAAACCTTTTTTGATCCTGTGATAATTTGAAAGAATGCCTAGTACTAAATATTAAAATGATAGACATTTTGAAAAGAGCATTTATCTTTCATTCAGAGTTTTTGAAAGAGTTAGGTGAAGAATTCTCTCAGGATCTGATCTTTGTTTTCACCAGTTTTTGGAACACCAAAGAAGTTCCAGAAGAGAGGTAGTGTTGGATAATAATAGTTTAGAAGGAGTGTTAAGGAAATTATTTATATTATTTTGAATCAGTGCTTAGCAGTGTCCTTAATTGGGCACCTTATGAAATTTCAATCAAGAAATAAAAGTGTTGCGGAAATTATGGCATTCCTCAAACGCACTAATAATACTTTGCTTCTCCAAATACACTAATAATATCTCTACTTCTCAAAATGTATCCACTTCCTCGGGATTTCTGTTAAGAATACTGTGTTTAAAGGCTGGATTCCTAATGGTTGTGTAAGTGTTTTGGGTCCTGTGATGCCAAAGGTATCAACAAAGACCAACAGAATAAAAATATGTGTAGTATTATGTAATGTAATAATAATTTATAAGATTTACAGGAATACAAAAGTAGGGAAGTAGTAAATAACAAAGATAAATATTGAAATTCTAGTGTTCTTGTCTCCAAAAAGCCCTGAACCTCCAAAGTATTTAGAATCTTATAAATGTTATATCATGATTGTTGGGTTATTTTTTGAGTCTTTTTAAAAAAACAGCATGATTTGATGTCTTGATACGTTTACATTTCTACTAAAAACCAAGAGCTTTATTGCAGTAGCTTTTAAAATGGGTTTATCACATCTCTTGGGAGAAGAGCTCTAACTTATTACGTCTGACATGCTTTTGGCCAAGAAGGACTTTTAGAATGAGGTTAATTAATGACAGCATTTTTGGTAGTCAAAGAAAGCATCTTTGAGGAAAAGTTTATGTGACAGTTTTCAGTAACAGCCTTAAGTCAAGTTACCATTGTATCTGAAGAGTCAGACCTTCCAATTTTAGTTAATATTTCCCCACATCAACGTGGATATTGAAGTTCTTAAGAAAGAAGTTCAATGTTAAGTTCTTGGAAAAGAACTTCAACATTAAGTTATTTGAAAATAACTAGTTTTACTATATTAGTGCTGTACCCATAGTTACTCACTGAAAGGTCATCTTTTACTTTAGAAGACATATAGTACATAAACCTTGTTGATTTCAAAATATTCTTTTATTTCAAATACAAGAGTTTAATTCTTAGGCAGTGTTAGACTTTACCAAATACGAGCCAATTTTACAATGTTTCTGAAAGCTAGTTGATGTAAAATGGAAGCAGAGAAGAAAAAAAAATATTGAACAAATAAAATTAGAAAATACCTAAAGAGTTGTATTTGATGCAAGAACTAAATCTTTATAATAACTAAGTCATTCAGGGCCAAAAAACCCTGGCCCTGAATTTCCTGTAGTTGGCAGAGATGACTGCAGCTACAGGAAATTTCTTGGAGCTGCAAGTAGCTATGGTGAGAAAGGGCTCCCTGAACAGTTGGTCCCCACCTCCTGCCCACACCTTTTCCTTCTCCTGGTGTTGTGGCTATCTCCAGGATTTGGATTCTGTGGGACACCGACTGACATGAGTTTGTGCTAATGCTTGATGGAGGTAAGTCACAAGGCCGTTCTTTCCCCTGGGATAAGGGCCTCATAGCAGATGACTGGATTCGATGTTGGTGTGCAGACCATGTGGATTATTCTGGGTGCTTCTGCAGGCATGGGAGCTGCTGTGAGGACATCAGACACAATTGTGCCCTCCTCACATAAGTGTGTCCTCCACTGAACCTAGTAGTTTTTCTGAGGCTTTTGAGTTAAATTAATTTATGATTACGTTATTATAATTTTCATACTTATAACATTTGCAGGGCTTCTTTTATTCAGAAAAGATAACTGTTTTGAATCTAGATAAATTGCGTGTGTGATTGGGCCAGACTTTCAGAAAGAATTCTATACAACTGGTTGTGCATCCAAAGAATTAGGGACACTGAATTAATTACACACACACATTTAAACATATGTGTCAACATATATATGCAATTTGTATAGATATATACTATGAACAAACTCCCTGCACATTTGGGTATTTGCATGAACATGCATGACTTGACTTCATGTCTCATGTCAGTTTTCTTAAAGAGATTATACACAGGTTTATGGGGAGAAGGGCAGGAGCCTTTTGTAAGTGTCTCCTTTATTTTAACTACATGGCTGTTCCTTAATTAAAAAAGAGTTGGGATACTTTGGGATGTATTGAAGAGGATGCTTAGAAATAGAAATCAAAGAACTCTGTTCTACATCCAGCTCTTTCAAAGACTTGATTGACTTCAGTGAAACATTTTGGGATAAATAAAATGTTTTTATTTCACTGGCTTCTTACAAACTTAGGATGGGGAATGCAAAATGGTAACTTCTAATGCCACAGGAAAAAGGAAATGAACACTGAAGGTGGATGAAAGTGTAACCCAACAACATAATCTAGTTACATAAACTTTGCAAACAGTAAAAAAAATCACAGTCATGATTTATTATTCCCAGTAGACAGACTCAGTGTTTTTCATCAATCTGTGATTGAAATCTTGGCCTTGTGTTGTAATCCTGTGTTTGTGTAATGAGAATAAATCCTCACTAAAAACAAATGGGAAGATCTTTATTCCGAAAGAAATGCTTGCAATAAGACAGAAACATAGTATGTGAAGAGAAAAAGAAGATAGAAAGGTAATGGTTCCCTGTGTGTTCCTAAAGCCATGCAGCATCTCCAGGCTTTCAATATGAAGTGACAGCTTTAATTTACAGTTGAGCTTGGAGACATTTTTGTAGCTCGGCATTCAATTCTTTTATGTGGGCAGTACAAAGAGCTTATCAGAACAAGCATGTTTTTTAAACCACAAGGCACTTTAGGGTGTATACTGTGTATCAGAAGTAGGATCCTGAATTTAGGAATAGAGAAAATACACCCTAAATTGGATCATTAGAGCGTCAAAATGGAGATAAGATTAAAGGTGCCCCTGAGAACATACATGCCTTGTACATTATCCCTGTCCTATCATTCTTATTTATTCTTTGCTTTTAAGACATGGATTTGCTTTGACTCTGGAGAAAAATAGAAAGAAGATGAGTATCTTACCTGGTTAGACAGGTGTTCATTGCAGAACAGGCAAATAGCTAGCAGTTACCTTAATGTGCATTGTGTGTATTTTGTTAAAAACTTAGAATTTTAAGACAGGAAGTCTAGTAAAAGGCTGTGCAAGTGCAAATTGAACTAAACCACAGGATACAGCCATAGTACCAAAGAGAGGAGGGAATAACAGGCTATTCTGTGCTTTCTGTGGTATGCCTGTGGTGCCAAACTGTAACTGCTCTTTTGTGTGGTTTTCTTCTTTTCCAAGCCATAAGCTTAAAATAAAAAGTGCAAACTGTTGCAGCATCCTAGAGTTGTGTTTTTACAGCAATAAAGAGGTTGATAAGTACTTATTGCCTAGCAGTGGTAGGAGAAATAGAGAGGTTGAGTATGAGAGTAAGTAGAAGTCCTTGAAAATCAAAAGCCTCCTGGGGCCACTTGTGTGCAAGATACTTTTAAGAGTGGATCTGGAAGTAAGTTACCATGAGCAAGTAATCTATGAGAAAGTTGAATTACATTTGAGACAGTGAATTTGGATTCTGTCCTTGTCCTTTTTTTGTACTGGATAAATATTTTGCATGCTTCCACATCCTCATCTGAATACAAACAGTATTTCAATTGGAGCAGCAGTTTCCTCACTTTTGTAGAAGAATACATTATAATGAAGAAATATGATGAGTTCACAGTGGAGAATGAAAGTAGTGATGACAGCCTCTCACTATATTTTGTAAGTAGTTATAAGACAGTGATAAAGGTTGATATTTTATTCATCTCATTGAGTTGCAATGGCCTTGGAAGTAGTAAGAGATTGCAATAAACTACTCCCAGGAATTCAAGAACATTCAAGAACATAAGAATGGTCATACTGAATCAGAACAAATTCTTAAGTAATCCATTTTCCTATCTGTAAAAGTGCTCAGATTTTTAGGGAAAGAGTGCAAGAAACATACAGGGACTTTGGGGGTGGATTTTGGCAGTCAGAGACTGCCAGTGTTAATATATTGCCCATTTACAATCAAAAAGGGTTATTGTTTAATTAATTTTACCAAAGAATTGCAGTAGGAAATATTTTATCCCTTCCTAGCATAATGCAGCTGACCCTTGAGCATGAAACAGCATCTTGTTCCCCACATTTCTCTTGCAGAGGATAAAGGATGGACAGATGGCAAAGGGCACAAAAAACAATATAAACTGCATCTTTCCTGGGTCCTGTGGTTCACTTCAGTTCTTCAGTGAAGGTAGAGGCATGGTATTAAAATTCATCATTGCTATTTGTCTCCAAAATAACCCTAGAGCAGACATCTACTCTCAATTAAGGCCAGGAATAAAAAGATCTGCAAGGTTTAAATTTAGTGTTCAAAGCAGCCATGTTGTGGTATATTTCTGAACAAATAATCTGTCACCTTGCTGAGCATTACGTACCAAAACATAACTTATGGGATATATTTGCTGTCCATTTTGTTTGACAAGAATAAATCCACCAGCACCTTAAGGTGTATATGGTTTACCCCAAACTCTAGGAAGCCGTTAGAAATACTTAGTACACCAGATGATGGGATATACCCCAGGCCATACAAAAATGCAGCAGTCATTGTGATTAAGAGTTTACAGTCATTCTGATGAAGAGTGTGTTGGAGACACACAGGAGACACTTTGGTCCTAAAGAAGTGGAAAGAAGACCTGTGGATTTAGTGGGCAGCGTGTCCCTGGGGAGGTGTATGAATATGCAAAGGCAGTGTTATGGCAGGACAAAGTGAGAGATGTGACAGCTCAAGCAGAAGCAGGAATAAACATGTTTGCAGCCTCTCCAGCTCTGAAGTTACAAAGGAGATGAGACAGAAGAAACATATGGGGGACTTGCCTCCCACGGAGAAATATGGTAGGTTGTCATTGTGTCAGCTTTCTCCATATTATTCCCATCTGCTGAATCACTGGATTAAAGAGTTTCTTTTCTGACAGTGGATTTTCTGGAGCTCCTGCAAGATAATGGGTGTTTATCATTTCTTGCCATGGCATCAGATAAGGCAGGCTCACCTTGTCTTTATGCCTATTCCAGCAATGATAAAAAAATAGATTACAGCACACCTTCCCTGGGGTCTGAAAACATCCTGTCACAGACTGATTGCTTAGCCCTGCTGAAAACAGGTGTCTCTCACCAGGGAGATGAAGCTGGAATGAATGAGTCTACAGTGACTGAAATCCAGTGGATGTATAAGTGTGTGACAGCCTAATGTGGTCACTGGTATTCACAAAGACACCTAGCATTATATTTTCTCTCCATGGTCTTCCCTTTCTGAACTTGCACAGTAAAATTAAATGAGGCAGAAGGTCTGCAGCAGGATTTTTTCCCTGGGTTTAAAAGCTTCCCTTCACATTTTGTACTAATCCATCTATTTTGGGTAGATAAAATGTGAGTAAGGAAGGCAAGTAATGTTTTTATTCACTTGGTTTTTCAAAGATTCTTTTCACTAACTTTTAGGAATGACTTTCACAGCAGTAACTTTCAGATAAATATTACACTAAAGATGAAACATACCTATTTCATAATCATTGTTTTGGTCATCATAATTTCTCACTTCCTGTAGTATTTGTGCTCAAATAAGATTTTGGAGTATTCTGATTAATTTTCTTTTTTTTTTTTTTTTTTTCCTGAATCTTGAAATTAAGTCATAGTACTGAAATTTCAAGATCACAACTCTACTTTTAGTGGGAAACAGTAGACAAAACCTTGAAGCAGACAAAATTTAGTAAAGTCAAATATGGTAGAGATATGCTTTCCAGCCTTATGTGTATTGGGCAGGTGAGAATATTTTCTGGCACTGCAAACTATGTGCATGCACTTCGTGTCTTTTGCAGAAAATCAGGCAAAGGAAACATCCTTAGGCATGCTTAATGACCTGCTCACAGAGGAGATAAATGGCATTCCAGTGTTCCAACTGCTTGTGTTGTCAGTAATAGGAACTTCCATAGTTCCATAATAAGTATCTCTAGATGATATCTTCCAAAAGTTTCAGTGTGGCCTATGGTCCCAATAGTTGTGGTAGGAAATGCTGGAGATTTCTGGCAGCAACTGCTTTTCCCAAGTGTGATTTTTTTCAGCCATGGAGCCAGCAATACTGTCTTCCTCCTACAGATGCTTGAGATATGTTTATTTTTTGCTCCGTATTTTATGTTTAATTCACTTTTCAATTGATTGGTTGGTCTTACAATTTTCTTTACTGCAAGTATCTCTAATCAGATTCTGATTCATCTGACATTCATTTTGCTTAAGTTAACATCATGATTCAATAGAGGAAATTGCATAGTGCTGTGAAGTTCCAGACCCGTTATAAAGATCTTGCTTTATCTCATGGAGCTGAGGGTGAATTTTGACAGTTCTACCATTTAGCACACTCACCATTCAATCATTTATGTTATCCTGTCACCCATGTGTTCCTAAAGAACCCTATTGGCTTCATTGGAGTAACTGATGCAACTGAGGATTCCAGCTTCTGGGTTTTGCCAGGGCCTTTGCTCTAAGCTTGTCTTAGTTTTTTACTTGGTACTGTCTCCTTTTGTCCTCCTTATGAAAACTAACTTGCTCAAGTTTATAAATTTGATGCTGGTTTAGTTGTATCAGATCTGCCACAGCTATAAAATCAGCATGTTTTGAAGACAGAAACAAGCCTTGGAGTTTCTTGTATTTTCTAAAAGTTCCCCTTTTCCACAGAGACTGTCACAGCACATCTGATGAAGTCACTAGAAATCATATACTGAAAGGCACTGAAAAAGGAAACACTTCTACTGTGAGTGTGACGGAGCACTGGCACAGGTCTCCCAAAGAGGAGCCCCTACCCTGGGAGGTATTCAGCAGTCATCTAGACATGGTCCTGGGGAAATGAGTCTAGGTGGCCTGGCTTGAGCAGAGGGCTTGGACCAGGTGATCTCCAGAGGTCCCCTCCAACCTTAACCATTCCATGAACCATTTTTGCTCTACTAGCGCTCAAGTAGGACCTATGCATTAACTTAAACATTGGTCTCCTGTAAAACTGTCCAATCTCTTGATGTTTCCTGGGGCAGTTTGCACAGTTCTGGATGGTATTTCCAGGAGGTATTTCCACAGCATCAACCTATGCAATCCAAGTAGTCTGGAGGAAACATTATTGTGCTATATAACTCAGAAAAGCACAGCACACAGAAGTGTGATACTTTGCAACTAATTAAGGCTGTTTAGTTCTTACTTCAGTTCTACAGGAACATTATGTACATAGCATTAACACAAACTGACAAATATTTGAGGAATTTTGCAAATCTTCGGGATCAGTACTCTGAAATCCAAAGGAGGAATCTTTTACCATGGGAATCTATTATACTGAATGATTTCAGATCAGTCTCTGTCTTCATTTTTGCCTGTGTGGTCTTGCTGAGCATCTCTGGATAATTAGGAATAATTACCTCCAGCCTTTGAACAGCCTTGGTGTCTCTTTGTGACATTCTGGTAGCCCCCCTGCTTTCCTCAACTTGTTTGTTCTGCTCCAAGCCTTTTGAGAGACAATTGACAAGTATGGGTATGTCTTGGCCTAGGAGTGGACAAAAGAGCTGCTGGAGAAGGTTTCACTGATGGGATAAATAGAGAGAACACGACTGAGATAAATGAAAAGATCCACTGAACATCACTAGTTATCATCTTTTTGTTGTGCATACTGAAATACCAGCAGTAGGGCTAGTGGAGAGTGGCAGGAATTGGGAAGGTAATGGGAGATAATTACTGCATCTTTGGTTTGCAAGGATGAGACTAGATAAATTTTTTGGAATCACTGCAGTCCAACTGCTATGGAGAGAAAGCTGAAGTTGGAGGATTAAATGGAAATAACAAGACAAATGGAAGTACGTCACTGAGAGATGAATTAAGTTCTGTTAAAATCAGAGCAAAAAGTTAATATTAAACAATTTGAAGACTAATTTTATGAAAGAGTCCCAAGTATACAACATACACAGAGCTTTTACACTTGTATATGTATACCTTTGAGTTTTAAAATGACCCTGAAAGGTATCATCCCTACTTCTAAATACTTGTTTTAAATTCAGACCATAATTCATCCCTCTCTCTTATGAACTATGTATTACCAGTTCGTAACAAGCCAAAGGCAAGATCTTCTTACTTGATTCCAAATGAAAATTTGTATTTCCATTGGAAAAGGAACATGTGAGAATTAGTTTGCATGTCTAGAAGAGTGCTGGCCACACATGTTCAGGGAAGATGAATTCAAGGTGAAACAGGTGCTATTTGAATGACGACATTTTGGAATGGCATTCCAGAAGGGTTAGGGGAATCAAGCCAGTTATATAGAAATTAAACTCCTTAAAAGGAGTTGAGAGTGGAGTTAATTTTGGTGTCCTAGAATCTATCTTAGATGACCCAAAAGACATCTTTTATTTCCCTGTAGCTCTATAACAATCATTTCCCAGAACGAGTGTTTCTGTTGACAACTTTCTAGTAAACCGTACAATGTAGTTATATATTATTCACCATTCTATGGAATGAGGCTACAAAATCACAGAAAATAATGTGAATTTGGAGTTTTATTTCTACAAGAGAATGGCCAGATCTTAGAATACATGTAAAAGAGTGGGATTTAAAGCAAGATATGGCTATGTTGTCACCCACCTCTAACTAGAGTGTTCTTTTGTGTTTGAGAATAACCTCCGACTTCCCATTCTTTTTAATCAAAACATATTTGTATATCTAAATGAGACAAAAAATGCCCATATAGCCCTCTATTGGAAGTTATTCATGCAAAAAATTTTATCGATGTATTACTTCAGATAACATGAGGTCAAAATACTTGTCATGCTGCTATTCAGTCTTATCCTGACCCTTCTTCCTGGCCAAATAACCCAGGAGGTAGAGGGATGGTTTTGCTATGCTGTAAACAAAGAAGGATATTTCTATATTTTACATGACAACATGAAATGATCCAGTATCAGAGAGTCTTCATGTCAATGGAATGGCAACATGAATGCAATCTCGTCATATGCAATGACAGAGTCAAAGGATCCATGAGTCTTGCTACTATGCTTGAAATTGGCATTAGACAGCAAGTGAATGACCTGCAGTGCAGGGACCTATTTAGGCATGCCATCAGACTTCTGAGCTGGTGCTAAAATGCCTTTTTTCCCCTTGTGCAACTGTCAAATATAGCAGTCTCTCATGTTGGAACTCTTGAGTTCTGAGAATTTCAGCCTTTCGGTGCTGACAGACAGTGATCCTCAGAAGCACACTGTATTTGACCTGAAACCTTGGGAAAGGCTTCCTAAATTGTGTGATAACACCGAGGTTGTTGTTATGTAATTACAAGTTATATCACTGGGTGGAATATGTAGAGATGGAGAAAATTAGGTTTATGGGATATATGTAACAATATGGAGGATTTTGGGTTTGGATTTGTTCTTCTTTTCTCCTTCTTCTTCACAAATCTTGGTGTTCTGGTATTGGATCAAAAAACCCGCAGTGCGGATCATGAATAGTTAGTTATTGGATTGTAAGTAAAAACAAATTCTTTGGCATTTCATAATTGGGTGATTTGGACCTTAAAAGGCCTTGGAAGTTAGAACTCGCGGCCATTTTCCACCTTGTTAACTTGTAGGCACACTCTGCACAGCTGTATTACAGATAAGATATAATAAACAACAAAGTCCGAAGATGAACTCTCGGTCTCCTGCGTTTTAATTCAAACTCTGAGTAAAAGAACTCACGAAACAAAGGCAAAGAAGAAAAGAAAGACAAAAAGAGAAAATTATTAACTGGAAATTAATATCTCGTTCTTCTATTTTTGCATGGCTGGCATTCGAGAGATGCATTGGAGAGAAGTTTTCTGGGGGAAAAAAAAGGAAAGATTATCCAGGCAGACATCTTAACTCCTGCCTGCTGTGGAAATAGGCTCTGTGTTGTGGCTCAAATTAGGGGTAACAGCCAGCACATGATTTTTATTACTTGGCTGCCTTGGCTTAATACTTTGTTTTGCCTGAAGAGACTTGGTGATTGAAGATACACTGTAGTTTTGGAACCACAAAATAAACGTAAGATGCATCGTCCTGTGGGAAACCTTATGTTTCTCAGGATCTGGCAGGAATCAGTTTGTGCCATGTGATATTTTATGCCAAAGCTCATATCAAACAATTTTCATTTGTTAAACTTGGACGTTGAACTAACTCTCTAACTTCTCCAGGTCCTTGTGAGTTCTGAACATGTATCTTCCTTAGTCATGGAAGGAGAGCTCCATCTGGTTTAATTTCTGTCTTCTTTTGGAGCCTGCATTAAAACACAGGTTTAGAGGGCTTTAAAGAGTCATAAAAGAGATGTATTTCATAACAATAGAGGGTTGTTCCTTGGCCAGAAGGAGAATGACATTCATCCACTAGAGGCTCTAAATACTGTTTTACTGTTTACCTTACAGGGATTTCAGTTCTTCTTATGCCTCGCAGTCTGGGTGCCCATCTCAGCCTCTCTTCCCACACAGTCAGACTCTTCATACTGGTGATGGGTTGGGTACAGATCCTGCAGCAAATGTTCCCAGCTTTTTCTTTTTCTCTCATTTTTCTCTCTTTGCTTTTTTTAAACTGGATACCATAGTCATCAGAATCTAGGAGGTCTCTAGGGCTGTCAGCTTCATTGTTATCAAGCTACCTCCTTATCTGTTACCTCCTTACCTTGCCTACTATGCCTTGGGAATTCAAAGCAGTGGTAAACATGTTCATTTCTAATTACTGTTAGTTAGTCAGTAAGTACTTCACCATTTCTTAAACCTGAGCATTGAGGAAGCCTGTAAAAGCACAGAGATTTACTGGATGTGTTCAAATGTACAAGTAAATGAAAAAAAACAACATTACAATTACGAGAATTTGGAGATGTGAAGGGATATAATGGTGTGGCAAATGGAAACTTTCTTTTGGGCTTAATCCACCATGTGTGCAGCTTGATATAATTATACAGAAGACAATTGTAATTTGCTTTTTCATTCTTTCTAGTATCTTTTGACATGGACTTTTTCATTCATATTAAGATAAAAATCTGTAAAGGTCTTTAACCTATAACCACCTCTTACACTGTCTTTTGCTTTATGTGGGCTGGCATTTAAATGAAACAACCAAGGGAGTCTTAAATGCCATTATATGCATGTTCATTCCAGCTGTTTGCAAGATTTTATAGGTCAAGCAGCCAAGGGGCTTGCCTTTAGTGTTTTGGGATCAGTTACAACTTCATTGGAGGGTTGAAATTCAATCTTAAATCACTCTGCTGTAACGGGTTGGCGCTATGGGGTTTTATTACAATAGCTGGCTTCTTCCCTATCATGGCTACTGTAACTGCATTTTTATGGTGTCTGTTTGGTACAGATGTAACTGTCAGCCTCGGGTATATCACCCTGGTACCCGTTGTGCGCTCAGAACTGGGACTATTTGATGCCACCCTTTATATCACTGCAGTCAGGTCACCCTGCAGAATAAACATTAACAAACTTTTCTTCTCATGCTGATGAGATTCTTAAATAATTTGCTGTTGCCTTTCTGAGCCAGATCCTGCAGCCTTAATGCAGTCATGACTTCTTTTTACTTTGTGTGAGCTTTTTCAGAGACAAAACTGGAGGGCTGGGCTCTGTTTGGTGAAATATATAATGACATCATATCAAATCCATCACTCAAATTCTCCCTGCACATCACCGATGTAGTTGCAAGGCTTTTGTAGTACACAAAATTAGGAAAACACTTTTCTGTTAAGAATTATCTTTGTTTTGTGCCTGTCTGATATTAAATAGTGATAATAAATATATGTATATATTTGTTAAAATGTGGAGAAAAGAATCTTTTCAGCATCTTCTAATTACATTTATAGATTTTAAAGATCTGGAATTTACTAGCTCTGCTTCTTATACTAGGGTCCAAATTCTCTGATGAAATCAACTTTGCCATTCATTTAGTGGGGTCTTTTGGTTCTGAGATGTTAGAGCTTTCAAAATAACTTATATAAGCTATTATATATAACTTAACTTAGAAATACTTAGTACACCAGATGACGGGATATACCCCAGGCTTCTTTAAAAGTAACTTAAATTTCTTATTGGCTTTCAAAATCATTTAATATATACCGGCTCCTTACCTGTCTTTTTTCATAAGCATTTATTAAAGAGCAACTGGTGAAGTATTGAGGAGTGAAACTTTTTTTCTCCTCAGAAAAAAAAAAAAAAAGTTTTGTTAAAATACTGTGTCTTCAGCAATATTATGTGCTTTCACTACCATCACCCTCCACTGAACTCGTTCACCAAAGCAGTTACCAGGACGATGGAAAGACCTTTACTTAGTTCTGAGTATTTTCCGTATGAGTTGAACAGCTGAATAAGAATAGCATTCACTGTTGAAAAGCAGCACAGGCTCTCTTAAAAAGACAACATATTTCTTATCGAACCTGCCTTTCTTTTCTTTCTTTTTATGCTTTGGCCTTCACTAATCTTGGCTATTGCTCTTTTATTGAGCTCCTTCAGCACATATATTACTTTTGCGTTATATTTAATTTAAACTTACTCAAGTGACAGCCAATTACCTATCTGTCTGACCAAGACTGCAAAGGCACTTTTGATCATCAGAGTTTTTTTCTTCTCTGACAATAACTTGTCAGAAAGCTAAGTTTCTCTTTTGCTCCATTAAACTGAACTTACTATAAATATTCGTGATTTACTCAGAATCTTTCCTGACATTCAATAACCTCCATGACACGTGGTCTTATAAATGTATTTAGTGAGCTGTTATAAGGGATTACCATCTTAAAATCACCCAAAAGCTAGTATTTCACCTGGACAAGTGAATGCAGATCATTAAAAATCTAATGAGAGTTTCTTCTGTGGTCAGATGATTCCTTTAACTGTCACCAAAGCTCTGAAGAAGTGATCTAAGTCAAAGTTAAATGTTTAATTGTGACACAGGCTACACTCACCTTTGGTAATGAAGCCTCTGTTGAAAGATAGTAAGTTGCACATAAGGATGCTGTAATATTTAGCTGAGGAACACTAACTTGCTAAATAGCATTCTTCAGCTGAGAGTGATCATCTGACACCTCCCTTCCACTTCAGGTTTAAATGCTCTCCCTTGCTTTAAAAACCTGGCGTTTCTCTCGGTTAAATCTTATCTTCCTTTCTACTGAAGTCCAGCTTGTCAGTAAAAGTCTGAAATCACAGCAGGAGTGTAAAATTTGTATAAAAAGTGGTTTATGCATTACCATCAGTCTTTAATGCAACTTATTTATTTATTTAATTATTTATTTTAACCTTCTTCTTTCATCACCTTTTGATTTCCTGTTAGAAATCCTGGATTTTAGCATGTGGTAAGTCAATCTTCTACTCTCCAAAGCTGAGGTTTTATCCAGAGTAGCTTAGCAGCTTTTTGATGTCTTTTCCCCTTAAATTAGAAAGTGCGTATTTTCCAAATGTGAACATTGAGCATTTGCCCCAAGGTTTTACAAAAATGTTTTCTCAGTGGAACATCTGTCAAGGAAAAAGAAATACACACCTAAGAGCACTAAGAAATGTGAAGACAGGCTTTAAGTCAAATGTGGCTAGTGCTAAGAGTGACCTTGATCCAGGGTCTTGTCTATTCCAGCTGAATGTGCAGGCTGCACGGTGGTGTAGGAGGCTCCCACTGCTCCTCTCCTGCCTTGCCACTGCCCTCTTCCTTGTGTTAGTGTGTAGCTTTTTGGGAGTGCCCACCAATCTGGGCACAAGAGAAGAAAGGGAGAAGGGAAGGAAAGAAGGAAGGAGGGAGAGGAGACGAGGAGAGGCGATGGGAGGATGGGTTGTGAGGAAAAGGTGGTTGCACTGCTGAGCTTAGCAAAAATATCCTGGAGCTTCAGAACAGAGGGCACTTAAAGCTCCAGGTGGAGTTTCTTTGGAGGAGGCTTGGGAACCACTTCAGTTTTTAACAGCTGCATCTGCCAAACTGGACTAAACTGTAATCCAGCACAGCATTGGAACCAGTGGTAATGGTAAAAAGAACAACAGTCCTCAGAGATTCATCATGTCCAGGAAACTCCTCCTGAAGCCACCAGTTAAATTTTTGACCATAAGATGAGGCTGAGAATTGTGAAGAAAACATCTTTGTCCTTAGGAGCATCAGTTAGTATGGATGATGAGCTGTGTCCTGGAACTTCTCCAGTGATAGTTATTAGCAGCATCGGCCAACTCTGAGTCTTACATACATAATTCAAATATTTCAGATAATTCCTAACTTGAATTAAGAAAATGAATGCTAGGAACTGTAATTTTTTGATTCACCATTTTTTGTGTACTATTTTAATTTTTGAAAGCTGAGTCCATTTGTAACAGTGACAGTGTCCATTTGAGAAGTCATAATATTTTTTCTCTTTTTTTCCCTAGCTTGTAAAATTGTTTTTATTTCAAAAAGGATTTCAAAGATATATGGTTTTACAGCTCTCCAGTTATTACATATTTACTTCTATGATTTTTGCTAGATTTCTCGAATACAAGTTTGTTAGATAACAAACTTTTCTGGTTATTAAAAGTTCTAGGGATTGTCTTACATGACAGATTGAAGCAACTTTTTACTATCAAATGCAGAGTAGATTATACTTCCCAATTTTGTAAATTTAGTAATTTAGAGGGTATCAAATTTGCAGCTGTATCATTAACTTTTTATTTTTACATTTAGCTTTTTTATAGTCTGCTGTTTATATCAAGCCCCTTTTAGGTCTTTTCTTGTATGAAATGATCTGTTACATATGAAAACTCTTGATTCAGTGACTTCTCTTATGGATTTGGATCTATTTATTAATCTCAAACCAACATGTCATTTACAAAACTTTTCCATTAAGATATAAAAGTATTTTTTGTGATGTTTCTGACAGAAGAGGAAATTGAGTTTTAACATGTATTTGAAAAGTTGACTTTGTAACTCTGCTGTGGTGTTTCATCACTCAGACAGCTTCTGACATATATTTTGAAGTACAACAGGACCTGAGAATTTAGAGAAAGGGTTTAATCCATAGGGCACCCTGTTGAAGCCTTCTCTCAAAAATGTTTTTGGATTTAGCCATTGACTAGGAACATCTTGGTGATTTCCTTCTGCAGATCCTATGCAGCATTGCTGATTGCTGCCTTTTGTTTTGCTACTCCTTTGCCTTTTGAAACATTAATGCTACAGTTTCACTATTTTTTCTGTTCAGGAGATTCCGACTGTGCTGCACATCTGGTTGATCCTTCTAGGTGAAGAAGCTCAGAATTAAAACAGATTAGTTCACCTAAAGTTTTTGCTGCTCTTGATACAAAAGAGCTTGAGCATGGCTTGAAAGAGAAAGTTCACCCTGAGTGACTTTATTGCAGCCCCATCTTGCAGCTTAGTACCTTCTCCTTGTACTCTGCAGGAAGTGGGAAGTGGGAAATGTTTGGAAGACTTAGTGAAACAAAGAGGCAAAAACCCAAGACTTCAATAAAGGAAGTGCTACAGTCCCACTAGGGCATTTTACTGCTGGTCCTGGTCTCCCAAGTCATGCACTTTACATTACAAGATTGTCAGTGATGATGATGACTAAATAACAAAGCACTCCCTTGCCAGCAGTAATAAGAAATGTCATGTATCCTTTTCCAAGTGTTGTCGTGATAAGAAAATGTTATTTCCCATCAACTTTGATAGATTTTTATAAGTTCTCATTAAAATATTTCACTCAACTGGACATAGGTTTGGTTAAAAACATACACCTAGTATTTAAGTTGCCAAAACAAACCCTCCTCTTTTATTTGCAAGAAAGGTTTGGGTTTTCATTCCACTTCTATGTTACTCATTAAAAAAAAAAAAAGAGTTTCAAACAACAATTTATTATGGACACTCCCAAACTTTGTTGTCTTAGTTGTCAAGACAAGTAGTGGAGGTGCAGCCTCTCCCAGCTAGTGAGGGAGCTGGTATGACAGTAAATCCCTAGAACACCTCAGTCACATCGACCAAACCTCAGCTCCAGCCTTGAGCTCCGCTGCCCTACTAAGTTGCTATCTGTCTTTTAGCAATGGGAAAAGTTGAGCCAGCTTATTTTGGAAACCTGTCCCTTCCCTTTAAGTTTCAGATTTTTAAGCTGTTTTCAGAAGAATCTGAAAATGGTGATGAAATTAGAAATTTGTGTGGGAAAATTTCTGTTGAGAAAAAAATTCTTGTTGAGAAAAACAGCCTCCTTATAATCAAATTGTTTCTGGTATAACATTTTGAGGTGCTCACATGCACATAACTCCACGTGAAACCATCTTTCACAGAATCTAGGCTAGTTTGGTGGCCCCTGATGGCTACAGGGATTTTGGATTTGGGCAAACATTGGCAGTATGGGCTCTTCATATCTGTGCAAAACCAGCTTTCAAATGTGCATAGCTGCCTGTTTCCTTCCCTTTATTCTGATTATTTTTGTCCAATCAATTACCCGAATCACAGCCTGTGTTAGGGATTGCTTTTTCAATTGCAGAGATAAAAACTTTGTGGCGGTCACTGCTTCTTGGGGGCTCTGTTGGGTGAAATATTAGACATAAGAACACCAGCGCTCAGATGTTTCCCCTATTCAGTCCATATTGCTCATGGCATAAAGAAAACAGAACTTAGTATTTCCTCTGCCATGATCATGAATTATAAGGTTTTTAACTTCTGCCTGCACTGCCTGCAAGGTGTTATAATTTAGAACAGAGCAGCAATTTGAGGAGGAAAGACATGCCTCCTACCTCTTTCTTTTCTTTAGATTCCCCTCAACCCCCGCACCACCCCTGCTAATGTATTCTGTGGGCTTTAGGGATGAGACAAATTACTCTGTGCTGGTGACAAGAGCAAAATAAATGAGACTTAGCTGTGCAGGAAGGTCTCTCTGCATAGCCTGATGGTGAAAACACTTCTTAGTGGGGAAGGAGTTGTACTGTGTGCTTGGCATCCTGCTTCTAGGGCTCCTTCAGTGGTTTCATGCTGTCACTGTATATAAAATAAAGAGCGAGCCCTGCAGGCAAGAAACACAAGCAGCTCCCAGTTTTGTATAAGTGCCATAAGCAATAGACTGTAGACTCACGTTTCTGCTTGTGCTCTGTTTTTGACTCATGAAATACAAATTTTTACTTTTTTGCCTGTGACACAGCTTCAAAGAGTAGCTCTTTCCCTTGGTATCCTAATGGATAGGAAGTGGGAGGAGAGGAATGAATAACTCAGCAGGCAGCAGGAGAAGAAATTGAACTTTATTTTTCTGTGTTTGTGGTGGGTGCCTTAGCCACAGTAATCCAAGGAAAGACTAATAATTTTTTTTATGTGTAACTCTGTCTATGGTGAATATACACATGTGTACCTTTGGGAATATACTTGTGGCCACTGTGCTATTTTGTAGGAGCCCAGACCTGCCTGATGGATGTACTCAGAACTTGCTTGGCAGATATCAGGGAGATGCACGTGAAGGCAAACTTTTTATCTGATACAGTTTAGGCATGAGTTGACCACCAAGCCTTTTAGCATGAGTCTGGTGGCAAAGTGCAATGGTTGTGTTCATTTATGCTCCAATATTACGTTTTTCAGGCATTTAAGGTGCTGATCTGAAAATTTATCCCAACAGTGAGTTTAAGAAGGGACAGATACTAAACAGGTTCATTCATATCTGTGCTGCAGTATCCATATCTGTACTGCAGGCTTTTGTCTTTCAGATAGCTCTAGGTGTTTCAAAGCAACATAAAATTGCATAAAGGCATCCATGTCTTTCAGTGACCCACCATTGTGAAGTGAATGTCCTTGATACCCACTCTGGGCAAGCTCCCTGCTCTCTATACCAGCACATTCTCATGTGCCTAGGGAAGAAGCCAGGCAGTGACATTGTGGATGTTAGTGACCCATTAGACTTTTCTGTCACATTAACCAGGGTTATTGTGACCACTGGTCCTCCCAAAGAGTTCACCCATGGCCAAGGGCTGTTTTGAGTAGGTAAGTATATGGTTTGCACACAGCTGCCCTGTTTCAGAGCCAAGGACACTTTAATGGAGAGAATCCTAAGCCAGCTGCCTTCAGTGCTGGGAGTGTAATAGGACACACTCAATTTATTGGTGCAGGTGAAGACCAAAGCTGCAGGAGAGTTTCAATGAATGTCAGGGCAGAGGTAGCACTAAGCAAATCCTACTCTGATTTGACAGCTCCATCCTCTGCTTGCTTGGTAATGTCAGGGCTCCAGGAAGAAGACACATTGTCTCTGAAAACTGGTGGTCTGTGAATTTTTTAGCTGTTTTGATGACCCAGAAGATTTCCATTTGTAATGGGAATGAAAAAGTGTCTGGCCCTGGTCATGGATGTCATAAATGCCTTCCTATGTGATACAGGACTCTCAGCATGTTGTTAGACCATAAACTGTAAATTCTGCCTGTGCCAAGAGCTTTCAAAACTCTTCACTTACCATCTTTCACATGGGATTTGGGGCGCCCTTGTACAGTACTGTGTGATTTTTCTTTTATATATTCTGGGCCAGATCTTCAGCTGATAAAAGTCTGTATAACTTCACTGATTTCAAAGGAGCTGCACCAAGCTGATGATTCAATTTTTGTTCATTTCATTTCAGCATAGAGAATGTGGTTTTCATGTCTGCTGTAAGGAAGGCTTTTGTACAGAAAAAATGGATTCTGCTCTCTGTGACACTTAGCCCCATCTTGTAGGTGAAGATTGAATCTGCCTACAATGTGTAAAATGAAATGGTTTATGTGAAATACCCAGATATGATAATACTTTGGTTGGTATTCATAGAGCCATGCTTGCTCCATCTGTCTCAGTTATAAATATTGTAAGTGCATATTTCAGTAAATTTTAGGGTTTGTAACAATGTAGTAAAATCAAGTAGATGTTAATAAATTCTAGCAAACACAGAAACTCAGTTGTTTCTCAGTGGGCTTCTATTTAGCTGCTCAAGAATATCTTGCTACAGCTGCAAAAATATTGAACTAAGTTTGAACTTCGACAAATATGCTGCTAATAAAGTTGATTCTTCTATGTTTAGAACAGTGGACTGGATTGTCAAAAATGAGTAGCAAATGTATTTGCAGTAGAATTTTATATCTGGCTTTTTGTTTTTTCTTTTTTTGCCTAGTGTTCAGAAATGCAGATTTACATAAGAATCCCATGCTGCTGCATAGATGAAGGTTGAAGTTTCTTAGCTTCCTCCTTTTCCACACCCAACTAAATCCAGACCCAAAATACCATGAGGACAGTGGGACAAGAGCTATTAGGCTGCCACCATTTCTTTCTGATTTGTAGTTGCACAAAAGTAATGTAACAGCTTTTGAAGAGCACAGATGGCTCATTTGGCTGTTGGTTTTGAAGCAGTTTGCTCTGAGGTCTTCCAAATATTTTCTGCTGCCTTTCACCCCCTGAGCCTACATGTGTGCCTTGGGTAGTGAGTAGCTCCCAGCATCCTTCCTTACTTCCTGCGTAAGGAACTCCTGGCATCATAGTGGCCATGTCTGGGACTTGTCTGGGACTCAGCTGGGCCTGCTCTGCTCTTTTGGGCTTTTAGGAATGGACTGAGGAACTTGCAGTCGAGTCTAGTTGAGACTAAGTCTAAGAAAATGGACATGGCGAATGGAGGGAGCATGATGGTATTTCAGAAGCAATAGCAAGGTTTGCATAGCTTTGCTCACTCACTGGTGAAGCCTGGTGCAAATAAGAAAATGTCAAGTGTTCTGTCCAACCCATAATTAAAAAGTGTTCTGTTTCTGTGTTTTCTTACAGCTGGCAGCATTAGAGAGACAAATCTTTGACTTCCTTGGTTTCCAGTGGGCTCCTATCCTTGGCAATTTCTTACAAATAATAGTTGTCATTTTGGGTTTGTTTGGAACCATCCAATTTAGGCCTCGATATATAGTCGTGGTAAGTCTCATTTATTTTATATATATATTTTTTGTTTTGTTTTGTTTTGTTTTGCAATTGGTTTTAAAACCTGTCATATTACAAAGCAGAATTTTCTTGGTTTCAAAACACCAGATGGTATTTTTGTAGAAACTGTAGAGGTCTTCATGTCTTTTTGCAAATTTAGGACTACTAAGTGGGTTTTTTGAGATTTTGGACGTTATCAGAAACAGGTTATCTGGAGAAAGTGCTGCCAAAACTATCACTATGGTACAAGTCAATTAGACTATGTGTAAATAAATAAATGAAATACAAATTTTTGTTCTTTTTGCAGCAGACAAGCAGATTTGATGGCGTTTAAAAATATATTTGCAATGGTCAAGTTATATTTAGCTACATCTTTCTCTTAATCAGGGAGAAGCAAGGATTGTAGAAATTTCTTTGGTCCTGTGACCCATGGGTTCCAAAGAAGTCTTCTTCTTACATGTAATTTTGTCAAGACCTGTATTTTTGGCTTTGACCCTGAATTATTGTAAATTCCCTCTGATGCATGTAACTTGAAGCTTTACAGTTTTTTTCCCACGTTCTCAATATAGCCAGGAATAAAAAGAAATTTCAAAGCTGTGAAGTAAACTGCCAACAAAAAGAATTTCTGTTCCTCCCCTGTGTTCTCTCCTGAATGGATGAATATTATGTCTTTACCTGGTAATGGCTGTATTTGGAACATTGTGGTTGTGTTGTCAGTAATGGATTTTAAGAGGCTAACGTTATCTTTCTTTTTCCTCACAGAGGAATGAAATAAATGTCTACTGGGGAAAATTCATTAAACAAATACTTAAAAAGCTTCATCTTTTCCAGTCAAGCCTGGAATTCTGTAATTCTTTGTCGTGTGAACAAAGTATGCATCCAAGGTTATACTCATGCTAGCTAAGCTTACAAGCACACTATAATGAATTGAAAGTGGATTTTTATAAAAAATAACACTTTTGTCTATTATCTGTGGTTGAAGAACTGGGCATCCGGGTATTGATGACTCACCTTTCTGCTTCATGCACTCCATTTTATACATAAGAAACGAGTGTAAGCATCTGTAAAATTATGTGGGAAATTCATTTCTGAAGTGCAACACTGCAAAATTTTTTGCCCCTCAGGTTCAGTACTCTGCTCAATGATGCAAGCTCTGTTTTAATTATCAAATTAAATGCAACAGATGTTGACTGTTTCTAGATCTTTTCCAATGTAATTGAACATTTTAGGCTATATGAAAGTTGTCTTAAAGTAGAGGTAGAAAACTCATAATTAAAGAAAGAAACACCTCCTCAGCAAGATGCTTTATGCTGATTTAACTGAACTCATATTCTGATTTATCTTTAAGCATATATTTAAGAGCTCTAGCTACAGCTGATGCCAATACTCATTAGTGGGGAAGATCAAGGCTTTAGAGCCCAGCTGGTCAGAGCATGGTGCTAATAATGCTGTAAGTCACAGGTTCAATCCCTGTACGGGCCGTTCACTGAGGAGCTGGACTCGATGATTCTTGTGTGTCCCTTCCAACTCAGAATATTCTGTGATTACCCACTTCTTCATCCCATCACTGCCTCTCTGAGCTATCTGTGATTGTGTCCTTACTAACATAGGGTTTACAGTGAAGTAGGAATAGTTTGAGCCAGATGATGAAGTCTGAAGGGTGTCTGTAACACAAGGTATCTGTAACCAACCTCACAACTCAACACCAGCAGAAAAGGGTGTCTGTCATGTCTTCCTGTTCCCACTGTTCCCTACTGAACACTTCCCCAGATCTTCACCCCCACTTCTGGCAGGAGTTAACTGGACCTGTCAGTAAGTTCCATTTCTAAGCCAACCTGGCAAGAAGTAGAGAGTTTTTAGCTAAACTGGTAACCTGAATCCAGTCTGTGAGGTTCCCAATGGTTACCAGGGCTGGCATACGGCAGGGACTGGGACTGCATGTTTATGAGCAGCAGTGTGGAGGTGGAGGGGAAAGGAGGAGTTGCAAGACTTTTCTTGTTGCTAGCTCCAAACTTGTCAGTTCAGCCTTGTCCTCAGGTTGAATTCAGTGGATACCTCAAGGCAGCATAAGCAATACTGCCTTTGCTCAGCTGCTGCCTTCAGTCCCTGTGCTGTTCCTCTTTTTGCACCGGCACGGGCACCAGTTCAGCCACTTGGTAAACGGTCAAACCAGAACAGATCCAGGTGAAAAGCAATTACTTTCTTTACTGGTGTTAATTAAGTGTAGGTCAGCTCTTTTATGTGTTTTGCTTGTTCCAGCAGAAGGGAAGAGATGGGAGAGGGGAAGTGGGAAAAAGTCACCAGAGGAAGAAGTGCATGGAGTGCAGGATTGCAGCAGTGCAGGATTGCAGCAGCTTAAAGTCCTTGTTGAGCTGTAGCCTGAGGATCTTCCAGGCTACACCCAACACATGCTCCCCAGAAACCGTGCTACCCAGGGCTCTCCCAACCACAGCTTAGCTTTGTCCACTGTCCTCAGAAGCCCCAGAAGGAGTCAGTGGTACTGACAGTAAAGACCCCTACCAGTGCCAGCTGCATACTGGCTGTATTCACTAAGGCAGAAGCGACAGTCCACCTGTTACAGCAGTAAACTTTTACTGCTAACTTTAAATATAAAGTCTGTTTAATGCGAATTTTCAGTAGAATCCTGAATTTCAGTATTAAACACAATGCAGAGAGATTCTTACCCAGGCTCTGAGTAATGAATTAGGCTTCAAATTCATTGAGAAGCTTCATGGCCTTCCATGTCCATAGCTGCACTTTCAGCCACATCTAAGCCCCTGGATTTGTTAGTGGTTGGTGTCCCAAGAATTTGGTACTGTGTCTCTATAAATACTGTGGCTGAATAAATATTTTGGTCATGCTGTTATGTACTCTGCTTGATGAAACTTCTGATTTAGATTAAGCTTAACCCAGTTTAGCTGGAAAAGTAACTAACTGCTTCAAGAAAATTATGTTTAGTATCAATTGTCTTTTCCATAAGACTTCCCTGGAAATTAACTCAACTAGTGTAGATGATCCCATCACAATATAAAAAAATTGAAGTAAAGAGAGAATCATGTCAGGTACAATGGTTTACTTCCGTAAACTGTGTCCACAAAATTATTCTGGCACACGTGAGCACAAATTGTTCTCATGATAATCTGTCATACTCTGGTGGTGATCTTGACTTCATCTGACCAGCTCTAGAGTCATTGTTTAACCTCAAGAGAATGTTTTTAATCTGTCTTCCATGCAATGAAGTCTGTGCCTGAAGGTTTCCCTGACAAGTGAAGTTACACAAAAGCTTTCACTTTCACATCCTATGCTGCGTATGTCATGTTCTGTCTCCTCAAATTTTAATATATGTAAGGAATGGGAAAGTAAGTGAATAAATATAATACATGTAGGGCCATAACTTGAAGCACATCTATACTGCTGTCAAATATGAAACTGCCTCTGCAGGCACAACTGAGCAGGCTTTTGTTGCAGGTATGTAGAGCCAAGGAGTTTAGTGAGGGTTGCAATAGAAAACGATAAACACAATAGCAGTTGCATGCTTCTGACTCTTCCACTGCATTTGAACCCAGGCTGGCCAGTTTATCACAAGGATTTAGTGACCACATAAGCTGCAGCATAAGCATAGCCATTGTAGATTAAAAGTCTGAATAAAGAAATTAGTTTGAGTGATACAAAATTTGCCATGAGAGCTTTCTATCAAAAAAATGCCCCACTATCTAAGAGCTGCCATGCAGTGGCTGATACATGAGGCATCTCTGTGGAATAGAATTGTCATTCCAAGTAGTTAAAGATAGTGGTTCATGTTCACTGTCTACAGTCCTTCAGATACAGGACTATATGGATGGTGATTCTGAAATAAATCTGGAATTTCACTTCCTCATACCTAAAATTCCGAGTCCTCAGAGCTTAGGAAACAGAGAGAGGGAGTGACAGCATTGACTCCAAGTGTCCTAATTAGTTTAAATCCAATAATTATTTCTAATAGGTTTTGCATTAATTAGCAATTTAGATAAATGTTGTGAACAATCTGTCCTGTCACTAAGCAGGTGTGCTATTTTCAGTATTTGAATATTTTGTGACTGAATTAAATCAGTGCAAAGTTCCCAGGGGACATAAAAGTGCAGAGCTGATTCCTAATTTTCCCATATTAGCTCATTTGAAACTTACCCAAACATTTGCAAAGAAGAAAGAAGCAGCTGAATTTCAGTTCTAACCATGTTGTTACACTCTGGTCATGAAGCTCCAGAGCTCTTCTGTGATCCATTTCCTTGTTCATGCTTTTCCTTTCTTAATAGATCTTGCTATCACCAGCAAGATTTTTGGGCTGTTAAAATTGATTAATGATGATGACAGGATACTTGTTAAAGTTGAGGATTTTCCCCCTCTCCTACTTCTGATATGGGACTTCAGAAAGCTTCTAAATGATGAGTCATACAGTTAAAACTGCACGAGCCAGGCCCAAAACTGAAAAAAAATGTGTTAATGAATAGTGAGAGATGAAAATAATACACTGAAATAGGGAGAATCTATGGTGGAAATCTCTGCTTTACTTGCCTTAATGTGTTCCATTAAATAATACATGTATAGACACTGGATAAAGTTGAAAAGCCAGCAGAGAGTTTCTTAAAAAAACACCCCAAACAAATAAAAAAACAGAACAGCAGAAGAAAGGCTGTATAGGATATTTTATACAATATTCAAGCAAATGTTATACAGACAGTGAAAACACATGTGAAATATTTAAGCTTCCAAAATTACTTGTTGAATACCCTTCCTGGTAAGTGTTGTGTTGTTACTGCTCCATTGTGTTGTTTTATGTCACTTCCCATGCCATCTTTCATAAATATGCCTAGTAAGGTTCTGCAAGTACTGATGCCAGGTGTTACAGGGGGATGATTTGATGACTCAGTAGTTGCTTCTTTCCCTTGAAGTGTCCCCGAGCCAACATTCATTCCCTCTAATGCCATGACACTGTCAGAGTAGTTGCTGCACTTCAGATTTAAATATACTCTTGAGAAAGTTTATTCATTAAACTTATCCCACAATCCTAGTATTATTCAAACTTAGAAATTTTCCTTTTTTTCTTTTACCAGTTGTTTTTGTGACATTGTGTCCATCCAATGCAAATGTTTTAACTCTAGAAATGTTTTTATTTCACTGATACATGAAATGTATCTCTGCTTTGGTTTCAATATGACTGTAGAGTCAAAAGAGGTATAGAAATCTCACTGTTGTAGAGAGGCTGGCATTATGAAAGGGGATCTGAAAGGAACCTACTAGGCTAGACAGTAACTTATTAGACATTTAACCTGTAAGGTTCAGTGAGTACTCCCTCCGCATTATTTATAAGACTTCAAATACTTCCTCACACCACATAGTATTCAATCTTTAGTGCAAAAGACCAAAAGCAAGCAAAGATTTCGTACACCATGGGGAGAAATAAGTGAAGATATGACCTGGTCCTAGGTCCTTCTACTGGAAGGGATCTCTTACAAAAACACCCAGGTGATTTTAAGTGGTGCATCTTACGGGGTATAAAATAAAAAATACCAACTCTTCTTACTGATTCAACCTATGTGGAAAATTTCTTCTTCATGCCAGATATGGTGAGGGTTGTGACACTGAGTATGAGGCCAGCTGATCTGGGGTGGACAGAATGAGGCTGGCCAAAGAACTAGGCAGGAATCACTGGGTGTGGGGAAGTAAGAGTGAGCAGAACGGCAGCATGGACACAGTAATGTTCAGGACACAGAGTGGGCGAAGTTGAGTGTCAGGTCAGATCATGAAACAGTTCAGGTACCTTAGGGAAATGAAACATGAGGGTCAGTGTGGACCTGATGTCTCAGACCTTAACCATTCCTGCACTGAGAGAAAATTGCCAGCATACCTGATGTGTCCCTTCACACAGAGGATGGCAATTTGGGCTGTTGCTCTGCTAGCAAAAAGAAGAAGTCTGCATCATGGATCTAAAAGTTACACCTTTCTTAGTGACTCAAGCACATGCTAATGTGATGCCACATAATGGAAGATTGCTTGGTGGGGTTTTTTTAACCTAGAAGGTATATACCTATAAATTTACGCAATGCATATAATGTCAGAATGTGTTATAAATTTTTCAGAAAGAACCACTCAAAAATTTAGAAAAGTTGCTATTAAAGCCTTTCTGTGCTGTCTTACTGTGATCCTTTTATATATTTGCAGATTCAAACTAGACAGACACCTACTAATTCTTATATTGTTGCCTCAGTTTCAGTAGAAAGGACAAACATTTGGGAGTTTTCTGGTGATCACAGATGTAGAATAGAAACTTGACTTTCAGAAAACAGAAGACAATGGGTCGAATGAGGCATATGCTTTCAAGACAAAAAGGATTGCTTTTGCTGTGAAGCCTGTGCTGAGTAGCTGAGTTTTATCTCTGCTCTCAACCACTGAAACCTCTTTCGGCACAAAGAGAGTCACTTTAACCAAACCTGTCACATGCTTTGTTTTCCCCCTGTTTTCTGGGTTGTTGTCTTGAGACCTCGTGGTCTGATTTGAACAAGTGCTGCGTGCTCAGCCACAGGGAGCTGAACACTAAGTTTATAAACTGAGTGTATAACCTCAAGCATTCTGAAAAATGAACTCTTAAGGACGTCAAGTTGGATGCTTATAATGTATGAATACTTCTGAATGTAATCTCTACATGTATCAGAACATCATTTACATTCTGAGAGCTGTGTCATTCCCTTATAACATAAAATAAATTAGTTAATGTTTGTGCAGCTCTCACACATTACAGCGATGAGCATCTTAGTAAACCTCATGAGGAAATTAATATTCTTTCCTCAGAGCAGGGTCTGAACAACAAGCAGGAAAGAAGTATTGTGCTAGCTGTTCATGAAATGTGTTAGGGGAGGTAAGATCTTTTAAAATGAAAATATATCTGTGATGATTTAATTAATGTTTGCATTATATTGCACAACCACAAAATATAAGAGTTAGTTGGCATACACAGCCCAAATTCTGACATTTCCTAATTTTGCTTTCTTGCCTTTGCTATCTTATAATCTTTCCTTAAGTACCTTTGAAACTATGGAAGAAAAAAATTTTCTCCTTGCATATCCAAGAAGACAATAACTTCCCTACTTTAAAAAAATATATAGTACTAATTACTGAATATAATGTACTTATTATGTTTACAAAGCAAATGGATCTCAAATTTAAATTTCTGCAGCTCAGTGCGAGTGTAGGAAGAGCCTCTCCATACACAGCAGCTGGGTTTCAAGGAGCACACCTGCTCTGCACATGCACTCCTCTTCCAGTAATCCTCATGGTGGATCAGGAACCAAACCAGTCCTAACTGTGTAAAACAGCAAAGCCTGGCCTGGGAAAGCAGGTTCAGACAGTTTTTGCCTGCACAGTACAGAGTTGTCATTGGTGCCCATGGGACAGAATGAGGCCATTAAGAGATTTGGCTTGGCCTGGCAGATCAAATAGAATTCCTTTTGTTGTAGTGACAGATTTAGTTCATGGAGAGACAAAAAAATTCTTTCTTAAAATGGAGAATTCTCCCAAATAGGCTCAATTTTGCTTTTTACATGAAACTAGGATTATATGAGTTGTTCATTAATTTTGAACACTCTGCACGTAATGTTCTGAATATAAATATTAGAAAATCAGTAGTTGATGATGAGCTACTACAAAGTCAACAAATGTAGTAAAATGTGATATACTCTAAGTTAGTCATATGAGTAGTACAGACCTCATATTGCTCACAGGCCACAACAATTTTGTCTATTTTATAATAACCCAGCCTTCAGTTGCCACACTGCCCTTCTCTGTAAGACAGAGGAAATGGCCCAGGAATGTTACTCTTGTTTTGTTTATTAATGACCTACTTCTTGGGCCATACCAATTGCCTAACTGCCTACATACCTCAGAAGAAATTATATTAAAGCAGTTGACATTGTGGTGAGCAGAAATGGCCCTGTGCCGGGGGGGAGTAATCAAGGAGGGGAAAAATTCCACCCTCTTCAGCTGAACCTTTCATTATACGTGACAGGGAGTGGAACAAAGAGGGGAACATAACCTAAAACTGCCCGAGAAAGGCAAACTGATGGCACCTATGAAATGCATTGTAGATTAGTATGTGGAACTTTAATGATTATATTGAAGCAAAACAATAGATACTAACCCTCATCTGACCACAGCTAACTAGAGTTGCAAAAGCTCTTAGCAGCAGTTCTCCATGGTGAAGGTAAAGTGGCAGTGCTGCTGCTCATTGCATTGTTGTGGTGGATGTAGCTCCTGTCTGGCTGCATGGACACTTGGCCCATCAGGATGAAATGCTCCTGAGGCAGAGTGCCTGGAGAGTACACTGGGAATAGAGTACAGCTCTATGTCAGTAAATAGTGCATCTGTAAAGAAATGGTGCCAGTCTGTTGTGCTGACAGTTAAAATGCAAAAGATGATTTAAAGTAAATGAATTAATGTCGCGTTCATGCTGTGGGTGGTGTATGAGTTCAGTACAATGCTGGAGAACCCAGAACAGGTATGGATACATTCAACATTTAAGCAAGCTTTGTAGGACCAGGTTCATGGCAAAAGGCTTGGAGAAGTAGTGAGCTAATTTTAATGTAATTAAACTATGTTTTACTGTGGAAGACTCTCAAGAGATCAGATTTACACGTTACTTTTTGGTTTAAAAATAAAAAAATCTAGATTACCAGACCAATAGATCTTCTGTCTTGTTTGGTTGTGGGGTTTTTTTCTTGCTCCTTTCTTCATAGTATTTAAATGTTATTTCAATAATATTTACTTATTTAAGGTATTGTGCTTATCTGATATTTCCTTTAACAGAGCTAAATTATGATTTTAAAATGACTCAGAGTTGTCCCAAAGCCAGTGTTTAAGTCAGCATTTTGGGCTTAATTGATATCAGTAGGATAGTGTAAAACTGTAAAGAATAAATCTGTTTTATTGGTATTTATTTAGTACAGCAATGAATATTGGATTTGTAATTTCTGGTGGTTCTTAGGGGACTTCTGCAGGGGGAGCTCCTTTTCTGAACTCTCTGTGCTTGGCTGTTCCCAGAAGAACAATGTTTATTGATATCAGTTTTTTATTATTGATCTGCTCAGTATGAAGCTATTTCATCTTCACATTTTATTTTTCTCTCTTTTTTGCTCTCATCCCGCTTTGTGTTTAGTACACAGTGTGGACTGCCCTGTGGGTCACCTGGAATGTTTTCATTATCTGCTTCTATTTGGAAGTAGGCGGGCTTTCTAAGGTAGGTCACTTATCCTTCTTCAGCTTTATGGGAGGGTGTTTTGACAGCAGGACTCTCGGATGTTAGAAGACTGGAACCACAGAGGGAAAATGTGGTTGTTTGAACATACAATTTGATCTTCGGAGTTTCCCTCCAACAAGAACTGTAATGTTTGAACTTCTCCCTGCTAGTAAATAGCCATGGGTTTGAAGTACATAAATGCAATGAATCTGAATTACAGTTGCCTTCTGAAGTACCATCTCCAGGTGAGAGGTGGGAAGGTATTCTGTTGTAAATTTGAGGTCCTTTTTGATTGTTGAAAAGCAGCCAATGTCATTTTGGTTGAATTTTCAAGTGTGTATAAAAAGTGTGAATTTCCAAGACTGCTTTGAAAGCAGATAAAGAAAATTACCAAGAAGGTGAATGTAATAACTTGCTGAGCAAATTGGTCTCACAGTGAGAATGTTAATTCTTTATAAAAAAGAACAAATGGCAAACGATGACTTTTGTCACATCAGAATAAAACTTTCCTTTACATGACACTCAGTGCTCTAGGTCACTAATTCTGTATTCAATCCTCTGATTAGAGCAGAAATGTTTGCTGGAATTATCGAGGGACGTGTGCTCATTCAGGGTAGCACTTTTGTTAGCGTAGGTTATGTTTAATATTGTATCTGCTGGGAGTTTCATACACCACCTGCTCGTTTTTATCTCTCCAGTTGGACATAGATAATACAGAACTTTGTTTACCACAATCATACTTAAATCAGGCACAGTATGCCCATCGCACATGCTGATCCCAGCATTATTAATAGAATAAATGTCACTGTTTCTGGTTGTAGATCTAGTGATATGAACTGCATCACTGTTAATTCATGCAATGCTTTTGGAGAATGCAGTCCTTTGCAATGTGCTCTGGGAAGACCCTGCTTGAGCAGGGAGGTTGGACCAGATGACCCACTGTGGACCCTCCCAACCGGACCCATTCTGTGATTCTGTGCATTGTGTACTCCCCTCAGTACATTTATGAGCTATGTACTTGCTAGCATTAAAGGTCCTAGCTTTTGGCTGACAACAGACAGAAAACTGGTGAAACCAATTTAATAAGAAATAAAATCTAATTTACTTGGTGGAAATTCCATTAAAATTAAAGCTTTCAGTGGTAGGTTCCTTTGGTGAAAAAATTTCATAATGAAAAGCTGCAACAGTTCATTTTTCCTTCAATATCATGTACCTCATGAGAAGTCACAGGGTTGCTGAGGAAATTAGTGCACTTCATAGAGGATCAAAATAAATGATCCTAATGGTATGTTCTGACTTAAAAATCTATTAAATGAACAGAAGAGCAACACATAGAAATGATGAATAGCCAAATAGTTATTCATTCTCATGATACAAAGAGGTTGTATTCTTTCATTTAGTTGGGTTATGTCTATTTTTGTAGTGACTATTATATTTTATGTATAACTAATATATTTATCTAAGGGCCTAGTAAGTGAAGCAAAGCTTTTAGTCTGACCCTTGAATTTGTTTGCAAGGGATTCTGATCATATCCTCAGTTAAGAGGTTTATAAATCAGCAGTTATGAAGTCCTTAATCTTTCAGTTTCACTTCTGTGTTTCACTTTTTGCTCTTACTTAACATATATGACAAATCACAATGCAGAGAAATAGTCGCAAATATACTACTTGACAATTGGCAAAACTCCCTTTTATTAGTGCATATTTCAGCTAATCTCAGCATTTTTGTGGAATTTTTATCTTGTGCTTTATAATTACATTTGAAAAGTAGTTTCTCAACAAGGTGATAGGCACATTATTTCCATGGAAGTTAACTGCTCTTGTAAAAATTATGCCAAAGGGGTGAGTATCGAGGCCAACTTAGCAATGATAGAATTAAGAAACTTTTTCAGTACATCATGGTATTTTGGGTCCATTTATTGGTCTTTCTGAAAATAGTGCTAGATATGATGAGGCCTTCAGGAGACTAAGGTCTTTTTGCCCCATATGCATAAAATCCTGGGTGTTTACAGTTTGATTAGTATGTCACACCAACTTTAATTGGGACCCACATTTTAGCCAAGCTGCTAGTTATAAAAAGTCATCATTTCTTCCATTAATATGTTCTTGTGTTGTCAGGCATGATAGAAAGGTGCTGTTCTCAGAGTACAAGGTTGTGGTTGGGAAATCAAACACCATGATAAGCTTTCCAAGTGTGGCTGTTTATTCAGCATTGAAATCTTGGCAGGCAATATTTGCTTTTTTTTCTTCCTATTGTTCTGTTTTCTGTTAAAAAAGAAGAAGAAGCTGTGTTTCTGAATGAATACAGATTGATTACAGTTTTAAACTGTTGACATACTATCAGGGAAAATTGTAATGCTGTCTGGCAAGTGACTGATTTCTGCTGGTTTGTTTGTTTTTAAGCACGATCATGTTTGCATTCGCTCTGACCAGAATGAGTTAGCTCTTGGTTAAAGTCCTGTGAGTTTATTAGGTCTTCAATCATGAATGCTTCAGAAAATATAACTTGGTACAATAATAAATGGTAATTTTAATTCAATATCTGCACATGGAGTATGCATACAATACAGACAGACTTTTCAAATGTCATAATAGAAACCCACCATTGCTGACATTTTGCTCCAATCTTATTCCTGAAGTGGGGAGGAAGATCTCCCTTGAATATCCAGTGTTTGAATTCTGCCACGAAGTTCCACTGCAGTTAATGAAAAATTTGAATGAGCATAAGAGGGACATAGGCAATTTAGGCCTGTTTACTGTGAAAGTTTGAAACATTTTTCCTTCAATTACTTTCAATTATAATTTTCTTGATAAACTAATTTTTTCTTTTTAAGGAATGATTTGATATTTAGTTTAAAGTTTATGGCTTTAGTACACTGAGAACTTTAAACTTTTCTTGATAAGGAATGATGAAACCAACACTCCCAGTGTCAAATGTGGTGTATGTGACTTGATCCTTTCCATTCTTTCAGAAAAGAATCTTCATCTGAGTGACTTGAAAATTGTATTTTTAGTTGAAAACACATTTCTTGTTTTCAAGCAATTAAAAAAAAAAAAAAAAGGCTATTTTGTGCATATCTACATACCTAAATTCCCACCAAAGTTTGATTTTAATAATCTGGAGGGCCAAACTAGTCAATCTGAGAGGAGGAAGCTGGTGGAGAGGGGTAAGCTGGGAACTGAAATACCATATATATGACTGTAGGAATGTATGGCATGAAGGATTTCATTTGGGTCTCAGTCCTGGCTGCAATTAATATCATGTTGTTTTGTTACATAACGAGAGAAAAGGCTTCACGGAAGAGCTATCTGTGGAAGCAGCCTCCAGTAGCTACACTATGGAGATTAAGGCAATCTCCTGAGAAAAGGATGATATGGATTCAAGTCATCTCGGGTGCGAAAGGGAAATAAACACAGCTCTCCCACAGCTGGCTGTTGTCAGTGGAAATCTAATGAGCAACTGTTTCCTCTTCAACTGCCTTATAAAAAACATATAGGTCAAGATCCTTTTTCACTTACGTTGCAGATGTGCAAATAAAAATTAATGGTTTTTGGTGGGCTAAAGAAATTGAACTTGATCAGAAATAAAAGATATATGTCTATATACACCTTTTTTATTTGTATTAACTTTTTTTTTCTCATTTTAGCAGCAGTGAAACTGCCCATATGAAATAAATGAAATTTGCCTGTCTTTTTAAATTTACTGCTTTTCTGATATTGAAAACATAATTTTTAGTGTTAACCATTCCATATGAGAGAAACAAAGCTGCTATTATAACATGACCTTTTAATTCTCCACTGCAGGATCCCCGATTGCTACATCCATACATGAGCTCATTAGTTGTTTTGATCTCATTCTGTGTCTTGAAATGAAAATAGGTTCTAATTATCACATTCCAGAGTACATGCAATTTAAAGCATATAGACATAAACACAAACTGGTTTTTTAAGTTTTGTATGTGCTTAAATATGGACCACATAATTTCTAATGTGCATAAGCCAGCCCTCCGTCTGCAGCAATGCATGGTGTTATGTATTCCTGTACAAAGGAGACTTCATCTGTTTGAGTGCACAGTTAATAATTCTGTTGTTTACATCCCTCCAGTATTTCAGATCCAGTATGAAAATAGCTGTGTCCACTTGTATTTATCATTTGCTATTCCAACTTTTTTTTTTTTTTTGATAGACCATTTTTCTACTGGTTGTGTTTAATTGTGATTTACTGGCATTTTGTTAAAACCTCCTGTGTTAAAGCTTTTATTCAGTAAATGTATGGCAGCATTGTGGTACTGTGTACACCTTTCCTGTTGTTTCCTATACCTTACCTAAGCAACTGGGCATCATTGATGAGCTCTTTTTCTAGGATATTTCTGCTTGTTCTATATGGCTTTTCCATGGCATGCTTCTTTGGTCTGAACTGTGCCTCATTCTGGATTTAAGTTTTGCTCTCAAAATTGACCTCTGTGTCAATTGACTCTTCTAATTTTTTTGCCAAGGATTTGCCTGACACACGCTTATATATTCAGTAGGAAACTATTTGTATAACAGCTTATGTTTATTATCTGGTCCTTAGTTTTGCATATTGAGTGAATGTGATCTCTCTAATGTGCCTGTGACACCAACTTCATTAGCCTTGCCCCTGAAACTGAAGGAAATCTTGCTTATGTCATTTAATGAAACAATGTATTTTCATGTATTTTTTTCCCTGGTAATATTTACTTTGGTCGATGGATGTTCAAAGTTCGTAGGGCTCCCATCCAACTTTATTAAGCTGGAGACAGAGCTATAGGCTAAATTATTATATGGATCTGTAGTTAGAGGATAGAATTGTCTGATAAAATTAATTATTTCTTCCATCTGAGGACAAAATGGAGTAATAATTTACTTATTAAAATGCTGAGAGACTGGAAACCTAGGACTCTTTTCCAAACAAAATGTTGCATATCAGAATGAGGGTTAATTATGTGGACTTTATACTGGCTACTTGTGAAATCCAATTTATTCCATCTGGTGCGTGTCAGTCAATCCTTAATTGTTGTGCAATTATAGCTAATCATCTCAAATGGAGTAAGTTAAACTCAGAACCAATGCTAATTTTTATTAATAGAGATGTTATGGTGTATGCTCGAGCTTGTGTCTTTTTTTTTAATGCGAAATGAGAGCATTGGATGAGTTTAGATTAACAATATGAAAGAAAAAGTGATTCTCATTCTAACTTGTGCTGATGCAAGTGAGAAAACAGAGACCATTGTTTTGATTTAATTAGCATCATAATTAGCTCTGTAGAATTGCCCACTCCAAAAAGCTCAGGGACAAAGTTGGTAGCATCAATAAAACTTATATGGAAAATCAATAGATGGAGGATTAAGGATTTCCGTAGTCTAAGAGCAGAGGATAGTCATTGTACGTCTACTCACATGTAAGTGACTTCTAGGTGGAGAAGGATTTTTTTCATATCCACTGAGAAGAAAAGCAACAAATAATTTGCTCAGCATGTGGCAAAGAAGATTTGGTTGGCGGTCAGGAGAAGCTTTTTAATAATAAGGACACTGAAGAGAATCTAAAGCTGTTACGAAGCCTAATGGGCAACTCTTCTACTCCACTATTTTGGATCTACAGAAACAAGCCACTGTCAAGATAAAAACCCAAGCGAGTGCCATGGATGGTTTGGGGTAAGAATGTTTAAATTTAAAAAATGAATACAAGTTGAAGACTCAAAACCTCATCTTAATTAAGAGTCTTAAACATTTCATCATGACTGTCATTCCAGCTGGGGAGCTTGAGGTGTCTCTGGCTTTTCTCCCCAGAAGGTGTGTAGGGATACAGAAAACAGGGGACTCTACTGAAGTCTCCCGGGAGGCCAACAGCAGGTTTTGGGTGTGCACAGGTGGGGTTTTAGTGTTCCACTGTGTGACAACGAGAGGGAGGCAACGCTCTCATTGCTGCTCACTCTTGGTGGAGATTAGATTTCTGTTACAGACAAAACTCGTGTGCTGTCTGTTCTACTGATGGCTTTTCAGCTCAACACAAATCATTGCCTTCACTGAGAGCAAAGCAGGAGTGATAATAGTGTATTTCTTCGCTGCTGTACATGGTGTATACATTCATGTACAGCTCAGCTGAGAATTTCTTCCCACACACCTCTTATTCATCATCACTTCCTTTTGATCACCATCTCTCTTGGGAGACTACGCACCCCTTAACTTCTAATTCTGCTCATGACTGGATGTTCATTTGCTCCAGCTGATGCCATCAGCTGCTACCAGCTGAGATGTGCACAAGGACGGATCATGCTGAAGCACTGGATGTAGCTGTAGGCATTCTGCAATTTCTAGACATTACAAATTACTAATTTTATAGCAGTAGTTAAATATAATCTCTTCCAAGTGTATGCACTAGTAAAATTCAACTTGCAGAAATGAAATCTGATTAAAAGGTTGGGTTTGTTTCTTTGAGGTTTGAACCCTCTCACCTTCTCCTCCTTCCTCTACCTTATTACTCCCAAAGGGTTAAAAAAATTGTTGTTTTTTAAGTAATGTTTCAAAATCTTTTCTGACAGGAGAAAAGGAGGAATGCTAATTAAATAGTAATTTAGTAACTAGAGTTAAGCTAATATAAAAGCAAAGAAAAAACAGACCAAATAGAAGTTTTAATGCTTGCATTGTATAATCCATTTAACTCCTTTGGTGTTCACTCTTTCTTTGAACCAGCTCTCAGAAGTAAGAGTTTTTGGTTTTTAAAAATGTTTTTAGAACAAGTTGCCTCCTTTTAGTTTTTCTTGTGCCTTTCCTACAGTACATGTTCCACTGAAATGTGTTTGCTAGAACATGAACTTCTGATACGACCTTCCTTATTCAAGTTGCTCCTCCCATCCTGCTGCTCTCTCACTATAAAAAGAAATAATCTCCAGGTTCAATTGTATTTAATACTTTTCCATAATGTTCTGCACAAACAGCAACCTTTTGAATTTTTAATTACTTTGGCAATAAACCTGGAAACCAATTTACCATGAAGTTATACAGTGTAATATTGTACAGAAACAACATTTCAGCACTTCAAAATAATTGCTCTGGCCTTGGCTGGTGTTAGGTACCGTTAATTGTAGATTAACATGTTGTTGGGGTGCCTTTCAATGGTATTTGCAAACAGTATTTTTTGATGTTGTGTTAGGCTGACACCAGTATGTGCAGGAGCAGAAACTGCGTGTGGTAGTTTCTGTATAGAATACAATGACTGTTTCCATGAAAAGTTAGAGAAGAATTAGCTACAAACTGTGAATTCATAGTGATGAAGCGATGGAAAATAGCATTTTCTTTTTATTTGCAATTTAAATATCTCAGACAAAAAAGGCGACTTACAAAAGATGACTTACTATGTGCTCTCTTAAAAAAAAAAAGAAAAGGGAAAGAAGGAAATTGAAGAGCAGAAATATGTGAACCTATTGTAGCTAAGGAGACTTTTTGGTTGTTTAGCTGAAGAGACTTTGATGTTCCAGATTTCATGTTCCAAAACTAATTTGTTGTTCAGTCTGTTTTACTCTACTGTGTAAAGGTGTCTCATTGTGTAAAGTCTAATGAAAAATATGCTTACTCTTGAAAGGAAAATTAACATGCAATAGTTTCGTGGCACTATTTGAGCATAAGGTCATCCTGGAAATAAAAAGGGTGGAATAAATGAGACATAGATAAATACCACTGAAACTTCAAAATGGTCATTCTGATGATAATAAGTTTGTTTAGGTGATACAATCACATTGCTGAACAACTTAATCAGGAGTACATTCCAGATGGTGCAAAAATTGAATTTTATATCCTTTCAGGTGACATTTACAGTGGTTTGATTTATATATACTATGAGCATCATTAAAATAGGTGTTTCAGTCAGAATTGCTTTTCTTTTATAACCCCTAATGATGCAAAATTCTAATGTTGATACCCGGAGTGGAGGCCACCATCTTCTTCATTGGTTTAAATAGCTGAGGTATTATCTCTGTGGGTTTTTTTAAATAATCCATTTAATACCATTAATATTAAATGGCTCTGGGCTAAGAGCTGCACAGATAAATTTATTAATACAAACATCACAGTCATATTTGTTTGAGTTCATTGGCTTAATGTCTAGGATCTTGAAGATTTTTAAAAGGAATAAAAAAACCCCTAAAATATCGGCTGACATCAAGGAAGTAAGTAACTCAAGTAGCTTGCAATATTTCTCCAAAGACACCTTTGGATATGAAAAAGAATTCCTGTGATCCAGGAATCCATGCTGCAATGGCTAGAGATGCAGAGAGCGTAAATCCTGCCTACCTAGGGTTTGTGTCTGAAGCCCATAGCAAAGGGCTTGAAAAAGTCCTGGGTATTTACATGTAGAACCAAAAACATACAGAATAAGGAATAAGAGAATACAAGAGCAGGAAGGACCATCTAGTCATCTATTCTAACTTTGTGTTTCTGAAATAAGTTGAATTGTTCATGGAGTGAGGAAAGGAAATTTCCCTGAGTTGTGGTTTGGTTGTAAGCAAGTATGACACACTCATCTGCAGGTAAGGGTGAAACTAGATTCCATTACTCAGGGAATTATTTTATCTACTTGTTGACATTTGGATATGTTTTGTAGTGATTATTATGCTCTTTTTGTAGAAATGGTGAGACTGTTGCTGGTATTTGATTTTCTTCTTTGCAAATGTGATGTGCTTCTGACAAAACAGCAGTGAAAGGTATTTTGATTATTTAATCACTGTCTTGTTTAGACATTAGATCAACCACATCTGCTGTTTGTCCAGCAACTTCTAACTACTGAGATGAGTGACTGCTGGGGATCTATTTGTTGCCTAGTAAGGTCAAATTTATGTTTTATGCCAAAAATTTCTGTACACTGTTTCTTCTGCTGTAGTGTATCCTTTGGAATTTTAGTTCTGACACTGGCCAAGTAAGGACATCTTCCTAATTATGGGGAAATCTGTCATTTCATGTCTTCTAATAAACAATTGCATTTAATTATTTATTGATGTCTAGTTTGAAAACAGTTTAACTGTTTTGAAGGGAGTTTTGCACTGATTCATAGGTTGTTTGCTTTGGGTTTTTTCTTCGATTAGGAGACAATGCTTGTTAAGAAGAAAATGTAATTTTAAGTAAGATTTTTGTAAAAATTTGCACATGAGACAGTCCTAGACCTTGATGAAAGTAAAAGGCATTTATTGTTGATGACAGTAGAATCTGAGATCTTCTCAGAAATGATGATGCTGAATCTCATGGGATTTTTAAGCATGCTACATGCTTCTTATGGGAATTCATAATCATAAATCCTGGAATCATGAAAGTTGGAAAATACTTCCAAGGTCATCAAGTTCAATCATTAACCTAACACTACCAGGTCCACCACTAAACCATGTCCCTAGGGACACACATTTCTTGAACACTTCCAAGGATGGCGATTCCACAACTTCCCTGGGCACCCTGTTCCTTGACAACCCTATAAGTGAAGCAGTTTTTCCTAACATCCAATCTAAATCTCACCTGGCATAACTTGAGGCCATTTCCTCTTGTCACTTGTTACCAGGGAGAAGAGACAGACCCCCACTTGACTACAGTCTGCTTTCCGGCAGTTGTAGAGTGTGATAAGGTCCCCCCGAGCCTCCTTTTCTCCAGTTCCTCTTTAAACTTATGCACCAGATCCTTCATTGGCTTTGTTGCCCTTCTCTGGAGTCACTCCGGCACCTTCTTGAATTGAACAGTGTAGAATTTAACACAGCACTCAAGGTTTGGCCTCACCAGTGCTGAGTACAGGGGGACAATCACTGCACTGGTCCTGCTCACCACACTGTTTCTGATCCAAGCCAGGATGCCATTGGCCTTCTTGCCCACCTGGGCACACACTGGCTCATGTTCAACTGGTTGTTGACCAATTACCCCAGGTCGTTTTCCACTGGGCAGCCTTCCAGCCACTCTGCCCCAGCCTGTAGAGCTGCCTGGAGTTGTTGTGACCCAAGGGCAGGACCCCGTATTTGGCCTTATCAAACCTCATAAAATTGTCCTAGGCTCATCAATCCAGCTTGTCCAGACCCCTCTGTAGATATTACTTAGATAGATGTGTTAACATGGTCTCATTTTTGAACTTGAAAAGATATGTAAAAATCAGGTTATTGTTTATCATCTCTAGATGTCAATCCAGGTGACTGTACTTACATCCTTTGAGATATATAAACTCTATTTTAGAGGAAAAGCAAGGGAAAAAGCTTGGTTTACTTTTCATTGATCTACATTTGACAACCAACGAGATTTTTCCTAACTACATAGATCCTCTATATCTACTCAGAATTTTCCTTATTCTTTACTCTTTTCTAGTGTCTTGGACCAAACAACTACACTTGTCATTAGATGTACATAATCCTGAGCTTTCTTTGTTAACATCCTCCTTAAATTACTTCGGTCCAGGAGTCTGGTGTTGTAATTTTGCCTTTGATTTTTACGAACCTTGTAAGTGTGGCGTTCTTACCTGAACCTGACTTGCACTAGATATTTCAAAAGAGCATCTGGAAGAAAAAAAATTTTGCCTTTCAGCTCCTATTAAGTGGTTCTTTCTTGGTGGAAAATGATGGCAGTGTCCCTGCCTTTACTCCTGGTATTAATTTCTTTTGAAGGCTTCAGCAAACAAAAAACCACTAGTTCAATCGCATAACCTTGGGTAAGCCTTAAATGTATTTCCAACATGTCTCTTTTGGCAAATTTTTCTTCTTTTGTAGAATGCTTAATGTTTGTTTTGTGTTAAATTGTCTTAATTAGAAGAAGGCTTTTGATTTTGTAAGGCTACAGGAAGTATTCTCTTAATCTTTGTGGTTTGAATCTTGGAGCAAATTTGCTTCCGAAATCTGGTTATCATCTAATAATTTATTTAACCTCTATAAGGTGAATAGCCTTTGAGAACTCCTTTCCAACTACACAAGGGAATTGAAGGGATTGTTCCTTGTCTAGATCATTATACTCTCTTTCTTTTTCAGCTGTCCTTCAGGGAATGCCTTGCTCATGTTGATGATGTGACTGAATTTATTATTTATGAGTATCAGCATTCCTTTGAGCAGACTTCTTCAGTTTGGATTAATGGGGAAAGGATGAGAGAATCTTGTTGGGGATTTAGCTGCCCTCCTGCCCTTTGCTTTACTAGGTTTATTGTCTGAATGGCTTTACTATAGCAGCAATAATGCTGGGTATTCTTGACCTATTCAGTCAAATGGGGAAGGCAGAAATATTGCAGGAGAAGTCACAGTGATGGCAACAGTGCCTGACTAACACTGTGTTCCAAGGGCAAATGCTGCTTGTGAGTAATTTGATTGTCTCTATGTTATAGTGGCATTGCATTCTGTACACTTAGATTCCCTCTCTGCTTATATCTTTAGAGAGCATGTAGAAGTTCTTTAAAATGTTGTTTTGGGAGAGCTATTCTATTCCAGGGGGAGGATATGTTATACCTGTCTGCTGAGAATTGCTGCTCTGTGTCATTGTGTTACTGTTCTGTATGCTTGGAAGCAGTTTCTTTCTTTTTTTTTTTTTTTTTTTTTTTTTTGTCTTCCTTGGTAGATCAAGAGCTCCTGTCTGATTTGGAAATTTTGGCTGAAGATTTTCCTTTTTTATCTCAAAAATGTTTGAAGGCTTGGATATGTTTTATGCTGAGACAGTTCAAGCTCTCTGAACTGCCTACTGAAGTCTCTGTCTTGTTTTGCTGCAAGGGGCATAGGTGTTATTCCTAATCCCCAGATTACTTATTCACAGATATAACACAATTGATTCATTTTACTTTGACTTTCTGTGAATTATCAATGATATTTTGATTTCTTCCAGCTTTCTTTTTATTCAGTTTAATAATTTTCTTCAGTTTGTTCAGATATGACCAAAGTACTGGACAACTTGCCAGGACAGATTATTTTCCTTTTGATCCATGTCATCTTGACTAAACTGATATTTCTTTCTCTTTATCTGTTACCACGGCATTCAAAAGTGCTCTTATTTTTTCCACTTCAAATGTGGGCTGTTGGATAAAAAGACTACAGTCAGTGAGGAAAAAGCTACATACATGTCCAGCTGTGAAAAAACTGATTTTCACTAACTCTTCATCTCAAATACACTTGTACATTGTTTAACTTCAGAGTAGTTCATGCTGTGTTGGGACCATTTTCATATGCTTCACATCTACCCTGCGCTGCAACTTGTGTTTGCTTCAGGGTATCTTCCATCCTTTAATCTTGTTTTTCACATGAGGTAGCTATTTTTATTCTTAAATGTTCCAGGCATGTGGATATTGTGTACCCTGAAAATATCAGCACAATCAGTGTAAATAATTATTTTGGAAAAGCTAAAATTTCTTAATAATTGATTTTTAATTGGTACTACTTGATATTTTTATTTATTTTAGGTTTAGTTTGCATATATTTTATTCTTATGAATCAATTGACTACCTGATTAGTTAAAAGTATACTTTATATAATGGTTTTAAAGTTGCGATTCGCTGTGAAAATTCAAATAATTTTATGGCCTCTTTTTCTTTGAAAACTTAGTACTTTACTCTGATACAATATGCTAATATTTGTGCAAATGTCTACATCTTAAAATATGCTTGGGACACAAATTTACCTTGTTATAATACATTAAATAACCAAATGGTTTTAAAAGATAGAGAGTTTTAAAATGTTCCTAGATTTTAGTAATACCATTGGTATCCTTGGATGTGAATTTCTGAATGTCTAAGTAAGATCACTTTTTACATCTGTAGCTAGGCAGCTTGCTTAAGCATTCCAGGATTGTATTAACTTTTGTCTAAACATTTTGTTTTCTAGAATGCAGTTTACAGATCTGTGTCATGACTTGTATTTCCTGTTTCCAGGCTCTATAATTTCGCTTGTGCCTGCCTATAGTTTAATGGATTTTGTTTCACTGATCCCAGCTTACCAAGCAGTCCAGATGGCCCTGTACAGCTGCCTGCCTTTTCATTATTTACCCTCTTCCCTCTTTTTGTGTCATCTGCAAATATATCCACTGCAAGCAGGGATTTTACATGTACTTCTAGATCGCTGATGAAAATGTGGAATAACATCAGAACATACATCAATCCCAAGGGAGTCCTGCTAGAAACACTCTTATTCAGCTATTATTTCCATTGAAAACTGTGTTCATTAGCTAATTTTCAATATATTTAATTTTCAGCCCATTAAAATGTACTGCCATTCAATTTTATAAGAATGTTTTCTGAATGCCCTATAGATCTCTAAGTATATTACCTTCTTGCAGCTCCTATCAACTCAACATTTAACCTCTGGAAGCAATGAAATAGAGTTTGTTTAAGAGGTCCTAATGTCTTAAGAAATTTTATTGACCGACATCAGTTATACTGCTTTTGCTGGATCTCAGGCATCTGTTTTTATGTCATCTTTCCTCTGTTTGCTTTGGGACTAAAGCTAGATTAATGATCCTTGAACCATTGCATGTGCATTTTCTGAATCTTTTATAGGCTTTAAAATTCTTCAGTCTCATGCAGTTCCAGAGATTTATTAAAAATTAAATTATTTGCGTTCATGGACCTCAATATCCAGAGCTTTTGTGTGGTTGCTAGCTGTCCAGGCCTAAAGATTGCATGTGAGTTATAAATTCATAGACCTCTTACTAGTGGTTTAGAAAATGCTTTTTCTCCTCTTGTCATTCTTTATGGAAAAAAAAAGAACAGAAGAATGTATTAAAAGGTCTACTTCTTATGCCTCTTTAAAAAAAATTACAGTAAACATTTATTAGAAGGTCTATATTTTCTCTTGTTCCTAATAAGCTTAACGAACAACTTTTTACTGCCTTTAACCTTGCTAGCATGGATTCTACCTGACTTATTTTCTTCTTCATTATTAAATATTCTCTATTATGTATTTTCTAATTTATGTTGACTGAAATATTTTTGCCATTTTTATTCTTCTTTCTTGAAGAACGGGATGGCACAATCAATGTATTTTTTGGGGGTTTTGTCTGGCACTGAAAGCTTTTGTACCCATTGACAGAAATATTCACAAGGGATGAAAGTTTCATAATTAGATTTTTGTATATATGTGCTGTTAGAAATGATAAAAGGTATCCAGAGGAGGGTGAACAAAAGGACCTGTCTCATGCTGCCAAGAGAAACATTGCTGCAATCTCTCATTAGAAGCTCTATAGTTGTTGTCTTTAGTTAAAATCAGAAGGAAGCTCACAGTGGAGGAAAACAGAAAAGACATCCTTTTGTATTCCTTCCCAGTTTCTGTCCATCATCCAAAGCATCCTAGTTCTGAACCTGGAACAGTCCTTAACTTACTGACTCCTGAAACTCCATGTGCCACTCACTTAAAGTCTCCACAGCCATTCTTCCTGTATTGTCCCTGAACAAATTCTCTTTGAACAAATGTACTATCCCTCATTGAGAAGTCTTTCCTGTGTTCTTAATATGCACAAACTCTGCTTCAGAAAGGCAACAAGAAGAGCATCACCCCTCCAACGAGCTGCTATAGCCTAAAGCACATGGGTAGTGCATGCAAATTACAGTGGTTATTGTCCTGTAACGTTGTGTATTCCTACTGCATAGATTTCTGTATGGGGGCTTTTTCTGCTGCTTCAGACACAAGATTAACTTAAAATGCAGGAGTGGTCTCATTAAACTCAATAAAATTACTCACATGCTTACCATGCATTTAAGTAGTTTGCAGAATCAGCATTAAATTAAGAGGCATTCCATAGATCTCTCCACTTCTCATATATAAAATTTGAGGAGGAGAGGGGGCTTTAATATAAAAGCTGAAAAAAACCCCCTAGGAATTCATCAGGTACCAAAATCTTGTCTTACACAATGAAGTTGAAATGCTTGAAAGGTTTGACATGCAATGTATTTAAGTGCTGATGTATTGGTCTATCTATATGATTCTGTTTGTATATTATGCGCATTACAATATTGCCTAATAGTATCTCTTAAAAGCCTTTTCAAGTAATCTAGGTTGCATTTGCTTGTATTGATCTTGTAGATATTATTGTGGCACATCTTCTGTGATTCTGTTGTGCTTTACTTTGTAACTTCTCCCAATACATAATAGGAGGTGAGAGAAATTCAATGAACTGGAGTCAGAAGTAGTCAGGGAAGGATATGTAGATGCATGAACTTTGTGTTATATGTTTCTTTTTTTTAAGCAAACATATGCCTTAGTTTACTCTTTCAGTCCATCTCTGAAACATTTGATATTCTAAAAAACCATCCTTATAAAGGTGAATAAAAAATCACTAAGTATTAAAGCCACTCTTAGAACCCAAAAAGGATTTAGAGGTGAAGAAATTTGTATTCTATCAGTATTAGTTAGGTTTTGTGTGAAAAAACCTAGTATTAGGTTTTGTGTGAAAAAGACTGTGCAATATGTTGCTTGTTATGTTCTGCGGCTTAGTCATTAGTTTGTCCTGCTACATCACATCACCAAGGTTGTGAATAGGGTAATAAATAATCTTTCTGACATAGATTGTCTTTTAATTTAGTACTTGTGTTTTGAGTCCCTTTATTAGCATGGAAACATAAATGTGTTTCTGTGTTTTAATATTTTGCCAACAGTAAAATAAGTTGGTGCATTGAATATGATTTAGTATTTCACGGGATTGTGTTCTTTCTAGCAGAATTCTCTCTTCATTTTATTTGTAATTCCACTTGCCTTAATGGATTACTTTGTCAGTCCACTGAGTGACTGTTTAAGTCAGGTTGCACTGCAGATGAAAAGAAACACAGGGCATTATAAGTTGCAGGATGATAAATGAAAGATATGGCATGATAGCTACTCATAGTACTGAAAACCAAACACAGTATTTCAATGCTTGCACATTTTTGTGTATGGGCTGTTGCTAAATATCATTTTTAGGAGGGAAAAAACAGGTTTTCATTTTGTGAAATGTTAAAATTTCAAAGTTCTTGGCTTTCTGCCGAGATGGTATAAACTGACATAACTAAAGGAAAATGCATTAAACCTTGATCATACAGATTAGACAAAAATGCGACCTTGTTGTCTCAGCCATTTCTTTAATGAAAAGATACTTGTGTGCAAAGTAACCTCAAAGGAGAGAGTAGGGTTTGTTACCTGTTCTGAGGAGGAAGCCCCTGGAGGGCAGTGATGCAAAGCTACCTTGACATCCGCAGTATGTTCTTAGGGGTGCAGTCAGAGGTTTCACACAGGCCTCCCATGGGCTAGGATGGAGCATCTCCTTTGAAGACTCTGCCTCAGTGGCAATGCTGGGAAGGAAGCTGTCTCTCAATGAGTCTTGCTGCCTCTCCAGAGAGTGGAGAGGGCATCCCATGTATTCAGGACTTCTCCTACTTTATGTCCTTCCACAAACAGACTAAACCTCTTCCCATCTGTGGTCCCACCTCATCCATCTACCAGCACAGAAGACAGTTTGCTCTGATGTCCTTTTTCCATAGAGCACTGTCCACCAACTCTTGCCATTGCTTTTCACCCCAAACTGTGTATTTTACCTCTATGTATTTCTTTTAGCCCTTGCTTTCCAGACAGACATTGCTTAGGTATTTGACACATGGAAGACAATCTTGGCTTCACTGTGTTTTTAAAAGGAACATGGGTGCTGTAGTGTTCTGCTCAGTGACTCTGAGGTACCTGATGTACTATACAAAGATAGTCTAAATAATTGTATTTGTTGGGTGTTTGGAAAAAAACACCTGTCCACTTATCCTTGACAAGTGAGTCCTAAAATGTATTATAGATCTTTGGTCCCAGGATAGACTTTCAGTTTTACACTTGAGAAGCAAAAGTCAAATATAAGATTTATGTTTATCTAATAAAAAGGCACACTACAGGTTCCTGAAATCAATGACTCCCAAAATTGCCCAAACATTGAATGATACGCATGAATAATTTAAGAATGTTTTGTTAAATGTGCAGAAGTCAAGTTATCCTTGCAGTGAGACTCATTGCAAATCAGCAGCAATTTACTGTTTCTGAAAACCACAGGCAGCAATTTACAGACAAGATTGGACCTGTTACTATACATGTGACATTTTCTTGATTTAAACTGTCATTCTGAAAAGCTGTTTACTGACAGCCAGAGTTTGGAATGAGGTTATAAAGTTTACTGAAGAATTCCTTACCATTGAGGTTGAACTATATTTCTGCTTGGGTAGAAAAGAGCATTTAGACCTCCTACTGCAACTGAAGTATCTATTCATGCAAATTAGCACTTTCAAGGGAAATTATACATGATCTTTTTAGACATTCATGTGCTGTAATGTTGTATGGTGCTATGCTGACATTTTGCATCTCATAAACACAGGAATGTATTTCCAAAATACCTGACTGAAAGTGCTACATACAGATGTGTGATGGTGCTATGCAGTGGCTTCATCATTTTGCCTCTAAGCAATGGTTATCAAAGTAATTTCTGAAGATGATCTGCTGGCTTCCAGAATATCATGTTGGGCTAGAGGGGTGAATATTCATCTTTATTTACTGTTTGGTTTTTTTTTTTTTTAATTATTAACTAAACTGGGAGTCTTCCTACCAACTCAGCTCCTGTTATATTTCCATGGCATGTAGACATTCAGTAAGTGCCATAAGGAATATTTTTCATCACTGTCTTCACTGCCTTCCCTTTGACATCCTGAGATCAGTTTCAGTATAAGTGACACTCACTGTGGTTCTCTAGTAACCATCAGAAATGAACATGCACTCAGACGTGCAGTAATCTAGATACCCTGATGTTCCCCAGAACTTACTTTTGACATCAAATAGCCTTGGTTAGGTTCTCTGTCTTATAAGCGGTTGCAAAGTACTTTCTAGTACAGTCACTCAACCACACCTGGCCAGTCTTGCAGGCTATTGTTGTGGATAAGTCCTTGGTATAAAGAAGTCATTGAAGTTGAAAGAAAGCTGGTCAGCCTAAAATTGCATTGCCTGGAATATTGTGGATATTGTGTCCAAGTGAGTAAACCCAGAAATTAACAGTATTGACAAGAGGCTCTATCTTTTGCCATTGCTCTTGGATACTCCAGACTGTTCTTCCCTAGGAGATGGACACAAAGAAAAATGTCTCATAGTGCTGCTTACTTTGAAACTTATTTGACCAATAAGATTCAGACATTAAAGCAGGAAGTGATCATAAACACTGGAGAACATTTGAGGAAATGCACTGTAACTTGAAAGTTCAACATTTTCAGAAGAATCTCTTGTGTAAAGGGCCTGAGATAGTACCACACATCAAAAAAGAGACAAAGGAAAACATGCAGACCACTGGGATTTGAATTACGTGTACAAGTGCATTGGAGAAGATGCAGGGACAGCTCTGTTCACCTGTATGAGCCAGGAATGCCCAGGACAATGTGAGCACTTGTGTTATAGGCAGATGCTTACAAGAGATAATGGAAATGTGTGGCAAACCTAACAGAGACAAGAGTAAAGAAAAAAATAGACCTCCCTGTAAATCAGGCAAGCTACAGTTGTTGCAGTCAGGTGACAGTTCAGTCTTCTGGAAACTGGGTGATCCTCAGGCATTGCCACTCCTGTTGCTACAGCCAAACTGATGAAAGGTTTCAGCCAGTAGGCATTTTGGGGAACACATCTGATAGTGGATTTGAGTTTGTTTATATGGCATTAATGGATACTGTTGTTGTACTGTAACAGTGAATTCAGTGTTTCATATGCACCCCATTGGTATTAGTGCCCATTCATATCAGTATTCACTAATAGAGCTAGCCTGGGATTCTACTGCACAATTAGTCAGTTGTGCCATGTGTACTTGTCTTTGGAATTCTGCTTTGTGAAGAATTTAGTGAAGGGGAAAAAAGCAAGTGATGAGACAGGCAAAAAAGGAAAGCATCAAGGAAGAAATCAGTTCTCTTTCCTCTTAAACAGCTCTGTAGGAAGAAACACACTAAACCAGTAAGGTTATAACACAGAGAGTAATAGATACTGGGACATTTCATTAAAAATAAGCTCTTTAGAATATTCATTTAAAAATAGAGGGGAAAACAGAATGAGTGGAATTATCCTTCTGTGAGTGAAAGTCCAGCTTCAGAGGGAACCTGGATTATTCATCATACCAGACCAGACAGGGTGTTGAAAAAATGTCAGTTAATATGTGGGGATCTAGTTGTCACTAGCTGATATTTTAGTCACTTTCTCTGTAGTAAAAAGTCTCTATTCCCTGATTTATTGAAAATACAAAATCTTACAGCACACTTTCTTGCTATGACATTTTACTGATGCATCTTTGATTTATAATTCAGTTCCAGTAGCCCAAATATACACATGCCTACATGCAGAAAGGCTCCTCTTTCCTCTTGCTTTATTAAAAGCTCTCTCTTTTGTTGAGGTGGGTGTACAGTTCATGAGTTCTGTTTTCTTTGGTGGAAGGTTAGTCTGGTCTGCCTGGATGAGACCTTGTGACAACACAAAGCGGCCACAGTGCTAACGGTGATACAGAGTTCTGCTGTTGTATCTCCTGCCTCACACATTAGTGCAGGAATTCACCTCACTGGGTGCCAGTATGAGTTATGCAGCCTCCTGGGGAATTCAGTGATGCTCCTTTCTGGATAAGGAAGGCAAGAGCAAAGTTCACCTTAAGGTGTCCTAGAATAATTTTTTTATTCCTTGCATTTCAAATCAGCCTACTCCAAATTAGTGTCTCCTTTCATCTTTGGTTTGCCCAAATACCAACCTGCACTCTTTTTTTCGAATAGGAAAGCTATGGCAGTTCTTTAATAAATTACTAGTTTTCTTTCCATTTTTAGCTTCCATGAGCAAGAACAGAAAATGTTAGAACTTCATCACAGGAATTAACAACTGAAGTGGTCAGTGAATACAGATTAATGATATTCCATTATTCTGGTATTACCTGAGTTATTTCATAAGTCAGATCGATATTACACAAACTAGTTTGAAGTGGCATGTGAAATCTTCCATCAGCCTTTTATTTTTTCACAAGTATTGAAAGACAGCTTTAAATTGTGTCTGCTATAGTATTTTACCAGCCAGACCTCAAGTATGGAGTATATATGGGCTGCATGTTATTTGGAAACTCGTTAGACAAGACCTGATAACAGAAGCATTACTTTGAATTATGTGGAAGAAACACAGTTCCCTTGCTCATATTATCTTAAAAAAAAAAAAATCCAAACCCACCCTTCTCATTGAGAAGCACTGAATTCAGATCTCTAGCTCTTTTGAACTGCTTTAAACAAGCTTTGTTTCCAGTGTTAAATCTAAACAAGGCAGATGGCCAAATTAATTTTTATACACGTTTGTGTACTAGTACTAAATACTTTGTTCTCTTCTGTGGGCTCAGTTGCTTTGTCTTTTTGATGCTCTACAAATGCAAGTCCCTCCAAGTAACCACCCCTAGCTGCTTGCTGTTGGTCTCCCTCTCATCTTTTGCAATGCCTTATTCAGTTCTTGGTCATCTGACATAAACAAACACAAGATATTTAAAGAGGCACTCGTGAATACCAAGTAACAACACAAAAAAAGCAGTAAAATAAATTGATACCATTCTTATTGCCCTGTCTCAAGTATAAATATTTGACTTAAAAACCAATTTGATTGAAACCTGTTTATTTAGAAGAACTTGGTTTAAAAAAGTTAACTGTGGCATTGTAACTAAATGCATCCTAACAACACAGTTGGGGATTCTTTTGTGTTTCTCAATCTATACAAGCACCACATCTGATTTTGATCTGAGGAAGGTGCAATCAACTTTTAGTGTGAATTTAGCATGTTTTTAAAATACATTGGAATCCCCAGCTTCAAAATGTGCTGTAATAAAAAGCAATCCTGCAGAGAAGCTTTTTTTCTTTTAGATTCATTACCATTTGAAATGAAAACATGTCAAAACAATGTAATCAAAAAATAATAAATCATGAGTGAAAGTTTAATAATTACTGACTTGTTTGAAGATCCCTGGATTTTTATATGAAATTAAGAAATTGAGCAACATCCTGTGGTATTCTCTATCAATGTTTTAAAATGTGATCTTTTAAAATGTTCTGTGACACATAATTTATAACTCGTTACTGTCAGTTTCTGACTCTTTACTTTGTTTTAGCTTTGTTTTTTTAGTGGATGCAAGGAGAATCTTATTTTGTTTTCTTCCATAAAAAGGAGCAAAGATGGAACAAGTGATTTATGGAAAATTCAGCTTTATACAAACTGCTTTCTGCTATCTGTGGATTTTTTTTTTGAGTATGTCAGGCAATATCTTCCCCTAGAATCTCTGAGTGCTCTCAACCCTGGCATTTTATCATCAGTTTTTGTACTGGAAAATGTAAGCTGCTTTGACATCTTTTGATCAAATATTTTTTAGAGGCATGAGTCATCTTGGGTCATTTCACTAAGGAAAATGCTTTTTGATGAACAAGGAAGGTAAAAAATTGCTGGGAAATATGAAAAAGCATCTTCCTAATTTCAGTAGTTTGGGATTACAAGATCTTTATGAAAATAACCAGATTTACAGTGAATATTTAGGATATATTTTAATGAACAAGTTAAGTAACTTTGTCATGGGTTGCCTTTGAGCATATTGTGTGAACTCAGGAGTTATGCTGTGAAAATGGAAGAGAACATTATAAGTGAAAAGCAGGATGTGGTGGTGGTTGTCGACTCCGCATGAAGGTGGACAAAGGATGTGGTTTGAATTTAGTTTGTTATTCTCTTGATCAGGGCTTCCATTGCTCCTTCTACCCAATCAGTAATCTTTGTACACAATACAACCACGTGTCTGAAGACAGGGACAACACTATAAATTCATCACATTAAATTTTTTTTTTTGAAAGTATCATTTAATACTTCTATGTGAAGTATACATAGCAAATTTAAACAATATTGGCATTTTCTACCTAAATATCAAGCTTATATCACATTCTGGATAGGGGGGACAGATCAAGAAGATGCATAAGTAGAATCCCTGATTGTACTTATGTTTCAGCTGGGACAGGCTTGCGAGGGGTTAAGAAGCCATGAGGACAAGCTTTAAAGATACTTTTCTCTAGAGACCATTCTTGGTCATTATGTGGTTCCTGACCACGAGCTGTCCCCAGCCATGTCTTCAAAACTTTTTCCAGAGTCAGTGTTTTTGGGGGCTAGAATTCCTTAATTACACACAAAAATGATAAATTTGTGTTTGGAGGGGTTAATGTCTATTTTTAATATAAAAAAAATTTAATGCTTACTTTTAGAATAGAATGCAATAGAGTACTTCATTTGGAAAGGACCTACAATGACCACCTAGTCCAACTTCCTGACCAGTTCAGGGCTGATCAAAAGTTAAAGCTTGTTGCTAATGGCATTTTTCAAAAGCTTCTTGAACACTGACAGGCTGGGGGCATCAACCACCTCTCTAGGGAGCCTGTACCGGTGTTTTACCACCTTCTCAGTAAAGAAATGCTTCCTAATGTCAAGTCCAAACCCGCACTGGCACAGCTTTAAACCATTAGTAATAAAACCGCAAAAACAATAAATGAAAGAAACAAAAACCAACAACAAAATAAAGAAAATAAAATACCCCACAAACAAGAAAACAAACAAAAAAATGAAAGAGTCTTGATAGTTTTTTGTAATTAGGTTCACTTGAATCAATGGAATGATGTGCCCTCACTTCACAGACACATCTACATATATGAAACATAGAGGGAAAGTTTATCTGAAATTTGATCTTATATTTACTCTATCAAAAGTAGCCATTTTGGATATGACTATTAGAAGTTGCTAGATTGTTCATAGTCTTCATTCAGAAAAATCTATTGCTTCTACAAATTTTTTTTGGCAAGTCTTATTAAAGCAAGATTTTTTTTTTATTTTCTGTAATTTTTTGTTCTTTTTTCTGGTGATTTGAAGTTCAAGAAAGTTTAATCAGTTTCAGAAGAATTGGGACTTTGGTATTTTATCCTGTTATTTTATAACAGAAAATGTTTGATATAACATGTAAAGTCTCTTCTGGGGCATACTAAGCAGCAGCCCTGTTACTGTTACAGCTGAAAGAGAGTGAAGAATATAATTTTAATTTTACTAGAGCCTGACCATTTTCCAGCCATCAAGCTACTGACACACCTTTTCTATACTGAAATTATGGATATTATCAAAATATGATCTTAGAAAGGCTGAAATTTACATACTTTTTTTCAGGTCAATGATTAAAGTAATGAAAGGTGCAAGTTATTCATTTGAGAACCACAAGATACATTTACCTGAAAGGTCAGGTAAATGAAGGAGCTGGTGCAGAAAGCTGTGAGGCTGGGCGTTAATTCCAGCAAGTTTCTTGGTATCGATTACACAGATTGCGAGTGCTCATTTGTAGGCCAGAAGGCAGATACAGCTCTTTGCAGGCCATTTGTCTCCTTTTGTTTCTTAATTAATATCACAGATTTGAAAACTTGTGGTAATGAAATTGGCCTGTTAATTAGGCCAGTCTTTAGCAGTAAGGTTTTCATGTCTTAGTGTTTTTCCAGCACAGTTAACAGCAGCCTTGTTAAAATGTATGCTTGTTTTTCTTTTGCAAAGATGCCTATCATTGAAATAGTTATAATGATGTGAGGAATAAACACATTCTGTGCTTGGTAATCATTTTAATGTTAGATTTTAGAGAAAAATGCTGATTTTAAAATTCACTTTTTCTCTGGATGTCTTTAATCTGCTGCTTTATGCAATTACATTAATATCTTACATGGGAAAAAATTACATTTTTTTTTCTTTATTTTGAACATCAGGCAATATTTTGAGTGATGTAAAATATTGTATTGTGATATTTTGATGCAGCTTTCCTTGGTACAATCAGTTTTCTCTGGTGATTGTGCAGGCTTTTTCCAGAAAAATGGAAGAGATGCTTAATTATTTTTAGGAGTCTAAAAAAATTAAGGCATAGCCAGAAAATGAGAGGAGGAGCAGAGACGCCAATGAAAGACCTACTTAGACTTCTTATTAAGTGCTTCGTGAGGAAGAAGTTCTGTTTGGTGTAAATTAGTTTTCTTGTTTGACATTGGCCTTCAATTAGAAGACAACAATTTACTTTTTTTTTTTCTAGTAGGTTGTGACTTCATGATAAAAAGTAAACAATACCCTTTGCTTTGTGTTAAATTCTGAAGAAGTTATTGCTAGAAATCAATTATGAAATCCAATCGGTGTTGACATATCTTTCTGTGTGCGGAGTACAGCCCTTGCAGTTCACACTCAGTGATGTAACCTTTCGTTACCCTCTCCTATTTGCATCCTTTAGGTCACTAAAATGAGTATTGCTTCATTTTAGCAGATTTTTATTTGAGTCAATGATATTTACATCAAACAGATGAGAAGCTTAAATCAGAAAACAGGAGTGGATTTATTAGAAGGGTAAGTGATCCCTCTACAGTGTTAAGTCACAAAATGTTTTTACATCATGAAATATTACATGTTTTGAATCTCCCCTAGGAGAGCTGAGTGCAGTCAAGTGCAGTAGGTATAACTGTTCACATACCCAGATGAAAAAAAAGCGTTTTTTAAATTAGTCTTTTTTTTCCCCTCTGTGTGCTATTGTGATCTTCCTTTAGGAAACATCCATGATACTGTGTTGTTTTAAAGTATCTGGAAGGGATAGAAAATATTTTTGGAATCTGAATATTGTTTAAATAAACTATTCAGAATAAAGGAATCTGTTAGAAAATGCTTTTGTAAAATATGAATTATTTTCCACAGGCTCTGACCTTAGGTATACTCAAAGATAAATATTGTGCCTATCAACTCAAGAGGTGAAATAAGGTACTTATTCCTTCCTTGAACAACTAAAGAATAGATTTCCATACTTGGCTTACATTTTCTGAAAAACATTGTGATTAAGAAGAAACATTGATTATATGACCTCCCTGAAGCCTCAGATTTAAATTGTTTTGAGTTGCTATAGCAGAAATTGCACACTAGCTTTAAATGTAATGATTTCTACCTTTCCGTTTTCATTTTATATTGTTTTTTTCCACATGCAAACCTTTCTACTGTTTGTAGATCTTAGAAAATTTTTTAAAAATCTGATATTTGTCTGTCATGGTAACTTTGCTAGTTGAGAGTTTTGTCTCAGTGGCATTGCTCTTGCCATTTTTAATGAATCTTTATGGATTTCGTAGTTTCTGTATTTGCTTTGTTAGTTTTTCCTTGGGGTTTTCAGAAGATTTTTTTTTTCCTGTTTTCAGAGACACTATCGTATAGCAAGGCTTTTGGATTACAAATCCATTAGCTGTGACCCAGGCAATGTGAGACACACCCAGCTGGTATTTTCTAGGCCAGCCAAGTGAAGCAAATACCTCAGAGAATAATCCAGGAGCAAGTAGTGTCCAGTGGGGCATCCTGTTGAAGGTATTTCCATTTTGTGAACTAACAGGTGAAAGGGGGCTGGATTAAGAAAAGTGAACATAAAAGACACTTAGTCACCAAGTGCAGTCTTTTGAAAAACTCCTGGTCCTGTCATAGAATCTTCATAAACAAAGCAATTTGTTACATATCCTGTGATTGTGTCATCCACTATTATGATATTTTGCTGTATCACAAAATACATGAATATTACAATCCACATACCACGTAATCGTTTTCAGCTGTGAATTTTGGATTTGGTGGATAACGTGATGGACTTCTCTTGGTCCTAAGTATTTTTGATGATCTTAAGAACGCCCCTTAGTCATCTTGTCTCCTTTTTTTAACTCCTTCTCTCACTTCAGCATTGTAGTTGCTCAGAGACTCTCACCCAAGACATCTGCTTTACACTTTCAGGACACCATCCCACCTTGCACAGGAGAAGAGTGAGGGTGGTTTTGAATTACTTTGCACAGACTGAGATTTTTATTTCCAGGGAAGAACCAATAGAGCATCTTAAAACAAAACAAAGAGCTGAATCCATTTTCAGATAAGCAGTTGGTCACAACCTTGTGAAAAGTGCTTGTAATAGTTGTGTGTCATTTATTCTTAAACTTAACTGCACTGAGGGTCTGTAGATGGATCTGATAAGGTTACAGCTGAGCCAGGGTAATTATATTGTTTTATAGGACTATTCCAGTGTTACACTGCTGTAAAGGAAAATGCTTTTTTTTTGTATTCAGAGATAACTGTGTACAAAACACCAAGAAAAATTGACTCTTTTTAGTACTTTCAATACTGAGTTAGAACTGTTAATTACAAGCTATATCTTTGCATGAAGTGCTCCAAGTAGATAACTTTAATTCTTTCTCCTGATTCTTAGCCTTCTTTCACAACAGAAATGTGGAAAATTACGGCAGATCACTTTTGAGCTGAGAAGTGAAAAACAAAGAGGAGCTGGCAAGTTAAGACATGGCATAAGTGATCTTTTGATGCATGTGGGGGAAATATTAAATACACTGTTCTCTTTCCTAGGGTCACACACAGTGTGCTGCCTACAAGACTTTTCAGCTTTGCTTGTGGGCATAGGAAATTAAAAACATAAAAATAAAACCTGGACTTTCAAAGGTAGTGAAGGATGATGTTGCCTATTTCTCACTCTGTGTCAGTACTGTTGCCTGTGGACAAATATGATTGGGACCACTGTTTTCAGATATAGCTCAAAGTTATACTGTTCCATCTAGTACATTCTGGGTTGCAGCTCTATCTCTGACCTCATTGAGGAAAGGGTAAATAGGGAATATAAGAATAGTTTTTCCTACTGTATCATCATTTTTTTCTGCATTTATGCTGCAAAATTACTGTTTCACACTGAATTGAGGTAATATTTACAGCAATTCAGTGCTCCAGTAAGGGTCGCTCATACAATATTATGAAAAATGAAGTATTTATTATGATAGGCAGAGCTTTGTATGCCTTTGAGAAGCACCTCAGCAGATACTAAGAATACCTTTAGGGGTAATTTATGATTTTCAAGATAAGTAAATGGAAAACTTAAAATATCCCAATGAAACAGCACCTTTACTTGAAATCTGCTTGTTTTGACCCAGATGTGTTCTATACCATCTCAGAGGACTAACAGTCCAGCCTTGTGTCTCTAATTCTCTTTTCTGATCTGGAGATCTGATGTGAACACATCCCTTGTTGAACAATGTTCTCCATTCTTGCTGAACCACTGTGACACTTTGATCTGCAGTCAGCTGAAGGAGGAAGAAAGAGAGTACAGTTGCCATTAACATCAAGATGATATTTCAGAATCCTTTCTTTTCCACTCCAGATTGTTACCAGGAAACTGAGTTATGAGTGTGTGTGTGTGACTTTATTTCTGTATATCAAGGCTAAGATGTCACTAAACAGCCTGTATTTTTCACTCTCCAGGAGTGAACAGAGCACCCCTATAAAAATAATTTTAACAGGGCTGATTGAACAATGTATTTCAGCAATTCTGTATACAGTTCTGTTTTAAGTTTTGTCACCTTTGGTTTTTATTTATCCAAACTACTAGGTAAAGCTAAAGTAGTAAACAATCTATTTCAGTTCTGTTTACAGCACCCATATCCATATGGGACAGCTTTTAGAAGTGGGACTAGGTACAGAAAATCATTATCTGCTGGAACAGAGCCCAGCCATTAGGGAGTAATTTTTAACACTGGTCAAGAACTAATGAACTGCATTTTGAAATGTCCTTTTTCAAATGCAGTAACTGGCACCATTCCCAATGCAGACATTAGGAAAAAAAATATTAAAAATGTAGGTACAACACCTCATCCATATAGACACACATACTTTCACTATACTAATACAGCATTAAAGTGTTAAAACTATTTGTTAAGTTTGATGAAAGAATAAGATGCGGTAAAGATTGTAATAACATTTTCTGCTATGTAGTGTTGCTTTATAGGAAGCAGAAGCAGCCCTTGTGCACTGCTCCCATCAGGTGAGGTCTGAGGTGCCTTAAATAGATGAGAGGTGTATTGTACTTCCTCTTATGCTAGCTAGAGAAGCTTTGTTTAGCATCAAGAATAAACTACTTTGGGCTCTGGAAGGACATAGATAGCTACTATAGCAAATTTTAAGTCTTTGTGTTGTTTATTTGTTCCAATAAAAGGTTCATCTCCTGAAAATCATCAAGCAGCAAAAATGACTGACCCCAACTCCCCCAAGGTTTCAGTAGTTTGGGTTTTTTTTGAGTTTCCTTCTTCATTCTAGATTCACAAACTAAGTGCAATTGATGATGCATGTGATGATGCATGTGATGATGTTTTTTTTTCAGTCATCAGTGATCAGAGCAAGTATAGTGGTTTGGTCCAAAATACTCATTACTGTTTATCTGCTGTGAGATTAGAATTAGGAGAAATGCAAAGCAGGCACCAAACTTGAAAGAGTATAAAGAAGTTTATTAACAAACCTAAAAGAGGAAAAAAAAAGAAAAAAAAATTATACCACCTTCAGAACTCTCCTCCTTCCCCCACCTTCCTCCCTTCTCCCACTGACAATGTAAAAAGACAACCCTTAAGATGTTCAGTCTGTTTACCACTTCCATAATAACCTTGTTCAGTCCATTTAGAAAGAGAAGTCTCTTCTTGCTCATGCTATGAAAACATTATCACAACGAGACAGCCGCCCACTTCCAAATATTGTTCAGTCCATTTAGGAAGAGGAGTCTCTCTGCCTGCATGTGAGTCCCTTCCCCCGACTTGCAGCTTTTCCCACAACTGCTTTCGAGGGTCCACTCTTGAAGTTTTTTGGGGTACAATTTTAAGGTTGAGCCGTTCAGAAACAAAAACAGAGGCCCTTCTCCTTCCCTGGGAGCAAAGGGTCTTCATCATCTTCATCGTTAGGACTATCTCTGGGAACATCTCTAGGGACTGAGGTTTTCTCCTTTCCCGTTTGGAGCAAAAGTCCTCATCTGGTTCATCTCTAGGGACTGAGGTTTCCTCCTTTCCCGTTTGGAGCAAAAGTCCTCATCTGGTTCATCTCTCCCTGTCCAAACTTCTCATGAAATTACAGCTGCGTCAGCATCTGCCTATCTCAGCGCAGGTGCTTTTGCTTACGAGTTGAACACTCCACCCCCCATATCTTCATGAAATTACAACAGGATACTCTGATATATCATAGCTTCACAACAGAATTTCAGCTTTAAGCATCTCCTCTCTCTCTTCCCTCAGGTTTTCAGTTCTTCACAGCAGTAAAAGGGCTAATCTCACCTCGGCCTTGCAGCTTTGCAGCTGGAATGTTGAATTTTTCTTATCGCAGTGGAGAGGGGGGAGAGCCGAGCCGCTCCGGCTGCCCAAGGCAAGGCAGTGGGGGGGGTTCCATGGCTGGAACAGGTCCATGGCTCCAGAATGGCCGTGGCCCGGCCCCCACATGGGGCCTGCAGCCACCTGTCCCAGTGCCGGAAACGAGAGAGAGCTTGGAGGGGGAGTTTGCCTGTTCTTAAATGTGGATCACAGAGGTGTTCACAACTTTAAGTGGCTTAGAGAATTGTCCATATTCAAACTGGCCAGCTGATAGGTTCTATCAGTTCCCAGAGGAAACTGTAAGCACCCCTTAGCAAGGACATCCCTTCCAGGACTATGCTTGCTAACCTATGACAGCAAGTAACCACAATGTAGGAGAAAGGGGCTCATGGTCTAATCTGCTAGTGCACAGATGGCACTGCCTGAGTCACAAGGGCTGTCTGCAGCAAGGCAGAACATAAGAAGGGATGTTTTTATTCCATACAAATGCTATATAAAAACCTTCAAAGGGAGCTGGCCTCCTCCTAGGGGCAGACACAAACCCAGATTTCTGAAGAAAAAGGGTTGCTGCTGCCCTGGACTGCTTGCTTTAGTGTGCTTTGAAAAAGATATATTGGATGTCAAGCGCCCTAGACACTGAGCATCAATTTAGTGGGCTGGGAATAGTGGATTATGCTGTGGCATACCTGCCCCATGTGTCAGGGGAAGACACTCTTGTGTATCACTCAGTCAGTAAGATCTGTCTCCAAGGGATCTGAGTGCGAGGGCACTATCTTTCAGCTCTTACAAACGTGAGAGAGAGAAGAAGATTGCAGGAGATCACATCTTTCATTCATGTTATAGATTAAGTGCCACCAGTCAAAGCCTTGCAGACTCCTTTCTCAAGCTGGGTTCAACAGCCACTTTCTAATTTGCTGGCTCTTATATATTATTTCAGCACTAAACAGATATATAAGGATGCTGATTGCATTTAGTACCTCATTTGTAACAGGGGAGAAAGCCAAAAGGAAAGGCAGAAAGATTTTCTGCATCACTTCTGGATGGATATTCTGGGTAATGAATTAAAAGCACAGAAAGTAGACTCTCTATGAGACAACAGAAAGAAAACTGTTGGTGAAACACAGTTTTGCCTTTTCAATGAGCAGGTATGACTAGACCTCTTTTGCCGCCTTATGAAGGCAAAATAATCTTTCATACTTTGAGAGCTCCTGGGAGAAGTCTCTTTCCCTTTCTAAAAGAGGGATGCTGCAATAACACTTCCAGCTGGGTGAGTCAATTGTCTTTTTGCTTCAAAACTGGGATGCTAAAGAATGTTTAATAGCACTGCCTACCACCTACCTTCTTCAATAGTGGGCCTGACTCTGATGGTGCCAAACCATGTCTGAGGAGTGTTCAAGAAATGAATGATGAGGTATGGGTAAAGTGTAGGGAGGAGATGGATGGAGACAATAGGCACTGCAGAGGGAGCACAGCAGTGGCCAAAATTCTTATAGTGACTATCAGTCTCATTTCATGAACTCCTGTGCTTGTAGCACAAAACTTGGTCATCAAAAGACTACATGAAAGGGTCAGTTGCACTTGGTAGTAAAATAGAGGTACCACGTGGCTGTTTTGTTTCCCTGTGCTGTCTTTGAAACAACCTTCAAACTAGGTCATAAACCCTGTGTTAAAAAATGAGTCACGATTAATAATAAATGCTATCTGAGAAAGAGGGAATTAAGGGAGAGAGAACAGAGAATTTTTTAGTTAGTCTAGAAAATATCTTAATCACACAGTAAAACATTTTTCTAATACACCTTTATTTTGACTTTGCTACAAGCAAGGAGGAATGATGCACAAGGAAATTACCTGCAAGGCTGAGACCACTCTGGAGAAGACTTCATAGTGGCATAGGATTCACTTTTTAATGACAGTAGCTACCATTTTGTATCAGCTTCCAGAACAAAAGAAGGAGGGTATTTATGCCAAGGAATATTCCTTCTAGCTGAGTATCTGAGGATTTTTGACAGTATTAAGAACAATGTTATAAAGTTGCATCATTAACTATTATTATGCTCACACAGGTTTCAAATCTAACTTTCTCTTGGGGGCTGCCCTGGAAAATCCCTGAAGGAAACTAAGATTTTAATTTATATTAGTTACTATATCTTAACACTCACTGTGAAAATCCTGGGTCCATAAAATCTAGTAATTAATTCAGTTCACTTGCTCCATGCTGATATGCTTAACAAAGGTTAAACAAAAGTAGATAGTGATCAGAAGACTGACTTAAATTGCAGCAAATTCTAAAAAAATGCATGTATTCCGAGAAGTCTTTCAGCTTCTGCTAAATAGGTGCATTAGCTCTCTCAAGAAATATTTCTGTGTTTAACAATTTCATCTTGTGATTTTTAAGTAGCACAAAGTCTCATTCCAGTTTTCCTGAATGTCATTTTCTTATCAAGCTACTTAGTCCAAACCAGCACAGGAGGAAATGTGCTCTTAGGCATTACTGGATTACTGATGAGTTTTTATTATTGGGATTAGGCCTTTTTCACTTAATCTTATAGCTGCAAAGATGAATGCAGTCTGTACTCTACAACACAAAGCTTACTCAGCAACTCTTAAAGAAATCTGACTTCCTAGGGATGGAATTTAACTTTATGCAATAGAAATCAGAGCTATTACAAGCATTAAAAATGTAGTGCCTACAGAAAAATTTCTGCAAATGTTTTAAGTTCTGGCACCTTTTTTACTGCAAGTCACCAAATCAAATACTGTAGGAACCTAAGTCTGTGCAAAGATGTTTTTCTTTATTCTAGGGAAGTGAGGGTTGAAGAGGAGCTGACATAGCTGAAAGCTCTCTGAATATTATTCTTTCAGTTCTCCCTTCCACCCCTCCATCTCTTTTAGATCTTAGACATGGAAGGCACCTCTCAAAAGTAAGATTCACATCTATGTTAGAGGTTAAGATTTTCTGTTAAATGATCTATACTGGGTTCCACTTCAAAGTTCTACAGATAGAAGACTACGAGAATCTTTTAAACTTTTGACAGATTTTTTCAAGATCCAACAGTATAAAACCCTGAGCAACTTGGTGTGATCTCATGGCTGACCCTGCTAGAAGCAGGAGGTTGGATTAGAGTACCCCTAATGTCTCTTTCCACTTGAAGTATCCTATGATATTATAACTAATTTAATATCATAATTTTTTCTTTCTTGGAGTCTGATTATTAAACTCTGTAAGTTGTGCTTCTGTGGGTCTTCATGTTGCCCTTGTCTCTTCAGAAATCTGGAGTAAGGGAACAGTATTAATTACCATGTTTAAGAAAATGCCCTCTGTAAATACTTTTGGTACCAGCTGGACTTTCTGGAGACTCTGTCGTGCAATATTTGTCATGGAGGAGCGGGTCCATCTGTGATTTTAAGCTTTCTATCCCTAGACTTCAAATGCTCCCAGGAGGGAAAAAAAAAGGGAAAAAAGCTAGCTGAGGCCTGCAAAATTTCTCTTACAGCAATCTGAAATTATAGGAGAATCATCTCCCAGTGGTATAGGCACATCTATGTGAAGCTTTTTCTCATTTCTTTTGATTAAGGTTTCAAATCAATTTCTTGGTTTGTGGGTTGGTTTGTCTCTCAGCAATTGAGTGAAATGTGTTCTCCGGTCTCTCATTAGGCCAGTCTTCACAAAATTGCAAGAGCCCAGCTGCTACAAGATCAGCTGTGACTGAACAGGAGGAAATGATACAGGATGATGTGCAATAGTGTCTATTGCCTGAAGCCACCAGCTATTACCCAACTCTTCTTGTGCCCAGCTACTGCAGTGGTTCTATTAAAAAGAAAGAAAAAAAAGATTGGCTTACGTGTGATATCCGACCTTCTTCTCCCAGTCCAGTTTGCCAGTTTAGTAAGGCCGCTTTCACAGCTGAATACCACGAGCTGCTTTTGAGCCAGAGCATGGTAGGCTGCTTGTGTCTTCCCCTCAAATAGTGTAAAGCAATTGGTCATAAGCCCCAGTCCTTACAACTACAATTTGTCATTTGCACTGTGGTCACCCAGTGGTGACCAAGGCAGTGCTGCCCAACTCCTCTAAGCTGCTGCAGCTGCTGTTCTGCTTCCTTCTGGTGTCACCGTCTTTGGCACTGGCCAGAGAAATTTGTGCTTGTGCCATCAGTGAAAGAATAATCACTTTGCTGTGTTTTTCACCTGTCTTTATGAGCTTTGTGATCCACACTGCAGCTCTAGGGATGGTTCTGGATGAAGGTGAACACAGAGCTTTACCTCCTCCTGGTATTTCTCCTTATAGGAGGTATGATTGTTCTTTCATATCTTAGCCACCCCATAATGGACAGGCTCGTGCAGAGAAATATTTTCTCTGTGGCAACCCCATCTTCCCGTCTCACCTTGAACCTTTTCCTATTGCTGGATAACCCATTAGCAACATCCAAATAGATTAACAGCCTCTCTTAATCCTTTTGTTGCTGGCGCAGCATGAGACAGTTCCTGATACAAACATTGTAATAGTCATTAGTTGCATGTTCCTCATTTTTCTCATTTACTGATTAGACAGAGTGGCAGAAGTTCTGCACAAAGTGTATGTTTTTGCTGATGGTTTTAAAATCAGAAAAATCTTAATATTTTCTTGCTTGATCTGCTCTTGCTTCTGTAAAATGGGGATGATAATACCCTTTCATATCCCAAGGAAGTTGTGGAGGCAAATTTAAAGCATGAACAGTACAAGTAAGTACAAGTAAGTACATGAACAGTACAAGTAAGTAGATTGTTTTAGATTGTTTGCAGTAAAGATTATGTGCTAAATAACAGGTATAAAACGAAGGAGTGAATAATTATGCAAATATTTGTTATCAAGTACGTGATTTTTTAAGGGGAGAAAAAGAAGGCATAGAATTGTAGATTGTGTCAAACTGCAAATGTACAAAGGGGCCAAGCAAAGACTTCATAAGCAAATTTAATTCTTGCACTTAATAAGTTTTTATGCTTGATTTTGCAAAATTCAGGTGTTTTATACTTCTATAGAGGAGTTTGCTAGAAGGACTAACTTTATAAATTAGTTTGCTCACTGGTGAAAGTCAGAAAGGAACTACTGTCTTTAAAAATGGCACTAGTAAATAATACACTTTGCTATATTGGGCTTTATGAAGCATTAATGAGATTTGTAGGAGCAATTGTTGTTTTAAAAAAATCAGAGCAATTTATTGTTGCTAATTACTCTCTTGGCACTGCATGTATTTAAGATTAATTGGAATGTCTGTACTCAGTAATGAGGTCCCATGTAGTTTACAGTGACTGACAACATCTTCCTTTATCTGGAAAATTACCACACTGGAAAATTTGTAAACAGGGCAGTAGCTCTTGGCAATCAAATTTTCAAAGTCTTACTTGATACAGTAGCTACTGAGTTATGGTAAAAAGATCAGACAGTTCCAGCAGTTAATAATGACATTAAAAAAAAGTTCAAGGGAATTGTCATGAAGGTATAACTTGCACTCAGAGAAATAGATGTTTGACTCCTATGTAATCCAACTTAATATTCAGATAGGGATTGATTTCTCAGGGTGATACAACATCATGAATTAAAACAGCAGAATTTCTCAGAGATTTATTTTTATCACTATTTTGCTACTGTAAATTTAGTCATCGAAGGATGGATGCTGGAAAAGCAATTCTTTCATCTCCATCTTAAAAAACTGTGAATAAATAATAGTAGGTGTCAATGACAGAGAGGACTGTGTTCTAGTGTGCTACGAGATCTTTTCTGAAGTGCTTTGTTGTGTGTACATGTATGTGCATGTTGGTGCATATGAATATTTCTTTGGCAGCTTGCCTATTTCTACAATTCACTTAAAAATGGGAACTTTGTGTCATTTTTTCTTGGATGCATTTATCAGATGGGACTGATAAATAATCACTTACTACAGTCTTTTGTTTCAAACAAATGGGAAATGACTGCTGGTGGTAGAATTCATTATTATTTGAATTAGAAATCTGGTGTTCCCAGCCATAGCCTCTTTTCTGGTGCTGGACACACAAAAAAATCCAACCACCCAAAAAATACTAACCCAGACCCCCTAACCTTGTCACTTCTGCATTGCAAAACTGAAGCCACACTTAGTAACTGCAAAATAAAAAAATGTTTTCTGTAAGCTACTGATCTTTTTACAGAAATCATCAGTTAACAAGGTTTTGCAAAAGGTATAAGGGTGAAAATTTTCATGTCATGTCTGGAAAATTCAGACATCAACTACTTATTTTCTTTGCCTCCCATTTCCATATATTATGCAGTCGGTCTGGTTGTCCAATCAGTCAGAATTTTCTTGAGCATTTCTTAGATGAGCTCTTGAATAAAAACAACTAAGTTGTAACATTAATGACCAAGAAATATAGTAGTTTATTATCTGCATATTTTTAATTGTTTCAAATTTTATAAATTCTCATGGGCTCACCTCTCTGCTTACCTGTTGACTAGAACCGTTAGGACAGAAGTTACTGCAAAACTAGCAGATATGCTATGAGCAGTACTTGCTTGGAGCACTGCATATCCAAGCATTGTTGTTGATGCTTGAATTTAATTTGGAATTGCATTTTAAATGGAAAAAGCATGGATATTTACACTGGTGTTTAATGGGACTGAATTAGTCTCAGAGCACAATTCTGTTCTATTGATTTTTTCGGGGAACGGGGAAGAGAAGACGCCGTGACTGTTCTGGTGATTAGTTACGCGTCTCCACAGCATTTCAAAGCTAAACTGTGTGCAAGGGAATGTTTGCTGGTGCACATTAGTTACGAGAGGTTCTGCCCAAAAGAGATAACAGCATGCAGGCCCCTCTCAGCTGCCCAATACCCCAGTGTGAGTCTGGAGGGTGGATGAAACACCACTTCTCATTTCCGGGGCACCTCTGGGGAAATTCTCACTTCAGGGGTTGATACAAGAGCAGTCATTCCTTTCCCCAAAGCCTGGCTTTGCCCAAAGGGTGCAAAAAAGATCAAAACTCCTCACATGCTTGTTTATAGCCCTGTGCAAGGGCTAGGGAAAGTCTCTCTCTTGATTAACAACACTGTTTATTATGCACCAAATGCTTCTTTTCTCCTTGCTAGCAGCGCTCCAACCTTGTTCAAGGGGCTCAGAAAGAGTGGAACCAGAGGTGCAGTGTGACTTTGTGCACAGTGGCTAAGTGTGCTCAGTGCTTTTGCTTACTGGCAGTTCCCATTGCAGGCAGCCAGAGGAACCAGGGAAAGGGATGGTGTCCAGCTAGGTCAGTCTTGTCACCCATTTTGTCACTGTGTAATCTTTGTTACCCAAATCGGTACATTTCTGTAGGCAGTAGCTTTTATCTGAATCATTTTGTGAGATAATTCCTGAATGGTTATGTGGTGTCAAACGACTGTACATGCATCCTTTAAGTGAAGTCTGACAATGCTGCTGTCATTCTGTATTGTGAAAGACCCAAGGATTTTTAAAGACCAAGTATATATTTTGATTTTTTAAAATATCTTTCAAAATAATTGAGTCCATTACAATCTCAGAATTATTGGTAATGTCAAGTACTGCTAACCTAGACAATCAAAAGTCATGAATCAAGCTCAGAAAAAGAATTAAGATTTCAGAATAAAATATTATTACTATTATTTTGCCTTTAGATGCCTCAAATCTCTAAATGTCCTCTCTAATAATGTCTAAAATAACAAGGAATAAATCCTTGCATTTTGAGCAAGTTACAGTTCTTAAATGTTCTGCTGCAATTAGAGCAGAGCATATTAATAGAATAAATTTAATAACATATATTAATAATATAACAAATGTTTCAACTATTGATAAAGTAGTGGTACAACTAGTGGTTGCACAGGGGTTTAAAATAAGCAGACTTACTGCAAAAAAAATACAGTGGAGTTTCAGGAAGAGGGTACCTTATGACTGCTGAATCACAAGGAACATGTGAGGTGAGTCAGGGAATGTCTCATTTTGTCTCAAGAGTAGAGTTCTGTCCATATGAAGCACCAGCAGAAACAAGATATCAAGGAATTGCATAGATCAGCCATCATACACTTGTACCCCACAGACAGCTCCAAGCCTCCAATGATCTGTAATCCAGCACTGAAATCAAAGGTTTACAAACATTCCTGTTGTCCTCGATGTCTGGGTGAAGCCATTCATGTCCAGAAGCCTTCCCTGAAAGTGCCAGAGTTTATTAGGAGAGCTGCCTGCTGAGCTGTTCCAGCACAGAAGGTGTTCCCAGATGAGCAGATAAGCAGTGCCAACAGGTCTATTGAAGCTGCAATAAGGAAAGTTTCTGGTTGGTAGTAATGAAATAATGGGATCATTAACTTAGGTGTGCATGCTTCTACTGAGAGACATTAGAAGGCCATTAGAGGAAGCTGCACTTCCTCCTTAAATTTTAAACTTTCTTGTCAATGGCTTGGTTTGAGTATTGCCTCTAAGAAATGACCAGCCCTAAACCCAGATGAAAATCGAAACAAAAGTAGCAAAATCTCTTGAGGGGAGCTAATAATGTAGCACAGCCTTTGTCCTTCATCCTCTGAGGTTTATAAAGATTACCTCCAAGTGACTTTCTAGTAATAGGATTTTTTAAAAATGTGGTTTTTTCACTCAAGAAATGTCTTATTTTCAGGTCTGAGCCTGTGTCAATAATTCATGGTTTATTAATCCTTAATTCTTACTTCTTCCTTCCCAGTCTCCAATCTCTTGATTAAAATTTTGTCTACTTTTTTATTTGCAGATGAATTGGTACATTGTATTTTTGTATGTTCAAAATTATCAAAACTAGAGATATTGAGGGTTTGAGTTAAGTTTGCAAAATACTGAAAGCTATGACTCATTCGGGCTCTTGAATGATCTTAATCTCTTATTAGTTTCTTTAAGAGTTTTCATCTGACAGTTTTCCCTCTGTAGCCTGTCAGCTTCATTAGTATCCATCACCCACACAAATCAAGCTGAGACGGGTCACTGCAAAATAATGAGATTGTCCTTTTATTTTGCTCAAGTACTCCTTCTCTTCCCAGGTTATTTTAGTATTTCCTGCAAATAGAACCTCTTTTCATACATAATGATTTTGAAAGATGAAAAGTAAAATTATTAATCTTATTTTAAAAATATGCAGATTTAGGCATTTTATGTAAAATGATGATGCTTCATCTGTTGCTGCCTCCTTGGGGGTTCCCAGGCTATGGAAGATAATTTGAATCATGTGGAACTTTGACAGCTAAAGGCGTTAGAGAAGAAAGTAATGTCACCCTTTCAGGCATTTCTTTTGAGAACTTTAAAGTGAGGAAATGAGTGAAAGATGTGTTCGTTACCATTATGATTTTAAAGGAAGAAATTACTGGGTTTAGAGATTATAAAGAGAGATAAAGCCATGCTTGTGTAATATGTAGTTCTTCCTAGTAATATGTAGCTGTTCAGATGCTTGTTTTCTTGATGTTGCCTTACATATCTTTAGCCTTGCAAGAGTATTCTCTAGTAGTTTCAAATGGATGTAAGATTAAGTTACTGGCTGCTGTAAATCTTTTTGACCAATACAAGACAGCACATCCCAGAGCTGCATTTATGAGAAACAGTGGATTCCTTAATAATGGGAAGGTTTTTAGTCCCATAACTGGATGCTGTACTGCTATTCTGTGAACATCTTGTGGAAAACAAGAGAATTCTTCTTGCTACATTTTGATTTAAAATAAAGAAAAAGAGAAGAAATGAAGCAGGAATCCCCAAATGACCATTTGCTTCTTAAAGCAATCATCCAAGAAAAGACTCATTGTCTGCTTTGTCTCTTCCAGCATTTGAAATAAAATAAGTAGCCTGGCAACAATTGCGCTTGTTCTTCTAAAACAGGTTGTCAAAATACGCTTCTAAAACAGATTTCACACCAGCTGCAGGTCTTGTGGTTATATGAATAGCACCTTATTCATAGAATCACAGAATGCTTTGGGTTGGAAGGGACCTTCAACATCATCTAGTTCCAAACCCTCCTGCCATGGGCCGTTCATGAGATCAGGTTGTTCAGGGCTCTATCCAGCTTGGCCTTGAACACTTCCAGGAATGGAGTGTCCACAGCTTCTCTGGGCAGCCTGTTCCAGTGCCTCACCATCCTCATTGTAAAAAACTTTCTTATATCTAATCCAAATCTCCCCTCTTTCAGTTTAAAACCACTACCTGCTGTCCTAACACAACGAGCACTGCTAAAAAGTGTCCCCATCTTTCTTATAGGTCGCCTTAAAGTACTGAAAGGTTGCAATAAAGTCTCCCCAGAGCCTTCCATATAGACCATCTTTCAGCCAAATGCTTAAATGCCTGTCTGACTTCTGAGTTACTGTTAAATCCAGGACATTCTTGAATTCCTCGATGAAATTCTCAGCAATGAAATGTGCCAAATACAGAGCAAGCAAATAAGATAGCTTTTTTTCCTGAGAAGCATATTTGTCAAAGTAGTGGTCCCTAGTCTTTGATGGCAAATAACCAGCAAGACCAGTGATGCATTGCAGTAAGATTCATCTCTTGCTCTTCCCACTGGACTCAATTTTCTTTGTTTTAATCTCCTTGTTCATGAAGTACACCAGAGGGGTTCCTGGGCAACATGCTTTTTCGCTGAGGACCTATCACCAAATGGCTTATGTGATTATACTATAAAGATTTTACTTGTCGCTGATACTATGAGCAAATATCTCCACCCTAGATCAGGACAGTCCTTTCTCTGAGGATGCCTAACACTGCTTTTCTGTGTCTGCGTTTGCAAATGACCGTGCCTCCTGAGCATTGCCAGTCAAGCCATACCCCTTGCTGAGGCAAGTTGTTGGCAGCAGTCATTTTCCTTCCTGAGATGAGCTCCTATCCCTCCTGTCATTTTTGGTTTTATATATGAGAGCACAGCCAGTGTAGCTTCGAGGTCATTGAATTCTATCAAGTATATTGTTTGACTGTGTGTGCTCTGGCAGAATTGGTAATTATCACATACTATTGTTCCACCATTGTAAGAGGCCTTAGAGTCATGAACTACAGCTGAGCACAGCCAGTTTACATTAAAACTAGCTTTGAGCAATTAAAAATTGCCCACTCTTTACTCCCTAGTTGAAAACATGCTGTAGGAGTGCTGCTGAAGTGTATTAAACCAATGCATTAAAGTAACTCTAAGTGTCTCCATTCTAGAATAGTTTTATTGTTTACAGACACCATTTAATTTTTATGTAAACTGCCTATTAAAACCCAAGCTATTCATCAGCATAGAGGTGGTGCAATAGCTACATTCCCTAACAAGATCAGAAATACTTTTTTTTAACTTTAAAGCTGAAAAGTAAGTTATACAGCCTATGTTTGTTGCTAATTTATGGTCTTTTCTAAGAAGAATTTAGGATTCTATGAATCTTTTTCATGTGGAATAAGTAACTGTCACATTAAATTATAATGGCTAGGGCAAAAGTAGTGGTAAGTGATAGGAATTCAGATGTACATTAGAGCATTCTAAAGGAATGCCAGAAGTCCATAAATTATATAACAAACAAGAAACTAATAATAATTGGTAAAACCTTTAAAGACATAAAGGAGACGGTGAGTTTAATTCTATGTTTTCATTCTCAAGCCTGGCTTGGTCTTTCAGACCCACCATATAAACCTCTATGCAAAACATTTTGTGTGTAACTATTTACTTTTCTGGCAATACTGACATCTTCTACAATGCTCCAGCATTTTTTTTGTACCATTCCCATGGCAGCTGGGTTACATACGTGATAGGCACTGTTTTGGGGCTCGTGTATACATATATGTGTGTATATGTTGATAGATATCCATGGGCATCTATCTATATATAGAAACATATATACATTTACCTGTGTAGAGATGTATATGAATATATCATAATCTGTGAACATAAGAAAAATTTAAAAAGAGGATATTATCTCCCTTAACACAGCTACCTCACATTGTGCAGAGAAGCTATTTTGCAGGCCAGAAGCTGTGACAAGGAAGCTGCAGAAGAACAGATCAGTCAGGAACTACAGATGACCACTCTAACACCTGTGTTAAAGACATGTGGCACTGATTTTTTTTGTGTTGCATAAAGTATGCTTTTGTACCTATAACTTCTATGAATTTTTTTGCTGAATTGGAGGTGATAATCAATGGACTTTCTGGAAGAAAGGGTGGCAGTCTTGCTTGTGGTAATGGCAATTATACAGAAAAAAAATGTTTAAAATTGTTTATCCAGGTAACATATTTTTTCAATATTTCTCCAGTTATTCTTAATTTAAATCTGCTGCAGAACTGAAAATCAAAAAATCTAAATAATTTGAAAAATATCATAGTCAGATGTTATTCAGTAGCAGAAAATAAAACGGCAGGGTGAAACTGTGCCTGAATGCAGAGCAGGGACATTTCTCCTCAGTAGCACATGGAGCATACCTTGTAATGGTTTAAATAAACAGTGCCACTGATAGAAAAACAACTTGCTGCTGGAAAACATCAAGATCAAGTATTTTAAGAACAATAGCAAACAAAACACCTCATAGTAATAAATGTTGATGAAAACAGATGTAAAATTATAAATACATCATTCTCATAATTCCTTTCTCAGAACAAAGCAGTTTAATTGGGTTCTAATGTAAGAACTATTAATATAAATATAACTAAAATAATTAAATTCAGTGTGGTTAATCCTGGAGATAAAGTGTAGAGTCTCTGAAGACCTCACTTCTGAATACATTAGCTTGTCTTATGTTTTCACCAGCATGGGGAAGACTTAGGAAGTGGATTTTTAATAGAGTTGTGTTGCTGTACTGAAGCAGTGAAAGGGTGCTCAGGGCTGTGCAGCTCTGGCACAGAGCAGGGATCACTAAGCAGTGGCTCCAGCTGGAAGAGTTTTGGGTTCAAGGTGGGATGCTGCTGACCCCCACTCCTCAGGATGCTCCTGCATCATCCAGCTCTGCTCCACCACAGCAAATGGCACTTCAAATATACATTCCCTGTACTGTGAGACTTCTGGAAAGGAAAGTCAGAGGCTCAGTTCCTGGCTACATGGTAGGTTCCAGAGGCTTCTGTTTGGATGGATTTCTTAGGTGGACGTGGTTGGCACTGCAGAAAGGACAAGCAGTTGGAGTTGAATGTGCAGAGTTGCTCTTATTCCTTGTTTAAGCAGAAAATGTCTTTATCTTTGGGGATTTTTACATTGGAAATGCTGGGGCTGTCAGTAGCCTGACTTTTCCTCATCATCCTTTTCTCTCTTTTGGTGATGGCAGCACTTTGTGTAAATCCACTGCAGTAACTCAGTCTCTGACAGGATGCTGAGGGCTGTGGTGCTGTACTGAGTGAGTCACCAAATTATATACTAGAAGACTTGGGAACTTTGGGAGAGAGAATTTCCAGATCTGGTCACCCCATGGGCCCAATACACCCAATTTGTCTGAGCCTTGCTCTTCCAGAGCTCCAGCAAGATGCTCCTGTCCCTGGATACTGTTGAAAATCTAAGGAACTTGCACACACACCTGGCAGTCTCAAAGCAGACCCCAGCAAGAGGAAGGAGAAGCAGGCAATGACCACAAAAAAAGGTATATGAAAGGGATAAGTATTGTTTTGTGTGTTCTTCCTTCAGGTTTGGGGTTTTTTTTAATGGATTTTTACCTCCTATCTGCTATTCTTCAAGTATAAGTTATTACTGATGATGAAAGGAAGTAATCCTTTTGGATACTCACCAATGTTTGTAATCACTTGATGCCAGAATTTTAATGTGTCAGGTTGGCAGAATATATAGATTTAAATATTGGATTTTGAGTGTGTGTCTGCAACATGTTGGTTTTTTTCTCTGTGTGTGTGTTTGCATGTGTGTGTGTTTGTTCATCACTTATGGAAGAGTGTTTAAAAATAAAGATTTCTGTGTCTCAGCTACACATATGGAATTGTCTGTACTAGACCTTTCTTTTAAAATAACAATCTTTGCTCTCTATGGAAAGAAGAGACCTCTATTAAAAGAGCCTCATCTTAGTCTCTTCTTATTGTCTTAATTGAGCCTTTGAATTGCAGTCAGTAGAAGCTCACAGCAAGTATCCAATCAGATGTATATTTTTAAATTAATCTACATTTGAATACCTTCCCTGATTTCCCACCAGCACCTGCAAAGGGGAAAAAAAAAGGGAAAAAAAAAAAGGACAAATGTTTGAAAAGAAAAGGAATACATTTGCAAGTTTAATTTCCCTAGGGAGAAGTGAGCTTTTCAGAGCAACTTTGATATGTTTCTTTCTTCTTTGTGTAACCTGTAGTTTAATTTTGGTTCTCATTTTTGCATTGACATTTGCATGATGAAAGAGGTTCCACTTTTCTTTTAAAGATTGTTCCAGAAAGTCAAAATTATTCATAGGAGAAAACCATTAATAAAATGAAAATCTAAAATCTGTCTCCTTTTTCAGTAAATACAATCCACTACGACTGGCAGTGCTTTTACTGATCTGATGAGACAGCTATGTCTGATCATCCCTGGAGGTGTTCAAGGCCAGGTTGGATGGGGCCCTGAGCAACCTGGTCTAGTGGGGACCTCACTGCCCCTGGCAGGCGGGTTGGAAACAGATGATCTTTAAAGTCCCTTCCACCCCAAGCCTTTCTATAATTCTTTGATTCTACGACCATATTTTTCAGAAGGTTGCATGAAATATTGTTGCACTGCTGTTTTCATAGTGATTCTGTGAGTCTTCATTTTTAATAGAATGAGGCATCCCAAAGACAAAATTTTTGATCTTCAATATTGAAGATATTTTCAGCATATTTTCTCAGACTCAAGCAGATGCTTGGGCTGCTCAGCATCCCTTCTAAACTCTTCCTTCCTGCCATCCATCCTGCAGCTGAGTTGATTGTGAAACTGGGAATGAAAGGACACAGAAAATCATAGGAGCAGAGCAGAAAATTTCTGTGATCTGTATTTATTAGAGCCAGAGGCCTGTGGTTCATTTGCTGTTCAGGCATGTTTTACACAGGGATTTCCTAATTTGCTCTTGACCACTGAGAAAAAAAAAAGCAGCACAACCTAGTACCTTGTATACATCTCTATATCTATGCATCTATACCTGAGATGAGATGTTTGCTTATCACACAGGATCTGTGTTTTCTTCCCTGTGGTTTGCCTGTCATGTGGAAACATGTGGAGCTTAGTCTGGTAACATATTTTTGTCTTTTCGTGTGATGCCTGCCCCTGCCCGTCCTGCTGGGTTCCTCAGCCTGATCAAATGCAGTAGGAGGATTGTAAGGCAACACAGAAAGCTGCAAAACAAAAACCCAGTTTATGTTATACCTCAGGAAGCAGGATCACAAAGAAATTTCTATCTGTCCAGAGCTAGAAATCTAACATTTACTAACTAAAACTTCTTTCTATGCTATATATTCCAGGGCTTTACATACTTCATTCAAAAATAGATGTAGAGTTCAGGTGCAGAGGTATATATGTAAATACACATATTGGTGGTCTTCTGCCACCAATTATCACCTGCACACCTTTGCTGTGTTTGGAGTAGCTCCAGCTTGCAAGTGACCTTTTGAAGGAGATATAAGGCTCTTCACAAGCCCAGCTTCATCTGAACTGCTGGCCCTTTGTGTCCTTTGCCTGTCAGCATTAAGTGTTATCCAGCTTTATTCAGCATAGCTCAGCCCCATACTGGGTCCTAGCTGCCAGCTTCTATCCTAATTATCAACTAAGATATTGTATCAACCTCTATCATATGCTGATTAGCATCCTCACCTAGAGTAATACTGATTTTATAAAGGATGATTCTCTGTGTGTTACATGTTATTGTGTCACAAAGAGTTTGAATCCTATCTGTTTTGACTCATATGTGGTATGAAAAACACAGTGAGTGTGTGAGAAAGAGAGAGACAGGGAGAGGAAAATATATTTAGCAGAAAATGTGACAGTAATTCTTGCAAATGTGGAGCCAGCTGATATCCTTCTTGGTCAAGCTCATATTCAAGTTTTGGTCTTTTACTTTAGAGTTTTTAGGTTTTTTTCTCCCGAGTTGAAACTTCTAAGCTCTTTCTCAGTTTAAAAATTTTAAGTGCACATCATCTCTAACTGGGGGAGGGCTTCAAATATCATAGGAGAGCTCTTGGGCTGAGAGTAAAGGGCAGGTAGGTTCAAAGTAACATGTAATTTTTTAATTTATCTTTTTAGTTTTTTTGCCATTACTAATCAAGTTTGACTGTCATGTGCAAGGATTTTTATTTCAGTTCTCTATTTAATTGTATTCCATGAAATCCTTTCCCCAAGTTTTGTGTGTGGACATTCATAAGCACTGTCTGCTTGAGATTCAAAAGCAGCCCCAAAGTATCCTGGTATTTCAACCATATAGGTGAAGATCTTGTCCTTAGTGGGGAATGCTCCAAAGAAGTCATGTTCTTGAGGGAACCTTGTTTTCTGTGGAAATCCCTTGCGTCAGTGTTTTGCTGAAAAGCAGTAAAACTTAGTGAGCTTTCTTTGGTCATTAGGACAAAAAAAAAAAAAAAGGTGGTTTGTTTTCATAAAGAGGAATCCTTAAGTTTTTAATTTTAGGAATCAGCCTGTGTTATCTGTGTGCAATAGCAGGTGAACCTCCTCTTGCAGGAAAAGGTTTGATGTAGGCAAAACATTGCCTGTAGGGACTCAGTCTAGGGGATACAAAAAAATGTACTTGGTGTTTGTCAGCAGCTAACATCAAGGAGAGCTCTTGGAGACTGCATGAGTGTGCACCTCACTGCTCTGGGGCACCAAGTTCCCTTTGGATCAAGTCCTAAACACAACTCCGAGAGAGAGAGGGTAACTTGCACTCCTGACTGCCAAGCCAGCTCGAGAGTAAAGGAGAGAATTCACACTGTACAAGAACTGGAACACTGCCTGAAGCCAGAGATGTCCACAGACCCTGGAAACACTGGCCCCACCTGTTGCTTCTCCTCAAGAAGGTCAGGGTCAGAGCAGATGATGTCCTTGATGGCCCTGATTGCATCAAGTGCTACTGGTGTGCTGCTCTGAAAGCAGATGCTTCTTATTCTCTGGGCTTTTTCTGTGTGTGAGGGGTGGTGTTCAGTTGGGGTTTTTATTTTCCTGATGACTGTCAAGCCATTGAGGATGATGATTTTGTGTTATTCTTCAGTCTATCCTTTTGTGCTACTATCCTGTGCAATAGAAGATCACCTTGGGCAAAGGACCTTGCTTCTTTGTCAACAGAGTCTGTGCTTCCACAGCACTGATCACAAAAACCTTTTCCGTTGTAAATTTCACACACATCCTAGGAGACACCAGGTATGTACAAAAATATTAACTGCTGAAAATATACAAATTTTTTAAAGAAACTGGTGTATTCCTGGAAGAAGTAGGTTGTTGCATTAAATATTTTTCACACTTAAGTCACTTTTCCTATTTTATTGATGTTTTTTTCCTATCTAAAATGTAGGCCAAATGTTTCTTGTTTGTTCAGAAATTGAGCAATAAAATGTTTATTGCTCACACATTTCTTCACTTCCTGTTTACTGGATCATTCCTGGTTAGTTTTTCTATTATGTCCTTATTACTTCTAATGGTCGAATGTCAGAATTTTCTGTATAGTTGTGTTATCCCACATTTTAAGTTCAAAATTTACTGCATCACTAACAGTTATAAAATAGAATGACCAGGATGTGGAAAAAGCTAATCTTAGATAGAAATCTTAGCATGTAATTTTAAATTGCCATTTTTCTTGCTGCGTTTTTTTTTAATCTCCTCACTGGTGTATGTACGTACACCCACAGAACCAAAACCAAGGCTTGCTAATAGGATCACAAGAAACACTTAATCTTATTGGAAACAATTTGACATTCAGGTGTGATCTTCAGTGCTTCTGAATTATCCTCCAGCCTAAAGCCTTTCTCTTCATTCTTTACTGTAATAAAAAAAATAAATACAAATCTTCCACAGCTCTTTAAATGTTTTAGTCCCCAATATCTTACCTGATAAATACAATGGAATCAAATCAGCTGCAGTAATTCCTGATTTCTTTTTACTTTTCCTGTTTGTATTTTGAAACAATTGTCTGTTTTACCATCATAAACAGAAAACCTCATTTATATGTGTAAATTCAAATATAATTTGATTTATTTAGTGTCATTATTAATAGGAAAATTGCTTGTAAATTTTCCTTCATAACACACTATGTCATGATTTTTCTCTCACCTACTCTCCCCTTAAACAAGACCTTTATTTTATAAAAATAAACTACTTTTCCACCAGATAGGAAAACTGTATATTATTGATGAAATAAATTACTAAAGAAAGAAAGGTACTATGTTTATATGTCTGTTTATATGAATAATGAACCTATCTGGTGTCAGGACACATTAACAAAAATGCTGTTGCAGGGCTAAAAGTGTGATGCTTCAATCTGTAAAACTGAAGTAGGACTAGGATTCAATTTTCGTAGATGGTAGTTTATTTCCTGATAATGGGCCTGTTGCAATTTCACACACATTCCCTTGATGTTCAGTCACTTAACTGGTCTTACAGGGAAAAAAATGCACTTGGACAGTGCTTTTGTTTTCATGATGCTGGTTCAGTAAGGAAGAAAAGCAAAGTAGTCCCCACTCTGAACCAGCAAATTTTGGGAGTTCTCAGTGCATCATGTCACTGTGAAGAGGAGGTAAATAAAGAAAAATGTAGCTTTAGATGGAAGTCCAAGCCCAGATGGGGTGGAGGCACAACACCAGCAAATTAAAAAAACCATAGTGACATCTTCAATATTAAGTATTTCTGCTTGAGGCTATTTGTTTGGTAGTTTCTATTTATCTGATTATGTATTTATTTTGCAAATAAACCCATCCCACTTCACATGCAAACAGACAAAAGCATTCAAGGGAAGTACAGTTTTTCTGCTACAGTTAATTTTGGAAAAGAACTTGTATTTGACCATAATAAATGTGCTAAAACACAGAAAAACAAGTACATTGCTTGGCTTTGAAAGAACTGCAGGCTAACTAGTGACATTATGGAGCTCTGCACATGATGCATCCATTCCCTGCCGATCGTGAGCAAAGGAGCATGCTGAGAATGAGATTTTCCTTTATTTTGTTCACTTAGCAGGTGGATGATTAGGTTAATTTGATTTAATGATGCATTACAGCACAGATATTCTTCCTTGCAGTCATGAGCAGCTTCCCTTTATGAAGGGGATATCTTTGTATGGTCTGCTGGGTAAAATGGGGAGCAGTGCCTTCCCAAAGCCATCACACACAATTTTCTCAATGCTTAGGGCTTTCAGATCGAAATTCAACAGAACATTTGTGTTTGATCACGTAGGGGTAGAATCTTTCTGGCTGAATAAGTGAAAGATTTTATGCTTAGATGCATTTGTGCAAAAGCCTCTGTGCTTGCACTGGGAGATTACATTGTGTGCAAAAGCTCCTGTCTGTCCATGGGGTGTGATTGGGAAATGTCAGTTCAAGGCAGCAAGGGCCTAAAGCATCAGTTAGTTAACATTTGGATGGGGCTTTTTAAATGACCGAAAATACCACTTATGGAGCAGCATGACAATGTGTTAATTGCTTCCAAGGTGTTGATCATTCTCATGCAGCTTGGGAAAGCATCTGAATAGCCCCACTAAAACTGATTACATTTCAGCACTCTTTCTGCTGTTCATAGTTATTGTAAGTAAAAGTTGTAGTTCAATTTATTTTTATAAAACTACTTCTGATGATCATTTCCAGACCTGATGTCTGAACCATTTTAATTTAAATTATTTCTAGAAAGTTCCAGTTAAATGGTTCAGACACAAGTATCTGTAAGTAAAGAAGTTATAAAATCATTTATTCCAATAAAATATTAAGTTCTCTTAAGTAAAAAAGCCATTAGGAAAAGAAAAAGATCATGTCATTTAAAGCACTATGGAGAACACTGAAGTACTTGTCAGAAAGAAGATTGTGTTTAGTAGGATTGTGTTAATTATTTCTAAAGAATTTTTTTAAAAATTCATTTAAACAATTAAAGATTTACTGGACTCAACTGGTGATGTTGGGACATATTCTATGATTCTGTGAATGAATGAATGAGAGGGGGAAGAGCTGGGAAGACACAACTGCATTATCTCTCCTGCACAAGGTGCAGCCAGTGGGCCTCTAATGTCTCTGCTCCTTTTCATGTCTATTTCAGTTCTTCCTTTGCTGTGACTACTCCATCTCAGGTTTGAGAGGAAAACCTTCCTCATAAAGCCTGCTTTGTACATCTCTGAAACAAATCTGAGCTGCCCTTGTGAAAACAAGATGATTTTTTCATATTGCTTCTCTCTGTGATTGTTCCAGCCCAATGTGACAAATTGTTTCTGCATAGCTGTAACTTTTCAGAATAAACAGTCCTGGAATGGACTCGTGATCTTTAGATTCTGTACATGAACAAGCCTAAGGATTGTCTGTTATAAAAGGAACAATTCAGTATTGCCTTTCCAAAACTCAATTTGATCTAACTGAGCTTTAAACTTTAAAAAATATTCACTGGACAGAGCAGATAGATAAGCAGGTAGTTCTCATTCTGCATGTGTCTGTGTCAAATTCCAAAGTTATAAGCCCTCTAAACAGGCTGTCTGGAAGAAAAAGAGGTGAAAACTTTGAGTAATTGATAGGATTAAGGTGAGAATCTGCAGCTTTAGGAAAGACTTCAACCCTGTCCCATCTGTATGGAGAAAATACTGCTTGTAAAACGTATCTTTCAAGAAACAAAAAGGAAAAAAAGGAGAAAAGTATTTTTCCCCTATATTTAAGTGACATAAGACTTTATATTTCATTTATTATTTGTTCGTATATACATGTTTGCTGAGTAAGTCAGTCAGTCGTTGAATTGGTCATTGTAACCTTTTCTTAGTAGTGCAGCCAGTAATTTGTGATAGCAGTGAAGTACAAAGAGATTGCATTGAGAACCTTCATATCCTTGAACTGAACCAAGATTTCGTACTGAGTCTCTGGGCCCAGATCTTGAACTCCTTGTTGTAGCAGTTGGCTAGTCAGCTGTAAAACAGCTAACCTGAGAACAGAAAATATTGCTGTAATGGCAGTGTTCATGAAACTGGAAGATACACTGACACTGGCTGAGCCCCAGCTTTCAGACTGATCATCATTTTGCTCCATTTTAATGAGCAGTTATATTACAGTAAATGTGCTGGTTGTATACATGTTAACGTGTATATTTGCTTGCTTTGCTTTTAAATAAAATCCCTTCAAAGTGTGCAGAGCTAGTTTATTCAGTTACCTTTCAGTATCACATATGGACTCAAAGGCCATGGTTGACCTCAGATCACAGCTTTAGGAGTTGCTTTCCTATGCTTCTAAATAAATCTCCAGGTCCTTCACAGGAGCTGTGAAACTCATTTATATAAAAACTCTGATGTTTTCTGTAGAATGTATCCTTCGCATGACAAAATGTAAATGTTCCACTCTGGTATTTCTGAGACTTAACTGATTTTCTAGAAGGTTATGTTGTCTAGTTCTCTCTGGCATTAATTTAAGCAACATTTTGAACCTTCCTTTAAGTGACAAAACTATAGGAAAAATATGTAGGGTCGGCTTAACTTGTTTGCTGGGTTTTTTCCTAGCTCATCTTCTGGGGAAAAAAAAATGTATTATGCATCCAGCTGTTGGACCAAAGACCAAGATCTGCCTGCCTGTATTCATTTAGTTTGCTGTCAGTCCTGCTTAATCCTGTTTTCTTTATTGTAATCTCTGTTCAAAGAAGAGAATCTTCGTGTGTCTTGCAACATAATGTTCACCCTAATGTCTCTACTATAGAAATAAGTATTGCAAGAATAGCACATAAATTAACTTGGGGCAGAGGGAGAAAGAGAAACACTTCCAAGAAGTGCTGGAGTGTCCAGAGATTTTATATTGTGCTTTCACTGTCTTCTTTCCTTTGACTGCTTAGAGCAATTGTTATTTTGCATCCATTTGTTTGGAACAGTCGTATGGAAAGAGATGAGATATGTTAGGTGGAACTGTCATAAGTCCTGCTGAGCTGCATATTTTACTCTTGGGCCAGTGGATTATATTTGCTAGCAGCTGTACTGTGGGAAGTTAGAGCTGCCTTCACCTCTGCTTTTCAAGCTAATAAAGCAGAGTATAGGGGGGAAATCTGTACAGATTTTGAAGTAATTTAAGAGGCACTTTTCACTTCTGCATAGGCTAAGCATATCAGACAGATGGTTTCACAAAGATTCTGTCCTCAGAGATTTTCAGTCAAAAAATGAATAGTGCCCTTCTAAACTAACACAGATCGAAAACGAATCCGTGATAGTATCACATATTATTAGGTGAAACACAGAGACAGAGTCTAAAGACTATGAGTACTTTAATGAAATGAAAAAAGCAGTGTCATGAAAGGACAAAACAATAATAGTTTCTGGTTGATGGATCCTTCCCTAGTTCTTCCTTCTAAACCGTATCACTTTGACATTTCAAATTAAAACACTGGGTGCTTTATTTTCAGATACCTTGTTTCAGTCTCTTCTTTTTTCTGGGGAAGCTGCATTTGCATAATCTATGTCTTCTGAGTGATATATTTGAATTTTATTTGAAGTGTCTTGACTCTTTCTTCCATAATGAAAAGTAAGAAGATTTCTGTATATTTGCTTCTGGAATCTTTGCCTAGATTCATATATCCACCACAACTTCTTTTTTTTTTTTTTTTAATTAAAAAGATATAGACCAATAATATCATTACTTTTAATGTAGAATTGAACAATTGTAAATAAAAAATATTAAGGTGGTTCCTTCTCTGTTTTGATAATCTTTGTGACCTGGGATGTGTGTAATTTGAGGACCTTCAAAGCTGTGTTAGGTTGCAATAGCCTCATTTTTTTCATGGTGAGAGTTGAAGTTAATGTCCTGTAGTTGGCTGTGTGAGGAAGGTACTGAGGAATGGATCTGATTTTCAGAGCACCTTCAGCTTGAATGTGTTCCAGGGAGCTTCCTGTGCATCTTCTCTACATCCTAGATTTCGGGTTCTGATCCTAATTACTACTGTTCAAAGGGCCACACAAAACTGGCTGGCGTCAGTGGTGGGGATGGATTAGTGCTGATACCTCCCCTCCCCTTGCCCCTGACACCCTTTTTATTTTCCATCCCTTCCTTTTTCCCTGATCAGTGGATAAACCCTTTAGCTTTCATTTTGCTTGGCCTAAACAAACTTGCCAGTCTGCTGGTCTCCTCTCACTCTGTGCTTCTGGTCTTCCCTGAGCAGTCCCATAAATCTTCTTTCCCTCTGCTTCTGAGCTTGGGTGGTCTGAGCTGAACATGTGTGACCTCACCAGTGCTCTGTGTCACAGCCTCCTTATTTTTGTTTGGGAATTCCCTCCAATGGATCATAGCTGCCTTTTCCTTTCTATGCTAGTAGTTCTGAATTGTTTTGAAATATGCTACCGTGTCTGTCCTGCTTCAACTCAGCCCTTTTCAAATCATTTTAGAGCACGCAAAATTTGTCATTGAAAGTGAAAGACTTTGGGAGGATTGGATTTCATCTGTTACTAAAAGTTCAGTTCATTTACACCACTTATAATTGTGATTCTATTCTTTTAAAAGATAAGTCTACTTCTGGTGTGTCCCAGAGAGTAAATTTTTGCTAGGTCATAACTACTTTTTGTGCCAGAACAGCTATTTATAGGTGACACTGGTCATTACAATCTTTGGTATCCCTGCTAAGCTTCTGTATTGTATTATTTTGTAGCAACAGGATAAAATTGTCCATGGAAAAAGGCTGATAGAATGTCTTTGTACTTCATGAGGACAGAAACAGAAATGAATTCTTGCAACCTCCTGGGGTCTGACCTGTACCTGATAAGGAAGAAAGTGATGGAATTTCTTGGCATCCTGTTTGAGTGTTATGTGCCTTTGGACTACTCACTCCTGCAGTACCAAACCCCTCTTCTGACTGGCACCATCATATGTTCTTAATCAATAACACTTTTATACACAACCGATAAGATTTTGTTATATAAAATGTCTTCCTGGGAAGCAGCTTCCTGTGATAAGGATGTTTTCTATGAAGTCTAGGCCAGGCTTGTATGGCATTCAAAGTGAAGATCTTTTTATCTAAAGTTTGAAATGTATGTGTATGTCAGCTAAAATAATAAACAAGAAAACAAAAAAATCTTTAGTCTCTAAGTCACCTATATGTGATGAACCATTCACTGAATTATGATCAATACAAATGTGTTGTGTATAAAAGTGCCCAGAAGTGAATGAGGTGCATCTGTAGTTTATGACAGCCTAAAAGCACAGATTTAAACCACCTGTGCATTAAGTAACATGTGAGCAACACAGCCTAGATTGGAAAAGTAGTACAAACCTAGTCCTAGACCTCAAAATATACAATAAAGATATTATTTTGTCTGAAAATGTGGTTTATTAGTTTTGAAACTCTTACTTTAAGTGAGAATCTTATTTCCCTTGGATCCAATTCATCTCTGTTCTCTGAGTAAGAAAAAAGAATTGGGTCTCTGAAACGATTGCTGTTGTGGCAGCCACAAATTACACTGTGGTGCTACTAATTCCTTGTGGAGCACAATGCATTTACAGCCTCCTTTTTTTATTGATTCTTGCTGTTAGTCTGCATTCAGCACTACAATAGAGATACAGAATTTCCAATGTAATTTTTAGCAAAAATTATTATTATTACTGCTGTTGTTATCATTGCTATTATTATTACTATGTTGCCTTTGAAGATGCAATATTGCCAGAAGAAATTGAAATAATTGTGGTTTTCATCTATGGGTAATAATCTGTTTTCTTCAGTTACTTTTTTCGGTGAGGTTTAGAGCAGCTATCTGTGGCCAAGAAAATCCCAGTGTTCTTTCTGCCTTTATTCTGAGTGACTTTGGTTTAAGCACACTTTAAGCGTTTACCTTATGTGTCCCTCTACCATCATTGGTTCTTTGGAAACAGTGTGGTTCTTGGCCACAGAGTTACATAATAAAATAAAAAAAAAAAGAAATTCATATTACAGTGGAAAAGTCCAAGTAATTCAGTTTATAGACGGTCATCAAATGACCTCCCTATTCAAGCCCTCAGGTTTTCATGAGCCAGTATTAAGACCAAAAGCCCCCCTCTACGTGTATTTATGCTTTTGCAGGTGAAATTGGTTCCTTCGTACCCAATTTTTACATGCTAGTTGTATTTCTACACACAAGTGCTTTTCTCTTTTCCTTTTGGTTTTTACATAAATTGCAAGAGCATTGAAGCACAAAAATGACACAAGGAGCGATGTCCAGTAACAAAACCTTAAGTCCTCAGTCCATCTCAGTCTGTCATAATGTATTCTCTACACAGTGGTTTGACCTCTTGTTTGTTAAATTCTATCTTAAGAACCTGGGTTTTCTTAGTTTTCCTTTCCTTAGTTTTCCTGAAGAATCTGCAACACTACAAAAAGCATTTCAGTGCTTCATTTCTGTTTCACTCCTCTTTCTCACCCAGTAGTTTGTAAATGCTTTCAAGTTCTGCAAAGTACTACCACCTTCCCACAGGCACAGACTGGGTAAATACACAGGGGGAGGGAAACACTCTTTTTGAAGGACTGACATTTTACTTAGAATTTACATTATATAATAAATTTATTATAAATATCTAGCATTTGGTTTCTGGTCTTTCATATCACCTCCTCACTTTCTATACTGCATGACACATCTCTCTCTAAATAATTATTTTCCACATTTATCTATCTGTGGTCTATTATTGCCTATTTTTGAAAGATAGACTAGTATTTTACTCTAGAATCCTTCCTCTTCAAGGAGGACTTGAAGTGACTGAGACACTTACCCCTCAATTTCTTTCCCATCTCTTTGTGTTAGTACTTCTGCTGCACTTTTTTTCTTCCCCTCCCTTTCTTCCTATCTGTTTTTCACTCCTTTGCTGGCAGAGGAAGGGTGTTACTTGTCAGTCCCTCTCCACCATGCAGGAGCCATATCCTCTACCTGATTTGCATTCCCTTGGCATCTCTGTCTTTTCCTTCTTCCTTCAGTGTTGCATTTCTTCTCGACCAAGACTAACAGTCCCAATCTCCCGCTTAGGACCTTTGTTCCCTTCTCACCTTCTCTCCCTTATATAGTATCCATCTAAGCTCTTCCCAGCTCTTGAGCTGCCCATAAATCCATTTCCTATGCTGCAATTTGAAACCTCTTTTAACTTGACATCTTACCTGAACTTTATTGCTGGTAACAAACTATCTCTTCTAGGTCATTAGTGAGCACATGAAATGTTACAGAGACAAATTACATTACATCTTTGGAAAGAAAGGTACGTTGGGAGGATTTTACACTTTATTACATGCTTCTCTGCTGTTGAAGATCTGGAAGAAAGAAAATTAAATACAGTTTTACAACACGGCAGTAAGTCAAAGAAAGCAGCATTAAAAGCTTAAATTTGGAAGAGTCTGCTAATGATTCTACTTCCATCTTGTTACCAAAACTATTAGGAAGTGTCTTCTATGTAAAAATTTTTGAGCATGGACAAATAAAGGTGTGCACAAAACACCATGGAAAAGTCTGCAGCACGGTGAGTTAATGAAGAGACAGAACAGAGGATAAGTTAATGTGCTCACAAATTAATTTTGAGTACCTTTTTGCTAATGGCTTATCTCAGTAATGCAATTTTGTGAAGAGGTGAGCAAGTATCAGAGAACATGAAAAAGTGAATCTGTGCTTGCCAGGATGTGCAGCTATGAAGGTCAGTGTAGCTTCAAGATGGACTTTTTAAATCAGTGAGCATGGGAAGTAAGGAAGTTTTTTATGATTGGACTTGCTTTCCCAGAATTACCTGTAGTGATGTCTCTCCCCTGCTGACCTCTCTCTGTATCCCTTTTCAATTTTGTTTTCTCCTTCGTCATTTTTTGTGCACTTCTCTTCTACTGCTACATTCTCATGCTTGCTAATGACCTTTTCTTCAGCTCCAGCCCTCTTTCTGTCCTATCCCATCAGCCTTCCACTACCTCGATTTGTCTTCCTTTGCCCTGGTATTATATCTCATTTATTTATCTCCTCTTCTAATTTGATTCTGTTACTATGAAGAGTCAGAACAAAAGTGAGTGGAATAGAAGTGTCATTGCTGTTCTTAGTCTTCACAATTATTTTTTTACTTCCTCCTCACTTTCCCTACCTAGCTGTACTTTTAAAACAGTTTTATCTTTCTCAATTGAAGCTATTAAAAATATGGTTTTGCACACTTAGCCCCAAACCTTAGAGACATCTGTATGTTATTCCATCTTTTATGGTGCACACAGAGAAAACGGTAGGATTTGCAGGAAGGGCATGGTGACAAGCCTTTGTAATACTCCCAAATTGGTTGATTACGTTCCTGTGAAAGGGAGCTGGAGTGGTTTCATGCTCTTCCTGAAAGAAAACAGTGCAGAGATTCACAGTTGTCTGAAGGAGATAGCAAAACAGTTTCAGATCTGGGCTACCTCCTCATGTAGTGACTGGCTACAAGAGGGAAATGAAAATCTCTGTCGTGGTAAGCAAAGGGTGGTGTTTCAGGAGGGGTCAGAGCCTTCAGGACCATTTGGCAGATATAAATATACATAAATGAGATAAGGCACAGATGCCCCAAATCTCTCTGAGCTGAGGTTTACTCTGTGAGCCTGCCAGGAGCCCAGCTGGAAGATTGTAATGTATACAATAAAATAAAATAGATTGCTCTTGGCTTTATGACTCTTCATCTCTGTTTCAGGGATGGGAGGCATGACAGGAACATAGCTTTGATCCTTCCTTTGCCAGTATGTACCCAGAGTCAAACAGTTTTCCCGAAAGAAATGCAGGAAAGGAAACATGTGCAAACTATATTGGAAAAAAATGTTGGCTGTGTGATCTAGCACACAATGAAAGATGCTCTGATAACACAGTCTATAAAAAATTACTACCAAACCCAAAAAATCCCCCATGTGCTCTACAGGAACAGAGCATATATGGCATTTGATCTCCTAATTTTGATTTGAGAAATCCTTCATGAATGCACAAGATGAAGGAATCTGAAAACAAGGCAATTTCTTGAAGTATTTCTATATATTCAGTCATGAATGAACTCAGTTATTCATGAGTAAGTAAGTTATATTTTTATCAGTTTCGGTCTTGAGTACTGGAGGTTTTACATTTTCTACAAAACTCTGGGAAGGGTTTTGTGGATAGATGCTGGAATCAGTTGAAAGACAACCATGTGGACCTTTCTGAACTAAAAATCTAGTGTGTAGTTGCCCATGGCCCAGAAAGTTAGTTTGGAAAATTTTATTCTCTTTTAGTTAAGTTTTGGCTGCTTCTTTTAGTCAGGAGACATCAGAGTAATGAGGGGGAATCTGAACAACTTAGAACCACACCTTCTTCATCTGCCAGCCAAACTTTTCAGTGTTCTAGAATGTTTTCAGTGTTTTAGAATAACTCCTAATAACAAGGAGTTAGTTAGTCATGAAATGGAGGGTTAAGATTTGGGTAGCTAGAAACTAAGAACCAGCTTGAGGTGCTCAAAAACAAATTTGCATTTTCCTCCCTATGTGGTTCCCTCTGTGAAACACTTGGTATATTTCTCCCTCACAATGTTCTTTGGTGCTTACAATGGTATTAAAAGTCATAGCCTTGAAAATGACACCTAAATCTGGTGTCCCTCATTGAATTAAATCCTATTTCATATCAGAAACAGCTCTGTGGGAGTGCATCTTTCTGGGAGAGGAAATTATTTGCTCTTTGGCCTTTCATGTGACATCAACACTGATGTGACATCCTAATAGTGCAGCCTCACTGCCTGTCAGCTCTTATTTTTCTACGCAATAAAGTAACATCTTCTTAATTATACCATAAAAACTGATGACACAGTATCCTTAGTAGTACATAGAAGGATCAACTGTCGTAGTACATAATTATCCTTTCTTTTTTTCTATATTCTAAAAGTCATCATTTTTCATGAGATCTAAAGTCTGCAAGTTGTGTGATAATTAATCACTAAAAAACTGGGTTATTTCATATGTGTCTGACAAATGTTCTTCAGAAATGGTTCATTTTTCTATGTACAAAAAATTTCTCATAGAATTATAGAAGTTTATAGAAGATTTTTTTTTCATACACGCATTGAAAAAAATAGGAAAAATTCTCCCAAGTGCTGTAAATTAAAGCCATAATTTCTCTGAAATTTAGTTCAGCAGTTACTTATTGCAATAGCCATTTAGAAAGTAATTTACATAAATGTCATCTCTGCCAGTGTTGATTATATAAAGATGTTACTGGTAGCTTCAAAATATACCTGATTACTTGAGGATGGCATTTTTCATCACGCTGTGTTTGTGGATCTGAGAACCCAAGTCTGCTGGCAACTCTTTACAGCCAGTGTACACATTCAGTCATTTGTCATCCAAAAGGAGTTACACCGTTCTTTATACAGAGATAAAGGACATTTTAGTTGATTTTTGATGTCAGAGTTGCTTTTTCTTTATTTCAAAATTTCTGCTGGTACAGCAAATGTTTTTTGTTAAAAAGAGGTACTGTATTTTGCAGTTGATGAAATCCTGTTTACATCCACATGCAAAGAGAGTGTTTTTTAATTGTAGCTATAAGGTCAAATTCTCATCCTGACTATAGCCCTAGAGAAGCTCCACTCTGCTTTTGATTCACTACTGACAGTCAAGAAAGAGAAGATATATAAGTGCTCAATGTATAACTTGTCTATTTTATTCATTAAATGATTGAAGGATTTAGTTTTCATAGGGGTGCTGTATCAGTTTGTGCCTCTTTACCGAGAGCAGCATGGTGAACGCGGATGCTGCTGCCAGGAAAAGCCAGCAAACTCGAGACTGTGGTACACATCAGACTGGAGTGTATGATAAGTCTCCTGTAATTAACCAAGAATTCTTTGTTGTTGTTGTTGTTGTTTTATTTGGAAAATTGTTTAGATTTTGATCTTTTAAAATAAATCATAGGAGGAAGATACCACATTTATTTCTGGTTTTGGCCTGAGCCTGGACTCCAGTGTGGTAGAGAAATCAAATACACTGTTGCTCTGACCATATATGCCACTTAATCTCAAGCAATTTCATAGCTATTGCATTTCAATTTCATACCCATGAGCTGGATTCAATAGACGAAACATAACCCTACATCATATCTTTCTTTTCATGTAAGCATGAGAACTTTTCTCTGAACTGTTCCTGAAACTTGTACCTTTGCAAGGATAATTCAATTATCTTGGTGTAATTAATTTTCTTAACATTTATTCTTCCAAGGCAACTTTTTCATGAGGACAAATATTGCTGTTGCCCTTATTATCCTAGGAAAATGTGACTTTTTGCCACAAGAGAGCAGACATTCTGCCAGATTCATGTCTGTATTTTCCCTATGCAGATGAGACTAGGTGCTGTTCAGAGAAAACATGAATTTTTGTTTGATTTGTTTCACAGATATTTCTGACTGTTTCTGAATACAGTAGAGCTGATATTTGACTGTGGGACAACCTAATTTTGTTGACCCAGTTTGCTTTCAAATTATATAAGTGAAATGCATCTCATTGGAAAAAATAATATTGTTTTCCTTATTCATTCTGCAAATTTCACTTTGGAAGTTTTTAGCTATAAGTGATGAAAAGTTAGTGAAGGAAAGTAGTGATTATTGAATAATTTATTTTCATGCTATTCTTAAAGGAATGTTTGAGGGTTTTTTCTGTCATATATTCATCTTTTGTAGCACATTCTTTGAAGTCCAGTTCCTCTCTGGACTTGAGCAAACTGTCATCAATATTGCTTAGCATTATCCACTGCCCTCTGTTCACTGACAAATTTGTTGACTCTTAGGCATGGAGTATTATTTGGGTTTGTACTTTCATACATAACACAGTTCTGTAACTGGCATTAAGTGAAGAATTCAGGAGCTCTACTTGCAAGAGTAACTGCAACTATGAAAACAGACACACTCACAAAATATTGGCTACTGGAAGTTTCAGGGGTTTTTCACTTTTATGGAGATCAATGGTGTGATTTCTTTGCCTGGAAGCTGTTCAAAAAGGAACTGTAGGAAGTGACTTCCTTAAAGCATTAAGAGTGCTTTCTGGAGAAAATGGGAAAGCAGTATCTTTGCAGATTTGGTTTAAAACATACATGTAGTAGGTCTGCAAAATTTTATACAGAGGAGAAGGTTAGGGATAAATCTAGTTTATTATAAGGCAAGGAGTAGAAAGGATTATGTACCCCTGAGGAAAGGTTCTTTTCAGTCTGATAAATGCAGCGTAAGTTATTTGCTGCAAAATGCCAAGCTATTCTGGAAGAACACTCATCGTGTCTATTTTGGGAGTGCAGGTTGCTTTCACATTTTGTAGTTTGGAAGGAATCAAATAATTGTGAAATAGCCATTTCACATGCCATTTTGTGGGTACTGATAAACTGTGAGTATGCAAAAAAATCCTTTTCTTCCCCTACACATGGTGCAAATCTAAAAGTATGTAAACCATGAAGAATGCTTTCAGAAACTCCTTCTGGGAGATTTTAAGACCCAGAGATTTTGGGTTCTAAAGTGTCTGATACACCAAGAGAAGTAAAATATATATGGAATGCAACAGAGATCGGGTTAGGTAAGAGAGGAACGGCAGTCCAGTGCAACAATCTGAAAGCAACCGGAGATTTGGTGTTGGACCAGCTCTAGACTGCAAACTGGGGATGTTTTGGCCACTTCCACAGAAGGACAGCCATCCCTCGATACCACATAATTTAAGGTCTTTGCCCTTTCCGTGTTAAGGAGGATTATTAGGTTTATCTTAGAAAGGACATGACATTTCCATGGGATTTTTTCAGTGTTTTGTTCTCCTGGGAACAAATTAATCCAATCTTCAGTGGTTACAATTGAGAGCAATATGGATGGAGGGCTTGCAGCCTTGCAGGGCTGCCAAGCATGCTATTCTTCCTGTGCTCCCAAACACCCCTTGGCTTTCTTCTTAAGACCCCATTACACTCTTGTAGTCTCCAAATTCAATTTATTCACTTGAACATATTGTCCTGCTTCAGAGTACCTGCTACTTAAAATATTTAAGCCTGTCCAGCTCCTCCACTGTGCCCTTAGAATAGCCTTTTCAGTTGCTTAATCGTTTTCTTTCTCTTCTCCTTTATCCTCTAATTGTCAACATTTTTCAAAATCCAAAGAGCTCATCACAGCTTTATTTATGGCTGGAAATTGGATTAGTTTTTCACCACTAAAATAAAAAGATAGAAATGTCAACTTGGAATGAACTGGTTTGCTAAAGGAAAATATTATTATTAATAAATGCTAATATAATTTACTGGCATGATTACTGCATTTAAAGAAAGCCAAGCTGTTGCCTGCTTCTTATATTACTACATTTCAACTTTTCAACATGTTATTTAAAAATATGAAGTAGTCACCTTATTATACACCATCTTCCAGGATTTGAAAGCAACTTATACATATAAATGGATTCAGCCTCATCAGTGCCTCTAAATGATGAAAAAAATGACATTTATTAAGTAAATGCATATAGTGCAGATCCTGTCTGCTGGATTTAAAGTCTTGATTTACATTTCAAAATGCTGTGGAGGATTAATCATCTCAAACTAGCCTAGGCTGATTATGTGGGCTCCTTCCACCCTCAGCAGAAAGAGGGAGAGACATCCTCCAGAGGCCTGTCACTACTTTTAAATACCCATTTGTAGGAACAATCCTAGAGCCCTTTAGAGGTACATGTCACTTTCCAGGAGGGATAGACAACTGGGTGAAATGAGGTACTTAACTTTTTGACAGTATAGACCTACTGAAGATAGGCGAGATTGATCTCTTCTCCTGAGAGTCTATTCATTAGTTTCCTTTTAATACCCTCCTACTCTGTGCCATTGAAATACTTTAGATAAGTGGTGAATGGACTGCATGGCACTGCAAATTGGATTCATCTAATAAGTAGTAAGAATTGGTAAAATTAAGCATAAGCTTAAACTAATGAACTGATAAGGAAATACAAAATTCTTTTTGTCTCTCTTGCCTCTAAGATGCTTAAGATTCTTTCCTTGTCACTCTCCTTTCTATTAATTGACTCAGAAATTGTTATCCTCCATAAAAATCTTCCTATACTTTTTTTATTTGAACGTAAAAAGATTATTATCAAGGAAAAATATTGAAAGCCTGTGTTGGTTCATCCTTCCATTTAAATATTAATTCAAATCTTTTTAAATGACTAATTGTTTGATATATAGTAATTAGAAAGCCAGAAATCAGGTGGTGGGACTGTTTTCCAGTAGCAATGGTAATTATTACTTGCATGCTGTCACAGAATTCGATACCTTGGAGTCTGCCTTCTTGGAGAAGGCTCAGTTATGATATGAGCTGATCATTTCTGTGACAAATCATATGAGGAACAGTGCACACCTTACTCCCAGGTCACCAATTCAAATTGCTCTTTCAGTTCTACCCAGTTGTGTTATTTGTACCATCCTCTGAACTAATTGAAACTGCTTTAACAAACAGTAACTCTTCTCATTGGCTCCACTACCATAATTCAATCTTCAGCAGTTAACTAATAGTTAACTATAGTTAACTATATAGACTAGTCCCTAGTCTATATCATCAGCTAATGTCTTAGGTTTTAACTTTTATATTTTTCAAATTCTGTACTGCTTAGTGTGTAACTCTGAAGTTTCTTGTAGCCTGTTAACTTCTGCTCTCTCATGCTAGGTAGACATAACAAAGCCTCTCCAGGCCTGCTCTTCAAGGACACACAGACTGTCCTAGGCCCAAAAAGTATAAACCAAAAGCCTTTGGGAGGGGGACAAACTGAGAGGAATTACATCACTAAACTGAAGCTTTAACTTGAGAATTAACCCTGATGTGCAAATGAACCAAACCTATAAAAGTGTGAAGAACTCGTGACCTCTTGTCCATCTTGGGGTCCATCTTGGCAATGGCCCCTGGCTCCCCAGGGGGTACCTTTGAAGGCCTTTCAAATAAATACCTGCTTTTATTCCTTTACTCCTCTCTAGTCTCTGTTTCTAGGAGGCCTCTCAAGGCATCATAGCAGTCAGTTTTCCTTCAGCTGATTAAAGGGATGTTGATTTTTTTCTTTCTTTGTGTTTGAACTAATGGTAGCTTTTACTTTCCTTGTTTTTTTCTCTCTTGCCTGTCAAGAATTGGGTTTATGTGCTTTTACAGTACCAGCGACATTTGAGTGTCTTCTGTAAGATTTTAAGGAAATTAAAGTGAAACCTACAATGACTGACTTATGGGCCATTTAGAGCACAGAACAAGCACATGAGGAAGATCTCAAGCATATTAAAAAATAATGTCCCATACTGTATGAGCAGGCTGAAGCTTTGCCAGGGACAAAAGGTACATGAATGAAGAGACTGGGGTTGCCCTTGGGATCACTTGAGTAAGCTTTTCAGCACACCTGAGCCCATGATTGTCTCAAGATGTGCCCTGGTCCTTGGGGAACACGCAAATCAGTGCCTTAGTGGGAGTGCAGAACAAAGGAAATCCCATTGCCAATACAGAAATGATTTTCTACGTAGAATGAATGAGACAAAAATGGGGACTTACAGGATCCATTGCAGTGTTTGGTGTTTGTTTTTTCTTTCTTTTTAGAAACTCTTTTAAGGTTTTGAAATGGGGCTTTCATTCAAATAATTACTTTGGAGGGAGTCAGGGGAAGAGAAAGGACTGGAAGGGCTGCCCATGGAGACAGTGTCCCCTTTAGCCATATAAAGAAAAGAGAGGCCACTCTGACATTGTGTTACACAAAAGAAATAATCCTCTGCAAAACATAAAAATTCCTTCTGAGATAAACAAGGATTTCCTTAAATTTTCTGTGGGTTGTGAAAGAAACAATTTTGTCATTTTTTTCTTTCTTACTAAGCTTTTCTTTATCTCACTATCCTCAGGAGGAAAAGACAGAGTTGATTTCAGAGGGAAGAATTGACTGCAAGTGTCTTGGAAACTCTTTTTCACTCTTTTCAAACTTACGTAGTTTAATTTAAGAACCTGTCAAAATAATAGCTGGTCAGTCTGTATCAGTTGTATCCTTTTATTCTTTGACATTTTGAGAAAAAGAACCCACCCTAGAATATTTGCTTTTTGTTTTGTCAGAAATGAGGGAAGTCCTTCATATATGCTGTGATTCCTCTTCGCTATGTGGAATAAATACAAAGATTTTCATGAAGTCGTGCAATTATTTACTTTAGAATTAATTTTTGACATTACATGGCTATAAATACTGAGCAATAGTAATGGGAATATTCCAAAAATTAAATTCTATGGGAGAGAGAAGACCGTACAGAGAGTATTGTGTCCACCTCTAGGACCCTCAGTATAAGAAGGGTGTGGAGCTGTTTGAGTGAGTCCAGAGGAGGCCACGAAGATGCTCTGAGGGCTGGAGCATGTTTCCTATGGAAACATCCTGAGAGAGTTGGTGTTGTTCAGCCCGGAGAAGAGAAGGCTCCAGGGACACCTTATACCAGCATTCCAGTACCTAAAGGGGACAGCAAGAGAGCTGGAGAAGCACTTTTTACAAGGGCATAGAGTGATAGGACAAGGGGGGATGGCTTTAAACTGAAAGAGGGAAGATTTAGATAAGATTTTAGGAAGAAATTCTTTACTGCGAGTGTGGTGAGACACTTGAACAGGTTTCCCAGTTTGGAGTTTCCCAAAGTTTTGGATGCCCCATCCCTGGTAGTGTTCAAGGCCAGGTTGGACAGGATTTTAGCAAGTGGGTCTAGTGGAAGGTGTCCTTGCCATGGCAGGCAGGGTGGAACTAGATGATCTTTAAGGTTTCTTTCAACCCAAGCCATTCTATGATTGTATAAAATTAAATCTGATGTTTGTAATACAGAAAAATTATCCAAAGCGTCAATGTCAGGCACTATACTTTTTGTGTCTTGACCTGAACTTTCGCTTCCATATTACAACCAAGGAAACATCTAAAAATATTTTAGAACTGAGACAACAAAAGAAAGCATCTTAACTATTTTGAAGCTCTGTCTGTCATATGGGTCTGTTTCTACTCTGCTCTTGGTATTGCAACTGGAATATTGGGAACTGGAAAGTGACCTGTCTGTGGCTTTTATAAAGTATGTTGTTCTTGTTCTCACTGGCTACCTGGATTTTTTTTTTTCCAAAGGATAAGTAGCAGGCACAGTATTTCAAATGGAGAGAAGGAAAGCAGCCTGCCCTCTGTGAGTAAGTGTAGCTGTTCTCACTGCATCTCCAGTGAGACCCACTTTCTGAAATGTAGGCTGTTGTGCCAGGGCAGATGTGAAATCTGGGAAAATTTCCAGAGAAATCATTGTAAAATGAGGTTCTCAGCATTTGCTGCTATGTTTACCCTTTTTTCTCTCTTGAGCTATCACTGGCAGCACTAAAAACACTGGATGATGGACTGAGAGCATAATGACTCGCAAAAGAGCTCTGAGGCAAACACTGCTTTCCAGTGTACTTTTACTCTTCCTTGGAAATCTGTAGCCATTTTTAAAGAGTAAGAGAGCTCTTCCACTGCTATGGCACAATTATACTCTGGGCAAACAGGCCACATGCTAGAAAATGAAAAGTTTAGGGTTTTCCTGTGACGTCTGAGAGGTAATGCAGTGGAAGTAATTATGTGATTGCTGGTGGTACTCAGGGTATTTCCCTTCCTGGCTGGTCCTGCTGATCTATTTTACATACTGTGCTTCTGGGGGAAAAAAAAACATGCCTAAATTGAGGAGGGAGGTGTTAATTCTTTTCCTTCTCTAGTTTAGGTTTTGAATTATATTTTCTCTGCCTTTGTCGTCTATGTACTATGGAAGGGCTTGTAACTATTCATAGCTTCAAAAAAGAGCCAAATATTTCTGATGAGTTTGCATATATTATAAAAGGAGGTACTGTTCCACAGTGCACAGTCTCATGTCATGTTCTGGAGCAGTAATTTCCATGGCTATATAGTTTGTTTGCATATTGGACTATGGTAGGAAATAAATCCTCTGATTTATTTACAGAATAAATTTTTTAAACACTGTGATTTTTAGTAGATAATAGATGTTTTCGTTTATTCTTTACTTTTTTAGCTTCTAAAAAAGCACAGAAAAAAAGTGCCTAGTTTTGGCACTTGGCAAAATTTAAGCAAAAGATTGTGATAGGAGTACCATTCCAGCATGGCAGCTGGGTTGGGAATGAGAAGGGTCTGGAAGACAAGGAAAAAGTTTCAATATAGGAAGTAGGAAATTTAAGCAGAGACAGAAGCTAAACTAATGCATCTGGAATGAAACTTCAGCCCCAGTGGAGTCAACAGAGAAACATATGTTGGTTTCAGTAGACCAGCATTTCACCAGATGTGATTATGTAATTTTTGCAGCTGTTTTCTGTGCAGATTAAAATATGCAAAATAGACTGTTTATGAAAATAGAACAACAAAGTGTAAGTTATTCATATTTGCTGAAATAACAGCTAGAACAAGACATAAATCTAAAAAAATATAGTGACACAGAAGACCCAGATTGTTTCTTTAGGATAATACATGAGGCTTTATGTAAAAGTAATGACGGAGAATTGAAAGAAATTATACTGAAAGTGAGTAGTACACGAGTTAAACTGGAAACTCTCTTCTGACGACTTCCCTGCTTCAAACTGTGCAGGGAGGGGTGTTTGCTGTTAGAACTCAACAAAATAAGGCCTAAGCACTTCTGCTTTCTTGTATTCATTCTCTCTTTTCTCATTCATCAGTTCCCCATGATCATGACAGTCCAGAAACCTGGTGGATTATTTTTCAGACTTTTTTAAGACTTTGCTTTATACTTCCCCAACCTGCAGCTTCTTGTTTTCCTCCTCCTGTGATTTTTTTTTTTTTTTTTACTTTCTCATCCAAAATTGAAGTCATATACTCTTTAGAATAGCAAGTATTGTTTGCAGGTTGGGAGTGAGCTTCCTTGTTTCCTCTACTCCCTTCATTAAATCACTGGTTTGTATCTGATTGTCTATTCGCAGCCTTTCTTCTTTCTTTTTTTTTTTTCAGCTATGTTTCCTTCCAAACCCTAGGTTGAACTTTTTTTTGCTTTTTCCATGTGTCTTGAGGTATCAAAAAGGGAAATAGGAACTACCAATCCCTGTTGGTGGGAATACATACAAAGGAGCTGAGATCTGAGAAGCTCCTTTGTAACATTTCAACACAGCTTATCTAACCATTATTGGGATCCTTCTTCAGCCCAGTCTTCAGACATTCTTCTGTACCCATAAAACTCAATGGCAACATGCTCTTTGGCTGCTTATCCTTATTGCCACAACCAAGGCTTGCCAGGGAGATGTACTTCTTCTCATGGTCTTTGATCAACCAGGAGTAGTTTCTATAAAGGATTTTGAACTTCTCACCTGATACAATCTGTCTGTTTTGTTGCAACTTTGCTTGCTTTTGCAGGATCTTCTTCTACATTCTAGACATTCTGCCTGAATGGAGCAGGCAGGGAAAGGTCAGCCTATGCATTTCCATGCCATTTGAGCAAACTTTTTTTGTCATTTCTTTTTACTTTTAAAGGGTGCATTATGTATTTTGATCATTTGATAACAATTCACGATTTCTGATGGCCATTCTCCCAAAAATGTAGTAATGTCATTGCGTGACAACGTTCATTTGTAACACTGTTGAAACCCCAGTAAATATGCACTGGAAGTGGCTGTAAGAGCAGCAGAAGTAATTGTGCCTCATTTTATACTTGTGCATTGACATCAATCTCTCTTATGATTTCTCTGTTATCAGAAAAAGACAAAATTTCCCTAGGCTCCTTATTCTCTTTCCGGTTTCTTATTTTAATGAAATCTTGAGGTTAAGTTAATATATGTGAGACCTTTCTTCATTTGCAGAGGTGCTAAAATGCACCAAAGGGACAGAGAAGCAGAAATTGGGATGTACTGAGATGCTGTGAGTGTGCTTTCTTTAGGTAACCAAATGAAAACCAGATAGGGTGAGACTAAAAAGAATGCCTGATTTTTTTATACGGCTGTGAATATTGGCCATTCAAGACAGATAGGGCCAACATTTCCCACTAGGAATGCATTACAAATACTCAGTTGACCTCACACACACAACACATCCGCACAATGTGTTTGTTGAGTTGCTCTGCACATGAGCTGTGCTCATTTGTTTAGTATTTCCAGAAAGTTGACACATCACTACCAGAATTTAGTAGATTATGGGTGAAGCTGTTAGGTACAGATGAAACGGGCTTTCTCATTTCCTTAAAAGTGTCCCTAAGTACCATATGCAGAAGAATTCTTCAGTCATGCCTTCAGTGAATGTCCAGCTCTAATCTACTTCGCAAATGCAATTTACTCCTATAGTTTACAGGGAGTAAAGGCTTGGGCTAAACAGCAATGCTTCTACAAGGGTGTTGGAGTGAAAGCTTCTCTGGACTCAGGCCCAGAGGAAGGCCAAAGCACAGCGGTTGAATTAAAACCTTTGGACAAGCTGAGATACATGAAGTCACACCAAAGTGAAATAGAAATACAGATTTTTAACTTTTAGTAGAAATATGCGCTAAGTGCCTTAAACATTAAAAAGCTGCAGTAGACATCTTAAAACACAGCTCTTACTGCAGCAGTGTTACCTTTCTACAGAATTCTTTTACTTTAGACAAAGTACAGATAGAGCTGTACTATTCACATTTTTTAGACAGAGTGTTCACATAAAGAGTTGATAGAAACTATATACACAAATCTGTGTAATACCTATGTAACACCTGTGTAAGATTTACAACTGTTAGAATTAGACCAGGATAGGTTAAGAAAACAAAAACTAGAATCATATGTTAATCTTATTGGTCAATTAACAAATATAATCCACACTTCTTTAAGAAAAGATTTAGATTATAGAAGAAACTAGAATTAGAAGAAGAAGCTGTTTTCTGCCTGCTGTTTGCTGTTGCTGCTTGGCTTTATCATGCAACCCCCCTTGAACTCTGCCTTCAAGAAAGCTATGAGACTATGAAATAAAGAACTTAGCAGAACAGCAGCCTCCTTGCTCTCTTACCCTGGTCTGAGAAGGAGGGGTATCCCATCAAAAGCTCAACACAAGGGTCAGGGGTTGAATTTAGTTTTAATTAAATTATTGAAATGGTATGGTCACAACTGGTCATTATTATGCTTATGCATTAAAAAACTTCCTCATCTTGTTATGGTTTATTCTCCATACTGTAGCACAATAAGAAAGATGGCTAAAATGCCTTTATATCATTAATAATTGTTTCTATGGTGGTGGAAGTCATGCCAATTTAATTATAATAATTTAGCTGAAAAAGTACCTCTCTGTGACCAGGCTTTGGCTGTCACAATGTGTGATTTACTTCTCTGTGATTTCCTGATTCTGAATTAATATGAAATTTTTGTTCTGTCTGGATTCTGGGATTTTTTTTGTTTTGATTTTTCATTCATGAGTTAGTATAATCCACACAAGGAAAGTTCTCAAAGATTGTGCAAAGAATCATCTGTGACAGCATTTAAAATGAGTATAAGCAAACATCTTTGTTTAGAGCTGTTTCCTCCTTTCTGCTTTACTAACAGGGCTCCGAAGAATTTATTTGACAGATCCTTATATAAAGTTTGTTGGGGTTTATGGCTTTTATTTCAGGGAAGACAAATTGTTTGCTTTCTGAGAAATTAGGCGTTTTGTGGAAAGCTGGCCTGTACCGAGAAAAGCTTTGAGACATATGGTCTTTTAATTACTGGATTTTAGTACTTTTACTTTGGGAGTACATTTTCAGCTGAAAAATTGCTTCATTTTGAATGCATTCAAAATTCAACAGAGCAATGTGAACATTCAGGGGTTTTTTTGGGGTGGGGTTTTTCCATTTGGAAAGTTTACTTTTTCATGTTCAGGTCATAAGTCTTTACTGTATAGTATTCACTTTTCTTGTTGGAAAGGAAAAAAATCATAAATAACAGCCACAGTTTCTAAAAGGATTGGCAAGTTCAGGTGTCTGCCTATGTCTACCTTTTCCAGCTTGCAAAGCTGAGTACTCTCTCCCCACAACATTCTGCCAGCTGTGCAAAGACCTGCCTGGTTGCAGTGTATGAATGATTTAATGCCCTCCTTGTGATTGCATGAGTAGTTGTATTTTTAAAAAAGGACATAGCGAGTTGGCAAAATCTGTTTTGATTCCAAATAGGAAAGGGAAGTTCATTGGAGGGCAGTGAAGGAGTATCAGTTTTCCAGGTGTGCGTGTTGATGTGCCTCTGTAGCTGTGCCTGTGTAGCTATCCCGTCATCTCAAATCCCTCTGGTTTAGTGGTGTGTGCTTCCCTGTTTGTTTAAAGGGATCCAATCCGAAGCTGTTTGAAGTTCCTGAGAGTCTCCATTACCAGTGGCTGGTTGAACATATCACTACCATGCAATTTACATTTAAAACCAAGTGTGTGGGCATTAAGACTTGCAAAGCTATAGATGTGAAGACATGAGCATTACCTAGAAGAACCAGGAGGGGCTGGTATTTGGGGGAGATTTTTCCCATCGTGTTTCCTGATCCCTACCCCTGTTAGACAATATCCCAAGACACAACACTGAGGCAGCATTCCTAGACAGGGCTGATTTCTGTTCTTTCCCATAGATGCCTTCACCTGAGCTGGAAGTGCTTTGATGCCTGCAGACATGGAGCCTGTGCTCAGCCAGCAAGCAATTAAAGCTGACCCATCCCCTCTTATCCAGACAGCCCTCAGCAGAGCCTTAGGAAGCAACACTCTTTCACAGTCTGTGGCTCTGAGAAGAGGCAATTAGTGAAAGAGCAGCAGTGGGAAAGTCTGCAAGGGCCAGGGAGCAATAAAAGGCAGGAAACTTTGTCCCATCCTACTTAATATCACCACAACTGAAAATTTCCCTGCTTTATCCTATCTGCAATCTCCCCCACACATGTTTAGCACTGAATTTGTCTTTCTCTTTGCTATTTAGCGCTGTCATGGAACTTAGTTGCTCCAGCGAGCAGCTAAGCACCACACAGCTGCTTCAGCTCTCCCGACTGTATCGTATCCCCTTCCAGCTACAGCACCCAGCCTCTCACTGATGGGGTGAGGAGCAGAAAACAACTTGACTTTCACTGCTCAGCAATAACAAAAACATTCCTGTGTAATCAGCACTGTTTTCAGCACAGATCTGAAACAAAGCCCCATACCAGCTACTCTGAAGAAAATTAACTTTATCCAATTCAAAACCAGCACAAGTGCACAGACATTAGCTGGCTACATATGAGGATTAAACGAAATGTAAATAGCATTTACTGTCTTCATATTCCTTGCCCAGAGACTGGAGGGGAAATTCACCTTTAAAGACATATTTTTAAACCAGCAGCAGTTGTATCTGAAATTCTAAAATCCACTATAGTTACCTGTGGACAATTTTCATAGACTTAACTTGAGTTTTGTAGCAAACTATGCCACGTTTGTTCAAGAAAACCTTCCTCTATGCCTCAGTGTGCTACGCAACCCTATATTGAGACATGCTATACTGAAAAGAAATTCTGTAATATCTCCAAGAAATATACAATTAGGCCTGTAAAAATACGCCCACGTGTTCATACCCTTCTTGTCCTTTTCCTCTTGTATATTTCTTATTGCTTTTCTTACTGGCCCTAATCCACAAATATATGTCGATCCCTCCTGTCAATGGGATGCTTGTTGAAATTAAATAATGTGCATGCATGCTTGTCAAATCAACTCTGTAGCTTTGTTGACTTCTCAGGCTTTCAGCTGTCTCCTGGAGTCACACTGACATCATTTATCACTGCTTCTAAAACCAGTTTTAAAAAAGAGAAACAGTTGCAAAGTGAAAATTCTAGTGATACTAGTAATTACTATTATATATTGTAAAGTTTAATGATTTCCCAAATGTATTGGAATTTGCAGATACTCTTTAGCTTGTGGAAAAAATGCCTGATATTGACAATATTTTTATTTATTTTCCTCAGGCAAACTGAAAATTCTTTATATATAGGTACATATATATATATATATATGTTTGAGGAAACTCTTTATATCATAGTCTTGATTTTGTTTTCAGTAAATACATAAACTGATGTCAATATTACTTGTCCTTTTGCAGTTGTGTCCTGCTGTCATTCACAATTCAGTCTATCTAAAAATTGTTCATCTTCTCTTTGTGTGTTGATATTATTTCAAATTTGAGAGTGAAATGAAACTATAATTTCCAATATTAATATGCTCTTATATCATTGTTGTGGTCTCATTTTGTTCTTATTTTTTAGAGGAGAATGTATTAAAAAATTATCATTAAAAAATGATGAAGGATTGCAGACAAGTCTGTGACGTTAAAAAGTGAATGGATCATTAGGCTTCCCTGTTACTTTATTAATCTCTTAAAGTGACCAGATTTATAGAACATCTGTTAACAGGACCATTAAGTAATCCACCTAGACCTGAAGTTAATTAACAGAGCCTTTTATAGTTGCCTCTTGAATTAAAAATACATTTCTGGGGATCTTATTCAACTGCGTTGATTAAAGAAGCTTCTGTGAGAAATTTCTTCAAAATTAGGAAAAAAAAAATTAGACTTATCACCTTGCTGATTTTCTTTGTCATGACAAACATGAAATTGTCCAAAAGTTACTGGACACTGTCAAATACTTTTATTTAATCTCTTCAAAAGAATTTGAGAAGTTTGATTATTACAATTATAGACTTACCCATGGAGAGGCAATATCATAGAAAAAAGGATCCTTGTTCCTCAAATAGTCCTCTGAAAACCTGAAAATTACTGGAGAGAACATATAAAAACTCTCTTTTGTGTGAACGTCTTTGAGATTTATTGAGGTTTGGAGGTGGATTAGGCTGCAAATTAAATTAATCTGATTAAGATCAGGGTACAATGCACTGCTGAAGGAGATAGGAAACGCTGCCTTTTTTGACCATGGTTGGCATTTGTTCTTGGGAAAGCACTGTTGAGTCATTATTTCGTACAGATAAATGTGAAGTATAAACATATGCATACTGTGTATACATAAATAAAATACACTCTGTGCATTTATTTTTATATTTACATAAATTTATTAAATGTTTCAGGGAACCTAAAATATGGAAATATTGCCTGTCAGTATGAAATGAATAATTAAATGAATTGTATTAACTGACTTCTGCTGCACCAGATTCTCTTTTCCGTAGCATAGGTACTTCACTTCTGCTAGGAAAGGGAGGATTTCAAATTTCATCTGACCTTAAAGTTTCTTTAGGGACTGTCTTTGCTGTTTAAAAAAAATGCTAACAAATTCTTTCTGGAGACTGTCATTGCTTCAGCAGAATGCAAATGAAGGCTGTGATTAAAGGATTGCTCTGCTAAAGCCAAGGTCATTGGCAAACCACCACAAATATTGAAGGACTGGCAAAAATATGTGACCCGCTATCACAGAGAAGAAACACAGAAACAAAATTGTTGTGAAGAAGTGTATGTTTCTGAGAGCATCTTGTGCTTCTTTGAAATGAAAGCAGCAAGTAAACAACCCCTTGCAGCTCAGTAACTTCTGCTGCTTATTGCTTCTTGTCTCATTTTGTATTCTGAGTCTTCAGAAGAGCTGTGGTAGTGTGTACTCTCACTTCTCGGCAGTCTGTTAGTGGCAGACAGTCTTATCCAATGAGCTGTGTAGGAGTTCATTTAAAAGATGGAGTGAATTAGCACATCTTTCTGGTTTGCACACACTCTAAAACAAAAATTTGGATCTTACAAAATTTCCATGGATCATGGAGTTTGATTTATATATTAATATTCCTTATACCTCTTTTAAGGTATTTAAGGTATTAAGGTATTCCTTATTACCTCTTTTAAGCTTTTAGGGTGCACTTGGGTCATGGTCTTTATTGAAACATTAAAAACAGTTGGCCCTTTGCTGTACCCTGATGGATCCATGATTGTCCAAGATGGGGGACTATGGTGTGTGGTGCCCTGGATAGCTGTGATCTGAACTGGTGATACAGAAGCCTCCCTTCTAGACTTCAGGACCCAGCTTTAAGAAAAACAGCAAACAGTGCAAATTACAGCACAGACTGGAGTGCCTAGCGGCAGGGTTCATGAGTTTCGAAGTCTTTCTCTTCAGCTCACTTTCTCATAATAAGACAAACTTCTTATTGTAATTTCATGTCCCTGGGAAAGAAGGCTTTAGCAAAAATGCTGAATATAAGCAGACTTGCCATAAGAGTTGCCAGTATCATGAACAATTGCATTGCTTTGAGCAAGCAGAGAACACAACAGCAGTTGCTTAAACTGGCCTATTAATCTTTAAAAGTGTTCCTGGGTGCAGATAGGAGCTTCCTGGCTAGTCTCTGTTACAGTGCAGATACTGCAACATGCATATCAATCAACAAGACCCGTGGAAAGAAATATATATATGGACTGATTCTTGATAGATGTTTCAGAGATGTTTATTTCTCCAGCCGCATGGCCGGGGCTCTGCCAAGGAACTGAGGCAATCACGGGACCCGAGGGTCCTTCTGCCCGCGCAGGGGAACACAAAACAACCAATGGGGAACGAGGCTGACCAGGGCTAGGGAAACCCCGTGTGTCCCCTCAGGGCCCCTCTCCCAGGGCTACATGGCAGGGGGAGGGCCCCAACATTTCACCAGTTTATTTTTAACAAAAAGAGATTTAAAACTTACCATTGAAAACAACTGGATAAACATAACAAGAACAGTTTTAAAACAAAACAAGCCATCCTCCTGAGTCTTTAAATGTCCAAACAGATTCTCTGGAACATCTTAAGGCTGACAGAAGGGAGACAGGACTCTCCGGGCATGCTTTGTGGGGAAACTGAGGCAGGAGAGGGTTTAATTTCTTCCCTCCCCCTTTTCATCCCTCCCTCAGCATCGGAGGGGAGTTGCAGGGAAAGGGAATTGTATAGGGAAGCCATGGGGTGAAAAACGGATTAGGAATAAACTGGGGATGGGGTAAACTTGGGAAAGGGTTCATATTGGGTATAGGGTAAACGGGGAAAGTAGGTTCTGGGTAGGGAAGTTGCTGGGATGGATATTGTTTATAATTTTGTGCATAACGGCTGCCTTTGACTGGAATACCTCCAGGCCCAGTAACATTTGCTGCTTGTAAACCCTTCTTTCCTTGCACTATATCAAATTGTACAACTTCCCCATCTCCTACACTTTGCAGGTAATTTTTAGGGTTATTCCTTTTAATGGCAGTTCTATGGATGAATAAATCTTCCCCTGTATCATCTTGTGTTATAAATCCATAGCTGTTTTTGACATTGTCCTGCGTGGCTGCTGCCTCACCGACTCCAACATCTCGGCCGGGCCCCCGCATTGCGGCTGCTCCGCGCCCTCCGAGCAGCGCTGCTCCGGCGTGTCTGGGCTCTGTGCGGCCCCGCGTTGCCATCGCCGCCAGCCCCCACCCGTGTGCTGCCCCTCTCAGTCGGGTGTTCCCGGGGCTCGCTCCACCTCGCACTGCGCGGGGCCGGGCCGGCACTGCCAGGTCGCCCTTCTCCCACCACTCCTCGCTCCACTGCCGACACTGCGGCTCACGTGGCTCCACCCGCACGCGGGAACTGCCTCGCTGCTGCTCACAGAGCACTCAGTCCAAGTGGCCTGGGCCGCACAGTCCCTGCGCCAGGCTTCCCTTCACCAAGACACAGCTGACATTGCTCAACAGTCTCAGTAATTAAATAATATTCATGAAAATATTCTCCCATCGGCATATATTTTGACTCAAAAATTAACTGTGTCCAAACGGTATTCCAAAAGTCTTAGGTAAGAATTAAATCCCAAGAAACGTAGAAAAAGTTCTGAAACAACCATGCCAGGAAGTGTTTCAGTTCCTTCTGAGCTTGAATTAAGCTAAAATTTACAAATCATTCTTCAAGAATCTTTTCAAGTTTAAGATAAATGTCCATATGCGGCTCAGAGAGCCAAGAGTCTTTCCACGGTTCCTCCATAATTTAGAGAGAATACCCAAACGAAGGCGAGAAGAGATAGATCTAGAGCAGTTTTTACTCACGAATTTTCTGTCCTTAGGGATCGGTGTCTTGCCATCAATTTTCCACCATCTGCACCATTTGTTACAGATACTGCAACATGATGTATCAGACAACAAGGCCCGTGAAAAGAAATATATATAGACTGATTCTTGATAGATATTTCAGAGATGTTTATTTCTCCAGCCGCATGGCCAGAGCTCTGCTGAGGAACTGCTGCAATCACGGGACCCAAGGGTCCTTGCCCGCGCAGGGGAACACAAAACAACCAATGGGGAACGAGGCTGACCAGGGGCAGGGAAACCCCGTGCCTCCCCGCCAGGGCCCCCTCCCAGGACTACATGGCAGGGGAAGGGCCCCAACAAGTCTCAAAAGAGGAAGTTATATTTCTAAACATTTTCAGAAAAATTTTCAGAAATTTTAACATTCAAGTGGATTTTCAAAAGTCTTTTTACGGTGCTTTTTAGTGTCATCAGAGGCTGGGACAGACCTTTAAACTTAGGACCCAGTCTCTTGTGTGTTTATTTCCAGCATAGAATTTATCTCCTTGATAAGAAGAGATGTTATGGTATTCCTCTCTTTGAGACAGAGCACAGAACCCACCAGAAATGAAGAGAAATTTTAAAATTAATCGTATTATTGCTGCAACATTATATTCTTAATCATGCCTTTATCCCTGTGCTTTGTCTTTGTTCACAACCACTGTGAACAAAATATGGTTACTTGGATAATAACAAAGTTAAATCCGGTTTTGGCTAGAGGCTACATTGCATCTGTTCCTCCTATGGGATTATGGAGCTTTTTGGAAAAAAACTGTGTCCTCTCTTTTCATGCATTTCCTAGTGACTTTAGAACTAAAACTCCATGCAAAGTTTGTAATACTAAGGTGTCCATGGTGAAAGACAAAGGGCTATAAAGAATTAATACTTTTAGTATGATCAAGCCAAGCCAGACCTGTCCATTTTAACTGTAGAAATACAGTTCTTATCAACAGTGCAGGAGTTTTCTCCATTTCATTAAGCAGTGTATTTGTTTAATGCTTAGAGACTGTAAACACAGTGAGGTACTCAGGCCCATGAGTCTGATCCTGTCTTCTTTAATGAGAAATATTAAATAAGAACAATTAATAAGAATAATAAGAAATATTTGTAAATATTATGAAATGGTGTGGAAAAAGTTTGCTGTAACTGTTGTGGGAGCTTGTCTTTGAGGCATCAAATTTTAATTTTGTGATATTTCAAATGTACGTGTGACTCCATAGGGATCTCTGCAATTTTGCTCAGCAACAGCAACAGTAACAACAAAGCTAAAATGTTCTTGCTGAGCCTTGAAATTGTTTTATGTTATAAAGTCCTTTTTCAAATGCTTGTCATTTATGAACCTTTTGGACAGAATTTTTTATGGACCGTAATTGTAGTGTTTTCCCATTTTTGTATACTAAGACTTTTCAAGATTTTTTTAACCTTTCCCATCTCTCTGGCCTGAGTTTTCCTGCAGCATTCATATAGGTGGCTGTATATGGCTTGCCAAAGATGTTTCTAATTCTTCACTGTGTTACATTTCAGTCCTGCCTTGCTTCTTTATTTCAGCCAAAATCAGGTATGGCTTGAGTGAGGAACACACCAATGTGCACAAACCCTTGGCTTTGTACAAACCCTTGTCATATTCCCAGTCTCCAAAACTCAAAGCAATTCTCACAGTTTGGCATCACTCCAAATCTGTGGATCTTTCATACTTCTGGATCATCAGAGGGAATAGGTGAGAGTAATTTTCAAACCAAGTACTTGGCTTAATCACGTGTCAAGGACTCCACCGGAGCACAACAACTCTTCTGGGCAGTTGTGACTTCTTTGTGCTGGTGAATTTCCTATGACAAGTGGTAAGACTCGTATTGATCTAATCGCCCTGTCTCATGCTGTTTTTTCCTTGCATGTTGGAGCTTTTTCCTGCCATACTCTGTTATATCTCTGGACTGTATCTCAGACAGAGAGACTTCCACAAAGGGAGGTGAAACAAGGAAAAGACATGGAGCCAGGATTTGAGCATGGGTCTGAATATTGCCAAAGATCAGAGCTCATCTTCAGGGGCAACAAGTTTCAAAAACAGCCCCTTGCTGGTTCTCATAATTTGTTCTTGCAAGTGATACTACCACTACATGAAGAAGACAGCAGTATGCTTCTCTTGTTGACTTCTTGCCTTCTGGCTTCCTTAAAGACATTCTGCTGCATTCCACTTTTGTAGTAAGTTTGGTAAATCTAATTTTAAAATTGCTTGCTTTGCAAAACAGTATACAGATCTCTGAGCATGTAGCAAATTAAACAGTGCAGGGAAACTATTTTTATAACATAGGTAGATCATCTGCCTGACTTCCAAATAAGTTTCCAGAAATACTATGTTCACTTTTAAAATATAAGATAAAATCTGACAGCACTCTCTATAGCCCAAGGAATAAAAGTAGTAAAAGAAGGAGAAGCCAGTACTTGCTAAGCTTAACTAATTTTTTTTTTTTTTTGGAAGGTTGCAGGTATGGAGGGTAGACTGTTGGGAAATGGTTAAAAAGGATTGTAGACAGATTTGAAAAAAAAAAAAAAAAGTAGAGTAAATCAATGTAACTTTCTAACAGTAATTATGCTTGATATGGAAATCTTTCCCTTTAGTCATGGTCTGATGCCATGATTACAGTCTTTGAACCTCTAATCTTTGTAAGTGAGAACCATGAGCCTCTAATCACACCAAGCAGACATTACTTTACCTCTGTACCTCTTTTAACCACTGTCAGCCTATGATGCTGGGGTCACATCGTGGTCTGTGTCTGAAGACTTTGATACTGTGAATTTTCTCTTTTAGTGGTAATTAATTTAGGTGTATCGCATGATTCCTCTGGTTTAGTGTGCATTGCTAGCACAGAGATGAATTTGCTATGTCTAGTCTGCCATGCAGTTCAGACTGATGAATAGTCCCAATGGAGTCAACCCGTAAGTTTCAATTTAAGAATACTCTTCATGTCATTTATTCAGCAGGGTGCTCAGGATGAGGTAAAGATACTGACTGTTATATCTTGAGCAGCCCAGAATCAACATTAGTTCTTCATCTTATCCCATTAGCAGTTGAGCAGGCTACCACAATCACTGAGTGGGCTACCTTCAAACTCTAGCTCATGGAATAGGTAAAAGCCGTCATTTTTAAATTAAAAACAAACAGGGAAAAAAAAAAGAGTCAATATTCAAAAATTGTCATCCCAATAAAGACAATGTGGGAGCTAGTGACACAAATTTCCCTATTTGGAAATGGGAAAAGGCCTTGGTCTTCTTCGGTATTGTCTGCCCAGGCCTTCAAAACTGTTTGTTCAGCACAGAGAGAGGAGATGGAATGTAACTGGTCACACACAAAGCAAGCTAGAATCAGAACCTGTTGTTTCAGGTAACAGCAGGGTGGAAAATTAAGGTTATGCTGCCAGTGGGGGTCTTTGGCTGATAGCTGATGGTCATGTTTCCAAGTACTTCTACAATTAGAGCAGATTTCATTAATGCTGAGACACATGATTTATATCTTGTGAGGAGTAATGTCTCCTTGAGATTAGATACTAAGGAATGTGTGTGTCCCTTGTCCCTGCCAACACCCCTGCATCTTAATTACAAACATAATTGGGTGTAGGGAATTACAAGGAAGTGTGCTATTCCTTTCCTAGCATTATGCATATAAACTTTTATTCCCTGTTGACCAGGTGTTTGATTGAAAATCTTTTCTCCTCACTGCTTAAACAAAATATGTGTAACAAGTCAGAACAGAGCATCCTTGTTACACTTAGGAAATGGAATGGGAATATTTAATGCCTCAGCCTAATGTTCATTTATAATAAACATTATAGTATGTATCAATAAAACAAAAAGTGTTAGGAAACGCTAGGTACCACACAAGCAACAATAAAGTCAAGATCTCTAACATTATGCTTTGCCAGGCCTTTGTGCTCTTGCACTTTTCTATAAAATTGCAAGTGTTGGCTGTTGTTTTGTGAAGGAAAAAAGTGCTTCTCCACCATCCTGCTCAACACACTGTTCTTGTTATAGTTTTCTGTTACAGTGCAGATACTGCAGCATGCGCATCAAACGGTGAGGCCCGTGGAAAAGAAATATATATGGACTGATTCTTGATAGCTGTTTCAGAGGTGTTTATTTCTCCAGCCGCATGGCCGGGGCTCTGCCAAGGAACTGAGGCAATCACGGGACCCGAGGGTCCTTCTGCCCGCGCAGGGGAACACAAAACAACCAATGGGGAACGAGGCTGAGCAGGGGCAGGGAAACCCCGTGTGTCCCCTCAGGGCCCCTCTCCCAGGGCTACATGGCAGGGGGAGGGCCCCAACATTTCACCAGTTTATTTTTAACAAAAAGAGATTTAAAACTTACCATTGAAAACAACTGGATAAACATGAGATAACAAGAACAGTTTCAAAACAAAACAAAGCAAGCCACCCTCCTGAGTCTTTAAATGTCCAAACAGATTCTCTGGAACATTTTAAGGCTGGCAGAAGGGAGATGTGACTCTCCGGGCATGCTTTGTGGGGAAACTGAGGCAGGAGAGGGTTTCTTCCATTTGTACTTGTTGGAACTCTAAACAACACTAGTTAATTTCTTCCCTCCCCCTCTTCATCCCCCACTCGGCATTGGAAAGGGATTTTTGGGGAAACAATTGGCAAAGGCATGGTTTTGTGAGGGAAACCATGGGTGAAAAAACGGATTGGGAATACAGTGGGGGTAATAGGATATTGGGTAAAAGGGAAAGGTGGGATTAGGAAAGGGAGACTGTAGGGGGGGCTTATAATAGAGATATTGTCTAACATGAGTACAGTTTTTAACATATATACTGCCTTTTACAGAAACATCATCAGGCCCAGTGACTTCTGCTGTGTTTAACCCTTTTCTACCTTGCACAATTTTGAACTCCACCACCTCTCCATCTCCCAAGTTTGGGATGCATTTTTCAGGGTTATTCTTTTTAATAGCAGTTCTATGAATGAATATGTCTTCCTGGTTGTCACATCTCGTTATAAAACCATAATTTTGTTTAACATTATACCATTTTACTATTCCTAAAACCTTGGCCATGATGATTTTTTCCTTTTTCCGAGTGGCTGCTGTTTTCTGTCTCGCTGCGTTTTTGCTTTCTCTTTCGTTTTCACTCGCTCCCGTGTTGGAATTGTCAGTGCTGCTGGGGCCGTCGGGGCTGCTCGTGCCTGCGCGCTCTTCCCGGGGTCGCATTCGGGACCGCACGGGCCGCGCTGGGCCGCGCCGCTCAGCTCCCTGCGCGCCGTCACCTCAGCTCTCAGCTGCGCTGCCGCTGCCTGGGGCTGCGCCCACGTCTCGGCCGGGCCCCCAAGAGGTGACCCCCCTGTGCCCTGCTCCAGCGCACGTTTCAGCTGGGTGCGGCTCTGCTCCACCGCCAGCCGCCGCCTGCGCGCTGCCCCTCTCAGTCGGGTGTTCACGGGGCTCGCTGTTTTCCTAAGAGTGTATTTTTAAATACTAAAAAGGAATGAAAGAAATATAAAATAACATGTCATAAAGCAGAAGCATACACTCAAAGAACAAATACCTGTGGTGGTAATCATGTCACAGCATAATATTTGTTTGTTATGAAAGGCGATCTTGGTGAATTGGGTTTTCTCCCTGGAGTTTCAGTGTGGTTTTTTTGTTTTCTTTAAAATGGGTGATTTTAGTTACTCTTAAATTCTCATTAAGTTTTGTGTTGTTTTTATAGACACTGTGAGTAAATTTTACACAAATAAATGAAAGGAACATCATCCTGTTACTACTCTGTAACATCTTATACTTTGATTTATTAAACTTTACCTAGACTCACCACCTAAATAATTGAATCCAAAAAATCACAGAATGCTTTGCATCAGAAGGTACTTCAAAGATTATCTAGACCAACCTCTCTGCAATGGGCAGGGACATCTTACACTAGATCAGGTTGCTCAAAGCCCTGCCCAATAGAAAACATCCACTTGAAACCAAATGTAGAATTTAAGCAGATGTAATGAAATTAAACATTATCTCCAAGCACTTAGAAACAGTATTACTCAGACTCACAGGGATTACATCTCACCTTAAAAGAATGTATGTGCCATAGCAATGATTTCCAATAATAATCAGAATTAATCCTTGGGCTGACAGCCAACACAAATCCTATATATAGTTTAAAGGCTTGAAAAGCCATAGACCATAAAGTGGGACTCTACATCAGTAAAGTATGATTATGGGCTGATCCTATATTCAGGAGCAAACTTCTTACCAAAGATTGGAGTATTGCTTTAGTGCTGACTAAAGAAGGGAGGAGTAGGGGATGGGATTTCACTTCCCTGTGTCACTTCCCTAAGTCACACAATTTTCCTGGAAGATCTGTTGCCTGTGTTCTGCCTCCTCTCTGTTTATGGTGTCTATCTGAGAGATTACCAGCTGAGGAAGTACAGTTTGCCTGCTGATATATGGAATTAAAGTCTAGATATATGCTCAGAAGAGACCAATTTTCCATCCATGATTGAAATTTCAATTGTTAAATGAATCCCAACTGGATTAGTTAGAAGGACGACTTGGTTTCTCTTGTACAGAGCCTGAAATTGAGTCTCTTGCTTTGCAGCAGCATTTTTTTTCTGAGAAATAAGCATTTTTATTTGTCACCTGCTGATGATTAAACTTTTTATACATTTTTTTTAATAATTGCCAGTGAAATTGGAAGATAGTAAATGATCCATTGAAAAACTTCAAGCATCTGCTTGTACTTTCTGAAAGATTCGTAACTTGCATTGAACACAGAAGTGAAAATAAGCCACTTGGGCAGCAGCTTTTCCACCATGCTCAGGGTTTCCAAGCTGTGAATTTACAAATACCGAAACACTCTCAGGAATTCACTGACATTTAAAATCTGTACATCCCAGCAAAGAGTCTTTGAATTTTCTACGGTTCTGTAAACCCATAGTAAATGACTATAAAGATACAGGTTAATTTTTTTAATGCTTGGTGCATTTGACTCACTTTATGGATTAAGAATCTTCAAGTAGTTAGAGAGAAGTGTTTCAGCTGCTAGGAAAAAAAAAATTGATTTTTCTTGTTGTCAGGCTTTCTTTTATTGATTGGCAGTTTAACATTTATCAGCTCGAACAGCTTATGGCTGCCATTTTGTGAAGTGATATTTCAGAGGTCAAGCTCACGCACCAAATGGTTTTGTTTGCATTTCGAAAACTGATCCTTGCTGGACCATCATTATCTGCTTTTACCTGCTTTGAGAGCTCAGAATGTAATACACAAAGTGAAAAGTAATTATGGAAATCTCCTCTTACAACCTTTATCCAGAATTTCTGAATAAGAATTTATTTTTAAAATGTAGTAAGTGCTGTCATGACATTTCTTTGGGATTTTTTTGCTGTTTTCTTCTTACCTGAATCACCAGCAGCCTTGAAACATGAACATGACCATCAAGTAAGCAATTTTTTTTAATCACCCCAAGAGCCAAACATAACAGTTTCCCAGAAATTAAGGATCTTATTTATGAGGTGTTTGTACTGTTTGCATGCCAAAATCTTACATTTTTCATTTGTTGGCAAAATTTATCAAGCTGTTTCCCTATGGAATTTTGTCACTGGCTGTGAACTAGCAAAGTACAAACACTGTAATAGGGTATAATTTTTAAAACAGCAAGACAGAAAACAGTAAAGGACAAATAGACCCACAAGAGCAAAGAAAGTTGTGACACCAACACTATGGACATCATGACTTATTCCCACAGTTGTGATAACAAAGTGTTACCTTGCAATATTTGATACACATTAACCCACCAATCCATATTGCTTCTCAACAAAGAGCTTCTGAAATAGGTTAGATTGAATATGTGTGCGCTGCTTGACAACTGGCATTTCTTAGAATTGACAATTTTTAAAAGCATTTGATAACACTGTGCAATCTCCAGCATTGTTGTACAAAGAAAGCCTTGGCTGTTCCCTGAGACTCTATATTTATAATTATATTTTCATTAAACTGAGTTGTCTGTCAGCTTCTGATTTCACGAGTTGTTTTCATGTTGCAGCTGAAAATTTTCTAAACCGGTATCAGGGATTGACATGCAAAGTCAAAAGACAAATGCCTCATCAACTGGAAATAATGCTCTAGCAAGCCTGCATTTAAAGGGTAAAGAAGTTGTGGAGAAAAAACCAGCAGATCACAAAGGCACATTTCTTACTGATAACTAGAATATAGTTAGGATGGCAGTATTTAATTCCTTTGTTAATTTTCAGGTGTGGCCAGAATAAAGGCAATTAACAAAGGAAAATAAAAAGTGTACTACTTCTGCAACTGGAATCTGCACTGAATATCCCTTTGGTCAGGATGGAAGTAAATGGCCACAGACAGGACATATTTGTGGGTTGCAAAGGGCAGATTGGTGTCACTAGAAATGCTCACAAACTGTCATGTATGGAAGCCAGGGGTATTTTGTGGGCATATGGCTCACAATTTGCAGACATTTTTTACTTGAAGTTGAGAATGGGAAACATGGAAACGTAAATCTGAATTAATTGTTTAAAGTATCAATATAACTCAGCTCTCATTTATCTCCAGTGAGGAGGGTTGGGGTTTTTTGCATTTAAATGACATCCATTCAACTTCAGTGTATTTCACTTATGCATGACCTAAAGACCCAAATCTGTTGTTAATTCAAATGAATTTTCCTTTTTGTACTTCATGGGTAAGCTCTTAGAAAATCTGTAGCACATTAGTAGGTTTGCCACTTTCACCGCTCCAAGTGGAACTGGGATGATGTTTACTAAAATGCACAGACATTATACATCCTGTGTGGGTTACAATGCAACTAGTACTCACCAGGGTAGGTTTAGTATCTGATCAGGAAGATAATTTGAGTGAAGAGAACTTACTGCTTTTATTTTAAACCCAGATCAGTTCACAAAAGTAGGTTCTTTCATTAAACTGAAAAATTGGTAATCTGGATGAGGGGCAGAGGGAAGAACAGAGAGAAGGATGCTTGACTGGAGACATCTTCTCATTTGAATCTGATTATGGAAGTCATCAAATAAGATGTAAATTTGATTTAGATTGTCTCCAATACCGTGGGGTAAAACTGGCTCTATTGTCTGTTAAAAAGAAATAAATTAGTTCTTAAATTACATTCTAATCAAGTAACAGCAAAATTCCTTTTCAGGTTGTAAGTCCAAGGGAACAGTACCTGGTTTTGTACAGTACCTGGTATGATGGTTCTTATGCCAGGCAGAAGTTCCTCTGCACAACTACAAAATAATCAGTGAATGTTTGCAATTTCCTCTCTCCACTTCAACATCCTACTTTCATGCTAAAATTACTGGGGTGAGGATTAAGGATAATTATCTCATTGCCCTTATAAAATTGAAAAGAACTTTTATTTCCCCTTTCTTTACCTTAAATAACAGAAAGTCAGAGGTGTTCACGTGTTTTCCCTCCCTCTCCTAGGAAACAGATCTCATGACCTTTAACATCTCAATGCACCGCTCTTGGTGGCGGGAACACGGGCCCGGCTGCATACGGAGGGTGGTCCGTCCTTCTTCCCCTGGCATCCTAGAGGATTACTCCTATGTCTCCGTGACAGGCTGCATCATCGATTTCCAGTACCTAGAGGTCATTCACAGCGCTATCCAAATACTCCTCTCTGTAAGTTCACGTTTCTTTTCATACTGGGATTCCGTCAGTCCTTTCACACACAGCCTGCTGCTGTTGCATGTCCTGGAAAGGGGATGTAGTAGGTGATAGATAGCTACAGAGATTTTTAATTGTGTTTTGAATTAGAGAATTATATATACCTTATTAAAATGTGCACTGTTGTTATCTTTCCTTATATCTCTTAATGCTCTATACAGACATAGTACCCATTCTGGTCATTGCTGGGATAGGTGAAAATTAACTTGAGTCCTTGGCTCTCATTCATTGAGACATGTAGAGCAAACGAAAGCAGACTTGTCTGAAAAAATTTGCCTAAACCTTTCTGAAGTTCACAATCAATGACGCCATTTATTTAGCCCTGATTGTAAATATATTTTACATGATACATAGCTAAGTTTCTTCCCAGACTCAGATATGGATTAGTCCTTGAAAAAGGTCAGAAAAATATTAGGAATTAAAGTGTGCATTTATATTTAACCATGTTATTTTTTCTCTCCTTGAACTCTGCATTATCAGAATACTCTACCTCCGTTGTCCACATTTGTTGCAACACGAGTCAAAAATGCAATTACAAGAAGTCATTAAAAAAGGCTGCAGTGCAGGGAAGTGCTGGGACTCAATGAGTTTCTTTGGGAGCAACAGCCCAGTCTTGGCCACAGTTTTTCCTCAGTCTGTTGGCTGCTTCTGCTTGTGATTAACAGGTTGTTTGGCATGAACTGTGTGTGATCTCCTAGAAGTGGTAGCTTTCTCTTCATAGCTGTGTGTAGTGCATTGTAACTGGCTGGCCCCAAGTGGTCACACATAGGATCGATCACCCCAGATGTCCAGACCTATTTTGAGGACATAAATGCTTGTGGCTCATGGTCCTAACCATGGCTACCAAGGCTTGTTGGACAGTGGGAGAAGAGGTGTGGTCTGCAGTCCACACCTGCTAGTCAGGTGAACTACTTGGTCTGAGCAGCCGGAAGGGTTGCATATTTCTGGTCTGTTTGGTACTTCAAGGTGTTTAAGTATCAAACTGGTACATACTACCACTTGCAAAATAAAAGGGATCTTCAGAATAAATCTCACTCATGAGTTTAAAATCATTTTTAAATTTCAATTTTTACTTTTTTTCAGCATTAGCATATTTCTCTTTTAAAAGAAAAGAAATCAGTATATGTAGTTACATCTATCATTCTGTCCAGTTGTCTGAAAGTTCAAGATAATTCCTCTGCAGTACTGAATGCCTTTTGTAAGATGCCAAGTGCTTTTTCCTTGCTACTGCTATTAGTTGGACTTGGATAAACTTGTACATCTGTGATTAATGAACTTCTACTTGATGATCCAGGTCGGAAGTAGTGCACTTGGTTTATACACCAGTAACATCACCTGCACCTACACAGGATATGTGTCTTATCCTGGTCTATCAGCTTCTCAGGCATCAGTGACATCACAAGACCTACACAAGCCTTCTCCCAACCACCCTTCAGTCAGGCAGCAAAGACTGAGTCAGGATCTTTTCCAGGAAAGACAAAATTACTTCTCTTGCGGCCCAGCCTTGTATACGCCAACATAAATTATAACCTTACTGTGAAAGTGGGCCTTCCAGAAGAGTTCTGCACATTCAGGCTTAACTGCATGCACCTTCCTTATTTTTGTGTGGCCCTGATGCTCAAAGCAGGTGCTTCTCCCTTGAGTTCATTTGCAGCAGACTTCCCTCACAATGCAATGTCATTCACTCTGCATCAGTGAGCCTATACAAAGGATAATGAAGTGTGGTTAGTTTAAAAGGAGAAAACCATAAATATTTTAAACATTTCCTCACTTCTATAAGAAAAAAAAGTATATGTTAAAATTTTTTCTAGTATTCTTTGTGATTATCAACAGATTTGGAGTTCGATACAGCTGGTTGTTGATCACAGGAACTGTTTTCTTCTGCACTTATTAGTGCAGTACGGTTCTGTCAAATGACAGGAACACAAATACTAATATTAGAATAATAGAATAAACACAATTAATATAAACAAACTAAGCAAATATGAAAATGAAAAAATATAGAAATTCTGTAATAGTTATAAAGCATAAGATGTAACTGTCCTTCCCTTTCTGAAGAAGTGACTGATTGCCATTCTGGGTTAAATAAAAATTCTAATTCAGTTGAAAATTTGAAATGTTCCAGTAACTTATAAGGCATGACTGTGAATTAAATAGTTGTGAGTTTCAGATACTGCTTTGATTGATATACACAATGCTAAAATTAAAATACTGTATGCAAAGTAAGATTTTCCTCCAGTTTTACTACCTTGCTACCCCATCTGTGACATGTTATGATTAACATACCATGAGTCTCTACTTCAGTATCCCTTCCAAATTGCAGTTTAGGCTTGTTTCAAGTACTGTCACACAGGACAGAAATCACCACCTGGATTATCAAATAATTTGCAGTTTCCTCCCATTTTCTGAGCACTACTGACTTGAGGAAGTTCCCATCCATTTTGGATGCATAGCTGCTTTCCTCATTGGGGTACCAATTTCAGTTGTTAGTTAAAAGGTCCTTTAGGTTGTCTTTTCAGAGGACTGAGGAGCTGTAGACCATAAGATCATTCTTTTTACCTTTTCCTGGTAGCTAGTCCCAAAAGCAGACTATTCCTTTTTGGACATTACAACCTACTTAATTTTCATAACATTTTTATGTAGCAATAGTAGTGTAACAAACCATTTTACAGTGTAACAAAAAACTTTATTGGCATAACAAATCATTTTATCATGATAACCCTTGTCCAAATGACTGGGAATGCAAACACTTCCATTTGGTAGAGAATTAGAGCCTCTGAAAGAAGAAATACCTCCAGGGGTAAGTACTGGATACCTGTCGAGATATATAACTCACTAGCAGCATTATTGAAAGGTGACTTTTTATTTTTATTTTTTTAACTGGTATAAAGATTTTTATATGCACAGAATGCTGCAGCTGTGACTGCATTAAACCCTGCTTCAGGGAATAGGTTTGACAGTCATTTATTTAATTTTAACATGGTAAAGCTATTTTTTTATCTGCTTTGTAGTTGTTTATAAAAAATATTTTTATTGGTGAAACAGTAACTTTGTATCTCATCCTGCTGCTGGGTGCCTATTCAAGTGAATGGTAGCTGAAAGATGTTAAACATTTCTTTCAGTTGGGGGAGAATCAAGAGAAGTTTGAGACAATAGGATGCAATTAATAGTAAATAATAATTATAGTTAAATTTTGTGTTTAAAATCTATATTTATTTGATGTAGTGCATAATATATATATTATTTTGATGAATAAATTCTTCTGCACAACACCTTTAAAATGCAAGGCAGATCATCATTATAGAAACCTATTTTCAGAAAACAAATTAATAATACAGTCAAAATGGTGAAAGCTTAGCATCTTTGAGAAAGACACTTCATACAATTTTTTTAGTTATTTGAAAATAGATAATGCACACTGAGAGGATTAAATGCCAGGTACACACTGGCTTCAATAGCTTGAGCATTGAAAAGTTCTCCAAGTTATTGCAGAGAGATTTGTATTAGACCCAGAGCCTAATATGACTTTAACACTGTGCAGCAGAAAGCCCCAAGCCAGAGTTCACTGTGCTAACTCTGGAATTAGCAGCCACATGACTTCACCAGTGCTGAAGAAGCAAAATTAATAAATTTTGGCAGAGCAACGGGCTGTCACAACTAGATGCTTCTGGGCCAGGAGATGTTACCTTCTTACAATGCTGCGTTACACAAGGTGAAGTTAACTTCCTTTCCATTCTCATCACAGCATAGAAGGATAACCTATAATCTAGACCACTGAAGGAAGGGGGGAAGCAAAGAAAGTGATAGCCTAAAAAGCCTAAAAACATGAAAAACACTGAAGCTCTTCAGCATGTTGATGCTGACCAAATTCAGGATATTTTGAAGGAAGCTACTGGTTTGCTTTGCAGAGGTCCAGCTGTTGCCTCTCATAAGCATCGATTATTGTAACCCTCAGGCTTCCTGCTGGACCTACAGAAAAGGAACAGACAGAAAAAAACCCCTAAACTCTCTCTTGCAGAGTCATCTATAAATCCAGACAAAGATGTGATATAGAGAGATTAAGAATATTGAAATTTTTCCATAGTGAAGTAAAAAGCAGTGAGCATATCCATGGGAATAGCTTATCAATGGGGAATAGCTTATCACATACACTACGAAGCACAAAACATACACTAGAATAGAAAAATACATTACTTTCTACAGAATGTAATGAAGCTGTAATATCAGAAGTATAAGAAAAAGCACTCCTGGTAGCCACTTTGGAAACTGGATACTGTGGTCACTGTGAGCAGAGTCACTATCTGCTAAAGTGTATGTCCTAAAAAGATATATTCCCAGTGCTTCTTTGAACTCCTGAATTTATAAATGTTGTACACCTTCCCTGAGAGGTAACAGGCTTCTAAAGCAGCTTTCAATATAGTGTCTGAATGCTCAGTAACATGTCTACCACTAGCAGAAAAATTGCAACCTCTGTATCACAAAATCACAAAGAAGGGTTGAGGTGGGAAGGGACCTCTGGAGGTCATCTGATCCAACCCCCCTCACACTCAGCTGGGTCCACCTAAAGCAGCCTTCCCAGGACTGTGTCCAAACAGCTTTTGATTATCTCAAGGAGAGAGACTCCACAATCTCTCTGAGCAACCTGTGCCTGGGCTTGATAACCCTCACACTGAAAAAGTGTTTTCTGGTGTTCAGAGGGAGCCTCCTGTGTTCCAGTTTGTACCCAGACCCAGCGCTGCAGGTGAGGCCTCAGCAGCGCTGAGCAGAGGGGCAGGATCACCTCCCTTCATCTGCTGGCAGTGCTTTGCCTAATGCAGCCCAGGGTATCAGTTGCCTTCTATGAGGCAAGGACACACTGCTGACACATTTTCAGCCTGATACTCACCATGAACCCCAAGTCTTTTTCTGCCGAAATCCTTTCCCCCAAACTGGGTGGCCCCTACTATAGTTCAATGGATGAGGTTGCTCTTCCCAAGGTGCAGGACTTTGCTCTTCCCCTTGTTGAACTTCATGAGGTATGTTATGCTAAAAAAAAAAAAAAAAAAAAAAAAAAAAAGAATTCTAGCTCTTACCTCATTTTCTATAAAAATGGTCCCTATCTGCCCAAAAGATTCATAATTATTGACATAAATTGATGCTAAACACTTTTTAAAATCTACTTGTTAGTATTCGTAATCTTGTCATCCATACATTTGCAGGATTATCCTGTTTTAATTAACCAGGTATGATGATTTCAAATATTTTGAATTTTCATTATTATTATTATTCATAATAATACAATAATCTGTGTCATAAAGATCATTGCATCCTCCTGTTTGTGAGGATTCTATTCCTCTTACTTTTTCTGCACCGTTCTCTGATGTTCTTAATCTCTGTTGTTCTCTCCAGTATACAAGCATCACATCTATAGGGAAATGATAAGCAAGGATCTGACTTAATTTCTGAATATCTGTCACTAGTCAGTGCCTCATACTGACTTCATGCAATTGTCTCACTTTGTGAATTATTTCTGCCCTGCTATCTTCAAAGAATCTGCCAAATGTTGATTATTTGACGTAAGAATTAATTATGACATTTGGTAGGCTTAACTGCTTTTTTTTTAATCAGAGAAAAATAGAATTTAATTTAAAAAGATATTTAGCACAACAGACATTAAAATGGAGGTTATGAGTCTTGTGTAAATAATTAATCAGGGGAAACACTGTGACTACTGAGCTATACACTGAGATCACAGGCAGTGCTGGAGTGGCTTAATGTATTTCAGGTCATTGACCAAGCTTTTACTACTGACCCATAAATCTGAATGCTTTTTTGGTTGATTTGCATGGCTTGTCCTCTATCCCTGATGTTAAGATTACCTTCTCTATGCCATTGGGAAAGTTCCAGGAACTGCTCCAAAAGAGGTTACAAAGCAGCTTTTGCCCCTGCCAGAGCTGCAGGTTGGTTCATGTTCATTTAAATGTAACAAAAGGTCTAATGATATCAATATATAATGTGGCTCCTCTGGGGCACTGCAGCAGCCCCTTTTTTCCTGTTAGTTATGGCGCTGCTATTTTTATAATTGGATAGAAAAGGATGCTAGGAAGCATATCATATATGTTCTCCAAAGAAAATCCCTGTAGGGGCTGACACCAGTGCTCAGGCAAGGTCCTTGCTTCCTTTATGTTTCCTCGAGTGACAAGTGATTGATTAAGAAAGCCAGTCAACATCAGGTAAGAGAAAAGCATGAGGTAATTTTGAGTTAAGGGCTATAGGAATGACACATGAGTAAAACATAGTTGTCCTGAAGGTATTCCATATTTTCTTTAATTTTAGTTTGGACCCTTCCCACATTTTTTGTTCAGAAAACAGTTGATGTCTTCTTTCTCATAATAAACAATTGTAAAGTGGTGTGGAAAATTAACTTTTTTCATTGTCTGCAGAGCTGAGCTTCAACATTACTCCAAAAAAGTGTATGAAAGATATGCCTGTTCTTCATCACAACCATCACAATCATCATCATCATCATCACAACAACAATAAAACCAATAATAGCCAGGAACACTTGTCTCTTGGCCATGTGAATAGACAGTTATGGTGAACTGTTGGCTTCTCACAGATTTATTAGTAAGTTTGGTGAGATCACCAGATTATTGAAAATCAGAAGAATTTTTTCAGCCTGAGCAATGTTACAGAGGAGTTGTCAGTCTCTGAAACAGACTGCAAGCAAGCTACAGAGGCTTGTGCAAGCCTATAGCTTTCAACATTACTTCCAGTGCTTTTCTGTAGCTGTGTCATTGTATTTGCATCAGGAGCTGTGTCTTGTGCAATTCTTCTGCTGACTGTAGTATTGGTTCAGGGATGCATACAGCCCACTTCACCTTTGCCATTAACAAGCCTTCAGTGTTAAAAAACAAGAGAATATATATACCAAGAGAAAGAAATAGTGAGAGACTGTATCTGCACTAACATTCTAGAAATGGCCTTGTCCTTTCTTGTTAAATTTGGTTAGACCTCATTATTCATGGTAGTGCGTAGGTAGTAAAATACACAAGTACATTTGTCTAAATACTAGGCTGGGTCAATAAACCAACTATGTGAGACAGGATCAAGATAAATCTGTGGTTTTTCATCTCCGTTGTCAATCCAGGGATGCCTGCTTTCCAAGCAGCTCATTTAAAAGGAACTGAAAACACTGATATTATAGCTATTTGCATTCTCATTCATTCATTAACTGTTATGATATGGATTTGTGAAAAAGACTTGGCCAACTACTGCACCAGAGATGGCTGAGGTTGAGGGGATAGCAGACAACAGTTCAAGCATTAGCCACATAGTAGTGCCCTCACCTTGATAGTTAATCTACATGGGAACTTAGTTGTTCTAGATATTCTGTAGTACTTGATACAGAGTTGTTTGACATTTTACATGAGAATTACTGTGACAATTCTTCTATTGTCAAAAATGTTAGTGAGGTTCTGTGCAGGTATTCTGAAATACTTTTATTTATGCAAAAGTATTTATAGTAAAAAGAGAAATCAATGTTTTTAGTTTAACCTTTATGGAGCTCATTAATATTTTGTTGCAAATTATGCAGAAGAACTGGAAGTAAATGGGAGATTTGGAAAATAGCTTGTTTTGCTCCCTTCAACCTCTGCCCATAATTGCCACACCCATGGCAGAAACAGTGTAATAGACTAAATGTCTGCAACATATTTCTTGCAATTCTCAGATACTTTCATTCGTCTTCATTTCCTTCATCTAACTTCATTTCTGAAGTTAACGTGGACTAGTACTGAGCAGGGAACTGCAGCAGCCCAGTGCACAGCAAACATGGTGACCACAGATTCCAATACAAGTGAGTATCTGCACAAATAAGCAGGAGAGGTGGTGAAAGAGGTAAAGGCAGGCTAAAGTGCCTCAGCAAACTTGTACTTCTACATGCTATCTTTAGAGCTGAGCAGAATGCTGAATGTTGCACTAGGAATTTGGACATCATTAGAGAATAGAGTGAAAAGTGTAACAGAGATTGCCAATCTAAACATCTTTTTAGAGAACACAGAAATCAAACATTTTTCATTAAGAAAAGTGAAAGCAGTGTTTGCTTTGAACTTTAGGGATATTTTCTTGACTATATTATTGGCAGCCTTTAACCCTTTGATGAGCTACTGGGACAACAAAGATCCTGGAAATTCAGAAAGCCAGAGTATATTGTTTCTTAAGATATTTGTCTTCGTGCCTCTCAGGACACTCACAAGCTTTCAGCAGTTTGTGAGAACCAGTGCATGATAGTTTACTTGGAAGGTGGAATAAAATTTCTACCTTTCTGCCAAGCTGCAGTTCTGCATTGCCAGGAGTGTGTTGCATCAGGTCTGCTCCAGCTGTGAAGTTGATAAACCAACCAAGGAAATTAACTCCTTTAGGCTAAGAGTTTACTGGGTGATTGACAGCTCTGGATAGGCTTGACTTTGCTGCAATTTTTTTTATTATTATTTCCAAAGAACACAGTTCTCTAATAGATTTTTACATGCAGATATGATTTTAAGTAAAGGTATTTTACTATTTTACTGATTCCTTAGTCTGCACATGTAGTGTAAAAGACACAGGCAAAGCAGAGGTGAGCCTCCCACTGCAGTCTCACTGAGCCTGACAGCAATAGATGCATGCTCACTCATGCTCAGCAGCATGATTCTTTCTGCATATTGTAGTTCATAATCATGTGCCCAGACTTTCTTATATGGGGGAAAATATCCACTGATTAAAACCCATCTCTGTGTGAGCTTCCACTGACAGGACATTTTTCTTTTAATCATGTACAAAATCCACAGCCTAGCTTCTTCCATTAAAATTTGTTGCCTGAATGTGACCTGACTGCAGAAAGAATTCTTCTTTTCTCTCAAATGCAGTCCCCAGTGATTTGCAATCCTCTCTGTTTTTTCCTAAGGAAATAGGAGAAGCCAGGGGAAGGATTTCACTGAACAAGCAGTGAAGCCACCTATACTCCTCAAGATTTGAGGAAATTATTTGATTTTCACTGAGGAAGGAAGTCAAGGTGCATATGCTCATAGAATTACTTGCTCTCAGAACTACTCACAGAAAGACAGACAAGGTTTTCTAGGAAAATATATTTTGATACAGGAAGACTGCAGTGCAGACTAAGTTTTAAATGCCCTGTGTTCTGCAAATGTTGCCTTCATAGCTTTTGTAGCTAAACCTTCTGGTCCAAATTCTCTGAAAATCTGCCTGTGACCATTCTTTGTTTACTATCTAGTATTATGGAAACTGTTAAAAAATGTAACTGTTTCCTTTATATTCTTCAAAGCAGAGCAAGGAATCCCACCAGAAGGTGTGAGGTCTAGCCCAGGATGTGGTTTCCCCTGTTGCAGCCGTGTTGGTGACACGCTTGACTGCAGGGCATGGTGGACTTGTTAAGGGGCTGTTCCATCCTTTGCTATAAATACTCACTTAGCTCCTCTCAGCTGTCCCGTGGAAGATACTGGCCATGTAAACAGTCCAGTTCATGCAGAATCCTTGGACACATTGTGTAGGGAGAGGCACCGAGCTGCAGCAGTGATGCTGCTGTTCTTCTGCTGCTTCTGGGCGTGCCAAAGGAGATGGCTGCCACAACACTCTTCATTCACCGAAGAGGTGTGTGAATAGCTCCATGGGAGGGGAAGGAAAGCAGGGAGGGATTATAGCCCACGAGACAAGGTACCAGAGAGCAGCGTTTGGGTGCCACTGCAACACACCAAGAGAGGCTGATAAAAAGTTTGTACATGAGTGCAGTCAAAATGCAGGTTTATAAAAACCTAAGTAGTGATGCTTTACAACATCACAGTAGTAATTTACGCAGAGTTACCTAATGAATTTGCCTTTTTTTTTTGACTGAACTTTTCAGTGGTTGCCTAACTTGCCTAAGGGTGTAAGCATTTTTAATACCTTTTATAAAACAAAAGAAGTGAGTCTTGTCATTGAAAGAAAAGCAACAAACACAGATGAGAAGGACAGGTTGTGTAAGGTTGTGTCTAGGAATAAGTAACTATAAGGATTTTTGTGTTCTCTGAAGGTTCAGAATAGGTAGACACTGAGTGAAATGGATACTTGAGGCATTTTTTTGCTGTAGTTTGATTATGATCTAAATAGGTAAGATTGCTAGTGGTCTTGAAAGGGACATTGATGTAAATTACTTTATTTGGTGTCAGTAACTATTTCGAAAGGACAAAATCATCTTAAAGTAGAAGTCTGAGAAACAAATTTCATTTCTTCTCACCCATGTAGAAGGTTTCAGTTGAAACAATTGTCCCCAGGGAAGGAGAAGAATGATGAAAAATGGTGTTGTTCCATAAAGTTGATTTTAGTCTGAAAATAATAATTGAATAAATCAGGTGTTGCAAAAGACATCTGCTGGATCTGTCTGAATCTATGATATAAGTAAAGATTTTTCAAAAAATCATTCTTAGTGATGTGGAACTTTTCTAGCTTAACTTTCCACATCCTCCTATGTAAATTAATGCTATGCAGATTAATTGATAATCATTGTGAATGACAGTAAAAAGTGGTGGGTAATTAAACACCCTCTTAAAAGAACATGATCATTTCCATTTTTACTTGTGATTTATTTATTTTTATCTTGTTTCTTAACTTATAATGTACCTGATATCTTCGCACACATGCATAATATAAAAATACTGTATTTTAATAGTGAATTAAAATATAAAGATCAACTTAGAAAACTAAAGATACATCCTGGTCAATTATACCAGACAGCTGCAGTGTTTATTCAAGTAATATGCTGATTCTCAGAAAGGGATTTCAAGAGTCAAATCCTTTGGGTGTTTGAAATATCCTTGTCATTGCCTGGAGGTTTTTCTTACAAATTTCATCATCTTGGTAGCTCTTATCACTAATGGCCAGGGACTGCCAAGTTCCCCTCACTGAACACTGATTTTTTACTTAGGCATGCGGGAGATAACTGGCAAGACCCAAGTGTTTCAATATTACTTCTTCTCTCTTTCCTTTTCCTGGGGCCATGATTCTACCAGTAACCTCACATAAAGATGCTCTCCCCAAACCAGCCCACAGAGGAGCTGAGTCAAGAACACAACTGGACTGCAAGCTTTGCATTTCCTTTTCTTCTCCGCTTTATTTTCTTATTTTCTCTGCCACCTATGCAGTGAGATCTGTCTTAACTATGAAGAGAGACATCTTTTTCTTCTCTGTCATGACTCTGTTGTTGCTTTAGGCAGCTGAAATCAACTTTCCACATGTTTTGTTATGGGTACAAATGACCAAGAGTGGGAGTTATGGAAAGCCATGCCGTACTGGGATTTCCCGTTACTGACCCGCACATAAGAGGCTGTGCTAAAGGCGTAGTTGTATTTTTCTGGCTCTGCTGTTGATTTCTCCCTTCTTTTGCACGTATTTATCTTGTTTTTCCTGAAAAGGGTCTTAGACCTAATTAACAATAACAGCTACCCCAGACCACCTAACTTGCAACTTTAATGCTATTCCTCAAATTTTTAAATAGAGAAGAGGATTATTTCTTAAGAAAAAGAAAGCACACAGGCTTACTAAAATTATTTACTTCAGCTTCCCCAATAAACATACTTCAAAATTCCCTTTCCCACCCAAAATGCAGAACAGCATCTGGGACTATGGATGTATCATGTTCCATGGTCCCTACACAGGGTCATAGGTTCACATGTTCATAGAGACAGAATGATTTGGGTTGGAAGGGACTTTAAAGGGCATGTCATTCCCACTTTCCTGCCATGGGCAGGGACACCTGCACAGCTCAGCACACATTTGAAGCTTCCCCTGTGTTGTGGAAGGCAATGAGTTTACTGCCCATGTTAGCAGAAAATGAACCATCAATGTGATTCTTGACCAAAACTGAACTATAAAAGAAAAGAAAATTATCTGTGCTCCATTTGTTATTTTTAGAGCATGCTCATTTGCAGACTCAAACTGCAGCCTCATTTAAACACACTTCAGTCTCCAAAAATGAGAGTCTTATTATCTGTGCCATCTTGTTGTTCACTGGTAATGTGGACCATATCAGCCTCATGCTACCAAGCTTTAACAAGGGATACAATTTCTCAATAGACAATTTGGGACAGGTCCTTCCAAGTGGAAAGCTTAATAGATATAACTATCAAATTTAGTGACTATCTTGAGAAATTTTTCTATTACAAGATTTTTTTTTTGCCTTAGCTTTTTTATTTCCTTGTGCAAATCCTGCATAATGATGTAGACATGGTACCTTAATCACGGCTTGTTGTACTGGAGAGTTCATCTGCTTTTTCTAACCATGGAATTTTTTCTAATGCAAGCTAGAAAATGAATATAAAATTATATTGATATGGTACAATGTGTAATTATATTAATATTATCATATGATATATAATTAGTAATAGTAATAATATAACTCTCCCTAGCAATCTTATCTAATTGCAGTGTGACCAGTCATTAGATACCAAGGAAAAGCACAGAAGACTTCAGAATATTTTTAATCTGCACATTTTTCCACTGACAGCTAAAATGGATTATGAAAGTCCTTAAAAGAACAGTTTGTGATTCCCCTCCAATGCTCTGCTTTCTGTTTTGGTCATACTTGTTAGCAGGATGTCCTCGTGCTTACAACATATTCGGTGTGCATTGCAGAATTTCAATAGCCCTGTCTGGCCCCAACAGGGCCAGAAAATGAGTTTGAGCATCATCCTCTGTTTTACCCATTGTGTGTGCATATTAGCATTATGTTTCTCACAGAGTCATAAATTATCCTGAGTTAAAAGGGACCCACAAGGAACATCAAGTCTAATTCCTGGCCTTTCACAGGATCACTCCAAGGATCACACCATGTGCCTAAAAGCATTGTCCAAATGTGTCTGGAATTCTGTAGGCTTGGATCTGTGACCGTTTCATTGGGCAGCCTGTTCCAGTGCCCAGCCACCCTCTGGGTGAAGAATCTTTCCCTAATAGCCAGCCTAAATCTCCCTTGACACAGATTCATTCCATTCCCCTGGGTTCTGTGACTGGTCACCACAGAGAAGAGATCAGTGTCTGCCCTTCCACTTCCCCTCCTAAGGAAGCAGTAGATGTCACAGAGGTCTTCCCTCAGCCTCCTCTTCTCCAGGCTGAACAAGCCAGGTGATCTCAGCTGCTCCTCATACATCTTCCCTTCTATGTCCTTCACCATCTTCATAGCACTCCTTTGGATGCTCTCTAATAGCTTTACGTCTTTCTTATATTGTGGCACCCAAAACTGCACACAGGACTCGAGGTGAGGCCAGACTAGCACAGAGCACAGTGGGACAATCCCCTCCCTTGCCTAGCTAGTGATGCTGTGCCTGATGCCCCTCAGGACATGCTTGGCCCTCCTGGCTGCCAGGGCACTGCTGATCCATATTCAACTTTCTGTCAGCCAGGACCCTCAGGTCCCCTTCCACAGCTTTCCAGCCTGTCATTCCGAGTCTATCCATACATCCAGGGTTGCCTCCTTTCCAGGTGCAGAATCCAGTACTGTCCCTTGTTGAAATCCATATGGTTGGTGATTGCCCAGTCCTCTAATTTGTAGAGGTCTCCCTGCAGGACCTCCCTGCCCTGGAGGGAGTCAACAGCTTCTCCCAATTTAGTGTCATCAGCAAATTTACACAGTATGCCTTAACGTCCTGCATCCAAGTCATTTATGAAGGTGTTGCAGAGCACAGGCCATGTGGAACTCTGCTTGTGACAGGCCTCCAGTCTGATGTCACCCCATTTGTCATGGCCTTTGCACCTGACTTGCCAGTCACTCACCCATCACATGATGTGTTTATCCAGCTGTGTGCTGGACATTTTGTCCAGAAGGAAACTGTGACAGACAATATCAAAAGCTTTACTGAAATCTGAAAAGGCTGTGTTGACCACCAATGGTGAACACAGAACAGGTCAGGGATTATGCCCAGGAACCTGGGCACATGAGCCCACCCTGTTTGTCTGTGCTGGGAGAGAGATGAGGAAAACATAGTTCCTGAGGTGTGGGCCATGCCAGACACACCAGTTACCCTGGATGAATGGGACTGTGCCTTGGCCCATTTTATTTACTCCTGCCATGTTGTCCATGGAAGCAAGAGTGCTGTAGAGTTTCTTTGCTTGGGTTTTCTGTGATTCACCATCACAAATGGGACATTTCCAAAAAACTGTTTAGGGTTTGGGACTGTGTTGGTCTTTTCTCTTTCCAATTCCCCTGTTTTCCACACTGCCTGTCTGGTTTTCATTGTCCAGTACAAGGAGGCTGGATTGGCCAGTTGTGAGATTACCCACAGCCCCACGTTAATGAGAATTCTTACTTCACCTCCAGGAATTCCTGAGGAAATGTACTCAATTTCACAGGAACATGACTGTCTGGTACCATGCCCACAATTTCATACAAACTCTTGAGCTCCAAACATGGGAGGATGTCCAATTTACTCTTGTAATAGAGTGCCTGAAGGAGTCGGGTGTTTGCTTTTGGTTTTAAGCCTTTCAGGAATTCTTCTTACTTTAATAATTTGTGGGTTTTGTCCACAGACAATGGATATTAGACTCCATAGGAAGTCTGTCGGCAAAAAGGGTAAATAAGGTTGTAATCTCTCAGGTGCTTGTGTTTTCATTATGTGATATTGGCAGATTCTCGTACCTCCGGGCTAAGAATATTTTATAGCCACTGGTGTTTTCTCCTTTGGTCTGTTAGTTTCAGTCTAGAGGTGCTGCTTGAAAATAGCTGATACGGGATTTTTCTTTTTCATAGGGGAGTCATGCATTTTTATTAAAATATTGTAAACTAACACCATGAAAACACACCACCATTTTCACCGGAAATAATTACAATTAAATAAATGGAAATATACAGTTGTAAAGCTGATGCAAGTGAAAAAAAAAAAGTCCTTAGGTGCTCATTGATAAAGAGTTATGTAGGAAACAATAAATAGGGAGAAGACTGCCTCAACTTTGCAGTTTCCAGGATTCTCACATATTCCTAGCAGGTCTATTGAACCTACAGCACTCATTGCAATAGCTAGTGTGTTTCTAGACACTCGGTTCTTTGTAGGGTTTTACAGAGGGAATGAAAGGAGTAAGTATCTGCTTCTGGTAAGAAGGAGTGAATCCACACATTAGCTATGTAGTCTGCCAGATTTCATGAAAGACCAAAGGAGTATCATAATTATATATTTACTTCTAATTACATATTTAACTGCATATCATGTCATATGAGGAAATAATGTAATCCAGAAAAAAGGCTTTATTCACCTAAAGCTCTCCTAACTTGAATATATTTTGCTGTTTGAAATGCTTTGAATAAAAATGACATTGAAAAGTTCTTGATCTTTAAACCCTTCCAAACCAGCTCTTTTGCTTTCATATTAATATTCTCTGCCTCTTTCTTGGGGTTGAAAGACTTTCAGCAATGTGAGATCTCTATCTTTTGGAGTCTCCTTTAGAGCCTGAATGGCAATTCAAAGACTTTAAGGAGGGAATGAAGAAAACTGGCAGATGAAGAGACACTGGACTTTTCTTTCTTCCCTTGAGCAAGTCACCCCAGGCACCACATTGTCCCTCAAAGCCTGCAGACAGGTGATAAGAAAACTGAGGACAGACTGCCTGCTCTCAGCCCCATTTTTCAGTCTCAGGGATCAGAACAGGCAAAAATGTCCTGTGACTTGGGAGTCTGACCTTTTGTTGACACCTGCATTGCAGACTGAGTGACAGTGACTGTCACAGGCATCAGAAACAATTACATTCCTCTGGCTGTTCCTGCTTCAACAACAACACCTGCTCCACAGATTAGGAGCCCCCTGATCTACAGAGGAAGAATTTTTGAAGAATGGTGGAGATTGATGTCTTCTGCCCAGTGAGAAATTGAAGCACTTTATCACGTAAAGTAAGGGAAACAGATACAGTAAATAGAAATATCCTCAAATGAGTTAGAAACTTTTACCCTGGTTCAGATTAGTTGGACTGCTGAGGAAGGTTGTAGAGAAATTTTTTCAGAGAAGAATGTATGAGGTTTGATTTGGCTTTTTGAGCAAAATTAAATATGCAAACAAAGCAAGTGGGATGTGGGATTATCTGTAGAGCTTTGAAGTGGCAGTTGGAGTGTGTCCATTCTTATGATCCAACATATTCAAAACAATAAAGATAAAAGTAATACTTTACATGGAACATCATCTGTGCCTTTAGCATATGCAAAGACTTTGCCTTGAAAAGTTTTGCACATTTCCATGGTGAATTAAACCCTTTTTTTTAATGTCAGATTGCCTTTCATTTGAGAAAACAGAGGCTCTTGAAAATGAAAGTACATCTGCACAGTACAGGCTCCCTTTCCCACTGCTTTCATCTCTTATTTTTCAGTTTCTAATTTGTGGCTGAAATCAGCATTTCAGTCCCTGGCTCAGTTTATGATTTTCTGATAAAAGAGAACTTTCAACAGCAAATAAACTGAATACTGGGGAACAAGCAAAAAAAAAAGACAAGACACATTTAGGGCTGAGCTTGACTGTTTAGATCTGTCAGAAATAGCAGACCTTGCCAATTGCCCCAGTTATGAATATGCTAAATTGAAACTCAAATCCTACACCTGAGCCATATTCATTCTGAACATAAAATAGAATAATAAAAAGCAAATGTAGTATTCCTTTTTTGAAACTGTAGCGTTAAGTTGTTTTTGTGGGTTTGGTCTATTTGGCGATAGAATTCCCTACCAGGAGCAAAAACATAGGATGTGGTTTTTTTAATATATTGATTTCCCCTTACAGAACACATTTATGTGAATATAAACTATACACTGTATAGTTTTGTCCTTGAAGAATACATACACTTCTAATCTGTATGATGCCGGATCCCTGGGCAATTGTAGTCCTACATTGCCAAGTTCAAATTCTAGGTGCTTCAAGGAGTTCAAGTAGAAATTTGAAAATGAAAAAAAGTGTTTTGTAATTGTGTTCCATCAGACAGACAATATAAACACAGGAGCTGGGCTGGTTTACATCAGAATGCATTTGGTTATTGACTACACAATGGACTAAATAATCCTATAAATATTTATGAGTAAACCCCAGAGTATTTACTCTTTCTTCCAGCATGTGGAGATTTTATGCTGTGCACCATGTTAGTTCAAAGTAAACCCCAATGTTTTGCTTGCTTCTTAATACTTCTAACAGCATGGCACTGCATCACATATGCCTATTCTCTGGACAGTTACACACAGACAGTATTTTGGGGTGTAATTCAGGAGGAGCTACTCTATGACTACCTAATTGTCAAAGCCAATACTTGCAGCATATACTGGAGAGGATGTAACGTAGGAGCTGCTTTGCCTTTTCACCTGAGGCAGCACCAGCTGAGCTCTGTGCATTAGTAGTTTTTAAATGAGTTGTTTAGACTGAGAAATAGTCCTAGTGGAAAGTAAAGACAAATAAATAAAATAAAACAAAAAAAAAAAAAAAGGAGAATCAAATTAGACTTTATTGGTTGGATTTTTATAGGTACAATGGCTGTAAGAATGCCAGCTGGCAACTTAGTGAGCCTTATGGTCTGCAAGGCTGCCCTGTTCGTGAAGTGGATCTTTCATTTTGTTTCTGATATTATCACATGGACTATGCTCAAGTCAAATTTATTAGTAGTATCTTTCAACTGAGAGTAATTTTAATGCTTCCCTCACTGACCTTACCATGATTCACCTTTATTCGTCAAATAGACTGTAATTTACTCCCTTTGTAGAGCAAGACATTTGCTCCCTTCCCACTTTTCTCTTACCTGTCAACTTTTGGACTTTTTTTTTGTTTGTCCGTTGTTCTGAACTGAGGGCTAAGTCATTGATGTTCCTGTTCTGACATTTCTCTGTTCTGCTCATCAACCATGACACTCTGAAGAGTGGACATAGGCAAACATCATTAGAGCTGGTTTATGCTTAACCCATGGGAACAGGAAAGCATTTGGTGGATAACTCGATATAGTTCCTGCAATATCACCCTTAGTACTGATACCATGCAATTATGTTTGCATTTCATTTCTGATGAGAGTTGGCTTTTACAGCACATGCTCAGCCACGCCAGCTTGTTGTGCTGGGGTTCACGTCAGGGAGACGTCTGGATTCCTTCTGCATGAATCTGAACTGCAAGAGGAACTCCTGAAGGGCACATGAGGCATGAGAACCTGAAGCAAGCATTCAGCTGATGGATCAGGCCATAGCCAGTCTAAAAGTTAAGGGCAAACCAAACCAGAAGAGCATGGTATATGTGGAGCTTGGGTATGAGATTCTCAGGTCCAACTGTTTCACTATTCAGTTCTGTGCCTGCACAGCTTGCTAGTGTAAGTCTGCACTGCTTGCTAGTGTAAGCACATCCCTGGTCATCATTGTCATTAAGGCTGCCTAGCTTTACAAAATATCTTCTGCTGTCATGTACTTCTACCAAATTTGAAAGATTCTGCTTAAAACTTTCCCTAATGTGCTAATGCCTTGAGTTTACTTAGCTCAGCTATCAAAACTTTTCTGAGAATGAGACTGAGATAAAATATTCCACCTTACCAGTTAGATAAAACAAGGAGAGCTTTGTTGTAGAGCAGGAGTTTGAAGTCTGCAGGGAGGAAGAGATGAAGGGAAGTCCTCAGTATTTTTGCTCTCTGACTACACAGAAATATGGTGGAATCCTGTTTCAGTTACTTGTCTTAAACAAGTCATGTTCATTCTCTGCTTATTCTTTGATTGTTTTTATTATTATTAGATTGGAGTAGATTTTAGAAAAAAAAAATCTTAACTAAAAGAATGGTCAAGTATTGGAACAGGACACCCAGGAAAGTGTTTGACAAAAACATGTGGATGTGGTGCTTCAGGAGATGGTTGTAAGCCTGGCAGTGCCAAGACAATGGTTGAATTTGATGATCTTAGAGGCCTTTTCCAATCTTAATGATTCTATGATTCTATGTTAATTCAGAGCAGGCTTCATCCCTCAGGGTTGTCTTGCACTGACCCCCGAGGTGAATTGCAAAGACTCGGCAGATTTTTCACTTAGAGCATTCCTCCAGGAGTGATCAAAAGGCATTGCCTCATGCTATTGCTGATGACAGTGAGGAGACAAGGTAAGCAAGGACTCACAGAGAAGGCAGAAAAGTGAAAAATGTATGATGATGCTTCTAACATCAGGTGTGCTCTTCAGAGGAGACATATAAGCTGACTCTAAGCAGTACGTTCACAAAGTATACAAAAGTACAGATGCTCTATTTCTTGTACATATTTTGATCCATCCTTCAGAGTTAGTGTTAAGCACCTTTCCATATCAGTACCTGAACTGTCGTGCATGCCTAATCTAGCCTGACATTTCTAGGTTGTTAGCTCCAGTTAGTGTGTCTGAACTCAAGTGAAAGAGCATTACTAATTAAGTACCAATTTTGAAATACCGCAGTTCTCTTCACTATTCTTCTATGCATTTATGTAGACAGTAATTGACACTGGGCTATCTCGTACCTGTTCATGTTTAGGACTAATTGCTGTTTACTCTTTCTCAATGAAAAAAGGATGGAAAGGCTAAGAAGAATTGCTAGTTGCTGCACTGGTGACATGTACTGTAAAATCTAGGCCAAATTAGACTACCATTCTTTTTTTCTTTGTAGTATCTTTGGTAACTTTTCTCTCATCTTTCTGATTCTGTAAAAAATACTTAAGATCTTCAGAAGGTGATGAGCACCTCCCACATTGAACTCTTTGATATAAATGTGTTGGCTGAGCGATTCTGTTTGTACTTGTCCAGGTAAGCACAATGCTGGTGCTAAGCAAAAAGATTACTCTCACCTGCCAGTGAGTAAAATAAGACAGACCTGGAAGAAGGATGCTCCATACAGCAGTGGCCAGGCTGCTTGAATGTACCACATGATACTGTAAGGTATTTTTTCCCACTCTTTGCTGTTTTCATTTCCGTGGTAAGCAATTGCTTGGACACCGTGTTTAGGCTTTCTCCAGTGATATGTATCTGAGAATAAGTAGTTTAAGAGAGAGTGGGTCATTGCTTTCAGCACTCTCTTTGCCTGATAATGGGCTACTGTCATACAGGCACAAGACATGGTCAACAGTAATCAGAGACTTACCAGATCTTCTGGATAATTTAGTGACAAAACCCCCAGGTAGTTTAGATACTGAGATTAATTTATTTTAGAAGTTATAATCCTGAATAAATGAGAACACATTGCATTTGTAATTTCCTAATTGGCATTTTGATTTTCTCTGAACATTTGTTCACTCAGATTTTAGTAGTGTCTTGTCTGTGAGTTATGATTTACAGCGAGCCAAAGCGAGACACGTGGTACGAAGCAGACAGAACAGTGATGCCTGTCACTCAGGCATGTACTACTGCTTTTTAACTACCAGGCAAAGATTTAAATGAGCAAGGAGCCTGCAAAGAAAGCATCAATCTCAGTAAGCAGTAAAAAACCTACTGTCATTAACACAGTTTTTCAGCTGAGCAGACATGCTCAAAGCAATGCTGAAGATTTTGAAACTGGGCAAGTACAAAGCATCAAAGGAATGCACAGACACTGTAGAAATTCTTCACGGCTTTTTGTTAGGAAGTACATCACAGAGAGAAAGGACAACAGTATTCAGCTAGAGAAGAGAATTTTCTGGTTCTTTTCCACTGTTAATATCTATGATTGTGCACTCACAGCCTGTGCCTGTTAAATTGGATAGAATATTTAGAAGGCCCAACTACTAGCAGTAAGTAATTACAAATAGTTTTTTCTAGCATTCATTGACAAATCTTATGTGAATAGACTGTGATTTTTGTGCTTTTATTACAGAAAGTTATTCAGAAAATCTTCCACATAAATAAATTTTAGGCAGTCAGTTGCCTGCACAACTTTTTGACTGTACAAATTATAATTATTAGCTGGAATGAGTATTTCAAAGAGATCACTGGGTCTTGCTTTCTCACTGAGGCAAGAGCAAGTAATGTTCGCCATCCTTTACAGTTGTTCATACAATCTGTTCTGCAAAGTCTGGCTATGCCAGCGTTTCCAGTCTTCCTAGTTAAAAATTCATATAGATAGAAAATTTTCTAACCTCAATTTTCTTTATGAAAAGTGAAGAACATTTTCCTTCCACTTTTTTCATTCAGTGGACAAGGGAAAAATTTCTTAGATTTCTCTCTGAATTTTTTTTTATATATTTAAAACTACTATCATATATACCATAGTCTTGTCCTCTCCAGATTAGCTGTACTCATTCTTCCAATTGTGACTTTGAGTCACTATTGCTAAGCCTGTGAGGATTGCCGTTGTGCTCTGGGTTCTTTACAATATTTCCTGAGGTGTGGTGCTCAGCAGAGAACATGGTAGACTTCAACCACTGATGTCATACTTGCTCTAAATTCCCAAAATGCATAATTTAAAAATTTCACCCATTATATGGTGAGTTGAGCTGATGCTCATTTATATCACTGGTAAAACGACCTTCCTTCTTCATGGGTTGCTTCTGTTCTTATGGTGCTACTGCAAAACATCACTGAGTCTGGCCCTCTTCTGTCTTGCCAGCCTAACCTTTGGGCACATCTCTCTGCTGGCACCTGTGAGGCTTTTGCCCAGGCACCTGTAAAGGCTGTACAAAACACAGAAAACAGATATCAGCCCAAAGGTTGTAGCTGGTAAGAACAAGCAAGGTTCCAGATACATGGTTCCTTCTTCATGTCTTGTAGCTGATTTGATAGAAGGTGTTATCTTGTTATGTATATTATTTTGCTACTGAGGTAATTGCTAAAAGTCACTTTCTCCATTCAGAGACTCCTTAATATGAATGAAGTATTGTGTAGCAATCCTAGGAAATGCCATTTCCCCGTATTCTACATAACAGCCAGAGGCAAAATGATTTTTCAATTACTTTTGCTGTAAATGAAACGTGCAGAAGGTATAGATTCTCTCTTAAGGAGGTCAGTGTGGGAATACAAACAGCTGTGAGCCAGTAAGAGATGTGTTAATACTATCACCTTAGTCATCCCTTAGTAAATATTTGTATGAAATGTGTTATGCACCATTATGTAGCCTGAAATTACCCTGTGGATTAGAAGCAGTAATATTCCCTCTTCAGGCAGACTATGGTTTGCCTCCTACCTCACGCCCTCGCTCTGTGAGGCCGTGCTTTTCCGGCTGAGCAGTACCTGAGTGTGGAGGGAGCCCAGTAACATCCCTGAAGGAGCTGTACAGCAAATACATCACCACATGTGCACAGAGACAACGAGGTCTCTCTCATGGGCATCTCTTATGGGCTTTTCTTCCCTGGCAAGGCACTTCCAGGGTCATCCCTTTCCAGTGCTGCTTTGTGCAGCCAGTATTGTGTTAGTTAGTGGTTTAGTCTTGTGACCGCTCTCTGGTGTTGACATACACTTGCCACACAGTATGTCAACATGCTCGCAGTGCTAGTCACAGATCAGTGTCCTCCCTGTCTCACTGCTGAGTTACAGGTAGTTGCAAGAAAGGTAGACACTAAAGGAAAACCAAGTAACAGTAGGGTTAATAGTGAACAAAGGCAGGATGTGAGTCAGAGGCATAGGACTCACAGATGTGTTTCATGCAAGCTGTCAGTCTGATTTGAAGTAATCGAGGTTCCTTTTGAAGACAAGTGCTTGAGCGAAATATCAAATGAAATAAAAAGCTCTGAGCAGCTTCCAGGCTGCTGAAAACCTGCAGCAGGCTCCAGCAGCCTTGCAAAGCAGCAACAGAGAGAGCTGTGAGCAAGTTAAGAAAATCAAGTCATGCTGGCTGTTTCTGGTGTGAGAGTCAAGCATACTGTCAGGGCTGCAGCACCACTGATGAGCTGAGCACAAAGCTCTGCTGATCTCATTGCCTGGAGGACTGGTCATCTTCCTAAGGGGGCTCTTTGAGCCAAGGAGCACTTGCCTTGCCTTGGTTGCCTTCAGTCCTATGTCCCCTTGATTAAGCTGTTAGTGAAAGGGAGATGAAAGCATGGGCACAGCTGGATGCTGTGTATTAGGATGAGGCATTGCAATGGCACTGCTGTGTATGGGAGCAGGCAATTAAAATCAGCTTGATTCAGAAGACGTGAACGAGCTTCCCAAGGGCTGCTTTTGCAGTCAGGCTTGCTCACCATTATAACACCATGCTAATGAGTGCTTCACAGGATTGAGCATAGAACACCTTGTGTAATTTAATAGGCATCATAAAAACACCTAATTGAGCCCCCACATGCTTTAAATGAACCTGTGGACCAGTGTCTGAGAAAGACCTGCAGGTGGAAATAAGGCTGGGAAGTGATCCCAGTTTGAACTTGTCTCATTATATTGGTGCTACCTGGAAGTGTGGTTCACATGCATGCAGACACTTTTTTTACATTTATGGTCTTTTCTGCCTTATTACCTTTTTGTAAAATGTTTTTACAAGCAGGAAAAGTGAGAGGGACATTGCACTTTGCTGACCTGTGTCTTAGCTTGTTATGTTCAGACTACTCACAGGATTATAGAACCTGCATATATTGCAAGCTGAGCTATGTCTCCAGCAAAGAAGAAGCAATGTAAATAAATAAAGGGTTTCACAAGACACTGATTTCATTGAAATGTTACATTAATAAATATTGTCCTCCTCAGAAAAGCAAGATTCTGCAGGAATATTTTTGCAGGTATTATAAATTGCCAGTCTTTCTCAGGGTTTCAATGCTTAATCCAGTTGGCTTCATAGACCAACTGCATTCTGTTCCCAAAGTATTCAAAGAAGAAGTTTGTATAAACCTAAATGGTTTATATAACTAAGAACATATGTTCTCAAAAATTCTAGTATTTCCTTCTGTCTGCATTTTGGTTTTGTGGTTGAATTATACAGATATGAGCCCTTAGAAGAGCAATGTGTAAAAAATACTATTATAATAATAAAATATAAGTACATAAATATTATATATAGTATAGATATATTCATAAATATATAGAGTTGTACAATTACATCAGAATTCTAGGCTTGTGAAAAGATATTTAAAAGTTAGAAGATCATTTTCTTAAAATAATTTTGAACTGTGCTTTGCTACAACAATAAGTAATCACACTTTAAATATTTGTTTTGCTCCAGGGCATAATGTGGCTTTGTTGGCCAACTTGTCCTCCAGTTTCTGGCTAAAATATCAAGTTTTAGAATTATTATGACCTGTAGTTTGTTTGTCAAGTAAAATAAAATGGAGAAAAAACCTTACATTAATATTTTTTAGGCTATCTTATTTTTATGCATCTTAATTGATTAATATGCTATTTAAATGACAAATAGTTTAAAGGTTATTAGGTTTCTTAAGCTTACTTTTGGATGAGAACTTTTCAAAGGTCAGTTTGGTAAATTGCATTCAGGGGAAAAAATATGCTGAAAATGCAATTTCCTATTTAACATAAGTTAGCAGACTTTTTTTATTGTGCACAGTTCTGTTTGAATAATCACCAGATGTATTTTAAAAGACCAATGTTTTCTGTATTGAATGAAGATACACTGTATAGTAGGACTAGCAAGCAGCATCTGCTGCTAAATTTGCAAATTTCATAAACTTGTGATATATATGCTTTAAAAAAATGTTCTTTGCTTTGGTCAGTTTGATAAAAACACACATTAATTTCACCTAAAATGCTTTTTTTTTGTGAAGAGATTGACTAAAACACCCCTGAATCACAGGGATAAAGACACCCCTGAGCATCAAGCATCTCTACATTCTCAAAAACACTGCTCTTATTTCCATAAAACATCTTTTCTGTGAGATCATTCAAGTTTTTCTTACAAGACTTCTTTTTCCAAGTTGAGTATCTTTGTTGGAGTCACAAGAATCAAAAAAAGTTTTAAATTCAAAATGTGATGGCCTTTTACATCTACCGGATTTTGATTTAGAAAAACCTTTGAAGTGACCCTTGCTTCTGGCTTTTTTAGGGGTATGTCTCTGATCAGCTAATTAACTTGCTTCAAAAGTCAGTACCACTAACAAAATCTCCAGAAGATGTCTAGGACAAAAATGAAATACCTGCTTTTTTCATCAGTAATCCACATTTATTTCTTGAAGATATCAAACAGTTTGTTTTCATATATTTATCAAAGACACAGATATTTATATATCTTACCTGCATTTCAGAGCACATGCAAATTTTGCCATTAAAATTAAATTCTGTTTAATCTCCATATTAATCAGACTTTTTTTCTTGGGCAGCTTTTCTAACTGGACCAACTTTGCCTAGCTGACATTTTCTTTGATAAGAAAAAGAAACAACATAAAAACCTGGGACACTACCTGCAAATGCCTCCTGGGTCCCTTTAACGAATCCAAGACACTGTTCTTTGGTCTAACATCTGGTTAAAACCACCTGACATTTTATTCTGATCATGGCTATAAATCGTAGCAAATCTCTCAGCTCTAGGAAAGAAAAATGCTTGGGGAAACCAGAGAACCCAGTGTCTTTCTGTCCTTGAGAAAGAGTCATCAGAGGAAACTGGGACTGTCAGGAAATACTAGGCAACCCTCATTTCTCTGCATGACCTCACTGATTTCCACATTGAAAATGGTGAATCTGAGCTATTTTTCACCCTGTGTCCTGCCCTGAGTAGAGGCTGGGTTGGCTCTGAACTCCTGCCCTCTTTCTGTCACTGCTCTTACAGGAGAAGGTAAAAATTAACAGTCCATTTAAATGACAGATGCAAAAATAACAGTTTTTCTGTTCAACACCCGTGCAGGGTAGAAGTCTGCTTCAAAGCAAATCCATTTTTACAATATGGTTTTAATATTTCCCATTGTTTAATGTATGGGGAAAACTGATTCTCATTCCATCTCGCTATCACAAATATTTTGAGATTCTTTCATCTTTTTACAGTATTTTTACTTACATATGTGCTGATAAAATATTCTGATAAGCTCTCCAAATTAACACACTGGAGCCAGGAAAAGATGCTACAGCTGTAAGAAGTGCAAAACATGAGCACTTGCTCAGAACACACTGAAGTGCAGAAAGCCTAATGAAATTCTACCGACTCTCTTGTAATATATTTGAACAAAATTCTAATTTTTCTTTTTCCATTTTATACCTCCTGAGATAACTTTTTTATGTGTCAGCACTACATCTAAACAATGTATTATCACCAGCAGCTCAAGATGAAAAGTAAAGGAAACTAAAGTGGAAATTAAAGTGGGTTTTTCTGCCAAATTTAAATATGTGTTAAGTTTGGCTTTTTCTTATTCAGTAGCTTTATTTTAAAGGTGTCAAGGAGAAATTCTTGTTGCTATGCCAAACTAAGGTTTTTAAGTAGTCATAAATGTAAGCATAGAGACATAAATTCAGGAGTTTTGTTATATTCCCATTTCTAGAGTCTTGGTTGGGCTTTTTTCATGAACTTCATCTTTCCACATATGAAAACTCCATTTTGTACATGCATATATTCCTTTATTTTCCTCAAATATTCTCTCTGTTGTCAGTTTCTAATACTGAGATGGAAGATTCTAGACATGGTTTTGTCAGTGCTCTGTAGAAAGCGGCCCTTGATGTCCTTGCCCACACTGTTTATGGGTGTCCAGCACAAAATCATCCTGGCCTCCTTTGTTTCCCAGCACAGATTCACAACCAGTTTACAACCTGATATCCCTTTAGTCTCTCCTAGGATTATTGCTTTCCAACTATTTCCATCAGAAAAAGTTATGGTTTACATTGCTATTTTCAGAATGTGTTGGCCTGCTTTTTTTTGCCTCTTGAATCTCAAGCTCCTGATCCTGCTCATATTGCCACCTTATTCCTTGTTATTTTCTTTTCTCTGTTTGTAGCTTTTCCTAGTTTAGCATAATGTGCATAATTTGGGAAACTATGTGTCTGTTTTTCTACACCACCACGAAATCTGGTCTTTCCTCTGAAATAACATAAACTGCTGAGTGGACTGGGTGGTTGCTAATCTGTAGAGCCTCTGAGCCTTACTCACAATTTACTGCCTGTTTCTGGACCAACAGAGTAAAACTAAAATTATAACTTCATTTAAGAATAGTACATTTCTTTTTATAAATAGGTCTAGTGTTTGGAGGTTGAGTAATTGAATTTCTCAGCATGCAAAATTATTTTTTTTTAACCTTCTAGGGCTGTTTAGTGGGGTGAAGCGAAGTCAATTTACTTATGGTGCAACTAATTTATGGAATTGTGTCATACATATGGATTCATTCTGCTGCTAGTTGGGAAGAGTGAATTAAATAATTAGCTAATGCACATATACATTTATTTTAGTAATATGTTTATTACATGCATTCACCTTGCAGTATGTATTTTAATTCTCAATATCAAACACATTTTGAATAGAAGTTTTTCATTTAGACAATATCTATTAATGATATTGTGGTGCACAGAGACCTACAAATAATCTTATAGGCAGTGCTAATATGTTGTTCAAATATTAATGAAAACATATTAATTTAATTCCTACCCTTGCTCAATTAGTCTTAAATGTTATAACACTAACAGTCTCCCAAGGATAAAGCCTGCACCGATACTGCCAATAAATGGAGTGTATGCCATTTGTTTAACTGCATAACTGAAAGTTCCCTCTGGACCAGAGGGAATAAAGGTCTAATTTCCTACCACTAAAACTCATTTTCTCTTCACAGAGTGCTGAAGGATCTACTGTTCTCTATTTATCGCTGCTACTGCAAGACTTCGTTAATATCTATTTTGTGAGAAGTGCCAGCTAAGAGTCAAAGGCTTAGGCTGTGTTAGAGAGGCTGTGAGGACCATTGCTTTGTTAGAAAGGCTATGAGGAACATAGATGACTAAAGAGAGAGGGTGATTTGTTGTTCTGATAAAACACGAAGAAAAAATAAAGCTGTAGCCATGTTACAGTTTTAGATAACAGTGGAGGAGAACAGAGGAATTTAGAGCAGTTATAAGGGGAGAAGTAAGAAGATTATTTTGTGTGCAAGAATTCTGATATGAACATAAAAGGAAGGAAAGGGAAGCTAATCAAAACCAACTTTAATATTTTATATCAAAGTAGCTGAGATAATACAGTAGCTGAAAAAAAAAAGGAATATGAATGTACTTTCTGCAGAAGAGGTGCAGAAGTTTTGCTTTTTGAAGTGTCCACATTCCTGAAAACAGGGAGAGGAAGAGAGAAAGGAGAGAGACATAAAGTGACATGATCAGGGAGTCACACCATGGATGAAGAGATGTTTTTGAGAGCTGTGACTGTGGATAGCATATAAGAGACTGTAGGAGATAATGGGGATAATAATGAAAGGAGAAAGTGTGGGGACAAGGAGCAACCTTGAGAACACCAAGTGGAGAAGCAAGGGGGTAACAGGTTGAATAACACTGAGACACTGAATTTGGCACAAAGATGCAGCTGCTGTCATGATTGCAGGGTTTGAGGTGTGAGAAGTTATAGAGGATAGAGCAGAGAGCATGGAGCTAGCACGTATTTTTGGAGAAAGTAAAATACTTTACCTTATGAGAGAAAAAGGAACTAATATGGGACAAAGAAAAGAACATGTGTCCTATCTCTGTCCTTCAGCCTCGATGGAATAATCCACCTTACCAGCAAACTATAGAGAAAAGTGGTAGGATTGCAGCAGTAGGATATGCAAAGCCTCTTTGACAAGGGTAGGGCTGAAAAGTGGTACAAAGCAGCAGCCTGTGATGAGTTCCCACTAAGGACAGGAAGTGCAATACTCATTTTACTGTAACCAGCAGTGTCTATGTTGTTTCTCTTGACAGCCCCTCTTCCATTTTCTTGAATTTTAGTTGAGTAACAAGCTAAATGTTTTTGGTTCTCCACAATGTATGTGGGAAGAGTCACGACAGTTTTTAGCTTCTACTTTTTTGCCCTGAGATATCTTGGTTCAGGAAAGCATTTGGGTTTAAAGACTATTTTCAGAGTAAGGAGGTCTCTTGGCTCTGAAGAGTAATGTTTTATCTCTTCTTTAGCAATACATCACCATGGCAATTTTCATTCAAACGTTTGGACAGAAAGTGCATCCCAGAGCTCCCTCAAGAGTTTAATAATCCAGGTCTGCAGAGAAAGTAACAAAGAAGAAGATGCACTTTTTTACAATCTCTGGGAATATGTTAGGCATGGTCAGACTCAAGTTCTATTGAAATGAGGTCTGATCACTCTGTCTGTGAAACAATGGAAGGTGTGAGATGGGATTGAGGAGCTGAAAACTCAGTCCTAGAAATCGTCGCTCATGTAAATAATCCTTAATTATGTTCATAGACTTGAATTATGTGGTTCTAGTTGCCAGAGAAATGTTCATGGGGTTTAAAAACAACATGAGAGTTAGTTTAAAATTGTTTCTGGACAACTAAATTTGCTGGTATATATAGGGAGAGTAGGCCATCTGGTAGACCTGAAGCTGATTCATGATGAGTGCTGTTATATTTTTATCCTTAATATGCTTTCATTTTCATGTGGATTTTTAAGTGGAAAGCCCACAATGAATGAGTTCCTTAGGAATATCAAGGACATACTGTATGCAAAACTACTGAACACAGAGTTATAATAGTCTCATTAGAAATGATCAGTTAGGATTCAGGAATAATTCATTTTACCAGGCTCAATGTTAATGGCAGTCTACATCCACTGATGTAAATTATTAGCAACTCCAGAAGCCCCTGATAAAAATTGACAGGCTAGACTCTTGCTAAAAGCCTAAGATTTGGATTCCAGAGGTAAGCATAGGACAGCTGCAAAATGAGTTAAATCACCATAAAAAGAGAATGAGGATGCAGAAAAATGGAAATCACTTTGTCTTTTCAGCAGGTCATTTTGAATCCCTTTCTTTTCTCTCATTACTTGATAGTGACTATGAAAAAAACTGGCCCATTTTTATTACATACATATTTAAAGGTTTTGAAAGATCAGTCTGTACTTTTGTCTGTGTGGTTTCATGCACATGTTTAATTGGGGAATTTTTTTTTCCTACTTAGAAAGTGATATGTTCAGAATCAAAACAGGATTGATTTTCTTTTCAACACAGGGTTTACTTATTCAAATGTGGTCAATCAATATAAATGTATTTTAGCACAACAAAAGCAAAAACCAGAGACATGGAAAATCCCATAAATGCATATATTAGGAGGGCCAGGAGCTGACAGAAAAATCCTCTAAAATTAGTTTTGTGTGAGTGTTACTTTTATTCCACTGTAAGTATATTATTCTGTTCATGCTAGATAGTAACTTGAGAAGAAATATGTTCATAAAGTAAACTTGAAGGAAAACAGATCTGGAACAGGTGCCTGAAAATTACAAAGCCATTATCATCTTGAGAGCCATGACTATAGTAAATGGTCCAACAGTCACAGCTGAAGAAATAAAAGCACTGAAGCTGTTTAAACAAGAATTAAATGACACTGTGAGGAAGTGAAGGATGTTGAAGTCCACTGCTAGCAGATGAAGCAAGTATTGCAAGTCCTAATTGTTTGTGTTCAGCCCTGCTCCTTTAGTGTATCAAGATAATTGCACTCTAAGTTGTTTGATTAGTCAAAAATGGGGAATGGACAAAGTTGAGAGTTTGAATGAACATTTGAAAATACTCAATGGGCTGCCTAGCAGCCCATAGTTTCTGCTTACCATAATAATGGATAATAATAATATGCCTCTTACTGATTTCAGGAAACTTTGTCTCAGCTTTCCAGTGTGAGAAGGTACTAGAGCCTCCCTGTCACATTTGTTAGACATCTGCAGAGTAAACACAGTAAATCACAGGGTAAGGTGATGATGGCTCGTGACACTCCAGTAATGCACACTGGAAATACAGCTCTTCTAATGTTCCTGTACACCTGGTCAGACCTTTGCTCTCCAGGGATCCCCAAGGTGAATTGCAGTGTGTTCCTCCTTGCACCACTGCTAATGGTTTGATTTCAAAGCAATCAATCATTTAATTATTAATAAGAATTAAAAGTCAGGGATGACAGTTTTGTGTAGCATATTCACTCACAGAAGCCAAGAGTACATGGCAGCAACCATACGTGTGTGTAATTCATTAAGTATCAAGGTTTCATGAAATCCTGGGGAAATATTTTTCTTGTAAATCAGTGATTAAAAATACTGGGCTGAATTTACCAAAATAAGAATGCAAGGGGTTCACTTTTTTTTTTTTTAATTACATGGCAGAAATTAATCTTTTTAAATGATATCCAGGTACTATGGCTAATGGCCAAATTTTGATCTTTTCAGAAATCAGATGCACTTGAGGATACAGAACAGTCCACATCAAGGTGTATTTAAGTACTGAAAATGTAATTTTTAAAACAAAATCCTTATATATGCTCTTCGTTCTATTTTTCTCATATAGTGCTCTCACTATCTCCTTTTTTAGTTAACTATGAGAAGAACGTGACCTCCTTGTTATAAAATGTCAGTCTCTCGTTGCATGCTGGTGTCCATCTTTTCTCTCACGAAAAATGAATAGCTCTATGACTCTTTGTGCACTCATTTATTTATGGTGCAGGGAAGTTACTCCCCAGGACGTAACAGTTCCCTCTTTGATTCTCCACTGGGCATCCTTCTGGAGCACCACAGTCAGGTTTTCCTGATGTTGGTTTTGTTCCGGTTTGCTTTGCTTTGCTTTGCTTTGGTTGGTTTTGTTTTGTTTTTTTAAGCAATGAACCTGAAGGAGAGAGGTTAAAGGGAAGGAAAGAGACATTCTGTTTGTCTTCTCTAACATCTCCTTTTTTCTTTTTTCTTTGGCCAGCTTTCATTGCTCAAAGTCTATGCAGTGACTCCTGACCTTTTTCCAAGAGCACTGGTTGTTGAAGAATAGAGTACTCTGTACCCTTATGCTCTACCCTTTTTTTGTGTCTTTTATAGGTCTTGAGCTTCTGACACTTATTTCTAAATGTTCTTACGATACCATTCTGTCTCAAAACATTTTCCCAGCCAGTTTTCATTTCTCTCCTCTATACTTCCAAGATTTTTGCTTGGCTGTATAAAGAAGTGCCAGCATCCAATTAAAAGATACTGCATGCCTATCAGAAGGGACTGAATATTGCCTCCGGCTACCAGGGTATCAAAGAAACATCTATCTGTGATTTTTTGGGATCAGTCCAGGTTGCTGGCTTTCTAAACCACTGCCATTAACTCAGTAAGTGAGATAGTTAATGAAAATAGCAATTATTCTTTGCTATGTTTTTCAGGAGTATATGGCCTATTCCTACTCCAAAGCATCAATTCTGCATTAATATGAGTTCTTTATTTGTGTGCCAGGGAATACATTTTATGCCCTTGGCAAAGATAGTGTCTTTGCTGCTGAGAGAACTGTACATAATACTACATCTCAGAAGGAAAAAAGCTATGTCAAAAGGAGAATATGGCTTAATTCTCACTTCACACATATATTGCTGTATTTCTAGTGCTTTTAACTGAGCAATCCTTGATATATGCTAAGCAAGATTAAAACCAAGTCCTATGTATTTATATCAAATGTTGGCTTTATGTATATTTTTATTATTTGTACAGAAATGAACACCCAAAGAATTCAACTACTGTCATGGTTTCATCTGAGATAGAGGCAATTTTCTTCGTAGTAGTAGCTGGTACAGTGCTGTGTTTTGGATGCAGTATGAGAATAGTGTTGATAACACATTGATGTTTAGTTGTTGCTAAGCAGTGTTTACCCTAAGTGAAGGGCTTTTCAGGCTCTCATCCTCTGCCACTGAGCAGGTGCACAAGAAGCTGGGAGGGACCACAGCTGGACAGCTGACCCAAACTGGTCAAAGGGATATTCCATACCTTGGAACTTCATACTCAGCATATAAACTGGGGGAGTTGGCCAGGAGCCACCAATCGCTGCTCAGGGATGGGCTGGGCATCAGTCAGCAGGTAGTGAGCATTTGTATTGGGCATCACTTCTTTCTTTTGGGTTTTATTCCTCTCTCTCTCCTTTTCACTGCTATTATTAACTTTATTACTATCATTAGTATTATTAGTATTACATTAGTGATATTAGTATATCACTACTGTTACTAATTTTATTGCTATCATTATTAGTATTATTAATAGTGCTTTATTTTGCTTCAGTTATTAACATGTTATCATCTCAGCCAATGAGGTTTACATTTTTTTTTCCCATTCTTCTCCCCACCAGGGAAGAGCAGGGAGTGAGCAAGCAGCTGCATGGTACTTAGCTGCTGGCTGCAGTTACACCATGTCAATTACTTAGATATAGTGCTTGTTTTGGCTAAATTAGGGGTGTGTATAACTAGCAAACCAATGTAATTTGTTTTCTTTGTAGGCAGATGATAATTTCCTTTCCTAAAACCATGTTTGCCTTATTTTCTGTAAGTCTGAAATATAGATAACATATATTTTAGTAAGTATACATGAAACTGATATTATTTCGATTGAAAGTGAAAAAGGCAAGTGACTTATTCCATGGTCTAGCTGATTAACAATCTCTTCTGGAATATGTTACTGAAATCTGATTTTATAGATAACTCCTCTCACCATCCACATAGCCTATTTTATTATATTTGTCTTGGGCAAAAGTGTAATAGATATATTTACTAGTTCTGAGACTATCCATACATTTACAACCTTATAAAGAGTAAATATGATTTTTTATGGAACTTGAGAAATTTGGAGCTTTCTTTCATTTGCTATTAACAACTGAAAAATATGTAAATGAGGGAAGGAATAAAGCAGGATCGATTTGCAAAGATGAGATATAAAGAAGCTGATATAAAAGGTCTTTTATCTAGTGTAATGCAGCGCTTCTGAAACAAATTGAGCCTTTTAGTCACCATATGGCACTTTTAGAGCTCTATTATTGTCCTTATATCCTAGACCTGTGCTCTAACCAACCGAATTTCCTCTCACACAGTGCCTTATTTACTTCGTTATGTGCCATTCACATTTTCCATTTGACCACTGATTCTGATTGGAAGGAAGAAAATGAATCTTCCCATAAGAACAAATGAGGATGTTAGTGGAGACAAGAGCTGTAAAACTAAGCAGCTGTCTCCTGCTTTTCTTTATTGACTAAAAAAAAAAAGTCCTAACTGCCTTTATCCTGTAGATAAAACTAGGAGCAAAGTGTGCTCCCTTGCAGAGAGGTACAATACCCATTCTAAGCATACACCACTGAGATACTGAATTGTTATAGTTGAGTCACCCTCCCTGGAGGTATCTACAAGATGTGTGGATGTGGCGCTCAGGGACATGGTTTAGTGGTGGACTTGGCCATGCTGGGTTAAAGGTTGAACTCAATGATCTTAGAGATCTTTTCCCAGCTAAGCAATACTATGATTCTATAGGTCTAAACATAAATCTACTGAATTAAAAATAGTCACAATAAGTATCATGATACAAGTACATTATAAAACGTGTTTCGGGAGTTAAAGAAGACAGAGGAAAAATAGAGCCTGATCTGGAGAACTCTGAAATAAATGTGACTGTTCTCTTCTGCTTGATAATAGACTCTCAATCAAATCTATAAAGACATGAGTTATGAAGGCATTTTCATTTTCTGAATAACTGTTGGAAAATTAACACAATCATTTATTTCCGGGGAAATAAATTTCCAGATTTTCACACTCATTCAAAGTCACGATGAAAGAGCATCAGACAAAAATGTGATTCGAATCCATATTTTAGTAGAGAAAAAGAGAGAGGGGGGAAAGCCTGAAGGTTGAGGACTATTTGAGATCATAGGTCATTTACTTGAAAAGAAAGCTCTGGTAAGTTAAAGAGGTAATGTATCCTTTACATAAGGACTTCCAGAGGCTCCGTGTGCTTTCTGAAAGTTATCAATTCAAAGTAAAGATATTTAGGTTTCTGTATCTGTAGATTAACCTGTCAACAGAGTAGTAATGTATATGAAAAAAAGTGGGGGAGAAAATGGTTCTATTTCACTGGTAAATATGCTATGGATTTGACAAAGAAAAAAAAAAATCAAAATCCATCCAAAGCTTCAATTCAGTTGATGTTTCCCATGAAGAAACAGTGGGATGGGGTCATGACTAACAGGAACAAACAAGGAATGAAAATCCAAGATGAGTGCTCTGCATGGCTGATCACTGCTTGTGCAGAGCTGACAGAGACCCTTAACCTTCACACACCAGGAGAGTTTTCCAAGTGGGAGCAGTCCTTCCAGGCACAGCAACACCAATCTGCTTTCAGAGTGGGAAAGCCAATTTTGGAGAGTTCTGACCCAGCATGCTTCAACTCAGTGTCTTTATTGATGGACGTTTTTGTGCTGGCACACTTTAAATATTCTTCTTTGCTGTTTATTAAAGATATTTTTTTCACCTGTTTCAAAAGCTCAGAAATCTCAGAAGGCTGGATATTAGGAAAAATGTCTTCATCAAAAAGGGTTGTCAAGCATTGGAACAGGCTGCCCAGAGACGTGCTTGTGTCACCATTCCTGGAGGTATTTAAAGGACATGTAGATGTGGTGCTTAGAACATGGTTTAGTAGTGGACTTGAAAGTACTGGGTGAGTGGTTGGACTTGACCTTAAAAGGTCTTTACCCTTATCTTTACCTTGATCTTAAAGGTCTCTACCAACCTGAACATTTCTGTGATTGTGTATTTCTGCCATCAGTATTCCAGCCTGTGTGCACAAAGGTGAGAGAAGAGCAGCAGATCATGCCATGGGCAAACAGGAGACAACAAGGAGGGTTTGAGGATTCAGGGTCAGGAGTTTGCCTTGCTGGTAATGGAAGTGGCTGGGTAACTTCAGCCTCCATTACTAAATGCTCTCGGTACTGAAAAGCAAAATGTTCAGCTTTTTTCCATATAAATTAAGACAACCAAAGTCTTTAAATCACTTCTCTTGTTCCCTTGTCAGGTGAAAGAAACAGTTAACAAGAAAAGCAGAGCTAGCTACTTCTGAAGATGGGAAATTATTTTTAGGAATCACTTTTGTTAGCAAAACAAGAAGGAGGAATCTGAGAGAAGTTAGGAGTGTGAAAGAAATACTCGCCCTGGTGCAGTGAATCTCAGAATTCCCACGAAGTCTAAATAAGAAGGGAAGGCTTTTTTGTACAGATTTACCACATATACAAAATATATTCTACAATACTATTTAAAAATCAAAAATGCTGAGAGTTTAAATGATAAGTGTAGTTTAGATTAAGTACTAACAACACCTAATGAAAAGGAAATAGCACATCAGTCTCCAATAAATTTTCAGGTACCATTTCCTTTCAACAGCAATAATAACCATAATAATGATAAAAGGGAGAGAAGCTCTTCACTCAGTACATCTGTCTGGTGCTGGGAGCATGGCAATCAGTACAGAACACCGTATTCTGCTCACTTTCATATTAATTCTGCCTTCTCACAGAGTGTCTTGTGTTATTCCCATCCCCAAAGGCTTCTTTCCCTTTTGTGCCTGTTCCTTGGCTGTTAGTCCTCCTTTCCTGACCAACTTCAATGAGGCCACACAAAATCTGAAAGGCAGCTTTGGCACCATATCAACTATACAGGCTTTTCATCAGAGCAGTCAATGTCTATTGCAAGGACATAAGATTTTACAAAATACATATAAATCTTCTTAAATATATAATTATTTACTGATTTTCTCCACCATTTCTAAAGTATTTAATAGTATCAGTCAAAAACTCTAGATAAAGATGAGTTTCCAATCTAAATTAGCTTTGAAATAGAAAACAAGCAAACAAATAAAAGATTAAACAAAACAAAAAAGTGCAAAGTAATTTGGGAAAGTGCCCTGAGACCCTCTCAGACTGTTTGACCTGCTGGATTCCTCAACATGAAGCTTGAAGACTTTGTTCCGGATTTCCATGGCTAAGTTTGCATGTGAAATACCATATTGTTTAGCTCTGTTCCAGTGAAGCTCTGAGGACTGAAAATATGAAAACAGGCTTTATTAAGGCAAAATAGCTCCAGTCTTTGAGACTAATTCCTCCACACAAACACACTATTTAGTGATATTCTGAAAACCCACTTGCTAATTCTGTAAACACTGTATGAGATAATACTTCAGAGAAAAAAAAACCATAATGGACAGAAAGAGTGTTTAAAAACAGAGTGACTGGACTACCAAAAAAAAAAAAAAAAAGAAAAAAGGAAAAAAAAAAAAGGTTCATTGGAATCCTGGGAATTTTGGAGACCCTAGATTTGCCTAGTATTTCATTTTGAAGTTTCAGCACTATTTGCATGTGCTGTGTAAAAGCTGTTAATTTTGCATTCTTCTCTATTATGTTGTGAATCATCCTCATATCATCTTTCCTCGAGTAAGGAGGGTGGAAACCAGGGAGATAATAGAAGGACGTAGGGTGTGAAAGGCAGAAGAATTCCTGCAGCATGGCTGGCTAAATGGTCAATGAAGAAGCAGCCTGGGGAGGCTTTCTCTGTTACTGTGAATTATGACTGAGTTTCTAAATGCAGAGGCAGACAACAGTGCATCTGCACGTTGGCATTTGTGAAGTAATTCATTCTACAAATGCAGTATTGATTTCTTAGAAGAACACAGCATATACCTTCAGAATTTTTTCCGCATGTGACAAGATTTTGGCTTTTTGCTTTTCCTTTCCCTGCAAAGTGGTCCACAACTTGAAATGGGCTCCCTGGCTACAGTTATTACAGAATGGTTCTGTTCTTTTTTGTACCCTTTATTTTGACCTTTCTAGATGTAGTCTAATAATTTTCTGTCCTATAATGTTAATTAGGAATCGAACATTTCCTCCTGTTAATGCAGTAAAGTGCAGTTGTTCTTTTGCTAGAGCATATTAATAATGTCACTAATTGAGACAATAATTGTCATGACATGGGATCCCTCATTTTGCTCTGTATTTTTACCTATGGGAAAATTAGGCTGTGACCTGACATGGGAGCTGTAAAGTCTAGTAATGAGAGAACATGTTATAATCATCCTGTGAAGCCAGAAATACCCACAGCAGAAATAATTAGCAGTGGGCAGGAGAGCTTCAGTGGGGCTTTAGCATCTGTATGCTGTTATTAGCGACTTTAATACATTAATTTGGCCAATATTACCTGAGGGGTGCATCCCTCTTCACCTGAGTTCCTGTGGGGGAGTACAGTATTACAGTGGCTCAGACTCCTGCACTAAGGATTTTCCTCTGTGGGGCTGGGATAGGTGGGTGGTGTGGAGCCACCTCAGATCAGCCTCTGGAAAGCCACAGAAATGCTGTTCAGAGCCTTTGGGTGCAAGTGGTTCTTAGACAAGATTTTCAGGACAGCATGAATTGCTGTTCTCAAAAGAGTTGCACTTCAGGGAGCAACTGAAAGAGACAGATGTTTTCAAAGCCTCAGGTGATGGGATGACATAACCCTAAGAGAGAGGTGCACCCTTTCACTTGTTTTTGCTGATGCCATAGGTGAAACATAGAGGGCATAGTGGGATGATTTAGCAGATCTGGGCAAAGAAGCCAAATTTCTTTGATGTCAGAACACCTTCTTATTGTTTATATCTCAAAACCACTCAGAAACAGCACCTGAAGTGTCTTTATTGGTCATGACTTTAGATTGTCTTCTGCCTCACTTCAGAAAAATTCAGTGCAAAGTACTATCAAAAGTATTTTAAAGGAAAGAAAAGCAGATGAGGATGGGTTAGAGACCTGATTTTTACCTGGAAGCTTTGTTTACCCTGTTTAGGTTAGCATAGGATTTGGGGTGTTGGCTATCATGTGACATGGGATCAGGATTAGGTTTCTCTTATTCTACCATGCTTTAATTAAACTCCTGTATCTAATTTTTTTAATGTGATTTTAAGACCTCATGTCTCTTAGGGCCTTTATCACAAAAGCTCTAAGATATGTGAGTTATCATTATTTGACTTGATACCATTTAACACACTGTGTGCTTTTAAAAGCTGAGACAAAGTCTAAGTGGTTTGCTGATGGAAGTGCATAAGCTGATAGGTCTTGGTCCTTGTTCTGCGTGACACTCGGTGGGGGGAGAGTAGTTGTGCTTCTGTATGTTTCTTTACAGAGTGGGCACTGAGGCACTGGAGCAGGTTGCCCAAAGGGACCTGTGGATGCCCCATGCCTGGAAGTGTTCAAGGCCAGGTTAGATGGGGCTTTGAGCAACCTGTTCTAGTGGAAGTTGCTCCTGGCCATGGGATGATGATCTTTAAGGCCCTTCCAACCCAAAACATTCTAGGACTCTATAACCGTTCTGATTCAGTAAGTATTAAACTAATATTTCAGTATGTAGCTATGTACGTCATATGAGGGCTAATTAGCAATGTGCTTTTAGAAGTAAGCATGATTTTTGCATTTCTGTGAAAAGAAGGGAGTAGCAAAGTATCTGCTCTGGACCAACTCTAGTTTGAATAGCTTCTGCCCATAGCAAAACAGGGACAGACATTTGCTATATTCTGTCAGTAGTCAAATGTTAGAGACAATGATTACTGTGATCTTTGTCTGAAGGTAAGTGTTGCTCAGAGTATTAAAATAAGTATTTGCTAATCCTTTATATATGTTTCTTTCTTTTCAAGATTTGAAGTCTCAGCCACGTAGGGAAAATCAAAAGCACAGCTTCCTGTCTTAGAAATGCATTATTCTTGGCTACAGTTGCTTTGCTTTTATGTGCTGTTACTTTTAGCCTGAATTTAGTGCACTCAAGCATTCTCTTGATGCTCATAATGGCTGCTGCCTGTTATTCAGATATCTTCATCAATCTCTTCATGATTGTTCCTAAGGATTTTTTCTCCCTGAGACTCCAGGCTGTTCAAAGCCCATCGGTTTGTTAAAAGTCTGATTAAACTTTTGGTATATCTGACAGGCCCATCTGCAGGGATTCCAGATTAACCATCTGGAATCATTTGATCTTAAACTGTATTAAAATAACGTTTCAATAAACCCATGTTTGAATGCTACCATGTTTATCCAATAAATACTATCTCAGCACTGGCTTTTATTCACTGAAGAAATTAAATCTCTTACAGCTGCCTCACCTGCAATATCTAGTCAGATTTTTAGAGGTTTTTAAAATTTATCTTAGCAGGCTTAGATACGCACTCTGTCCAATAGGGTGCTGTATTTTTATTAAGCACTTGCTTAAAATATGCTATAGAAGTAAGAGTTCAAACAAGTCATTGTCAGGCATTGTAAACCATCTTTAGGAAGACGTAAAGCATTATTAGGAATAGAAAAGTTTTTCCTGTACTGTGTGAACACAGTTTCTATGGTCACTCATTATTCTGTTAATAAATCAGCCACTAGGGCAGTGCAGCTGGATTCAGCTGAGATTTGTTGTCCTCCCCTAAGGTCGCCATCAGCCCCACGTGTGCCTCTCCTAAGAGTTTCCAAGCTGATCTACTTTTAGAGTGAGGCGTCTTTTCAAAGTAGAGAAATTGCTTTCCGTAAGTGCTTTTCTTTGAATTTAGCTGAGCTTTGACTGCTGGATGATCTAGATAAATAAATCCTAAACCCTAGGTTCTTTCTTTTCCTGGTTTTAACTTGCTGCTCTGCCTACAAGTTAGCTTTGTGAGAGCTGAGGACAGAAAATTGCTAAGCACCATGATAGAGTGTGTCCTTGAGCTCTGCAGCTGGAGACACTAATGATAACATCCAAAGCATGCCATCTATATGCAATATAAATAAATAACTTTCCAGTAGATCCTCCTTTGAAGGGGGAAAATAAGCAAGGCAATAGCATTAGAAAGCATAGTTAGTCTGAAATCCTTGCTAAGCTGCAGATTATCCACAGCTATTTCCATAGCCCTTTGTGGAGTCAGCTGGCCTCCTGCAAGCAAGCAATGAGAAAATATAAGGAAGGATTTTGCACTGGTTTAGGCAGTCTTTTTTTCCCACACAACCTCTGGTTCACTTTTAATATCTCTTCTTTCCCATGGCATTTAATATTTTAATATTTTTTCTTTCCATATACCTCTCTTTTCTGTCAATTTTTATCATGCACACAAAAAAACATTAGGAAACAAGGTGAGCTAAGCTGTTAATGCCTATTGCATATTAGTCATGTTAAACTAACTAAGCTGGGCAGACAAAACTGCAGCCTCTTACCTAAGAGAAAGTTATATTTTCATATGCACTTGCCATAATTCTTTATTCTTGCTAGTTCATCCCTTTTAAAAATAAGGATATTTTGAATAGATGGAACTTGATCTGTAAAGCACTCCATTAGCACAAAGGATACATTATGCTAATAAGATGTTATTAAAAATATAGGAAATCCATGGCAGAAGAGTTTCTTACCTAACTGCCCATATGACAATATCTTTTATATCTGACTCTGTTTGTAGCTTAGTACCTAAAATTGTTTTCAAACACATTAAATCTCCCTTTGAATTAAATGTGTCCCACAGGTAGGAATTCAGCTACAGTAGGAATTAGTTTTTATATACCATAATATAATGATTATTTTTCTGTGCAACTCATCTAAGGAAGTTTCAGAGGAAGTAAACATATTTAGAAAATATTTGGAAGATGCATAATGCTACAAATAACAGTAAAAGAAACTAGATATATCAGTCAAAATATCTAATTTCCCAGGGTTTTGTACAGGCAAACAAGCAAAGAAAATTCTTCCCGTCTGGATTATTCACCTTCTGTAATGCAGATAGGACACAGCATGGGTACAAAACAGATGGGATAGGCATATAGTGAAAAGGAAAAATAAGAAAATGAACAAAAAATACAAAGGGAATTGCATTCACTGTTGTGTACTACAAAAATGGCAATTTCATTTTTGGACAAAAAGATAAAACAATGGTTATTTTGCTGATGTAACCTCTTGATCTCTTATAGAAATCTGAGATGGGTACAGCTTTCAGAAACTGCTGTGTTGAAATGTTGCAATTCTAAAATATTATCATTCTGTGTAATATTACTATTTTTTCAGGTTTTGTTTGTTGTTTTGTTTGTTTCAGTAGTTTTTCATTCTCCCCAGTTTGGAAAATACCTTGTGTCTTCTAAATGAAAGTATTTGGTGCCATTGTCCTATCCCACCAAGATTTCAGCTGGCTATCTTAAATGCCTAAGATATCTGTGTATGATAAAGGGGTGTGAAGTTAGACCCACAAGGTATCAATCTCCTGGTGTGGCAGCTGGTGGCTTGGCAGAGCACTTTATGATTCCTAAATTTATTAGTAGATGCATATGTTTAGGCATCTTATTTACCTTCGGGGTGGGTGTGGACATCTGGACATCTATCTGGTAATGTTTCAAAGGTGTTTCCAAGAAAGAATTATTCTCATGTACAGCCCAGAGTCCAGCAGCAATTTACTTTCTGGATTTTTTTCATGTTGAAGATGTTTACTGTTTCGTGGTGATGTTCTATTACCTATTGGGAAGGTAATATCCTATTTTGAATAGTATTTCTTCACCATCAGAGAATAATATACCCACACACAACTTGTTTCTGTTTTCAGCTTTGGACAGATTTCCTGTGTGTCATATTTCTTTCATAATAATTGAATCTTGCCCACATAGTAGCCAGCATGAAACCTGAAGCAATCAGATTCTCCTTTGCATCTCATCTGCTTTCATTACAGCTGTCAGACAAGGTTATACCCTGTCTAGATTCATAACAACTTTAATGATGTTTTTCATATATTGGTCTGAAAAAAGACAGTTCAACTGTCTTAAGATTCTCCCTTACAATGGGAACTCCACAAGAAGTATGAATCATTATTGACACACTCAAAATAATCTGACATGCTGCTTTAAAATATTAATGAGAAAACCCTTGAGTCTTTTGATATTAATAATTGTTTCATGTTGTAATTGAATTTGAAAAGCTCTGTTAAGATTTTTATCCTCTGAGAGTAACTTATTATTTCTAGGATAAAATTGTTTGATAAGTGGTTTAGGTGGCAGCATTCTGAAGAAGCCCTTTGCACTTAATTTTTCTATGAACACTGAAAACTAACAATACACTGTAAATGCAGACTCCCAGGCCCAGAAGTTCTGAAAGAGTACGTAATTTAGTATCATAAGATTTCCAAAGAGGTCATGTTTTCTAGACGCTTGATCATCCTTATAATTCTCATCTGAAATCTCTTTGATTGGTTCTCTTTGCTGAAGGGAAATCTACAAAATATACACAATCTGTCATCTGATGCCACACTGCTGCTGTGTTCCAGGGCACTTCTGATTCACCGTGAAAGTCAGTTTTGCATCCCAGCATGATGTCTGGGTTTTTTCCCCAACACCATGGTATTACCCAGTCACAGTCTGGGTGCGGTTCATTACTCTGTGGAGCTGCTGTGTAGCCTGTTGGTCACCCTATTCTGTCTTCAAGTAGTTGGTTTTTCCTTATTCCTACTCAAGTACAGTAATTTGCACTTGGCCTATATTTTTTTCCAAACCCGTCGTCCGTTTGCCAATATTATTTTAATTCTATTCTTGTCCACCATGGGGTTTGCAACCACTGCCAGCTTACTTCTGTTTGGAATTGTGAAAGGCATAGTATCTCTGCAGATAACCCAGTGACTGCTGAAACTGCTGGGTAGCACTGGGCCTAGGTGGAATTCCATGGAACCCCATCAACAACTGTTTCTTAATTTGATGGAGGACAATGAGTAGCTATTTCGGAGTTCAATTTTCAAGCCAGTTGTTCAATCTATACTACTGTACTTTGGTCTAAGCAATATTTTCGTAGTTAGCTTAGAAGAATGTCAAGCAGTGTCAAAATGCTTACTGAAGTCACAATTTATCACACCTGATTCTCCTTCCCTAACTACAAAGCCCACTATCTCTCCCTAAGGAGGAACAGACTTTATATAACATGATTCAGTTTCTATAAATTCATATTGGCTACTACTTAGCACCTTGTCTTCCTACTAGTATGTTTATTTACACACTAATAATTTGATTATTTTTTTCAAGAAGCTTATAGTAAATAAAGTTAGAGATAGAATTCTGTGTGTTCTCTTTCCCTTCTTTTTTCCTGTCTTTGTATAAAGAGATGGGTACAATCTTTGACTTTCTGATCTTCAGCCTCTCCTGTTTTTATCAAATTGTTACAAATACTAACATGCTTGAGATTGCTTTAGCTGGACTACTACATGCTTGGAGGTGAATTTACCAGGACTCGACCATCTGAAGTTTTTCAGCTTTCTATTTTGGGCAGATGATCAATAGCATATTCTTCCTTATTCTCACCTGAGTCTGTTATTAGTGTCTGTGGCATTACTTCACCAGCTACAGGTAACCTCTCTGCTGGTGAAAGGAATAAAGAGAAAAGACATTGTGGTTTTTTTAGCCACCTTAAGGCCTTAATGTCTGTAGTCATTTCCCTGAAGGCAATGCCATGGAACATAGCCAAGCCTTACATCCAGCTCTCAAACCCATGCCTCCAGTCCTGGAGGAGGTGTTTGCATGGCTTCAGTGGGCTGTGCAGCTGATGGGTGACCTACCCATGCTGGAACATAATTACTGCTGCCACATGAACCTGCAGCCTCAGGCAGAGTTGGATCACTGGGGACTGCAACAGCTCATTGCTTGAGCTTGCCCTTTATTAGTTTATGCCACTGAGTATTTTTTTATCATGCTTTATTCTCTTTTTAGTTGTATCTTGTCTTGACCTGTCTGAGCTCCTCCCTATACACTTCTGGTACTGTTTTATATTTTTCTCTGCTAATCTGTATGCAGGCCATCCAGAAGACCATTATTGAGCTAAATGGGTAACTTTCTATGCTTCTCCTTGGAAAAGTTTGTACTTGTTCAGTGTGTATTCTTCCACTCTTCTGATCACTTTCTTGAGCAGAACTTTTTCATAGACCTCTTTGTCCCCAGAAGCTACATTCCATCTCAGGTCACTGCAGTCTGGTTCCTGGGTGTTTAACGTCCTTGTTCCACTGTTCTCCTCCCAGAATTGTCATCTCTAGTAGTTTAGGGTCGCTGTAGTGCAAGCTGTTTTCCCATTCCATGTTATTTCTTAGAGATATTATTTGGTTTTTGTATTACAATCAAAAAGAAATCTCATCCCTCTTGCGGGACTTTCTGCATGAAAGTAAGATCATACAAATTTTAAAGTTTTTGTAGTAGAAGTTCTTACCTCTAAAGAAATATAAGAAATACTTCATTTTTTTCTTCAGTGATGCAGATTTTTAGAGAAACCATACATAAACAAAATGACCATTTCTAAAACAAATAACAATATTTGTCTAAGAATATTAAAATTTGCAAAAAATAACAGCTGTTAGGCTTCCACTGCATTCCCCAAATTACCAAATTTGATAATTATAAAAAGCTATCTAAGAATTTAATAATCTGAAATTATGTTTATTTTCCATGTAGAACATGAATTGTCTGCTCCCTGAGAATCAGAAATATTGTTGAAGAGATTACTGACTTTTTAGCATTTTCCTACACAAGAATTTATAATGTATGAAAAGCTATTTCAAAAAGATCCTTCTAACCTTAAATTAATATGTTAAAGATCTTTAAGTCATTGGACTTTGAATTTTTGAAAGTATTTGAAATTTTTTTCACCAATAAAAATGCACAAGCTTTTTTTTTATTTTTTTTATTTTCTTTTTAGAACTATCAGAAAATTGTTTCCTTTTTAGATTAATTTGGGGAATTGTGTTGTACTGTTTTCTTTAATTCAGTGTTTATTGATCCCTGGGGAATGCCACTGACTACAGGGCTTCAACTGGATTCTGCTCTGCTGATCACAACCCTTGAACTCAGCCATTCAGACAGTTCTTGACCCACCTCTGTCCCTTCATCTGACCCACATTTCCTGAGCTTTCCTATGAGGATGTTGTGCGAGACAGTGTCAAAAGCCTTGCTGTGTATTGCAACGTATTTACTAAGTTGACAATGGATGAAAAATATGAAAAATACAAACAGCTCATGGGTTAGTACATGGAAGACTGGCATCACTTTTAAAGATAGTTGTGAAAATGGGTCCTACAGTGAGCTGAGTAGTATTTTAGAAATGTAACAATTAATGTAACACATAGTAATTTTCATTTGAGATGTCCCTTTTTTTCCTTGCAGTTGTTTTTGTTTCTTAAGCATTTTTTTTTATCAGCAAAGACTGCCTGATTAATGTGACTTTTTGACTTCTTAAAGACTTCAGAACAGAATCTATAAAGTATTTTGACATTTTGTAATTTAGTCATAATTAAACAAAAAAAGTTTTCCTGGCCCAGCTCCAATCACAACTCATATATTTCACAAATTTTAGATTATGAACTGCTGAGTGTATTCCTAGAAATCTAACGTAATATCTGAGCATCACTCATATCTATTCTCAATATTTTATGTGGAAGCATCAGCATTACGTCTTCCCTTTCATCTGGAATAGGCAGCATTCCTAACTAAACCATTCCAGATGAACTTCAAAACCTGATTGGAAGAGACTTCAGTTTATTCATTTCAATTCAACAAATATTGGGCTGAAATTATAATGTATACATTAGGGATAGAGTTAATATTTTAATCTCTTTCCTAGTGTTTGCGTTAGGTTTCCATGCTTCTGATTTTCCAGCTATAAAATTTACAGCTGAATTTAGCAAATGTAAACAGTAATAAATTGACATGTTCAGTGCAGCAAAGATGAGGGCTTAACATCTCCTGGCCATATCGGCTGGTACTTCCCTGTCATATCTGGTCTGGTTTCTCATAGCCTTCGATGAACAATTTTCCCTGAAAAGAGCGGCTTTTGATCCATGAATAGGACTGACCTCTCCAGCATGTTTGAGGCATTGGGTTCCTTAGTTTATTTCTGATTTGTGTGGAGAATGTCCTTCCTTCAGTATGTGATGAAAGGCAACACTTTAGTCTGTGATCAGATAATTTGGTTTGATTTTCCATTATCCTTATGTAATGAAAAGTGTGATTAATTATTTTGTATTTATCTTTTCTAAGACATGCATGATTTTTTTCTGTGATTCTGTCATTAATTGTCTCCTTTCCAAAGGTGAATTTGTCTAATCTCTCCCTTTTCTAAACCCACCCATATCTTCGATTATCTTTGACACCTTTCTCTGTAATTATTCTGATTCAGCTACTTCCTTTCTGAGATGAGAAGAACTGTGTGTAGCATTGAGCATGCAGGACACAAGGGATTTGTATGGTGGCATAATGATGTATTCTACTTTCTTTTCTCTTGCTTTTCTACTATTTGATTCTCCTTTCTGACTGCTGCTGAGTACTGAACTGAGGTTTATAATGAACTATTCACAAGTTTCCTGAGAGCTACTATCAAATTTAGAGCCTGTTACTGTATATGTGTAATTACAGTTGGTTTTCCTTATATGCATTTGCATTTATTGACACAGAACTTCAGCTCTAATTTTATCAACCAGTCACTCAATGCCATGAAATCCATGTACAACATTTTGCACTGGACTTCTGTTTTGCTTTGTTTGTTGCATCATGTAAATCATACTTGGTTTCTATATCCTTAAACTTTTTGGGGTGCTGGTTGGCAGCAGGCTCAGGAAGAGTCAGCAGTGTGCCCTGGCAGCCAAGAGGGCAAGCCCCATCCTTGGGTGCACCAAATACAGCATCACCAGCCAGTCAAAAGAGGTGATTCTACCACTGTGTTTTGCATCAGTGTGGCCTCACCTGGAGTGCTGTGGGCAGCTCTGGGCCCCACAGTTTAAGGATGTGAAGGTCCTTGGATGCACCCAGAGGAGGGCAGCAAAGCTGGTAAGAGGGCTGGAAGACACTTCCTGTGAGGAACAGCTAAGGGTATTCAATTGGTTTGGAGAGAAGAAGGCTGAGGGGTGACCTCATTGCTCTCTCCAGCTTTCTGAGGAAGGGAGGCACAGAGACACATGCTGATCTTTTGTTCAGTTTTGATATCCTGTGATAGGCTATGTGGGAATGGTTCAAAGCTCCACCGGGAAAGGTTTGGACTTGACATTAGGAAGCATTTCTTGGCTATGAAAATAGTGGGACACTGGAACAGACTCCCTAGGGAGGTGGTCAATGCCCCCAGTCTGTCAGTGTGTAAGAGGCATTTGGACAATGCCCTTAACAATATGCTTTAGCCTTTGGTCAGAAGTGAAATGGTCAGGCAGTTGGACTAGATGATTGTTGTAGGTCCCTTCCATTTGAAATAGCCCAGTCCTATTCTATTCTCATCTATGAGACTACGAGACAAACAGATTTTATTCCATGATAGCATGTAATTATTGAGAAGCTGTGGTTTGGGATCTGGTCAGATTTCTGGAGGTGCAAGTGTTCTATATGAATTGAATTATCCCCCAAAGGGCTTTAATATGGGACATGACTTTCCTTTCCATTATTTTTCATTCTACACCATTCTGTCATGTTTGTCCCCATGTTCTCATATTGAATAATTACAGTTTGTGCCAATTTGCTTATTAAAGAAGGCAAACTGCCTCTCTTTTATTTTCCTTTTGGTCTAAACTGGCTTTTGTAAAAGTCAACATTTCAAAGAACTGTGAAAGTTGCCATTAAAATAGACCTACCTGAGTTTCCTTTAAATGAGCCAGCTCTACTTCTGCTCACAATATGAGGGAGTTGTATCAGCAGGGGAAAGAGTGACATAAAATTTAACCTCCCAGGTATTTATTTAGCTAGTCTGGGCTGCACAGCATGGTTTAGTAGGCTTAAACTTATTTGTACCTGAAAGGGAGCAGAAAAAGGATTCAAAGAGCTGCACAGGAACTCTAAAAATATATTCCAGGTGTACAAAGATGCCTTTTTTGGTGATACCTTCAGCCCCCCCCATATCTTCCCCGCCATGTATAAGGTTTCTTCCAAGGACTAAGGACATACTCTTGAGGCTCTGGTGTCCCTCGTGTACAGGAGAAGATTCTTGGTGAAGATCTATCACAGTTCTGGATGCAAGGAGAAGGAGGAGAAGTAGGTTAACATTTTCTCTGTCTGACATAATCTCCTTCAGGCTGTGTAATTCAGTCTCTCTTTTCATGCCAGAACATAACCTGAATAAGCACCATCACCTCTGTCCTAGATTAAATCTGAGCTTGTTTCCCAGAAAGAAACTACCTGCTCACCAAAAGCTCAGCCTAGATGAGCCAGAGTCAGGGACTCCAAAGACAATTCCAGGTGAAACCTGTCTCTGGTCAGGACATACTCTCAGTGCAGCAAATGAGCAGTTACTTTTGCCAGGTGCAGATTCTCTTGCTACATCTGCATTTCTTTGCAGGAGTAGCCTCAAGGCAGGAGTTAGGGCCAAATCTACTTCCCATATGCTAAAACATCCTGACACTTGGCTCTGGGACAAGACAAGAAAATGCCTCCCATACACCCAACATGCAGGGACGTGCTCACCAGCCATGAGGGGATGCTTGTGGTGGTTTTGTACTGACAGAGGGAGAAGAGTCCTTTCTAGAATGGCTCCAGTGTAGCTTGTGTATTTGCATGCTGCCTGATTACAGGCTGAGCTTAGATACCTTGGAAAGGAAATACTCCTTTCAGATGCACCCTGGCCTTCAGGCTGCAGAATCAGACCCAGATGACGGTAAAGGGAGCAGTGGGGTGCAGTGTCAAGTGAAAACTGCTGGTAAGACACAGAAGTGAATAGGATATGAAGCCACAACATATATACAGGGACCATCTACTGCAATCAAATAAACTGTGCCAGGGATGTGTGGTATAAGAGATCACACTGGGTCAGACATGACAGGACAAGCAGCTTTGGAAATTCATTAGGCACTGATAGAAAGCAAAGCTTCACTGCAATTCTTGATAGCTTTTCTGCCCAGTGGGAATCCAGCACAAAAGCCTTTTAGCACACACTTTAACTGGGAATACCTGAGCAAACTGATAACATTGCAGCTTTTATGGTATTCTTGTTTCTCGGGTATCACAGCAGATCACTCCACAAGGGATTATAAGGATGTGTGTGTGTGTGTTTATGTACCTCCCTCTGCACATTCAGGTAGCAGCTTGAATGAATTAAACACTGTTATCCATAGTGAAAACTACAGTGGGAAGGGTCAAACAAGGACATGGCTTTCTCCTTCCACCATCTTTCATCCTACATCATTCTGTCACGTTTGTCCCCATGTCCTCATATTGAATAATTACAGTTTGTGCTGAGTGAAGAGGCTGCTGTGTTAGCTGCCAAACACATAAATTCAGCCATGTTTCTAATTATAGTATTGTTCCTTCCAAAGACAAAAAAAAACCAATTCAAAATTGAATCATTTGTTCTGTGGCTTAAATATGGCATATTCATACACAAGTGAAAGCACACATGGGATAGATCATCTACTAAATATGCTGTTAAATGAAAATTGATTAGGAAAAACAAAGCGATGATCAAGAAAGTTTCTTATCTCCACCTCCTCTATCTGTCATCTACTATTGTTCATCACAGTAGTATTTCAACAAACACATCCAAAAAGGCAAAAAAATGTCAAAGTGGACATAGAAGGGGTTTCTTTGGTGTGATTTTCCTTGTATATATGAAACAAAATAGTAAAAGAAAAAGAACACTGACCTATGCAATGTCCAAAAATAATTTGGAATTGATACCCACAGAGAGAAATACTGTACACTACTTTTCTGCCCCACCCTGCAAACCAGATTATAAGAAAAGTTTTCAGACAACCTGTGCTCATCCATGCTGCCTTATATGAATTTCTACACTCTTGTGAATTTTAACCAGCTCTTGGTTATTATTCAAGGCTTTTATTTCTGTGTGATTTGATTAGTGGCTGGTCTAAGCTACTGGGTGTCATTCAGGCTTTGGAGATTACTTCTGAGGTGCATTTGTGTGTCAGGCACTCCTGCAAGTTCTCTCAGAAGGTTCCACTTGGGTCAATAATATGAGCAGGCTGATAAGAGTAGAGGTTTAGTTCTTACTTTCCATTCACATAGCATTTCCTGCATGAGATGATGTGATGGCTTTGGGTCTGCCTGAGGGTTGCCTTTTGTTTTTCTGTTATTCTCTGAGGTATCATAGAATGGTTTGGTTTAGAAGAGACCCTAAAGATCATCAGATTCAACACCCCCTGCCATGGGCATGGACACCTTCTGCTAGACTAGATTGTTCAAAGCCCCATCCAGCCTGGCCTTGAACACTTCCATCCACAACCTCTCCTCTGGGCACCTGTTCCTCTGCCTCAACACTCTCACACAGACCCCTTGTCCTATCACTTGTACAAAGTCCATCTTTCATGTAGCAGGCTTCAGGTACTGGAAGGTGCTCAAATGTCTCCCCAGAGCCTCCTCTTTTCCAGGCTGAATAGCCCCATCTGTTTCAGCCTGTCTTCATAGAAGAGGTTCTGATCATCATTATGGCCTCCTCTGGCTTTACTCCAGCAGATCCATGCCCTTCTTATGTTGGGGGCCCCAGAGCTGGACACAGCACTCCAGGTGGGGTCTTGCAAGAACAGAGTAGAGGAGGAGAATTACCTCCCTCGACTTACTGCTGTGGCATAACTGTTGTTAGTGAAAGCTTTGCAATTTTTTTCATATGATTTTTAAGCCATGTTTATGGATTAACAGGAGCTAGAATAATAATATGTTCATTTTACTATTATTACTTAGCTGTTGAAGAGGTATCTGTAAAGGTGGTTAGCTAATAGTGGCGATTAGACTGTCATAATTCACTGAAATCTTGAGCTAGGTATTTTTGTTTCCATGTCACACTTTGTCTGTCTTTAAATGGGTACTGCCTCATGGTAATATAATTGTTTCATGCCTGTGTTATTTACATGGTGCATGAAGGGAAAGAAACTATTCAGTAGAAAAGAAGTCATTCTTACAGATTTCAATGCATTGTTAGAATTAAAATACATTCTCTATGTCTGTTGTAACAGGTAAGTGGAAATAATACTCTCATTATGTGCTTTCAGATCTAATAAGGAGGTAAAAATATCTTTTGGCATTCTATCAACAAAGAATATCTTTCATAATTGCAGTGTAAGCAGTGAAAGAATTTTAAAAGGAGTATTAGCATAAAAAATGGCCAAGGTTTGCAATATTCTGCTGTTCTGAAAGCAGTTTGTTTTGGTACCCCCTGCATGCATAATCGGTTTCCCTGGGATTCAAAAACCTTTCCAAGTACCTAGTCACATGTCAAAGGTATTTACATTGGCTTTAGTCACTAGCAGACATTTCTTTCATTCTTTCTTCTGATTTCATTACCAGCTTCCAAAGTGGTATGTGCAGCTTAGGTGGAGGTAAAGTCATTACCTGATGAGCACTTTAAGAAATACTTTGGGTTACAAGACACCATCAAGCCTGAATTTGTTTATTATATCAAAAGATCTGAAATACAGTGTGATCTGCAAGTAGCTCTGAAATTATCCTTAACACTGATAAGTGAAGGCAAAAGCAAATAAAAGTAATTATTTAAAGAATATAAAAACAATTAACACAAAGTCAGTTTGACAGAAATTAAGGGAGGTCATCTTTTGGTCTGCTTATTGTAAAATTAGATGTAAAGGGTTTTCTCACTTCCTGTTATTCAGCTGGCAAACTAATTAGTCATTAAATTAAATATGAGAACTTTGACCCTATTCTTAGGATAACTTTTATTATCTTTACACACTGGAGAAAAGCTAGATCTAAAGTCTCACTTGTTTGTTCAGTTCTTCTCTGGTGATTTTGTTAAGAGTCTGCTCAGATGTAGATCTCCTTTCTCTTCTCTCTTACCACCCTCATCCCCTTCACTTTCCATTGTTTCACTCTTAAACTTTCAGTGTTTAAGGTTGGCTTTATTTTGCACTTTTGACTTTCACTGTATCCAGTTGTATAATTAACAAGTAATTAATATATTTTAAGATAAACCACTGTGTTCTGACCAGTCGTGTTTAAATACTGTGTTCAGTGTTTTTACATATTGCGACTTCTTTTTAATTCAAAATAGGAAGCTTAGAGCTCTATCACACAATAGACAACCAAATAGATAAGGATTAATGCTTGGGGTTTATTTTTAATCTCTTCTCTGAGTAAAGGACAAAGGTTCCCAGATCCCTTCTGTGGACATGGAGTACCTTGGAACATCTTGGAGCTCCAGTACCCCAACCTAGTCTGTGAGGGTTGCTCTGACATTATCATTGTGGTAACAGAGTATGTGGATGAAATTCTGTGAGCTACAGAATTATACATGAGATTGGCTTACACAGTTTGTTCAAAATCCTCCATCTTTCAGAGTCAGAACAGAAAATATTTCTAAGGACTTGCAGCAAAAACTAACTGGGGAGAATAACCCATAGCTAAGCCGAAGAGCAAGAGGGGAGAGAGAACACAAGAAGTTCTCCCTTCTTTCTCTCATCCCTAATAAAGCTGTGAAACATCTCAGCGACATAACACATCAGTCCTCCCTCTTAACTAGTAAAGTTATTTTGGGCAACTGAGCAACAGGGGTTTATGTTTATAAACATATGTTTATGCTGCTGGAGAAATAAATTCCCTGACCAAGTGCAGACAACAGTATTTCTGATCTTGGCCTGGGAAAATTAGATAGTCAAATGCAATTTTTAATTTAAAGGCAAAGAAATGCAGTGGGAACAAGGACTTGAGAACAGCAAATACAGGGTAGAATTTCAAAAAGCACTGTAGTGCTAACAGGTGTAGTATAGTCTTTTCCAGCATGCTGCTGGGCTCCCAGTGCTGGGTAGATGGCATTCAAGAATTGTCTCCTGCACTATTAGCCAACAACAACCTCTGTGTATTTTAAAAATAGACATTTTTAGTATCTGCTCAATTGTTTCTCCATGGTAAATAGATAGCAAAAGTACCTGCAAACTCCTGTCACCCAGTTTTAGATCCTTGGCACATTTTAAGGGCTATCAGAGTTGTAGTCTCTAGTAACTCTCCACTACAGCTGCAAATGGCACACAGTTGGACCAGACCAACTCTGTGCTGGGCTGATTAAATTGGTAGACAGTGTCCTTGCAGCCTGAATTTTATTCAACTCAAGTCAAATTGATTTTAGGAAGATGAAGAAGAGGAAAAAAAATCAGACAACATAGAGTGGTTCAGCTGTTGCTGCTACCTTTTCCTGTTGTTTCCTGGACATTTTTCCACTTGTTTGTGTGCTTTTATGGTTTAAGATTTATAAGTACTTTCAGGTTGAGCCTCTGCCTGCTACCAGTGTAAAATGTTGTGTATTTCCTCATAAAATTCTGGAAAATGAGGACATACCTTTGAGACTGTCTCTTCTTTAATTCAAAAAATTGCATTCCGTTTTGAAATTTTCTATAATGATACAGTTTTACAATATGTTTCTAGTAAAATGTTTATAATCAAGCAGGTAGAGTGCATAATTGTATCGAGTCATATGATTGGATAACTGTATACTATAGTAGTAAATGGTTATTATTATGCTCCAACTATATATTGCTGTTACTCTGGGTCTTTTTACTTTGTCATTGTCTTGAAATATGTAGAGTTATAATTTCTTTGTGCCTGATAATCTTAGTCATACTTCTATCTTGCTGAATCGTGTGTACACACAGATACTGGGATGATATCCTGTTTCCCTTATGTCTCTCCCATTCTGATTTAGCACTTTCCCAGTCTTTAATGGAAGAAAAGGGCTTTACAGTCCTCTCTGCAGAGTAATAAAAATGTTAGTGGCAAGCAGGTATCTAAGAAGATTAACTACTCATGTTTCAGCTTTTTCTCAGTAGTAGTTAGCTCTTCTGAAAATGCTAATCAGGAGACAATAATAGTCAGGATACTTTGTAATTTAATGCATTCTTACCTTTTTGCTCAGTAAATTCACTCTTGTTACACAGTTTCCATTTTATAAGTTACATTTAAGACATCTTGTCAAGCTTTGTATCCTACAAATTTTTTTATGCATAAAGATTCAGTTTTAAAAGTTTCTTCTCCTTTCATACTCCCTCAATCTTTGTGGGAAATTGGGTAATAGTGAAATATCTTGCAGAAAAAAAGTAATTGTGTTTGCCAAGTTACTCTTTTGAAGAACCACAGAGATAAATAGGAAATAATGATTTTCAGTTCTCATCAGCAAAAAAAAAGTCAAGAAAAAGCCATATTCAGTGAGATGACAATCTCGGTGGGCTGGAAGTGTACAAGGAAGAGTATCAAGCAGAGTTTCCATTTTGGTTGGAGAAATCTTCCAAATCTGGAGCCAGGAGTACTGTACATTAATTTAATTTATTTGGATGGTTCCATGTTGTTGCAATGAGATCTCTAGAAAACTCTGTGTAGTAGCTTAACAGTGGTGAGTGACCTATTGTACACCTGACCTTGAAGATTAACCTGGTAGCCCAGGGCACTGCTTCATGTAATCTTAAATACTTAGTGTAGTCTCAAATACCTGCTTTGAACCACTTGAACTGCAGTGTGTGAAGCTGACAGGAAGGTAATCTCATGCTGTGAGAGTGTATTTAAAGGTCACAGAAGAAGATTTAAATCAAAATTATCCAAAGCATCAATTTTAATAAAAAGTGTTTCAGTCTGCAGAAAACAGCCTTGATTTAAATCATCGCTCTAGTTTATTTTTCATTTGCCCTTGCTTTCCTAAGGGAAGGTTAATCCACATTAAGTAGTAACTATTAAAATACATTAATTTGCAAGTAAACATACACTTTTGCACTCAGTTTGATTCTTATTTTTAATAGGATGTATTCTAGTAATATTCATTTATTAAAGCAATTATATCTCACAGCATATATTTGCTCAAATGATTAGTTTTTTAATTTCTTACATGTTTTAATAGTTTCCCTCAGTTTAATGATGGACAATTATATAATCTAATTTCACTTCTATTAGACTAGGCATTTATATTTCATGCAGATGTTCATAGCTTAAGCCTGGAGATTTTAGTTAGGCTAAAGCATTAAAGTCCTCTTGAGACTCTACTGCCTGCACAGGAGAAAAATAACAGAGACTACTACTATTTTATTTCTACCTAAGGATATCAGCAGAAAATAAATTATGCATCAAAAGCCTTCATAATAGCATCATATCCATGTACCCATGTACCACTAATAAGAAATCCTAGTAAGTCCTACCACTAATAAGGACTCCACACTGAAGTCTCTGCCAACTTATAGCCTAGGTGACAATTGTTTCTCACACCCTGACGCCATCCTTCACTATGATTTGGAGAATTTAGCAACACTTACGAGCTAGTCACTGAAGAAATAAGGTTTTTGGTGTGAAAATCCTGATGGGTCTAAAAATACCGTATGGTCATGTCCAAAGAATTATGGCTCAGTGTTCAAAGGGAAGCCAGCAACAAGTGGTATCACTCAGGGGCCCATACTGGGACCAGTGTTATTTCATGCCTTCATTACTGATGTAGCAGTATTGAGTGCACCCTCAGCAGGTTTGCTGAGAGGTGCTGTTGATGGGCTTGAGGAAAGAGATGCCACCCAGAGGGACCTCAGCAGGATCCAGGAGTCGGCCCGTGTGAACCACATGAAGTTCAAAAGGTCACGTGCAAGATCTTACACCTGGCTCAGGGCAGTCCGTAATATCAGTACAGGCTGGGGATGAACGGCGTGAAAGGAGCCCTGCTGAGAAGAACTTGGGGATCATGGTGGATGACAAACTTAGCATGAGTCAGCAAAGTGCACTTGCAGTCCAGAAAGCCAATTGTACTCTTGGCTGCATCACAAGAAGTGTAGCCAGCAGGTCGAGGGAGGTGATTCTACCTCTCTACTCTGCTTTCATGACACTCCACTTGGAGGGCCATGAGAATAATTGGAGGGCTGAGAGAATTGGGGCTATTTAAACTTTACTTTTTATTTTGGCCTTTCAGTTTATAAAGAGAGCTTATAAGAAAGGTGGAAAGAGGCTTTTTTACCATGATCTGTGGTGAGGGGGAAAAGGGTAAGAGTTGTAAATTGAAAGAGCATAGATCAAGTTGAATAGAAGGAAGATATTTTTTACAATAAGGATGGTGGAGCACTTGAACAGGTTGCCCAGAGCAATTATGCATGCCCCAAAACTGGAAGAGTTCAAGGACAGGTTGGATGGGATTTGAGAAACCTGATCTAGTGAAAGATCTTCTTGCCCATGTCAGGGAGGTTGAACCAGAAGAGGTTTAAATTCCCTTCCAACCGAAACCATTCTGTGATTCCCTGAAGTAGCTGAGTATTTTATGTATTGCTTATTCTCTCTAGAGAAAGGCATGTACCCTAACCACCGCAGAGATGGATGAAAGCAGGGGACAGCAGCCTCTTCCCACAATTTCCCACCTGATTTTCTGCAGAATAGCACTGACAAGTGTCTTCTGAGACACTTAACTAGACTGGGCTCTCCAGGCAAGACAGGCAGTCTTGTAGAGTGCAGGGATCCGAGAATGTTTCCATGCCTTGAACTCAACATTGTCAAGACAAGGCCACCTTGCCATCTAAACTGCTCTCTGGATCAAGCCAGAGGCTCTTATTTATACTCTCAGGTACTAGTGAGCTTTGATGTTTTGGATGTCCTGTTCCAACCACTTCATTGGTCCCTTTGAACGATTACTGAAACTCAAGATGACCAAATTAAGTATCTTCCAGCTCCTTTGCATCATATTTGCTTTAGTTATCTGGGAACACACATTTAAGTCTATCACTTGGTGCCGGGCCAATAGCCAACATTTCCAGTACCAAGACTGGCAATTAGCATGATGGCTGGATGGGCTCACATGAGCATAACACTATTAATTAAACTGCAACTGCGTTAGTCAAGATAGCAAAAGTATATTGTTGGAATAAATATTTTATTAGCCTGGCCATCAATAACTCAAAATAAGAGGTTTTAATTAATTAATTTACAAAAATATTCACAGTGGTGGCTGTAACTCTGTTTAAGGATCTGGAATCGGGTCTCATCTGTCAAGGAGTATATTCCCACTTTATCACTTCTTGTTAGTGGTGCTGTAGATAGCAGTTACCCAACTATAACTACTTGTTTGTTAGTTACAAGCCAAGCATGGCTATCCCCTCCTGAGCAGCAGTACCTGACACTTGATGCTAAAGGGCTCTTTTTCTTCCTTGTTGCTTTGTTCTTTCAGAAACATGTATTCTGACATTTAAGTACAGAAAGATATTGTTGGATTATGGTGGGTTATGGTATCTCCTAGCATGGTTAGTCACCTCATCTCTTTTTTCTCCTTCAAAAGACTATGAAATTGAAAGAGGGTGAATATATTTTTTATTTCTCCTGGTATTAATAACTAAACAGATGGAAGAAATGGTGTGTTTTAAACAAATATACATCATAAATACAACAGCTAGCAGTGATTTCTAACTGAATGAGGAGTATTTACTAATGCTGAGGAATATAAAGAAATATAGTTCTGAGAAGTAGAGAAAGGCTGCTGATTTGCAAGAAGGTCATAGATTAGGCAAAGTGTGTTTCAAACACTGAAGAGAGTGGGAAAAGATTAACTTTAAGGAGAAGGTCTACTAGAAGAGCAAAATATAAGCTCTTAGGACTGTAAAACTCAGGCTTGTCATGACCCACATTTTTTGGGAAGACTTTGAGCACTTTTCCCTATTACTTTCTCTGTGTCAGTTTGTTTATTACTTGTTAGAGGGGAAGTCTTGCTGTGCTTTATCCACATGTCCAACATCTTAGACATTTGAGAAATCTGCTGGAAGTACTTACAGAGATATGTTTTATATGATAGGCTTGGATATAGAGTACACATGTACATATAAAGCAGGAATTGCATTTATAAATAAAATTAATTTATACAGAATACTACTAATAAGAAAAAATAAATACATGATGGAGAAAGAATAAATTCTAATTTCTAATTCTAAATGTTTGATCTTCCTTCACAAACACTTAACCCACAGGCTGTACTACAATTCGTTTCTATCATGTTCATTATTTATTCAGCAGTTTTGCTCTTCAAAATATTTTAGTTGTGTTTAGGAAAAAGAAACAAACCCAAGTGACTTATGTAGTCAAATTGCACAACACAAATGGTCATCCAGAAACATTGTAAATAGACAGGTGACATTCAGTTATGAAAAATCACCTGTGTTCTGGTGTTTCTGTGGTGCTAATGCAATATTTTTTTAAATTATGTGTAACCTTCAGGTGACACAAGCCCTACATTTTAGGTATTATTTGTCTTTTTATCTCTTGGAAGCCTTTATATTGTATTGTTTTAGTTGTCATGCCTGAAAGGTGCTCTAAACTGTGAAGTTTAGGGAAAAAATGTGCTTAATCTGTAAGCCGGTGCTGGTCCTGGATGAGCATTTACCTCAGCAGGTAAACATGAGCACACAGTGACCCAGCCAGCCCTGCTGTGTCTGTGGGTCCCATCCTGCTGCAGCCACCATGACACCAGGCACGTGGGAATGGGCAGCTCAGGCATGGATCCATCCCAGCCATCTCCAGCGAGCGCCTTCTCCAGAGCTGGTTTGCATTTAGCTGGCTCAGAGCATCAGTGCAACAAAGTGCTGTTCACCTGAGAGAGGCTGTGGAAATACCACGCAGCAAACTGGACACAAAAAAGCAGTCAAGGAAGCTGCTGATACTGTAGTCTGCTCAGAACGAGAGAAAAGTTGGATTAAAGTCACTTTGTCAAAACACCAGCGAGGTGAATGCCCTGGAGAGGAAGCTCCAGCAGGATTGTGCCACAGGGCTGTGACAGCCCTCATTCACAAGTAGCTCAGCTTCAGCATCCTGTAGCTTAATTCTCCGTGGGAAGATTAATCCCTTGGAGAAGGATTAAGCTGCAGTGAACTAGGGCCACTTTATTTCTGAATGGGAAAGGCCACACAGGGATTTAATGTACTTTATCTTATGCGCATTGATTTCACGGCTTTAGTTAATTCATCTTAACTTCCCTGAATTCCCTTGTGTGGACAAGCTTTTTGTCTGTGGAGGGGCTTTTGGAGCTGCTTGTAAAGCTCCTCGTGCAGTCCAACCAGAAAGCAGGTTGGAATGATTTCCGTGCTTCTGAAGGAGCTTATACCTGTCTAGATAGTATTAAATTACCTCTTTCTCAGATGGTTGATCCGCGACATCCTTAGAAGAACTATTTTAATTAGATTTTTTGAATGGACCAGAGAAAAAGGAGTGTTCTTAAATCTAATCTCTGGGCTATTTTTGAAATCTCTCATGAAGAGTCTTTTCATGGCTTTCAGCTAGCATGAATTGTGTACAGCTGCACAAACAATATTTTCTCAAGATTGGACATGTCTGGCCAGTGCAGTTTAATAGGTTTCCTTGCCCAGTGGGATTTTCTTCATCTTTGGTCATGGTCCTAAGAAAACATTTTGTCTGTATGGATAAGGTGTGAGTGGAGTTTCTATTTCTTGATCCTAAAGATCTTAATCCCTTCCTCTTGGTGGCACAAGTGGCACAAATATGGGTTAAGGAGCATGTTTTTGTGGGTGCTGCTGTTAAAATAATGGCATGGTTTGACTGTTGCTGGCCTTTGGGGAAAATGATTCTGTTCATTTCCTGCATAGTTAATGTGAATTACTGATAAGGTGTTTCCTGATGTCGATGAAGCATAACCCAGTTTTACTGTTCAGCTACATCATGACAATTCACTTATTAGTTTAAAATTTTGCTAAACAGTTCTTCACTGGGACACTTTATGCAACACAAAAAGACATCTCTTGTGGGTTCCACAGAAGTGTTACTATGACTTAATTCTGTAGCAGTCAATAAATATTTTGCCATTTTAATAGGCATATGAAGTACATAGGGGGCCCACATTCATGTGGAATAAGTCATGTGAGAACAGAAGTATTGAAGAACAAAGAAATGTAAATAATAGCTGAACATCAAGATACAGAAGTTTTCCATCAGTATTACTCAGTAGCAGTATTCATCAATACTGATCCCAGTGGGGCTAGGAAAATATTTTAAAATATAAAATGCATATTTATATATAAAATATGTTATGTGACATGAGCAAAAGAGACAAAATTAATTTAGCTGCTTGTGACCGTTTGCACTGAAATTTGCAAATGCAGGAAATAGAAGTAAATATTTTTAAAGTCTAGCTGTGTGTTTATATATCACTGGACTAAAAGCTTTATAAATGTTCAATGTGTTCTACTGATTGCTTTTCCTCTTCTTTCACACAGCTGATTGGATTTGTGTATGCCTGTTACGTGATCAGTATTTTCATGGAGGAGGAGGACAGCTGTAAGTACTGATACTCACCTCACCATCTCTGGAGCCAAGGTACCTGGGCTGAGACTTAGTCTTGCATTGAACTACCAAGGCAAAGAACAAAGTTGGAAAAATGGCAGAATCTGGCATTCATGTGCACAACCAATTATGCTTAAAGACTTACTTATTTAGGTACTAGCAAGTTATCTAGGTCGGATTGCACCTCCTGAGCTTCTTCATAGAGATTTGTGAACCTCTTACATGAGCCAGTCACAGTGATGAAAACTATGTGATCCATGTTGGGTACATATAGATATATATGTTTCTTTATGTATGTACATTTACATTTGAATCAAAGCTCCTGAAGCCTCTTAATCTGTTTTTCCAAATGACAGCTTTATCAACAGTAAAATTAATGGGGAGGACAGACCAAGCCATTTACAGTGTGCAGTATCACTCTGATCAATAACTAGGCAAAACTGATCTACACTTACAGGCACCTAGACCATATATTTAAAATGCTGACCCCATGCTCTTAACTTGCCTTTATCAATGAAACTCTTACCTATATACACTCATATTGTTCCAAAAGTTTGAAAATGTGCACACCTTTAAAAAATATTTCTCAAAAAGTCATTAAGGGGGTATTGGAAAAATCTGAATGTGCCGAACAATTTGGTAGGATGCTGTGTGAAAAGTGGTTGTGAGAGTTGCCTAAGGATGTCACCATACCCACATGACTAGGATAGCCATTGGTAAAAGCAGGAGAGAGAATGGAAAAATATTGGATGAGCAGAGGAGCAAATACAAGAACAAATTAAAAAAGGGACAATATGTGATCATGTAAATTACTTCCTCTAATTTATAATGAGGTAAACAGCAATATAGCTCTCTCTAGGAGGAAAAAAAAAGAATTTCAATAGCATTTTATGGTTTTAGGATAAATAACATTTATTTGTATTTATGCAACCATATAAACTTTTATTCATAAATCTTTTTACAGTTGTTTTGTTTCTTCACAGAATAGCTCTAGTGGGTGAATATCATATGAAAAAATTAATTTAGTTTTTAGGAAAACATTTGACAATATCTGGAAAATCTCATTGAAAGCATAATTCAAGTAATTCATGCCTGTGGTGAGAAAGCAGACTGATTGAAAACGGGATGAAGAACTATGAACAAAATCCTTTTGCACTGCTACAAATGGTACAATGTTCAGTTCTCTGTCGTCATGCAACAGACATTAGTATCAAATCTATTTTAACAATTTAATTTAGGGTTTTATTGGGAAGAAAATATATCAAAGAGATACTCAAATAAAATTGAGTGGTAAGGAGACATAAGCATGTTGTGCATGTAGTGTACTGTGGAAAGGCACAAGGAGCCTGGATAAAGATGGATGCTGCAAAGGAGAAATATGAACACTTGGAACATAAAATGTAAGGCTTGAGGAGAAAAAGCACAGAAAATGCTCCCTGGGAAAGCTGGAAGCTGCCAGATAGTCAGGAATTGGTAACACAGGATATCAGCAGAAGATGGCACAGCTGCACAATGGCTGTATAGTTTGGGATGGATAAACACAGTCTTTGGTCAGTGAAATCCAGAGACAGCTCCTTTCCATATGGCTGTGATGAGCCACGGCAGCAGCCAGGGCTTCATATGGATAGCTTCTTTATGAAACCTTCTTTATGAAACAGTGACTAACTAAATTCCTGGAACAGGGAGGCTACTTTAGGTGTTAGGGAAGGCCTGCAGACTGATGAGGAAGACACAAACTACAGTGCCTTTGAAGAATAGTCATGTGTGCACATGCACATCCACATGCAAACACAGATGCATCTGTACCTGGGAAGGCAGACTCTTCACTTTTTACACAGATATGTTATGTAACTGTTGGGTTTGTTTAGCCCTTTATAACGTGCTTTACATATCCTGTTTTAGGCATGTGTGAAAGACAAAACTCCCAGCAAAGAATATGTGTTCATGGAAACTGCAGTCATGTGCTACAGAACATTTGTGGTTTTCATATTCAGGGCCTCACCAAAGGGTTTTTGTCAAGTTAAGGGCCCTGTTCACTTTGAAAACATGTCTGTTTCAGAAGAGATGGGGCCTGATTCATTTTCCTTCTATGGTGACCCCACCTAACTGTCTTTTGAGGGTTTCGAGCCATATGATACAGATGGAAATTTAAATCACTGAGAATGGAGAACTGGTGACATATTTATCAACCAATAAAACACATCAAGTTCTAAGGTGATCCAATATGTAGAACTAACCCGGTTTCCATTCTCCTCAAACAACTCAGGGGTCTGCATTTAATTTCTGCTTGTCTTTCAGAATTATCAATAACAATTTGATCTTCTGTTATAAGTGAAAATCACCTCACTTGTCTTGGAAAGTATGGTGTAATGTTCTTTTTTAGGAATGGACAAATTTCCCATTTCAAATTTATCTAAAGACACATTTGATCTTCTAGACTCTTGTGTGAATAGGGTTTTTTGGTTGGCAGAGAATGACCTGGGGCAGGAGCAAGAGCAGTGCATAAAGGAAGGAAAAAGAGGAGCAAAGAAGTGGAATAGATACAGCTAGGAGATTTTACAACCATTGGAGAGAAGTCATTTCTGATTTGCTACTTTTTTTATTGCATTCTGAGATTCTGAACTGGATTAAAACCAAATAAACAGCTCTTTAATATCTCACTTTGTGTCTTAGTGCCCATTTGTGTTTTAGAGCCCTCTAATGCTTATAGATACATACATTAAAGACAAATGTTAACCCTTTCATCGGAATCCCACAGACATGTTTTAAATAAAGAAACATCTGTTTAAGGCACAGTCAGAAAATGGTTTGGTTTGGTTATTAGCTGAGAAGAACAGGACTTATTCTGGAGAATTTTGCATTGCTAACTTGCAGCGTAATGAACAGAAAATTATTCTAGTTGTAAGTACAGTGGTGCTTCAAAACAGATTGAAAGTAGGCAGTGTTTAGGATAAAAGTCCAAAAAACTGGAACTGAGGCCAATTTTATGCATTTTAATATGATGCAGCAGATTTTTTTCTTAGGTAGGTGCAGCTATTCCATCATATTTTAGCAGTGGTTTGCGCAGAATAAATTCTCAGCCATCTGAGAGTCAAAGCCTCCCTAATTAAATATACTCTGCAATATTCAGTGCATCAAGTTAACCCCAGTTCTTGGTCTGAAACCCATCAGGCGGACTTAAAAATTAATAATAGCTGCCTGTTTAGCCTCTGTGCAATGCTTGAATGGATTTTGAGCATGACATTTCATCTGATGGACACTTTTCTGAACAGCAATAATGCTTGAGGAAATATTTTTTTCCCGCTATTGCTCACCTTGCCTACATTTCATACTGTAGTTAACTTTTACTAAGAAGGAAGATGATAACAGGTCAAAAGGAATGAATAAAAAAAAGACATGTAAAAGACACACTGCTGTAGTGGGGTTAATACCTTCCATCATTCATCTTAATGAAAAAGTCTATTTATATCTCTTCCCTTCATTTTTTCATTTCTTTCTTTGTAGATCTATCAATCTCTATAAGCCCTTTTGAAGGAATAGAATATGTGAAATCTGTAATCATAAAAGCCTGTCACTATACTGTTTGTGAATCATTTTCTCCTAAAAATGAACTCAGAAACTGGTTTCCACCTTGTCAGAGTTACTGTTTTAATTCAGTGGAGTCTGGAGACTAGGCAAAATACGTTGCTAAAATCATGATTAAATTTCTAAATAGTTTCTGGACATTTTTGAAAACAGTTGATAGCACTATTACCACTAAATACTAATTCGTAAATGTGACACTGACACATGTCAGAAGTGACAGTACTGTACTGGATTTTGTGGAGTGGAAACTGATTTGTAAACAAATTCCATAGGGAAATAAATCAGAAGGGAAGGTTTGCCACAAAACTACAATTGTGATTTCAGCATTTTTGTAAAAATGAGGCTGAAACTCCAAAGGGCCAATCCAAGGAAACTTGAACCTCTTTTGTGCATGAGCAAAAATAAAGGAAAGGGCTTCCATTCACCATGAAGATTTATCCCCTAAATGAAAACACAGGAACAAAATTAATAAAGAAAAAAAGGATTATTTTTGGCTGTCCTCTATGCTAGTCATATTCAGAGCTCAGCTGCTCCTTCAGAACAGAGAGGAAGATGAGTTTGTTTTTACAAATTACAAGTTTCCCCATATTGTAGTACCAATATGACCCTCCATATGCCATCATTAGAAAAATATTAAGTAAAGCAAGATACGTTATTACTTCCTCTGAAAAACTACTGCATTGCCATATCTGACATATGGCATTACATTCATACACACCATTGAGCATCTGTTGTCAGTAATCAAACAAGAGAGAAAGAATTTTACATCACATTTAATTTAATTTTTATAGTTACACAGTAGGTCCAGTGGTGATAAATTTCTCATAAATGTGCTATTTTTTTGAAAAGTGAATGAAGAACTAGCTAGCAATAGCTAATATTATATGTATTTGATTATCTTTATATATAAGTATCCAAGTTTCCTTAACTAAGGAGTTTTTGGGAACCCACTACTACTATCTTTACATTAATTGCAACAGTACACGCATTCGAGTCTGTTTACCTTCTGAGAAGTGATAAAATGTTTGATATCAAGGATCACCAAGAAGGAGGATTCTGCACTACATTGCTGTTGGGCAATATGAGAATCAAACATCCCCAGACAACAACTGTCCTAAATTACCTCCCTGAAAATGAGGACGTACGAAACTTGTCAGAGAGCAGCACAGGTCATTGCTGGGCTTTAGCACTCACCACTCTCACCTTTAAACCATAACAACTTGATACATTGAAACAAAATGTGTTGTTACTGACCAGTGGATGAATATGCTTGACACAGACTTTTAAGATAATAATAAGTTTTCCTGCTTGGCAGTGAGACAGCACTATAGCTGCCAGGTTGACAGCATTCTCCTGACTTTAGCATTTCTGGAAAGTGGGACTGACTATCAGAATTTTTGGAAGGCTTGAAAGCAGTTTGCATCTTTCTGTTCATCTGGATGAGAATCCCAAACCACCAGAATTTTGATTCACCTGTATTGGAAAAACAACAGAATCAGGTATTTTTGCCAGGTATGCATATTGCTAGGCGTAGAATAGTAGTGGATTCATAACCAAATGTATCCTGTTTTTACAAAACAGAACAGTTTTGTAAAAATAAACAAATGTGGCCTCCTGCAGAGATGAAGAGTCCAACATACCTGTCCCCCGTGGTCTGTGACATCTGGAAAGCCAGGGAGCCCAGCCAATGCCACAGGTGGTTGCTGCTGCTCCTCTCACTGAGGTGCTGCCTGCATTTCAGGGCGGCGCATTCCCTGCTAGCAGCTGCTGTCATCATCTTGCAGATGCCTACCATGAACTGAGGGAGAGGTTGTGGTGTGACCAGAAATGTCACCAGGCATGTCCAGGGGGCTTCCTCAGTTCAGCTGTGGCCCAGGATATCCCCACCAGACATTTAATGGAGACAAATGTCAGGTTGCAGTTTGTGTAGACTCTAGAGGTCTGTCCAGCTGGAGTTTGTTGATTAGATGCAGACTCACCTGTTTCCTACCCTACTTATCCCTGACTCCACTTTCTCCTGTAATGGAAATATAAAGGATAAACCTCTATTCTAACAACACTTTATGGTCTAACATTTTATGGTCCTACAATCCTATTGGTGTGCTCTTATTCATCATTAGCCTTAGTGTGTGAATTACCTGAAAATGCATCCTCATTCCTACTAACACAGTGAATTCTGAAGCATTTAATAAAGGAAGAAATACTGGAGGGACATTACACTATTTAAGTTACCTCTACATACTCTTTCAATTTATTTTTGTTTCTTTTTTTTTTTTTTTACATTCAGTTATCATACATTGCCTGAGAAAGCATTTGTTTTAGTTCCTATGGAAGCATATGGATAGATATAACACACACAACCAAGGGTAAATCTTTGAGGTGGTGTAAAATAAAAGCAATTAAACAATATAAATATAAATACTAGGAAAAAATCTTGATTCTAGATAGGTTGTTGGCAAAATATTGCAGCAAAGGCATGATCCCCCCTTCTGGTTTTTTTCTGTTTCAAAATATTGGATGAATAATCTGTCACAGGAAAGCAAATCTAAAAAATATATATATATACTCATGCAACTGTGTGCTTTTGCATTCCCTAGCAAAATGTACAAAATGGTCTTCATTTCCAGTTGTATTCTCCATTGACTGTTGCAGAGCACTGTTGAAGCTAAGAGATTGTCTTTACGTAATATATGGTGCACGGTGTAGGAAAAGGGAAGTCTTAACTGCGGAAGATTTCTAGCAGCAGCAGAAGTTACCTCCTTGAAAGTACCTTATGTTTCATATGGAATGCAAAATGTAAGGTTTGTCCAGACAGGGTGCAGACAAATTGGAAGGAAATGGCATAATCTAAATAGTGTGTGAGCTTCCAATTTTTCATTGGAAGAACATAGCTGACTCTAAGGTGTGAATCAAATAACTTGAGGAAATCCCCCTTGAGTTTCTGAACAAATTCAGTAGAATATTTTAGTCTGTCTTCAGTAAAGAATTCATTTCTTACTGTTGGTTGGCTTGAATAGGTATGAAGATAACAGTCAAGACACCATTTCCATGCAAGCCAGCAGCTCATTCATTTTTCATTAAGGAAGGGGATAAATCACTCAAATGATGAGAGTACCTCCAGTGCATTCCCACAATTCCTCCCTTAAGCACAAGTCAGAAATTTCTTCCTGAAATTCAGTAGAAAATAATCACCTCAATCACTTCAGAAAAAAAAAAAAATACTGGATATTCTCCAGAATATTAGTATGTCACAGCAGCAGTGATAAACACACAGTACAGCTTTGAAATGTTCTTATGTGGGTGAGGAAATCCCAAGTGCCCAGAACCAGCTGTACCTGGCACTACAGACAGCTCAGTGGGTGAGGCATATTCTACTCTGCTTCATACATTGAAATGATACTTGGTCATTTTGATCAAGCTGGACTTCTCCATTCATTCTTTTTTTGTACAAAGATGAGGAAGAGTTTAGGAGTGTAAAATTCCATGTTATTTTTAAGATCTCTGTTATACCAATGGCTTGTGTGAGTGTTCAGCTGCCAAAAGATACAGAGCTGCAATCACTAGCTTCCATCCACAGTTTTGGATTCTGACTGTAGAAATATGCACATATATGATACGTAGTCATTTATATGAGCCTTCGGGAGCACAGGTAAAGTATTTAGAAATATCTGTATGGAAAGCAAAATAGATTTTATGTACTATTTTCAGAAAGCACTCATACAGTTTTCTGTACAGATAAATGTGTCAGAACGTATCATATCATGAGACAATTTTACCAATTTTGATAGATATGTGCATGTATATATATGTATATATGTGTGTAGGTGAATATGTATATCCATATGGATGAGTATGTAGTTGAATATATACATATTTTGGTTCAAACACAGGTATATGCAGACTGCCCTTAACTTTGAATTGATTTCCAGACTGATAGCTAAAGTTTTTAAAGATTAGTTCACTACTACCTGATTGATTTCTGTTTTACAAAGACAATTAGCATTAAGCATTTCCACCATTGATTCAGAATATTCAAACTAGATACATGGAAGAATATTTTTACAGTGAGGATGGCAAAACACTGGAAGAGGTGTGCAGGGAAGTGCCAGGTGCCCCATCCCTGGAAACAAAACTCAAAGTCAGCAGCCTGACCTAGATGAAGATTTTCCTGCTCAGTGCAGTGGCGGTCAGACTACATGGCCTTTTAAAGATTTCTTCTAAACCAAATTATGGTGATTTGGTGATTCTATGAGTATTATATGCCATATAACATATAAATATATATATATATCTATACATATACATACATACATTTGTACATTTGTACAACTATCTACAAATTCAACAAAGGCAGATGCAGGGTCCTGTACCTGGGGAAGAATAACCCCCTGCACCAGCACAGGCTGGGGCTGACCTGCTGGAGAGCAGCTCTGCAGAGAAGGACCTGGGGGTCCTGGTGGGCAACATCTGTCCATGAGCCAGCAGAGTCCTGGTGGCCAAGAAGGCCAACGGTGTCCTGGGCTGCATTAGGAAGGGCATTGCCAGCAGGTTGAGGGAGGTGATCCTGCCCCTCTACTCAGCCCTGGTGAGGCCACATCTGGAGTGCTGAGTGCAGTTCTGGGCTCCTCAGGACAAGAAAGAAAAGGCACTTTGGAGGAGGGTCCAGCAGAGGGTTACAAAGAGCATTAGGGAACTGGAGCATCTCTCTTATGAGGAAAAGCTGAGGGTGCTGGACCTTTTCAGTCTGGAGAAGAGATGAATGAGAGGAGAGCTTATCAATGCATACGGACATCTTAAGGGCAGGTGTCAAGAGGATGGGGCCAGACTCTTCTTGGTGGTGCCCAGTGACAGGACAAGGGGTAGTGGTTACAGACTCAAACACAGGCAGCTCCACCTGAGCATGAGAAAAAAAAGTCTTTAGGGGAGGCAGGGCATGGGAACAGGCTGCCCAGAGAGGCTGTGGAGTCTCTCCCTCTGTAGATATTCACCAACAGCAACCTGCTGTAGGTGAACCTGCTTTAGCAGGAGGGTTGGACTACATGATCTTCGGAGGTCCCTTCCAACCCCAACAAGTCTGTGATTTTGTGATAGAAGAGAATTATCTTCAAGTAGGAATATATTTATAATATTGCAGTTTTGTTTAAACTGGAGATCATACCTTTCTCTTAAGATTTTTTGTTTACTACTGTAATAAATAATATTCTTATTAGAATGAAATTACAATTCTGATTTTAGGGGTTATATCATTTAATGAGAGTTCCTTGATAGTGCTTAGATCCATGCATTGCTTCCTTACTCCCAAATACACAATATGCCCATTTTTTTTAACTGGCTCATTTGATTCTAGTTTCTACTAACTTAACTTAATATTGATTTTGTTTTAGTCTCCACCTTCCACCTCCTTGGCCTTTCTGTTTAAATTAGATCTGTTTTTAAATGGATGCTATCCCAAGCCCCAGTTGCCAGCACCTTAGCCTTTTCACTTAAATTGCATCTATTGTTAAATCAATCTTACTCCAGCATCCAGCGTTGCTCCCTTGAGCTTTCCACTCAACATCACATACAGGCCTAAGTGGAGCCCATTCCTGTCTGTATCTTTCATCCAGCTGCTCCATTAAAATGAAACCTCTTTACAAATCCATTTTCCACTTCCAGTAGTGGTCCTCTTACTTCTTCATTTCTGAACAGCGACAGCTTTGTGTCTGTTTTAGTTTGTGGAGCTTAAAAAGAAACTTTTCAGACTCCCACTCTTCTGTGTAAATGCTATCTCTCACAAAACTTAACTGTCATGCATATAGGTTATCCTAATTTCTGGGTCTCAGCTTAAGTAACATCCATTTAATTGTTGCTGCTGCCTGAGTGGTGACTTCCCAATCAGCAAATCATGCCTTAGATCTCTGTCTTGTAAAAACTGCTGCCTTTGGTGTGGGAAGTGTAAGCCTGCAGCAAATGATGTGCCCCCCGAATGAAGGGGTGTGCTGAGCCAAGGAGGGCACAGGATTAGTCAGGCTCTACACTGGGCTGTAAATTGTTTTTATTATATGCTGATAAGGAATCTGGGAATTCCGTGAGCAATGAACAGTTACAGTTGAAACAACTGTACCCACAGCTACCGTGATATGATGCATAACTCAACCTGTTTGACAGACTCAACAGACTTGTAGATGAATTAGCAGTTTAGGTGGTCAGAGTTCTCAATGCATTTTCCTTTATGCCCATGCCTGGCCTGCTAGAGAGATGGTGAGGTTTCATCTCAGAAGAAAGAAAAGTCCTCCCTTCTTCTTTACAGATAATAGTCTCAAAAATTAAAACAGCTCCATGCAGACCAGCTGAGCTGAGAGACTGCCACTGATTTTTCCTGAAGATAAGGTTTGTTCACAATTCTAATAGCACAAAGCTTTGAAATACAGCAGTAGAAAAGACAAAGGTGCTCATTTCCTGTTTTAAGGGAGTATCCATGACAAAAATCATACAATATATAATCATACAAATCCCTTTTAGTCTAATGGGTTCTAGTGTATGTAATCATACATAATAGCCTTAGAGGATATTCAAGCTGCTGTGCAAAGCAGGTACCATAAATTCAAGAGGAGATGGCTAACCAGCACAAATCAATGAAGTACATTGGACCAAGCCATAAATTTCAGGTCACAGTCAGGTAAATTTTGAAGATAATTTTATTTGGTGATGGATATTTTCTCAAAATGTAACAAAGCTGAAAAAAATGAATAAGAATTAACTATACACCGTTTTACCCATCTTTGAAAGTCTCAGGTCTGAATCTCATAAATCTAAAGGTGAGGAGCATCTTCCACCAAGAAAAGTTGTTGGTTTTGTTTAGAAGAGAATGGGATAAGGTCAAAGCAAGAGAAAGACCCTTGCAAATAAAGTATCACAAGAATTTCTTAGAAGAACCACAGCCACAGAATGAGAGAAAGGAGCAGCTAAGTCACTTGGTCAGAGCATGGTGCTAATTAACACCAAGGTTGTAGGTTTGATCCCTGTATGGGCCATTCACTTAAGAGCTGGACCCAATGATTCTTGTGGGTTCCTTCCAATTCAGAATATACTGTGATTAAAATATTAAAACTAATTTAGGTGATTGTTTGCTAAACACTTTTCTTTCTCCTGTGAAATTCTTACCTATTCTTTAATTCTCTTTACTGTGCTTCTGATGTCATCACAATTCAACCTTTCATAAAGTAACCTTTAAAAATTATTCCTGTTTTAAACTTTGACTTGTTGTCTACATGTTGTGCTTTTTAGATTTTCTAGTTCTACTATTTCAGCAACCTTAATGGTTTCAGTATAGAAGATAAACAAGATTTATAGCAAGAGGTGTTGTCTTAATAAATCAGGAGATATAGCTGTTATGGTTTTCCAGCTGGGCCAGTTGGTCAAATAGAATATATTGCCTGTTCCTAGAAAAGCTGTTTTTCAAGAAGGCTACGTTATATTTATTGCATTTAGTCTGTACTGCTGATGTGCTTTATTAACTCTGTATCATAACAAGTCTTTCGCTTACTGGAGCTCTGTTATTTGGGTCATAGCTGGACTCACTTTAAACTTCATTTGACATTCTTTTGCCTTGAGTCAGTAAATATACAGTTGGCTTTGTTAGCAGTAATTTAATCTAAATTCATCTGTGTTTTTCTCAATATCACAGATTAGATACAGCAAAATTAAGTGATACTATGTGACTCTCACCATTTATATGATGCCTCTTATTCCTTGGCATTGATTTCTACTCATTTTGTTTTCCTCCTTAATCATGACAGTGTGTTATTTTGGAGGACTGAAGTTTGAGAGTTGCAAGGTTTTCATAAAAGTGTCTTTTTACTTCATCTTTCTTGAGGGAGAGTTTTTTTTATGGATGAGGGCAGTATTGCATTATCTTTCTTTTTCATTTGCAGATTGATTCACTGGTGGCTTCAAAGTGGTATTAATCCTGTTACAGACTCTACTCCAGACATTCATCCTTCTCCTCATATGAAATGATACCACTTTCTAACAATGAAAACCATTCTCCTTGCCATCATGTTTGCTAACACGTGTGATATTTCTTTTTTCACTCCATCATATATGAGAAGACCACTGGCTATTGTAAGCTCCCATTTTATAATGCTCTACCTTCTTAGTTCTCTTTTTAAAGTTGAGAAAGTAGTGATTTTATGTTTTGGGGTGTTAAGAAGCTAATTTAAGTTGGTGACAGAGATGGTAATATCAAAAGCAATTTTAAGAGAAGAGAAAGTTGACTGGAATACGAAGATAGAGCAGGAAGCACTTGGATGTGGTTAAGTAGTAAACTTAGCAGATATATTCACAATGGGTCTAAAATGCTGGATGGTCATATATTCTGGGGAAGACTGAGGATACCATAGAAGAACTTGATAGTGCATTTACTGGGGCTGGAAAATGCCCACACGATACTGATAAACAAAAGATTATTTTGCTGGCTTCCCCATCTTGAAAAACTAAAAGCAAGAAGAAACAGATTAGAGCTTGTTGATTTGTGCTTATTGACAGGGATAAAAAATTGAAAGGAAGATACTGAAAATCTGGAGATCACTGAAGGGATTTATCCACTTCTGTTTCCTATCTGTAGACTTTGATTCAGAGAAGGCACAGTAGGACCACAGGCTGCTGCTGGGAGGGTTTTTCTGCTGGGATGAGGAGACAAGGGCTCCACCAGTGCTGGAGACAGCATTGCCTGCTTAGCAGAGGAAAAAAGGTAGTTTGGATCTAAAGACACTAAAACCCTGGGAGATTTGTGGTAGAAAACTTTGGGGTCTGCCACCTCAAGGATTGGAGCAGACCACCCCTAAGGGAGGTGTTGCTGTGAGTGCAGTGTAGATGCAGGGTGGGGAGCGCATACAGTGCCCCGCACAAAGGAGCAAATGTCATGTGGTGAAGCAGGATTTCTACACAGAATATCACTCATAGTCATGAGGGCAAAGGCAGAGTGATAAATGAGAAGGAGGATGAGGAAATGGAAACGGCCTCATCTGAAATGGAGAAAGATGTTGAAGAGTGTTAATGGGTTTGATGTCATAAAGTGGCAAATAGCATCAGATCAGTATTCTTTTGAAAAAGCTGATACCTGACCTCTCAGGCTGCTGGAAGTACAAGTTTTAGCACCTGTAGCAGGCTCAAGATATCAAGTCTTTCGAGGTAAAGATGGTAGTTCTGTACCTGGATCCCAGCAAAGTCAGCTGCTAATAAAGGAAGGGCCAGGGAAGAAGGAGACTTCCCTGACTGACAGCAAAAGGTATTAGTGGGCAGGCATGTTAAGCAGATTTTAAAGCAAATTAAAAAAGAGTTATAAAGGAAAGGAAAATTGCAACATGGGCTGAATGTGACAGAGCTTTAGTCAGTGAGACCTTTGAAGTGGATATGCACAGTTCCCTTTATAGAAAACTTCCCAAAAAATGCTGCAACACAAAACTCATAAAAGGCAGAATTAATTGCATTATAAACTAGCAAATGGAAAACTTTAAAATGGAAAACTCAAAGTTACTGGATCATACAGAACAGAAACAAGAGGCTTGTAGCATTTCCTCCAGTGTTTTCTGTGTCTACATAGTTGAGAACTGTTTGAGCCTCAGCCAAGTCTCCGGCTTCCTGACTTGCAGGGTATTCTGCTTGGCCTCCCAAGTTTCCATCATCTCTAAGGCCAGCCTGGTTTGCTGCTCCCCACTGCAGCCTCTGCTTGAGGAGCAGGTTGGCAGCTCCTTCCCTCTCTGGCTTGCATCCTGTGCTGTGCTGTGAACACACACACTCTCCTGAATGCCCTTGGCTCACTTTACTTTTTCTAAGACAAGTAAAGATACAAACACATGAAGCAAATATCATGTCATAGAGGATGATAATAGCAAATTTCAGAAGCAGTTTTTCATCCCTAGGAAGGTAGAAAGCTGGAAAAAATACAGAACCACTCGGTAGTAAGAAGAATCCCTCCAGTTCTGTAACCTACTTTTTTAAGATAAAATTAATGTTCTGATGTTGTGAATGGATGATGTGAACTTTCTTCAATATGTAGAAATCCTTTCCTCCAAATGTTGCACATGTTCTAATATGTCATGTATTTGATCTTGCAAGTACTTTTTCTGTAGGAATTTTATCCTTAATTATTCGTTAGCGTTGAACAAGTTCGGCATTAATTTTAAAAATAGGGAACATTAATTTCACATACTAAAATATCAGTGACTTGTAGTTAAGGTTAGAAAAATCAGTTGTGATATTCTTGGGTGTATAATAACCAGGCAGTTATAAATACCTCAAAAATAAATAATTGGATCATACTGAAAAATAACTGAAGCCAAAATAAATTCTATGGATACAAAGAATGACAGGCCAGGAATAGAGCCCTGTGGGACTCAACTGATAGAAAAAAAACCCTAACAACTTGAAAGAACAAAACACCTAACTTGCAACCTAGCAATGAACTGTAAGTGGAATAGATCAATTCCAATTGGTCTGAGCATCTGCACTGAACATTTTTGAAAGAATGCTGTAGTTTATGGCATCAAACTCAGCAGTAATATAAAGGCACGCTGATACATAGCATGTATTCCTGAATCAGAATACCAAAAAAAGATCAAAGCATAAATTCAAAAAGCAGATTCAGAGCTCTGTCTCTTTTGAAGTCAACTTGGACACATTTATTGTGAAGATCACATGTCTAGAGGTGTGACTGAAGCTGTAACAGCCTTCTGTACAATAGTCTCGGGACTATTTGAGCTGCCATTTTAGTGGATAGACTGGATATGTGTTATCAGAACTCAATGGCATGTTTCTCTCCCAATATCGTGTGAATGTAATTGATAAATGTAGCTTCTGGGCATTTAATACCTTTTATGCATGGTTTATTTTTCCTTTGCAGTCTTAATTTGTACATAGGCAGTATAACTTAGAGTAACTTAAGGAGGGAATCACAGAACATTCCGCACCAAAAGGGAATAGATCAAAAAGGGTGTCAGAAAGAGGAAAATCAGTAATTAGTGAAGAGTGATTTTTCACAATTTCACATCTCCAATTTTATCACTGTATTAAAAATTATCTAGGAAGTTTTAATTAGAATTGTTTACAATTTACTTTGGTCATATGCAGAAAGAAGGCTACCCTTCACTGTATTTGAAATTTCATACTAGAACTAGCAATAGCACCTTTAAATACAAGTCTTGAAAAAAAACCCCCACAGCTTTATTTGTTTGAAACATTTTTAAATACAACTTCCATATATTGGTATTCTCACTAGGATGCTAGCGTTTTCATTAAAATGAGGAACAGAAAAAAATAGTGACCTATATAGGAAGGAAAATTATCATCAGACATACTTAGTTCGAATTGCATTGCTGAAGAACAACGTAAGTCATAGGCAGCTGAGATGTATGGAATGGTTGATGCCCAAGCTGATAAGTATTTAGAGAGAGTAGAATATGACATTTTAAACTAAAATGAAAAACTATTCCTCATCAAATTAAACTTTGCATATGGGTTGGCAGAAAGCATAATGTCACAAAAAATTGATGTCTTCCAAAGCCTAAAGGAAACAATTTATACATACCTGCAGCTTAAAGGATATTTTTTTCTGATACTAAATTAGTGATAGTAAACTTGTGATAAGTCTTTTCCTACATGCCTTATGTGTGATAACCATACTTTTCTAGGAACTTTTACCATGTAGTGGCCAGGAGTCCTTAATGACTTGAAAGTCACTGAAAAATACTTACAGGGGAAAAAAACCCAACAAAACACCATAATGGGGCAGCCTGTCACTTAGTTTCAGTAATGGGATGGTATGGCTGTAAATAGCTTTCAAAGGCATGGCACTGAGAAGATATTTGAAAGATACTTTCAGATGTGGAATGACTGGGGAGGTCTGGGTTAAGAAGGTTGGAGCAATCTTCACTTCCTAACATCTTAGATCTTCTTCATACTTCCTTCGTCTTACTGGGCAGTCATGTCCTTGGAGAATAAATTATGTTGATATCTTGGATGTCACATCACTGATAAAATGAGGCGAGAGTCCAGTAGCAAATATCATAGATAAAATTTCCAAGCCAGTGCCCTTTCTAAGGCAGCTTGTGAGAGGTTCCTTCATGTTACAAGGTAGAGCAGTTTTTTAAATTATGATCTATCCCACTGGTGAAGACAGAAGAAAATCTGGTGCAAGTATCTTAATAATTACTGTGGAACATTGAAATATTCCTCTCCTAGCTTCCAGTAATAAAAATTTAAGTAAAAGGTTGTCTCTTAGTAATTTTCTACCACTTTAGCCTGTTTTAACCTGATTACCATCTGCCAGTACTTTATAGAGACAGAGCAGAAATCAGAGTGCCACATATGATTACTGATGTCTCTTCTTCTCCCTTTCTTAATTGTCTTGCACTCATTTTCCCTCCTTTATTCCTCTACATAAATGAGAAGCTATTCCTGTGATCCTGCAATGGAATGTGTGATTCTCCTGCTACGTGGCTTGAGACTTAGGTGCTCAGGCTAGTATGAAGAGGGGAAAATGGGTAGTATTGGCTCCAGACAGATAGCTGGGTCAGCTGGGCTGGTGCAGTGAAAGCTGTAAGGGCAGTGGATCTCTTGAGGGTAAAAGGCAACTGAAAAAGTAGACACCCTAGGAAAAGACATGCTTATCTGGAAAGTTTATGTAAGCTACAAACTGCAAACATTGGAAAGTCCAAAGTTTGGACTTTATGCATGTAGCACTGACTTATCATCAATCCCCCAGTTTTGCTTCCTCTTTCTAATTGATTTTGGTTCCTTTTCTGATAGTTACGCCCTCCTCAGTTGCATACCTTTTCTTAATGAATGTAATTGCATTGATGTATTGCCATTCAAAAAAGATCTCAGTACAAGGAAAATAATTCAGTGCAAAATAGTATATAGAACCCCACAGGTTAAGAAAATCTTCTGTATATAAAAATACAATTTTGAGCAGCTGCTAGTCTGCCTCTCTCTTGGACAGGAGACAGCTGGAGGTGCCAACCATTTGAGCCATCAGCTTTGGGGCTTACTTGCATTTATAAAACAGGGAGGCAAGCATCAATAGGATCTAAGGTATTCCAGGCCAAGAGACTTCAGGATTTACTAAGAATTGTGCTATCACCATATTGCTGCTCTGTTCATACCCTGCACCTCCAGACATGCTTAGAATTTGCCAACTTTGAAAGAAGAAATTAGTAATATACCAATGAGCTGACAAGCTCTGGCAGCTGTTTGCATAGGGCTTGCCAGCTGGTCAATGGGATATTGCCAGAGAAGCTGAATTCCAGATGAGAGGGTGGAAAAGGAGAAAGGATTTTTTTTTTCTGAGCTCTGATTCTTTTACACAAGCTTCAAAGGAAAGCAAATTTTAACTTGCATATGGGTGAATGCACTGGATAAATAGTAGCAAGGCAACCCGAAATGTCATCTGTCTAGAAAAGAAAAACCCTCAAAATTACTGATGACAGTGGATACACTTTCTTCAGCCAGCAGCATACTGCAGTTTTCTCACTCAGGCAGATTATGACAACCGTTCCTCTGATATGGCCCGTGAATGAATGAACATCACTTTAATGGACTGCCTGCAGTGGACAGTCAGTACAGATTTGCACTTCCAAGCACAGCAGGTAGTGAACTCCAAAGGAACATTTCACACTGGCCATTAAGCATCCAGCATGACCACAAAACTGAGGTGGCACAAGAAGAGAGCAATTCCCTGGGAATAGGGATCATGTTTTGCAGCCAGCTGCAGATAAAATAACCAGCTTCTGCTGTAACCTGCTATTATCTGTGGGATGCTAAAAAATCCTCTCCCTAGGATTTTAAGTTTCTCTCTGCATGACTGCAGTTAATGACTGGACTACATGGGGTGTTCCTTGTTTAGTGACTGAATATCCCTACTGCTAACAAGTTGTGGATGTTGGTTTGGTTTGGTTTTTTTTAATTTAACGCATAGTACTATAGCACACTGTTTTTTAACTGAAATTTCTTCCAGGCTTATGCAACTTTCTGAAGCTATTTAGTGTAGCCCTATGAATCTGTGGTAGAAATTATCCATAATCCATTAATCAGGTAGAAATAAAAACCCACAATTATTTTATATAATCCTTAAACCAATGTTTTCCCCTTGGAAAACCTATATGAATGTTGCTGCTATTTACTTTTGGCCATTTAAATACAGGTAGGTATGCATCCAAAAGTTCATTCAGTGTGAAGTTTTAAGATATTGGATGCCTTCTTGCACTGAAATGTACATAGTAATGTCTTTGCCTCCAATGAAAAGAAAAATTCAATTTTCTTTGTTTAATGGCCATTTGTGATCTTAGTCCTGGAAGACTACTAATTATAAGGGATGAAAATACCAGGTAAAATCAAAACTAATTTTTAAAACTTAAAGTAACTTATAATTCAAATAATTGATGATCAATCTTCATATTAAAGAGCTATCAACCATAAAATAGAGTGCATAATGAAAAATGGCACATTCCATTGCCTTGTGCAGTAGAACAGCTTCTTGCCTTGAGAATGAACTTCACATGAATTTTATGGTGAACTTCAGCTTTAATACTACATAAGACATCTTGGATTGCAAAAGAGAAAGCCTCAGCTAAACAGGTTTGAGCAGCTCATCTCAACACTTGCTGGATGGTGCTATTAAATATATTCTCTTTGTCAGAACAAAGACACGTCTATGTTGTCAATCATTAATACATCTCAACTTCATTTCCTGCTCAAAACGAATTGTTGGTAGAAAGGCCAGTTACTTTAAATTCTCTCCCTGCTTACAATTGCAGATGATGATTGTGATTGCTGAGAGGAATGATGTGCGGTTCTGAAGTGGTGAATTGCCTCAAAAACATTCTTTTAGCTCCTTGTGTTAACATGTGCTCAATTTAAAAAAAAAAAAGACAAAACAAAAAACCACCAGGCCTTTGGAAATCAGGGAAAACTAAAGTACATAACAAAAAAAAAATCACTCTGGATGTGATTTATTTTAAAAAACTGCTCAGTAAATATGTAATGTATTAGACATCTAGCATCCAGTGAGGTTCCCAGCACACGAAGGAGATTGATCCGTTAAAGCACATCCAGAGGAAGGACACCAAGTAGATTAGAGGGATGGAGCACCTCTTCTATAAGGAAAAGCTGAGAGAATTGTGATTGTTCAGCCTGGAGAAGAGAAGGCTTCAGGGTGACCTTATTGTGGCCTTCCAATACCTGAAGGGAGCCTAAAAGAAAGATGGAAAGGGATTTTTTATAAAAAGCATGTAGTAACAGGATGAGGGGGAATGGCTTCAAAAGAAAGAGACTAGGTTTAGATTAGATATTAGGAAGAAGTTCTTTACTGTGAAACTGAGGAGACACTGAAGCAGCTTGCCCAGAGGAGCTGGATGCCCCATCCCTGGAAGTGTTCAAGGCCAGGTTGGATGAGGCTTTAAGCAGCCTGCTCTAGTGGAGGGTGTCGCTGCCCATGGCAGAGGGATTTGAACTAGATGATCTTTAAGGCCTTTTCCAACCCAAACTGTTCTGTCATTCTATGGTTTTAAAAATCAACTTTTACAACAGTTCATCTGCAAGTATTTCCTCTGAAAGGGTTTGATCCCATTAGTGCTGAAGTAGATTTTAATGTATGTTATGTCATTTAGTGACAACATTCTGGAGGAGAGCTGCAACATGAAAGAAATATGGTAAAAAGAGGAGGTGCAGATAGGCTGGGACTGGCACTCAGGCTGGGCAAGCTCTTCGGCACATTATGTCCTGCTCAGACAGTTTTAAGAGGACAGTCTTTCTTGGGGCAGAGGTGATGCTGTATGACTGAAGTACATCAAGTTCAGTTTTCAGCCATATTGCACCATTTCTGGACTCAGGAGGAGAGGCAAACTAAAGTCAACAGGAGCATTTCCACAGACTTCAGTGGGTATTTCACTAGTCTGTCAATCTCTAAACCTCATTTTCCTGTCATCTCCTCCCAGATAAGCACTCTTTATTGGTCTACCTAGTGCACACATTGACTGGGAAGGGATTGTTTTTTCATTAGCTGTTCATACAGCAATTAGCAGAATGAGTTTCAAAATTCTGCTTAGGACTTTTGTATATATGCCTATATATAAACAAATGAAGGAAGTTGCTTTCCATGCAAACAAAGAATCCTAATGTACTGTGAATTTATCAGCTCTGGACATGTCTGCAAAAAGCCCTTTGAAATCAATAGAATAATCTTTTCCACAAACCTACTTTTATGATTTCTAGGATAGCTTGAAATTGTGGCCTTTTGGAACTGCTTAAAATCTTACCAAAATAGTAAAATACAAGACTCAGACTAAAATGTCTTTTTTAAAAATCATTATCTCTGTAGAAGGAACTAAAAACTTCTCAAGAGTACATTCTTTCTGACATGGAAAGTAGAAGGATTCTGAAAAGGTGTCCTGACCCCACAAGTTCATCCAGAGAAGATGCTGCTGCTTTTTCATATTTAGTTATCACTTCTTTATTCTTAACTCAGCTCTCATGCCTTTGGTTTTTGTTGATGCTTTCCTGCAAGTTTATTGAGCCTGAAGAGTTTAGGTGAAATTAGGTTCACAACTATACTATTTTCATTGCCTGAATTTCTAAACACTTATAAAGGAGTCCAGGGGAATTACTAAATACATTATATCTATATCTATATCTATATCTATGTCTGTAGATGTTTATAGGCTGAGATTGCACTAAAGAGAATCAGCTGTTTTACCCCATAGTGGTTTCTCTTTACATGCTCTGCACATCCATGAACGCTCCTTTTGCACACACACTGGCAGAAGTGTGAATGTCTGCTCATCCAACTGCTGCCTGTCTTTCTGAGCATGGGGATAAATAGACCCCAAGGAAGACAGAGCATGGACCCTTCTATAAGCAGTTTCCACAGCATCTTTATCTACTTGGTTTATTTCTTGTATGCAAACGTGTGCATGCACTTATTATTTTTTTTTTAACATAATTTGTCCACATTTCTTTTTCAGTTGACATATTTTCATTTCCATTTGTTCATTTCTGGAACTGTTGTATTTTCAGTTGATTTCATAGGCGGACTTGACACATACTCCTACCGTCAGCCCCCCCAGGAACATGTTGAGTTAAAGCCTGTAAAGCCTGTAGGTAAGGTTCTGGTCCCACGGACCACATTAATCCTTCTAACTGACCTGAACTGAAAGCTAACCTTCTCCTAAAATAATTTGGGCATCAGATTACTGATAATTTAATTATATTTTAATTAGAACTTAATTAAAAATTAATCCACATAAAACATTCGAGTAAGGACACTTTGTCATTGATGGCATATCCGCTACAGCAAGGATTAGGAGATATCACCATGTCTGCCACGTCGCGCCTCATCTTAACACAAGGCGAGGCTCTCACTGAAGGATGGAATTGCTTCCTTGCTGAACTTTTAGCAAGAAAAGAGCTGGTTTGTAACTTCTGCTGCTGCAGAAACCTTAATGAGATTAACCCATTTGTAGAAAAGCAGAAGTTTTTCCATTTGTCTAGCTACTGAAAGAAAAGGTTTTGCTGAAAAATTGCTTGTCAGCTTAAAATCTAACTATCTGCAGAGTTTCCCTGGAAGTTCATTTTCTCTTTGTCATCACTTATTTGCTTGCTCTATGAAAATCACATTTTCATAGACTCTTCCTGCTTTGCCACCTAATGAATAAGTTTGAATGCATATCTGTTCTTTTTATTTGGAACAAATTAGGGCATGGGGAGACATTACTAGTATATATATTTTGGCAGAAGCTCATATAATTTCAAATAGATGATTTTTTGAAGTATTATTGGTAAACCAGAAGTTGTTAATTTCAAAATTCTTTATGGCTGGAACTTGTTGTGGTGTTGCTTTCTGTCTTTAAATTTGCCTTTGATGCCTCTTAAATGCAACATGAAACGCACGTGCAGCTAATTGACTGAAACTAATTTAATGACTTACTGTATTTTACTTATCAGTTAACAGAATTAGAATGGGTTGAAGGTTTTTCCTGGTGTATGCATGTGTGCATGTGCTAGGAGTTTTAATTTAAAGTGGAAAATTGCAAAAAATATATTTGGGGTTGGAATTGACACCTTAACTTTGTGACTTTATTAACTTTTTCCAGTTTTTAAAATAAATTTTATTCATGATGCAGCTTTCAATTTGTAGAAATAAACAGACACAAATTTTTACTAAAAAAATACCCAAATATTATAGAATTATAAAGGCCCAAAATTATGGTGTATGCAAGAACAGGAACAAATAACACATTAAGACAATTAAATGGAACTATGAACCTTCTGACTTTTGACTAAAGTACATGCTCTACATTGAAGTCCACATTTCTTTAGTAATATTTCATTAAATGTCTATTTTGCTGCATTTTATGTCAGAAAGATTGTGGTGGTGCAAAGATGACTGCAAAATGAGGGTTTGAACCTCCTGAATAAGCTGCTGAAGTTAAATCGATATTCAGGAGCAAGAAGGCCACACCTACAACATTTGCACCTCTACATGAAAGATCTTAATCTCTAAACCTGCATTCAGATTAGTTTTAAGCATCAAGTGCATAAATATTTAGTACTTTCTTAGCAAACTTGCTATAATTAAAGAATAGGATAAAAGACATATTCACAAAATACTTACAAATACATTCCTGCAAAGTATATTCATTTGTTTTGCAGTAGAAAAGTCAACAGCATCTGATAATTTGCTCTTTGATAGCAGATTTTCAATAAATAGCTCAAGGGATTTTGGGGTTGTTGGTGATCTTACAGTTCTGGAGAGTAAGTGTAATCTTCCCATTTCCTATGTATGTGTATCTTTGTACTGATGTGAGGACCCTCTCTGGCCTCTTTATTGCTTCAAGGAGTATAAAACTGGGAGAGAAATTATACTGGGTTTCCTTCTTTATTGATGTTTTGGTTGTATGAAAGATATAGCTTAGATTTATCTAAGACAGGAGGTAAATTAACTGTCAGTGATCAAAGTCTGAATTAAAAGCCAAATTTCTGGGAATAATTTGGTTAGTGGATTGTGCCAGAACTTTGCAGGTGCTTATCTCTCTGCAGCACATTAGCCTTCTTGACTTCTTTTGATAAGCTAATTGCTATCTGTATCAGTTGTATACAGTCTGAAAATTCTTAGTATCCCTAAAAAATGTGACTTCTGATGTCCAGGCTGTGCAAAACTCCATTTCTGAGAGTTAGAATTCTCTTAGAACTGAACATGAATAATGCTTGTAAAAATACATTAAAAGCCTTTATAAATGTTACTTTATAGATGAAAGCTTGGCTATATTTCCCTTTTTCTCATCCCTTTTATTTCCCTTATTTCATTCATAAATTACCTAAACACAGCCCACTGAAAACACCATGAGACTATGGTCTCATCCAAACTATGCAGAAGACAGTCTGGTTTTATCAAGTGCTCACATTCATAATGTCTGCTTAGTGCTGCCATAATTATTAACAATTAGCAAGACTATGATTAGTTTTCCTCCTCACCTCTGAGAAGAAGTTAAATTTGAACTTGTTCCTGTGGGGAACAATTTTTAATCCAAATATGAATGATCATGGCTTGCCTGTTTGCTCTTTGTTCTGCCTGTAATTCCATTAGGCTACAGGGCAAGGAGAAGCAGGATCTTTGCCCTCAGCCAGTTTCAGTTAAGATGTGTGTAAGGCAGGAGTCAACAGGGAGAGCAAAAAAAAAAAAAAATTATTGTGCTCTTTTTGGGACTAGAGCACATGGACTGTAAAGAAAACTGTTGGGCCTGTTTGAATCACAATATCAACAGCCAGGTCACTCAGTAATATTTAAAATTCCTTCTTGTACTGATATGTGGAAAAAAGAGGAGGATGATGGCTAGAAGGAAAAAATAAGCTACATTTTGGCTTGCATTAGAGGTTATTAGTACTAATACTAATGATATTATAATATATGTTAGTAAGATAGTATCATAATTATGCTGTAATAAGAAAAATGTACTAATATAATAATGAAAATTATAATTGTAATAGTAGTAATAATAAAATAAAATAAAATAAAATAAAATAAAATAAAATAAAATAAAATAAAACTACTACAGCTTTGAGCAAGTCTATCTGGACAGACACTGAATCCCTAATTCCAATTAGGGATGTCCATAGCTTTTTTAAGAACATGCTAACTTGTGCTTGTGGAACTGATCCACTGTATCAGAAACTGTGCCAGTGGGAAGGTCACCACTCCGTGTGGATCTGTGTGATCCTGTCCTGTTTCTATCTTCTCCTGAGACTTTATCCATCTTAAAATTGCTCTGAAAGGCCAACATAGATTTTCCAAAATTGCAAAAGTAAGAATGGTTTACAGAGAGTCATGTGAGAACACACAGATTCAGCAGGTGTGTCACTATGATGGGGACTATAAATAGTGTAAGTCCAGCTCAGATGCTCATGTTTGTAATCAGATCATGTCAGGATTTTATAACTGAGTGAAAATATGTCTTGCACGGTTGAATTATATTATGCTAAAATGAATCTATAGTTGTGTGAGCTTCAGATATGTTTTACCAGATATGGGACTTCTCCCAAAAGTTTTTTGCTTTTGTGGTATGCATAGCACAAAGCTACTGCTTTGTACCCAGCCATTCATTCTTGACTATATAGATGAGCCTTACAGCAGAGGAAATTAGTGACCACATGAGATTTATCCACTTGTTTATTAGTTACTAACCTGTCAGCTGGTATGAATTTACAGGTTACAAATTAGAAGATAAACAAAACAGGTTTTCATTTGTAAGTAATTCTTATATCCTGCTTTTTAGGTCGAAGTAAGTAATGAACATGGACTCAAGACTTCTGCTGCTGTAGCTGAAGAAACAGATTTTAGAAGAAAAGACCAACCTTGTGACTCATCGTTCTGGAAGAAGCCCACCACATCCGTTCCTCATGGCATGTGGATTGTTCTTCCCACAGGCTCAGTGTCATTATCAGCGTTGTTATTTCGTAGATCCTTGTAGATGATATTGAATTTTTAAATAATTTACTTATATGGACACTTGTAAATTGTAAATTCTTTTCTTTTTTAATTTCAATATTTTTACAATGTTTAGTGTTGAGGCATGAAAAGAAAACAACCTGTGAAAACTAGAAGGAGGTGCGTCTTTCTCAAAAAATCAGTATTTTTTGACTGAGAGGATCATACTGTGCCTGGACAAGATTGTGTCAGTAAACAGTAATTTTGACTCCAAAATATGCAGCAGGAGTCAAACCCTAGCAGTGTACAAGTGATCATTTCAATGCTGTATTTAGAATTCACAATGTCCACTCCTTGCATTGTTTGAACTGCTGAATGCAGTAGGGACTGATCTATGACTCTTCTTACCCAGATGTGCAAACACTAATGTACTCACCTAATTATTGCAATTCATATATGACTTCTCCTTTCCTAATCTCCTTTGCCCCAAGTCCATCACAAGTAGCTGTCTGTGATTTGAAGAGAAGTAGGACAACTGCTCAATGGATGTCGGTCTCTAGGAACCTAGGGCTGTTTAGATGTCTGTGATTTGCACATTTTTAAACTCCTTTCCTCCCTTCTCCCAGGAAGAAGCCAAGCATGAATGTACAGTACAAGGCACCAATTGAAGCCTTAGAAGCCTCTGGGGACTAATTTTTCTCTTAATTTAAAAGTAAACAAGCAAAACTGAAAAATGTGTGTAAAAATTTGTAAAGTTATTTGTAAATACTTCTAGACAAAGAACATGTATGTAACTGTGGTATTTTGTTTTCTATTGTGTCACCACTAGCATAAAGTGATACACAAAGCTATTTTCTCTGGAGAGCTGGGAGTCTTTTTAACAGAACAGTTTGTTTCTTTCATCTTAGTTACCATATAAAGTGCTGTGTAGATTTGTATGCCCCAGAGAGTCACGTCTCTCCGCAGAGCCTATGTGCCTCAACATTGAGCAGAAACATCATGAGGGTTTTGAGGCTGTTTGTGGTTTTGCACTTTTCTTGCTTTATCATTTCATTGGTGGGACAGCCAGGAAGGCTGTTCCTTCTGGTATGTTTTTCTCTACCTCCACACCAGAGGCTGAACAGATGCCCATGAAGTTCCTCCACAGATACCCTGAGAAGTCTTCAGCTGATCTACACAACACTTAGGTCCTAAATTTACAGTCTTCTCTTGTATCGTGTGTTTCCAAGTCTGAGCAGATGAGAGCTAGAAGAAATCTTGTCTTGATTCTTTCCCTCCTAAAATCTGTGCTATTTACCAATATGAACCTATTGGGGATGCTAATAAGGACAATGGAAGTAGAGCATATAGTTTTCAGGTGACAAGGGTCTTGTGGTACATGCACCTGCTTTCTAGCTGGTTAACTTAAAGACCTCACCAACTTTGGAGAAAACACAACCTGAACTTCAGTTAACCTTCCCTGAAACTGAGTGTGAAGTAAGTATTAAGACAAAGTCAACAAGAAATGGCAACTGAAAAAAAAAAAAACCCTCTTTAGTGTTTCTGGGGCTGGATATACCTCAAATAAAAGCCTTCAACTGAACCCAGTGCTGCTCTCGGGACCAGGTGGGAAGAACAGGAATGAGTGCTACACCCCCCTTGATGACAGTTCTGCACAGTTCTGGTAGGGGTTTGGAAGTGTGTGTTTGATTTTCTGCTGGACCATGTTTTACAAAATTGTCTGAATGTGTCTAAAACCTGTCTTTCCGTAGGTTCTTCAGAACTGTGTACATGTCACAAAACTTCTGCAAAAGACGAACCTGAGTTCTCTTCCATTTGAAATATTGTTCACTTTTTAGCTGGGGAACACAAACCAGTATATCCCAGATGCACTTAAAATCTCAGAGTCATTACCAATACAGTGAGTGTGCCATCTGTCTCACTTAACGAACAGAACAATCCTGATTGAGAGGAATTTATCTTCATTAGAACCAGCCAAAATGCAAAGGAAACTGTCATTCTTTTATAAACTGAGACACCCAAAATAGTATCAATCAACTTGTACATGTTGGGGTAAAAAAATCTTGAGAATAATAAATGCATTTGTCTGTTAATTGCTGTGTCCTGCAATATAGTAGGACTTACTGGCAAACATTTTTGTAGGAAGCCTTGAGTAGCAGTTCTTTTATTCTGGCAAAACATACTTTCAGTAAGGTTCTAGGTGAGTCCCAGATCAGCCAGCTACACAGGAAATAAATGTTGACTCTTGAAATAAACTTGGATAGTTTTCTTAACTGAACCATGCAATTTCAGGAAATGACTAGGTTTGTACTGCAAAACAGAATTTGCTGACAATCTTAAAACCTCAGAGATTATCAGTTGCTACAAACTGTTCTGGTGGTATTAATAAGTCATACTGTTACAATTTAGGCCAGCTGAAGATATGTCCTTCAAACTTTTAGACTTTTTTTGCCTGAGTTTCTTCTTAATTCCAGTTTTTTAGAGAAACAGATTTGCCACAGTACTTTAACTGACAGTAAAACTGGGGATGTGACCGCAGAAATATGGCACTACATGTTCACTAAGGACTGAGCCAGGTACCACCAGTTTCCTAAAAGACCAGCTGATGTCTTGAGGATCTGAAAACAAAAACTGTAGCAAGAAATTAACAGATTTTTGCCTGGTGCAGTGACATACAGTGGCTATATATTACAATTTCTGTAATTATTGGTTGTACTCTTCCACATCCATAGAGATTTTTAACATAAAATTTGAAGTAAATTTTTTGAAATTCAGTTTTGATCTGAAGGTACTCTCTAAAATGGAAGAGTTCACAGCCTGGATTACTGTGGTTTTTTAGTGCTAAGATATGTCATTATTATAGTTAATATTCAACAGAGCTCTGCCAGTTAAACCCATGGGAATTGATGCCTGATTTTATCCAATAACTGCTTGTTTTCAGTAGTGCAGAAGATGACATTGTCCAGAGAAGGGTAACGAAACTGGTGAAGTGTCTGGAGCACAAGTCTTATGAGGAGTAGCTGAGAGAGCTGTGGCTGTTTAGGCTGAAGAAAAGGAGTCTCAGGGATGACCTTATCACTCTCTACAACTCCCTGAAAGAAGCTTGTAGCCAAGTGGGGTTCAGTGTCTTCTTCCAGGCAGCTGGTGATAGGATGAGAGGACAGTCTTAAACTGCACATGGGGAGTTTAGGTTGGACATCAGGAACAATTTCTTCACAGAAAGGTTGATTAGACATTGGAATGGGCTGCCCAGGGAGGTGGTGAAGTCACCGTCCCTGGAGGTGTTTAAGGAAAGACTGGACATGGAACTCAGTGCCATGGTCTAGTTGAGGTGGTGGTGTTCGGTCATAGGTTGGACTCAATGACCTCAGAGGTCTGTTCCAACATAATTGATTCTGTGACTCTTTGATTAAGAAGATGGTATTTACCATATATTATTAATTGGAGTTTGAAGCTAGGGGTATGGTTGCTGGTTAGCATGCAACAATACTAACTTTTCCTGTTTAAAACCTGAGAACACATAGTTGGGCCACTAAAAAGCCTGTAGTTTTGCACCAAAAAATGGCAGATTTTGGCCCAAACAACTTCAAGTGCAGGCTTTCTTCATTCACATGCAAGCCTATTCTCCATGTTTGGATCCTGAGTTTCACCTCTTCCTCCAGCTGCCCACAGCTCAGGCGTTGCAACACCATTGTCTCCTCTGAGCACCACGTTGGCAGGTGCTGCCTTTGCTCAACACTGACTGCAGTGTGCTTCTCTGCACCCAGCTGCCTGCTGGTCTTTCACATGCGGATTATCGAGTTGAAAAAGCCAACCCAGCAATCTATCAAGGTCCTTTAACAGACTTTGACAGTGGAAAACAAAAACTGACATCCCAAACTAATTGGCTTGCCTCCTTCCAGTATCAGCCTCATCTAGTTTAATTATAGCAAATTACAACCTGGCAGCTCTTTTAGACAATAAAAAAATTTCATGTTGGGAGAATGTTCCTTCCATGTAAGGCTTCAATGTCAGCAGGATGTTTTTCACAAATGAGTTCATCTCTTACCTGCTATTCTGGGCATTTTGACAGAAACCTGCTCCTTAGTGCCCAACACAGTGATGGGGTCATGTTGTATCCTGCCAGGATAGCACTTTTCCAGCAGGGTGGCTGGGCTGCAGGTCATGTCAGGTGGGTTAGAGTTACATGAGGTGGAGGGTGCCCTTATCAATGCAGCCCTAAAGAAGTGGTCTCTCCTGACTCTGTACAGGGAACTGACTACCCCTGCAATTGTAACTGGGGATCAGCCTGAAAGATTCATTAGTTTGCAGAGGCTTCATGAGCAAACTAATACGTGTGTTATAGATAATCAGGGAACTCAAGTCTGTGAAAATGGGCCCAGAAAGAAGGTATTTCATATTAAGATTACTGCTGCAGTGTTTGCCCCTTAGAGCTGTGTCTGCATTACCTGCTGGTAGTGTGTTCCCAGCATGTCAACTCTGATCACTCAGCATTACCAGCAGAACTCTGCTTCACTGTAAGGGGACACAAGGCTGTTCAGGACCCTAAATAATTATTTAGCAGCTGAGGATGCAGACCTAGCCTGTACTGCTTGCTGTTTGACAACTACATATAAGTTGTGCTGTTTTCCCCAGACTGGCAAACCATCTTTATCTACTGATAAATGACTGTTTCTTGACATAGTTTCCACTTCCTTCACAGAAATCATAGTTTGAATGATTCTCTTTGATTTTAAACAGATTAAACATCTGGATTTAATTCCTGCTTCCACATGAGTACCTGCTCATCACTCACAGAACAGAGTCCTGGATGTGACAGCTTTGTGGAATAGCTGCCCTTGCATGGTCTGTTGCCTCTCAAAACCAGCAACAGACTCTGAAGGTAGTCTCACTAAGCAGCAGCCATGCATAAATAATACCAGGAATGCAAAAAAGATTCTCCTTGTTTTGCTTATTCCCCTAGGACCCAATATCACTTCTTCAAGCTTTCTGTCCCAGTTTCCTATTTATTTCACACCATCCAAATGCAACCGTGCTTTCCAAACACTTCTGTAAGTCAGTGCCAAGCAGACTTGCTGAAGCTTGAATTTTAAGTTTGGCTGAATGTGATTCCAAGAGTAATCTAATTTCTCATTTTCCACAACATTGCGTACCTGCCCAATTAGTAGAGCATCATATACAAGGAGGGGTTACAGCATCCCCTAGCACATGATGTATTTGGAATGAGAACTGTGCTACACACGAGCAAAGAAATCAGCTTCTCATGTTGGCCCCTACTATTCAATAAAATGTCACTGGTGTGTTCTTATGCTGCTTTATCTGCATAGCCAGAACTGGGGTTGCAAGCAGGTAGAGTCCCAAGTGCTGGGGTAAATGCAAGCCAACAGCTTGTTTAAACAACCTTGATCTCATATTTATAATCCACATTGCAATTTCTGGGGTTTTTTCTTGGCAAGTAAAGCTCCCTGGCTTATGAATTGCAGCCAGACCTTCAGGTGTGTGATATATATATTCACAGTCATGGTTTGGTTTCCAAAGTCTTTATAATTCAAATAAATCTGTTTTCCCTGAAGTTTAGAGGAGGATATGTCTGGACTGCTGCAGGAAGTTTTCCTACAAGCATTTAGAGGTTTGGAGAATAACACCAGTGGAAATCGTTGCCCACCCATGGAAGCACCCCCAGGACCCATCCTGGTGCCAGCACTGGCTGGCATCTCTGGAGGAGACCCGAGTTGTGACTGTCACAGCAGGTCTCACCCCTGGGCTCTGCACCCTGCAGCAGCCTGCTGGGGAATAGCCCTGGGAAGCTTCATGGGACCTCTCCCCTGCTGTGCTCTGGGGCTGCATTTACCTGGATTTAAGCCTTGGTCCTGGGCTGTGGTGCTCACCTGTGCTGTACTGTGGTTGTGTCTGTGCCTGGCCAGGGCAAATGCAAAAAGCTGATCTCAAGAAATGAGTCCTGATGTGGTTTTGATGATGAAATATTATATTCATGCACTCTGATAAAAATCTTACCTAAACTAGGACTTCACCTACGGTAAACTGTGTGCTTGGGGAAGTATTAAACTCAGTTATGTAGGTAACAGATGTATAATATGTATCTGATTTAAAAGACACTTTTATTAATCTGCCTAGTTAGTAAGAAATTAGACTTGTGGCTAGTTTAACCTCATCATACCTATTTCTCATCACAATAATCTGAAAGGAAAAATCAAGCCTGGACAGGCAAGCACTGAAAGGGGCCCTAAAAATAGATTTGGGGAAATAAAGAAATCAGCCTTAGAAAAGGCAGCACACTAAAAACAGAACTCTGTAGTGGAAAGCAAAGTGAAAAAAAGGAAAAGAACAGTGATCTTTATTTTTAACAACACCATGTAGCAAAATGCTCAAAATGATTATTTACTAGAATGAAAGGCACCACAAAATACAAGCACACAAATATGTATCTGTGTCATTGCTTTTGCAACAGAGTAGGGTTTCTAAAAGCTCAACTTATTTTACAGCCTGTCTTTCACCACTGAAACCTAATATGCCAAGAAATACGATGTACAAAGGAATATTAAAAGGAAGGTTTGACGCTGTTCTACTGAGCACGTTATGCCACCTCATGGTTGGTGGTGGAAATACCACCACACTCGGTGCTGTTTCAGAAATACAGCAGAGGAAAAAGAGTAGCACATCTCAGTTATTGGTACATATTGCTGAAATGTCAGAAGCCCCACTGGGATCAATCACTGCAGAGTGCTAATATCAAGTCTGTGAATTATGAATAAAGACTAAGCACTGCAAAACACATCTCTTTTTAACAGTTGAATTTGCTGCTTTACTGCAAATATATAGCTAGCATAACATATAATTCAATATTGACCTGGTAGTAGCCCATAAATGCCTTCTCCTGAGGAGTTTCTATGTTTAGCTTGTTTCAGAAGGTTGCCATTATCTGGAAGAACACACTGTTATCCACTCCAGGAAGTATCTCTTTGCCTCTTTAACAACATGACATAATGTTTAGTTACAACTGGATAACTAACATGAAATTACAGTCTTGGATGTATATAGCATACAGTTAATTACTGAACTTGGATTTTACCGTGACCTAAAAGTGTTAAGGTAAAAAAACCCCAGAGTCTCAGAAGAACATGATTTTCACTTGAGTCAAGAGTTCACTAGCAAAGACTGGGTTATATTTTTCCATTAGAATAAATTACCCAAAGTAGAAATGGAAGCTGGCTGAATCTATGTGACCTGGAGTGCAGTCAGTCAGGTGATGGCCAGACTCTCAGCTACACTAAAGGTACTTTGGAGAAAATGTTTGTTAAAATCAATGGGTTAGACTCAGATGGCTCATGCATGAATAGAAATAGAGTAATATTATTTAAGCTTGGGCATTTTTTATACAAAATATTAAAGTTTAGCAGTTCAGTGGCCTGACACTAGCAAAGGAGCAGGAGGAAAGGAGCTGTGTCTCTCTTCCTGTCATGTGAGGTTTGTGATAATCAACCTTTAATTTGGGCACCTCAGTCCAACCCAAAGTCAGAGAAATGTGAAACAAATGTACTTCCAATTGCTGTGGTTTTACTGTCTTAGTCTTTCAATGAAGCGTACTTGGCCTCAGAAAATTCAGAGTATGGTCAGCTTCTGAGCATCTGAGGAAATGTAGATAAAGTAAAAACATATTTAAAGAAAAATTTATGAATTAGACACACACACATGGTATCTTGAGAAGTGGAAATGAGGCGTGAAGAAGTTAGGTCTTCAGAGTTTTTCTTATGACTCAGTTAACTCACAAACTAGATGACCTATCCAAGACACATGGGAAATGACTGAATAGTTTAAAATCCCTCTTCGAGAGAGAACCACAGTCTTTCATCATGGCAGGGGATAGAGAAACCTTACCTTGGTTATCTCTCAGAAAGAGATTTACAGGTTAACTTTTTGTAAAAGTGAAAGTCTGGCACTGTTTGCATTTTGAATATTCAGGTTCTTTTATTAATGTAATTGAAAAAAATGTCTGTGCCCTGGTTTTTGATGCAAACTCCGAGCTAATAAAATAGTTTCAATTTATATGTCTAGAAAGGCTATGGATGGATTCTATCCCTTTTGTCCAGGGAATGCACTTCTTGGAGCAGTAATCCGCAGCACAAAATTACTGATACATTTAGGGAGTATCCTCATTTCTCTATATTGCCAGAAAGTTCATATTTTTAAATGATGACTTACCATGCAAATAAATTAAAATTCCAGCCTCATCAGAAAAAATACCACTAATTTCCTGCTCAGGACCAATTGATAGTTATAGCAAAGCAAAATTCTTTTATTTAATAAAGTTTTTGCAGTAGTATTATTGTTTTTGTTCAAAAATATTGTAAGCTCTTGAACTTCCAAATATCTCATCACTCTGAAACTTCTTTCCAGAGGTTGCTTAAGGAAGGAAATCATGCACAAAGCAAATGCAACACTGGAGACAAAATTTTTGGACAGTAAAGAAAGCTATAAATTTTCCCTTTTTCCCTTACTTCCAGCTCCTGGAGCTAATTTGGCCAGCCATGAATAATGTATTGCAGGACTGGCTCCGTACCTTTTAAGATTCATTCTGTTCATCCAGTGTAACTATTATGACTCTCGATCTGCTCTGTGTGACATATAATTTTGCATAACGTTAGGCAGCATGTTGGTAGTGAGGACTCCTTAATATAATACAATTTCTGCTTCCAAATTACATACAGATGACTTCCTGGAGCTGACTGGAATATATACTCCAAAAGTTATCTTCTGAAAGCACTCACATTCCCTATAAAGACATTTTAAATGGCTGATGAAAACTTGCTTGGGCCAATGCATCAGTAATTAATGGTATGTAGATATGTCTTTGTCCTTCTGGAGAAGAATGAAGATTCAACTTCCTCAATAGATGTGGCTATTTTAACACAGCTGTAACTCTGAAGTCCAAGCCTAACTGGAAAACCAAGAAGAAAATGCAGGCCTTTTGTCTTTGTGCTCTGGGACTTCTCTGAAACAGCAACTCTGCCTGCTGAGTGAGACCTCAACCTAATGGCCCTCATTGCATTGCAGCTGTGACACCGTGGGACTTGCTCTGTCATATTTAATCACTTGGGATCACACTCCTCTGTGAAAACAGAATAATAATAGCTGTGTAGCACTTGCTCACAGAAACAGGATGTTACTTGAATTTTGCTTATTTCATTTAGTGGAGCTTCTGACTACAGGGTGTGGAAGCCATAGTAGTAGTTCCCAGGACAACTTCTAGATTGAATTCCATTGACTCCAGATGGTCATGTGGCTGCAAAGACAAAGGACCAAGGCTGTACCTCAATCCAAAAGCAAACTTGTACTGTCTTCAAACTCCTTCATTTTTCCCCTGTTCCCTCAAGTCTAGTCTGGAGAGGGGGGGCCAGGGTCTGCCCACAGCTGCGGCTGGTAAAGTTGAGGGCACAGCAGCTGCTCAGGCTCTGCATCACCCAGTGCCCTGGTGCTGGACAGGGCCTCAGCACAAACCCTTGCCCACCACTGCTGTGGCACTGGCACTGTCTCCTCAGCATGGTTTTCAGTCAGGCTGGCTCAGAGTCCTGGCAAGCCTGGCACAGGCCAGGGACAAGAATTTTGAAAGACGTAAAAGGGGAATATTCCATATTCAGAGAAGAAGCAATTTAGAAAAAATATGCCAGTCACAGAAAGATTAATTCCATGGGCTGTGAGAGGAGCAAACACAACAGGATAGAAAGAGCTATGCAGGGAGCCACCAGAGAGGGTGGGATTCCTCCGTTGCATTTAGGCTTCTGGTGCCTATTTCCAGGTATGTTATGGGTGTGTGCGGGTTGACTGTGAAGCTGTCCACTTACATAAAAAGTACAAATACTTTTTTAAGTATGAGGATTATATACAATGGATTGTGCTGTTTTCTTCACACACAACTTTAATGGGTATTCTTTAGAGACAAATGAAGGGATTTTAGATATTAGGTGCTATACATGAACAGATTGCTGTAGGGCATGGCATTTTCTTTTTCATTTCCAGCTGCATAAACTAATTAAGCATAGCAAAGCTAAAAATAACACGTCATTTACAGGACTGGGTTTTTACCTACATCTCTTTTTTCCTCAGGGGAAAAGTAAGAGATGTTAAAAAAAAATCCCAACAAACAAACCTACCAAAACTAACAAACAAATAAACACAGCACCAAAACCCCAAACAAACAAAAAACACCATAAGCCATAAAACCATCCATGGAATAGATTGAAAGATTCAAGTAGAAAGATACTATTCTTCATTTTCTTCATTGTAGTTAAGAGTGCTTTCAAACACTTAAAACAGATTAAAAACACTCTAAGGAAATATGACACAGTCCTCAGACTCCCAGACTTTGCTTCCACTTCAGTACTTAGTCAAAAAGTGAGCAGTAGTACTCTGTGTGCCTCCTGCAGTTACATCTCATGACATCCCATTGCCCTCCTGAAAACTCAGTGCTATGTTGGTTTGCTGTTATTATTTTTGCAAAATCAAACAAAACCCAGAAGAATTTATTAAATGTTTTTACAAAGCAGACAAAAAGACTTTGCCAAAAACCCCACTGCAATAAAGAGGTGTACAAGAAAAATACAGTGCAAAAACTGACATGGCAAAACAGAATTTAAATTAGGGCGATCCTTAGTGTAGGGCTACTTCATGGTCATTTCCCCCCGTCCAGAAATTGCACCTGCTTGGTACCACTTGGGTTCACAATCTGAGGACAAGGAATATTTCCCAGATTTCCCAGTAATCTCATAATCTTTTGGGTGGTTTGGCTCGTAGTGAGTATTAGCTTTGATCCAGCTGCAAACAACCAACCCTTGATTTGTTCAGTATGAATATACAGACTGTTGGTACAGTAAAATTAAGTCTGGTGCTACAAGGCACATCATGAATAACGCTATACAGCATGTGCTTATTTGGGCAACCCTGCAGACAGCCATATGAAGTTGCCTGCCTTTGAAACCAGCCCTAGTGACAGTACTAAAAATCAAAACCTGGACCCAGCAAGACATTTGGATAATCTCCACAGCTGTTCTTTATACCTGTCAGCTTCTGTAACTCTCATCCACCCTCACTCTGCTTCGCATATCTGCACCAGGTCCTGGCTACTCCTGCAAGGTGAGTGGGAAGTCCTGGTGCAGCTGTAGGTAAAGAGAAGCCCAAGTCATAGAGGGTTTGATGTGAAAATTAGTTTCATACTTCACAAATGAGAAGTAACATGCTCCAGTCTCACCTTCTTCCTTAGTGAAACAAAATCTTTGCTGCGTGGCACCAGTGATTTCTCCTCCATGAGCTAAGGGGGTTGACTGATGGAGGGGGGAAGGTGAGCACAGGTCAATGCCTCAGACATTTCTATGATGTGATGGGGCCTGGTATGGTGGAATTACATCTCACTTATCAGAGTGGTAGTCCTCACCACCACCTCTTCCCTCAGGGGGCTTGAAGAGGCCCACAGCGTTGCTTCTACATAGCAGGCTCACAGAGTTAAGGAATTCTCCTGGAATTTTACCGGTGGAAGGAGATTAGTAACACCAAAGGTCAATTTCACAATTTCAACAATTCCATCCCCATCCTCATCCACGAGGCTGGGATTTATATCTTTCAAACACTGACAGGCAGACAGATGACTGAAAGCCACAGGTACATGTTCAAATCAAAAGTACAAGTCAAGTGGGAATTGACTGAAGTAACACAACGTTAATGGACTGCAATTGCCATGTCTTGCTTCAGCTTCCATCCAGGAGCTAAGGGCCAGTTTCTTTCATGGTGCTGATGTATTTCTTCTCATTTCCATATGTTTGCTGTGATACAGCAGCTATCCCAGCAAATCTCAGCTCGTTACTGTAGAAACGTACAACAGCTTTCAGCAGAAGGCATAGTAGGTAGGAAGGCAAACGGAGTCAGAGAGAGGATGGCAGCTCACTGCCAGCTGCATGGCAGGTCTGGATGAAGCTGACCAAGGCTAGGCTTCCTCCCACACCTCACTGGAACCATGCTTGTGCCCAGGAAGGCTTGTGGGCTTTCCTTGCCCTTGCAAGAGGGGAAGGGGCAGTGCTAAAGCATGGTTCAGCTTACTGTAGTTGTGATAGGGGCTGTGTAGCTGGGAACCAGCTGGGAACCAGCTGGGATGATCACCTGAGTGAGTCCCTGCCTGGGCTGTCTGACAGCAGCAGACAGAGCTTCCTCCTCCATCTGAAACTCCCCACAGACAGTCATGCTCTCCTGCCCACCCTGGCACTGTTAGACCATGACATTCACCACACCATGATCTAGGTTCCAAGCTGCTCTGTAGTCCCGTGGCTGAACCAGGGCCCCATCTCCAGGTGGAAGCCTCCACAGTGAGCTGAGGAAATAACCAGGATAAGTATCCCAAACACATTGAGAAGGATGCAGCCTGGCTGCTGTCACTTGGCCAGTGTTACTTATCACACCAAAGCAGTCTGCAGCTTAGCTGTAATGATCAGACTAGAGCTGTTGGGGACAAAAGAGGAAAGATTGGGCCTTAATCAGAAATGTCTAGAAAGCGTCAGCTTTTTCTACTGGAAGTTTTTGTCCTCAGATTTCCATAGTTAATGGCATCAAAATGCTCTGCAGATGCATAATATACCAAGGCTCAGAGAATCTGAGAACAGCAGATGGCTTATACACATCTGAGGAGCTTTTTAATAATAAACAAATAAATAAAGATTGGAGAGGAGTGTCAGGCATGCATCTTGTTAGATGTTTAATCAGGCAGCTGAGACATCCCAATTTTTAATTGCCTTTATTTTTTAGTGCTACTGTCTAATTTCAAATTGCACAAATGAAGCTCTTTAATTTTTCTTGTCTGGTTTGAAGTCTTGGTATCTAGATGATAATTTATCAGGAAGTTCTACAGGACACAGAGAACAAGATAACTACCAAAAATCCTGCTACTCATGAAAGTATGAGATAATTTTTCTTTTTAATTGCTTCTCGTACAATTAATCATCCATCTGTCTGTGTTATATTCTTCAACATTATGGCCATGAGTTAAAAAAACTTGCACTGAAGTCATGGCAAGCTTAGCAGGAGATAAACTGTGCTAAATAAATAAAAATGATGTGTGGTAGTGATTTAGAGGCTGCAGCAAAGCTCATAAGAAAATGTCAATCTAGACCTTCTTTTACCATATGGGGTCATCTGTCTTGTAACTGAGAACTAAGCAGGACAGTCAAGCTCTCTTCTGAAGACAGTTTTGGTTTTGGTTTGGTTGTTAACAGGATTTTTTTTTCTTCCCACGGTAAACCCTAACCCAAATGGCATTGTATAAACATGCTCCCACTCCTCAACCTGGGGACAACTGATCCCACGAGACATCTGCTTCCTGTCATCCAGAAACCAGATAGGCTGGGAATTCAAAATATTCATAGGCTTTGTTAGCAATGCCACTGCATGGATGAGCATTTAGTTTCAGCGAGTGCCCAGGAGGTTTATCATGGTCATCCCAGCACCATCCTCCTTGGATATAATTTCTACATAGAAGGCATTTCATTGTGTTACATAGCTATTAATTTTATCTCTCATAAAGAATGAAATTAAGAACATTATTTGGCACCTTGTAACCTTCCTGAATGTCACTTTAAGTCCTTTTGAACAGCACAAATTCATGGCAAGGTTTGTGCATGTGTCTACACTCACTGGTGTGGCAGTGCAGGGTATGAGCCTCGGGCTTGCTCTGCTCTTGGGAAATCGAAACTTCCTAATTTGTGTAAACATGAGTGAGACATGGCAGATTTGGTATGTTTTGTGAAACCCTGACTTGTCAAACCTCACCTGGCACATGACATGTATTCTTGCCCCATGCAATTCAAGCAGCCAAGCCTGAGAGGGAGACATCACTGGGTTAAGCACCAAAGTCATAGCGTGACCATCACCATCTATGCTGAGACGTTGTAGGAATGGCTGCCAAAAGGGTAATATATTATAAAATAGCCTGGACTCAGCAATAAAATGCTCAACTGAGAAATTTGGGAAAACAAAAGATGCCCATCAAGCCCTGTTGTTCAAACAGATGTTATTGTCTGGACTGGTATTCCCCCACTGATGTGATGCAATTCAACTACTCTTAAAATAAAATTAATGCATAAAGATACATGTTTCATCTGTACCATAATTTTTCCCCACTCATTTTTAAGCATATCTTAAAAACTACAGTGTATTCTCACCTCAAGTTTTGCTTTTTGTTAAAACAGTTGGAGATTAGTCCAGATTAATTCCTTTCATGTGCCTGACTCCGCAGGTGTAGAAAACAAAGAGAAAACTGCTGACAGATTCTGAACAGATTTCTTAGGGAAACCTTGCAAATGCAGGTAAGGGAGGGCAAGGTCTTGATAGTTAAGAATAAAAGGACATGAAAGACATTTATGTTATTACGGGCTGGGATGGCTTGAGCTTCAGCTACAGCTGACACACACCGGCCAGGGAGCTACTGGGCTTGCTCAAACATCTCGTGTGTTCATGGAGCCAGTTCTCTCACTTGCAAGCATCTGAAGCAGAACAGTAATTTGGGAAGACTATGGCAGCTGTTGCTGGAAGAAGTAGTAATTGCTGGCTTGAAGTTCTGGTACAGTAATTAAACTCCCTAAGGAGCCACAAGGTAGCACAGTCTGCAAGAACCAACGCAGGAAAACTACAGGGGTGGGAAAAAACTCATCCTGAGTTTGATGAGAAACTTAAGCAAAGTTTAAGAGCCTAGGGATGAACAGTGAACTAGCTTCTGTTCCTAGAAAGAGGAAAATTTTGTTGTGTTCAGCTTAGTGGCATAAAGAACATAAAAAACTGATTTGGTGGTAACTCCAGAAACAAAAGAATTACTGGTATTTTTTGTTGAAGTGGTAGACTGAGATGCTTCTTGCAAACATTAATAATCAGTACAAATACCTCAAATTAAAGCAAAGCAGATAATAGGTCCCTCAGGTTTCTCTCTTTTCCTCAGAAAGTCCAAGACATGGTTAGATCTGCTTTTAGATCCTGCAAATGGCCTCCATGGGTGGTACAACAGTTTAAATGTTAGCAATGAATTTAGAAGCCTATAAGGATGGAAAGGACTAACTCCATCCAGGGTGAGAATGGGTTTGGCCAAAAACTTTGGAGTACTTCCATTCTGACATGATCTCTTTGGAAAAATCTCAGAAATTGTCTGTACACTCCTCACTTCAGCTTATGTCTCCTCTATAACACTAACAACCTTATTATTCATTAAACCTAATAATATATTAACAATTAGTAATTAATACAATAATAATAGAGTAATTAGTCACCATAATATGTCCCATTGTCTTTTGAAAAAGCAGGTCCTTAGGAGTTATTAGTGCAAGAGCTGCTGAGTAAATCCTGGTCAAGTACAGGGATATGAAGTTCCAACTTCCACTTCTGCAGTTGTATTAAGGTCATTATAACCAGTTTATATTGGTGCCTCAAGAAGTCACAGGGAGAAATTAATTTCCTAATGTGCTTCTAGCTAGAAAATTGCTATTTTAGTCTTTCTGGTCTTGCTGATATATTCTTCAGGAAAATTGCAAGAAACTACACACAAATAACATCAGCTCTTGAACTTGTATACACAGAGTGAAAGAAATCATCAGGGAAAGCTTGGGAGCTGCAGAGTCACAAGCTGCTGTGATTCAAGCCCAGCTGGCAACAAAGATCCACACAGTCACTCACTCCTCCCACAGATGGGTGGTGGAGAGAATCAGAAGAATAAAAGTGAGAAAACTCATAGGTTGAGATAAAGACACTTTAACGGGTAAAGCAAAATCTGCGCATGTTAGCAAAGCAACCCTAAGAACTCATTCACCCTTTCCCAGGAGCGGGCAGGTGTTCAGCCATCTCGGGAAAAGCCAGGCTCCATCGTGTCTAACAGCCACTTGGGAAGGCAAATGCCATCACTCCAAATGTCATCTCCTTCCTTCCTTCTTCCCCCACATCTATATGCTGAGAATGGTGCCATATGTTATGGAATATCGCTGTGGTCAGTTGGGGTCACCTGTCTTGGCTGTGTCCCCTCCCGAGTCCTTGTGCACCCCCAGCCCTCGTGCTGGTGGGTGGGATGAGAAGCAAAAAGGCCCGGAGGTTGTGTGAGCCCTACTCTGCAGTGACTAAAACATCCCTGAATTACCAACCCCGTATCAGCACCAATCCAAACCACAGTCCCATCCAAACTATGTGGAAAGAATTAACTCTACCCCAGCCAAAACCAGCCCACAGTATTCAACCCAATGGTTTTGATGCTTAGTAGCAACAACTGCTAGAATTTACTCCTTTCAACCTTTTTGGTTTTCTGCTTTTTGCTTTTCAGTTTACTGAAAGCTCAATTGCAAGGGATGCTTGTTCACTAGATTTCTGAAAATCAGAGAATCTGAGGGGTTTTTTTCTTAAGTCTGGAGCAAATGCTTTGTTCGAGTGCTCCTCCAAATAGTGACAGCTATTTTTAAATGGTCTAGACTTTGTTGCATGAAAGGGTTTTGGAAAATTTTTTGGTTATATAAGAACTGACAGAGAAAGCTGGCTCTTAAAACATACTGCTTACATTATGAAACAAACACAATGAGGAAGTGATGAAAGCTGGAACAGTATCCTTATTAACAGGTGGCCCTGAGCACTATTTGCCCTATAAATAAGCAGTGGATTAGAGAAGAGGCCTGCCCTGGGGAAAGACACAAGGCTAATAAGGGAAGGTAATCAATCACTTCACAGTATCTGTCAATCTGTCTTCCATGTAAGTACTCAAAGCATAATAATTTGAAAAGGCATTTAGAAACCTTAATGGGACTTGGACCCTAGCAAATTCCCATAGCTCTTCTGGTAACACCATCACCAGATACATAAATGGGAACTCCTCAGAAGAAAAAAAAAAAACAAAAAACCCCTCACAACCCCAGATAAAATGTTATTTACTGTGATAAAAGTGACTGAAATCTTGTGTACACTTTCCCACCTCAAACTCAAACATTCCTGAGTGAGCACTGGCATGCAGACTTCAGCCACCTGATTACACACACGGCCATTTCTCTCTCAGGGCTCCTGACTCATAAGGGCAATGTGGGGATGACACACAACTGGGAAGTTATCCAAACTGTCCCCATACTTTCCTCACTGTTCCAACGAAAGAACCATCATGTTCCTAACAGGCCACCAATTTCTATAGAAATCTTCCCAGTACAGTCCAGCTTTCAATATTGTTTGGGTGAGTAGCATCCACAGCAATGAATAAGGTGGCACTGATGCTAAAGGGGAAAGGGTTAAAAATTAACCTAAAAACAAGCTATTCAGCATAGAAGTGCTTGAACAGTAATCTCTGCTTTGGATTCACTACTTTGCCAGGGAATTTTGTATAGCTTGTCAGCCTAAAAGCGGTGCGGGGTTTGGGCGAGTTGTTTTGTGATTGGCTTTTCCCCACAATGAACCTTGTGGGTTAAGCTCTTCCTCTTACTCTTTAACTCCGTATTTACAGCACTTACTCAGGATGTTTCTTCCCTGTAATTTCTTCTTTACCTGAAGGAATTCAAACTGGTCTTTCCTGCCTCCCAGGCAAAGGTTTTCTGAGATCAAGTTCTCGGTTCTTCCCATCTAAGCTGTCCGTCCTGTTCTGCATGAGCTAGTTTCATATTTATAGAAAACGGAACCAAGACAGATTCTATAGCTAAAGGGGTGGAACAACCACCTGAAAAGACAGGTGTAATTCCAGCCACCTCCAGCTAATGCCTGAATGGTTTAAATATTCACTGGAAACAAGATTTAATCCCAGCTGAATTAATTGAATGCTCATAGACTCTCTCCTGCAGTCCTGCCAATATGCCCAGTTGTGCCAGTAAGATTCCAGCCCTATTGTCTCCTCCCTTCTTCTTCCCCCACATCCCAAATACCCTGGCACATAACTACATACCATGGTACAGTAAATATCTTACTCAACTTTAGGGACACCACCACACCCGATTACAAAATTGCAGAAAATACTGGTTCTCAGAGGCCATCTAGTGGGAAGAGCAGAATACTCCAAGAAGGAAACCATTTCAAACTTTTCCTTCTTAGTAATATAGTCTGCAAGATACACAGGGTTACCTTGCTGATCAGTGGATGTCCCTCCCACACAGCAACAAGAAAGCTGGTTAGGCTCATACACCAGACTCAGCAAGCTGTGAGTATGGTCACAGACTCTTCTCTCTTTAGCATTAATTCTGAAAACTGTATTAGGAGTTCTGTTTGTGCAATGAAAAACCATATTGTACAACACAGAGCAGAGAGGAAGCCTTCTTTAAAACACACTTTTAAACTTGCTGTTAGGTGATTGCTAGACAATTTTGGGTTCCTATAGTTTGCTTCTGGCTGGAGAACATGTGGAAGATACCAGGCATTATAAGGAATAGACAGAAGTTTCTTTGCTTACAGCTTTCAGAGTCCAGAGAGCCCTGTTAGTGCTGCAGCCCCTTCCCACTTTCATGGGGGTTTGGCTGCCCGTGCACGAGCGAGCTCTGACACTGCCCCTGGGGTGAGCCCTGCTCTGTGAGAAGGAGCTGTGGGCAACCTTCTTGAAAGCTCCTGCCCTTTGTCTCAGCAGCCACATTTAAGTGCATTTAAGCTCAGGCCCTGGGCATGGGTACCTGTGCTCTGGGCACATCAGTGCCAGATCATGGATCTCACTCATCCTAACCCTGACTTGCTGGCATGACCAAAGCAAACACACATTGTAACCTGTACAGTGCCCTCCTCATTTATGACTATCACAGATGGAAACAAGAAAACAATGACTGTTGTCGGTGCTTCATCCTTGGTTTCTAAAATATGACAAAAATACAAATCTGCTTGAATGAAAGTTTATTTCATGTATCATAGAAAAATCATGCATATCATCAAGTAAGGCTTTACAACATAAAGGATATAAAGGAAAGATGCATACAAATTCATAATATATAAACTTCTCTCATCATATTACACACAATACTCTTTACAGTTACACATTTAGGAACTAATTACTACCATTGCAGACATTTCACTTGCAAGATTGATCTCTGGTTTAAGGCTAAAACTTGCCCACCTTACTTAAGCAAATTCTTAGAGCTATTCCAAAGAACTTAGCCTGAACAACAAGTAGAAGACTAGACTTGGTTTCTGAGTATCATAGCTGCTGTATTTACATGCAACTGTAGAGCACACACCCTTTTTTTACACTTGGTTTTATTCAGGAGTCAGTTAATAAAGTTACCTATACTAAAAAGAACCATTTACTAAGTTGGCTGATATGACAAATGTAAAAATACCACACGTTTAAGCTTGCAATTACCTGGAAGTGTTTTTCTGCTAGTCACAGTTAATGTTTCCTCATAGTTTTTTCCTAAGTGATACATTTCACATTCTCTTATGCAGTTGCTTCATGATAAAGAACAAGAGAGTGTTTTACTTGAAAAACCTGAGAAACTTACCAGACTTATTCAGATATGGTACCTGAGAGTATGAGGTTCTACAAAACAGAGCTGAAGTTTATAAACCTGAATTCTTCATAAACTCCAAATCCTTATTAATGTCAACAAGAGTTTGGAAGCTATGCTAGAGAGGAGAATTACATCTGATTGTCTAATCTTAGTTTCTTTTTGGACAACACACAAAACCACTGAACACAACTTTCACCATGTCTGAAGCAAAGCAGAGAAAAAAATGGTATCACTGTATTGCATGCAACTGCTATTATCACATTATGTCACCTTTAACAGGTTTCTCATATACATTCATCCGCTGTTTAAATTCTAGCTGCACTGAACTTTCAAACAAGACAGGAAGAAACTACCTTGTTTACTAAGTTAATGGGAAACTACCTCTTGGCTTCAAGTGAAAACTGTATCCAGCTACAGGAAAAGTCAGACACTTTAGAGAAAAAATTAGGTTTACATTCCTTTAAAAACAAAGGAATGAGTGTCTGCATCTCATACCTGGCTGCTACTCTAGTTACTCCCAGACAAATTCTTGGAGGATATATAAAACTGAATTGAAAAGAACTGAAAGTGGAATCAGCACTGAACTATGCCCTCCAAACTTATTTTATGTGATATTTGCGATACTGACTTTACACTGCATCCTCATATTTATGAAGGCCTCACAAGGTATTAGGATTCCAAATAATGCTGAATGTACAAGAAAAACAGTTTCACAAATGGGATATAACATGCTTCTTAGGCAAAAATGTCTTTTTGCTATCATGCCTTACTATTTTGGTCAATTTTTGAAATGACAAAGGAATCCCTGTCAAGAAGTTGGCTGCATACACATTATCTATGACAAACCCAAGAGTCTCATTTGCTAAATTGTTTGAAAAGGACAGGATTTTACTACACAATGTATCTAAGTGTCTAACGCTATCATAGTCCACAGCATTTTACAAAGATCAAGTCTCATATTTTAAAATATATGAAAACTTTTCCTTGTACCAAAGGTAATTACTTCAAAGTTTATAAGCATAATCAAGTCTTCTGTCCTGGAAGAAAAATACATTTTTCTGCAGCTTGCCTTCAAGTGTGATCCAAGATGATTATTATGTTATTGAACATAAATTTATATATTAATGTTTCAATGGTGCAGAAGATACACAGAATAAATCATTGTAAAGGAAAACTGTTCCAGCTTTCTGTCACTGTATCAGCTTAATTACACAATGCTGGCAAATAATTCCATTTATAAATAACAACACTGCACCTTTGACAAGATACTCAATCAAAAAAATAGGTTTGCTGAAATGCAGAAAATGTTCCTGTATAAACTGGATTATAATTATAGATCAATTCTTTTGCTTCCTCATCTTCACTGGAGAAATGGTGCAGGCTCTTCCGGGCTGTAAAATATTGTAAAAGTACAGATAATTTTAATGTTATCCTCCTCGACAGTATATTTATCTTGGTAAAGTAAGTTATTTTGTATAGCACAACAAAATGGAATTACAGTAGCTTGTATGTGAAGAACTGGGAAGACGCATCTTCAGAAAGCTGGTTACAGCATATTTTATTACTGGAGAGGGAGAATTTAAAGCCAAGACTGTATGAAGTAGTTATCCATGAGATACTGGCAGTATCTACCAGAAATACCAGTACTTTTAACTCTGAAAGAAATGCATCAGAGTATCAGCCTACTGAAAGCTGCATGGACTGTGCTGGTGAGGACAATAAAATTGAATCCTCCTCTGGTTTATCATGTTGGCAACTCTACACAAGTTAAAATTAATGATGGATGGATGCATACAAAAATGGTATTTCAGTGGAATGGCTTAATTACTAAGGGATCACACATGAGTATATTTTTACATGAGTATATTTTTCATCTTGTGGTTTATTCTCAAAGTTAGGGAAGATATTCTGCCTTACGTTAGCTAAAAATGTGAATTACTCATTGCAAAGTTATGATACGAAGTACTCAGTAGGAGCAGCTTATTCTTCAGTAACTCCCCAAAAGACTGGGGAGGCAGTGAAGAATAATTTAGGATTTTGTAGGTGAGATCGGGGTAGACACCGCAGGCTGAAGAAAGTTTGCTCTACCGGAATTGTAGGTCTGTAGGTCCCAAAGCTAGTGACACATCTGTGTGGCACTCTGCACAAGCTCCTTGTATGTGTACACATACACAGAACTCACATGCAATATGTCTCAACAGCATTCACATGCAGACTTGGCACTTGCTTTGTCCCACCTAACTTGGATAATGGCCTGAGCAAGCTTACTTCTGTTGGGAATACAGTCTGCAGACAGATACTAGAGAAAGTAGCAAACAAAGCCAGAAAACACACTGCGTTCTAGTATTAGACTACAAAATTAAAACCAGACTCATACTCTATTTTCTCCTATTTTCCCTTTAATTTTTGTCATAGTCCACCATTTAATAGATCACAGGGACACATTCCACTGGACTAGGCTGATCAGAGGCCCAGTTCTGCGTGGCTGTAAGTTCCCTATCAAAAAGGTTTTGCTACATTTTCACAAAGAGGAGTAGGACTACTTCATGCAAAAAAGCACCTTGAATTTGTATGAAACGCAACTTTTACTTCTACACTCTCACTGACCAGCACAAACTGCACTTCTTTACATCACTGTCTACTTTCTTCATTAAGTTGACTCTTTTGATTAGAGATCAAGTCTAGAGACCAACCTCAACCAGCTTAATCATTATGTTCTTCATAGGCCCCATCAAGGAAGCAAGACAATTTCATAAAATAGTCCAGCAGAAGGGTTTGGTAGGGATAAATAAAGGAATAAAGTCTGATTCCTTCAAATACTCCTCTATTCATATCCTGCTTATTTATAGCAAAGAGACCAGTAGTGTCATAAACTATCAAAATGTTATCCATTAGTTACTTCCAGATTCCTAGGGTATAAACAACAAAAAAAAAAATTAGCAGTTCCGTAAAATTCAAAAACTTCTTGTGCTGTCTATAGTATGCAACTGTAGGGCACGGTATTGCACTCCTCTGACACATCCATACTGCCCAAGCCATATTTATAACCCCTGGTGCATGCATTTTGCAAGCAAAATTGGGAACACATGGAATGACTGTAAGCCAGTTTGGAACTGAAGAAGTCCCTGCAATTATGAATGGAGTACTTTTTTTGTTTTATTGTCTTTGTGCAAGAGAGGCCAAAATGTTACAGGGACATTTTGAAATGGTAGAAAGTCACAGAACAATGTTTTAGAGCCAGCCTAGTGAAAACAGTTTGTGGAATGCTTGGTCTTTTGATGTTACTTTCACTAAGCCATCTATTTCTAGTATCCTTTGGCATTTTATAAGCTTGCAAAGCTTACAGAGTAATCTTCTCAGAAAGCACTATGAGGTACTGAACTTTGACAGCTGAAAAAGTTTTCAAAGTTTTTCAAGTAATGCTTCACTCTAACCCCCAACATTTATAGATAACAAACTTTTTACCTTCATTAACGAAGAAATCAGCCATATAATATGCTGCTCTTACAGCAGATGGTGAATGTGGAATGCCTGGAGAATCCTTCCACTCAAAAGGATTTTTCTCTGGATGCCACTGCATGCCATAAATTGGATATTTGTATGCTACAACAAAACACAAGGCGTGTAAAGTTGTATGCCTTAAGAATTACGTGCTTGATCTTACTGCAAAATAAACTCAAAGGATAAGCTACAAATATACCTCACTTATCAACAGTTGCACAAAAGCGTAAACAGCAAGTTGAAACACTGTTAAAGTCAGAGTGGAACTGAAGGAAAATAAATGGATATTGTAAAAGAAGGGTCTCATTACATGCAAGAAAATATCAGTACATCATTTTCTTGATTATTCATTTCAGAATTAATGTATATACACACTAAAAAATAACGTTTCAAGTGCATCAGTCTCAAAGCTTCCTATCTGCTGCCAGCATCACTCAGCATTCACAGCCATACAGGATGCCAGTTCCATGGGAGAGATCCAAGTCTTAGTATCACCCTGAAGGACCAGTCGATCCAGGGGCAGCTCCCATCTGCTCCAGCTAGGCCTGATACATTTTGGGGGAGTCAGTCCTTAGCTCTCTTCCAGGGAACAGCGGCACAGCAGCTGATGACTGCTCTGTGATAAACCGCTTGCAGGCACGGGTGATGCCTGTCATTAGCCCAATCAGGTTTGCTGATCAAAGTGCTATTCTTCTCTTTTGGAGGACAGCCAGGATGCCACACAGAAGAATCCCATTGGTGACAGCTGGGCCTTATAGTAGGGCTGCTAGTGGTGCACTGATCAAGATAAAACACTCCCTGGAGAGCTAACTTATTTCCTGAGCTGAGCAAGCCCAGTTTGAAACAGACAAAACAAGTCATGCAAAAGGCTTTTGGAGGAGAGCAATTACCAGCATTGCCGCTAAGGTAATGAGGGATATTGCTGTTCCCTCAGCAGCCTGGATTGTTCTTCCCATACAGCAAACACGGAAAGCACCCGCCCAAGCAGACAGCTGGGAAGCAAGGTTTGACAGAGGCACACTGCACTGCACTGCACAGGGATTCAACTACCGCAGCACAAGTGCTGTGCAGTTCACACCACAGCACTCAAATATGCCAGTGCTAAAGTGTAACAGCTTATCTAGAAGGGAAACAGCAGGTGGGAGGAGTAATGAGGCTCACAGTACTCAAAAGATAAAATACCCCTGCAAACAGAAATGCTCCTCACAGCCAGAGCACTGACAGGGCTGATGCTCACCCTGCTATTCTAACAACTTGCAATACAAATTCACATCGGTGCCACAACACCTCTAAAAAACTACCTTGTAACAGTCACAGTTTCCAAAGGCAATTAATTTCCTTACCTTCCATGGTAGATATAAATTCCACTTCATCATCAGTGTTAGTAGTCAGAACTCTATAGAAAGTACGAAGCTCTTCATTATTTGTGAAATTCTGTGATAAGAGAGGAGGAAGAGGGAAAAGGTGTTATTTGTTTATTTATTTCTAGTTTTAACTAAAAAAAAAAAAGTTTGTATGCAGAAAAAAAAAAGATCAAATACCTCCAAGGAGAGGCTCCACACATGAAAGTTTGATGTCAATGGCTCAGTAGCAAGTGCATGTAATACATCATCAGGGAAATTCCTGAACATTTTACTGTCTTTTGCAGCTATTAGAAAGAAAAAAAATTGTATTTTCCGTTACCCAAGCTGGTCTCAGATGGACTTAAACTGACAGAAGACAATTAATAAAATGCTGCGTTAAAGTAAACTTTTTTGGCAGTAAATCTTTATTACTTTAGAATATCCTGCAAGAAATATCAGTGAATTAACTACAACAGATTTCCAATATGCTGTTACCACTGAGTACCAGTATTTTCCAGAGAGGATGCAGCTTTGCTACCTAAGTTCTCACTAAAATAAGCATCATTCTTTGACATTCATTTCAGTGGCCCTTCCACTCACAATGAGCACAAGTGACAGAATTTGTGAATGCTCCACAGTCTGCAGATGGATTACTCACAAAGGGTAAAATATCAACAGAGGCCCCATTTTACCAGTGCTGTTGAGTGCCGCAGCTCTACCTTAAGGGATCTCTCTGATTTCAATACTCCTCAAATGGGACAGTAATGGTACTATTCATCATTAGGAAAATGTGATTTGAAAAATTTAAGATCACCTGCTCTCCAAGTTTGAAAGGTTTTGAACCTGTGAATTTTATTCAACTGGGTAACAAAAAAGGACCCTAAGCAGACATTACTCTGTAGGTCTGAATTTTCAAATGAGTCAAAGAGCCGCAACTGTGGTTTTTGCTGACTGCTCTTGGTTTCAAATGGCTTGTGCTCACTTCTCTGCTTTAGAAGTGACAGTTGCACTGACTTTACAAAAAACTGTCAAGGCAACTTAATTACAAAGAATTTAGCAGAAGGTAATAATCAGAAACCTCCCAAACATCCACCCCACAATATTTATCCTTAACAAAACCCAACACCTCTTAGCAAGACTCAGACACGAGATGTAATAAATTTTTCACCTGAGGTAAAGTTCAGAGGGAGTGAAAAACCATTTGTCTTGGTATGAACAAGTAAAACTTCACCACTTGTGAGATATGTAAGCTCTTCGTGTCCAAGACATGTTCCCCATATTGGGAAATAATCTCCTTTATCATTAGCCTACAAAATAAAAGCAACAACATAAGGGAACAGTAATAAAAATTTACAGAAAAGAGACTGACAAGAGCTTCCTACTCTTTTCACTTTCTCTTCTCTAGGTGAGAAGTATAACTACTACAGTAGTGTGAATTGCTACCACAGAAATTTTAACAGTTCAATTGCAGTTGAAATAAGCACAGACTCCCTTAGAGTTTCTCCTAGAATATGAAGACTAAACGATATATGTTTGTATTGAAGCAGCAAACTGAGCCTAATGTGGATACTGATTTGACTGCTCTGTTCTACAAGTAATGTTGAGAGCAGCCTAAACAGAAACCACAAAGTGGCAACATTTCAATAAAAAAAAGCAATCATTAGAAGGGACACAGAAGAGTCTGTCACCATTTTGAGGGAAAGCCTACCTATTATAATTCATACTTTTCTATGAAGCACACTGATCACATAGCAAGGGACTTTTGCTATGTCTGTGCCCACAGAACTGTATTAAGAAAACATGAATCCTACTACTAGCACAGCTACGGTCTTACGTGACATACTTAAATGATTGTTTAACTAGCAGGTTTGGACCAGTGTTCCAAAAAGACAAAATGTGCATTTAAGCAACATTAAAAAGTGGCAGTCATTTTCAAAAGAATAAAAACTGGCAGGTCAGTGTGAAAACAATATAAAAAAAAAGCAAAAAGGAGAAAAAGAAAGCAAAAAACCAAGAACCTAACTAGCTTCTTGTGACCTAATTAAGCATGGTGTATACAGGCATTGGAAATCTGCATTTTTAAGTGGTTTGTACCTGATCATAAGCACATGTAGGAGACTGGGATGTTTCAGAACTCCTGTTTTTGTGGAACCTGACTGGTTTTTTCCTAACTTGTTTCTAAACATTTTTAAGTTATGCAGACCACAACACACACACACCACCCCTGAAGAGCTGCTGCTCGAAGCCATTTTTGAGAAAGCTGACATGACAGGCTCAGAATAAAAATGTTCCCCTACTGCATTACTGACAGTATGGTAATAAAAGCCCACAGAACTACTTCTCCTCAGAGCAAAGCAAGGAAGATGTAAAGAAAGAAGGCTGATAGGGCTGCAGAGTCTTCATGACCACCCGTCATGTACAACGAGGCACGGGACTTACATGAAAGACAGACAGTGGAGTTGCAAGTGAGGACTAAAACTACTGAAGGCAAAAAATAAACTACAGTTTAAAACCAATTGCAACTGAAACTAAGATTTTGTGCCCCTTCCCCCTTTTTTAAAATAAACTAGAGCCTGGAGGCTAAGCATGTATTAAACAACACTCAAGACATCACATTTTAAAAACTAATTTAAGAGCCAGAAAACAGTATTTAATTTAGATTTTTGCCTAGCTAGTAAAATTCTACTCACTTGAATGGAGATTAGCATTTCACACCCTCTATTCAAAATAAAGCAGAGACAGATCAAAGTAATTTCTCATTGTGAACATTTGCAAATGAAAAGGACCCTTCATATGGGTTAGGAAAAGATAAAATTCATTCATTCTGTACTTGTAAAGATACTCTTGACTATTGTAGCTTACATTACATGAGTAAAGCTAGCAATATTTTATAGCACTATTAAGATTTGAAAGATGAAACTCAAAACACAAAATTATCACAAACAGCAAAGAAAAAGCCCTGCCTTGATGAACTGAATATTATTTTCTGTCCTTCACTCACTGGCTGTACACATATCAGCTAATAAACCTGTCTCTCTGATCATAAAGTGACATAGGCAATTCAGTTAATCATTGTGAAATGTCAACATAATTTCATAATCTTACAAGAAACCACAAGAAACCCTTGCCCTAGTACTGAATACCAAGACAGAGGCTGCAGTTAACACAGTGAGCAGTTCCAAAGAGACAAATGAAATTGTCCCACATAAAAGTGAGACACTCTTTGCAAGACACACTGCAAATAAAGACAGACAAAAGCATAGAAACATTGGTGCCACAGGGACTGAAGAGTAAAGGGAGCTCTATTACTGAATTGCAGCAGCTGACTGGTCCTGTGAATGCCACTGCCTGCACTTTCCTTGCCTGCTGTTGGAAAGCCAGCAGCAAAGGTGGAAGAGCAATTCCTCACTGGCAAGTTCACATAGACCTATAAAGTCTCAGGTACAGCAAATAAATAATACTGTTCTCACCTGAAGAACTTTGGCGTCTAAGACCATAACACAACATATAACAGGAGTAGGTGTCACAAGCCTGAACCTTAAGCTATTAATGCAGAAGCTTTATGCAGAAGCAAGAAATAAGCTACCTATTGTCAGGCCTAGAGTTAACATACTGAATGACAGTGCAAAACTATGAAAAATATGAACCTGGTGATTTTGATCTCTGAACAGTGATAATAACAAGAACCAACTGCTCCTTAGTAATTACCTCCAAGGCCTTGTGGTAAAATATCTTAGCAACCCTTGAATACTCTGAAGTCCTAAGATCCACACCACCTCCTGGAAAAAGTACCCTGAAAGGCAACATCCAAGAATACGATTAGCAACAGTGATCAACTCAAAACTTGGACAATGTACACAGAGAAATGCCTGATAGCAGTTTTAAGGGTATGATTCAGGTCTAGGTTTTAGAAATCTACAGACAGGCATCCTATTATGGACAACACAGATCTAGTCAGGAAAGACACTGGAGATTCAAATAGGTTTTCAGGACCAGCCACCTGAGTGGTGGGTAGGTGGGACAGCCCTGTCGGCTCCACTGGCTGTACTGACTAGCATTCCATTAATTATGTGACTTTGGACAGCTAGAGCACATGCAGACAGTTTAGTTTAGGTGTTTCAGTCTTTAATTTAATCTTAGTGTTCTTCTACTGAAGAATGGTTACTCTATCACAAAGTATCGATCAAGCCTAACAAAACATATGGAAGAAGAAAGTGAACAGAAAATACATAAAACACTAAAACACACAGATTTCAGTTGGTATACAAAATGGTTGCAAGCTACGACTCTCTGAGTTCCTATCCTGCCTCTCAGCTGGCTCTCACTATCACTTTAAAATTCCAGCCCAAATCTCAATTCATCCTGCTCAGTTTCAGAAAAGTAGAATTGTGGCCCTGACACAGCGACCTTCTTATTGGAGACAACACAGATCAAAAAGTTCCTATCAAAAAAGGAGGAAAAGTACATTTGACCATTACCTTTGGTCACACAGGATCCCAGAGAGCTAAGGAAGACAAAGCAATCTCGGGGACAATTTCACAGAAATAGTGCAAAAGCTTTTTCCCCCCCCCAAAATATAATCAGGAATGGCAATTCCCTGTGTGGCTCCACAAACCCAAACAAACACCACAGAAGAGAAAGATTCAGTACAGTCTAGCAGAGAATTTACATGGACACATGATGACACGGAAAATAATCACGTACTATCAGAAACAGTAACATGAAATAAAGAAAGCCTCTTCTGGCTGTAACTGGAACAGTGCCTGCAGAACCAACAGAACTGGATGTGTGAGCATTCTCTAACCCACTGCTGCAGAACCTCAATTAGATTTACTCCAGTCACATCCATTAGGTGTTGATTTGTTACCGAAATGGGTGTAGGATTTCCTCTATATTTCTGTGCTCTGGAAATGGCAATCTGTATCAGTGAGATACTAAAAAGCAGTTAGAAACAGCTAACATCCCACATGATCCCAAGTGTTTGCAGAGAAAATGTGCATTTAAACCCCTGTGACCAGGGGTTTTTTTAAGTGAATAATGTACAGGATCATCTAAAAGCCATCAAGTATTTAGTGGAAAAGTAGTATTCACAAAAATACAAAAAACTTTACTTCCCAGTATCAACATTGAAAATTAATACAGCTAAAGGTATTTTCAAAATAGGCCAGATTATTGATTTCTTCAGAGATCTAATTAGACAAATAAAGTGATCTTTACCTGGAAGTGGAAGAAAATTCACTTCACCTGTTCAAACCAAAACCTGGACTATACTAATTAGGAAAAATTATTGTCATTTTTGCTAAAGCAAAAAGGAAATAACCCATTAAGTAGCAATGATAATGGCTTGACATTGTCATAAGCAGATTGAAATGCAACTAGGTGTATTCCAGTATCTCTAACTGGTTAGAGCTGGTCAGATCATTTCCATTGGACATTTCAATGGCTACCTCAGGGGTACATTCATAAAATTATGTCTTTACTATAGCAAATTCCATTATTTTAAGGCGGCAGCATTTAATAGTAAGTAATTTCCAGCTTCGAAGAACAATATGAAAGATCAATGTATCTCTTTCTTATTCTGAATTTCCACAGAATAAAAGTCATGCCCTCCAGAGATCTTTTTTGTTATTTAAATACTTTGTTATTTAAACACAATTTTATTGTGGAAGCCAACAGGTGATGGTAGAGGGCCACAAGAGGAAAATCAGACCATCCTTACTCACCTACATAACACGAACTCAACTGACTTCTGACTGCAAGGACAGAAGGACAAAGGAAATGGATCTACTTTCCAAACACTCTTCTGGATTGACGTAGGTGGTGAGGTAGAAACAATGAGAGACCCCATTGGTGGAAGCCCTTCTGGCAACCAAAGAGAAGCTGGTAGCCATGAGAAAGGAATGAAATGATTCATTTTGTCTCCAACAGCACACAGCAGAGAAAGCATCACTGTCTTATATTCACTTATAGCGCAAGACTGCAAAGACCCACGTCTTAGTGTCCAAGGGCATCTTGATGTACATAGGAGGGCACTGCACTCCCCAGACAGCCAAAGGTCTAAATATTCAAGGTCTACACATGCAGATTAACATAAGCTTAACAAATGTATTAATGGTTTAAGATGCTACCTCATGACTACAAGTAGCCCAATCACATGCTCTGGCCTCACACAAAATCAGCTGTGAAGTGTAGCATCAGCTGATTTTACTCTTCTAAAATGCACTTCTAGCACACTGCAAAAAAACCACAAAAAGTTTTTACTTTTCTTAGTCCACAATAAAAACTGTTAGGCAAGATCACATCCCACATTTGAAATGTAGGAACAACATGGGGATGGCAGTTGCTATAGATCCCCTGAAAAGCCAGGAAGTTTGTCTAACAAAGACCTAAGCCACAGATCACAACAGGCAAGACAGACCATTCAAGTAGCAAGAGAGAGAGAGCACACATGGAGAAAAGAGTAGAAGACACTGGAAATCAGAAACTTTTATAATAGAGGAGATATGGAAAGGACTGAAAGAGGGAAGAAAGGGTAGAAACAGGGGTGAAATACCAAGCAAGTGCTATTAAACATCAAAATGAAGGTGACAGCTCAAATGAGGAAGACAAAAAAATTAACAAAGAAGAAGTAGAGTATTTCACTTGCAAAATTGCTCTTAACTATAATGCCACTTCTCCCTGCCTGCAGACAAGCACAAGGGAATGCCAAGATGAGCCTTGGCACTGTTGCAGATTATCTGACGTGTTCCTCAAGGAAGGAAACGCAGAACACCAGTAGTGGATGAAACAATGCATTCTGTGTCTTAGAACATATTTTCATGTCTGCAGTGCCCAGCGCAACGTCTCAAAAGAGCAGGAAGACAATGTCCATGGGAACACAGCAGAGCTCAAAACCAGAACTATCATGTCTTTCAACAGAAAGCTGAAAGTGATCAAAACTTACCCATTAATAGAGTGGAATATTTTATCATATTCTTCATCTGTAAGATTTAATCTGAAACACCAAAAAATAATTACAGAATACATACAAAATACATGTATTTAACCATAAAAATATAATCTCTACTGAACGGAAATGTCTGTCACAGAAAATATGCAGAAGGCTTGCTTTAAATAAGAGTAAAATAGACACAAATCAAATGAAACATTGCACTTGAAATAGCTCAATCCACAAGATTGAAAACAGGGCCCTGTCAGGTACAGCTCCTGATGAGGTACTCTGAGACCCTTCTGCAGACACTTGAAAAATTTACCATTTACATGAATGGCATGGTTATTATTTCCTGCAGACCGGAAACTCCGGTTTCCAACTGACTCCAAGAAGGGCAGAGCTGCCAACAGTGGGTCACACCCATGCACCCCCAGCCTCCTTGCCAGTGTGGCAGTAGGAAAAGCAGAAAAGGCCTTGGCTCTGTTGTAAGCCCTGCTCAGCAATAACAAAAACATCTCTGTATTATCAACCCTGTGTTCAGCACAAATCCAAAACACACCCCCACACCAGTTACTGTGAAGAAAATTAACTCTACCCCAGCCAAAACCAGCACAGATGGCTGCACTTCTGCAGAACTGATATGCTGGGTGTCAGAGAAAGTGTTCAGCTTTGCTGCAAGTAACTTAACTGCCAGAATTAGAAGCATCCATTCATTGGTGAAGCTTCTGGTCAACAAACATTCTGAAAGCTCCAGCAGCTACGTGAGGAATGCTGGCTTCTAATTCGGGCACTTAAGTGGTGCTCTTATTGGACTGTGTAGATACATCCTATTTTATTTTTCTGTAGCTGTATTAGTATTGTTTTTAAGTACTGAAATTTATAATTTTATCATCTGGTTTCAGTGCTCTTAAAATTTTATAGCTAAGCATTGGCATGAAGTACTGTCAGCTGTTACTTTGGTACTTTTTACCAAACAACCAAAATACAAGGAATTAGTGACCCATAGTTTGAACAGAACTGGACTTTGGTTTCTGAAAGGAGTACTGACAGCCTTCCTTGATTCCTTGAATTCCAGGGCTACAAAATGTGAAAAAGAAGATATAGCTATCTATGTATCTAGGTATCTATGCGTGTTTGTGGGGCACTACACAATAGACAGAATATAGCTAACTTCAAAAACCATGCATGCAAACTATAGAAGGCAATTTTACTGGTAAAAGAAATTAGTACTTTTCAAAGAAAGACTATTTTTTAACATAAGAAGAAGCATTAAAAAGTACATGTTCCACTCTGCTTTTATTCTGATTTCTGAAACTCTCTGAAAATTGTGGCATTTTCAAATGGTTTTCGAGGAACAATAAAGACTCATAAAAGCAGTACAACTGCTTTCTGTGCCTCTAAAATGGCACAAACCTTACATAATGCAATTATTATCCATTCTTAAGGATATAAAAAATGTACCTTATTGGCACAGCTCGAGCACCGGCAGATTCCACAAACTTCACATATGAAGCTGCAATATAAGATCTTCCAAACCTCTGGTACTCATCAAAGTGACATTCCTGTGACAATATCCCTGAAGGGCCCAAGGAAGAAAATTAGCACTATACAAATGGCAAATGCTACACACTGAAAGAAAAATCACAAAATCACTTAATCAATTAGTTTGGAAAAGACCTCTGAGATCATGGAATCCAACCTATGACTGAACACAGGTCAACTAGACCATGAAACAAGTGCCACGTCCAGTCTTTCCTTAAACACCTCCAAGGACAGTGACTCCACCACTTCCCCTGGGCAGTCCATTACAGTATGTAATCACCCTTCCAATAAGGAAGTTCTTCCTATGTCTAACCTAAACCTCCCCTAGGTAGCTTAAGACTCTGTCCTCTTGTCCTATTGCTAACTGCCAAGAAGAGAGCGACCCCAACCTGACTACAACCTCCTTTCAAGCAATTGTAAAGAACAGTAAGGTCACCCCCGAGCCTTCAGTTCTCCAGCCCAAACCACCCCAGGCTCCTCAACTGCTCCTTCTAAGACTTGTGCTCTCATTAATTAATTAATTAATTAAACCCCCATTTCCCATATACCAGCTTGCAGCGATACATCTACTGCCTAGAGGAACCGCAGGCACCGAGACAACGGGGCATCAATTACGGTGCTCCGTCAGAAGGTACCACAAAAACACACATTACCTGACTAAGAGCCGGCTTCCCCGCTATGACTGCTCAGCACTGTAACTTCTCCCAAACCAGACTGATTTTTAGAGAAAGGACGTAGAGCGTAACGCTGCTTTCAACAGCTCTAGGCAAACCTACGCTCCGGGAGACGCTTCCCTCCCCCCGCCCGGCCAAGGCAGGGTGCGAGGCCCCGCGGTCCCTTACCGATGATGGGTCTGTCATTGCGCTCCGCCGCGAGGTCGCGCCGCGCCAGCGAGGCGGGGGAGCCGCAGCGCAGCAGCACCAGGAGGAGCGCGGCGGCCGCGATGGGACGGAGCCCTGCCAGGCGCCCCATGGCCACCGCCGGGCACAGCTACGGGCTCCCGGCTCGGGGCACGGCTCGGCACGGCGCTGAGCACGGCACAGCTCGGCTCGGCTCGGCACCCGGCCCTGCGCACGCAGCTCCAGGCCCGCCCGCAGCGCAGCTCGCTGGGAAATGCAGTCCCGGCCCGCTGCCCCGCCCGCGGGCTGAGCCCGGCCCGAGCACACCCCCCGCTACCGCCCGCGGCCTCTTCCTTCTCTGCGAGAGGGGTGCTGGTGTCGCCGAACGGTGACAGAAGAGGCGGGTTCAACCAGAAAGGGTTTATTAATTAAAACGGTATTAATACATTTAAAAAAGAGAGAAAAAAATTAAAAAACATTGTGCATTACATCGTGCTTACAGTCAGTAGTAAATTATATTTGCACCGTTTAACAGGAACATTATTTTTTTTTAGAGGCACTCCCGGTGTTTATAAAGAATAATGCACTTAGGGATCTTTGTTTTGTTGACTGCTGCTCGAAGCTGCAACACCACCACGCATCATACCAATATCTCTACCATTCATTATGTAAATTATCTTGTGTCCGTATTATTAGCAGCAGTTGCAATTAAGAGTTCCCACCTCCTATATAATATGTAAACATTAAAAAATAATTAACAGTTCAGGAAAAAATAACTGCACTCTATGCTCTAACTGCTGTGTTATGCAAACATGCTACCACTTAATAACAGACCATGGGTATTTTTGAAGACATTTAGGACTTTATATTCATAGAGCTGGGTGAGTCCAAATAAAGATTTAAGAAAAACCCCCAGCTACGTACGCATGTGCATATACATATGCAATCAAATGAGGTTTCTGCTACATAAACCAGCAGTGATCAGAAATTGGTTTCATAGGAAAAGTTTAAATTTTCTTGTTCACTGAAACATGGTTCATTCCTTTGTGCAGTTTACATTCATGGATGAAAATTGAAGGGCTGTAATATTAAGACAATAGCTTCGGTTCTCCAGCTGGTAAATGACTTGGAACTTGAGTTACACACTTGAACAATTGCCAGATACCTGACTACTTTGTCTATTTTCTTATAAAGAAGAATTTGCAGTTCATTGAACTCCTCTATTTAAGGAGCTTTTGTACCACAAAATAGTTCGATCTGAGAAAAAGAAATATATATGAAATACATTTTCATAGAATCATATATCTGAAAAGGGTTTATTTAAATTTAAGCCCCATATCAAAAATATTCTGAAAGAAAAATGAAAAATGCACTTGAGGAAATTTGGGAATTGGAAGAAAAAAAATTAAGAGGTTTTTGTCAGTTTTGAAAGAATTTCTGGCATCGATCTTACCACAGCAGAAGAAACTACAACCAACAAGTACTCTAATGGGTCTTTCATAGGTGTTCCTCTTGCTAATAAGGAATAGTTTCCAATGACTCTTGCAATAACGCCTTATTAATCATAATCTAAAGTAAGACATTTCGAATATAATAAGTGTAATTTCTCTCCCCTAAGCCTATATACCATCCAAATGTCCTACAGATTACAAAATAACTGAAGTTGTCATTTCTAGCTAACTGCGATAAAAGCATTTGTTATGGATTTATTTATATGGAAATTCATATGGAATGCTTAAATTTATAGTGCTTATGCAAAAACAAAACAGAGTTAAGAACTGGGTAAATGAACTCTGGCAGTTGGTGTACTTACAAAGATTTTAGGAAAAAGCTGAGAAAAGTAAAATAATGGTCGAGATTACTAAATACAGGGGATTGCAGGATGATACTGCCACGTACTGTGAGTGATAGCTTGCAGTGTTCATATGTCAATAATGCCCCTTCAAAACAAAACAAAAACCTGTTTTCAGTAAGTATGGCAGGGTTTTTTTATTACCCCTATAGTAATGAAGAAGCAGTCTAAATGGAAATTAAAAGTAATTTCTTCCAGTGCCCAACAGTACATAGACTGGCAAGTTGTCAATTACTGTTCTGAAAATAAAATGAAGATACCAAGCATCTCCTATGCTGAGGTCCAAAGTGACCTCCAAGCACCCTTAAAACAAACAGATATTTCTAAAGTTCAGATCCATAAAGGATAACCTACTTTACCCTCTGAAACAGATAATGCAAACAGCTGAAAGCTTTTGACCTCTGTAGTCCTCTACACTAGGGCTTAAAGTTGATAATAATCTGAGTTTCTTATAGTTGTCCATAGACAGTATCACTTTGAAGAAAGAAAATAAGAATTTTTAAGGTTGTTTTGACTCTCTTACCAGTTCCTCCCTCAGATTCACACTGTCCTTTGAATATGTACATAGTGTTTTCTCCATAAAACTTGAAGATTATTCTGTTAATTAGCACACAAAACCAGAAGCTGCACAAGCAGCACAGAGTAACACAAGTATCTCACTATTGCTGACTAACTTTCAATTTGATGCAAACTAACAAAAGAGCATTTTTCCCTGAGAATCAATCCAAAAAGCAACCTCTTCACTCCTTGTAAATTAGCCTTGTAGTCTTATTTCTGTGACAAACTACTCTACCCTATTCACAGTCTGTGCTTTGTTTTGTATCCCATTGTCTTGACAAGCCAAAGATACAAGAGCTAAGTGTAAGGTTCTGGACTGCATTATTACAGACGAGTTATCTCCAAAGACTTAACAGAGTAGTATCAATCTGATATCCAATGCACTCTTCAGCTTTCTGACATACAAGGTACTCAATTACAACCAGTGCTATAGATATCTAAAATTCATTCATCTCTTCAGACATACACACTGATAGACTCCAGTTAGTGTAAAAGTGCACCCAGTGTAACATTCAGTGCCCTGCAAGGACATGCTGGTTTCATTCACAATGGAAGTTTTCACCTTAAACTTATTTCCAATTCCAGTGTTCAAGAATTGATTAAATCCTGTATTAAGGTTATTCCCAGGCAACCAGAGAAATGCTCTGAAGATAATCTGCAGACGCCATTATGAAGTCAGTCCACTCCTTGGCCAGCTCTTCAATGGAGACTTCCTCCCCCCCATACTCCTGTGGGAGAATGCTGACGGGGAAGTGTTCAGTCAGACTCTGCAAGTAGTTATTTCCATGCATATACACCTAAACCAAAATATTAAAAGCATTTACTTGGGTATGAATGCTAGACTACTGAGTGAGAACAGGCAGCAAAGCATCTCAGTGCAAGAGCTGGACCCACCAGCTTGGTTTAACTAAGTGTATTTGTTCATAATGAGTTCCTTAAAAGAAGGAACTACCTGGTGAGTTTCCCCTAGGTGCTCAAACTCAGTCCTGCTCAGTATCTGAAGGCTGGTGAAGGATGGACTACAACCTGAGAAGAGCATTTTATGTAGCCGTGAGCACAGGAGCCAAAACTAACTTGTTCCAGACTGGTTTAGCAACACTGATGAGAGCACACACTACATCCAAACTGCTAAACTGAGCTAAACCATGGGAAGACTTGGGATTTGTTTAGTCATGATATCTTGTACTTGCCCTTCAGTCATTTCCAAGAACAGAGCTGTGTCTGGCTCCTGGCCATTACTATCTGGTCCTGCCACATGGATTTAAAAACAAGATTATGTAGTATGTATGTAGGTTCAAACAGGTGTCAAGGAAGATACTCAACAGAATCTATGTATCAGTCCTTATGTTTCTGTTCTAACTGAAATTAGATCCTGGACTACTTCTTCACTTTAACCCTTGCAATACTGTAGGTTTGGTTCTTCTCCTCTTGCTTTATTGTAGCTATTTTGAAGTCTTGTTCATTACTTCCAGTCTGATACTTTTATAGGATCTACTGTCCTGGCGTGCAGTGGCTATTGCAAATGCCCAAGATTCATGTGCTGAGTAAAGGAGGCTTCAGAATGGGAATAACAATAGGCGGGGCTGCTTATTTTGTACCTTAGTTCTGCTGTTAACACTTCACTTTTGTGCCAGCTAAAAACTCCAATATTTTTCCTATGCTTCAATAAACCGTAGTCCTTGCCACGCATTTGCATCCAAATACAAATTTATTTGCAGATTTATAACGGGAAAACTATTTAAAACAACTAAGGAGCTGTTTGGAAAAAAACTTTGAAGTTAAGTCTGACCAATTTTTGATGCATAAATGCCTCTGGAGGTCTCTCAGGGCTAAATAGTTGTCTTCTACTAATTCTGCACAACTTGGAGCATAAAACACTGTTTAGTGATCATTTTTCTCTGTCATTTATAGGCAGAGTACTGGAAAGTCCAGGATCTATTTCTTTCTAGTTCTGCAGAAGAATTGTTATGTGGCCTCAAGCAAATTATTTAACCTCTTTGTGTCACAGTGTTTTTTATCTTTAGAGTAGTGATAACAGCACCATTGCAAATTGTCATGTTATTATTGACTGCAAATGCTTTACAGTTAGATTCTGGAGGTCTGTATGGCATTAACAAACAAAAATGGTTTATGCTCTTCATTACTCAGGAGTAACAGAGCCTAAGGAAGTGCTACAGATTGTCATATAAGGGTTTTGTGGCAGAAAGAAATATTTGTGTGCACTCACCCGTTGCTTGATTTTTTCAGTGAGAAAAGGCTTAATTAGAGCGAAGACTGGGTGGAAGAATAAAGGCTCATTAATCAAGTGGATACCTCGAACTTTCAGTGGAAAGGAATCCTGTCAGCATACATGAAAAACAGAATAAGAAAAAGAAAATATTATTGAAACACTTCTATTAGTAAGGACAAGACTGTGAAAACTGTCTAGTCCATAGGTGAAAGTATTCCTTCTGACCTTCCCAATTCTTGCATTTTGTAGTGCTGTAGCAGTGTAAATTAAGAACAACATTTAGAAAAAGCATATCTTGTTCCTCCCATTAGAAAGAAAAATATCACCTTTTTTAAATCTGTGTGAGGTGAGACTGAATATTAAAAACAAACAGCAAAACAAAAAAGAAAAGTATCACCAAATTGCACATAATTTGTATTGTACACAAACCTTGTTCTCAGCCATTTTCCAAAGAACAATTTTTTCACAACAAATATTCTGCTACTAATTTACAAAAAACCTATCTAGCTATGTGCTATTATTGGCAATAGTCTGAAGGATAATACGTAAATATAAATAAATTATTGAAGATACTAACTTTAAGTTAAATAAATTATATTTTTTATTTAGAGATAAGCCTTGAAATTACTAGGAATTTGACCAAGCCAGAAGTTCAGCTTTACAACAAGATTACTGTTTTAATAAAATTAAAATATCTGCCATACAGCCTTTATAATACAAAATAACTTGGATTCTACTTGTGTTCATTTAAAAGTTCCAGATCTTTGAATTTTAAAAGAAAATATGGCAGTGATCAAAGCAAGCTTTATGCAATGGGGAAAGTAAAACTTCCATTCATATCCCACCTGATACTACCTTGGAAACAGATGTTTTCTGTTTATAAAAATGGTACTTCTCACAAACATATCTCCTCACTAGTTCAGTAGTTCTAAGGAGAAAAACCCCAAACCCAACACATTTCTTTAGTGCCACTCCTTTTAGATTTTAATGTATGATAAAGACCTTAAAATTGTCAGCTTGTATGTTTATTTAATGTTATTATGGGTTATCATATACTTAAATTCTACTATCATGATTTCACAAAACAATTTTCTATAACAGGTAATAGATTTTTCATAACAGATTTTCAAGATAATGTCACTTATTATTCATACTATGCTTTCCATTCCTTGGTACATACTTCCTTTGTATTAACTTCTGTTTCTTGATACAGGATAGCAATTTGCAAGATATATTTCTTGAGTAAAACACAGGGTTAAAACTAAGGTTTCTCAGCTTTTACTTATAAGCATGTTCTGGACTGCATTCAACATGCCCTGGGGTGCATCAGGCACAGCATCTCCAGCCTGGCTAGGGAGAGGATTGTCCCACTCTGCTCTGCTCTGAGGTAGCCTCACCTTGAGTCCTGTGAGCATTTTTGGGCACCACAATATTTAAAAGACATTAAGCTATTAGAGAGCATTCAAAGGAGGGCCATGGGAATGGTGAAGAATCTGAAGGGCAAATCTTATGAGGAGTGCCTGAGGTCACTTGGTTTGTTCAGCCTGGAGGAGACTGAAGGGAGACCTCACTGAGGTCTTCAAGATCCTCAGAAGGGGAAGAAGAGGGGAAAGTACCGATCTCTTCACTCTCCTGACCAGGGACAGGACCCAAGGAAATGGCCTGAAGCTGTGTCAGAGGAGGTTTAGGTTGGATATGAAAAAAAAGTTCTTCACCCAGAGGGTGTTTGGGCCCTGGAACAGGCTCCCCAGGGAAGTGGTCACAGCACCAGCCTGACAGAGTTCAAGAAGCATTTGGACAGTGCTCTCAGGCACATGGTGTGACTCTTGGGGCGTCCTGCATAGGGCCAGAAGCTGGTCTCAATGATTCTGATGAGTCCCTTCCAACTTAACATATTCTATGATTCTAAGATATTGAACAGCACTAATATAATCTCTGGGTACAGTTTACAAACCCAGTTAAAAGTGATGAAAGGAATCAGGGGGGAAAAAAAAAAAGAGTTAAAATTCTTTCTCTTCTTAGAAAAGAACACTGGAAACACACAATTTTTATTTTTTCATAGCTCAAAAAAACATTTAGAAGGTTGAAAAACACTGAAAATATCAGAAATAGGTCAAAATGGAAACATCATATTCAAAGAATTTCCTGCTTTGAGATAATGGATTGAAACCTTTAGATGTACTTGCAAATCCTATTCTGATTCCTTTCTGCTCTATTTCAAGGTTAAAAAAATTACCAGCAATTTGTTTACTACCTCAGAAATCAACTGAAACACTCTCAGTAGTCCTGTTTTCATGAGATCTGCCCCACGACTGCATAACACCAAGACTTCTTATTCTAGATGTGCGAAGTTGGGAATACCTGATAGTTTCACTGAAGTTTTACAGTTGATACCAAGAAGAAAGAACATCTGAAGTTCTGATGATATTAATTCAATGACTAAGCTTTGATTGAATCTCAGATATAAACCTTACCAAATCAGAGCAAGAGATTATCTCCCTAGCTCATTTCCATATCACAGGCTAACAGTTTTATTATTACTGACTTTCAACCCAACTTCTGAAGGAAAATAGGATTATTGGACTACACGGTAGCTTGCCTGTCAATTCTCTGTCCCCTTTTTTCTTTAATTTTTTTCTCTCAAATTCAGTGGCAAAGTTCAACTGAATTTGGCAGAAAGAAATAAGCTTTGAAGATAGTAAAGTCCTGAGAAGTTTTGCGAAAAATAGGAGGTGAGATAGCAGTGATTTGCACAAAACAATGCTCATGTTGGGGGGGAAAAAAAACCAAGCAGAACATAAATGTTGTACATTCTGTTGTTAGCAGATGAAAGATCACATAAGCATCATCCATACTGGTAACAAGTTAGGAGTGTCTTGCTCTTAACTATTCATAGTGCATGCTACTTTTAATATTCTCTGAGCCAGGAATAAATGCTTTAAATATTGAGTTAATGCATAAAAGAATGGAAGAGAAGAGATGAAACAGGATAGCAAACACAGATCCTTCCAAAACTGGGCTTCATTTGCTCTTCCAGTCATGAAATTCTTGCATTGGTGGAGTTCTTATAAAATACCAGAAGTTAGAGGGCATTTACTGCTGTGGAAGAATAAACTTGAAGTAAAATCAAGCACAACCTATGACTTGTAACGGATTTAGGATTTTGTTCTTCTAAGTTGCAGTCTGAGAATGTCTATGGAAGGAAAATTTACAAAATTTACTTATAGCTTGGAAGAGATGAAAAATTGGAAGTCATAGCAATGAAGCTGCATGAAGCACTATGTCATACTTACTGTGAGAACAGCAGCAATTTTCTTGGCCACAGCTGGACTGATTTGAAAAGCATGAGCAAATCTCCACCCTTGAAGGTCAAAGATGGCCTTGACTCCATTTCGCTGAGTCTCAATCTCCTTTACAATGAGTTCAGATGTGATGAGGCTTACACGAAACACATCATATGCTGTAAATAAACTGGGATCCCATTGTCCTGAAGAGAAGACAGATTACCCTGCATTACTATGAGAATACCCCATACACCTGCACTTTTGCTTCCTACGGCTTCTAATGTGCTTCTCAGGAACAAGAATTAACCAGCAATAACGAAACTCCTGAAACAAACTGTTTTGCTAATGCATAAGTTACTTTGTGTGCCTGCTCTCTCATTCATCTTTGATGCTCTTTTAGTAGATGGTACCACATAATGTAGCATGTTCCACCTATAGCCATAGGCCCAGTACAACATTTTGACAGGAACAGCTTAATTCAGTAACAGTCATGCTAGCAGAAGCTGCATATCATCAATCCAATCAACTATTATAACTTTTTTTCAGCACAGTAATTCTCACACAGTTCAATGTATCTCACTTTTTTTTTTTCCTGAGGCCTGAGCAAAAAATTGCATGGGATGAGCCTTAACCTTAGATGAAAGCTTTAGAGGGCACAATTATCTACTAGACCAGCTGATAATAAGACAGTTCTTTGACAGCTGGCAAAAATAATGTCTCTGTCCAAAATAAGCATAAAGAGATATGGTGTTCATTTAACTACATATTTTTTGAAAAGATTTTTGGGAGGTACGTCAAACATTTTCCAAGTGGTGTTAGCTAGGGCTCTTTGGCTACAAGTAAACAGTGAAAACCTGGTGAACTGCTCATCCAAGCCTAAACTGAACGTTGATACATGACTAGGTGTGCACCTTTTTATTGTGTTCTCCCTGCTCTGTGCTGCATCTGCATCAGTACCACAGTCTTAGCCCATAGCTTTGAAAATTTATACGAAATCAAATGATCGTTGGGACATTCAGAGCCAAAAACCCACATAATCTTACAAGTTTTAATCTTTAAGTTTCTTTCAATGCAACAAGAATTTCACTAAAAAGAAAATTAAGTTCTTCATAAGGGATTGTACAGCTTTAGCCACACTAGTTTATAAGTAAAATTATGTAACTGTTACAGCTCAGTAAACTCACCTTTAAATTAATGTAAATTTATTTCTAGCAAGGAACATGCTTTACTTTTCTAGTTAAGACATTCTGATATGATCCAATTTTATCAACCCCTGCAGTTGTACTCATAAAATATTTTTGGTTTGCTGCTGAAATTGTGATAATTAAAAAATAAATAAACCACAAAACAAAACAAAGCAAACGAACAAAACCCCAAAACTTCAGTGTCAGAATCAGGTGTGAAACAGTTACAAGCAATTCTGTCACTCACCAATTCTGTATATTAGAACTTTGCTTCCGTGTGGGTCTCTTGATTTTAGGACTCCATGATAGCCAGCTTGCAGAAGACCAAGAACAGAAGATGGTTGTAAATCTGCACTTATTTCTGGGCATTCAATTCTCCACTTCTGATAATTCTTCAATAACTGGAAAAAAAATTAACATGGACGTCAGGTAAGCATCAGCTATTGTGGGAACAACACAGTTAAAAATATGTTTTCCACATGTGGTCACAGTTAGGTTTAATTCATTAAATTAGCTATAATTTAATTGTATATTTTAACCAAATCACTCCTAGAAACAGAAGGTTGCTATACTGGATCAAGTAAGTGAGTAAATTGCCATGATGAATTTAGAACCCAGTCAAATCATTAATGGACTGCAGTTGCCATTTTGTGGCAAAAATGAAAACTGAATGTACAATAAGGCCGTAGTTTCTATGTAAAATGCATCTAAACCTCATTTTTTCCATTCAGGATACCTTTAGGATTGTTCATTTTGCTACTGCATCAGACTCATTCAGGATTTTTTAAAATTTAGACGTGCAAAATTTTATGGAGGAACATTCTCCTTCACTCACACACCCTCTCCCTTCCTCCCTATTTTTTACACAGTCATAAATAATTCCAGTTAACTATTTGAAACAGGTATGCTCATCAGCATATCCAAAACCATTTCTGAAGTCCCTTCTACCCCTCTGAAATGAGATAATATAACAAAGTAGCGGGTCCATTACACATTTGACAATTTCCCTCCCACAGAGTGGAAATAATGAGAACCTGTTTGGCTAAAACAGAGATCCTGTCTGTTGTCAGGGACATGGTCACCCTGGTTCCTAAGGCTGGGAGGCAGCATCATAACCACTATTTCTAAGGCACAGGAGGAGCTGTGTGTTGAAAGGCGATGGATTAATGCTAAGGAAGAGGCAATTAAAGGTGTTCCTTTGTGAGGTAACATCTGTGTTGAGGAATTACAGGGAGCACTGTGAAAGGTCACCTTAGAGACAGATCATGAAAAATTAAGTTGGTGATGCAGTAGTTCTAATTTCCAAGTCTAATTACTGTTTCTCCTTTAATATTAGTTAAGTGGTTGTGGGGAAAATGAGCTATGCCCTGCAACTAAAATTTATTTAAGACATTTTGCGTAAGTAGGAAGCTCTGCAAGACTGTCTTCTAAAATGCTTCCTCTCAGCTCATCAATTAAATTTTGCATCTGCTTTATCACCTCTGCTAAGTTCTCTAGCACTAAGTTTGGAAATCAGAGACGTAACTATTACAAGTAATTCACATTTTGTTTTAATTTCCTCAGTGGCTATGACTTAGAGTTCTAACCCAAGACCTTCAAAAGTAGCTAAGAGAATCAGAATTTTTTAGAACTTTGTTTCACAAGAAACTGAAATGTAGCTTTAAATCTTAAAGGAAGCATGCACAGCCTAGCTTTTAAAATCATTTCTATATTTCGAAAAACAGGGAAACCCAATCTGATCCTCAGCACAGTTTCACAAATTAAATGTGCCCACAACACTAAAAGCATCAACCGAAAGTCTTTTATTTCCTATAATTTGTATTAACAGAATTTTTTTTTTCCTTTATCAGTTACTCCATATTTCACAACAGAAATACTGAGGTTAAAAGAGCTGTCAGGTCCAACTAATAGAATATAACCTTAAAAAAATTACTTGTATCTATGCAAGTATAATTTTCTTCAGCCTTTTCGTTGGAAGAATGATCAGAATGAACATCAGTAAAATTGAATTCATCCCTTGGAAAATCAGAGCATCAGCTATGCTGATTCTTACCTACAGACTCTTAGAGGGAGACCTGAGACTCATCATCCTGTAGCTCACAGCATGCTCATGTCAGATAATTAGTCTTACCTCTTACCCTTCCCTCTACTTTGAAGCTTCTTGTATCATTTTACATATAACATACTTTTTCTTCAGCTTAATGCTTTTCTGCTCAGATTAAGGTCTTGAAGGATTTTGAAGGTCTCTCAAATGAATTGTCATGAGAAAACTATTTATAAAACATTACTGTTTATCAGCAGAATTTACATAAAAATACATGGTATACTGATCAGAAATTAGTTATATTTTTATGGAAGTAGAGCCTATAACTATGTATTTAGATCCAAAAAATAAAAAAGTTCATATACCATGCTAGAATCCCTCTTGATTTGACAGTAAAAAAAGTGGATAAAAAGCCTTATCCACCACCATAGAAAGAAACATTTAACCATTAGGAGAATTTTATTAGCAGCCTTTCGACTGCATTAAATCAGTTCTAGCCTAGACTAATTTTAAAACTAACAAACAAACAAACAAGGTGAGGGAAAGAGGGAGGAAGTAGGGAAAGTAAGTTAATTTGTGGAAGAGGAGTTCACTATAATTGCAAAGATGGGCCTGTTGAAGTACTCTGATTATCTCACTCTGTCAGTACTTGACTGTCTACAAAGGGCACTGTTTGAGCAATCCCAACTGCTTTGTGCCAGACAGCAATGTCAACATGTTTTTTCCTTGGTCTTTCCAAAACAGACTCTGAAACAGCAGCAGAATACAAAAACACCCTGAAAAGAGCTATACAAACATCTGTAGCTTTGTAATTTCTCACTTTTCTTCTAAAATCTGTGGTGCTACAACTTAAGGAATGTATATATTTTAAACACCTCTTTGAAGAATTCCCTACCAAAACTAAGATGAGAATAAAAATGACACATTCATTCAATAACCTAAATAATCTTGTCCAGTCCGTACAGTTACTTTCTCATTTTCACGATATTTACATTTTCCAAGTTGGAAACAACAAGGATTTGAGTTCTTGGACCTTGGAAGAAAGAGAGTGCTGTTTGCAGCTTATGATACACTCAAGATCCTTACAGAAGGCATAGTTTACCTACTAGTGATGCCTTTTCCTGGTATAAAATCAAGAGCCATACATGGTTAGAAGGGGAAAAGGGATTTTACCTTGGTATTTATTTTAAGGATCCTTAGGTGCACTCGTTCAGGTCATATGCATCGAAATGCACCCTGCAAATTGCCCATCCCAAAAGATCTGGTATAACATTATAGGTTTTACTAATTAGCATATCTATCAAAGATTCCCCAATGAGAGGCTCAAGTGAGCCCCCCTCCCCAAGGAACCTTCCCCTGGATGGTTCTATCTTAGTTTACAGAATATGTTCTGGAGAGGACCTTGGGGTCTGGGGCACACTGATCCCTAGCTATGAAGCTTCTAAAATGTTTATTCTCTTAGCTTGATGAAAAAGTCCAAGAATGTAGGCAAAAAGCACTAGGAATACAGAAGTTGTAAAAAAGGTATAACAGGGGTATAAAAGAAAAGGCAAAAAATCTTCATGGCATCACTAGCACACCCATTAAGGAGTAAATATATGGTTGGAATACTTCTGACACTTTCCATGACATGAGCAAGTGGGGCATCTTTCAAACACATAACATGGCTAAACCTAAAACATACTTCCCTTGGCAAGAAAGTCACAAAGGGCTGAAGAGTTCTTAGATTTTGAAAACCTAATCTAATTACCTGCAATGATTTAGATCTGAAGTAAAGGTTAGCATTAGAGAATCTTCCACAGCATCTACAGCTAGTTTTGGCAGATATTCTGTAAATTTTAATTTATGTAGGCAATCCCTTTCTTATAGCTGCACATGGTCAAGTCTTACACAGCCACTTAAAAGAGTAATCCTTAAACATGTAAAAGAGTTCAAAAACTAGCAGTGGGTACTTACAGGTATTCTATTTTCACATTGTTTAAGCACAGAAATTCATGGGGAATTTTTTTAAAGTATGATTTTTTTTTTCCCAGCAAGGAAAAACATAAATGTATACAACAAACACATTGGATATAGGTGAAACAACCTAATATCAGGAAAAACAGACTCATTCATTACCCAGTATAAAAAACAGCTCACACACCCACAACACAAGAAAAACCCCTCAATGTATAATTATCTGTGTTTACAAACTGAATAACCTACTTAGGATCTGCTCAGCATCTGAAAATAGATGCAAGATAACTTAATAAAGGGGAGAAATCTGGATGAAAAACTCCAGTGTCTGGAGTTAAGCATTAATTAAGAGGGTTTTTTTTTTCCTGAAATCCGTTGGGGATAGTTCCAGATTTCTGAACATTACAGATTACAAAGTTACCAATTAAACCAAGATTCGTGTCCTACAAACCAAAGTGAACTTAGTACTTTGCTTAGACACAAAAGAACTGGAAAACATTGTGCTTGTTAGAGAAACTAATGCGTCTGTATACATAAATGAATTATATTTTCTTGATTAATAACTATTTCTTTATTAACATGGATGATAGGCAGAATGAGGCCTCTATTGTGTCAGCAGTTGTACCAATGCACACAATGCTTGGGAAAAAAATGTTTTCTACTGGCATTCTTTGCAGGAGAAGCCACAGCTCAAACTTCAGAATATAAACCTTTGTGCATATGTATTTTATACTTCTTTTTATATATGTGTATACAGATGTACCAGAATTTAAGCACACAGTATACACAGACAAAGAATTTTAAATATTTTATAGAGACACAGAACTTTCCCAATTCCACATGCATTACCTCTTTGTCACTGGAAAAAGACTGGCACGTGCTGGCTTAGCACAAAGGGAATCCTGGCTGACTGATTTGTGTTTCCTCAAGAGTCAGCTCAGAGAGCTAATAAGGGCTCTTCCATCCTTTTCAAGGAATTCCTTAGTATTGATGGAAGAAAAGCAGCCAAGTAACTGATTTTAACTTAGCATTTATGTTTGAATGATGTGAAGATCCTCAGAGATAATGTCTGAGACTCAGCAGTGTGTTTGGCACTACAGAAAACAACCCACCTTGTTGGGTGGGTCATCCTAAGCAACTTACTTGCAGTACGACACACTAGGAAAACCTCATTTCTCTAAGTCGAATGCAGACAAAAACCAAAGTCTGGCTATATATACCTTGGTATCAACCAGAACTCCTAAAAGGATCCTAGATATTTAGAGAGTTTTCAGTGCCACAGAAGGGATGCTTACAATAGTATGCTATGAAAACCCTTTGCATAGAGCTTCAATGTCAAACATTTTTATTCTGTCCCCCAGAGTATAATCTATTTCAGGTACAAAAAGTATTCCAAAGTCACTTAGAGTCAGTCCTATACAAGAGTTATGGGCTGTAAGGCACAATAAAACACTAGCAAAAACATTTACATCCAAAAGGAGATGCTAGTTCTCCAGATTTCACATATCACTAGTGAATCCAAGTGACAGCACTTTTGATGATAACAGTGAAGTCAAACATACACACATAGCTGGTACATTCAAAAAGGGGCAGACACTGATCTCTTCTCTGTGGTGACCAGTGACAGAACAGGAGGGAATGGCCTGAAGTTGTGTCAAGGGAGGTTTAGGTTGGACATTAGAAAAAGGTTCTCCACCCTCAGGGTGGCTGGGCACTGGAATGGGCTCCCCAGAGAAGTGATCACATCACCAGTGTGACAGAGTTCAAGAGGCATTTGCACAATGCTCTCAGGCACATGGTGTGACTCTTGAGGTGTCTGTGCAAGGCCAGGAGTTGGACTTTGATGATCCTTGAGGGTCCCTTCCAATTCAGTATATCCTGTGATTCTGTGAGAATAGTCTGTTCCTGAGCTTAACTGAATAATCATTGTCTTTAAGAAATTAGATAGTTTTATCTCCTCTTCAAGTCCTTCAATTCCAGCTACCTGTTTCAGTGCTGATTTTCTTCTAGCATGAGAGATACCAGTGTATCAGTAGTTAAAAGCAAGTCTGGAATTGCCATTAGAAAAATGTAAAACATTGCTGTTATGAGTCACCATCAAAGATTTAGAAATGGAATGCCTTGAAACAATCTACCTGATTATTCTTTTCTGAAGCATTTCCAAATGTTGGTAACTGACATCAGATAAATCTCTGTCAATTATTAACCAGAAATTCATCAATGAAAAGGTCTGGTCAGTTGCCAGACTCTTGATTCATGTTTAAGGCTAAGCCCATACTAAGATGCTGGACAACTGTTGCTTACAAGCATTGACAGAGCCATGAACTTTGGTTATACCTCAGCTGCTCTAGAAATACTATGCAGTAGTACACAGCAGCCCAGTGGGCTAAGAGAGTCTGTATCAGCCTGAACACCAAACCAAGAGGCAACCAGGACAACAACAACCAGGACAATCAAACCAGGACAGGAGGGAAGAGCCACTGTCTGGACTGATGGCAGGAGGGCTCTGTCTAGGATGAAGTACTAACATAACTTCTGCATGAAGTCACACTTGGGTTAGATGAGTATACAATTTGTGACCACGACAGATTTTTGCACAATAATTCTCTTTGGCCTTTGATATACCAATTGCAATAAACATATTCCTTTGGAGGGGAAAAAAAAAGGAAAAAAAAAGAGAACTTCTTGTGTTATTCTTCCCATACTGTAAGAGAAGTATTCTAGAAAATGGTGTCAGCTAGTATGTAGAAGATTAAGTACAAGTGGCTACAGCACTTGGGGAACTGAAATTCTAGACAGAAACATTAAATACAGGTAGGTTTTGAACATTAGAATATCTTAATTTGAAGAAAGGTTTAAAATTCAGAAACTTAGCAGTCTGTGGAGACCTAGAAAATCTAAAGAGGTTTTAAAAAGGCTTAACTTTTTCAAAGCAGGTCCACAGTCTAGAGGGCTGATTCTCAAGAGGAACATAGGCAATTTGCTCCTTCATAGACTTCCATCTCTAAACCTAGCCTAGATTCCACACTCACAAAGATTAGTCCTACCTACAACACACCTCACAATTAACCACTACAAAGTGCAGAAACATATGGGCCAAATTCAGGAGTGCCACTGTCTTGTCTACAGGATTGCCAGTAACCACCAATTGCAGTGCAATTAGGAGTGGATATTCAGGAGTCCATGTTGTCCTCATTAAGCCCTGCGTTTTGGAACCAAGAAACACAGGAAAATAAAATGGCTTTTGTTGGGAAAGAAAAAAAAAGGCATGGTCCTACAATTGTTAGTGCACAGCTTTGATATAAACAATCTCACAAACCTCAAGTAAAAGTAAGATCCATAAAACCCAAAGGAATCTGACTTGACTCCTTGGCTCTTCTGCTGAGGAGGAAAGGTTTAAAGCTATGATGCAAATCTCATGAGTGAAATGAAAAGAGCAAAAATACAATTTCTAAAGCTATTTATGATTAAGGGGCTAATTCAATTTCTCAGATTCTTATTTTAGCTACTACCTTGATCCTGCAATACATATGTCCCTTACGGTGACTAAACTTGAAAAATCTACAGTCCAGAGAAGTCAGAAACTAATAGGTGAGCTCTGTTGGGCAATGCTGTGTAATCAGAAAGAAATTCCATGGAAACACAGATTTCAGTTGGCACATGTGAATCAACGCTTCTGCCCTGGGAGGATTTGGAAATACTTTCTGTTCCAAAGGTTTAATGGTTGTCAATCTTTCTTAAAAAAAAAAAAAAAATAAACTGATAACGATCTGTGCCTTTGGATATTAAAAATATGCGTACTCTGTGGCAAAATGGCATACAAAGAGCCAGGAAAGTAACACGACTTACCAAAGCCTGCAAGGAGTGCTGTAAATGACTAAACTGCAAGCAAAAAGAAGTTTTTACTCATAGTTTCAGACTACTTGTAAGTCTGTAGTGAAACTACTACGGCTACTAGTAATCTGAGCCTGATAATCACAAGTGTGTCCTTTAAAAAATACTGTTTCTTAACCGGAGCTGTGAGCTTACCACATTTACTGTATAGGCGGGTGACTGTACCACGTTTATCACAGCCTTTATGTTACCACATCCGAATCGCACTGAGCCAGCCGCGACACCGCACATTGATTCGGTGCCACGCCGAAGACACGCGTGACAAGCAATTAGTTACACCCTGAAACTCCCGCTCGGCCTCGGCCGACCCAGGCAGCGCAGGGCACGGACCCCCCCCACACCCCATCCCCGCAGCGAGAGCCCGAGCCCGGCTGCTCCCCGTCCCGGCCGGGGCTGGCTCACGGCCGCCGCGGGGGCTGCCCGGGCACCGGGACCTGCGGCCGCCGCCCTCTCCTCACCCTCCAGGCCAGGTCCAGGTGGAAGTCCCGGGCGCGCAGGAACCGCACCAGGAAGGCATCGGAGAGCGGCTGCGACCAGCGCTGGCCGGGCTCTGCCTCCGCCCGCCGCCGCAGCTCGGACACGGCGCTGCGCACCCGCGGAGAGTGGTCGGGGAGGTCATTGAGCTGCCCCGCGCCCGGCGGACCCTGCGACATCCCCGCGGCACGGCCGAGCTCAGCCCCGCCGCCTGCCCGCTCCCATTGAGAGCGGCGGGGCCCGGCCCGGCTGCCCCCGCCCCCGGCGGGGCTTAACCCCTGAGCACCCTCCCGGGCCCGAGGCAAGGGAGGAGGCAGGTGTGCTGCGTCCTGGGCCCGCCCGGCTGCGGCCGTGCCTCTTTTGGGGTTGCTTTTTCACTTTTATGGACTTGATCGGTTTTTAGGACTTTATGCTTTAAGCCCATCTCCTGTTTTTCGCTTCCAGCCCCAAAAGTGAGCTGTAACTGCTCCCTCTGGAGGGCGAGGGGCGGCCCCACCGGGCAGGGAGACCCCCGACACTGTACCCGCGGCGCCCACCGCCGGAGGGTCACCCCGGACCCCTGGGACGTGCTAAGGGTAGTGGCTTCCTCTTGGGGCGAAAATAATCCATCTTTAGATACTAAATCGCAAAAAGCTGCAACTTGATTGCAGCTTGAAAATGAAGTGCAAAGCGGGGATCACTGCTGGTGCAAAACTGCCTTGGAGCGCCTCATTCTTAACATGGATATGCAGTAATGAAAATATATTCACTCTGCCAGGAGAAAGGGCAGTGAAATTGAATTCAGTCTTAGTCCAAGTTTGCTGCCCAGCAGTGAGTTCGATTATGAAAGGTAAAGAGTTAATTGCTGTTGTTAGTATTTTTAGTATAACCTTTTCCTTGGATTAGGTTTCCTTTGAGATCTCTCTGGCCTACTTAGGCTAAAAGCCTTATTTTATTTAATATACAATTGATAAGGCATACTTTGGCCTAGTAAAAAGATTTACAAAACTTTGTTCCAGATTACTTTCCCCTTTTCTGGCTTTCTACAGTTAATACCTACTTCTTGATCAGCATTTTGGTTGTATCTAACCATGTCTTGGATTCTTATACACTGCTTAAAGGTCTACAGGTATCCCCCTCAGCTTTACAAATCTAAAAAAAACATCTGCCTAGCTAAATGCAGATAGGTAAAGAGTGGGAAGCTGTTAATTTCTCTATTTTCATTTTACCTCTGTCTCACAAGTTCTTTTAATCAGAGTTCGGATTAAAATGCAGGAGATGCAGGGTTCTTCTTCTAACTGATGTTTATTATTTCTTATCTATAGCACAGCTGCATGGAATGTGCCTCTAAGTTAACAAGGTGGAAAATGGCTGAGTGCTACAGTCCAAGGTCTTTTAAAGTCCAATCTATCAAATTATGGAATGCCAATTTATTTTTACTTATAATCCAGTAACTGAACATTCATGTTCCACACATGTGGGTTTTTTGAACCAGTACCAAACCACCCAGATTTGTGAAGAAGGAGGAAAGAAGAACTAACTCACACCCAAAATCCTCCATCTTGTTACATGCATATTATTATATCCCAGAAACCTAAATTTTCTACATCTCTACCTATTCCACCCAGTGATATAACTTTAATTACACAGCAACAATCTCAGTGTTATCCCATAATTTGGGAAGCTTTTCACAAGGCCTCAGGTCAAATGCAGTGTGCTTTTGAAGATCACTGCCCGTCAGCACTGAAAGACTGAAATTCTCTGAACTCAGGGTTCCAACATCTCCCCCTCCTGTTTGAAGCATGAACATTGCTTTAACTGCTTTGTTAAATCATTGTCGGATACACTGAAGTAGACAAGGTACAAGTACCATGATGACAATCAAAACATACATGCCAAATTTCAAAAGCTCTCTCCACAGTGGAGCAAGGCTGAACCAATCAAACAGATCATCCATCCAGGATCCTCTTTCAACTTTGAGTTTGATGAAATCTTCTTCTAATTGTTGAATGCTCTTGTGTATTGATACCAAATGGTCAGAAAGGTTCATGCAACACATTCCATCAAAGTCTTTGCATCCATGTCTGTGCACTAACAAGAGGAAATCTATTGCTGCTCTGTTTTGCAGAGCTGCATGTCTTACACTTTGAACATCTTTAACAAATTGCTCAATGCAAGAGAAACGGCATGAGAGTTCTTACTTAGCCAACAGCCTAATTGATCCAATTGTTTCAAGGCTGCTCCTACAGTAACTTGAGGTACAAAGAGAGCTGCAACAAACCTTCTTCCAAAATTCCAGGCTTTAAAATTATCATTACAATCAGGTGTGTATTGATCGACAAATCTTTTTCCTCTATGCTTATGTTCTTTTATCATTTTTACGTTGGGTGTTAGTAAAGTAAGTTTCCCAATGCTACATGGTCCACCTTTGGGGTATGTTGGAATGGCAGGCCAAACTCTATCTCCACAAATTAAAAAATCTCCTTGTGGTAATTGTAAAGGGACACGGTTGGTTGCTGTGTGCAAGACTGAGGTGAGATTGCACCAAGATGTCGCATTATTATACAATGCATGATTTGGAGTGACATCTGTGATTTTGTTTTTATTTTGTTTTGACTCAGGAGAATCAAATCTTATGCAAAAATCCATTTTTACTGAGCTAAAGATTTCCAGTTCTTGAGGCTTATAGGGTGTCTCAGGGAGAAATTTAGCCCAGAGACCCCATTCCTCTGTGGGATTCATGAGAAATTGTAAAAGATCTGAAGAGACATTTTTTGGTACTGGCCAATTGTCTACTGGTAAACCAACCAAGCAGGTTGAAAATGGCTTTTCTGGACTTGAATAAGTCAAACAAATGGTATCCAAGCCTGAGGCATTAGCTAAGGTCACCCAAACATTGGTTTATGTTGACTCACGGGCAGGATCGCGTTACTTAAGGCAAACACTGAAATAATAAGGCACAAGTATGATATCTGATTTAGTTTCATGCTTCTCTTTGGTTTCTTTTCTCAATCTCGTTCTGGGACAAGCCAAGCATGAGGCATGGAAGTTATTCCTTTTGCATTCGGTTCCACAAATTTGGACCTCTTTGGATTCTCTCTAAATTTTTCTCCAATTACTGTGGAGATGACAATCATTTCCTTCCTCATGACCTAATATAATTAAAATTTCAGTGGCCTTACACTTCATATGTAATTCTGAATCGTAACATGATCCACACCATGCACTTGTCAACAAGGTTTTATGATATCAGCAATTCCCACAATATTATACTGGCACAAAACCCAAGGCTCACAGCTTCTGCATGTGGGGCAAGAGATGTGTATCATCAGCTGCGGTCTTTCTGCAGTTCATGTCTGCATACTTCCTTCTCTGCTTCCGGGGGCGTCTGGGTATTCCTGTGGCTTGTAGGGCTTCCCGTTCTTTGAAGGAATCCACTTTGGACCGGCACCTGTGGAGACACAAGCATACTCTTTGCCTCAGGTTATTAGTGGGAATGGGCCTTCAATTTTCCCTGTCTCTGGATTTCTGATTAAAACTGTAGGCTTTTCCTTTAACTTTGCTTGTGTGGTGTTGGAAAAATGTCTGAGTATTGGCAGATTTGGTTCTGCAAAAGAGCTGTTTAAAAAATTTAAAATGTATAGCGCTTTATTCAAGTGCATTTGAGGCGTGGGGTTTTTTGCCAAAAAAAGATAATAAAGCAGAAACTTGAGAGACTGAATAGGGAATGCAAGCTTGCAGGAAGAAAGTATTGAAGGAAAGGATAAACACTGGGAAACAGCTGGGTGTGCAGTCAAGAGTATATAGATGTGGAAATGTGGGCAAGGAGGTGTGAGAAAGTGTGGACTTACCCTAGATCAAGAAAAAGCAAGCTGGAAGTACAGACAGAAACAGAGAGGACAGAATGTGGAGGGGACACTAACAACAGGTTTTTAAAAAACCACCCTTTTGTTTCTGGACAGATCTTCCATGGGAAAGATTTGCATGCAAATGTGTAATCCAACTATGGGTGGTAGGACAAGCCAAGGGGTATCACAGAAAGTTCATATAGTAATTTTAAACACCACTTCATAATTTTTGAGCACTTATTTTTGCCATCTCAGAATTCTTCCAACTTAGTGCTTCATCTGTGAACACAAAAAGGGCAAAAAAATACAGATACTTTTCCTTAGACTGCTCAGATGAGCAACTCATAGCTTCTAACTAGCTGTTCTACAACATTTGTATTTTGGCTTCATATTCGAACAAAGTTACTTATCCTAGCAGTTTTAGTGATTTCCATCAGGACTGAGTTACAAAAATATCTGTAAATTTGAGGTTTTTATTAAAAAGTCTGTGAGTGAAACTGTATTTGTAAAACTAATGAGAGCTCCTTTCTCTGACAATGAAGATGTGATATCATCAAGACTTCCTTCAGAGGAGCCAACATGTTATATACTTGACCCTTCACCAGAGCAATTAAGACCTGTTGCAAGATGAAACTTGTAAATAAAGTTTGTGTTTTGTTTAATTACATCTGGAAAAGAGCCCAAGGGTCTGAAAGCTCTGTCTAAATAAGTTATGCCTGTTTGTAAACTTTTTCTTGTTTGTGTCCTTGGACCAGGATGATTACTCTTATAAAAAAGACTTGAAGTTGTGGCAACAGCTCTTTGATGTTTCCTTTTGGCATATTCCTGTGACAAACAGACTTTTAGCAGATAGCTGGAATTTGCAGTCCTTCAGGAGAATATTTATATCTGAGTAAAACCCACATAATACTTTAACAGGTCTGTGACAAGAGGTGTGGAGGCAACTATCTTAGATTGACTGTAACATACACGTGCACTTGTGCTTCTTTCTTTTATGAGACACTATAAAATCTGTAAGAGGTTTTTGAGTTTCAACCCTACAGTAGTAGCTGTATGTTTTTCCTGTGAATGATACAGATATATAGAAGGACTTTGTCATGCACATGTACTTAAGTTAACATTAATACACAATTTTCATTAAGATCAAGATTAAGAGTTTAACTCGCATAAATGCTGAACACTTAATTACAGCCACTGATGATTGCAGGAGGTCAGCATCTCTATAAAAGTTCCAGTTAATTTGCTTAAACTCGTGCAGAGAAAGTCATCATGGAATGTTTAATTTTCAGGCCTTTGATATTTTTACTAAGAATTCACATATTTAAAACATGTAAATGCAGACTCGTGAGTCAGGAAATCAAGACAGTTTTTGGGAGAGTTGATTGATGGTGCCAAACAGCTTACTCTTTCCTCTTGCCTTTCTAGTCAAAGAAGTGCATACCAGCTAAAACAAAATAACCCTACTCTCCCAATAGAATACACGTATTTATTCTTCACGATTATCACATGTTCCAGGGTAAACAGGCATTTGGTATGAATTACAATAACATTTATTAACTAGACAGACATGACATTGCATGCACATGAAAAAAAATATATTATCTATCACTCTGGAATTTACTATGTATAGGTAAAAAATCCGAAATCCTCCCAGACCAACAGTCCTGCACAAGCAAACTCCTGTGCAAATGCAAACTTCCAATGAAATCCAGAGCAGACAGCCATATCAGTAGGACTCCAAGCTTGTCATAGGAATCTGTTCATGTAAAGTACTTTGTAACTGGAATATTATTGTTAAAGAAAAAAATCTTTCAAGCTAAGCAAAATTGAATTAAGAGCTCATGACTGTATCTGAAGGGTGACCATTTTGTACAGCAAAAAGGAGTGTAAATCGTTGTCACCCTTCTCTGAATCCATTCCGTAGGAATACCTCAGTTTAGTAGTGCTGAAGATGTCAGCCTTTCACTGAAACCCTAAAGTGTAGCAGGTCTGGTTGCAGTGTATACTTTCTGATTTTTTGTCTGAATTTCTCCATGATCTCTCCTCCTGTTGTCTGTCTACTCACTGGTGCTGATAGCATTGCCTGAAACTATGTCAAACCTTTTTCTATCGTACTGGACCAAAAGCTTACAACATACTGTGTAGCAAGGTGGGTTGGTGACTCAGCAACTTAATAACAGCTTTTGAAAGTCATACTCTGTAATATAATTCAGCAGTCTCAGCAGAGAGTTGATGGTAGGTACATGGCACAGAACTTGTCTTTCATTTTACATCACAATAGACTATTTGCAAAACCATCTTGGTGTAAAAATAATTTTTTAAAAAGTGTAATATAAGCACAGCACAAGCTTCTACTTAAATTAAACCTAGTTTACTCTGCTCTGTAAGACACTGCAGTCCTTGGTGTGTGATGAGATAATGAAAAACATTCATGGCCAGGAACTGGCAGGGTCACTCAAGGACTGACTGAGTGATGAAGACTTTGATCCTGCTGTCTTGCTGTAGCAAGAGTATGAATCATCTGCATCAAACTGCTTGCAGAAGAGATGCTTATTCACTGGCAGGTTTATGGACATCCTCTCAAAGTCTGAGCATGTTATGAAAGCAATAAGGACTCAGACCCAGTCCTGCAACATGGCTGTGAGAATATGCATCACACTGTATATAAGGGGAGCAAAGACTCGTGTAGGTTCCTCAACTCTCATCTCTTCCTCCTACTCTGCTATCATCATTTTCCTTTCACATACTGGATTAAAAGCTGGTCTATGCTGCCTCCAATTTGCATTGACTTAATACACAGAAAACTTCAAGATGAGCCATTGACAACTTAATTTCATTTAATACCAGCTTCTCTGTTTGCAGCTGAAGGCCAATCATCTCTACTGAATTTCCAAATGTACTTTTATTAACATGTAAAAGCATTGTCCACTGCCTTGATGGCGTAAAGCTTCACGGGCCTGGGCATCAATATTTTATTTACAAAAGAGACCAAGTGTGAGAAATCAAGTTACAGCCACAGTTTGTGGATAGATATCCATTCTTCCTGACATGGTACCCATCCTCTTTGCTGATCACCTGGGATCAAGATGAGGTAAACTTGGGGAATTAGGAATACTATCCAGTGTGAACTAAAACTGGATTATAATGCATCTACAGCTGGTGGCGTATCATAGAGTCAGTCTAGACTGGAGAATTTTCTGCAGGGTAGGCACCAATGTTAGCTCTTCAGTATGGCTGCTGTCACTGGGACATGTCAAAATTTTTTGCCCTTTGCAAGACAGCAAAAGTTGTGGAGGTCCAGAGAATAACTACTTTTAAATAAATTCTGTTGATGTCATTTCAGAGGAAATGTGTGGTTTTCAAGAGAGCTTTTCCAGAAGCTGTGTTGAGAAGTGACTGTTCATTGCTGGCTATTGCAAGTTAGCAAGTGATGGGTTTTAGATGATGAAATCAATGTGGCCTAGTTTCCAGTGGACCAATGTTTTAAGTTCCCTCACCATCCTTGGCAGATGGTGGAGGCCTGCTACCTTCTCTGTGTGGGTTGTTCCTGGGGCTGAGGTCAGATCCTCTGCCTGACAGGGACAGTGGTGCTGCGCTGGCTGTGACCAACACACGGCTTAACCCATGAGCCTGTGCAGATAGAAGTGAGGACAGTGGAACTCGTGCTGCAGATCGCCTTTCTCCAAGCATTACACTTTGTAAGAACTTTATACCTTTGGGTCCTCACCTTTCTGTCTGTAGTCAACATTAGCTCTTGGGTTCAAAAATTGTGAGAGAGAGACAGGTCAGAGACTGACTGACAGACAGAGAGAGGGGCAGGCAATGTGATCACATTTCCTTGAGAAGAAATGAAATAATATGCAAAACTGTAGATTGTATTTTGGTGGGTGGGATTTTCAAACCCAGAGTGGTAAATTTATTTATGCACCTCATCTTAACTCAGATTAAAGGAGAATTAGGAACCTAAGTAACATTTAAAGTCTAACCTAAATGAATTTAATAGGATTTTCTGTATCAATTGATTAGCCTTAATCCCACTTGCTGTATTTAAAATTGTAGATGATAGGAGTTTTGGCACTGATTTTGAAGAGTCTACCATTTTATAAAGCTTACATAAAAGCAATGATGATGCCTGCACACCTTGAAAAATGTACAGTCACAACTGGTGTCCTAATTTACACCCTGGTAAAAATGTCACTGGGAAAACAAAGCTTTAGATTGCTGACAAACAGTCAACATTGAAACAATGTTGGTACAAGTTCTCACTGTGATAAAAATAAATAAAATAAATATTGGATAAGAGATCTCCCATTTTCTATAGCCAGTTAAAACATACAGTGTGTCAGACAAAGCCACCAGTGAAATGTTGTGAAGGCATAATCAAGGCAGCCCTTCGTTTGGTTTGCATTACTTTTACACACAGGGTGGGCAGCAAAGAGCCATATGTCGTGGTAGATAAGATGCACTGTCAGGACCTGTGAGCAAATTCTGGCTGATAACTATTTGGAGGAAGGATTGCAGATGAAAGTAAGCAGCGTGACTAGAAGTAGAGATGTGATACCTTTGTCTGCTGGGCACTGTAAAACTAGGACTGGTATGCCTCACTATCAAAATTAATTTTGCCTAGTCAGTCAAATGGAAAGCAGATTTCATCAGTGGGACCAATATTTCACTCTCACTATTTTTTTTTTCATAGGCAAGTTGCTTTTTAAGAGAAAGACTAATTAGATTTAAAATGCTATTTCTTTAAACTGAGAACAAGGACTTTTCTATATGTTTTTCAAATAACAAGTTATTTATAACAAATGTAAATAAATCTGTCCAGAGGACAACCATCCATTTACTGCATTCCAAGATTACAAAATTTGCTTTCATTTTATACTGTAAACCCCAAAACCTATGAGAGCATTCTGTGTCAAAATATTTGGATTTGAATTTAAAATGTCAGACGGATATTTAGGTACTGTACTTACAGTGACTAGACCATCAACATTGGACATTTCAGGAAAAAAATCCAATCCAAATTGGCAGATCTCTGTGCAAGCAGATTGGTAATTCTCTGTGAGAGCTTTGAGTTTAAATGAGGAATATCTTCTGCAAAGAAATGATTCTGAGCAGTTTCATTGCAAAACCTAGATGAATAGCTTGATTTTCAAAAGTGCTTAAACTTGCACAAAGTATCAAAGGAGAATAAAGGACTTCTCAAAATTATGTCTATCAAGAAGCTTATCTTTAGGAACATATAAAGAAGTTGGGCAGAGCCTAAGCAATAGTTCGACCCATTTAAATTCTAAGCATTAGGGTATTATTTGCCCATCTCCTTGACAGTAAAACCAAAACTAATAAATAACCACATTGCATCATTTTTTCTTGCTACATTCAGGGAAATCCTGTTTACTTAGATCCTTGTCTGCCAAGTGAAACAATATTTGAGTCCTTCATTGAGATATAAACTTTAATCCAGGTGGGGAATCACTGGGTATTAACTGACTCAGATGAGTTAATAAATGAATTAGGTATTTTTATTCTTGATTTTCTTTACTGTTTCTTCAGTAAATTTAACTAGAAAAGAATGCTTTCTATATCGCTGATATTAATCATATTCGTAATTTCTATAGCAGCACCATTGAAGGAAGCATACATGAGCCATTTCTATCTTCTGTCAGTGTGAGCCATTTCTATCTTCTGTCAATATTCTCCTTTCTTTTAGTGCATGAAGGTAGCCAGAGGACAGACCTATCCCTAAGCAATGAAATAAGTCTTCCCTGTGATGTCCTTTCAGCTGTCCAGGCAGAAGAACCTGGTATCATATCAGTGAAATTCAATAAAAGGCATGAGCACAGAAGGGCTTAAAAGGTAGTTCCATGATGTGGCTAACCCCAAAAGACATCTGTGATTCCAAAAAAAACATGCAAGATGAATAACATGCATTGATGGTACCACTACTACGGTTGATGTTGCTCTATTCTCTTAGGTCCTGTGCAGATGCAGAACAAGTTGGTCCCTGGTCCTGAGCAGCCTACACTGACATATACTAAAGACACGAAAAGAATCAGACACGGGACAAGAAAACAGTGGAACCATACTGGCCACAATAAGAAGCCCAAATTATTGCATGTCTGCAGCCTAGTTCTAGAGAAGCCTAGAAATGGCCTAGATAAGAGCTTCAAGGAGGGGCTGAAAGCAGGATACTCCTTTTGAAGAGCTTTTCCCAACAGTGAGGCAGAAGCTGGCCTGCACCTATTTCCAACTCACTGTTAAAGAAAAGCTGGTGCCATAGGTTAAATGGCAACAGTAAAAAGTGCTTTAATTTGAGGATAAGTATCTTAGGTTTTGTGTGACAGAGAAATTGGAGTATACAGAAATACACAGAGAACTAACACTTTCAGATGTATACAAAAAGCAATCTTTACACCAGCCATGTGGGTACATGTGAGCAGGGCAAGACTGAATTTGAAAAACCAGAACGAGTTCTCAATAAATGAGACAACCATAATATGATTGAGAAATTCAATTTATGAGTAGACCAAGAGAGGTCTATCCTGGACACATTATAGAGAGCAAATTATGAAAAAAAAGAAAAAGAAAAAAGAGGTGTGATCTAGAGATGAAGACACGAAGAAGCCTGATGTTCAGGTATAGCCAAAATGACAGGCAGAGAAATGACATCTGCCACAGCAGCAAGGAGGAGGCAGAGAAGGGTTAGGCTCTCAGGGTGAGGCTGTTGGCTAATCATCCATCAGAGGAAGCCTGGAAGCCATATGAGTATATTAGTTGCCAGATAAATGTTTTGGAAGCGAGAAGTGGATGCGACAACCCTAAAAAAAGCATGACCAATTGCATAGAAATAAATGGTATTTGATATATATCTGATGGCAATACAAGCACAAAACAGATCACATACTGCAGTCTATCTCAGAACTGTTATTAGTCATCTCTGTCCTGTAGCAAAGCAGTAAGGTTTCTATTTCTAACAGTTATTTCCATCTCATATTAACCTATTTTCAGACTTAGTGGGTAAAAAGATTTGCTTCTAAACAAAAGTAATATAGTCTTAATGCATATCCCTGGCATGGCCTGTTACCAACATCCTTCTATCTGGAGAAACAGTCATTAATTCCAGCTTTTTGTTTGCTTGTTTGTTTTCCTTACATATTCAATGTTTAATTCATTGCAAACACCTTGATTATTCATCCTCTTTAGTCATATTCATTCTGTGAGAGAGCCTGGTGAAAAAGTACAGAAACGATGCTTTTAGGACATCTTTACCTGCTATTTTTCTAGCTTTTAAAAAGCAAAGCAAAGCACTTTTTTTCCCCCCTTTGTGAAGGCTGTGGCCTGGCTTTCGATCAAGGCATATTTCTGCAGTTCTGTCTTCAGACTGACTTCTTTGTAAACTTACCATTTTCTGTCTCACAGAACACCCCAAAAAATGTTTCTGAAACACTGACACCACTCAGTTATGTGGATTTACACCAAAACTGAATGTGACCTGGTTTAAAACTAATAGCAGTTTCGGAACATGGCATGGGAAAAAAAATCCTTACTTAAGCTAAACATTTTTCCAGTTAGATTGCATTGGAAAATTTACAAACCAACTGAAGAAAGCATCATTTGTCCTACCTTAGCATTAAATACTAAAAATGCCATATAGTCTTATTTTGATCCTGAAACTTAATTAATTGCTTTTAGTTCTTTGTACAAGAAATTATGACTAAATCACTTGTTTAAAAAAGTGAAAATTTAGATAACATTATGTCAATGAAATAGAAATTAACTCTTTCCTGTTCCTAGCTGAGGTCTTACCAAAGTGATCTGTTTTCAGCTCTTGAGCCTGAATGCTCGCTCTTCAAATAACATTACAGCTCATAACAGTAAGTGCAATGTTAAAGCACAGATATCAGAGTATGCTCCTTCTGCATCTGGATTTGAAGATGGTCTATCCTGAGACACAGGGAGTAGCTCCCTCCTTACTTTGAGGACTCCCAGAATCAAGGGCTTCTTTCCTGGCTCTCTGCTGAGATCCACCTACAGTTCTGGCCCTAACTATGCAGCAGACTCACATTGCCATGAACAAAGATTTTATAAGCCTCTCACAAGAAAATGAAACAGAAGCGGTAAAATAAGAACTGGGTTGTTAAAACTCACCACAAACTTAATGAATAAATAAGCTAAATAAAGAACTAAATCTACAATCTGATCTACCCAAATGTGACTTCTGGTTTAATAGAAAGACTTTGATTTTTGGCAGTTTGGCATATTGAAAATGGAAGGCACTCAGGTACAAAACTAAATCTGGTGTTAAACATTAACAGCAACAACAAACTGAAGAAAGAAAATAGTGTCTTTATACAACTTGTATATCTATTTCAGATCTACAATAACAAAGAAAAAGAGAAGGAGGAAGCTTTTGAACAATCAACTTCATATTAATGAAGGGCTGCACTAACATTTTCTAATATGCATATTTCAGATTATGGATATCATCATTATTCCAAGACACACTGCAGATAATTAAGCCTATTTTTTCAAGTCCTATAAATTACCTTTCCACAAAATGCTGAGTTTCTGATTAATTTCTTCTCTACAGCTTTCTGGTGACCCAAATCCTTCATTTTCTTTAAGATCAATATCCTTAGGCTGTTTCTTCATAGACTGCATTTTAAACATGAAAAATACTTGACATGATGTAGACATATAAAGGTGAAAGGTTAGTTTCTCATGTACATCACCCTAGTTTGTACACCTTAATCTGCTTCCCACCCTTGTAGTGAAAAGGGCCTTTCCACTTTGGCCATGAGCAAAACAGACTTTTTGCTACACCTAAATGACAAATGAAATCTCACTGCAGTGCACTTACCAGTAATTAGATCTGAATTCTCCAGGTTCACATGTGTACCCTTTAGAGACCTTAATAACAGCCTCACTAGAATCTCTTCCATTGGCAATTCACACATGCTTTTCCTTCATGTAGTGATTTTAAACACTTTTTGTATGAATAACAGAAGCTTGTCTAACTCTAAATTTGTCCTATGTCTCTTAAACTATTCCAGCTGCGGTTAATTTGATTTTCCTAATTGTCAATAGCTCTTAGTGCAGCACCTCCAATTCCTGCCCCACCCTCAGTCTTATCTTGACTTTCCCACTGGGCTCTCCCACTTCAGTTCTTCAACTCCCTCACCCCAAACCTGAAGCCCTCCTAGACCTGCCCCAGCAATCAGATCCCTCTCATGGTCTCACCTTTGCCAGCCTACTCCTTGGGCAAGATTTGAACAGGCAGTGTGAGCGTCCTCAGCCACCTGCCTGAGGTACATAGGCAAGGAAAAAGGATAGGCACAAGTTCAGTGTGCTTCCTCCCTCTCCTCGATCTATCCTCCCCTTACCATACAAGTCAAAAGAGTTTGTTCTCCTGGAGTCTGCAACAAACAGAGAAATGCCTTTTGAAAGGCACTTCCCTCAAAACCACATGCCAAGGGAGGCCGGGCTCACCAGAATTTCACCTTCAAGGCAGAACGACAGGAAACTGGAATGGCCTGAAGGCTACAGTTGTCACAGCTTCTCCTGGAAGCTGGAGGGGCTCCAGAGTTCCCACTGGGGCACTGGACAGCAGTTTGACAGGATGAACACCCTCTTTAATAGAAAAGCAGTGTTAGGAACAAATAAGTATGTCCAGAAGCTTTTATTGTCAGATTGAAAGGTAGGAGAATTATTGGGCAACTGATTGGTGCATAGCTGACCAAGAAGTCTGGGGTAGCTGTGGTTTTTCACAGCTCCAAAGAAGCTGGTTTACATTAGGACAAGTGATTGCACAGCACATAGTTAAAGAATAACTTGAGAAAACAAGTGTTGGTCTCCACAAGGAAATTTGAATAGTGTCCATAATTCATACCTGCATAACTGGCCATAGGGGCCTTCCTGCCCTTTCCCCTGGCCATGTGCCATAACATCCCTACAGTCTTCCTGCACTCACTACTGGAAGTTAAACTTCTTTTGGGAGTGATAAAGCACTCAGACAATGCCAGAATTTGTCTTTATTTAATGTATTTAAAGAACTACTCATCCAAATCACTTTGAATCTGAACATAAACTTTTTCTTCAAATGCCAAAAATACTAATGGAAAACAATCTATTCTGAAGGTGCCAAAGGTGAAGAACCACTGAATTTATAACGGATAACAGTATATCTCCATGATGGGAAATATCTAGTTTTACTTCTGAAACAGAAAACTCAGCTCTGGAAAAGGAGGAATCCAAGCATTTGGATAGCAATATTATTCCCTTTGCCAAGAATATTCCTGTTGGAGTGTTGACTAAGGAATTATACTTTAATATTTCTCAGTCACAGTGATTTCCAGTTGCCCCTGTATTTCAAGCACCACCTAGTGGATCTGTTTAAAAGCTACCAAAACAAAAGCAAGCAGCAAAATATTTTTCCTTTTGAAATAGGAATGGCAGCTGTCATTCTCCCCTCTTAATTTGCTATTTGATTGGTTGTTAATTGCAAGTCACAACACAGCTCTGAAGAACACTAAGTGAATACAGGTGAAAAAGTACTGCTTAGTATGCACAAAATTTGGCTCTTACTTAGCCTCTGTGTCACACATTCTCTTCCCAACTCATTATGCCCAGAACATTAAGATGGATATGTCCTTTAATTTTCAGAAATTCCTGAGTAAAGAAAAATAAACTTCTTCTTCTTCTAAATGAAAACAGGTGAGAAAGACTGAGTAGTCATTATTTTAATACTGGAAAGTAACCAACCAAAGAAAGAAGGTACTTCTAATCTTGTTCACAGGACAGCCAAATGTGGCCATGTAATTATGTAAGCATATAATTTTAAAAATGTAGTATATTAAGCTTAGAGGCCTTGATAGAGATTGCTTGATAGGTGTCCTTCTGAGCAATTCCCTAAAATAAAAATAATATAACATTAATCAATACACAGTTTATTAATATTTTTATTCTTTTTGTTGATTTAATTTAAGTATAGAGGGACAGTTACTTATTTTAAATTCTGTATTTGATCTGAGCAGTGCTTCTTTATGTATATAATTCATGCATTACATATTACCTGTGAAGAGCATTTTTCAGCAAGACTTCAAAATTATTATTGCAAGAAACTGAGATTTGATTGAAAATAATAAAATATTGGGATTTTTAAAGTGATGGGCGATCAGCCTAAAGTAAAATAAGTTTGCCATGACACAGGACTGGGACCAAACCTTGAGTGACTTGTCTAATTAGGAGGCTTAGTTCCAGACTTTGCAAATAAGATTAGGGACTAGAAAGGGCCATGACTAGCCAACTAAAATAGAAAGAATACTGTGAAGTGTCCCAATAAGAGAAAGGACTGATTCATGCCAGAATCAGCGTGAGTGTTCACAAGATGCAGGTACTGACATGAAAGATCAAAACCACTGCAAACAGAAATTAGTGAAGTAATTGAAAGCAAAAACCACTGCTTAAAAAAACATAATCCTGAGCTCTCTTCTTGGAGACACTTCTGAGTGGACTAGAATTAATGGTGTTGATCCAGCAGCTGATCAGACATTTGGGTACATAAGTTAATGAAAAGCTTTAAAAAAATGGACAGCTTCCAGCTATGTCTGGAATGAAATATAGAAAGGATTGTATATCTCTCTTTGATGAGGCTGTTAAAATAAAAATAGATTCAAAATAGTCAATGGATTATGGGTTCCATCATCGATGTCAGCTGAATTTTACATTTATTCATTCAATTAATCTATATTTAGAAAATAAAAGGGTCTTAGCTCTAACTTTTGTATATTAAAAGTATTTTTATACATTTTACACTGAACTCAGAGTCTAGATTTAACTTGCTATTTTACATGAAGGCACGACAGGAAATAAATCCATTCTTTTAAGTAACACAGAGCTACAAGTAAAGAACAGACATTTGTCATTAATAAGGAAATGTAGTTACTATTGGTTGACTGAATGAAAATGATGAATTGTGGTACTGTGGTACTAAAGTATGGTACTACAGTATATTGGTACTATGTACCAATCAACACAATTTTACCTTTATTCTGAAATTACCTAAGTTGGTTTGGTCTGTATGTGGTACATTACAAGATATCTCTGCTCTAAAACAGAATTTAAGTTGCACTCTTCCTATATATACTAATAGGGGAATCACACTTTGGTACCTATTTGTTCATGGTATTCTTTTGTAAATATCTGGATATTAAAATATAAATAAAACATATTTATTTTGTGCCTAAATATATAAATTCCTTTATCCCAGGGATGCTGAGTGGCTGTGCTGACAAAATAGGTGTAGGGCTTACATATTTCGAAGAAAACAAAAGTTCTTCCTTTTCCAGACTTGTATTATTTTAGAGTGGCGCAAATACAAAATATCAAATGTTCCAATTCATAGGTCTCCTTCTAGGAACATTAAGAGAACTCATCTTGCATAGACATACCTTTATAGACAGCAGGGTTTGGAGAGAGGGATTACTTTAAATCTCTCAGGATCTGTCAGAGCAAGCAAGCCTGGAGTTAGTGCTAGAGATAACCTTCCAGTTCCTCTTCTTCTGGTTAGCAGCTAACATCTACAGCACTATGCTGTTCGACTTTCAAATCTAACCACTAAGCAAACCACATAGCAAAAAGCATCTAGGAAAAAAAAATGCAAGCATCATTGGGAGAAGGATTTTAGAAAGTTCTGTAAGGTTATAAAATTGATGAAAATTTCCCAAGTTTAGAAATCAGATTAATGGAATGGGATGTGGTATGGATGCTGGGAGCAGAGCCAAATCACTCACTTTACCAAAGACAAAAGTTGCAGGACTTCTTGAGCAAGAATCCTGTGAAAAAGACCCAAGTTTCTGCCATTTCTGGGGGGAAAAACAAAAGAAAAAAAAAAGTAAAAATTTTAGGGGAAAAAATAAATAGGATCCTGCTGTGAAATGAAGAGCCAGGTAGTAAAAACATTTCATTTCATCTAATGAATAATCAAGAGTGCAGGAGTCAAAATACTTTACTCACATGAAGAATAGGACTTCAGAAAAGTTTACGGGTATTTTCCATTATGGCAAAGAGAAAAATCACAAATAAGGTGGTAGAATTGTGCACCCTTTCCATAATCTATTTAATACTTTTTTTTTCCAAAATAAGTGCCAAAGCAAATTTATGGAACAGGTGGCTCTCTCAGCAAATGCACACCATGTCTCTTTGATACAGTAAACTTTGTTTTAACTGCAAATATTATTCTTGAATCTAATGTCTGAGGTGGAAATCACACAGTTTGTCTTTGAAATAATTATGGAATCCAGTTCCTGACAATTTTTATTAAATATCAGGAAAATTGTAAAGTTAAACTAAAATTAGAGAATAGTGCTCTGTGCATATTCTCAGGCAAGCAGGCTAGCATGTGAGGCTCCTAAAACACTAGCTTTGTGTATATTACCTACAGCTCATCAAAGCCAAATCTTGAGACAGGGGTGAAAACAAACGTAAGCAGCTGTGCCAGAGTTAAAATGTGACAGGCTAAATGGAACTAAGAAGCTTTTCTTACTGCAGGGCACCTAAAAATACTTCAACAAACAGAGGAGTATCTGGCAGTATCTGTACAAAAGTTCCATGCTTTTTCTGATCTGGCATACGGAATATCTTGAGACAGGTGGGGACAGGCTATGGGCTGTTTGCTAATGGACTGGGAAAAGTGCAGTCCAAATAGTGCTATGATGCAGAGCAGAAGTAACCCAGCCATATAAATAAAAACTCTGTCTACTTGGAGTCTTCTGTAGCCCTCGGGCTGTAGTCAGGATGATGGCAGAGCCCAGCTTCAAGCAGGCAATAATGATGAGCAATTTGTACACCAAAAGATAGATTGCTCTATGTGATTAGGAGCAAAGGCAGCAAGAGACATTCATTTTACATAAAATATGGGTGAAAATTAAATTAAAAAATAGACTGATGGACAGGAAGGTTTCACAGAGAGGATGTAAGAAATAAAGGGCATATATATTTAATTTTTAAGACTGTCTTTCTTAAGAACTAACAGAGAAGATCCATCAGTAACTAATCATTGCTGTAGACACGGCCTACTGTGATATGGCTACATGCTCCCTCAAGCCAAACATCTGGCATACACTGGTATCAACTTTACTTTAGTATACATTAGTATCTCTGTGGAGAAGAGCTTGCCAGTGTGAAAAGTCTTACCTCATGCTCCCAGATAATGGAGCCCACTAAAAATAACACACTGCATAACAAAGGAAATAAAATCAAAGTATCCAGGAGGTGAAATCATTGTTGGTTAAACACAGTAATTTCTATTTTAAAGACAGCATCCACTAATTTAGCTGCTTTACTTTGTCACAGTGCTAGTTTTGAGCTATTAAATTCTATTTAACTGCCCATCAATTATAATTTTTTTCTACTATTATTAACAGTCTATCTTACAATTTTGCAGTCGTTTCATACAATGTTTTACTTCAAATTATTTCCTTAGTGCAAACTTGTATTTCCTCATTCCCAAAAAGTGCATCAACATTAACATACTGCATAACTTTATCACTCTTTTATGATCAGTGTATTTTCCAGAATGCCTGATGCATATTTTGAAATTTCCTGTTATGTAGATGTTACTGTACATTCAGAACTGTTCAAATCCTGTAAAAGAATGCTCGATGGAATCTGGGACCTGCCCTGGACTTCAGCATAAAAATTAATTTCTCACAGGGGGCAGAACATGTAGTTGTTTAATAACTACTGAGTAAATGATATATGACAAAACCTTCATATATTCCTACATTTAATAGCTCAGAACTATTAAATCTCACACACAGAGAGGGGAATTGTTTATTTATCTGCAGCTGAGCTGTCTGTCACTCCTTTATACCCATGTTATGAGGACTTTCATTAATGCAATGATCCCTTCTGCCAGATGAAGTTGGGCATCCCAATCTCTCGGCCCCAGCTAATACCAAAAGGCAGCTGGAAGAGTGCTAATAACTGGGGCATTCTGGAAGGCATGTTTATCAGCAGTCACCAACACCTGAGCTTTGACTTTGTCTCATGAATCATTCACAGATTCTCTCAATCACAGCTAATAATAAAGGTATTGTTTAGTGGGGCTATCTGAAGGCCATATAGTCTAGCTTGCTGCTTGGAGATGGTCATCACCAAGACTAGATCATAATGCACTGATGTATTTTTTTTATATTTTTTGAGACAGAAGGAACAGAAGAACACTAGTAGCATGTATTTTCTACTTATTGAACAAATATTTTCTTAATTCTTTTGAGCTACAGCTTGGCTACTCTGAGAAACAGAAGGCAGCAGGCTATTTACAGTTTGCCTGTTGTCTAGTATTAGTTTTTAAGAATTTTGGGGCCACTTTCTGTGTGTAGCCAAGACTTGACAAAGGACCTGTTTTACAGTCCAGTGACAACCTTGGAGATGTATGAGAAAATCATGGTGGTTTTTTACATTTTAATTGTTAAGAAGAGAAACTTCACTGCACTTTCTGAGCACTTCAGAACTTGTGTATTAAATCTCAATCATTTTCAAAGAAATTGTTACCATAAAGTTTTCCTAACTTTTAAAAATACATATATTCTTCTGGTTTTGTCAAGTGAAGCGAACGGGGAAAAGGTACCTCAAAAGGGTAAACACAGCCATCCTTCAAGTTTGCTTTTAAGTTGGCACAATAACTATGCTAAAAGCAGTAATGGGAAAATCCCAAAGGTTTCGCTGAATGTAATAGGGAAGATTTTGATAAGGCCCTACTGATTTCCAGGTTAAACAAAAGAAAACTGTCCTGCTCCTGAGCACTGCTGCAGTCCAGAGCTACATTTCTACAATGGTCCCAAGCCATTTCCAGGGTCATGAGCACGTGTCCATTTGATACGCATTTCAAAGAACCACGAGGAAACAGCATCCTGATGAGAGTATTGCTGTTGGTTGGCACTCCCTGTACAATTAAGTCAATTCAGAAAACTTCCAGCAGAGTGGCCTAGAAATGGCTCCATTGGCACCAACTCTGCAAGTCATGCACATGGATGACGCAGACCTTCAGTACGATAATCTGATGGCAAAGGGTGGTGGAGTCAAACTATCATAGTTCAGATCACAATTAATATTCCTGAATGTAACTACTGGACGATGGAAAATTAGAGGGGATAAAAAAGAGGCCTAAAAGCACTTTGAAAAATGAATCGTATGTATTTCCAAAGTCTCTAGAGCCACATAAGGCCGGAACTTGAACTATAATATTACAGAACTAATTGCCACAGAGCATTCCAGCAAGTCCTCAGAGGCTTGCATTATTCCCCATCAAAAAGGCTCATTTGAGCCTATGCTTGCAATGCAGACTGGAATCCTGCTGAACTTGCACTTTCTTTAAGGACAATTTTCACTCTACCACATTCCTAATGGTATAGATAAGGAGGAACAATGTAGAATCACTTCCAAGCGCAGATACCAACATTATCAAAAACTGGAAATATTTGCAGTACATTGGATTTTTGTCATACAAATCACAGCAACCATTATAAAGTGAATAAAAAAAGATCCTATTGCTTTTATTTATTCCCCTATTACACTGCATATTTAAATAAATAGATGTTAAAATGTCACTAGGAGCCAGCACTATCTCAAAGGCAACATAGTACTTCTATAAAAGAAGCACCATTTAAAACCCCAACTATTCAAAAACAACTCATAAAATAAATGGCTTTGGGTCAAAACCAATGAGTTGTTAAGTAATAAATTTGAGTTCTCCTTTCCTGACGTCCGTTTTCAAAGTTTTAGACTGCTCTCTCTCTCCAGATTTTTCTAATCAGGTGAGCCAAGACCATTTAAAACACTGGTGTTTTAATATCATTTTATGACTCAAAAAATAGAGGATTAAGCCACATCTCCTGGGTCACAGGATAAAATCTTGCGAACTGGAAAGTTGCTATGAACCAGATGGTTTATAGGCTGTTGTTTCACTGAACCAGATTCCCTAGTGGACTTCTGTGGCTGATTCTTATTGAGTGTTACTGATGTCAAATTTAAGGTCTCTAAGACTGCAACTGGAATTTTCAGTGCCATATTCAGCATGTAACTTGGTGGGGTGTACCCATAGCCAGTAGTCCCCATGACCTAAGAAATGCTTAGATCTTAGTTCTCTCATCACTGGGAAGAGATTACAATCCACATTTATCACGGCAGTATCATCACCACACCAAAATGCATTCCAAGGCTGAAGGTATTTCCCTGTAGCTAAATGAAATAAGGAAAGAAGATGCCAGGAAAACAAACAAACAAAAAACCCCAACAAACCAAAGGCAGAAATGAATGCCTAAGCCTATCAGTAAGGAGACTGTCTAATGTGGGCACTCCTTCCAGAGCCTGTGCTCTGCTTGACTCACTTCTACTTTTCCTCTGCCTATTCAATCTTTTTGTATGTACGTCATAACACTTCAGTAAGAAGTGAAAATCCCCTCATGCCATAATTGCCTACGGATTAGGAAAACTGTAAAAGAGAGAAAGAAGTATGCTTTGAAAGACTGAATCAAAGGGTTCCACCTGCTTTTTAACTGTTTCGCTAGAGGCAGGAGTGCAGTCTTACTTCTGGATAGTGTTTTAAATGTCTTATCCAAAGTAAAATTTGCAGATCTACTAAATGTCAACTAGTTCACCCAGGTGTCATAAAAGATCAACTTGAATCTTGCCAGCTGCAATTTTATAATATTTTTTCCTTGTCCTTGATGTTTGAAATGCATAAAAATATTTGATTCCTTTCTTCCCATCATATCCTAGCCTCATTCTTCTCCTTCTAACCCAACCAAGGCCACTTCTTTCAATCTTTTCTTTTAGAACCTATTTTCTACATCCAGACCTACACCATCCTTGTTGCTTCCCTCTGTACCCTAAGGTGTTCCTTCATGGGTAGTGGTCAAAATTACAGACTACGCTGGAACACAGTAAATGAGCATTCTGCAAGACTTAGCTACCCAAACTTCCAGTATAATGTTCACTTTCTGACAATTTTAAGAAATTATTTGCCACTATAAACTTACTCTTCATCCAGAACTGTTATTTCCCCAATATCACTTTGTGTCGTTCTTAAAAAAAAACCAAAACAGAACAAGAACACTAATTTGAGAAGAAAGAACACAGGCACCAAGTTTTAGACAGGACTTGGACTCAGGGTCATGAGGGATGCACCTTCCCATTGCTCTGACAGTTATGTTTACACAATTGTATTGGATTTAAGGCATTTTCGCCTTCAAACTCTAAGCGGCATATTAACTACAATGCAGACTTTTCAGATTCAAGGTTATAAATACTTAATTCTCCCCTGTGGCATTGTTGAAGTCATCTTAGATTTTACTGATGTCTGCTACAGGAAGCCCCTATACAATTGCTGAACTTTTCCTATCAATTAAGGACGGTGTAATTCATTAACGATGGTGTTGAAAGCAGCCAGATAAAAAAACCTGCACTTGACAAAACATCGTTTGTTCTCACACCAAACCTGTACTATAGCACAGGTACTTGGGCAGGAGCAGAGCAGAGTGGGGATGAGCTTGCAGGATAAGGTTTTGAGCAGGCGTTGTCAACCATGTGCTCACCCGCCTGGAGTGTGCAGACAGCCTGGGCTCTGAGCTGCGGGCTCTGGCCCCAGGCACCACCCTGGACCCCGCTTACGATCTGCTGTGGAAGTGCCAGCAGCAGGACCCCCCTGGAGTGCTGTGCCCAGTTCTGGGCTCCATAGTACAAGAGAGACATGGAGCTCCTGGAGCAAGCCCAGTGGAGAGCTACTGAGTTGGTTCAAGGGTCTGGAGCATCTCTTATGAGGAAAGGCTGAGGGGGCTGGGCTTGTTCCGCCTCGAGATGACTGAGAGGGGACCTCATTAACGTGTGTAAGTATCTCAGGGGAGGGTATCAAGAGGATGGATCCAGGCTCTTCGCGGCAATGCCAAGCTGCAGGACAAGAGGCAATGGACAAAAACCGGTGGACAGAAGTTCCGCTAGAATATGAGGAAGAACTTTATTGTGTGGGTGACCATGCACGGGAACACACTGCCCTCCCTAAAGATATTCCAGAACCGTCTGGATACAATCCTGTGCCATGGGCTGAGATGTCCCTGCTTGAGCAAGGAGTTTGGACCAGATGCCTCACTGTGGTCCCTTCCAACCTGACCCATTCAGTCATTCTGTGACCTAGGAGAGGACGGGCGACAGGAACGGCCGCGGGAAGGCTGCCCGAGCGCTCCGCAGGCATCAACAGCCGCTCTGGGCAGCCAGCCTGGGTCACCTCACGGCCCCGCCGCCGGCTGCCCGCCGCTCTCACCACACTGCCCCGCCACAGCAGGTCCCGGCACACGAGAATCACTTTCCATCGGCCCCTTCCCGGGCATTCCCGAGCCGCACGCGCACTGCCGAGCCGGCGGGGGCGGGAGCGACGCCGGCTCCTTCCGCCCGCCGCCTCCCGCCGCGCGCACGCGCACTCGCGCCCGCCGCCGCCGGCCCCGCCCCCCCGCGCCGCGCTGCTTGCCGCCCCACGTGACATGGAGGAGGCGGGGACGGGAAGGGAAAGGTCAGTGGCGACGCCGGCGGAGGGGGGAGCGGAAGGTCAGGGCGGCGCGGAGCGGAAGTGGGAGCCGGAGCCTCGTCCGCCATTGTGGGGAAGCGGAGCCCAGAGCAAGGGGGGGAAGCGGCGCTGCGTCCGGCCGGCCGGCTCCTTCCAGTGGGAACCCGATCGGCGGCGGCAGCGAGCCCAGGCGGCGGCGGCGACAATCAGGCGGCGGTGGGGAGGAGGCGGCGGAGGCGAGCGAGCGGCCCCGGCGTGCGGAATCACTCGAGGCCCAGGCGCAGCGGAGCGAGGGGATCGCGGCTCCCCGTGAAGAATGTCAGCCACCAGCGTCGACCAGGTACCGCGTGCGGGGCGGGGGGGCGGCCGCCCGCTCTCTCCCCTTCCCTCTTCCCGGCCCCGTCGTTACCCCCGGCGGGGGAGGGCGGCGGCAGGGCGGCCACCTGCACCTTCCCTCGCCGCCGGGGCGGCGCGGTTCGCGGCCTCCTCCTTCGCTGCTTGCTTCCCTCCCCGCCGCCATGGGGAGCGGCTGTCCATCGGAGCCGGGATGGCGGGCCCCTTTCCCGGCCCGGCCGCCCCTATTTATAACCGCTGATCCGCGCCGGAGCCGCTCCGCCTCCCCGCCCGCCCGCAGGGCCCGCCGCCGCTCAGCCCCGAGCGCTGCCGGCCCGGCCCCCGCCCGCGGCCCCCTTTGTGTGTGACCTGCCCGGGAGCCGGCCCTTCCCGGCCAGGCCCCGCGGGCTCCCGGTTCTTCGCTCCGGGAGCGCCGTAGTGCCGGGCTCCCCGCGGCGCCCAGCGCCGCCTCCTCCCTTGCGTACCCCAAACTCCCCCGGGCTCCTCGTTACCGCATCCTTTCTCTTCCTGCCTTTCGCTCTCCTCGCCCACCTTTTCTCCTTTCGGGCCTCTGGCTTCTTCTTTTTCCCCGGTCTCCGCTTATTACAGTAGTTCTTAGGTTTTCTCCTTGCGATGTGCAGCACTTTTTTTAACTTGGTCCTTCACGGAGCTTAGAAGTTGTTATTTTTTTACCTTTGCTAGGCCTCCGCTGGTCTTTCTCGCTGGCTGGAAGCTATTCTGTCTTGATCTCTGCTTCCTCCGTGGGCTTTTGCCACTCCCCAAAAGTTTTAGCCCTGCGGTCTCTTGCCTCCTTTTATTTTCTCTCCGTGCCTTTAATGTTTTGTTTCTTTTGTCTCTGTGCATGCTCTCCAGTTTCCTTTAAGCATTTATTTCTAGCTCAGTGATCTCTTAGCTTTTCATTGTTCTGTCTTTCATGAAGGCTGCTCCTTCCCAACTTTTTCTAGTTCCGTGTCTCTTGTTGGTCTTTGCATGCCTTTGTGTCTGGATTAGATTCATCCCAAAAGATGAGGTGGTTGGGGTTTTAAAGCTTCCGGAGATTTTTCCCGTTTTGGGAGAGGGCAGTGGCTAATCAGTGCACTTCTAGATGAAGCAGCAGTGAACAGTGTTATGGTAACTCTGAGACAAATGCACGTTAAAGTAACATGGAGGTGGTTACCTCCTAGACTTTCAAACCTCTGAATACTGAGCTCTTCAGGACTAAAAAGTATTAAGAGAGTGATGGAGCCTGGAGGCCCACTCCTGCTTAGTTGAAAGTATATGAGAAGGTGAATTAGATTTTCATGGACTAGCATTTGTTTTTCTAAGTTATTTTATCTTGCTATAGAGGAATTAAGGCTACTGTAACTTGTACTGTTACATTGATTCTTAGTGCATGGCAGATCGCAGTGTTTTGTAATGACTAATCCTAAAAAAAAAAAAAAAAATCCTCCTTAAGGAATTATTTCCTTGTGTGAAAGCTTCATACGGACTGTATCATTTTCTCAATGTAATTGACTAGGTTAGGAATGCACAATTTGAAGTTCACCATATGATACCATTGTATATACCTTTGTATATCTAAAAAGCAAGGCATTGTATGTTACTCTCTGCTAAGTACCTGCCAGTCAATTTAAAAGATGACATATCATAATGAAATTTGGGTATTGGCAGTAATCTTAAACTACTAACTTTTTTTTTTTTAACTCTATGTGTTATTTTTGTTTATTGCTTATGTTTTTTCAGGCCCAGGGGCAATCAAAATTCACTTTTTCAGTTTTTCAGCACCATTTAAGCTTCACATGCTGTTAAATCCCAGATGATTTCAATGGTTTTTAGTGAAATTCTATCAGGTTTTGTTTTTGTAGTATTTATAATGTTACTTTAATGCTACAACATTTTTATAATAGCATGGCTTTAAAATAAATATTATAAATAAATATTTTAAAGTGATATTTAAGTTGAAAAGGGCAGAATTGGCAAATAAATAGAATTACACCTAAGTAAATATTCGAGGATTCTAACTGAACTTGTTTTGCTTCCCTCCCCTCTCCCCCACTTTCCTATATACAGAGACCTAAAGGACAGGGAAATAAAGGTAAGTTAATACCTCGTATTTCTGTATAAATCTGTAATACTGCTTTTATGGAGGATAATGTCTGACAATCATAGCAAGAGGTTGTAGCCATAGGATGTCTTTTATTTCAGAGCAGGATGACAGGAAATTGTGTGCCACGGTGTTGCTTCCCAGCGTTTTTACTGTGGAACAGCAGTACATCAGTTTACAATGTTTTCATTTTGGAAAAGATTAATGTCAGAAGTCAGGCAGTTAAATAGTTATTTCTTTTTAGCTGCCTTTGTGATATGCTTGTATAATCTCTTTTTAACAGTACACCTTGGGCCTTTCTGTGCAGTGAGTAGAATCATCAGGAAGAATCTTTTGAACAGCTTCCTTAGTTTGCTAGACAGCAACCATGTGACTAGTTACTCATATCTGTGAGCAGAAAACATCACCTTCCTTATTCTCAGAATTTATATGGTCTTGCTTCATTTTAGCACTAGTACAGAATCTTTTGTCAGTGTTTGTAGGCCTTCTGCTTTTCTGCTTTTTTCATGTTTCTGTCAACATCTTAGTTTTTAAATACCATACTCAGTGGGATTTCTTTCCCACAGAAACAAGGAACTACTAACTACTTAATATTCTTCTCTCTAAAATTCTTGGCAAGTCAGTTGTAAACAGCATTTCAGATTATATCTTGCAGTATTTTGTCTGGAATTTGTTTTCTTACTAATATTCTATTTGGAATTTCTTCCCGCCTGAACAGTACACTTGTGCCCATTTAATTCCTAGCTGCTCAGCAAGCTGAGCTATAGAATAGCATGCACACAGCTACCTCTCTGTGTTAATACGCTTATTATACTTATGCAGATAAACATTTTACTTTTTGAGCTCAGGTACTCTTTGCCCCCTTTAGTTCATTATCTGAACTAATCTAATTGTTCTCTGTGAGCTGTCATTTAATGTTATCCACAGAGTACTTATTCTATTATTCTGTCTACGTGTAGATTATCTGCTTCTTGTTACATATATTGCTTGTGAGGTGGCACACGGTTCCCAGATCTCACTGAATTTGGCCTGTTCTTTTTAATTTCTCTACGTTCAGAGAAAAATGAACTTGTTTACCTCCTTAGATGTTCTTAGTTTGGTCATTCTTGAATACTTGTTCTCTCATATTCTAATAGTCCTACCCTTTTTTTCCCCCCAAAGTGCACTTCTTAACTACTTCATGTTTTGAAATAGTTTGTGGTTATACCTTCCATGTTACCCTTAAATGAAAAGTCAAGACTCATTGTAGCAAGTAGTTTGTGGCTTCACAGTCTTTGAATTATCATTTCTCAGTTTTAGCGAAGTTAATGAGATGCATCTATTAGAGAATCACACAGGTAATTTTTGAACTATATATATGTGAATTGGACTGGAAGTATTAAGCATTTCTGTTAAGCATTTCTATGTTGCAGTGTGTAAAAGTGCACTAGTCAGCTTTACTTTGGTTTATTTATGTTAGCATATTTTTGTGTTCCATAATTTGTCACTGCTGTGAAATACTTGAATCAAAACACATCTCTGTTTGCTATGTAAGGAAGAGATTTTTGCATTTCTGAACTTGGATTATTTTTTTATGGAGTGCATCCTTTTAAATAATAAATACTTGTGATGTATTCTCTTGGTGAGAATATGACCTAAATGAAAAATATAGTGAAACAGAACAATTGATCTCAGTTCTGTTGTTTGGTGTAATGTCTGTTTAGTGAAACTAAGTTATGACTTAGCATTAGATTAAAGATCTAGGAGATTGTGCTACCATCTTCAGTGTAGCACAAGTAGCTGGCTTTGGGTTAGAGGCTGTTTCAAGAGGACGAATTAAGTCAGTGTCAGCAGTCCTTGCTGACCACATGTTAGCAGACAGTAATCTTTCAGTTGACATGATAGGTCTCAGCTTAGAGAAGCTTTGAGGGAAGATGTGATACTGAGTTAACAGACTAATCTGTAGTTGGTTCTGTGCATAAGAGTAGTAGTGTTAAAAGAGATGGCAGAAGCTGTCCACATATCTGGTAGAGCATGTGAGAGAACGGGTGAGCAGTAAAAAGGGTGTATACATATTTCATATTGAAATGAAAAATATTAGACCTGCAAATGATATTGCTAGGTAGCTGATTTTTATTGTCTAGCAAAATGCCTTGAATGCTTTATTCTAATTGATTATAAATTGGTGTACTGTGCTGTTTCCTTCAACCACAATTTGTGGGACTGAAGTTTTAGTATGTAGAACAGTACTATCTCTTGTGTCAGATATTCATGTTGGTATTTCAGAGACTTGAATGAGTAAATCATCCTGTCGTGAAAGTTTTCTTATTCTAGTTGTCAACTACTGTACAGTTGACATAAACCATCAGAACTGACATCAATCAAATTGTCTTACAGGGGTGTGGAGAAACAAGGCATTCCTGGAACTCCTTCTTTTTTCCCCCTCTTGTTTATTGTGCCAGTGTATCAAATCTGTTGTAGGAAGGTGCTGACTTGTTTTTACACTTGTGTGTATAACAATTTTTTTGTTTTGTAGAAGGTTTAAATGTAATTATTAGGTTTAAAACAAGAAAGAAATGTTTCAGGATTTTTAGTGTTTATTCTTCACGTTAAGGTGTGATGACTTCTAATGAAAAAGTTATTCTTGTGCCTTTGGCCATCATTTTTTGTGAGTGGTTATTCTAAGCATAGTAGCACTTAAAATAATATTAGCTTTAAATTCCTCTATTTGATGGGTTGCTTCTTCCCAATATCTAATTACACTGTGTGTTTTCACAGTGTTTGCAGAAACATGTGGTATTTTTAGCTTTGTATTGATACAGATATTTTTAGTATCTGTAGATTAGTCTCAATTAGTATTCTTCATCACTGCCCTGTTCAGTTGGAACACTTAACATGAGATTTTGGGAATGAGGCATTCATTTGCTGTTGTTAAATGTCTGTGTGGGCTACATTATTCACTATTAACACATTATGTAAAGTTAGAATTAAAAGCTAAAGAAATATGCTTCTAGTGATGCTATTTCACTGGGAAATGTCTATATTTCACTAGGAAAAATGTCAGTGTAGAAATATTTTGTGTCATTGACTTAAGATCTCAGTACAGAATGAATAAGAAAGAAAATACATTTACAAGAATGTTTGTTAGTTGTAATGTCAGACCAAAAATAATTCCAACTTTAGTGACCTTTAAATACCTGTGGAACAATAAACACAGCAGATGCACGTTTTATGGAGATTAGCTGTCAGTATGAGGAGGTTAATTTTGATGGGATACTAGTCTTGACATAGAGCTGTTTATTCCTTTTATTGTGGTTGCATGCTTTTAAGAAACCTGTATGCTGCTGCCCATGTTTTTCATTATAATAGCATTGTGTTGGAGGGTTGTGCTGTCTGTAGTATTTGGTTAAGCCTAAGCAGTGGACATGGCATAGACAAAATGTTTTGACGTAGATCCTGTGTGTAACTGGGCCAAATACAGAGAGGAATATAGTGTTCCAGCTCATTAATCTGTTACCATTGTGTGTAAATTCAGGATGATTCATGACCTTAACTGAAACTCTTCATTTATGGAGGAAAAGAGCCCCCAACACCTAATGTTTAATTTAAATGTGGTGTTTAATTAGAAATATTGTTCTATCCAGTTCTAAACTGCATTTTGCTCAGCACTGCTAGTCATATTTGACTGGTATAGAAATGCAGTGTGCCAGTTTGTAATAACTGAAGTGTCAGGTATTCTTTTAAAACTTCAAGAAGGTATTCAAAACACAAGTTGCTTTCTTCCCAGATAATTGCTTTGGAAAAAAATCCTTCTGTGTTAAATTATGAATTTTTACCTCTTTTTACTGCTATCTGAAGTTAATAAAGTTTTCCAGGATTTTGATTATTCCTTGTGATTATATCTATTCCTTTGTCATTTCTTTCAGCTAGTTTCATTCACTGAAGTCAGTTTTGTTTTAAGGATGTTGAAGTCAAATGTGAAAAAAAATTCAAGCACCACTTGGCTTACGATGTGAATTTTGGGTGGCAACCCCCCTACCTGCAATGAAGCTGACTCTTAAACACAAATTTTGGCAAAGTTGAATGTTCAGTTATATGGTTGTGTATGCTTTTCAGAAGCTTTTGCTAAAAGGTGGAGACCACAGAGTTGGCTCCTAACTCAGTTTAAGTTTCAGAAAATCTGCTGTTTTGTTGTAACTTCTGCAGTTGTGGTTTTTCAGTGCACCTTACTGATCATCCTGAAACTTCTTCCCCCCCCACCCCCCCCCCCCCCCCCCCGAACCTACATGAAAAGTAAAAAAAAAAAAAAAGTTGCATTTGGATAACCAGTAATTTATTTTTTGAGAACAGATTTTCATCTTCAGGTTGTGTAATTGCAAGTGCTGGTTTAAGTCCCTGTTCTGCTGTGCACCATGGGAAACTGTGGAACTTAGCAGAAACTTGTGCAGTGTGGCTTTGTTTGAATAGTAGCCTGGGGGATGGTAGGATGCCCACACTTCAAGTAATTTGGGCAGCTGGAAAATTCCAGGTAGGTGTAATGCCTTAGATGAAATGAAAGGTAATAGGAGACCAAGAAGAGCAGGTAGGAAGAGATTCCAGCATATAGTGGCCTATGTGTTGGGAAAGGCTTGTAATCACCCTTTGGGACTTAAGCTTTTATTTCTGTCTTGCTTTGTCACCTCAGAGCTTCAGAGATGTCACTAATGCAGTACAGTTATGTAGGAAATACAGGATTAAATAGCTGAATAGTGGTGTCCTTCATGGTTGTCTGGTGGGTAACTGCCTTTCCACCTGGCAGGAGAAAGCTGTATGTTGCAACTTTCCCTGAACCTATTGAATATGTCTATAGATCGGGTTGGTCTGCACATTTGCACTTGGTCTGGTACTTCCAGAAATGCTGGATTTACTGCCTATGCAAATAAGGTGTGCCTGTAGTTCGTCATCTGTCTGTGGATCTCAGGAAAGAATAGTCAGGAGTAGGCTGTTCTAGCTGCCATCTTTGCAGACCTCTCCTGAGATCTGATCCACATGATGAGTAGAATGAGCTATTTTGTTTAAATTGAAGTGGTGCTTAACAATAATATGTATTTCAATGTACAGATGATTAAGAAGTGCTACCTAGATTGAAAGTGCAGCATAGATTTTTCCAGAGAACATTCTAATACAGATTTATTTTTAGTTTCAGTACAAAACGGTTCGATTCATCAAAAGGATGCAGTAAATGATGATGATTTTGAGCCATATCTAAGTAGTCAGACAAATCAGGTAAGTGAACATTGGTTACTACCTTGAAGTTAACTTTGATGTTCAGCTGACTTCCAGACTTAATTTTTGGATGTTTCTTAGAATTACTGACTTGCCTTAATATACATTGTAATATAATTTTGTATCATATTTTGTTTCATCATATGATATCTTAGGCAGATGAAGTATTCTTAAGAATTCTGGAGAAGGTTAAAAAGCATGCTTTGATGTCTCTTGCTCTTGTGCTTCTGCTCTAGCTTCAAAAAGATGCAGTTACAAGAAACTTGAGCTAAAAATCAAACTCCGTACCCAGAATGCAAACCCCAAACCCTTACATTTAAAACAAAATCATCATTTTGGATGCAGTCCAAATCAACAGTTTCACTGGCTCTGAGAATATATTAACTGCTTGGACATGATTTCCTTTAAAGGTGGTAGAAGTAGCTCACAGCTGATGGCATAATAGATGGAAGCTTAATATTACTGCAGCTTGGTACAGCTCTTCTGCCAGGAAGTTAATGACTTGACTTTCAGAGCTGTGAATTGCCTCTGTAGCTGAAAGTTAATACCAGTTATGTTAAGTTCATAAGTTGGAGTGGTCTTGAGCGAGAGTGCAAGTTATTAAAAGACCAAGAATTTTGCTTGCCTTCACTTTTTTTTTTCCCAATAATACAACATTAACAAGGCATCATCTAGAGATTGATAAAGTGCAATTTTTTCTCCAAAACAACACCAGAAGCCATATGGGGGTAGTCCTTCAAATACCTCAAGAAGTAAATTCTGTGATTTCCCACGGGTCTATCTGGTGTAGTACTGATTCAATGCCCATTCTCATTAGCATGGATATGTTACCATTTTTTTTTGTTACTCCTGAAACAAACAGGTGTCCTTGCATCCATTTCACTGTAATATCTGTTGGGAGTCTTCAATTAGAAGTGAGAAATTTGACAAAACTAAGAATACCACAACTTTAAATCATAGTTGCAGTTATTTTTCTTTAGTTATGAAGGTGCAGCTATGACTTGTTTAGCATAGCTTGTTATTTTCTTGATACTGTTGGCATGGAGGTATTTTAAACCTAGCTTAGTAGCTAAAAATGAGGATAAAGTTCCAAAAAAATGGGGCCATTTAGTGCTTTGAGAAGGTCTCCTGAAGAAATGGCCGTATCTGACAGATGCCTCACTCATTGTTCACATTGTGCGGAATGGTGGAAGTTAAAAATACATTCATATAATGCTTAAAAATATTTTGGATTGTATTACAGGCTTTTTTTCCCCTGAGCATAATTGTCAGTATTGCTGATTTTTAAATTTTATTTTCTTGCAGAGTAACAGCTATCCACCAATGTCAGACCCATATATGCCTAGCTATTATGCTCCATCCATTGGATTTCCATACTCTTTAGGTGAAGCAGCATGGTCAACTGCAGGTGACCCTCCAATGCCATATTTGACAACTTATGGACAGATGAGCAATGGTGAACACCATTACATACCTGATGGTGTATTTAGTCAACCTGGGGCATTAGGAAACACCCCTCCGTTTCTTGGGCAGCATGGATTTAATTTTTTTCCTGGGAATGCAGACTTCTCTACATGGGGGACAAGTGGATCTCAGGGACAATCAACGCAAAGCTCTGCTTACAGCAGCAGCTATGGCTATCCACCTAGTTCTCTTGGGAGAGCCATAGCAGATGGACAGGCTGGATTTGGCAGTGATACTCTGAGCAAGGTGCCTGGGATTAGCAGCATTGAGCAAGGCATGACTGGACTGAAAATTGGTGGAGATATGACGGCTGCTGTAACAAAAACTGTAGGTTCAGCTCTGAGCAGTACAGGTATGACAAGCATAGCAGCTAACAGCGTGCCCCCAGTTAGCAGTTCAGCACCTAAACCAACCTCATGGGCTGCAATTGCAAGGAAACCTGCTAAACCTCAGCCAAAACTCAAGCCTAAAGGTAATGTGGGCATTGGGGGCCCTGCTGTACCGCCGCCACCTATAAAACACAACATGAATATTGGAACTTGGGATGACAAAGGGTCAGTGGTAAAAGCACCCCCAGCTCAACCAGTACTGCCTCCTCAGACTATAATCCAGCAGCCTCAGCCATTAATTCAACCACCACCACTGGTGCAAAGCCAACTGCCTCAACAGCAGCCTCAGCCACAGCAACCACAACAGCAACAAGGACCTCAGCAGCAGGCCCAGCCTCACCAGTTGCAGCAGCAACAGCTGCAAAACCGCTGGGTAGCTCCTCGTAATAGGGGTGTGGGCTTCAGCCAGAACAATGGAGCTGGTAGTGAGAACTTTGGTTTAGGTGTTGTATCTGTCAGCTCCTCACCTTCTGGTGTGGAAGTGCACCCAGTGCTGGAGAAACTAAAGGCCATAAACAACTACAATCCCAAAGACTTCGATTGGAATCTGAAGAATGGACGTGTGTTTATAATCAAAAGTTATTCAGAGGACGATATTCATCGCTCCATTAAGTACTCTATCTGGTGTAGTACTGAGCATGGTAATAAGCGCTTGGATGCTGCTTACCGGTCCCTGAATGGAAAAGGCCCACTCTATTTACTCTTCAGTGTGAATGGCAGTGGACACTTTTGTGGAGTGGCTGAGATGAAGTCTGTTGTGGACTACAATGCATATGCTGGTGTCTGGTCTCAGGATAAGTGGAAGGGGAAGTTTGATGTCAAATGGATCTTTGTCAAAGACGTTCCCAATAACCAACTGCGACATATTCGCTTGGAAAACAATGACAACAAACCGGTTACCAATTCGAGGGACACTCAAGAGGTACCCCTAGAAAAAGCCAAGCAAGTGCTTAAAATAATTGCTACTTTCAAGCATACCACCTCAATCTTTGATGACTTTGCACATTATGAGAAGCGTCAAGAGGAGGAGGAAGCCATGCGTAGGGTAAGCAACCAGTGTCGTTACAGTAGCTCACTTTTTTTTTTTTTTCTGTTTTTGGAAAACTTGTTTTTCATTCATCTGGAATTTCTGTCTGCAAGTGTTGAATCAGAAAGTGGTACTACTTACCCAAAGTGTCTACTTGATATAACTGGCTCTTAATGAAAAAATGTAAGTTCTTGTAACTTGTTTGTTAGTTCAGTCATGTGTTTAATCACTAAACTAAGGTAGGCCTGAATAAGCAGAAATCTGACATGTTCTACTCCTTCAATGCAAATGAAAACTGAATTTAGTGTATTATTCATAACTGAAGTCTTCTTGCTTAGATTTTTACAGTTTCTGATGTCATGAAAAGGACCAGAAATTTGAGAAGAAGCGTACTTTATTTAATCTAACATTTCAATTCAAATTCTGCTTTGATGAAATGTTAACAGCATGATTACTGTGAAAAGCAGGTTTTCTCCTTAATTCAATTTATTTTTTGTACAACCATGAAACACAGAAGTGATACAGTGATGACTTGTATAGTGTTGAAATAATTTTTTGGACCTTTCTGATAGTGCATTTCCTAAAGGAAGTAATGTGTAGTTCATTTCTGCAAGGAAGAGTAAATGTGATAAATCTGTAGCGAAACTTGTAGTTTTGAAGGCGTTTCAGGAAACCAGACAAGGGAATAGCATTTAATTCAAGCAGTTTTATAGTACTTGTCTACTTTGTCTTGTGTACTCTCCCTAATCATAATGCTTGTGTTCACCATTGGCCACAATATTTACTCTTCCTGTATTTACTTTCTTTCCAGACTTGCCAATAACTGTAAATGTATGATTTGTCTCGTGGTTAGAAACATTTCAGGAGCTATTTTTACCAGTTAGATGATAAGCAACTATTCAAAAATGGGAGTTCCTATCAGCGTGGTTTGGTGCTAATAATCTCTGTTTGTCATGTCATACCACTCACTGAATAAAAGCCCCCAAAAGTTTAGGGTTTATGCTAAGTAGGGGCCTTGAGACGTGTGAAGTTGAGAATTTGTTCACTTGAAGCCAACACATAAAAAGAGGCTGCGAAGCAGATGAAACGCTTACTTCTCTTGGGTTTCTAGTACTGTCATGGTTTCACCCTTCTTGTACGTTCCTACATGATGTGTTGCATCTCTTGTAGAACAGTGTTGGGTATACCCCAAATCAATTTTGTAGTTCTATTGCATGACTTTGCAATAAATTGTCATGTTGAAAGTTTCCTAGTGTTGGGAGACTAGATGAATATCCCAGTTGGGTGTGTAATGCCTTTTGGATTCTTTTGGTAAAAAGAAAAAGGATTATGCCCTAAATGAGTATTGTTACTTTCATGGTTTCTTGATGATGGGGTGATAGACTGCTTTCTTAATGAATATTCAATGTAAGGGGCAAGCTTTGACTTTTTCGGGCTTTGGCACAACTTCATCAAGTGCAGAATCACCATCTCCCATCAAGGGAGGTGATTGTCCCACTCTACCCTGTGCTAGTGAAGCCTCCTCTCGAGTCCTGTGTGCAGTTTTCAGTGCCACAATAGAAGAAAGACATAAAGCTGTTAGAGAGCATCCAGAAGGGCCACAGAGATGTTGAAGGGTCTGGAGGGGAAGCTGTGTGCGAAGACGCTGTGGACACTTGGTTTGTTCAGCCTGAAGGAGACTGAGGGGACACCTCATTGTGGTCTTCAGCTTCCTCACAAGGGGAAGTGGAGAGGCAGGCAGTGATTTCTTCACTCTTGTGACCAGTGACAGGTTTTTGAGGGAATGGCCTGAAGCTGTATCAGGGAAGATGTAGATCAGAGATAAGAAAAGTGTGGTTGGGCCCTGGAACAGGCTCCCCAGGGAAGTGGTCACAGCTCCAAGCCTGAGAGATTTCAACAAGTATTTGGTCAGTACTCTCAGGTACATGGTGCGACTCCTGGGCTATTCTGCACAGAACCAGGAGTTGGACTTCAGTGATCCTCATGGGCCCTTTCCAGATATTCTGATTCCGTGATTCGTTGTGATTTTGTAATGTTTCAGGAGGACTAAGATTATAATGTTTCTCTGTAGCCTTCACGCTTCAGTATTTTCCAAAATTTTAAAGTTTCAAGATATTTCACAAATAACTGGTTTGCTTCAAAAGTATCTCGTTTTTTGGAAAAACTTAACGAGAAAGTCATAAGTCAGACATGCCCTAGCAACTCAGGAAGACTGTGTTTTATTTGTGGTTTTGTTCCCTCAGTAGTAGGTAAAAGGCACAAAATGTAATGAAGAGGAGGAATGTAGATTGTTGGAAGTGTATGCTAAACTTAAAATTCAAAGTACTAAGTCCAGCACTTAGTATGTCTTGTGCTAGATAACAGTGCTGATGGGTATTTGAACAATAAAGTAACACTGCTATTTGAATAATATCTTCGGAGAAACATACAGTATCTGTATGACTCAACTATTGAACTCCGTGTCTCTTTGTAGGTACCTTTCCCAACACTGTTGAAAGAAAACATACTTGTCAAGAACTTGTCAAATACTTGCATAGTGACCTCTGGCTCTTTTACAGCATTGTACAAATTGGTTTTATGACCAATTGTGAAAAACTGCTTTAGAACTGTGTAGGTTAGTCATGAGGTTTTCTCTTTGTAGATGGATTTGAGGTATGCCTTAAGCAAATTAATATGGACTTAAAATATAGGAAGTCCGAATTAAACTAATGACATCTACTGAGAGTTTAGCATTCTCCTATGATTGAATGTTGATTTTAAATCTCTGAGATTTTTCTTTTATCACACAGTGTACAAGCAATCTGTCTTTAAATTGTAAACATACAATTGTTAACCCTTATGATTCAAGTTTGTAAATGTACAAATTAATATTGTAAGCTCTGGTTTATGGTTAATTGAATAATTATTACCTAGTGGCAGCTAGGCTTTCATGGAGCCGTATTTAAATATATGCACCTTCTACTGCCAGTAGAACTGTGTGGATTAAATTTGTGCTCATTTTCTTTGGCAGGTGTGGCATTCACTTTGTTTCCAGTGTTTTGGTCATGAAAAATACACTTATTACTCTTAATAAAATATTAAATGCATCAGGCAGCAGTAGTCACTTCCATGTTCCTTGAATTTCAGTTAATGTTTTGTTGTTGCATAGGTGGTTACAAACTTTCATACAGCCAGCAATCTAAATATCATAAACACCAAATGACGTAGGGATTTAATTTACTTTATAACTGTTCATCATTACAGCTAACTTATCTTAAAATAATTGGTTGTAAAAGTTTAATCTTAACAACTCAAGGGGATCAATAATTCATTTCCAATATGGCCTAGCAGTATGTTTTATTAAAATATGGCAGTATACGTCTAAAAGTGCAAGGAATAGTCTCTGATAAACGTGAAGCTTCAGTAACTTTGCCATTTCATAAAGGTTACTTAAAAAAAATAATGAATAGTCTCTTTAAGCATAAATTTTAGCACTCTGGTGTCTACCACTGTTACATCTAACCCTGGTGTGGGTAAGGTATCTACAGTTGGGGTTGTGCAGTAATCATTCCCCTTCTCTTACATCTCAGGTTCCAGTCTCCAATTTAAACATATAAGTGCTGTGATGTTTTACCAAAGAATTAGAGAAATGAGTGATGCTTTTCATGAGTTCTGTCAGACATATATTGAAATAGTCTGAAATTCCATTTGTCCTTAGCTAAATGCTGCTTTGTGGTACAAATGTGCTGATTTGTATGCATATTATTTAAAAAGATGTTTTATTGTCTTTCAGCAGAAAGGTGTAAAATCTAAATGAAAGAAACAGAAATCTTAAAATATGCCTTTTAAGATTACATAATTACATTTTAGAAAATAAAAGGTACTGAAAATAAAGAAAAACATCTGTAATAATAGCTTTGCACCTGATTTTCAGTAAGTATATGGATGAAAATAAAATGTGACTGATTAAAAATGCAGTTGTTGACAGATTACAACTTCCTTGCCCTCAGATGGTGGCTTACTACCTGTTGTTCTAGGACTTCTTTTGTTGCTTTTTGGTGGAGAATTCTACTTTAGTAGCACACAATGGGGAAAAAAGGTCACAGTTTCATGTAATTGTAGAGCACTTTAGATGGTTTGCTTAATGCAATACTCCAGAAAAGTAATTGATTTTTTTCATGAGTTAAGATAGAAGAATTTGGTATATATTTGTGTTTATCTAATTTGCATTTGGAATTTTCTTACTTTTCAGGAAGCCTTTAAATGGCAGATAATTAAATTTTAGCTTTCTCCTCTTGTATTATGTATCTTGTAATAGGAATGCTGACATAGCTAGAACTTCTTGACTCTCAAAAGGAGTAATCTTTTTTCCCCTTCATTCTCATACCAATGTAACTTTTGTTTCTCTGATAATTGGGTCATTATCAGGCTGCAGTGTTAAGCAGTGTAACTTCTTTCCTTTCTAGGACATTGCTGACATTGTGCTTGATTTGATATTTCTTAAAAATATCTTGGAGGGAGAAAACATCATTAAGAGTCAACTGTAGCTGCTGCTTCCTCCTCTTTACCCCCAACCATCAATTACTATGTTATACTGTTAAAATCAGATATAGATACATTGACAGATTTTTAGTTAAGGAAAACAGGTAGTTGACAAAATTTTTTAATGCAGTTAAATGATATTTGTAGTAAACAACTTTTAAAAGTTTGTGTATCTACATCTAAAAGAGGTTCATGTAATAAACATGAAACAATCTAAAAGGTTATGTAATTAATATCTTCTGAGAAACATGTTCATATCCTGTATCCTTTTGATGAAGTTTCAAGGGACATTATTTTGCAATTTCCTTGAACTTCATTTTTATCAACAGTGTCATCTTCATAATTGAAAGTGAGAAAGTAGAAACAGGAGACACTTTTTTCCCTCCCTTTATAGTCATGAGATGAATATGTATGCCTGGTCATGGGAGAAGATGATCATTTGGAGCTGGAATAATTTTGGACATACTAATCCAGAATTTCCTTTTCATGGTGGTGTGCTTATTTGCCATGTTTTCATTTGCTTTTGCATCTTTAGTCTTTGGAAAAACTTTAAAAATTACCTTCAAGCCCTTATGTTACAGGCTCAGGGATTTCAAATGTGCCCATTTTCTGTGCATTTGGTAGAGTCAATTATTTCTGTTCCAAGGTACAGTTTAGAATTCATTAGAGGATAGGGCTAGGTGTTACATTGTGGTCTGTTAGAGTGACCATGTAAGAGTTTGAGCAGTGATGTCTGCATTTCTCTAGTGATGATGCAAGAGGGAAAGTGCAGTATTGGACTGTTGAATAAAAGAGGTGGACAGTAATTAAACTCACAGGCAGTTTTAGTTCATAGCAACACTTGTGTGGATCTTGTTGTTTGTTTGTTTGTTTGAAATCCTTAACCTGAAAATCAAGCGTACGAAGTCCTTTTTAGAGTGGATTCAACTTCTCTTACTCTGGGAGTCGAAAGACCAATTTCTCCTGTAAAATAGGGACCCCTATTGGAAAAGCTAGGAATATCAACCAAATGGTTTACTTCAAAGCATAAGAGACCAGTCATTTTTTAGGATCTAATACTTTAATGTTCTTAAATATCAAGGCAGCTGCCTAAGACAAGACTTAAAACTTGATTTGAGCTGGATCTGTGACAACTGTACCTTTTCTAAATGCTATGTCTTCTAAGTTGTGATTTTTAAAGCAAAAGAGTAATTCTAAGTCTCTTGTTCCAGAACAAAAGCAGAATACTGAGTATACACAAATAGCTGTAAAAATTCATGAGGCACCCTTCTGCTTCCTGCTACATCTCCTCAGATTTCAGTGCTCTATTAAGAACAAATTGTCTAGAACAGTGGTGCTTTTCCTGCAGTTTGCAGGGAAGAAATATGCCTGCATATTGCAAGGAAGTCCCAACTCATGTGACTCTTCACAGCCTTGCTTCTTTGATTCATACTGCAGATGGGATAGCTAGCAGAAACTCAGTGAAGATTTTTGGAAGAGTTTGCTGGAAAAAATGGCACTTTAAAACATTCAGATCTTGCATGTCTATTAAAGGTGTTCCTGTAGATTCAGTTGAACTAGGATTCTTTGTTTTATATTAAAACTGATTTGCTTAAACCTTCATATGCATCTAGCTGGAATGAAACATTACAAAACTTTGCAGATGATAAAGTTTTTGAGCCCAGTTCTTTGGGAGTTTTTCAGAGGTTTGATAGTGTAGTTAATATTGATGAGTAATTATGGTTTTGTTCTGTACCCTTGGGATTATAGTCGGTTGTAAAAAGTAAATGTAAACTTCCATGTTCACTGCATTTTCATATAAATAGGAAACCAAGATAAAGTAAGTTCATTTTTCCTCATGGTAGATTGGAATTTGAGTTACACCTATTCAAAGAGTACGAGTGGTGAGGCTTAAAGAAAAACTGTCTGAGAAATTCTTCCTCAGTGCAAGCCCTGCAGTGAGTGTTATTTCCCTTCCAAGGCTACTATAAATTCCTTAGCAGAGCAAATAAATTAACATGTTCTTGTTGCCCATGAGCATCTGAGAAAAAAACTAACCCAGGTGTCAGAGTTATCTTTCTGCTTCTTTTGCTGGGACAGAGGTCATCACTAAATGCAATTTCTACAGATTTGGTAAGAAGCTATCTCTTGGCAGGCTTCAAAAACCAGTGTTATACTCTGAGCATTGTTAACAAATAATAATGAGGATCTGGAGGCTTGCTTTTTTTTTGTTTGGTTCTTTTTTTTTGTTTGTGTTTTTTTAGTTTGTTTTTGTTTGTTTGGGGTTTTTTGGTGGGTTTTTTTTTTGTTTTTTTTTCTTTTTAATGAACTTGCTGAAATGGCTGTCTTGTAGATAATTAAAGTCTGATATTTCAGTGTCTAATGATGTACAGCACTCAAGCAAAGCACTTCTACTTGTAGTTAGAATTGGCTGATCCATCACGGAAGGTATCCGCCTGGGAAAACAAGATTGGAAGGGCTTTTCTGGCTCATGGAGTTGAAGCTTGGTTTCTGCAGAGCCTTTCCTTGGTGTGTGTTACCATATGGTATCTTTAAGTAGTTGGGTTGCTTTCTCCACCTCTGCCTTCTGAGTGGCTGTAACCCTGTGGAGTTTCAGATGTGGATTAAGTTCTTACTGCCTTTATCATTACCATAATCAAATAATATGGTCTGTCCATGTTGTACTAACAGTGCATGTGTTTGCTCAAATTTAAATTTATTTACCTTTTTACTATAATTTGTTCACATTTTTTCCTATAGTAGGAAAATATACTTACAAGTATGTTTCAGTGACTGAAATAAGTAAAATGACATCAAAACTAGTAGGAAGAATAAATAAGTTAGAAGTCTAGGTCTTCTGGCTTGTGCAGAGTTTCTTAATATTTTGTGCTTGAGAACCTTATATATTGTCTGTTGTTCAACTGATCTGCAGCAGCAGAGTCTCAGATGAGTATTAATTTATAAAGCTTACTGGGAGAAGGAGCTACTCTGAAGGTGTAAAACCTTATTTGACTTTGTATGTTAACTTTGATTTTTAATTTGTGCCTTGTGGTTTTCATGTTGGGTTAAGAAATAGAAGAAAATTAGTGTTTAGGGAGGGGATGGCATCTGCACAGGAAAAATTTCTAGGTTCATGTAAGACTTCTAGAGACCCTTTTCATCTGTTCCTTCCCTCTGTTCTTCCCAGAATTCCCAGAAGTGCTCTTCAGAGAAATGTATTTAAAGATATTTTTCTGTTTCTAAGGTAGTTTCTGTGTTGAGGAGATGTCCCTCTTGGGAGTTCAAGAGTGAGAAGTTAAAAAGGACCAATATTTCACACAACTTTAAAGTTTCAGTAATCTAGTTTACATTAACAGCCAGTGCTATAAATGGAGCAAACGATTTCTGGCATTTTTCAGTTTTCCAGTAATCTGTTTTTCATTGTGGTTCTTGAGCTCTAAGGTCAATGCTTATGCTGTCCTAGCTGTAATGGTACACTGGGGCGAAATAAATTGCAGATTATGGCTGATGCCATTAGTAGATGAGATTTCACGAACTTTGCTGTGGCTTCTTTTCACCACCTCTACAGCTGCCTGCTCTGCCTCTGCCAGGTGTTTCTGCCCACGCAGCACAGTTGGCAGAGCAGATGAGTGCCCGCGCCTCACTTCACAGAATGCAGTCTGACATGTTAGCTTACATTGCAGATGAGCAGGGCTTTTAAGTTGAAGATTAAATCGCAGTTTGCAGTAAAGCAGCTTCTGAAGCTGTTGTGAGAATGCTGCCTCTTGGGAGAGGGGCGGAGCAGACAGCTCCAGGCATGAACGCTTTAAACATTGCAGTAAGATGCAGAGGTTTGGCAAAATTCTAGGTTTTTTTTTTTTTTTTTTGCAAGTATAGCTGATAATGCTGGAGGTGAGGATGTGTGGGAACTCTGCAATTGCCTGTGTAACTCTGGACAGCTTTCAAAATGGACTCCTTGAAATGCTTGCACTTGCAACTACTGTAAAAATCAGCCAAAGTAATTCTTTCAGATCTGCCTTCCCTGGCCTTGAGCTTCAGTTTGTGGGACCTTGGAAAAAAAATACAGCCAAGGATTGTAGTAGCTTCTTGTTCTTGTTAAGGTACTTCTGCATTTACATGTAGACTACTTAAAACAAGGCTTTTTCATTTACCTTCTTTGTGGCAAAGGAATCCCAAAGTCAGGGTTGTGTGCATCTCAGTAGTTTCTTTCAAATCAGATCAGGAAATGTTTTTGTTGCTTTGAATTTTGAAATTTTGTTAGCACAGAGATTTCATTATATTTGAGGATAAATTACATTGCAGCTACTTCTCAGCATGGGATCATTCAATTAATGCTCTGAATTCAGGCAACTAAAATTTGGAAGTAAGTCTGCCTCGCAGTTCAGACCAAGTTAATTTCATAGTTTTGTTCATACTAGATTGATGCACATTTCTAAGGCCTAAGCAGGTTTTAGGTTCACCTTTACTTGGTTTGTGCATGGGGTTATTTGCATGTATGAAATCTGCTTAGCATATGGTCTGCTGCAAGTACCTTTAACCAACTAATATGTTCCTACATTGTTTTGGTTTGAATGATACTTGATTTCCATGTCCTGTTCATAAACTCCCCATAAAGCTGGGTATACCTGACCATGGTGAGTTCTGAAGTGAAATTGACCTTTGGAAGAGAACTTAAATATACAGGAAAAAGTTTTCCTCCAAGAGCATTGCAAGAGATGTGACAAAAGTTTTGCTCCTCTGAATATAAGAAATGAAATTAATTGGGTAAGAGAGAAGTGGTTGTGCTGGAAACTTCTACTCTGGTGGTAGAAACCTTCTGGAGGTAAAGTCTTCTGTTAGTTTGTCTATAACCACAAAAAAAACCCAGAAAACAAACCCAAACAAAGATCAAAACACCAAAAAACCAGAAGGAAATTACTTTGAGACAGTGGTCCAGGAGCGTGATCCAACTTGGAGTTGGGGAGGGATTTGTTTTTGAGTGGAATTCCGCTGTGTGTGTTTTGAGTAAATCAGGTCTTTTCTCTCTGTTTTCTGTACAGAGTGCCAAATGTTGCTGATACCAGTATTTGAAGAATGTACTGTTCACTTGCATTGAAAAATGTCATGCTTATATATCTGCTTGAAGTATTTAAATATAAATTAAATAATATGTAGTAATTAAGTAATATGTAATTCTGAGACTGCAGGAAAGGTCTGCTGATGTTTTGAAGCCTTTTTTCTTGGTAGAATTTAAAGCGGATGTAAAATTTGCAACACCTTTATTTCATCAAGTGGAAGCAGGTAGTCAGGTCATCATTCCTTTTCTACTTTGAGTTTTTATGAACTTAAATACATTTTGAATTGAGGGCTTCATGAAGCATAATGTTGGTCAGTTTATAGTACAGCAATTTGAAATGCCGAGAGTCTTTCTAGACAGCCTGAGTCAGTGCTTATGTATGTAATACTTAAAAATGAACAGGACCTGATGATTTTTAGGGTGTATACAGGTTGTATTTAAAATTGTTCAATATAAAATATCTATATTTTAATACTGCAGTTTGATAGGCTCCTACTTACTACCAGAGGAGTGTTTTTGAGCACTATGTGTAGTTCTTGCAGTTGAAGTCTGCTAATATTAGAGGAATAATCTGAGATGTGCCTGAGCAGGCTATTTTTGCATGCCTTACCCTCACACTGAGGCATGAGGCCAGTCATCATCTGTTTTCAGCCAAGAGTGCATTGTTAAGATACCAGCTTGTATTAATGCCTGATACTATCAATCTTATATATAAAAAGCAGTATCTTACTATGAAAATATTAATGATATATTTTTGAACTTGGAAAAAAGTTTTTCTAGCAGAATAGCACAAGTATCGTTCTCACTTTAAATATACTTAAGTTCTACTCTAGCAAATGTCCAGTCTTAGACACACAGTTGCTGGGACCATGAGCTGCTCATTGTGAGCAAGACTGAGCTTTACTTTTTTGGCATTTGTCTTGAAGCTACTTGGAGATCTGTCTTGGAAAGGACTAGATCACCAGTAATAACCAGTATAAGTGTTACATACCTTCTTCTTTCACTAGACTGTCTTTTTGGGAGACTCTATGTGGGTTCATATGCTAATTTGCAATTTTCTTAAATAGTTTCTAACATAGTAAAGTTTCAATGTGATATGGAGAGAGTGGTTTTGAAATCATTGTTCAAATGCCTCCTGGGTTATTTTGTTTTCCCTGCTATGTTACTGTTCCATTTTTGATATGCTGTATGATGCAATAATAATAAAAATCTGGAGAGGTATTTTTACACTTTTTTTATTCTTTTTTAATGGGGATGAGAACATGCCTCTCTTCCATGCAGGTATTAGTCTATTTCTATAATGTGCTCAGTTGTACATATAAAGAAATGTGTTATGGAAAATGCTATTGAAAGATGAGGTCTTAGTTTTTTATATTCAGACCACGGTGTCTTTTTACAGTCTAGAAGATGCATTATGAAGGCAACAAGATACAGTTTGTTGATCAGTTTTTATTTTTTTGCTAGAGGTAGTCATAATGTCTGAGTGTATGTTTATCTTGAACAAAATAGAGAAAATGGAGGATGATGATTAAGCACTGAAAATGTAATTTATTCTGTTAGACTTGTACTACAGTGTACGAATTTGTTAGTCCCTGATAGTTACAGTGCCATTAGTAGGTCAGCCCTAAATGCCAAATGTGGCATCTCACAGTGCTATGAGGGCTGTGTAGTTAATATGGTCGTCACTGCAACTCAGGCTCACATTGAAGTGAGGTTTCTTTGTAGCCATTCCTATTTCACTGACTTTTCATTTTGTTATTGAAAGTAATTTCTAAAAAAAGGTGGATGGCCTTCTTAAAAAAAAATGTTTTTCTTGCCACTTGAGTGTTTGTATGGAGGATAAGGTATTGGGCCAACTAGTTACTTTACCTTTTGTTCTTAAGCACTTTGGAACATTTTATTGTATGGGGCTTTGAGGGAGATACCTGGCAATACCGTATTTTTCCAGGGATATAATGGATGGAGAGTAGAACATTTCTTGACAACTTAAGCAGAAGATTTAGTGTATATCTTGCCTTATTTGTGGGTCCATTGGTCTCCTTGCTCAGTTCACTTTGTGCAATATATTTTATTGTGAGTGAATTAAAAGTGGCATTATAAGTACTTTTTTTGATAGCTTTTTTCGGAACATGTTTGCCTTTTAGTTTGAGATATACTTCTGTGTTTCTCTTTAAGAAGTTGACTTAAAATGTATAATTTCATATTCCAGAAAATAATTTAAGCTTTTTCAAAAGCGTTTTGCCTGATTTAGCTAAATTGCAAGCAGTGAAAATGCTGTAATGGAAGGAAAGAGATAATGTTGATCTGTGTGTATTAACATGATTGTCCTTTTTTGTTTTTGTTTTTTTCAGGAGAGAAATAGAAACAAACAATAACTATATGGAGATGTCCTGCTAGAATACAACACTAATGATGTAGACTCTGGAAATGCCTAATATGTCTAAGAAGACGTTATTAAAGCTTTTTTCTGCTTAAGGTGACATCTTTGAACACTTTAACACGAAATTGACTCTTCTTGTAATGGTTCTCATCAGTGCATCTGCCCTTATACTCTCTCACCAAACACACTTGAGAACTGTACCTTCGTCAAGCACTTTCTGTCCTGAAGCTTTTACCAGTATCTGCTGTCTTTTGTATTTATGCATCCTAGCTAAGGCACAGGAGACCGAACGAATGCAAGGATTCATTAACTCTTTGAATTTGTTAAATACTAACATTTAACCATTAGAAGTGGTTCAATGATGTGAGATTCACATTGCTTCAACTTAATTTTTTCTTTGTTGTAGTTTTTTTAATTGTCAGTTTTTAGCTATTCAACAGATTAAAAAGCAAATCATGCCATATTTAGTCCTGGAGTAAAACTCAAGTCTAAATGTTCATGTGAAAATTATTGTAGTAATCTTTTAATATGGCAAAGCAACTTTAAGCTGCAGTTTAGCCAAATGAATCGTAACAGGAAATTATAATAGAATGACATTTCCCTTGTTTCAAACTGTTTGGTGTAAGAGAATATTAATATGCAGCTTGGTGGACACCACCAGTTAATGCACATTTCTTTATTTTTTTTCTGTAAGATGTATACTGAAAAAAGTGCATTTGTCTGAGGAACTGTTTGTTTGCTACCACTCAATGAATCTCAGTTTTGAGTAAATGTACCTCAGTCTAAATCAGACTTTTTATGACCTTTATAACTACATTTAAAATAATCTTTAATTCCTATTTCTGGGTGTTTGCAAGCCTGACAGATTGCTATCATGAAAGTGAAAATTTACTCCTCTAGGTGATTCACTAGCTAAATAAACATAATTCTTGTTTAGCAAGCATATACTCTGTTTCTCAAATTTTTTTGTTTCGTTGTGCCAACGTTGAGATGTTTTTCCCCCTATTTGAAAATATTTTGAGAAAAATACTTTGGTCCATGGAGTTTACATGTTCATAACCATGTTAAGATGATTTTAGAACCATGCAACAAGAATTTTAGAACACATATTAAACGGGCCAGTTCTATACTAGTTTTTAAACTCTAAAGAGTATATCTTCTGTTTCAGTTCATATAACAACACATTCTGTCTGCTGGAAGAGAATATTGAAAAACTGTTAAGAGGGTGTATTGACTGTACAAATTACTGAACAACCTGTACCAAACTCCAGGGATAGCTTTCTCTTTTTAGAACAGCAATGTAGAAGTCAGATATCTTATAGCTTAAAATAGCAGTAGCACATATTGTTTGAACATGTTTCATGTCTTACTGTCCAACACAGATGTTTATATTGCGTTTCAGGTCCTTCATTTACAAATTTTGGCAGTCAAAGTTCTGGAGCTTAAGTAGCAAAGGTTTGTTTTGAATACAGACTATTTTGCTGACTTTTGCTTTCTCTCTTCTTAAGCCCTTTGCACTCTTTACAACCATGCAAATGCTAGAGTTCAGTGCACACTTCTTGCTCCTTATTTTAAATATTGTTTGAGACTGCAGAGTAGCAGAAATGAATCTTAATTTTTACTGCCAGTTTTCTGGAAGCTCAGAAGGGAAGCTACTCCTGTGTTTTGGAGTAAAGAAGCAATGTCACCTAAATGTTAGATGTGTAACAAATAGCAAGCGGGATAAGGGAGGGATAAGCAAAGTGCATATTGTAAGAGGAGACTCGGAGACAAAGGTTTCAAGCCCGATCCCTATGAAATTTGGCTTCAGCCCAAAAATTACTGCTTCCATGCATATCTGTTTCTTGCTGAAAGATTTTATAGCTATTTGTTTCCCTTTGTGGGCTGATTTATTCCAACTGTCACTGATCGGCTGAAGTGGCAAAGGTCAGTGTTGTGAGTCCAAAGAACGTAGTTCTTCTGTGATAAGTCGAGGCATCAGCATGTTTCTGCTTCTTTATTACAAAAATACCTTACAAAAATGCCCTGAAGTTTCCAGTTACCAGAAAGCTGATGTTGGAGTCAAGCATTCAGGAATTGATTGCATGTGCAACTCTAGTTTGCTTTCACTGCAGTATTCATATTTTTGCAGGCTTTGTTAGTATTTCCTGCCTTACCTCATGCCTCTTTTATTCTAATAGCATGAGCATTGCTCTTACATTGGATCAGGTTTATTATCAAGTGGGTTCATCACTCTGTTGCAGGCTTTGAAAACTGGGAAGATGAGACAGGATTGTGAGAGAAGGAGGTGATCACATTTAGAGAGCTGTGACAGTTCTTACACTGTTTCAGGAATGTTAGCAAATCTACAAATAGAAGAGTTTGATTGCTGATGGTGTTAGTCATGTTGCAACTGATTTGCTGACTGCTGAGAGTTTAGTATGTGCAGCTGAAATTAAAAGGAATTTTATGTGCATATAAAGTACTGTAAAAATAGTATATAACATTGTAAAATCAGCTGTGGAGTGCTGTATTAGTTAATGGACATGTGAAGCTTTTAGCCTTCAGCTTCCTTATGCACAAGTTCTTTTCCTCCAGAAGGAAAAGGAATGGTGCTTAATATCTCAAATAAATGTAGAAATGCCTTTTTTTTGGTCTGATTTTTCAATATGGTGAAGGTGTTACAATGGTTGCTTTCTAACTTGCTAATGGAGGAATCAGTGGAACCCCTTTTCTGTTCCTGGTGCCTCCTCCTTTGTGCCAGCCGTTGTTTTCCTGTGATCCAAACTGAGCCAGTTCAAGCCATTTTCTGCTGCTTTAATGGTTGGCCAGTTCTGTGTGATGTTAAGTGTTTGGAAGGGAGATGGTGGGAGGGAAAGGAAAGGGACCTGTTCTTTCAGAAGCAGGTACCCCCTGTTGAACAGGCTTAGCTGCACTACATATATAGTGCCTGAGGTTGGTGAGCCAGACATGCAGCAGAATATTTAAAAGCGGGAAAGGCTCCCCAGGGGAAAAAAACCAAAACAAATTCTGCTTTCAGTGTAAGATTTTGGTAGTGTACAAGTGAGATACAATTTTATCACACATTTAGTGATATGAGGAGGAGGGAGGAAATGCTGAGTAGTCGCCATTTTGATTGCCTCTTCCAGTCTGAGGAGGCCTGAGAATTCTCATAGAAAGTTACTGTGGAAAAGCTTGTCCTACCAACACAAGTGGGACAAACTAAAATTGTAAGAGTTTTGCTCATCTTTGAATATCTTTGACTTTGTAACATTGGCATCTTTCACGTAGTTTTTTTGATACTTGACAGAAATAATTTCTGTCAGTTGAACGCACACATTGCTGGCTTAAGGAAAACATGGGCACTGCTTATTTTGATGGACTTGGATTGGGCAAAAGTCAATATTCACAACTAGACAAATCTCACTTCTTCATGTATTTTGTTATCCTGGGCTTAATTTATGAAGTACTTGCTTCTCTACATTCTCTGTTTTCTTCTTTTTGGGTACTCTAGCAGTTTCAGTGTTGACTGTCTGCAAAATCTAGATGCAAAAGCCCCTTGCCAAAATTATTCCAGGCAAATCTATGGCACCAAACAAAAGATTATGTTGAGGTCAAGTGCAAATAATACAATATTTAGGAGGAAGTGTCTTAGATATTTTTGATTGTTTAGTCCAGGTTCTATTTTAAAGTTGTTTTCTATTTCATAGGAGAATTTGCATACTTGAAATATATTCAGAGTCACAGAATGGGTCGGGTTGGAAGGGACCCCAGTGGGGTCATCTGGTCCAACCTCCCTGCTCAAGCAGGGTCATCCTAGAAAATTCCTAAAAAAATCAGTGCATTTTTCCTAGCTGCAACTGAATTGAAGCAACAGTGTTTTAAATTCTGTAAGTAGCAGTTACCATAATTTTTCAAAATTTCTGGTGACTCTTTCACCAGAAGGATGTTTACAGACTTCATCTGATTGTAGTGCAGTGAAAATCCAGTGGAGACAGTCTTTGAATTTTCTCCAGCACTGTTTTTTAAATGAATAATTCTAGGCATTCAAATGCAAATCACCCTTTAGGAATAGATTTCCAGAGCCATTTGTACTAATTTTCCTACCATTTAGTTAAGGAAATACACAAAGATTTTCAGTGTCTTGTTTATCCTTTTGTTGTGTGAAGATCCGTATAATTTAGTGATAAATTAAGAGAGGTTAAGAGAGTGGGTTTTTTCCATCTAGGTGTAGCAAAACCTTGGTTTTGATTTTGTGGGGGTTTTTTTGGTGTATTTTGTTCGTACCATTGCAGTTTGGTGACTTAGATGAGAATTCTCTTAACAAGAGAGTTGACCATTGGATCTTACTAAATATGTTTGAAAGTTTCCTCAGAAGCAACCTGTCCACATCCTTATTTGTTCTCTTTTCCACCTGACACATTCACTGTAGTTCAGCATGGGAGAGGAAAGAATTTCTCTATGGGTCATAGGAATTCTAAGTAAATTACTTTGGCCTCATATACAAATACTAGTGTACAGCTGGCAGGCTTTCTGCAAAGCACCTGTTCTATACTGTCTCTTCTACTTTACATATTTTAATAAAGTGCATTTTAATATATGAATATGAACCTTTCAGTTCACAAATTTAAATTTGTATCTGTTCCAGGCTTTCAACAGTATTTCTCTTCTCATAATTATCATGAAGCATTCTTATTGATGATACTGTCAGTGTCCAGGGTTCTCTAAGCAAAATATTAATAATAAAATTTGCTGCTTATTAATATTAGGAGATGCATTATGTTTGTGTTATCTGTTCTTTTCTGACTTTGTCCTTCCTGCAAGTGAAAATGCAACAAACAGGAGTCAATGACCAGTTGGATGTCTTCTCCAGTCAATTTTCCTACGTATTTCACAATAAACTTGTTCTGCCACACTGCAGGCTGAGTGCAGATGGGTGGGTCTTCAAGTATCTTTCTCCAGACCTCTGTTCTTAGTTAAACACTCAAGAGACAGTGAATTTCTTACTCCTAAGTAAGCATTCCTTTCCACTTCCCTACTACCCTTTCTGTGAAAACTCCACTGGGTATGTCTGTCAGCTGTTTCCTTTGGATGCTCATAAGGGAAGCCTGGCTTTGAATGCTGTTTTCAGAATCTATAAAATATTCCTGATTTCACTTATTTCCTTCTCTAGAGAGAGGAAGTCTTCTGACTGAGTTTAGCTTGTCTCAGTCTGTCTTGTTTGCCACAATGTAAATAGAGAAATACTGCTTTTATAACTGGATTAATTCAGTCTCCTATGTGGTGTATGCCATTTTTTAAAGTTAACTCTGCAGCATTTTCATTCAGAACATGGAAACAGTATTTCATTGGAATTTAAGGATGCAGTAATTAAAATACAAAGGTCCACTTTTAAGTGTTCTTCTGAATTTTAGTGCTGGTGATAACCGAAGTGTTAACAGTGAGAGTTTATAAGCTGTTTGCGTATCCTGTGTGCATTTGCACTTGTCATCTTAATACTGAATTAACTTCCTTTGCCTGTAAAATTAGTTTGTAACTCTTGGGAAACTTAATTTTTTTTTTTTTTTTATTGTTGGTTTGAATTTCATCCACTCTGGGATACCATAACTTTTCATCTGCCTGCACAAGTTTATGTGCGTCTTGAGAATGAAGTGGGTGTTCATGTAAAATGAAACAAGATACTCTGGATCGATGACTGACTGTGTTTTAAGTTGAGATTATGGACTTCCAAATGCACAAGCTGTCTTGATTTGTGCCCTCTTATGTGAAGCATTACACTTTCATCTTGCGCTCTGAATTTATGCATCCTTTCTTTCCTGTTCTGCAAACATCTGAAAGAACCTCAGATGTTAAAAAAAGAAATCCTCCCTTTATGTGGAGTCCAGGAATAAAAATTTCCAAACTAAGCATTTGAGCAAGCTAAATGGAGGTTTAGCTTTGATTTAAGCTATTACATTTCGGTAAAGGGGTGAGATTAAAGGTTGTGGATCATTCATTATCTACTGTAATTGTATATCTACTGTTTAAAAAAAAAGCTGAAATTTTATTTTGCAAGCATTAATATATGCAGCTGCTGTTCACTGCTACCCAAGAATCCTACTGGAGTTTGCATCAGTTTGGATTAGCAGCTATGTGAAATAGGGGATGAGAGTACTGGGATCTCTTCTTCCAGAAATAAAGAGCTGTTAAATTGGTTAAAATTCAGATGTTTGTGATGTGTGACTGGAATACATTGGATGTTAAATCTATCCCTCTTATGCTAGTTACCTGGAAAACATGGCTACTAAATTCTTACCATAATTTTTTTTTTTTAACTTAAATTGGCTGCGAGTTTGTTTTCAGCTGCTTAACTGATTTGCAGCTCAGTTCTCATGAGATGCTTCACTGGGTCTTGTGAGTGTGGTGCTTCATCAGAAATGTGTAAAACTGTATTTAATTTCTTCAAGTTAATGTAATGTAATTGCTATTAACTTGATCTGTATTCCATTCGACTTCATATTTGATGATAATGCTTGGTCTTTCAGTTGTACTGATCTTCTTTAATTTGAAGAATACCACATGCAGAACAATTCAGAGAATTTTTTTAGCTACTGAAATTTATGCTTATTTTAAATGTTAATAAATAACTATCGTTATCTGCTCTTTGGGTTGCTAGTGAGTATTGATGATTTTTTTGAAAACTGAAAGTCAAAGTTGGAGACAGGAATGCTTGTCTTGGAAAGTAGATGAAATGCTGGAATACTGAAGAGGACTCAGCTGTATGGGGCAAAGGATGTTAAACAGCCAAGAGAGTGTTGTGAAGATGGGTCTTCATTCTCGTTTTCCATGTAGCTTTTCTCATACTGGAAGAATCTTTTGAACAAAGAATTAAAACTAAATACATTTGCACGGTCCGGTTGAACTCCTGAATCGGTCTGCGTGCAATGGGATTTTTGTTTTGGTTTTTTTCCCCTCATTTATCTCACATCTCTCTTCTGCTTTTTACTTCACATTATGATTTTGCTCTTGGTCTTAAATCAGTTTAAAGCCTTACCTTGCTTTCCAGTAAAAGGTTCACTGTTTCATCCTTTCTTTCAGTAAGCAAGGCTTGGAATATTAGTTGTGTTCCGAGCATTGGCTGTTCCCCTGCCCCAGGTCATTGCTTCTGCACTAGACTTAGCCAGCTGATCCCATGGGCGGTGATACTTCTATTCGTACTTAATGCTGGTTAGCTGAAGAAGTTACTCAGTTACTAGTTTATTTCTGAGAATAATAGTTGGAGCAGCCTATAGCGATGAGTTGCATCATTTTTATTCTCATACTGATTAAATGACAAGACAATGAAATGCGAGCTTTACATTAAAAAATACTGAGATTTTCCCACACACTTTGTGGCTTAACTCTCTTGCACGTTCTATTTAGTTTTCTCTGTGCCAAATCTGTCTTAATGGTGTTCAAGACTTTTTAGATGGACTGAAAAAGTTTGTTAAACACGGCTTTTCTGCAGCATTCCACCACGATGGAGTTTCTCACTTGGTGTCTATCTTTAAGAGTAAGGTTGCGACCGAGGAACTTAAATCTCGTTCAGTGAACCTGCCTGCTTTGTCTACAACAGAAAATTCTCTTGGAAGGACACCATGACTTTCTGCCTTCTTGTGATGTTTTTCTTCCATTCCTTGCAATTCAATTAATCATACCTATGGTATGTAAAAGAACAATGAGCTGTTGGTTTATTTGGTTGAAACAAGTGGGAGGGAAATCTTTCCAAAAAATGGAAAACAGGTGAATTGTATGGTATTTTCAACTATAGGGAGAAAATACACCAACAAAACCTAAGGTAAAAGGAAATGGAGGAAATGCTGTCCAGATGTACAGTTTTACTACACGTTTGTATGTAGGTTCAGTATGGAACTAAGTTTCTCTTAGGCTTTTTGGGTATATTTGGTGCTTGTTGGGGTCTTTTCATAATTGAAGGAGTTTCTGATCTTAAACCTACAGTTCTAATGATTGCTAAGAATAAAAATCTGAGGGTTTTTTTTTTCACTGGGAAGAAATTGAAATTTTACTTTATTTTTAGAGTTGGAAGGTACTTTTCCTTCCCTCCCTCTCCATCTTCAAATCCCTCAGAAAGACCTACCAGCAGTGCAGGAAAAAGTTTGTGTAATGCAAGCAAGTGAACAATTAATTGTGAGTTTGTGAGCTCAGGAGCAATCCACCAGCCCACAAAGAGGTGCGCAAAGAGAAGCGTCCGGCTGAGGCGCTGCTGCCTGTGTGACCCTGGAAGATAACACAGCTCATTTTGCAAGGTAAGCCTGCTGTGAAAGGAGACTTGGAGCAGGTTACTCCTATGTCAGATCTCTGATCAAATAACTTGCTGGTTTTTTACAATTGTTTTCTCAAAAGTTAAGGTACCACTGAGGCACAGACACTAGAGACCCCAAGTGAGACCATCCCTGCTGCAGAGTATTTTCTTTTCCTGAGCAATGGGAGAAAAAAAGCACCCTCTGAGTACAGATTGGCAATTAATGATTTGATGAAGCACTGAGATAATGGTGTGCTGGCCTGCCCAGAACTGAATAGCTGCATACTGTGCTGCGCTTTTAAGTCATTCAGTGTGATAAGATTTATTTAAATAAATTAGCTAATTTTTCTTTAATTTTGGCATGAAAATACTGCTAGAGAAAGAAAAATTGATATTCACTTGGCAGTCAAAAGATAATCTTGAATAAATAATCTTGAATATCTAATAATCTTGATATTTAAAATATTTCTGCAAACACTGGCGTGCACAAATTTCTCCTCTTTGTATTTTTTGAGAAAGATCCTCAACTAGAATGCACAAATGTAATACAGTAATTCCTATATTTATACTTAGTCAACCATCAGCAGGCATAAACTCATCTATATTTAACTGATAATATAATAATCCTATTATAATAAATCACATTTTCTACAGGAGAGTTGAAGGACATGCAAAGGATGAGATGCTTTAGACTTCACAAATGGATGTCACTGGACTTAAAGCCTATAAATAAGACAGACTGAGGAAATGGGGATAGTTGAAAGAAGAGTGTACTGACAGCAAATATTTTTTATTTGTGTGTGTGTGTAACAGGAAAAGGGTTAATTAGAAGTCAGTAGTGGTGGGATACATGGAAATCCTAGGGAAAGGACCATGAAGATAGAGAAGTATTAGGGACTGAAAAGGGTTTAATGAGGTACAGGGTGAATCAATGATAGAGAATGCACAGAAATGGCTGCAAAGGGGTCTTGAAGTAAAGTTGTTGATAATAATTAAGCATTTTTGAGTCTAGAGTTTGATCTGGGAGAAAACAATTGTAGTACAAGTCTTCTATCACACGAGTCAGAGGGAAGAGGTGGAAATATGGGAGCATGCTCCCAGGATGGCTGCAGTTCTCTGCTGGTTGCAACTTTCCGCACAAAGGTAAGAGCTTGACCTCGAATCACTCCTGCCTGAGGAAGGAAGTCAAAGGGGAAACATCCAGGTTGGTAAGTAATTTACCCTCTAATCTGCTAGCAAAATTTAAAGAAGGATGAGATCTGTGCAGCTTTTCAAAGAGAAGACCTGCTGAGTCTTAAGAGAGACTATGCCTCTGAGTATGAAGTTTTTCAGGAGAGGTTTAAGATTAAGTTTTAGCCTTCCCCTGTCATCTGGCTCACATCATGAATAATAAAAGACTCGTTGGCTGATTTGGATCCAGTTTTGTAGGTCTCCTGTATGGAATCTGTATGGAATGCTCTGATACTGCAGAGTTTTGGGGCCATGTTCATTTTCATCACAAAGCTTCACAGACTCATGATGAGCCCAAAGTCCTTGGCCAGTAATGTCACAATGACTAATATCTGATACAGATCAAATTAAAATCTTCTTGTAATGTTAACACAAAAAAGCACACCTGTATAGGAGTCTTCTACCTCAATAATTAAAGAAATGTACCAGAATATTGGAATGCAAAAAAGATGTATTAAATTGCACAGAGTACATTGTTTCCATGATTCTTTCTAAATCAAATTACTTTAAACACTTCTTTGTTACTTAGTGTTCATAACATTGTGCTCAAAAAAGATTACAAAAATAGATACATGAAATATGTAAATAAAACTGAATTTCTTTCCTTTTTTTTTTTTTTTCCTGAACTGGGATCCAAAAAGTATGAAAAGATATTTCAGTCCTAGGTTTTAACAAGTTCAGGAGGTTTGTTGCAAAAATATTTTAAAAACTTTAACTCAACAAGTTTTGCATGTTTTTTTGCAATCAGTATGAATGGATATGACAGTTGGACCAAAAATCTGGCTTATCTGATATCCTGCCTCTGACCACAACCAATTGTGAGCACATGAAGAGCAATGTGGGAGCAAGGAAAGTAGCAGCTACCTCCAGCATGCTCACCTAACCTCCAGTTTGCTGAGACTTTCTAAATCAAGACTCTTCCTGGATTTTTAGTTCATTGAATTGTTTCAGTTGCTTTATGGTTTGTGGATGACATAAATAGCTCAACGCAACTTGAACAGACTCAGAAAACCTTTAAACGAAGGAAAATTCTGTAGCAAAACAAAATTTAAAAAAAAATTGTTATATCTTCTGCAGTAGCAATATGATTCACTTGAGAGCAAAGAGCAAAACAGTCCCTTGAGAATTCTCTCAAAAGGACAAAGTTAAGCGTAGATTGTCTCTGTTAAAAAGAAACTTCAACCAAATATGAATAATTATCAAGATGATAAATGGAATGTTCTTCTACAGGCAAAATGGCATTTACTTTGCAAAGTTAAATCTAGGCTGCACTTGATAGAAATGTGGTTGGAAAGTTTCTGTTACTAGGTGTGTCTAGAAGGGCTATCCACAGACTTTTCACACTCGATTTTCCCTTGGAAAAATACCTCGCAACTCTAGCAATATTACCTTTGGAGCATTTGGTCAAAGTTTCCATCTTTATATGTGTTTGGTATTACAGAGGAAGCATTCTAAAGCAACCTACAGGAGACTAAATATAGGCGTTAGATGGGGGCAGGTGCTGCACTCCCACTGAATCAAGTGCTTCTGTCCCTGTACAAAGACAAAATGTACTTGATGTAAGGTTTGTTACTGGTTTGGGTTTGTTCTTCCCTATAGACTTCTTCCCTTGTGTTCATGTTGGGGCCTCTGCATATTGGTGTAGGAAAACCTACTCCCAGGTGAAAATTGGGTCCTCTGCTTTTAGCTGAAAAGTAATTACTTGAGAAAATACTTTCTGCAATAAAGTAAAAGTGCTTAGGAATCCAGATTTTCCTTCCAGGAACTTCTGTTCCCAGAGCAGGGGTGAGATGCTGCTGGATATTACATCTTATATTCCACAGATTATAACCTGAGTATTCGGGTTTCTTTTTTCTTTTCTTCAGCTCAGGCTAGAGCCCTTTTGTAGGACACTGAATTTCAAGTGTACCATAATTTACACAGAGCTCAGGTTATTTTAATGCCAATATAGAGAGTTTATTGTTCATGAAAGAGTGACAGCTAGGATGGAAAAAGTCCTTTTTATACATTGATTGTCACCTGTGCAAGCGCTCATCTAGTTGTCAGCTGTGTTAGGCACCTCTGCTGCCTGTGTGCCCACCTGTGCTGCAGAGTCCTGGGCCAGAGCTTCGCTACTTGAATTGCTCTCAATCAGACTTAACCAGCTCAGCAGCAGCCCTGGACTGCTGCAGATTTCTCTCTCACAGCTGGATCACATCCGGAGAGTTCAAAGAAGGATCAGTTCAAATCCACTGGGTGAGCAAACAAAAGATACACCTGATATAGCAGGTGCATCTGCAATGGGGTGAAATGAGAAGATTTCCCTTAAATTCATGGATTCAGCACTACAGAAAAGGAGGGGACAGGGTTTTTGGTGCCTCAGAGTTTCTGTAGAACAGCAAGCATCCTTTAATCTTCATGCCTTGGTTTCATGTCAGTAATGTGGGCTCTCCTTGATCTAGAAGGGGTTAGGGAATAAATTAACCATGCAAACACTGTTAAGTTTAACAAACTTCTTTTGTTTCAGGCTTTCTGACACTTAGTTGATCCCAAGTCAGGATAATTATTCCAGCTCTGTAGGCAGAGTCTGGACTAAATGCAAGAGGAGCTTTGGGAGGTTGTGTTCTCTCCTCTATCTAAAAAAGCACAGAGAATGGGCTTGATCACTGCTCACTTTAACTAATTGTATTCCTCTTATACTCCCTTGCTTTCCAGCATCTAATATATAGAAGTGACAGGTTTAAGTGTGCCAAATGGTTTTTGGTTTTTGTTTTTTGGGTTTTTTTTTGCTTTGTGATATCATCAATTCTTGTATGAAAATTGCTCTTTCCAAGCCTGCCAGTCAGGAAAGTAATACAAGTAATGCCAGTAAACCAGGAAGTTTGTAGCATTTGGGCCCAACTCAAGGAAATGAAGATGCATCTTATTACAAACACGAGTGGAACATAATTTTATCTGGATGGTGTGTAATACATAGATCACTCTTATAACTGTGTATTTGACAACACAAAGTTCCTTAGGAGGAATCATTCTTTAATGTTTTTTGGACATTCTGCTAAGCTTTTTTCCCTGATACTTGTTTATAGTATCTGCCTCTAAGAAGCTGATTAAGAAATTTGTACTTGCAATCTAGGTAAGACCGGTCTGACATTCAGTGGGTATGGACTTTTATAGCAAAGAACCATGACTGTAAGCTGAAGGCATTTCAGAGGTTTGAAATGTAGAGCTGTCTGAATATTATTTGGGCAGATTTCACTTGGAATATTTCAAAAGCCCTTTCAGATTTTTTTTTGTCAAATTAGGATGGTGTATCTCCAAGCTACATCTGGGATCTTAGAAGTATTATCTATATTTGGAGGGGTAGAATTTAATGTGTGAGCCCTAGCCTAGCAAAATGAGAGCAAAGCCATTTCATGCTAAGAGGTTGTTAGTAATAAATTAGAGTGCTTGTACTTTACAAAAAATAAACTAGACTTCCTTCCTGTAGGTGAATTAACCTACCATCATAGTAAAAACATGCTGGTAAAAAGTAAAAAGAGAAGAACAGTTGAAATCTAGAGGATGTTTTGCACTGGCAAAAATATGAGAAGACTGGAAATGTGAGGGGTTTCAGCATGTTTCCTGGAGGAAGGTGATTGAGGTAGATGCAGTGGGTATAACCTGTAGGCAGAATTAGGCTGTAGGTGTTAATGATACCCTGGCAGTTTGAGGAGAGGCTGTCTCTCACCAGTTTAAATGCATCCTGTGTGAAAGGTGGATGCGCACGGTGTGGGACATGCAGCGATGTCAGCTTTCACCGCCACATGAGTGAGATGACTTTTAAGTGGGTACATCTATGGTTGGTGTAGACAGGGCGCCACAAATGCACCAAGAACTCTGCTGTGGAGAACCAATAGAGAAGGGTTATGGCTGGTCCTGGGCGTGACAGAAGCTGCTTAATTTAGAACCATGAGAACATCCCTGTGTGCGAGGGATAAATATAGCTCCCAGCTTGGGAGGCATCGGGTTCGGAGCGGAAAGAAGACAGAGGCAATTGAGACAAATTCTGTGACTAGTATGGAAATATTTCTGCTGTCATTCCATTAACCTCAGGCACCAAATTACTTTCAGGAAGCACTGAGGGACTGTCACTTGGCAGTGTGTGTTTCTGCCAGGCAGCCACGGAGAGGGGAGCACTGCTGGGGGGGAGGTCCCTCCTCAGCTGCCTCCCCCCACACACTCTGTGCCTGGGAGGTGCTTCCACAGACTGGAAAGTGAAGTACTGAAGCATTTTGCTTTTCTCTTAAATTTACACCTCTGTATTTCAACCGAGCACTGCAGATTTTTATCATCCTCCCTTTTTGTACATTTCTAAGAATAAATTATAATCCTTCAGAGTTCTTTATTCTTTAAGTGTGGGAGGGCAGATCCTGGGGTCTGGTTCTGCTTCTTTTGTGTGACCTGTTGACTTTTGTGGCTTGGAGTTAGGCCCCTGATGGAGTATTTGTTGCTAAGCTTCCTACCAGGATGCTGAGAGGCAGACAAGTCGTTGTCAGCTGTGTGGCCAGACACCCTGATATTGCTGCTTCGCTACTCACCTGTGCCAGGTAATGACCATTATCTGTCTCTTGGGCCTGGCAAAGAGCAATCCAGAATGCTTGCCAGAAGCAGTACAGCTCTCCAGCTTGGTTAATGGGTTGTGGAGTATTTTTTGTTTTAGGAGAAACGTATTCTGTTTCTACAACTGTTCCCATAGCTTTGAAATATTTGTTACAGTTGTTTTGTTACAAATACAGTTGTTTCATGCAAAGTGGTCTGGTGTTAGAGTCAAAATCCATACCTCTGCAGTTGAATCCAGATCTACCCAAAGCTGATTACAAAGATGATAAACCAGTCATAAACATTTTTTCATGATGCTACGTGTAGCTGCCATGCAGGCATGAAGAGATGTTACTATTCCAGACCTGATGAGCAGGCATTGAATTGCACTTTGAGAAATTTGCTTTTGGATGAAGGTGTCTTTGACTCTTTAGAGCTGGCATGCTGTGTGAGGTGTGAAAATACAAGATAGTGAAAATACGAGATGTTCCTCAGACGACTGACTGAGGAAGGAAAAACTGTTTTTTAAAAAAAATCACAAATATAATGAAACTTCTGAGACATGACAGCAGAGGGAGCCATTGAGATTTGGTTTATTTGGTTCTATTTTAAAGGGGGGAAAAAAGGGACTTCAAGTTACAGAGCACTTTTCCCCTTCACATTTAATTGAATTAGAATGTGGGGGGCGAGGGGGGAAATCCATGCTGGTTCAATACATTTTACACTAGTGCCACTTGTGGTATTGAGATGCTTCCAGATATTTGATTATTGTAGTGTTCTGGACGCCTTCCTAAAGAAGTTCTGTGCAGCATGTGTCAAATGCATGAAGTCTCCACCAGAATGTGGCGTGTTGTTTTTTAAAATCTGTGCTCTGAATCCATGTTATTTTTAATCTGTATTTATTACTGGCCTCATTTTTTATGTCTGCTGATATTTCTTTCTACTGTTTTGTGTTTATTTCAGTCTGTATATTCCCATATGTTTGCACAGTGCCTGAAGCTGTGTGGGCTTTGCAAGAACGTTAACAGAAGTTCCCAAAAGAAAGCTATGTGTGCACAAAATGTGTTTCCGTATTTTCAGAAATCTTGTTAACAGATAGGCTGGCGCAATTGGCTAAGAAGAAAAAAGAGTTTAAATTCTTGTTATTGACTCTCCCCCTTACCTGCTAGAAACCACAACAAAAAAAATGATAGCTCACCGTGCTACACGGTGTCGCCACAAACACTGTGGCACGTGGTCCCTGAATCAAATGGTGCAGCACAAACTGTGGTGTGGGAGGAGAAAGTGGAGGGGGGAAGATGAAGTGAGCTGCCTACAGCAGATCGATGCCGGTTTAGATTTTACTCCAGGCATCATAGTTGCTGTAAAACAGAGCTAGGTGATAATGTTTGCATTAGCACCATTATTTGCCACACTTACTGCATTTATTTTGCATCAGGACTCTGCTATCATGCAATACCTGATACCTAATTTTGAACAGCAGCAGTAAGAGTTTCACACTACCCTTCATGAAGATTCCCAAAAAGTTACAGCCTGAATGCCCATCAGTCTTTAAAAGTACCTATCCTTCTTCAGTTCACAGGTGTGGTGGGGTTTTTTGTGTTTTGCCTTTTTTTTTTGTTTGTTTTTGTGGTTGGTTTTATTTTGGGGGTTTTTTGTGGGTTTTTTTGGTTTGTTTTTTGGGTTTTGGGGTGGGGTTTTTGTTTGTTTTTGTTGGGTTTTTTGGTTTTGTTTTTTTTGGTGAAAACATATAAGATGCAATGCTAATTTAATGTTTGAACACTCCTCATGTACTTGAGAAGAGATTTTATTTTCATTCTTATCTTAGTATCTCACCTTCACAGTCATTCTGGTATACTTCTAGAGCCGCTGAATACTTGTTGACAAACACGGATATCAGAATGGCTCTTGGACCTCAACACACTTCTTTTTTTAACATTTGCCAATGTGGGCAGAGAGCATGCAGATTTGTCTTGTTATCAAAGGATGCTGAAGGTTTTCGGTTTTGGATATGAAGAGTAGAAATTGCTATGTCCTTTAAATGATGGTTCATAGCCATTTTTTCCCTGCACAAAATTCTGCATGAATCTGTCAGAGTTCAGTGCAGTTTATTTCTCTAATAGAGATAGATTTAACTGGAGGTTATTAGTCATCTGTGGAAAGAGATTTAGCTGAAGACAAAAATGTGCTTGGAACCAAAGGCTATGTTCTCAGTTTAGCAAACCTAGACTCTTATAAATACAAATGAAAATGAGAGTCCTGAGACTAAATGCAAATAGAAGTGAGACTCCATGGACATCCTAGAAGCCCTAACTGCAGCTAGACAGATTGATATTGTTTTCATGCTAGCATTGCTGCTTCTATACCACCTGTAGAACTAAATGTATCATGAGCAGGGACAGTTTTGCTGACCCCATCACTTCTGTGTAATGGCCACCTCCCGGTATGTCAGTGCTGACACTAGTCCCAAAACACAGAAAACCTGATGGTAAACTAAGCTGCCAGAGGTTTTATAAATAATGTGAGCTCTTTGAAGTGCATTGTGTATTCAAATCTGCTGTTTGCAACTTCCAGGTCCATGGAAAGCCTTTGTGCAGTAGACGAGATGAAGTATGAGCTGCTGCACAGAGGTGGTATGAAAAGAGGAGGGTTTTGAAGTCTTCTGCTTGCTGGTCTTAGAGAGTCCCTCTACCTGGGTTGCTCTTAGAGTAACCTGTGCCTCTGTGGTGCTCTGATGTGTTGCATCTGCATCAGGGCAGCCAAGGTCCTGCTTATACCAGTTTCTGAGGTGCATTCAACCTCTTCCCTCTTCCCTTGATAAGGTTAACTTCTCTGATGGCTGCTAATTGAGGTAAAAGATCTGCAGGAAGGGAAGAAATTAATACTTGCCATCAGGATTCCAATCAATTAATGAGATGTGTTTTGTTTGGTATGATCCTGCAATATTTCTGTACTCAGAAAAAATGATTGCTTTCTTTAGACAGAAATAATAAAAATTATTCTTGTTTTGATGGATCTATTAGTCCTTGGTCTAAACAGCAAAATGATGCTTCCAGGAAGAACTCTGTACATATAGATAGAGCTCTTAAAAGAAAACAGACAATTAAAAGCAAGATTCTTGGCATTTATAAAATCTTAGGTTACTATAAGTACGGCACTGACTTAAAAATAAAAGCACAGTCTTACTTTTTACCTGGATTTGGATATTTCCTCTGAAATTGAAACATAAAAACATGGACTTGTTCTTGCTTTTGAATTTTTTAAAAAATTGAATTAATAATTAGTATCTTGAGATTAAGGCTTATCAAAATTTAGAGTAAAGAAGGATGAGTATTCTCTTCATTTTTTTAATTCAATAACTGCCACAGCAGTAACTTGATGGAATTTTGCATTGGACAGCAAGGAAGGAACAGTAAACTCCTGTCCTTTTAAAGACTGCTCCTTCTGAAATCTAATAGCAACAATTTCTCTGTTCTAGCAGATTTTCCACTGTTGTTCACTCAAACGGGTGTGCAAATTCTGGGGACATTAGTTTTTAGGTTAAAGAAATAGTAATTTTTTTTAACTGCACCCTAAGACCCTTTTGAATAAAAATTAAAATTTTACATTATATATAGTAATTACATTTTAAATCCTGTTATGCCAGCTAGTTCTTGAATTGAGATTATCAATGTTTTACTTAAATGTATAATGCCTGAATTTAAAGTATCATTTAAGAAGTGTATTTTATTTTTTCAGAAGGTCACTGAGACCTTTTATGAGTCATTACAGATATTCCTAATCTCCTTTATATTTTTATTTTGAAAATTTTCTAATGTTAATAAAATTACGTTTGCAAAACAAGAACTCTTTTTTTTTTCTTTAATCTTATATTGTATGTTTATGGCACGAGAGAGTGCTTTCAACTAAAACAACCTTCATGCCATCCTTATGGTTTTTCACTCTTGCTTCCACTCATTTATTCAAATTATCCATTTGTTGCTGGAAAGTTGGCCATGTTAGTGTCTTCCTAGAAAAATGATGGCCATTGTTCTTTGTTTATGAACGCTTACAGTTGATTTGAAACAGCTCCTGAGTTTAAAGTGCAGAAATCTACTAATCTGGGGTTATAGGAACTTGCAATTAATTTAAACATGGAAGTTAAAAAAGAAGTAAAAGAATGAGGAGAAAAGAAGGCTGAGGACTTTGGATTACTGTTTTTAACAATGTTTGGGTCAATGTACAAGTTTCCAGTATGTGGGATATCAACCTATCTTTAACTTCAGGAGTTTCTTTGCTATCATTCTTTCTTTTCTGCAATCTAATAATGACATTCTTAATTCCTAGACACAGCATCAAACGAAAGCTGGGGCACCCTGGCATATCTGTCCATTGTAATTACTTTCTTAAGTGTCTTTTGTTTTAGTGACGGGTTGACCTTCTGAAGTTCCAGCTGTCATGTAGTAATATACATGACAACATGGTATTATTAAATACCATAGCAACCTTCACCTTCCCAAATATATTTGTCCTTCTGTATTGCCATTCACATGTCTGGATAGTTCTCAGTTATGGATGCTGAAATAATGAAGTAGATGCGGAAACTCTGTCACCTCTTGCAAATGTAATGTCTGACCTTTATAGCTGTACTGTGCCTCTGGGGACCAGAAATAAACAACTCATCTTGTTGGCACTTCTATTCCTGTGGGAAGATGTACACTCATGAGATCATCAGGTTGAAGTCACTCTATGAACTTTGACTACTTAACTGCTTATTAGGAAAGCATTAAAAAGAAACGACAAACCTAACAAACAACAGAGCAAGCTAGCTTGTGCCTGTGTTCGTTTGGAATAATATTGTTTGGTGTCATGCATGGAAGTACCAGCCCACTGCACAGTATGGTCCCTCATGGGAGCAGTCTCTGCTCTGTAAACTGTGGTCACTTATTGTGGATATTGAGCTGTGGCTGGCTGTTAACTGTTTGAGATAGATCTTCAAGCCTGAAATAGAATGTTCCTCTGATGACTGGAGACCTGTGTTGCTCCTCAGGAAGGCTGAGATCTCCCCTGTGCCAGTAATATCAAAGGTTGCTGATGGCTGCAACTAATTTTTTACATTATGCAACTTTAATGCTATTAAAGGAGGCTGATTGTTACTTCAGTGGCAGTTGAATGAAGTTTGGATCTGTTCACTCTCTCTGAGTCTACTATTAGTTCATTATTGAAATATTAGCTTGTTACCAAGTTCGTATTAATTTGATTCATTCTGCCTTCAAAGAATTATGATTGATTTTTTTTTTTTTTTTTTTTTTTTTTTTTTTTTTTTTTTGCAACTGGATAATTTTATGACCATCTGTACATATAAAACAATGTGTAGGAATGAAGTTCTCAGCTAAATGGTTTTCCATTGGCCAAGCACAACATGATATTATTTACCTTCAGAAATTTATTTTCTTCCTCTGCTTAACTACAAACAGTAGATCTAAACCAGTAACTACTGAGGAGTTTATCATGCATCTGATGTTAGTTATTACTGTTATGCTTGTAGTGAGAGATATCTCATATTGTTTACTTGAAAAAGGATATGGATAATATGCAGTTAGGATGGCTGCTTCCTAAATACTTTAACCAGGGACCTTTTACTAGTATAGTAAAACAATACTTTCCAAAAAGTGGGATAGAAGATCTCTAGTAAATTGTGTCACATTAGATATCAGGTTATGTGGTCCAATGGACAGAGTAGGAGTTGAAGTGTCATGAGATGATGGTTTTACACTAGATTTGACATGGCATTATTACTTCACCATTTTAGGCCTTAGATTCTGAATGGGAGTAGCAATACCTCACAGTTTGGGGAGTGAGTTGATCCTTCTGAATGAAAAGTGTTAGAAATAAATAATCAACCGATAATCCACACTTGTCATGATGCTGATAAGGGTGTTAAAGAGTAATGTACTTAATCTAGAAAAGCCTTTTTAGTGTTTATTACACTTTTGAAACATAGAATGTAGTCTTGTTTTTCTATTAGGTATAGAGCTTTGGAGCCTGCGTGGGCAACAAATGAGACAGTACTCTCCATTACACCCACAATGTCTCCCAAAGTTACAAGAAGAAAAAGAAACTTCAGAAAGGAGAAGGAAAAAACATATTTTCACTCTTTCAAGTTTATAGTATTTGGAATATGGAAGAAAATGTCTGAGTTCCAAAGCATGTTATTTACCACACTCAAATTGGAGCTCAGGGGAACTTCAGAGGATGAAGTGCTTAAAATATTATTCAACAGAAAGTGTAATAAAAAAATTAAAGATTAAAAGTTAGTCACAAATAATCAGAAAAACAAGGTTTTCCCCCAAAGCATATCTTTAAATATTAACTACACTAACTTTTGATCTTCACACTTAATTCAAATTCAGGATAGATTCCAGACCCAAACTGAAAGAAAATGCTGATATTTTTCCCCCCTCATTTGCAAGATCTCTGCTCAATGCCATATTGCTTGTTTACTTCTCTGTGATGCTCCATTTATCTAGTTATGTTCTATAACACATATGCTTTAATATTTTATCATGGGAGCTGGGCTCCTGGGCAAAGAGAAGGCTTCATCTCTTGAGATTGCCTAGATCATAGGCCAAAAAACTAAGCCATAGACGTGCTTTCCTCTGACTTGAATGTGAATGAATACTTCAGATTTCATTTTGGCATCAACTACCCACTCTACATGCTGCATGCTCTGTTTCCCTTGCTCACTCTCTGGCTGTCGATCTATCAGTGTTGATTTCAGCTCTTGGGTTTTCCCCTTCCCTCTTCACTTTCACTTCTCCAAAATCACTGGAAATCCCACCTGCTGTCATTTTATTTTCCAGTTCTCTGCTAGGCCATTTCCTGTCCTGCATCTCTCCCTTGTACTCCCTGCAAGCAACTCCCATTATCTCCCGATAATTTCTTCCTAGTTCCTAGCTGTGATAATACTGACTTTGACTACATGTCCTTTTTCCAAATCCAGACTAATTTAGGCTTTTATTCAGAGACTGGTGTTATTTCTATACTTCCAAACTTACTCTCTGTTGTCAGACCTTCTTCTTCCCAGTTACTCCCATCCCACGTATGATATCTCTTCATGAATGGCCAACCATTAATTGAAGTTCCCAAAGGGTCTATATTTTTAATCTTTGCATTTATATAAATACAAAAGTTTTATTTTATGCATTCACATATATATATATAAGGATAAATATAATATATTAAAAGAAGACAAACTATCCTTTCTGTTATAAATTCACAGATCCACTTCCCATTTTTGTCTTCAAGGCAAGTCTGCTTTCCTACTTCCTTCAGACCTATAAAAGGCAGTATATTTTTGGGTATTGTCTTTGCCTCTCCTGCATCTTACAGCCAATTGCTGCAGTTTTTTTCTGGTATTTCCAATCCAATTGTGCTGGTAACATTTTTTCTGATTTTCTGTGTCACGTATTATCTATTTTGGCTGGGAATTGCTGCCTTATTTTATTCAAATATGCAGGACACAGTTTTCAACTTTGTCAAGATTTTTTTCTTCCCCCAGGCCATTGCTAAGACTTTATCACTTCTTTAGCACATTGCACACAAACTTCGTTTCACAGCTTCTTCCCAGCCAACCCACAACTTCTTCCACTGTGATGGTACCAACTTCTTCCTCTGAAGTAACCTAAGGTGCCAATTTCTTTCTGTCTTTTAATTTTCTTAAAAATACCATCACTCTCTTTTCATACTGCCATCTTACCTCTGTACCCTCTTTCAAAATCTGTATTTTCTCTCTGCCTTTTTACAATATTGTTAGGTGATGTGAGCAGAAAGGCTGATGCTGACCAGAGGCAGGTAGCTCAACTCTTTGTCATCCGCCCACCATGACGTGAGGTTCAGCTGGCTTTTATACTGCTGCCCAGTTTAAAGGAGTCATCCTTAAGTAGTGCCTGCTGCCCATGGCAAAGAATGAGGGCAGCTCGCTGCATTCTGTGATGTGAATCACACAGGCAGCTCAGAGAAACTTCTTGCTATCACTGCCAGGATGATACCTCCACTTATGACTTCATGGTAACTTTTTCAGTTATCTTAGAAACTTTGTACATTCCTATATTGTCCTGCTGCTAAAAGGAGTCCTGCTCCATAACCTAGTCTCCTAGATCTTGTCATAGCATGAATAATACAGATGTGTCAATTTACAGATTAAAGTTTATAGGGTTGTAGTTTACAGATTAATGATTACAGAACAAAGATTTGATTGGTTTTTTGTTTGTTTCCTAAGGCACAATCTTGTTCTATTGAAAAATTCTGAAGACTCATTAAATCACAAAATCTACATTATTTCCTAAAAGAACATCACTGCCTTGGCAGTAAATTGCATGCTATTATTGCTATTATTATTATTTGGTTCTATCTACAGAGTTTAATTTTTAATTGAAAAATTTTAACCAGTTCTAGACCTGTGAAAGGTGTTCTGCTTTTTGGGCTGATACCTGAGTTTTCAGAACTGAACATTTTTCCTTCTCATCAGTTAATCCTAAAGAAATTCACAGGAAAACTCACTGCTGGTGTTCCAATCTGTATTGATCAGCTGACCCACCCCACCCTTTGGCCAGGGAAAATGAAAAGATACTTGCACTGTAAATTTTTTGTGTAAACTACATAGCACTTTGGCACTCAGAGGGGTGCCAGGAAGGTTTGTTGAGGTCTGTGCACGTATTGCTGTGGTGTGTCACTGAAGACTCCTCTGGATTTAATGGAAAACCTAAACTGACTAGCGAGAGGAAGAAAATGTTGTGGTGTATTGACTTTGCATTGTACTTTTCTTTTTGTTTCTTCTTTTGATTGCATAGATTAACTGTCCAAAAAAAAGTATTATCCAACGGGTCAGTGCTTTTTAAATGTCACCTGTAGATTCCCACCAGAGCCAATGGAAGTTTTTTCATTGTCTTTAACAAAGGAGCATTTAAGACTTGATTTTTCTTGTGGAAAGGTGAATCCTTTCAAAAAGGGAGTAATAATATCAATCAGTGCTGCTGATGCTGCTGGTGGAAGGGGATGTGCTTTCCAAGCTTGTGGTGTCTCCAGGTGAGCACATGTGCCTTGCTGCAGCCTTGGATCTTGCAAATGCCTTACTTCCAGCCTTAACACTTCATGATTAAAAATACTGCTAATGTTTCATTTCTCTTTTTTAGAATGGAATGTGTACCTTTCTGTTTGCCGGCAGGTGGCAGTGGTGTAGGAGTGTTAAGCATGACCAGCAAAAAACCCAAGGGCTTTGCTACGGCTGTTTTCCGGCTGCTGTATACTCGGTCTCTTCCAGCTGCGAGGGGATTATAAGCCTTTTCTCCTTGGTCTGCATAAGTTGATTCATCTCATCAGCACTTTCTGATCAATTGATACATTTTTGAAAGCGTGTTTTTGGCAGTTGCTTTCTAGTGTGTGAAATGATACCATCTTGGGTATTGATGAACATGGATGCTAATGAAATAAACAGAAGCACTTTTTACATGGCCCTTCCCTAGTGACACAGGAGCACTGAGCATCTTCAAGCCTTTTTTCCTCTTACAAATGGCCAGGTGAACATTTTCTGATTTGTATATTTGTCTTCTTAAAAATGTGTTTGCATCACAATGCAGGATTTGAAATCGACTTATTTTGGTAACTTTTAATTTCTAAGGAAGTGTTGCTCTGCATTTATCAGGAGTGCTTTTATTGGGGGGAGATATAATGAGCTGTTAACCCCTTGCTTGCATGAGTGGATATGGGTCTTGCTTCCATCTGCAGTCCTGACTCCAGAGCCTCCTCCCACTCAGGTCAGGGCTGGAGGGGTGCCCGTTTCCACAGTGTGCTCTGCTGATGAGTCATGCCTTCCAATACACAGATGCAGAAGGTAAGTGTGTGTTTTGGTTTGACACTGAACCCCCTGCTCAACTGCTCTCTGAACCTGAATATACCTGCACTCTACAAGTTTACTGATTTTTGTATGTTAATTAAAAACAAATAAAATGCATTCAATGCAGGGCCAGAATTGTTTTCCTTTTGCATGTGCCAGGCATCCCACTACCTTTTTTGTGCTTGAGCATTTTCAGGAGTCAGAATATTGAGTGTTTCTCTGCTTATGTCCCTGACAGCGGGATGATGCCTTAAGAGGCCTCCTAGAAACAGAGACTAGGCAGGAGTAAGGGAATAAAAGTAGGTATTTCTTTGAAAGGCCTTCAGAGGTACCCCCTGGGGAGCCAGAGGCTTTTGCCAACATGGACCCCAAGATGGACGAGAGGTCACGAGTTCTTCACACTTTTATAGGTTTGGTTCATTTGCATATCAGAGTTAGTTCTCCAATTAAAGCTTCAGTTTAATGATGTAATTCCCCTCAGCTTGCTCCCCTCCCAAAGGCTTTTGGTTTATACTTTTTGGGCCTAGGATGGTCTGAGTGTCCTTGAAGGGCAGGCTTTGTTATGTCTACCTAGCACGAGAGAGCAGAAGTTAACAGGCTACAAGAAACTTCAGAGTTACACACTAAGCAGTACAGAATTTGAAAAATATAAAAGTTAAAACCTAAGGCATCAGGGAGAGATGCAAGACTGACAGAATAGGGTGCCTCACAAATTTGGCTGTTGCTTCTGCTCTTCTCTTTATATCAGCTGAAGTCTGGTATCATGGTGACTCTCTTTTATGTAACACTTTATTTCGTAAGTGCACCAAGTGTTTCTCAAAAACTCTTGAATTCAGCAGCTCAGCTTCACTACAGCCTGTCAGGAGCTAGCTGGCTTCCCAGTGGATGGAGGAAAGAGGCAGGTTGTCTCCAGTCATGACTAGAGTTTTAAGAACATTGAAACAACTCCCAGAGGCTCTTTTGGTTTTGTTCTGCAAAGAAGTTTAAAACCACTTGTCTCTAGACTTTGCATTTAGACTTTTGCTGCAGGCTTTTTGGTCAGATGACTAAACTTAGGTGATATAGATCTCTACCACAGCTAGGATTTTGAGTGAAGAAAATTAACTTGTGTAGCTATTCTTCATAGTTCTAGAATTAATTTGGAAAAAAAAACTCGTTCGAGAAGGAATTTGAGTGTCAAGTAGTTGTATAAGTAATTGACTGAAGTTGGATGTTTTGCACAGAATTATCAGTCTGGAGAAAAGCATGAAAAAAGTGGAGAAACTGCTAACTGTAGATCAACAGTGTGCTAGTGCAGATTTCTCTGTAATAAATCCTAGCCTAACCCCATTATCTGACAGAATTGAGTAAGTATATAAATATAATTTACTTTTAAGTGTAATTAAATATGAGACAAAATGATTCTAAGAGACTCCATATTAGCAATGACAGCCTTAATTTTATTGTATTTTAATGTATTTTCCTTATTCCCTGAGTTGGCTTTTCATGGCAATACAAATCATGGCCCTGCTATATGGCCACAAGATCTAAGCAAAGGGCAGCCCACAGAGGGGCTATTGAATCTCTGGTCCTACTGCTTACTGGCATCTGAAACTTAAGAAGCTGTGGTTACTTCCATTGTTTTTAAACTTCTATCATGTTTAGATAGGCAGTGCTAAGTACCAGCTGATATAAAAATTGTTTTGGTCTTAAATTCAGAATCTTTATTGAGAAAGGATTTTTCCATTACATTCTTATTCATTTACCTGAGGAGGAAGAGGGACCAGAAAGCCTATTGTCAACTATCACTTATCAACTAAAGCCAAGTATGTAATTGCTTATGTATTGTGAATTTTATATAGATCACTGGCCTTTCTGGAATATGCAATAATTAGGATTTTCTACTTATTTTGATGTTTCATGTAGGAGGCATGTGGAGGAATTCTGTCTTCCACTTGGTAGCCTGCAGGTCATTTTATGCTTCAAAATAATTGAAAATAGGTAGAAAAATGAGAGGTCGTCAAAGATTAAATTAGTTCTTAAAGGAAAAAAAATTAGTTCTCAAATACACATCGTGATTTGGTGGTTGTTTGTAAGCACTGAGTACACTGGGGTTCTGGGATGGGGATACAGAATATTACTGCAATACAAATAAAGACTGCTCACACTTTAATGATTTAACATGGTGCTCACGGGGCCAGCGAGCTGCATCAGTCAACGCTTTCTGTAAATACCAAAAACTGTTCATGCGAATAATCCACATGCTTATGTAGTTCCAATATTGTTTGCTTTGTACAATACCTTTTAATTTTTGATGATGCTGCCATTTTGAGAGAGAATTTATGTAGTGTATTACAGAGGTGATATGTTGTACTTAAGGTGAAAATGGGCTCACTGTATCCAAGATGAAATAAGAATTTGAGCATCATTTCTCTACTCTCTATTAAAACCTATCAATGAATAAAAAAGGAGGTACATGTTTGCCCATGGAAGAATGTGTGTCTCACAAAAATGCAAACATCCTTAGTCCCCACTCCCATGAAGACAATAGGGGTGGAGGGGGGATAGGGATTGTACTTTTTCAATCTTGTTGGGTGAAAATGATATGCAAAGTTCAAATCCAAAGGAAAATAGTTAACAGGTGTAGAAAATTAGGGTAGTAGAGGGAAGAGTAATAACCTGTGTGACTGGTTTTGTGCTTATTTCATCTCTGCCTGTCAGGAGCAGTGAGGTCTTACACTACCCAAGTCAGTGAAGGGACCGGAGGGGGCTGGTGCTATGTGACTAGAGGAGCTGGGACAAGGAAGCAGGGAGAGGGAAAAATCTTGGTTGCTGTTGGAAGCATTAGCAAGCAGCCTGTCAAAAGCATGGTGAAAAGAAATGGGTAACATGGCAAATAAAGGCAGATGTGCCTGCAATGGTAGGCAACCTTTTCCGTGACAAGAAGTGCCCTCACACCAGCAGCACCGGGGTCACGCTCTCCGGGGTCCCACAGGGACAGGGCAACATAGAGGCACCATCAGAAAGAGAGCCCCATTTCCTCTCTAGGTGTTGTGCAAACACACAGTATCTCAGATACCTGTTGAAATTTTGTTCTTGCAATGTAGTTACTGCTGCATGAGACATACTCATGATTTGTGAAGGAGAGGGAACTTAGGTAATGTTGCTATATACTTTGTGTCCTCTTGATGAAAACCAGGTTTTTATGAATCCAGTGATGTTTTGGAATGCAGTAAACTCTACTAGAATATGATTTTTATGATTACCAGAAATGCCATAACATTTCAGGGTACTAGTTTCTGTGGATAGATTTATATGATTAAAAAAATCTTTGAGGAGAACAGATGTGAACACTGGAACCAAATGAGAGCATGTATTTCTCACATCTGTCCCTTTAATTTTCTGCATTTTTGTGGCTCTGTCTGGAATTGTGGGATGCTATATCTGTCATATGCCAACAGATGGCAACATTATAAGTCCATTTTTAAAGACAGAAATAACCAACCTCTCAGCTGCTCCAAATTTAGTCAGAAAAAAAAAAGTAAAAAATTAATTGCATCTTTCTATGGGTGTAAAATAATTTTGTGTTAGTTAAAACAAACTAGCACATCAAACTACCCCAGAAAATCCTCACCAAACCCCCACAATCACAGGTACAGTTCCTTCTTTTTTAATAATTCTTCCAACACCTCCTGCATTTCTTTCTTTTGCATACTTTACATTAAATTTAATCACTGTTGTTTGACCTGGTTTTATTATGTTACCCTTTCATGAGTAGGTATGAAACAATGTTTGGTGATGTTTCCTAAGCCTTTTGAGATCCCAGAAGTAATAAAACTTTAACGCAGATAGACATCTCAGGTGTTTTCTATTGGTTCCTTTAATATGTTTGTATAATACTTTATCAGAAGCAGCAACAGCAACACAGAAGTCACAGGGTGAAACCCCATTGTTTCACATTATACAGAAATCTGATGAGCCATTGATCCTGATAGCTTAAATATGACGCTTTACAATAAATAATGCTGAATGGGATTCAGACCGAGCCGTCCCAGTTTCTGAATAAAGCGTTTGCTTGGCTGGCTGCAGCTCCCTCACTCGCATCACTGAGCCATGCATGCTGCATTGATGGGTTGGGAGGCACATGGCAGCTCCTCCGGCCTGCTCAGCAATTCAGAGAGTGACGCCAGGGGGTAGCACAGCAGTGCTGGGTGATGAAATAAGGTGGAAAGTGAAGATATCTCAGGAGGAAGACCTTAAAGTGTTGTGGTAGAGGTGCAACCTAATTGGGCAAAATCCTTAGGGGATCACCATCTTGCTTGAAATCGTGTCTCCCTCAGACCTTACTGATTTTTTTTCTGCATGCATATAGTTTTAAAAATGTATATTGTAGACCCAGCAGTTCTACTTTTTAGTGTATTATTCTAATTTAAAGTATCTTAATTGAAACAAAATATTTGTCAGGTATACATCCTTCTTCCGGTTTTTAAAAATACCGTTCCTTGAAATTAAATTTGTGAGCAATCAGTCTGTAGGGATAATCTGCAAAAAATCCAAGCTGTAGGCAGTCAGAAATAGGGGCAGTACTGAGAGCAGGGACAGGCTGTGGATAGGGGTAGGAGTGTTGCTGGTGGATTGGCTCCTTCAGGCTAAACTTTGTGTATTAATACAGGTGGTGTTTCCTCATCTTCAGGTGGGTATGTACACAAGAAAGGTGTTTGTTTGAGGTGACATTTTTTACCAAGAGATTCTGAACACTTAAAGGTGAAAAATCCTTTACAAATATGGATGATTATTGCTATTATTGCACATGTTATTATGATGCATATGTAAGTGTCAGCACCTACTTAGAGTTCTACAGCACAATATCCTTGAACTGAAGAGTTCAAAGAATGTAATCCAGGCAGGACTCTTGATTTTTCCACAAAGCAAAGACTAATGACACCACTATAATTTGGCTTTAGGCCAAAACCTGTTGCCTTTCATAATTAATTGGCTTGTTAGCTCATGGAGAAGAATGCGTATAGGTTGTGCTAAATGGTGTCAAGTCACTCTTAGAAGGCAGCACACTGCACCTCAAGGGTCTGCTCTTGAACTTTTTCTTCATCACTATCAGGCAACTCAGCAGAAGAAGTACTGTGTATTTTTGATGGTTAGGGCATCTGTGATAGCAACTGCTTTTCTTCCTGCTGAATCTTAAATCCAGTTTCCTTCAAATATGAACCACTGGCAGAGATACTGCCCGGACTGTGTAGCTGGCTTTGGAAATGTATTACACTTAGATATTAGCTATTTCACCCACTGTATCTCAGTAGGAGCTATGGGAAGCAGCTCTGTGGTGTGCCCCACACTGCCTCTGGGCTCTACATTTCTGCCACGTCCCACTTATGTCCTGAGATGGTGCATTCCTGTACTGCTCTCCTGTGGTCTAGTTCATACCCATTAGGGGACCAACAAAGTCACCCTGCTTCTCTTCAGCTGGATTACCCTGTAAAGTAAAGTTAATACCTGGAAGCGAGAAAGGATGGTGCCTCTGACTATGTGCTTGAGGACCAAGAAGAGGAGAGCACCCAGGTTCCCTGGCTTCATAAAATATGTCCTGCAAGTGTCAATTTCTGGGTGCTGGCTTATGTTTCTAGCATCTGGGGGAAAGTTGCTGTGTTTCACCAGAGAACTCTCCATTGTGTATTTGATGAGCTGTATCTTGGATTTTGTTTGAAAGTGTCAGTTTAGAAGAGAGGCTGTGGGATCTATCTATGACTATCGAGCATCAACAGGGCAATTTCTGGGAGGCCTGAGGAAACAACCAGCCTCCTGAAAAACCCACAGGGTCTGCAGCTGCTCACAAAGGTGTTGACCTCAGCCTTGTGGAAGCAGTGGTTCAACTTCATAAAAAGCCTGTTTCTGATTTATTTCAGGAGCAGTGCATGATTATTTTAGTCTATGAGACCCCATGCAGTGTGGGATTTGGCCCTTTTAGAAAATATCTGGAGCTACTGCTCTGATATGGGACTGCCCCTGAGGAAACTTGCAATTTGTGAAGTATAAAGGACCAAAGAAAATTGATTTATCCTGGCAGGTGCCAAGAATGAGATCTGTTCTCTGTGGCACCCTTCAAAAGACTCACTGGGAGACTGTGAGGAAAGGTTACCTGTGAGGGAAAAAATTGTGGGTGAGCACTGAGCTTTGTGGCATTTAATTTAGAAATTGCAGTGCCTAGAAATCGACTCTGTTCCGCATATTAGAAGATGTTTTACTACTGTATTTTGTCTGTTAGTTTTGGTGGCTTTCTGGGCTCAAATACTGTGTGCACTGGAAGACTGAGGGATGCGGACACGGCTCTTGCTGCTGTGACATGGTACTTGCATGTGGACCACACTATGGAGAAGTTACTGGTAAATCTGTGATGAAACTGCACCTGAATGTCTGAGTTGTACCAAAGAGACTTCCAGAGGTTGTATATGGAACAACCCAAATCAATTAAGTAACCTTTCATCAAAGCCCTTTTACTTGTTAGATTTCTTAGTTGCTACTTTTTAGCCCTTCACCCATGACAGAAAGAAGGCATCTTATCTCAACCAGGTGTCTTGATAATATATGTATATAAATAATGCTGAAGTGCACCAATAGTCATGTGAAGAGACCTGTAAGCCATGATAGCAATGTCACCTCAACTTACAGGATACAGACTGTAGATTTATGCAAGTATTTAATAGTGGCTTGCCAAGAGAATCGGTACTCTTTTCAAAAGGAATCTTTCTTTGTGTCTTTTGATATTTAAAGAGCTATAATTACAATGGCAAAGCTTTGAATTCTTTTTTTTTCGCCGTCCTCTTTTACACATTAATTTATGGACCAATCCAACATTACAGACAAGCTAATGAAAGAACCACACACTCCCTTTATAATTTTTTCTTCTTTTTACAGTTTCACTTGTGTGGATGAATGCAAAGTAGTTAATGCTATAAATAAGTTTAATGATGTATCTCTTCTCTCAATTGCTGGTTGTTGATGCTGCAGTCCTGCATAATAGGAAAAGAAAAGAACTGAATTGAAGTCTTTGTCTCTTTCTTTCTCATGCTCCGAAAGGTTCTTCCAGCTACTAAATACAAGTATTGCTCTCTTAGTTCTATTCTATATATTTAAAGTTCTCAACATGATTACCTCATCACTTCCCTTCCACTCCCTATTTTGGTATTTTTAGCTTTGCGAAAATATCAAAATTACATAAGGCAATTTGCTTCAGCAAAATCAGCAAAATCTGGTAACCTCCTATGAAATGATGTCTTTTCAGCTGGTCAGGGTTGGTGGTGAACAGCAGCAGGTATAAAGAGGGAGGAAATTCCCTCTGAGAGACTTTTACTACTGTCTCATGCAGCATCCACATGCTGTCAGACATATTGTGGGGAAGCCTGGGACTAGCACTTTTCAGGACTGAGAGTGACATTCAGCCCTGAGCAGCAAAGACTGTGCTTCTTCAAGGTCAAGAGTTTAATAAAAATCTTGTTGGCACCTAAATTAGGGAATGCCTGGATTGTGTTTCAGACTTTTAAAATAGAGCTTCTTAGTCTGTGTGCATTCCCCTGCTAACAGGACCACACAGCTTCCAGGTTTTTTCTTTGCTTAGACTGGAGCATAGAACAAGCCTAAATTTGCCTTGAAACATGGAAAGTAGGACTTCTACAGTTCCTAAATGGTAATGTGGAAAGCTATAAATAACTCGCATAAAACTAAAGTTAGCATCACTAACTGTAATGGTGTTGATAAGACATGTGCTCTCTATTCAGGGAAAATAGTACTTTGATCAGACAGCCTACAAGGATAACAAAGCAGTTGATCTCATCCATCTCACATTTTTGCAGCAGATTTGGGCATGATCTACCTCTGATGGCCATCTTGAGAGCTGGGAGGTAATTCCCACATAAGGGACATCTGCCAAGTGAAAGGTCTAATTGTGCTCTTTTATCTAAACAGGCAACAATACCATAAAATATATTCCAGGATATCTTTGAAAGCAATGAGCTGTTTTCACAAAGGATTGCAAAAGATATGGATTGCCCAGGGACCTGCCTGTCTGTCTGCAATGCAGATGCAGTGGTGTGACAGTCTCTATCTTGAAAGGTTCAGGAAGAATACAAACTTTGGGATTGGGGCTGCAAGATACTGTGGAACCAGTGTGTAGCATCATGGCAAGTGCAACATAACATGGTTCTTCACCATTACCTCAAGGACCTGGGCTGACAGAAATGAGCTGTGTCCCTTTAGACAGGCATCCCATCTGGTTCTCTTGAGGTGCAAGTAGATAGTTTGTGCTAATCTCAAGAGAGATTTCAAAATCTTAGGGTGCCTTGGTTAGATAAAAAGTATTTAAAAGGGACCAGTGAGTGAAACTTAAAACTACTATCCTTGAAGTGGTCCAGGTGGATCCTGGAGACTATTCCATGTTGTTACCCACTCTCCCTCTTTCCTTTGTTCCATTGCTAATTAATTCTCTTTTTGTAGTGTAGGATAGCTCCTATGGCAAGGGTGGAGGATGCCTCAACCCCTGTTGACTTGGAGAGCAATGCTCTGAATTTAACACATAAACCTGCAGAGTGAATGCAACTTAGCATCACTGAGTGGTTTCACAAAATAGGACTTGTTTTCTTTCCTGTTTTCTCATACTACAGTGTTTTAGAAATAGAGAAGAGCTGTGCTCTGTAAGGAAAGAAAGGAGATGCCTCGTCCCCAAAGTGGGTTCTGGACTGTTGATCGTGGGTGAAGCATGGTACTAAAGACCATGCAATGGGCAGAGTTGAGGTAGTGGAATGCCCTTCATGGTCTTTGAGTATATGTGTATATTTGGTTCAGGATTCATGAACTAGACAGCTAAATACTGTCTGCCTTTTTTTGGGCCTGCCTTGAAAGGATGAAGCATGAAACAGAAAAATAAGAAGCCTGTCAAAAAAAAGCTGGTTGGATCTTGGAAAAATGCCAAAAGAAAACTCAGATTTCTTGACCTTCTTTGTATGTTGTTCAGACCCAAGATACTGGAGGTTCTTGGCCAAAAACATCAAACTGTGCTATTTGAATCCTTCTGACATTGATGAAACTCTAGCAGAAAAGACTTAGAAGCACTGCAAAATGGCCAAGAAGGAAGACCCAGGGAACTACAGACCAAACCTTGCCTTGGTCCCCAGGAAGGTGATAGTGCCACTAATCCTGGAAACCATTTCCAGGAACATTAAATATCACAAAATTGTCAGAAGTAGTCAGTGGGGCTGACTTCCAACTTGATCAACTTGATAAACTTCTGTGATGAAGCCACTAGTCTGATGGAGGGAGGGCAGTGCATATTGTCTACCTGGACTTCAGCGAGGCCTTTGACACCGTCTCCTGTAAGCTCCTCATAGAGAAGCTGCTGCTGTATGGCCTGGATGAGTGGCTAGTGAGGTGGATTGAAAACTGGCTTAACATCCGGGCCCAGTGGGGGTGGTCAGAGGTGCAGCACCTAGCTGGTGGCCAGAGACTAGTGGTGATGCCCAGGTATCAATACTGGGTCCAGTCCTGTTTAACATTTTCTTTTATTGTCTGGATAGTGAGGCAGAGTGCACCCTCAGTAAATTTGCTGATGACACCAAACTGGCTGATAGGCCATCCAGAGGGGCCTTGACAGGCTGGAGAAATGGGCCAACAGGAGCTGTGTGAAGTCCTGTAAGGGGAAGTTCAAACTCCTGCATGTTGGGAAGAACAGCCTCACGCATTGGTACATGCTGGAGGCCACCCAGCTGGAAAGCAGCTTGGCATGGTCTTGATGGGCACCAGGCTGAACGTGAGTCAGGAATGCACCCTTGCTGCAAAGAAAACAAATGATATCCTGGGCTGCTTTAGGCCAAGCAATGCCAGCAGCTGAAAGGAGGTGATCCCGCCCTCCGCTCAGTGCTGGTGATCTGGAAGGCCGGGCCCACATCTGGGCTCCCCCAGTACAAGAGAGCCATGAACATACCAGAGAGAGCTAACAAAGGACCACAAGGATGGTGACGAGAGAGGAGCAACTCTCATATGAGGAAAGGCTGAGAGACTGGTGGCTGCTCAGCCTGGAGAAGAAGAGGCTCAGGGGGATCTCATCTGAAGTGGAAGTGCAAAGAGAAAGAGCTGCTCAGTGCCAGGACCAGAGGCAATGGGCCCAAAGTGAAATGTGGGACGTTCCCTCTGATCATTAGGAAATACTTTTTCATTGTGAGGGTGATGAAGCCCTGACATAGGTCGCTGAGAGGGGTTCTGGATTCCTCATTTGTGGGAATATTCAAAAGTTGTCTGGACATAAGCCTGAGCAATGTGCCTGGGTGTCCCTGTTCAAGCACAGGAGTTGGACCAAATGCCCCCAGAAATCCCTTCCAACTTCAGCTGTGCTTTAATTCTGTGAAATCTCAAATGAACTTCTGAACAAAAATTTATTGAACAGCCTCCTACTTTGGGAAAAAGGGGACTATATTTAAACTGTTCTCATGAGATGTATTTTTTCTTGTAGTATTTCCCCAGGTATTTTATGGTCTGATGTTGATAATTATAATAGCGATACTTAACTCTTTGTCTAAGTCCAAAATGTTTTGAAATTAGTGAAAACATTTAAACAACTCTTTCTTGTGAAAAGCAATTTCTGGTTTATTTGTCTGAGACTCTTCATACAAAATAGAAACTAGGGAAAGTTTTAATCTGCATAACTGTTATGTTAAATTGTACATGAATTTTTACATAGTGTTCAAACTACTCCTGCTGCAGCCAAGGAACAATGGGAGAGCAGGTAATTAAACACCTGCAGATTTTCATAGATTTTAATGGAAAAGTGTGTAGTCTGGCAGATAATGTGTCTCTTAAGTTGCGTAAGTAGACTATTTGAAGTACTGTTAAAGCAGCACTTTTATTGACATTTTGAACACTTTTTCCATCAATGCCATTACAGATTAATTATTTTCAATTTTCTTAAGTGCCAAAAACCCCACATTAATCTACTTCAGCTCATGTGATAGAAAAAGAAAGCTCTGAAACATCTACAACCCTATAACAGTATGTCATGATAATTATTAAATATTTAATCTTACCTTTATCCTCATTTAGATCAGGTATCTGTTAATTTTTCATTAGTGGGTGAGAATTTTTAATCAAAAATGTGAAAATTGGTAGCCCATATGTGTTCTGCTAAACAAATGTTTCATGAATCATATTCAATAAAAACTTTCCCTGGTTTCTTATGATTTTCTTTTTGGAATGTCATCTTTTTTTGTGGTGGAAAATGATGTAAATTTGAGAGCACTTTCTGAAGTGAAAAGCATGGTAGTTTGGAAATTTTTTGTAGCATTTTTTTTTAAGCAGCTTTAATAATTAGCCTTAAAGTCTGAAATCTTCTACATATTGAAAGGAACTAAGTGCCACAGTTCTATTGAAATTCAATTATATTCAGGAGCCTAGTCCTTCTATAATCACTTTAACATATCAGTCAAAATTAAATTGATCAGTTGCAATAGCTGGTATGATAATTTAGGAGAATTTACTACCAGTAAATGCTATTTCAGGAACTGTCATCAAGTTTCAAAGAAAAAAAAAGAACAATATTCAGTAACTGAAGAAAATCTAGGATATATGAAAATGTGTTCATTTAGCTCAGGTCTTGTCTTATATCAGAGCTGAATTTTTTGAAAGTTTTGTCCTGAATGGCATTCAATTTGTGGTATTTAAGACTTCTTATTAAACTTTCCTTGTTTTCTTTCTGCGTAGCAGTGACAAACCAAGTGGTTTGTAAGGCAAAGCTCCCTGTGCTGGAGAGTGGAACAATGCTGTTAAAATTCATGTATTTAGTGGCTGAGCTGGAATGAACAGCTGTGCAGTGAAACTAGAAATATCTGCCCACATTTAAAGCCCCAGCCAATCTAAGGCAATGCTTTGAAGACAGATGTACTTACTGTGAAGCAACAAGTCTTCCTACTCCCCCTTGCTTATGCTTCTGCACTTCTATGCTCGTGTTGAGGTCAGTTCAGAGGTTTTTGAAAGTTTCCAGGCTGATGCAAGTGCAGAAGCATTGAAATTGCAGTGAACGATGAATGATGCCGTGAATTTCTCCCAGCTGGCTGGACAGACTCTCTGTCTTTGGAAAATGTCCTGAGGATGGGAAAATTTGGGCCTTTTGCTGGTTCAAGCCAGATGTGAACAACTTCTTTGTGTCTCATAACTGCCTGTGTGACAAACTTTCCACCCCTCTTCTGCATCCCTCTCTGCATCCATCCAAATCTTAAGGAAACTTGAGCTTGGCTATGGTTTTGAATGCTAGCCTTGTACCCCCACCTCTAATTTTAACATGACCAGCTTGTGGCAAACTGTGGCATAGCTGTCACCTTTGTGAGCCTGGAGTGGACACACTCTGGGTTAAAGCTATGCAAATCCTACATGCTGCTTCTTGTGCTCCGCAGGGTCTGCAAAGAGCTGGGCAAACTTCCCAGCTCCAGGCTCCAGGATGGCACGTCATGCTAGAAATAAAGGTGAGATAGCCTGCGCCTGCTTGAGGGCTTAGAAACTCAAGTGAGGAGATTTGAGCGGAACAAAATGCCTTTTTTTGTTTTTTTGTGAAGAGAAATGACAGAAATTGGAAAGTGAATCAACAACCTGTCTGTGCTGGTACTCTTTTCTCTCCCTCACTTGTGCTATGCCACTGGAGCCTGAGCCTGGCAGCATGGGCTTGTCTGGGTAGCAACTCACAAACCGGTGTCAGCTGTTGGCTTCAGCAGGCCCTGGGACCCAGCAGCCTCTCCCACGTCAATAGGTACTCGATCTGTGCAGGAAGCATATGGCACCACTCCCCTCCCGCTCCCCAGTCCATCCTGCCAGCGCTCAGCCCTGTCTGGAGTGGTGAGAACTCACCTCTGCTGCTCAGCTTTCTACATCTCATACCAAGCTCTGTGCATTTCGGTTATTTTGTTGCTGTTTCAACAGCAGAGCGCGGAGAAAGAGTTAAATAATTTGGGCAGCGCGTGTGTGACCGTGGAATTACGAAAAGCCCTGGCTCCTCCAACTCAGCAGCAGCCGACAGGGGATTCGGGGGGTGTGGGGCTGCAGATGGCACCGCGTTATTACAGCCGCAGGATTGACGAACGTTTGCTGCGGAAATCTCTTGCCCTTGCCACGGAGACTGACCTTGAAATGCTGCAGAATTCCTGGGGTGGATTTCTGTGTGCCTGTACCAAAAGCCTGTGTTGGTTGGAGGTGTTTGCTTGCTCTGTCATGTAGCTGTATGGATGGCACTGTGAAAGGGACTGTTGCAGGCTACCTGAGAGCTGCCTGTATTGCTGAGTTGTCTGAGGGAATATATTTGATTGCATGAATCCATTTCTAGCTGCAACTGCTAATGTGATATCTTTGCCTTGATACGTTTAAAGCTTGCTTTTATGCCTCTCAATATCTATTCCTTATCCTTCTGAAAGGTATCCTGTTTGTGAAGGTGGGCAGAGAAGGAGAGACAGTGAGGGTGTTTGTTTCTGCCCACCAAAATGATCCCTTATTCTGCTGTTTCTCTGCTTATACCGGTTTCTGTATGGCTTTTTTTATGTAGCATAAAAAGTAAAATTAAAAAAAAAAACAACCCCAAACCAGAACCTCCCAAACCCCCCACCAAACCCCAAACCAGCAAACATATAAAAAAGGAAAAAAAATTGCCACATTAGATTTATCACTGGCAAGAGATTGTAACAAAGTCTTACAAAATAGTAAGTCTATATTTCTTGGTGATTTATGATGCAGTCCTGTACAAACAACCTGAAGCAACTTACAGAGGTAAGGCAAGGAGAACATTTGTGAGCCAACTCAGAAAACTGACTGATAAGACTTCATAGAAAGTAAGTCTCAGGAAAATGTTTCTCAAGAGAGACAGCAGACCTTTAAAGAAGTTACTCTGAGGCTACAATTGAAAGTAGGAGACTAGAGAGTAAAAAAACAGGTATGGCCAACTCCTGAGTACTTAGATGACCTTGAGCAGAAAAAAGACTTGTGCAGATTCAGAAAACAGATCAAGTTGCTAAACATAAGTACAAAAAAATAAAATTTGCCTGTAAGGAAATATTTAAAAGGACAAGATCAATAAATCAAGATGCATACTACATAGACAGTAAAGGATAACAGGAAGTTATGTTATTAGTAAGACAGTCAAGGAAAAAATTGTCACTGTTCAAAACAGAGAGAAAGCTATCAAATGTGATGAAGTCTGAAATTCTGGGGTTCCTTGTTTTAATTCTCACCAAAAAAAGATATTGCTCAGATTAATACAGTTTAAAAAAAACAATGATAAACCAGAAGTATTTCACAGACTTAAAGAAAGTACAGGTTAGAGAGTATTCAGAAGACTGATTCATTCAATTCAAAAATATCTAACATTTATCCAAAGCTCCTTAGAAGGCAAGATGAAGCAAATTCCAAAAAGTGAAAGGTTACCTTTGAAACCTCATGAATAGTACTTGGGGTTTTAGAAGTCTGGAAAAGGACAAATAAGATTTCTGTTTTCAAAAGGCATGAAGAAGGAGCTTGTAGAATAGAAACTAATGTAATTTCAATTTCTAGTTAAATAAAAAAGCAAGCAAACAAACAGAAATGTTAATATAACTATTTGCAAGGTATTAATGAGATGCAATGGAATCATCATGGAGAGTTGTTGGAAACAATGTGCATCAAATCAGTCTGATACCTTCCTATTAAAGCAACAGATATTCTGGGGAGAGAGGGAACCACAGATATTCTAACTTTCAGGATTCATGCTTCTGATGTTGACTTGCGTGACGTTTGAAAATAAGTTGCAGATTCACATTCTGGACAAAACAACTATATTGCAGGTGTAAGCACTGAAAAATCGTGCTGACAGTGTTTGTTTTCAAGATAGAACACTGTGTTTTGCATTGCTTTGGGGGCTTGTTTTGTTCCTGTCTTGAGTTTTAACTTGCTGAATGTTTTAATTCGTTACGTAGTTAATGGAATGAAAAGTTTGTTTATTAAATCTATAGATGACATCAAGGTGGAAAGACCTATAAATGCCCTGGAGGAGAGAATTAGAATTAGAAATGAGCTAAGGGAAAAAGTAAGATACAATTCAATTCTACAAATTCTACTTTTAGGCATGTATAATCAGCTGCATAAATACAAGGGGAAGAACAAGCTCATCTATAGAAAAGGGATCCACAGGTTATAGTGGATGCAAATTGCATGAGTCAAGCTGCTGTTGCAAAAAAATGCAAATGTGCTGGGATGTATAAATCTTGTCTGCTAGATGTGGTCTTGCAGGATGAAAAGTCTATTTTTAATTTTGGCCACTGTGTTTGGAAAAGGTGTTGTCTGACAAGATAGAGTTCAAAGGAGAGGAGAGAAAATGTTCTATAAAAAAGGCCTATACTGAGGTTAAAAAAAAATGCTCTCCAGGGAGTAATTTGGGTTTCATTTGTGTCTTCAAATAAAATAATAATAATAATAATAGTAATAATAATAATAGTAGTAGTAGTAGTAGTAGCAGTAGTAGTAGTAGTAGTAGTAGTAGTAGTAGTAGTAGTAGTAAAGCTGCTTGAGTGGGGTTAGTGTTCCAATTGTCTTTTCCTGTATAGGTAAAGCAAAAAACAATGATTTTAAATTACTACAAGGGATGCTTCAATTAGGACTCAAGAAAAACTAGAAAGAAGAGCAAAGCCTGGGCAGCAGATTTCTTGAAAATCTGTAAGAACTTGTAAAAAGCCTGTAAGAGATTGGAAAACCATCTGTCTGAAGCAGTGCAGGAGTATTAGTCTAAGGGATGAACCAGATGAAGTCTGGAGGCCTCTTCCAGGCTTTTCTTTTGCAGTTTTTATATTTACTGCTTAAAAGATGAAGTGTTTTGAGACAAATGAGAGTTTTAGGGGCAGGTCTTCCCTCCCACAATGTAGTGCTATATCCAGTTTTTCCAGGAACCATCTTACAGTCATCTTATTTGGTTAGACTCCAAGGAATGGGCTCAGTTTCTCCTCATTAATGAAAACTAACAATTTCAATAAATGCCCTTTACCTTGGGTTTTTATTGAGCAGGATATATTACAATGGGCCTAAACTTAGGCTAATAGCAGTAACAAAAACCTTTCACACTGGGTCTTGGGTGCTGATAAGATTTATAGGTTTCTACCTTTTTTTCTTCCTATAAAACAGGACTGAAGTTCCTCTCCCCTTACTATGAGGCAGATATTGATTGTTGCCTATTATATGTGTAGTATATTATAGCAGGAGTCAACAAATATCAGAGCTTCTTGTCTCGACAGTAGGAATCTTGGGCAGGGAGGCAATGAGCTGTACTTGAGTTCCACACCAGATATTTGGGTGATGCTTACAAGTAGGGGAATTTCACTCATATGTCTAACATGTTTTCATGAATGGTTTGGATTTGTATTTTTATTTTTATTAAAACTGTTTAGCATCTATCATTGTTGCTGTGCTATCTTTAAGTGCTTTGTTGTAGAATGAGCCCATTAATATGTTTCTGTTTACAGCCAAACAGTTCAGCTGTAAGATTTTGTAAAGACATTGTGGGTTAGATGTTTCTTTGCCTTTTAGATATAAATAATAGATTATTTCTTTGAGAAGTACATTGCTTCTAATTTATTAGAAAATAATTCAGTAATTGAAAGGGCCCTTTGAATGTTATGTTGACAGGTTTGAGAAAACCAGAGTAGACTTCAGGTGAAGTAAATAAAGGTACACATATCTTGTATAATGATTACCATTATTATTCATATTAATAATACCACTACTCCCAGGAAATAGTATAAGAAAGACTTTTTTTTTGCCACAGTCTGATGCAACTCCTTTCTACAACCTTTTTCATATCTGGAAGAAATATCATACAGAACAGCAGCTACACACCTTAAATTAAGAGTCCAGTGAATGTGGTTATGTTGAGGAGTTCTGAGAGACAGAGGTACTAATTTGTAGAAAGATAATTAAAGAGAGTCTACATGCTGCATGCTGTATCACAGCCCAGGCTCTCCCTTCTCTTCTACATTGCTGCTTTTCTGACAGAGGGCTCCTAATTTGGGATTTTAGATGCCTGTAAGAATAGGTGTCTCACCTGGGTGATATATAAGTATATTCCCTTCAGAATAGGGAAGGATAATGTTAACTGCTATTTTTAGGGATGATCATACTAAAAGTCAGTATCCTGGCTTCAATCCATTCCTAGTGCTGGGTTCAGCTTGGGTAGAATTAATTGTCTTCACAGTAGCTGCTATGAGGCTGTGTTTTGGATTTGTGCTGAACACAGGATTGATAATATAGAGATGGTTTTGTTATTCTGCTTTTCGTGCTGCCATGTTGGTGAGGGAACTGGAGGTGTCTGGGAGGGTGGGAGGAGACACAGCTGGGACAGGTGACCCCAGCTGACCAAAGGGATATTCCAGACCATGTGACATCATGCTCAGTAGATAAAGTGAGGGGAAGAAGGAGGAAGGAGGGACATTTGGAGCGGTGATGTTTGTCTACCCAAGTCACTGTTAAATGTTATGGAGATTTGCTGTCCTAAGATGGCTGAACACCTGCCTGCCCATGGGAAGCAGTAAATTCATTCCTTGTTTTGCTCTGTTTGTATGTGCAGCTTTTGCTTTCCCTATTAAACTGCCTATATCTCAACCCATGAGTTTTCCAGCTTTTACCCTTCCAATTCTTTCTCTGATCCTGCTGGTTGTGGGAGTTAGTGAGTGGCTGGGTGGGGCTTGGTTGCTGGCTGGGGTGAAACCATGACACCTATCTAGATAGGGATTTTTTTTCAGCAGACCAAAATTTTGGGCTGGCGATGTTAAATAAGCTCTGCTTTCATTTTTGCAAGTATTTAGTAAGCATTTGGTTTGTGCATTTGCTCTCTCCTGTCCTTGTCTGCATTCGATCCCTTTAGAGACTGGAAAGGAAAGGTGGGATGAGAATAATTGTTTTGTTTCTGATTTTGCAAAGTGCCAAGCATGCTGCAGCACTACTGAGATGGTCACTAGAAGCGTCCCTGTAGGCAGTGTTCAGAAATCAAACTATTGTTGGTTTCTCAGCACCAGTAGAATGTATTGATGCCTTTTCCTGGTCTTAAAATCAAGAGTCAAACACGGTTTTACAATCTAAAACAAAAACCAGTATTTTAAGGGAAATGGTAATGTCATGGTAAAAAGGCACTGTCATTTCCATTCTTCTGGGAAGAGAGGAATATCTGTAGTAAAACAGCAGGAATTAGAATCGTATTTTCTTTCAGGATTTTTTGTTGCATGAATCTCTCTTCATTATTTATATAATGTGATTTAATGTTTTATATCCATATAGGCAGTTTGGTCCTGGTCTCGCAAAGTTGTGTCTTTTATATCTTTCATGACTTTCTTGAAACAATAGGATCTCAGCATTACTGATACAAGGACATTTGTTTAGCAGCAGAACATTGCCTAGCTCCTGAAAATCATGGTATTGATTCAAAGTGGAAAAGGAATGTGTCTGCATTGAGCAGATTTAGTAGTCTGGGACTGCATTCTGTAACCTGTTTTCCTACACAGAATTTAGATAGAATATTCTACTTTAGCATTTTAAAATAGCTGACTTTTTGCATTTGGTTAATATAACTCAATACTAGAGAGTGGGAACTGAAATGTCAGGAGGACTGAAGCTAAGCAGTGTATATCAGTCTTCCTTCCTCCATGTATTGTCATAAAAAAATATTATTTTATTCACATTTGGATTTTTTCTCTTTTTTTTCATTATACTGTTATCAGGACATGAACGATAATCCAGCTTTTGAAATTTAATATAAAATCTAGCATCCTGCTAAAACAGCTGCTGAATCTAGTAATTTTCCATTTGGCTTTGTACAAACCTTTCTTGCTGCTGTTGTTTTGTTGGTGGCGGTTTTTTTCTGTTCATTTTCCTCAGGCTTTCTAATGTTTTGAATGGCTGTTACTGAAGCTCTTTTGTGCTTGATCAGTTCAAGGCTACTACTTCTCTTTCAGGGATCTGATTATTGACAGTTCTTTCTTGCTGGGCTATCAGGTAACTTGACACCAGCTGTATGGTGGGACTGTCCCAAGGCATCGTTTTAGGATACGAATCTCTAGTGACACTTCAGTGATTCAAAGGAGAGAGAGGATTAATCTGGCTGCAGTCTGGCCTGAGATTTTGCAATTACTGCAGACCTGCCTTAGGTAAAACATACAGGCTATGTCACTGCAGTGCTAACACATTCCAATCCTTTCTACAGAAAATGAATTTCTTTTGTAGTTCTAGATTTTATTTTCCATATTAACTATTGTTCTTTTACATCTTTTGGGATAATTGTTAATGTTCTCAGTGCACCACAAATTAACAGGACTTCTGTTTTAATATTGCTTTATTGCCATTAAGGAACTGCAGTAAACAGCCAGACTGTCTCATACTGGCGTGGTTTGTTAGGAGACAACTCTTTGTAGTAAATCCCAATCCTGTTAAGCACTGATTAACTTGAATGGAATCTGTCCTTGTCCATGTAGTGCTTTTTATATTAATACCTTGAGGCCTCGTCTGAGATGGCACCTAGATTTGAACTAACCAATGTGTGGACTGGTGGCAAGGGAGGGTCCTGGCCTCGGTGAGTGCCCAGGCTGGAGGGGCCACACCAGCAGTGGGAATGGCAGCAGAGGGAGACTGGACACTCCCACAGCACCTCTCTGACAGAGACGGGGCAGACCCCATCTCCTATGCCTTACCCCAAACTGTACTCTCTTCCCTGCTTTAGTGCAGTAGTTTTCCAAACAGCAGCAGGGATGTAAGTGAGGAGCCAGGTGTCTCAATGGCTGTGTAGAGCTCCTATGTGTTTGCAACATGTTCACTTCTGCCAAACCAGGAGTTAAAATTAATTATGCAGACAATTTCTAAAGATCTCGTGTTATAGTCAACCTTATTAATACTAATTCAACTCTCCTGTATGCCTTCTAGATACTTCCCACAGTCCTGGAAGCCCCATTTTTGTTCTTAGATTTTTGCCTTGAAAAATTCATTTATTGGAGCTATTCTTTACCAGATCCTAGATCTTGGAGGGGTTAAATACTATTCAAAATTGGAGCAGAGTCAAAGTTATCGATATCTACATCCAAGCATGAGAACTGTAGCATGCTAATTTTGTTACTCCTGGTCATTATTTTGTCTGGTAATGAATACAGACTTTCAAGGGCAAAGAGGTAAAATTGGGTCATGAAACACAGAGAGAAGAACTGCACGAAAGGAGGAAAAACAATCACAAAAAAAAGAAATCAAAAGGCAAGGGGTGAAAACTACCCTCAGTATATGTGGAAACAGTATCAAAATCTGTGATAAAATAGAGCTGACAGAAATGTGATTTTCTTTTTTCCAGGTGGCCATGTGAATTTTTCTATACAGCTTTGTCATGTATTTTATCTGGTACCACCAGACTTCTTAACACTCTCACTTGTTCACTTGTGAGACTAAACAGTTCCTTCACTAGACAATGCTGCACTTTTTGTAAGAATCACATCATTCTCATTAATTTTAATGAGCATTTAATGCATCTCAAGTGTGTTATTTTTACATCCCGAAATTTGTGACTGTTGAAGGGTTAGAAGCATGAATTTTTATTATTATTTGACCTGCACTGCACCATAGAACTGTCTGTTCCTGGCTAAGTGATGGAGCAGCCCTGAGTATGGAGTATCTTTATTCCTTCTGAGTGAAGAATGAAAGGTCTGGCATATCTGTGCCTTAACACAGATTAATGAAACATACAATTTTAAGTCAGTCGCAAGGCTTTTAAAGTGGTGTCTTCTGTGGTTTAACTAAGCACTAGAAATTCACAGGGAAACAAAGAAACTCAAGTTGTCAGAGGAGTATCATTGTCCTGTCAAAGCATCCAGTCCCATTTACGTTGTCTTTCTATTATATAATATTTGCCTGAGTTTAGTTATTTTTATTTACTTACATTTCAGAAAAACAGGCATCTTTCTCTTATCTCATTCAAAGAATTCTACTAATAAATGTCAGTCTTTTTCCAGGTAGCTGACCACTTAATCATAGAAAACCACTTCCCTAAATTGGACAGCTGGAGTTTGTACCTGTATATTAGGTTGTATTGACTTGATTAAATTCTGTTTTTATATGTTTTCGTTGGCAGAACTTTCTGCAAATAGAATAAAGAATTTTTAATTTGCCTCTTGCTTGATCCAAACATGCTGTTCTCCCCTTGCATTCCCCATACTTCCTCTTCTTGATCAAATTCTAGTTGCTCAGATTAGGAGCAGTGACAAGCCTGCCAAAATCTAAATCCAATCAGCAATGCAGATTTTAAAAGTAGGGACTAATATTCAGTGGTGGTCATGGAATCTTCCCCTATTGCCATTTACAGTTGAGATCTGAGGCTGATTAATTACTACTACAGGGTAATTTAACAGTGTTTTAATAACAGTGACTTACATCTCAGGGAGGAGTTCAGAGATCCAGGAGGACATCCATTTTCTGTGAAATACTGTCCCATTTAAGGAAATTAAACAGTAATCTGCAGTTTAATTGCAACAACATAAAGGAATAAAGATGAAGTAGTATTTGAGTATGAAACAATCAATTGGTTTGTGGTGTTGTATTTCATCTTGTGACTGTTCTAATTAAATTGTCCAACACTCTTGTTGCACATGTCCTTGCTTTTCTGGCATTCTTCACTAGCCTGAGTACTTTGCACGTTCGAGGTTTGTCAGAGAGGTGAAAAAGAAAGTTTCTCTAATGGTTTTTTGCCACTGGGATCCTACCCCATCAGTACTGGCTATGAAGGACCTTTGTAATAAAAGCCCAACACTGCAGCTTATGACTGTACTACCCAGTGAGGTCAGAGTTCACTAATGCATGTGTAGAGTCTTGCATCGAGACAGTACTTTTTGAATAGTTCTAAAGCAGTGAAAAGTAAGGATTTTTTTCATATGAGAATTTTTATTTTTCACTAATGGTAGCTCATTGCTGGCATTTTGGTTTTCTCAAGGTGGTAATGTTTCCCAGCTACTATACTCTGTATAGCTCTGTAGCTGCCAAGGATCTAGGCTGGGTTTAAAGAGTTGTTTGTATAAAATCAGTAGGCACAGGTGACTTTGAGAATATGTTTTTCAGGTAATTGGAAAGTATGGATTTGTTCCTCTAACATTTTCTTGTGAATGTTCTGATAAACAATATACCCTTGTTTGCAAGGCTGATGCTCAGATGCAAATGAGTACAGCAAGAGAATTCTCCCTGTACTGAATGCAGCAGTCACAGCCAAAGATTATAAACAATCAATTGGCTGAATTACAGTTGCAGAAAACATTTGTTGAATAGTTTCAATTAAGGAGCAGTCTTGTGAGAATCAAAGTTGCTCGGCATTTGAGCAGTGGCTATATTAGTTCAGCTAGGTCCAAGCGATTACACTCAAGTCCAGTGTTTTTCCATACATCTGAAATTTTATGTCTCTCCTGACCCTAATTGTGATGTGGTTTGTGGGGCTGAAGGAAGTTTTTAGGGCTCATGTGAGCTCTGTTGCTGTAGGGTGAGAAGAATATAATCTCCACGGCACAGTGAGAAGCTGTAGTATCCATGTTGCTGTGCTGCAGCAAACATGGCTTTGCACCTTGTAAAGAAGTGACCTGTGCTTACTGTGGCAGGACTGCTACTGGGAGAGGGGTCCAGATGTGATCCCACCAGCAGGTCCTCCCCCAGTGCTGGTGGTGGGAGTGTGGGGACAGAGGGTGGAAAGGAGAGGGGGACTTCCAGTACCTTCTCTTCCTGGCATGGAGGAGCATAAATTATCTGCAAATTCTACTACAAAACCTGTACTGTGAATTCAAACTGTGATTATAGTCACAAGACAGAGGTTGGTCAATGGGTCTTTCTAGCCTAGTATTCTGTCTCTAGCAATCAGTGATGGCAGATGCTTAGGGAAGTGTATAGGAACATAAATAGTGATCCTTCCCCTGCTAAACCCTCTCAACATTCAGTGATTTAGGGATTATCCAGTTCAGCACTCTACTCAGCAAAAGAATAAAATATCTAGGAAGATCCCATATTTTGGACATCTGTACAGTCTTTCTGGAAACAGAGAGATTAATTTTATTCCATCAGAGGTCAGTTCAGGCAAAGCATTAAAGTTTTTCATGTTCAGGAGTGAGACGACTTGACTGGGCAATAAATAACTCATTGCTGTTTGATATTTGCAATACAGCAAGGTGTAAGTACTTCAGGAGAGAGAAGTCTGCTATTTTGGGCTTTATGTACACAGCTAATAGAGAAATCTGTCCCTCTTTCTGGCCTGACGTGTTTTAACACTCACAGTGCTTATCAACAACAGATCAATCTCCAGTCAATCGCAGCAGAAGATGCAGAAAATCAGGGTATGATCATTCAAATAAGGACCCATCATAAAACTGCCGTCTCTAGTGAAATAGCAGGAGAAAGATGAAGGGGAGAGATACTTCTATCATTTGTGACAGTCATAGCTGTTTGCAAGTGCTTTAATGTTGTGTGCTATAGCTTCAAACATAGAGTGAAAGCTTGGTGCAAAGCACGCTTGCAGCCGTCATTCTGTAAGATGCAATTGATATAAGATGTTGTAAGAGACACGTGGATATGTAGTTTCTGCTCTTTTGTTCTGTTTGCGTGCACATGTGTGGGAAGCTAAGTATTTTTCAGGCTTAGGGAGAAATGGCTGCATTGCAGTCAATGAGAGTTAAATCCCTGCTTTATTGAAATCAGTGGTTAAATCCAGCATATAGGAAGTTGGGTTTTAAAAAAAACACAGAGCAGAAATCCAATTTGAGATTTCTTATTACTAACCTTGTGCAAATATAATTCTTCTATATGAATTATCTTCATATCATGTCAAAAGCGTGAGAATATTGGAATAGTTTTCCCCCAGAGCTCTGTCAGAGTTTTTCCATCAGCTGAATTTTATCATTGTCACTGATATATTTTTCATCCAGGATTTTTCTTCACCAGAGTCTGATAATTATGCTGACTGGTTTGGCAACTATTTCCATGGGGAACTAGTTGAAGAGCACCGTTATTCTCACTTGCAACTGCAGCATATTTTGAACCTGTAAAGGAAATGTTGGTGCATTAATACTTCTGTGTAGGGGCTAAGAGGGGGAATCTGGACCCAGAATTTATCTTTTTGTAGGGTATTTGGAGTTCAGATTCATGATTAAATTGGAACAGTGCTTTGGGGCTTAGGATGCATGTTGGAAATGACCTTGTAACATCCTGCCTTGCTAAGCTAGGTAATGTTAAAGCAATATGGACTTGAAGGAGGAGCGGCAGACACTTCACTGACTGGGATTGGAGTCATCGAGTGTTTGTAGCTACCTCCTGGAGGTAAGATCCTGACATCCTGACTGACCTTCTGGTAACATTATGCATTTTGGGAAGCAGGATGGTGAACATTATTGGGAACTAACACTGCTGTGCTTGAGGAAATTAAGAGATTATTTCTGTGTGAAGTTTTCCTTGAAGTTTCTCCGCCTTCTGAGGCTACTGCCCTTACCATCCCTACTTAGTGGTTTTGTGTATTTTGAGCTCTTTTATGACTGCTTTTTTTCTCAGGCATCTTATTTTTTGATGAGTATTAAAGACTGCTAATAGCCAAGTATTAAGGACCACTAATTGTTAGAGGCAGGTATTATGATAAAGCAATAGGAAAATTAATTGTAAGAGAACATGAAGTAATTCAGTTAAGAACAACAGCCTTAGAGTAGGTGAGCACTAAAATGTTAGTGGTTGTGTAGTGATTCATCTGCCTACTTTTAACAGCTGCCATTTAAATTGAATTTAACTACTGTAAACAAGAGTCTTTTTGTGGTGTGCTTGAAACTGTAATACAGCTGCAAAGTTCCAGAGGAAAATGCTGCATTGCAGCTCTCCTGTTTCGCAGCAAATCTCTGCTGGCATGTAACATGCAGAGGAGGAGCTTCAACACAAGCAGGCTGTTTTCAGCTTCATTATGCAGATAAGTCGTCTCTATCATCCACATTATAAAAACATCTTTAACTTCCTTTGGGGATGGAGGAGAAAGAGATTAAAGAAGGAATGGGGGAAAAATAAGAGGTGAGACAGCTTACACACTGATTTCCCCCGGTATTGCTGTTTCAGTGTTTTTCAAAGTGCAGCTGATTTTGACATCCACATTGTTTAATTCCTACTACGGCTTATCACTGGGATTTAATATTAGACATTGTGGCAGTGCTTTGGATGAGTCTGAAAGGAGTATTCTGGGGTGCTTTAGCCAACAGGCAGCCCTTCCTTCTGAACACTGTGATTGATGTCTGGTTGCTGACACCAGGGAAAGTGAAGACCTTCCAAATAACCTTGAAAGAGAACTGGCCAGCAGCCTCCACATGCCTTTAAATTTGGGGGAAGGGGGTGTGTGTGTGTGTATAAAAAAAGGAGGAGGGATTTAGGAGTCCCATATTTACAGCATTCATGTTTAATAACTTGCCTCCTAAAGAAAACTCCCTGGTTGTCTGTAGTTTCTCACAACTGTTTAAGGCAAGAGGGAAAAACAAGTGGTCCAGATAGTGCTGAGAGGAGTGCTGATAGACTGAGAGGAGAGCAGTCCTTGAATGGTCTCAGAGAACAGATTTACATAAATGGGATGATTTAGTGCTGTGTCATATCAGGTGAAAAATGGATTTGGAGAAGGGTTTTGCAATCCTCTCAGCAGGACCCTTCAAAATTTCAGAGGGGAAAACATCAGCATCCTGCAGGCCAAGAAGGAATGTGGGAACTCCCAAGCTCCCACCCTACTCAACAGAGACTAAGCAGATTATCCCTTCCAGAAAGAACAGATTGAAAATGAAAACAGGAGAGCTACCATAAGGCTTTTCACCATTGACACACTATAGGTTAATAGAGAATATTCTGTTGCCTTCCAGAAAGCTCAAGACATCTTAAAAAGATACACAGAAATCTGCCTCCATGGATTTCAGCAAAGAAGGGACTGAAAAATTGAACCCTTTCTTTTTGGAGAGGGGAGTAAATGAAATGGGAATGGAAAGTTAAAAAAAAAAAAAAATCAGCAGCAACAACAGCAACACAACAAACCTACAAAAAACCACTACCACCAAACCAAAGTGCAAAACCAGTAACATGTTACCACTATTGCACACCTATATTTTCAACCCTGGTCTATGTTTTCCCTTCTCCCAGGATAATTTCTCTAATTTGAGTAGAATTAGGAAGGCAAGGTATCCTGAAACAGCTGTTTTTCTTGCAGAAAGGAAAAAAATCAGCAGAAAACAGTTTTTAAAGGTAGGAGAAGCAGTTTGCACACAGAGCTTTTGTTCTTGCCTGTTTTGCAATCCATGCCTTTTGCTGGCCCATGAAGTTCAGCCCTTGCATTTGAAGCCTAATGCTGAATCCATTACAGTGCTCTGGTGAGCCTGCAATGAATTCTAGTCATTCCTAAGAGGATGCTCATGGCTCAGTTAACAAGGTTGAAGTTGCCTGGCCCCGGGCTACGTCTCCTATTTTGGGGTGGGAATACTTTGGTTGAAAGGTTGAAAACACTTTTTCTTTTCCCTTCTCCTGTCTCTTAACTTTTCATCAGGGATGCATCATTTTTGCTACAGTATTAAAATATTTACAGAATTGTTGGAAAACAGAGGCACCGTTCAGACAAAATATTCATAAACTTCCCCCATAGATTATGCATCCAAAACTGCTTCTAACAGTGCATTAATTAATTAAAGTACCTGTCCTATTGTTTTTTAAAGTATTTGTTATAGATGGAGTGCATCTGCTGTTGAAACAGTACCTCTGGAAAAAACCAAGAGTACAATTATACAATATAATAATGGTTTCAAATTAAAAATACGGAAAGAAACTGTACTTCAGCCTCTTGAGAGTCAGTCTGAGTGCTATAATTTGGATACAGATCTTGCATTTAGCATGCAGAAATAGCATTTCTCATCCTTGATCAAGGAACCCACTCCTTGCTCAGATAAAAACAAAACTATTTGTTGGAATAGGACAAGAATTGCAAAAAATATCAGTATGTTGAATACTTTCATGTGGAAAATCTGGTCTGGCAAACACTTCATGTTTGGTAATTGAATGCAGGAAGCAGCAAATAAAGTTAATGGCTTACTAGTGTTCAGGAAAGCTGCATGGAAAAAAAGGTGTGTGTTGTTCCCAGAGGTGATGAATGTCTTTTGCTTGAGTGATTTCTTTGCTGTAAATGTAAGTGCAGGTCAGATCAAACTATGTGTAAGTTTGTGATAAGCTTGTTGAATTCTCTTGACAAAAAAACCCCAGAGAGAAATAAAAAACATTTTGAAAAAATTTTCAATAGTTTTCAATAGTTTTCCACTTCCCAAGAAAAACTTGTCCATTTTGGCATCATCTGAAACAACTTCTTTTTACTTTTTAAATTTATCCAGGAAGCCAATTGTCAGCTTTTCCATGTTCCTTTAATTGATCCCCATCTGGTAGTATATGATCTTTTCCAGGAAAGAAGACTGAAAACATTGTAAAGCTTCCAGTCTTCATTTTGCAGCAGAGGTCACTTGTTACTTGAGACTTGATTGTTTTCCCACTTGAAAGCATTAGATTCCTTAATTATCAATAGTTAGAACAAAATTATTCTCATTAACTTTAATGTGAATTTTAAATATAATAAGGTTTAAAAAATAGATATCTTTAAGATATCTTTAACTGTTCAGCTTCTCTGTTGAGAAAAGTTACTTCTTGCCAAGCAAATAGCTCTTCAGATTTTTCCTTATGGTCAGACAAATCCAGTTCCTGGTGATTACTTTCCTCATGTTTTGCAAAGTCTCTCTGTTGTCTATTACTGAAGGCAGAAGATAGGACAGAAGGGTGGTACAACTGGGAGTAACATCAGAGCTTAAAAGAAAACTGATCTTCAAGAAGGATTTTGTACCTTGAAGCATTATTTTGTGAGGAAGTGTGGGTCTTTAAGTGTCACAACTTTAAGCTGTGGAAATGACAGAAGCAAAACTTAAAAGAGAAGAAATAGATATGATGGCTGGACTGAATGCTTTTGTAAGCTGTTATAGAAAAAGAAAAAGCCAAGATGATCTCACTTGGTGAATGGACGTGACAGACAAATAATGTCAGTTTGACGTGCTTTTTAGAAGACCTAGATTGGGAAATCTCAACTTACGAAATTCTGTTCTGATAAAAAAACCTCTCAGCTGGTTATCCTCACTTGCTATGCAAAGGTTGAGAAAACCAGGTATTGTATCTTCCAGTGAATTGACAGCTTGCCTTAAATTTTTTTTTTTGGTTGGGTTTTTTTTTTCACATTCACGTTTGTATTTAAACATACAAAAACTGCATTTTCTTATGTCCTATAGTCTGTTCCATATTGCAGTTTTTATTGTCTATTATCTAATTACCACCAATTCTGGAGTCTTTGATCAAGTGAACAGTTGTTAGAGGCCCTGAACCTGCAGCTTGGCTTCTTCTAGCCACAGATATCATTTGAAAAACACCAATTTGAAGGAGTTTCAAATGTACTCAATCTTCACCAGAAGCTCCTCATATGGAAGACAATGGCAGAATTCACAAGAAAAGTTGTCCGTGAGACCAACCCAAATTAAGTGGTCTCTAAAAATCTGCCTTCCTGAAGTCCAATCTCCATAATAATATGGCTAGAAAACAAGAGCACAGGGGAGATCTGATAGATCACTCACTGAAAGTTCAGGAGACTTAGAAGTCTACTTGTTATCCATCTTTGAGAAATAAAGTTAATTTAACTTAGTAGAAACCTATTCATGGAGTGAGAAAAAGAAAAAGAATTACCAACCTGTCATATTCTGTTGCAGAAACATGATCACAGTGGTGATCGCACAACAGAACTACAAAATGCTTTGGGTTGGAAGGGACCTTAAAGTTCATCCATTTCTAACCCCTCTGTTGGAAAGGCAGGGACACCTTCCATTAGACCAGGTTTCTCAAAGCCCCATCCAAACTGCCATTGAGCACTGCCAGGTTTGGGGCATCCACAACTTTTTCTAGACAACCTGTTCTAGTGCCTCACCACCCTCACAGTAAATAATATCTTCCTAACATCTAATCTAAACTTACTCTCTTTCAATTTGAAGCCATTCCCGCTGGTCCTGTCACTTCAGTTCCTGTTGAAGCTTGCCTCTTAGGCTTCCCTGTAGGCCCCCTTCAGATACTGGAAGGTTGCTGTGAGGGCTCCAAACAACACTCCCTTCTCCAGGTAGAACAGCTCCAACTTTCTCAGCCTGACAATGAAACTGTTCACTCTTCATATTTATAGTGCACAAGTGCAAAATACTTAAAATATATTCTAAAAGTAACATGTGAATAATGTAGTCAAGTTACATTTGAAAACATATTTCTTTTTGCATCATGCAGCGTATTGTGGTCTTTGAAAGTAGCTTCTCACTCAGATAAACTTATTAGGGGTAGAGTTTTTCTTCAGTATTAGGTAAATAAAAATATTGGCCAAGGAACTGAGAATGATATACTAGTGTTTTCATTAGTATAGCTAGCTTGTGCTGGTCACTGTGGAATATTAAATATTTGAAATCAATAGAGTGGCTGTATATATACAGTATGCTTGAAAAGTAATTACTAATACCTGACTTCTCTGCATGTCTACATTCACTTCAGCAAATAATACTGGGTTTAATGATGATAAACATGTAGTACGAACTGGCTGGCTTAATTAAAACTGTTGGGTTGGAAAAGCTTAATGCTGGGTGAGGTTTTAAGTCAGGCTTATAGCAGGTTCCATGACAGTTTATATCTGGTCATTATAAAGCCCCAAAAACATATGCCACCCCTCAAAGCAAAGCAAGGGGTAAGCCAACCTTTCAAGGACCTACACAACCATCTGTGAGGACAAAACCTCCTGCAGCCACAGAGGAAAGCAGGGACTGCAAGGGGCTGGGATCAGACCAGGACAGCAGCCGCTGAGCCCCAAGGATCTGGGGAGGTGGCAAACTCTAGCTCCTGCTGCTGCCCCCCAGGAAGGCTGGTCTTTCCCTGGGCCAGCATATGCCCTAATGCCCTAGGTAATTTAGGAAGGGTTCTACATGGAGAAGTCGTGTTGCTACTTCCTGTGAGGATGACATAAATTGAAGAATGGAAAAAATTCATTTTGTCCTGCCCTGCTGAGGAGCTTTGGGCCAGTCCTGATTCGCCCTTGTCCTCCTGTCTGTTCCCTGTTGTCACAGCATAAGGGTGCTTCACAAGAGCTAATAAATTTTCCCTTCCAGAAAGATATTTTTAGGGAGCTGAGGCACACCAGGACATTCTGAAATGGAGCACAGTGGAATTTCACTGGTTTCAAACTCAGACATGTTCAAGCAGGTTTAGAGCCACTGTTACAAGTCCTGACCTTGACCTAACGCACTTGCAAAAACTGTGCCACCAAACCTTGAGATATGGACAAAATCACACTGCTGAAGTATCTGTTGTCAAACCAATGCATAGCCAGTATTCATGCTGTGTTTTTTGTCAAGTATGACAGTTTTAGCTAGGGAAAAAGAATGTTTTCTAGCTGATTTTTACAGTTACATTTCCAAAATGAAATATTTCAGTGTTTCCCTAAAAAGTCTCTCTAATTTTTAATGTGAAAAGGAATTTCAGTTTAGTTTTTACAGACCTATGTAGCAGAAGCTCACTGAGCCGTTTCACTAACACATTAAATGAAGTATACTGAACTTAACAATGGTTATTATTTTGGGTACCTTACATAATGGGAAAAAAGCCCATGCAAAGAACAACCAATTGTTTCCTTTTTGTAGATTAAGTAATGTTTTTCCATGTTATATTTTTTAACTATTATTTTCACAGGGTATTTCACACTAACACAAGCCTTTATTAAATTACACAGTTCAGTCATTTTCTCTTGCATTAGATCAGACACATTTCCTCTAAGTTTTGGTATGAAGTACTTCTGTAGTTGATCTGTGTAGTTTTTCATTCTGCCAGATTATAATGTACAAAAAAAAATGGACTTCAACCAGATTCTCTCAGGCTATGTTCTTAGAAGTTATGTCTACTGACTCTCAATATCACTGTAAATTCAAAATTAAAATAAATTAAAAAAAGAAAAACCAGAAATGAGTAGCTGTGTCATGCTGCGAAAAAATGTTTACTTACATTAGATAAAAAAAGTATTTAAAAGAATTCTCTGAAACAATAGTGGAAGAATGGGGAAGTATGTGGTATTTGAGAAGAGGGGAATGCTGGCAAAATGAGGTATCACAGGCCTGGATGGTGTCCAAAGGCTTTTGTGATTAAGTCCTACAGAGGATACCTTTACTGATCTTTTCTGAGTGGCTCCAAACCAAGGATCTGATTTGAGGGCTTTAACTCTCTTTCTGGCATTATCCTTTTGACAGGGACTCAAGGTATGGTGCCATTTCTGCAAACATGCCCTCAACTTGCAATATCCCAAAGCCAATGTGGTAATTTCCTTCCACAGGAAGGCAGCACTGCTGATATGTAGTATTGACCAAAATTTCTGCCATCATTTGCATCACTCTTTTTAAAGCACTTAGGAATTAAGCAAGAATTTTAGAGTTTTGAGTAAACCACAACCACCTCTCTCCTTATCCTGCTCTCCTTTTACAATGGAATGTAAAATGTCAGTTCATCGTTTCAGTCCCATCCAAATGTAACCAGAAGATCAATTATTTGGTTTCTACTTAGGAAAACAAGGAGTTTGGCCTTAAGGACAGCTTTTGTTCAAAGTCGCTTGAATTTGAATAGCTGCTCACCTGCATTTGTGAAAGATTTTTCACTGCTAACTATCTCCTAAGAAAGTATTCTCTGGACACATTCATTTTGTTTCAGATCTACCTGAAGGCTATGCAGCTTTAAAATACTTTGCAGGAAACAAAATGAAGGTTTTACTTTTATATAAGACAGATACAGCTATACTAAAACTAAACAGTCACAGAAAAAAGCCAGTGGATTCATCCATATGGAACCTTTTTGGCAACTTCTTTGTCCTGGATCTCTGCAGAGGTATCCAGCTCAAACCACATGTACTATTGCTTAACAACTTAAGAAAAAACCCTAAGATCCTCCTTTGACAGAGATTTTCAAGGAAGAATATAAGCATCGGGATAAAACAAGGTCTCTCACATCTCCTTCCTTCCTCGACAATCACTGCAGTCTTTAAACAAAAGATTACTGTAAAATGCGGTGTTTCATGGCGCTGTTCCCCACAGCCACAAGAGGGGGTTTGAAGAACACGATCTGCTTCCCGCTTCCAGACTAAACCTTCCCTCCAGCACATGGTATGTTAGAAGTATCATGAAACCAGTGATTTCCTGAAATGACTGAAATTTTCAGTCATTTTGCGTAATGACTCCTTCAGTCACTCATTTGGGAAAATGACTAAAAGTTTCATGCGTTCTGCGAAGTGACTGACGTGCTGCATATTCCACCAGACTATTTGGCTGTTTGTTTCACCCAGTAACAGGCATATTGTGAAAAGGACTGTTATTGGATAAGGATCCTTTGCTTTTTTTTGCTCTGACTGCTGGAGATGACACTGGATTTTGAAAGTAGCTGCAGAAAAGAACTTTACAAAAAGTATGAGAAGTGTCCAAAGTGCTTGATACTAAAGGGAAAAGATAGTACAGTTATTGCTGAGATCAAAAAGGCAAGCCAAGATCCCAAACTCAATTCAAGACTTGAACACTACTTGCTTGTAAAGTAAGTTTTAAAGAGGAGTCTTCTTTTTATATTTTTTTTTCTTTCTGTTCTCATCGTAATTTGTCTCTTCTTTGGTTATGGAATTGCTGGTTAGTTCTTTTTTGTTTCCTCTACTGCCCATAGGTGTGAAATTCTATGGCTGGTGACAAGAAGCAGCGAGTCAAAAAACATTGGACTAAAGAAGCATTTTCCATATACTATGTGAACATTGAAGAGAGGTATGATATTGCCAGAAAAGCAAGAATTGTTACATGCTCTTGTTATAAAGCATTTATCATCTGAATACGCAAACATCAAAAGACAGAGTGCTGAGTTCTTGAGATTTTTCTATTTTGTGTGCCAAAATCCTTGACTAATGGCCCTGCTATAAAACTGATCATTTGAGCAATGAATACTCATCATGAGGCCAAGCTGACTTTATTGGTCTGCAAGCTTCATCTCAAGGCAATTTGAATGATATAACGGTGTACCAAGACCACCTTCTTAGGTTTTGTGTTCTCTGAGCCCTTACCTCAGAGGGAACCACAAACAGCCTTTCAGTTTTTCAGTATTTTTCTCCTACTTGGCAACTCTTGGTTGGGTCTTGGTAAGCCTACTTGGTTGGGTTGCAGAGTGATAAAGGAACTCAAATTGCTGCTGAAGTCATCCAAGAAATGAAGCCTCTGTGGCCTCTGTTTGGCTTCGTATGGGAAAGCAAGATATTCACAAATCCAGGGGTCTCTCAAAGGGGGTATTAAGCAAATGCTCTAAGCATGGATGGCAGACAATAATTCATGGGACTGGACTGTGGGGACTCACTTTGCCCAGTTTTCCAAAGCACTGCCCATCAATCGGGAATAGATTTCTCACTGTATGCAGCTTGGTTTGGTACCAATCCCAAATGTGGGCACAGCTCGTCAGCCACCTCCACAAACAGCAGAATCTGCAATCAGTGTTCAGTGCTCTTTCTGATGACTCTGGTGCACTCACATCCCCAGCAGACACAGTGCTCCCCATGCCTGATACAGTGCTAGGCAGTCAAATGGCAAGCACTGCTAAACTAAGCTCAAGGTCAGACTTGTTCCTGTAGAGCAAGCTCTCTCAGAAAGGATTCATCCAGATCCACCAAATCCTCCACCCATCAATACTCAAAAGCTAACTGGTCCTTTTAAGGCACCTTGCCAACCACTTCCTGCACAGTCCTGCCCCATGTGCTATCCCCTGCCCTTGTCAGCTGTCCTGGCCACCAGGAAGGAGCCTGGGCAGTGCTGGCTTTGCGGGCATGGCTCTTGGTAAAGCACCATCTCCAGAGGGAGGAAAACACTGAAAAACAATATGGAGGTAATACTGATGTTACAGCTTCCTTAGTTATGAAGACAAGTTCAGTTCTGGCATGCGAGACTGGAAGATTTCAGAAATAAATGTAGAAGTCCATATGGCTTTAGAAGTAAATAAATTATAAAAAGCTCATGCGTTGTCTTTATAACTTAATTCATGTCATAAGGTATCAGGCATTTCACATGGTGCCTCCTTACTTGTTTCCCAAACTTCATTAAAGGTATGAAATTTTCTCTTATTTCACAGAATAACTGAATGAAACAGCCATTTTGTGAAATAGCTGAAAATTTTAATTATTTCCTGAAATGACTACTTTCAAAATATGACCGTAACATATACAACTCTGGAATCACCCATTACATTTTCAGTAACATATACTTCCCAAGAAGGCACATGGAACAGAAATATTGCCCATAGCTTCATTTTATGCTGTACTGAGAGGGGAGAAAAGGAAGAGGCATGTGTTTTAAACCCATTAAGACATTTTGTGCTGCACGAAGTGAAAATTGTTCTCTAATGATACAATATAACGTATCCTAAATTGGATTATAATATACACCCTCCTTTACAGTATCTAGTTAACTGTAAGTTGCCTTTCTGGAAGGCACTCGATGATTTCACTGCAGTTACATAGTTTAGAACAAAATAAATCATCCAAGTTGAAGAGTTTTTTCATGCAGCCCTGTGTCTTTTGAAAGAATAGCTTTGATGCTTTTTTTTTTTTTGCAGTGCACTCTATCATAGGATTGTAAGTAACAGCTCCTTCACCTCTAATGTTTCCCCCACACTCCTACCTTGTTGTTTTCTTGAAGTGTCTCATGGGTCAGTGTGAGTCTCATAGCTGCAACCTATTCAACCTTTTCGTTAACATCCCTGTTCCTTGCCTTTTACCTTCAGTCTGCATATTTTTAGTTCTTTTGCTTTTGTATTAAATAACTATTCTGCAATTAAGAATACTGCTAGCCCCATTTTTTCCTGTTTTTCTTGCTCCTTTTTAGGAAACTTAATTGCTGCCTTTTAAACTTCCAGGTTAGAGCAGCAGGGCACAGAAGTGCAGTTCATCAAAGCCATTGTATTGATGCTGATGCCTAAGTTGCCTGACATGGGATACCACAGACTAGCAAAAGTTCATTATTTCATTTGTATTTGACACATTACCTTGAAAAATGTAAATAACTATGGCAATTTGAGAGTTTGCTCTGTCATTTAATATGCACAGTCCCCTTTCTCCTCTTTTCCTGTTTCTTTTCACCATAAATTTTCTATCCCCAAGGAAAAGAAATCAGATACATGTTATCTGAATGTAATTACAACTGAAAAGTGATACCCCAAAATCTTATGTTATGGAAATCTCATAAGCCAAGAGAATATGTCTGTGAAAAAAGCACTCAAGTTCTGTTAGGAAAAAAAACCCCACACAACAAGAAAAACTCCACACTAATCTAGGATTTTCGAAAATGCCTAAGGATGTTGAACACCCTAACTCCTGGCTGTCCACCTGGAGAAGTTCTCAGAGCACCTGACCCAGAGTTATTGTGGATTTCCATGACTTTATACACAGATCTCTTGCAGGTGCCTGTCTGTGAAACACCGAAGATGTACCCAAAATAATTAGTCACTTCTGAAAATTTTGGCCTTAGGCAAATGCTTCAAAAACAACTCTTCTGTCTCCATCAATATTTGCTGAGTGGATCTGTGTTCAGAAGGGTGTTAGCAGGAAGAAAACATGGTATGTGGCTTTGCAGGATATTTGAATTAAAGTGTTTGGTGGCCTTTTGAAGCTCTTTAGGAGTCATTGTATGAGAAAGCAGTTGCAGTGATAACAGCTACCAGGCAATAGGAGCAATAAACAGATTGTGAGCCGCCCATTGGCTGCACAATGCTTCCCTGAGCCATTTGCAGATTAATGTTTATTGACAAGTAAATCTGCAAAGCTTTGAATCTTTCAGTGAATTATTTTCAAACAAAAGAAGCAGCTAAATATGTCCAACTATTTGGAAGAAATTTAACACTGTTAGTAGCTTAGTTGAGCATAAATTTCAAGTATGAGTACGTATGACTGCCTTACACTGGTTTCATTCTGAATTTGCTGTCTTGCTGAGGATCTGTCAGGAGAGCATAATGTTTTTGCTAAGTGCATCTGAAAGGTAAGTCAGCTTGTTCAAAAAACCGTGGGAAGGAGAGTTGTAGCTAAAAAATCGTTTTGTACATTCAACATGATGAGTCATAAAATACCTTTAAATACCATAAACCACAAAATATTTTCAAAAAAGCATACAGCATGTGAACCCAGAGCTGCTTCCTTTTCCAGACAGAAGAATGAGCAATGAGATATAGAAAAGGTACAGAATAATTCACAGACTGTTTTGATGGAGGCTTGTCCTTGATGTAAAATGGACATTAGAAGAAAAAGCAGCAACACTTCATTCACCACACCTTGTAATACATGAACTCTGCCATGAAGGAGCTGTAGCCCTGGGGTGTGCCTTACTGATTTCCTGTTACCGTTGTGGATACAAAAATGCTGTTAGCAAGAAATTTTCCAGCTTCTTTCTAAGCCCGTGAGATACTTTTCTCTCTCACAAAGATATTAGCAGAGTTCTGTAAACTATGAACATCTGCAACCTTGTAGAACTATGTTTATGGTACAGTAGAAAAATATTTTGACAATGGATGTTTTAGGATTTTAGCCAATCACCCCGGGGGGGGGGGGGGGCTGATCCTTTGTCCAATTAGACTATGAAAAAAAAGTCTATAAAAGAGTTCGTAAAATAATTAAATAAAATCAATCTTGCTGCACAGTTCCTGCCTGCTGGATCTCTCTCCTCCCGACGGCTCCGGGATACAGTAACATACCATGCTCTCCTGTCACCTCTGAATCTCCTTTTCCAGGCTGAATTGGACCCGATATCACACCAGTTAATGCACACATTCACAGGCTTTTCTCTTTTTTACAGATTTTTATGATCTTAACACTGTACAGTTGCTTCTGCATTATATACATCCTTGGAAAATACTTCATTTCAACGGACGGCCATAAGGGACATCATGAAAAGAACATGCCAGATTAGGGATAAATTTTAAAGAATGGTAGCCAAGAATAAAGTCATTATTATTGACCGAATCCAAGCAATCTTGACATCTTACATATGACCTTGTCATAAGGAACAGGGCTGAGGAAGTATGTGTAAGTGTATGTATGGAGGGATTTAATTCTGCCAAACTCTTAATTTTTGAATGGGCTCAGAGAGGTCAGTGAACTATCCTTTAATTTCATTAGCCTGGCACTTTGAACACTGGATAAAGTCAGTTTATTTATTGCTTACATTTACACCATTATTATCTTCAGATACTGGGATATTCTCCTCTGTGAACGTAATGCACTTTTCATTATGATTTGCCATTTCATGCTGGTCATTACTTCTCTGCCTAAGCTTGGGCTGCAGTGCAACCTATTACCCATAACAGGAGCTCCTGGTTTCACCTGGAGCTTGTGGCATTTTCACATGATGGTGAAGAAATTTTTAAACTTAGGCAGCTTATATCTGAAGTGATAGTTAACGCTATTTGTTACTAGGGTCCTCTTGGTTCTGTTTTTGTTTGGTTTGGTTTTATTTTTATTTGTTTGTTTTTTTCCCCAAAAGCCCTAAACAATTGCTGTAGTGTGGAATTATATGTATATAATTTACATTTATTATTTTTAACACAGCAAGATCAGAAGTTATATGTTGCATTTTTTTTGCTGCTGCTGTAGAAACATCTACATAAACATGGGAAATATCCTGAAGGCATTATTAAGATCCAGTCAGAAAAAGGTGGTTTTTTCTCTGGGAAATTCTGTTTCATCAGGAAAAAAGATAATCTTGGTCAGCAGGCCTGTATTTGTGTAATGTGAGCTAACATCTCATGGAGAAAATAGGATTTTTTCCCTCACAAAAATAACCAAGACTTGACAATTTGACTGATCCCAGAACATTTTTATTCAGTGGTCCTCAGGTTTGTGAGTACTTTTTACAAACTGTGATCACCCTACAAAATAGTACGCGTCTTTTCATGGTGGTTTTTTTTTTTCTCCTCTCTCTTGGCATTTTTACTTTTAACAAAGTTTCCTTAATTTTGTGTTTCAGATTGCCTTTATTTCACTCTCTATCTACCTGCTATAAGCATTAGTACAACAACTGTGTCAGTGAATCACAGATCTATGTGTGTTCTTCATGCCTCAGTTATCCCTGTTTTGTAAGTGTCTTCCCGAAGTTTTTGGTCCTGCTCACACTCACACAGGTACATCCCTTCCTACTCCTGTCACTGTGGGAAATATCAGGGTGATTTCCATTTTGAATATTTGATTTTGGGCTGAGCTTGCCTACAGATTCCTCTAGTCCAATCTTATAACCATATGGTAAAGGTCGCTTCTGCAGAACATCTTCACGATGCATCTTGTCCATCACAAAAGGGCACAATCTGTATTCTCCTCCAGACCTTTACATGGTAATTACTGCAAAACCTTTTCTCTTCAGCACTGGCAGCTGCCAGCTTGGCCCTCCTATGTCCTTTTAGCGTCCTGCTGCACAGGTAAAGAAGAATACCTCAAGAAGAATACCTCAAGGTCTAGGAGGAACCCTCATGCATATACACCTTTGCAGAGAGGTAGTATGCTTTCTGAAAATTCAGTTAAAGCGAAAAAAAGCCCTGAATCAAAATGGAGGCCCCACTGTTTCTGGAACATAATGCTTTGTTGTGGTTAAACATATCAAGTACAGTCAGCTGAGAAGCTGATTTTCACAGGGCAATGGAGACAGAACAACATGTTCACTCTCACCCAACAACAAGCTGAAATGTGCTGCGAAAAAGAGCCCGAGACAGCCTTCCTGCCCAAGAACCTTTCCATTGCAGAGGGAACAATTTAACTCTCTTTCTTAGAAGACTCTCTGCTCCTCTGTCAGAGAGAAGAGTGGAGCAGGTATTCTGTGAACACAAGGTTACTGATTGTGCCTGTCTGGACTGGGGGAAGGAAGCCCTGAAACTTCTCCTACCATCCATGGGAATCAGCACATAGGTGCTGGAGGGCTCTGTGGGGAGCACAGCTCTCTTACCTTGCCTCCATGGCACAATCAATGACTGTACACTTAAACACCTTTAGGCATTTACATTTTCAGAGCCTTGGATGATGATTTATTATATTTACATGTGAGGCAAAGTAAAAAACAACGCAAAAAAGGTAAGGAGTGGGGGAGGGCTGTTGTCTGCCCAGTGTGTTTTCATAAAAGCTGCCCTCTCTCTTGCTTACAGACTGAAATAACCCTTGCAGCTACTGCGTTGTGGATGTGTTTAGGCTTAGGTCGTAGAGCATGCATGACACCCTGGGGCCTGAATCTGCCTGTGTGCTCCTCAGTACTGAGGCTTGTAATCTTGCCCCTTAGGTACTGATGATGTTAAACCAAGCATGATTGTTAAAAACGAGTGTCTCTGCTCCACCCAAACCCACCATGGGGGTAGGTTAGGCTGCAGTTGTGCGGAGTCCTGCACCAGCACAGCAAAGGCCTGGAAACCTCTAGAGATGACGAGGGCAGCAATGCTTAGCTGGGGACAAAAATTAGAAATGTCCTACAGCAGATCTGTCACAACAGAGAGTTTCTAGTCTGTTTGCTTTCCAGCTCCACAGTCCCTTCCCCTCCAGCTGTTTGTTCCTTCCCTCTTGGTCCCTTGCTGTAGCCAAAGAGGGCTGTGTGCTGTCAGCTGCCTGCTCCCCTAGAACTCTAGTGGCAGTGTTCTTCTGCAGAAGCTCTGTGCAAAATTACTCACCTCCAGAGAATCTGCTTACTGTAAACTATGTTACACAGGCAGAGTAATCTAAATGATTTTAGAGATGTCCACTGTAGTTCTGGATTTTAAAGTCATGACAGATGAATAATTCCCTTTCTCCTTGGAGTACAGGTTCAGCTGCGTGCCATTTAGCATGTATCTATACTGCTAAAGCTGACCGGGCTCCCCAGGAAAGTGGTCACAGCACCAGCCTGACAGAGTTCAAGAAGTTTTGGACAATACTCTTGGGCACATGATGTGACTCTTGGGGATGGTCCTGCGCAGGGCCAGGAGTTGGACTGCATGATCCTTGAGGGTCCCTTCCAACTCAGCACTGTGATTTTGTGGCTTCTGAGACCAGAATAGTTTAGTTCCCATATTATTTGCATGAAAGTTGTATGTTCAAGATTAGCTGCAGAGCTCTCCACAGTGAGATACTTCACTGCTGTCAGCACCTCACTGTGCCTCTTACTCCTCATTTACGTAATTTTGAGTGATAACATTGGTGCATTGCTGCATAAAACAACAGCTGACGTATATTTGGTGCTTGGACCCTCCCTCTATTTCTGTGTAAATGCATAGAACATAACCTGACTGCACTGTAACAGGGGCTGGAATAGGCTAGAAACTAGCTTATGAAAGTCAGCACTCAAGTACTCCAAGACACCTGCTCTGAACAAAGACTAGTGGTGTATCCTTAGAGCGTGAGACAAGAATTGAGCTCATTTAACAGCTTTGAATTCCATCACAATCCTTCTTTGTGGGAAAGACAAAATATATCTGTTTCATTACATGAGTTGAATTTGTAATTTGTAATTCTATACTTCTGCTTTTCTCCAACTGTAGAGGCAGATAATGCATTGATTTCAGATGACAGAGCTAATAAATGTAGTTTGTTGGAATCATATCTATTTATTTCTTTATTTAGGCAGTTTAGACTAACTTAAATTACTGTTTACTTCTTTTCTCCTCTGTTGACAAGTAGCAGGATGACAAGAGCTTGTGTTCAGGCTATTCATAGTAGAATACTTTCACATCTGTTATGTTTTTCTTCTCCTTCTCATGGCATAAGGGTAGCATGAACAATTGCCAGTGATCCATTATTTGTTTTTTAATAGTAAATCCAGTCCAGTGCTTGTAGATGGAAATTTTACAGGAGTAACTGTCCAGTTCACAGCAATTTGTCATTGAGCTGAAATTATGCACAGCCTTCTCAGATGTTGTGGTCAGTTTTTGATCTGGGGAGCTCTTGGATGTGCCTTCATGATAATCTAGCACATAATTTAATTTAGTTTTGACATACATTTAAAATTTAAAAAAAATATTTAGATATTGGTGTTTATGTCCTTGCTTCCTCCTACCACATTTACAGAAATGATTTATGGTGGCAGCTATTTAAGGTGCAATCTCCTGGTTCCTGTTGGCCTTGGAAAAACAGCAGGAGTTTTATGGCATATCTTCAGACTCCTACCTGAGGAAATGCTGTGTAACCAGTGTCCTCAGTCTATGTTATATTCCTTGTCTCTTTCCAGTCTATAAAAAAGTAACGTTTGAAATGCAATGCAGCTAGCTATCTGTAACTCATAAACTTGATAAAACGTGTAGTTCATCTTGAAGTATCCTAAGCCGTGACATAAAAAAGAAAATCTCAGGCTAGGAGTGCCCTGGCATGTGATTTGTCTGCTTACCTCGGCTGTTCAATGCACTGGAGTTTCTCTGGGCAAAGCTGCTGTCATGGCTCTCTGTTAAGGTAAAATGTCAGGCAGTCCCCCCAGCTTCTCCCTCCTGATTTTGATAAGAATGTCTTTTTAGTCCTCTTTTGTTCGTCTGTTTAGGGGATAATCATTGGAATCCGTGTGATAGCCCATGACACCGCAGCTGTTGGCAATTTCACTTTCTGTATTTGTGCAAGTCCTCTGGGGCTCTGGTGAGGGAAAATTTTGAAGCCAGAAAGAATTACCCTGTGTGAGTTTGGTTTGCAGTGCATTTATACATATATATATATATATATATCTTTTTACAAGGTCTTTATTCTTAGAGAAGTGGAGAGAAGAGTGGGAAAATTGCCTATATTTTGGGATAATGTATAGGGGTTTTTTACTACTTTTCATGAAAAGCACACAAGTCTTCACATGCTTGGAATAAAACCAAAAGTCTCCATTTCTGTTTGAACAAGAATAACATTCTCTTTTATTAACACCTATGGTATCTGAGGCACCGGTCTTCAAATGCTTTGCCTCACAACTAAAAGATACATATCACAAACTTGTATCAAATACAATTTCTCAAGTTGGTTTCTTTAAGGAGAAGAGTAGTTGAAGAGAAGAAAAACAGCTGATGGGAGAAAGTGTTATGGGAAAGGAAATGCAAATTACAGGTAACTGAAAAAAATTGTTAACCCAGTCCATGTCCTGATTAAAAGTTGCTGTTGGGTTTGGTTTTGTTTCTTTTTTTCTTTTTCTTAAGGATGATCTGTAATGGAAGCATATGCCTTTAAATTCTGCCCTCACTTGAATCTTTCCTGTCTCGGTCAAAAAATAATTCCTAGAACTTATAAACACAAAAAAAAAATTTCTTCCCAAATCCCTCAGAAGTTCAATAAGCTCAGCCCTTGATTCACAGGGGATATTTTCCAGGCCTAATCATATTTATAGCACAGGTACAGGGATGAAGCTGAGGCTGTAAGTTGACTATCTGGCTGAAGGAAAAAAAAAAAATACTCTGTAATCTTTTTGTTTTTTTCTTTTCCCCCACAAATGGTGGCATCTCTAATGTAATCTACCCTGAATAATATATGCATTTTGACTGATGAATGGAGGTATGTAACCATTTTTAATACTCTGTAGGAATGGCCAATTACCAAGCATGAAAGCATCAGGCAAAGACCTGCAACAGATCTTTGGCTCTTCTCTGGCACTGTGGGCTCATACTGCTGAAGAGCACAAACAGAGAACATTAGGATGAAGGAAATAACTCAATTTACTTGTTAGGAATGAAATTACAAAGACAGTTCAGGAGTTGAAAGCTGTATTCTTTGAGAAAGATGAATGAATGTCTTGTAGTACTTTTGTAGGAGGAGACAAAATACCTGAAAAAATAGACAGGGAAGGCAGTGCTTTATAAGGTTTTCTGGACAGCTTCTAACACGTTATGCTTCCTAAAACATTGGTGGTTTGGTTTTTTTTTTACATTAAATTTTAAAAACAGTGCAAGAATTGAAGCTTAGGAACAGACCAGCTTTTTTAGACATGAGGGTAGTATAATTAATTTTCTAACTGGCCCTCTGCTGTAACCTGGTGAGTGTTTGTATTTATTTTTTTGCTTATGGAAGGAAATGGGTTTAAATAGAAACCATATGGTAGTTGTACTCTTATAAGATAGTAAATGATTATTTATTTAAGATTTGTGAGAGAAGTAAGGTCTATTATTAGAACAAGTCATATAGTTGGAAAAAACAGACAAAATTTTATGCCCAAAAACCCTTTTTCAGGTCTGAAAGAGATGTAGTTATCTTCAAAGCTAAATACACATGAAGAAGGGTTATTTTGAGTTTAATTTGGTTGTTAATCAGTTGGAGCATATTAAAATAATATCAGTAGCTTAAACTACAGTTCTTCCTGTGAAATTTCTGAACGCTATTTCTCATGAAACTACGAAATCTCAAATAGGAAACACATAAAGTGCAAAGAATTTCTGTATTGTTGTCAGAAAAGATACATCTGATTTATTTAATCCTTGCATTTGTCTACTTTGATCAGGATTAGGGGGTCTTGGCCATCTAATCTTAATACCTTCCAGAGACACACCACAAATGCCGAACACAAAAATGTATATGAGTGATCTGTCGAGCTATCAACGTATGAATGGAATTAGACCAGTAAAGAAAAGCACTGGCTGGGCATTACCCTCCAAAAGCTAAGAGCTGGAGGAAGATAAACCAGTGCTGAAGGCTCTGAGACTACTTGTGATTCTCCCTCATAGAAAGTGAAAATCTTGAGGCTTGCACAGTCTGTTAGAGACTAGAAAGAGTCTGTCATCAAGTGTAACCTGAGGACTTGTGACTCAGCAGAAGGACCTGCTCTACTGGTCTTTACTAACTCATTGTTTTAGCATTTGAATCTAATACATGCCTTCTCACAGCATTTGTATGACGTCAATATAGTCCCCATTTTATGGACAAAGGAATAAGAACCAAGATGATTCCCTTCCCTCAGGCAAAACATTCCACTTTGTGATATCTGAAAATGAAGAAGCAGCAAAATATCTGTCTTTATGTTTTCGTGATTCAGTATACAACTTTCCACACATGTGCTGTGAATACACGTGCTGGATTTTGCTTGAATGCTGGAACGTGTTCCCTCCCTACCATAGATGCTCCCTGATCTCTTTTTTTATCCATAGGCTCCAGGCTCTCAGCAACATGTAAGAAAGGGAACATGCCATTTTTCTGCTTCTGCTACCTTTTGGCATGTATGATCTGTACCAAAGAAATTATCATTCCAAAGGCTGGTCTTGAATGTTGCTAATGTAGCAAGTCATTATTATGCTTATTAAACAGCCGAAATCTTGTAAATTCAAAATTTACAGAGTTCTTAAAAAGTCCTAAATGACTTCTGGCTTGAAGGAAACACACTGTTGCTGTAGCTCCACTGCTCATGTAATCTGTACTTGAAAACCTCTTTTCCCCCTATAAGACAGACACATAATTCAACATTTCTAGAGTGTGAAGATTTAGTGTTATGAGGCAACAAAGAGGTAGTTTATTTTGTGGCTTCTTATTATCAAAGCTTTATAAATAACTAGAGGTATCTAAAATTCTCTATCCTCAGGTTTCACAAAGGAACTCCAACAGTCCCTGCCAAAACCAAACTAAATCAGGTTTTCCACTGAGATCTGTGACCTTGGTAGTTGTCCCTTATATCTGAGGAATGGGAATGGATGTATTTTAGAAGCAGCAATATTGCATTAGGCATTTTGTTATCATCCACTGAGTATGTCTTCCCTTTGTTTTACAGTCATGTGTCCTTACAATCCACAAAGCAAATAGACATCTGAAGGTGTCTTTAGTACAACTCAATTTATCTGAATAGAATGGTTGAAAAGGAATATGTTTGTGTATGGGGCAAAAAGCAGACTGACTCTTACCTCTCTGTGGAAAAATAAACTAAACTCAATTAACTGGAGATAACCATAAAACACTAACAAAAACTTACACTAATTGAGTTTATTATTGTCTATATAAATTTAAGAGGAGAGAAGTGACCCTCTCTTTAAGTCTGATTTGCCAAATTTCTGATCAGATCAATATGTACAGTAATTCTGCAAAGCACATCAATATAATTAGCAAACATAAAATGTAAACAATATGTTTAATAGTGAATGGGCATCAGTAAATACTATTTTAAAGACTGAAAAATAAAACCAATATTGTATTTGGGATTAGCACTTTGAGCAATGGAGCCACAGAAGAAAATTGGTAGACTTTGATGAAATTGGGGAAGTTTATTGTGATTTCATTGGACCAATGATTCGGCAAGCAGGATCTATGCATCATGGCAAGAAAAAAGTACTCTGTAAAAAACTTGTTTTGATTTGAGACATTTTCAGAGGGCTATTTTAATTTAATTAATGAAAAATCATAGGTTAATTGCCTTCTGCTTTAATGTGAGGGTATTATGCATGCAAGCATATTTTATTTATATCTTGACTGTTTGATGTACACAATCAATTCAAAAAGGGATAATGAAGAAGTGTTCCACCCTGTGTAGAATAGTAATTAGAGACTCTAGTGCAGGTTTTTTTTATTAATTGTTCAGTTCTGTAAACATGTTTGACATAATGCTGAGAAAAGCATTTGTCAAATTTTGCTATTCTTCTCTCTTGTTCTTCGTCTTCCAATCCCTTCTACCCCCATCCTTTTTCCCTTGTAGTCAAAATGCCTTGTATGGCATTAACCCTCACTGCCTCAGCAACAGTCTGACTTCACAGGACAACTGTAGGTCAGTCAACATGGCACTGAAGAAAAGCTGCCCTTTGAAGAGCTGCTGTAATGAGGAGTATGTATATCGATAATAGCAATGTTAAAATCTGTGGGCTTTGGAAGAGTCTGTGAAAGATGCTGAGCTATAATAAGGTGCTGTATCTTATAACAGCAACTGGGATGAATTGGGCAGAGCAGTCACTGGGGCAACAGGAATACCAGACCTTCTGAGCTGAGGCCATGCAAACTCTCTGTAGGATACTGCTAACAGCATGCTTGTCTTGCTGAAGGTAAAATGAGTGTTGACAAGAAAAATCCAGTCACCCGATCTTGAGAATTATGAGCCCCCACTAAAGGTTTTATTTTTCCTGACATATTTTTACAAGACAGAAGGTAGAGACAAAGCAATTAAATGAGGACAAAGAAAACACCCTCCACGCCTCCAGTTCTCTTGAACCATGTAGGGAAAAGGGGAGTTGTTGAATTCATTGTTCCCAGAGCATGTTGGAAAGTGGGAGGCAGCAGGACAAAAGAGTACTTGAGCTCCTGTGGGCATGTGCATATGTACACTCACCCTTCTCTTGGTAGTCAGGAATTGTGAGATCAGAAAATAGTGCCTGATCTCAGCAACTCTTCAGGAGTCTTCTTCTGAAAGTGTGCAGTGGAAGGATTACTTCCAATACCAAAGCTGTAGCACATCTGGATACACGGTCTGTACTCAAACCTGCACTCAGCGAGGTGAGTCTGCAACTCAAATCCTGTGTTCAGTTTTGGTCCCCTCACTACAAGACAGACATTGAGGTGCTGGAATGTGTCCAGAGAAAGGAAATGGAAGGACAAGCGTGATGAGGAGCAGCTGAGGGAGCTGGGATTGCTGAGCCAGCAAAAAAAGAGTCTGAGGGGGCACCTTATCTCTTTCTACAACTACCTGGAAGGAGGTTGCAGCCAGGTGGGGGTCAGTCTCTTCTTGCAGGTAACAATGACAGGACAAGAGTAAATGGCCCCAAGTTGGGCCAGGGGAAGTTTAGATTTGATATTAGAAAAAATTTCTTTACTGAATGTGGGGCCAGGCTTTGGAACAGGCTGCACAAGGAAGTGGTGGAATCACTGTCACTGGAAGTGTTCAGAAGTGTGTGGATATGGCACCGGGGAATATGGTTTAGAGGTGAACATGGTAGGTTTGGGTTAATAATTGGATTTCATGATCTTAGAGGCTTTTTCCCAACCTTAATGGTTCTATGATATTTAGATCTATGGAGAAATGAGGATTCCTAGAAATAGTTGTCTTCACTTGGAGCCTTCTCTTCCTTCCTGACAACCCCACTGTTTGAAGGCTGAATTAATTGATGTTGCCTTTCAGAATGTTTATCATGAAACAGAGGTCTTTGTTGGTTTTGTGGTGTGTTGTGTAATACTATGATGGTAAAGAGATTTCCATGGTTCGGATTCTCTAGTTGTATCTATACACATTCATGTAGACATAGTCTCTCCTCTATTATCTTCTAGTAAAGGGAATATAAATAATCTTAGATTGTATCTGTTCCACTCTTCAGTAGACCCTCACCAGTGGGAGCAGGCAGTCAAAGTACCTTTTATGTAGAGAACATGGATGTCGAGATCACAGGCGACTTGCAAACTGCTGCTCTTTTTCCCAACAGAAAATATAAGTATTGTTTGATTTTTTCATTTTGTTTCAACACAGCATAATCAATTCCTCATACGTGATGAGCTTCTTTTAAGTACTCAGATCCCAGAGGACGATCTCCTAGTTTCATTTGGCTTTTTTGGAATAATCTTAGTCCTCACAATAAGATAATAAAGTCTTGTTAATTCATACTTATTAGGCTACTGTATTTGAAAGACTTTAGATGCCATAAATAAAGGCTTATCTTGGATTTCTATCTTACCTTTATAAGGAAATATCTAAAGCTTTTTGCAGAACTGAAGTTTGAAAAAATCCCTTGAACTAGTGTAATTCAAAGGCAAGACCACTCTTTTGTCCTGTGGATAAACAAAATAAGACCTCTTAAAAAAGCATTAATGGTGAGAAACCCTTCTATAAATCTATCAATATTAAATCACCAGCAATGGGTATTTGGAAAGGAAGTTTAGATGGAGCATGATCATCTGCTATTTTCTGACTGTAGTTCAATGATACTTTCTAGACAAAAGCAAAGAACTATGACTATGTGACTAAAACAACACATGAATCAGAAAGAGTTCATGAGGACTAGGGCTCATGCATTCCTTGAGATGAAAAGAACCAAGAGTTCATCTAAATACAGAGATCATAAAGATGCTGATCAGAATTTCTCTGTGTTTCTAGTCCAGCAATTAGAACCATGGGTTTCCTTAAAACTGCTGTCAGGTAAATTAAAGAAGACTGCATATCCATTGAACAATTATTTCAGTATCCTACATTTGAGTTTCTTGAATTTCTGACTGTGTACAATTTACATGATTCTTGCAATTGATCCCTATTGACCTGTATTCTAATGATGTGAGTATGAATTTCTCAACCATGTCCTCCCACGCCTAATAATTTCTTTTAATAACATAGGTAAGCCCCTAAAATTTTAATTATCCATTTTGCCATTGGTAAAATTTTCAAGAGTTCAAGTGAGACCCATTAGTGGACATGAAGAGAGATCACTGTTCACCAGGAAAAGGCCACCCCCAAAGGATCTGAGTTATTACCTACTTGGATATAAAATAATCTAACCTAAAATTAGACAAAATGATTTCTCTATCCAATTCAATAACTTCTAGCTGAAATATGGTATATATTTTTGGACGATTTGCTATCTTGGTTTAAATAAATGGCAAAGCCAGTGCAAACCCAGGTAACTGGTCTCAATTGTTGTTTTCCTTTATTTTAAAATGATCTTAGATGTTATTTCAATGCTGCATGGATTCAGCAGAAGTGACCAAGCTCAACCTCTTCCTGTATTTTCATCTCCTTAGATAAATAATTTTACTAGATCTGAAATCTACATCATCTTTGAGTAATTATATGATCATATTTCCTTCTGAATAGTATACGCTAAAGAGAGTATCTTTAGTTTCTCACAGTGATCAAGGTTTTCTAGATACTGAAACAATTCTTGGAGCTCTCCTTTTACATTCTTACATATGATAAACTTAGAAGCCATTACCAGTTACAGGATTTTGCTAATTATGTGACTGTGGTATAAACCACTCTCACTTTCAAACTGATGTTCCCTTGATCCCTTAGTCAAGGGCCATATCCTCTCCTGCAATGAAGCACTGTGTTTGTTGTCCTGACCCCAAAGTCCTGTCCTTAACTGCTTTTCTTTCTTATAAATACCATCTTCTTAGATTCTTAGATTTAGTTTGGTTAAAATGCATACTGCTAAAATAAGCCAGTTTTCTCTTTGAAACTGATCCGTCCTTTTTAACTACTCCACAGATTTTTATATGACTGGCAAAATCTACCTCCAAGATTTTCCTCTTAACTGTTGAATATAGCGCTGGACTAAGAGAAGATTACTGCCTGGAAATATCCCCAGAAGATGACGCTTCCATTTTTAAAAATTTGTAGATTTACCACTTTTTAATCCATTTAATCTGTTCTAGATGATACTCAGAAAAAAATTCAGAAAATAAAGTGTTTAACTGAAGCTCAGATGGAGAGCTGCTAATTTCATCAGAAGGAAGCAAGACTGAGTCAGAAGGTTTATAGAAGCTAATGTATATCTATCCATAGAGAAATCTTGGCCAGCCAAATTTGAAATGTCATCAAAAAATTATACAAACTTTGTCTGAAAGCACCTTTTTTTTACATCATACACAGCATATAACTTCTTTTCACATAAAGTTTATTAAATGCTTTTGTTGTTTATGCATAATTACTGAAAATATTATAATATTGATGCAGTGTTATGCTTCATCTAGTAATATAGTATGAACTTAAATGATAAACTTCAACCCCAATAACACGGAGTGTTTGATTTTGGTAGTTAGCAATTTTGTTAATAAGAAAAGGGAAAACAGAGATAGAGTGAAAACCCCCAAATCCAGCAACAAAACTGAAAAACATTGCTCTGAAGTGGGTTAGTTGTTGTTTCTGTAGGAGAAAAGAGAAGTGTCAGGAACAAGTCTAGGAAAACTTTAAAACGCTGCTTTCTGGGGACAGTCTAGCAAGAGGAGGGCTGAAAAAGTCCCTGAGCTTGCTGGGCTGTGCTTAGAGGCGCGTGGATTGATGGGGTTGCGAACCCCTCTGAGAGGTAGGTGTTGCGAGCTGTCCCAGCTCCGGTAATTAGATAGGTTCAGCGGTCTTTATGAGTGGCTTACGTTTACTGATTAATGTTCCACTTGTGCACAGATGTGATTTAGCTTTCTGCTGAATAAACACAACGTGGGGATGGAAAGGTGATAACTGCCATACTCAGCAAAAAAGAAGGAGCCTATAAATATGCCAGTGGGTCAATAGAAGTGATTTCATTCTGCCTTCACAAGACTGCTGATGAAGTCTGACAGGGAGCTCTACTTCATTAATGCATCACAATGGTGAAGAAAGCCTGAAGGGCAAAAAGAGCCACCTGCAGCAGATTGGAGCCTGGGCTGCAGCTGTCAGAAAACAGCCAGGGAGAAATGAAAAGGGTTGCAACAAGGAAATAAAGAGGATATCATAGGCAGATAGGGTGTGTTTTCACTCCTGCCTGAAACAGCTGATAGGGGAGGCACAGTGCTCAGGGCACTGACTGCAGATGAAGCTGTGCCGCTGATCAGAAACAATTCATGGAGGAAGCCCTGGCAGTGTGAAAGATGTTTTGGTTAAGGCGCTGAACAGAAAGCTCCAAGTCTAAGGATAGGTAAATGCTGAAAAACCTAATGATTTATTAAAAAATAAGAGCGTCTACTGAAGAAAAAATGCTCATGACACAAGAAGAAAAAAATAATACACTTAGGAGAAAGCACTGGGAAAGTATCAGATAGTCAGTATACAGTTGAGAAGTGCTGTTATGTGGTCTATTTCTGAAGGTCTTTCCATGAGCTTCTGCTCATGGCTGGTGTCTCTACTGGCTCCCCAGCTTCTGAAACTGCCGTTCCTGCCTGTCTGAAAGGAGTATGTTACTGAATAAACAAATCAGTGCAGAGGGTGAAAAAAAGGAGAAAAGAGAAGGCTGTGATTTCCCTCTACTAAAAATAAGCTCCCCAAAAGCCATCCATGGACTTGGTTGAAATTGCACAGTGGTGATCTGTCCCAGCACATAACAAAGCAAGGAACTGAGAATAGTCCCTGTGGTCACTGGGAGCCATTGAACTTCTTCAAACTAGATCTGTAGGTCAGCAACCACAGGGAAGCCCATGAAAAGGTTCCTTCACTTTGTGGGGAACTGGGTGGGAAGTGTAGAAATGAACAAATAAGGACAAAAGTTCAGCCAGGACCTAGGCAGAAGCACCTGATCCAACCCTCTGAACCTTTGGTCTCACTCATTCACATCTGCCCTGATATTTTCACATTGTCGCAAAGTCTGATCATTGCAAAGCCCCAGAGACAGCCCAAAACAGTCTGACACTCCTGAGACCAGCATTAAACCCAGTGTTGACTCTGTCCCCATACCCATTTCCCATTCCTTGCAGCTGGATCCTGTCTTTAACCACTGGCCTTACCTGGATCACAAGAGAGTCACCTATACTCTGCTTGTTAGGTGTCTGCTTTATTTTATTGAATTTTTTATTTATTTCCCTTTGTGTTCTTATCCTGTGTGCACAGTGGCAGGAAGGAGGTACAGGCAGATTGCTTACTGATCCTTTTGAATGTTTTCAGAAAATCCAGATATTTCTTGTTCTCCTTTTACCCTGCTGGGCTGTCTTTCTCCATCACTATGGTTTCTATACAGATAATTATTACTTACAGACAGAAGTAAATTACTTACTTTCACTAACTGAAAAGATCTGAACTTTCCACAACGTGTTTCAAAATTATTTTTCCATCTCCAACACTTGTAACCAGACAGAGGCAAAAGCTGAATCTATCACCTGTGGTACTTCCAATTTTGCACAGAAAAATGCCACTCTTGTTACACTAGATTTTAAATGAGATGGTCTGCCACAAAGCTGACTTCCTGAGGTGAAAGAGAAAATCCTTAATATAAAGATATTATACTAGAGAGGAGGCCATTGAATATATTTTTGTACAAACCACAGCTTGGGAGATTAAAATTAGAGGCACTTAGAAAAATGCTTATAATCCTCAGAGGGCAGAGATCAGTACTATATAGTTCTGAATCCTCCCCAGCTGACTGTTCCTCACTCGGCTATTCAGTGACTAATGACATATTCAGATGACACAGCTTGAGCTGCAAACACTTATGAGGATGGTGCAGTCAAGAAAATGAACTTAGAAAAGCTAAAAACAGAAAAAGAGCAGTCACCAGGCATCAGGATCTGCCATTTCTTTTGTGGGAGGGAGGAATTAGCTCTCTTTGCAGGGACATCACTCCCTGATTTGCTAACAGGTTCGGGCTTTGTAAGTGAGAGAGCTGAAACCTCTACCTGAGCATGGATTGTTAGGTCTCACCTGTAAATGAGTCCACCCAAGGTCATGGTGGGGGGAAGTTTCCAATGGGCTCATGCCTCACAGAGCAATTCACAGAGACTCCAGCAATGTCACTGCCTTTTCTTAAGCCTCGTGGGCTTAGGAGAAGGACTGGGTCATATCCTTGACCTCTCTTTCCTTTGAGATCTCACAAGGTCATGGTGGCCCAGGCATGTGGCAACATCCACACACATGGAACAGATATGACAGGGAGAGCCAGTAATACAATGGGTGCCCATTCTCTGGTGTGACTCTTGTGTGGCAAACTACATGGGAGTGGTTCTATCATGAGCTCTCTCTGTTCCTCTGTATTAGTCAAAGTGGTTTCCCTTAAAGTCCCTCTTGAGGAATGTCTCTCTCGATGGAGCTTCCTGGGGCTGGGATGAGTACAGAAATCCTTGGCAGGGTAAATCAGCATAGTTAGGATTCATATGGACATTAATGGAGTTCATCTGTCTGGCACCTTCAGTCATCTTTAGCAGTCTTCAAAATAAACAATTTGGACCACAAAACAAATAGATCAAAAAGCAGCAAGCTCAGTTAAGTTACAGAAACCATCGATGAGCAAATAATGTCACAAGTCTGGCATCTGACTTAAGCAGTTGCTCTACAAAGGCTGCTGTCATGGAGATGCAATTGATCAGTCATTCTGCTCTCAGCTTATACCCAGAAAACAACCCAAACACCAGATCCTATCAGCTGCCAAAGCAACTGGGCTTTCCAGTGGAGCAAACACCTTGTTGTGCAGTGCAAGAAGCAGCATTCCTGTTCCTGTGCTCTGAGAATGATACATTACTTCAGCTCATAGCTTTGTGTGAACATTGTGCGTGCCTGTGTTTAAAGAGCTGCATATTGCTGACCTTCAGGGGCTGTATCTGCTCAGGTCTCTCTCCCATCAAAGCACGAGAATTCTATAGCCTTGCCTGCAATAGACATATGACAGACATATTGCATTCAGAAACTGATGTCTCAAAGTACAGACTGCATTCCTTGACATAATTTGGCCCCCTGTGAGAAGTGATAAACCCCAAGACACTGTTCTGGAGCCTCAATGCAGTGTATCTGCATTCCCAGCTGGATTTCAGCTCATGGGTCCCAGGGGCACCGAGTCAATACTCTGAAGTAGGAGCATTAGAGCTAAGTGCCACATTGGCTGCTGCTGCAAAGCCTCATATAAATATTACACCTCAGTCTGCAAGGCAAAAAATGTTTGGTTTCTGAGTCTATTAATATATAATGACGGTATGGTATAATTAATATAGTTTTGATTTTCCTATAAATCCACATTACTAATAAGAATGCAAAGTTATTACTCAAAACCCATTTGCAACAAATGGCCATTTTCACTGATTAAAAATGGAGTTTGTGTTTTAAGTGATATTTATGGTTTTACTGAAATTAATAACTATTAGATTATTGAGCTACAAGATAATTAAGAAAAGTGGTTTTGCTTAAACACACTTCAGAAGCTTCCTCAGGGAGATGTCCTTTGTTTGTTTTTTGGTTTTATTTTTAACATCTAGAATTCCTGCATCCACTTGCAGACTGAAAAATGAAAGATTTTTTGTTTTCATTGAAAAAAATCTGAACGTTCCAGATGATTATCCCTCTTGAGGTGTGTTGAGGTTATGAAGTAATAACCTCTGTATTGTGAATTCTTTTGTAATCTGAAACATCAATGCAAAGGTATTTCATTCACTCACTAAAGAATGAAAAGTTGATGTATCCATAGAAAATGAAGCTAAATACCTTGGCCAAATTTTGCACATGAATATTAATGTTAACCCACTCTCTGTTGATTTAGAACTGTCTTAAGATTTTTAAGTTTAGACTTCACAAGTATATATGTAAATTAGTACATGACAAAGCTGCATGCAATTTGAATGCATTCTTCATGTTGCTGTACTTGTAGAGAACTCGGTTCAGTTGCTCATACCTGATTTGTTAAAAATTTTTTAAATTGCTTAATTAAAGCTATTTTGGTTTTAAACCTGCAGGGGAAATTCTTCTTTGACTTGGACATGCACAAGGTTTTTCCAAACTTCAGAGCAGTGGGAGAAGCTGTGTCAGAGTGATCAAGCACCAATTTTGATCATTAAAGCCCTCAAAGTTCATTTTGTGATTGGTGTGGCAAATTATAGGAACATTGGAGTACCATTCACTGAAGGTATGTCCTTCTCATTATTCTACCCCAGTTTGTGACAGCTTTGAATCCAGAGCTATGGGCATTGACGTCGATGTTTTGGTTTTTTGTCCTGTGTGCAACAGCTGTGCAGTATCTGAAACTTACAGAACCTTCCCTGTAAGACAATGCTGTTATATTGTTTACATGAGATTTTCATAAAGAACTGGTAGGTGATAGAACTTTGGTCATGAATTCCCGGAAAATCTGAAGTCTCCCAATACGCCTCAGCTGGGGAGGATAAAGAGAGTGCCAGGAAAGAAGTTTGTTTTTCCAGTATATTTCAGTGGGAGGGAAGAGTGTCCCAGTGAAGAACCCTGAGAGTGCATGAAGAAGTCTCACAGGTGCATGTTTTAGCTGAAGTGCTTGTCATGGGGGTCCCATGATATTTAAAGTCCAGCTGCCAGGCTTTCAGGTCAGGAAATTTCTCTTTCATACCCATGGGATCAGTGGCTACTCAGTGGTAGGGCCAGTGGGTTTGTGTCCAGGGTTAGTCTCTTGAATCTGCCTCTTTACTTGATATTGAGGCAATGAAGCATCTGCTCTGAACAAAGTTAATAAATGTGTCAGGGAGAAGTTGAGGGCATCTCAAGTGAAACTGTTATTTATTTATCTTATTTTAGAATACAGTCAATAGATATCATCACGTTTTCCTCATTAAGTGCTTCCTCATTTACAAGCTATCGGTTTCCTATCCAATCTTGGAGCCAAACAGTATCAAATACCAAATGATCTTGAAGTTTACAATTAGGTAGAGTGAAAATGCTGGAAATGGGAAGACCCTCAATAATTCCATGGCATCAGAAAATTAAATTTCTGCAATAACAAATTACGATATAATGAGGTCATATTAGAGGAATAAGAGGCCCAGATGCCTCAATGATTTAATCTGTCTCTTCCTGTAGGCCTGCACCTTATTTTAATGAATATTTTGATAGATAACATATTTGGTTCAAAATAGGTCTTTAAAGACAGTTGTGAGGGTATTATATTTTAAAGATGCTATGATAGAAATTCATTTCATTAACTGCCTGATAAGAAAGAATCACTCTACAAATGTACTGGTATCAGCCTTACTATTATGACCCATCTGCTCTTATTGAGTGAAGTGACAGTAATATATCTTTATTGGCCTCTTCCTTGAATGCTGTAGAGGCTCATTTTCTTTGTCTAATGAAAAGCCAAGTGACACTAATGAAACAGGTACTGCATATGCCTGAACAGCAGCAGAGAAAACAGAACATCAAGTGGAGAGCACTGTAAAGAAAATAATCAGGTGTAAATATATAAATGAGTCAAAAAAAAAAAAAAAAGGGAGAAAAATAACAGTCATATCAAGAATGCTGATTTATTTATTTATTTATTTTCTGTTAATCAAATATGGGGTTTAGTCTAACAGCAAGGACTATAAGAAACTCTGAAACAGAGATTTGTTGCCCTTTCGATGCGAGTTATTTTTCAGTTGGAGAAAAATAGATCTTGCTCACAGTTTATTTATTTATATCACAGCTCAGATGCCTTTCCCTAGCTACTGTGATATTACCCAAGGGTCAAACATAAGTAGATTTGTTCTGAGTGCTCTCAGGTGGGGTGAAATAGCCCATCTCATTTTTGCCTGATTTCTTCAGTCCTGATGTATTGAAACAGTGCTCATCACTCTGATATTCAGTTTGTTGCTGTGTGATTATCATGCCATTCCCAAAGTCCACATTTTATCCCATGGTGCACTTTAGCTACAGACTTTCAAACACATTTGCTTTTAACAAAAATGTTAATGATGCAGCAGACATGCAGATACACCAAGTTTAGGTAGTTCATAAAAAATAGAGAATTTTGCATATCTTCTGAAGGGACATGCATTTCAGATCTGTATCTGCTGAGACATCTGCTGAGCCTCTGTTGCCATGCATATGAACGTGTCATTTCTCACAAGAAAATGCAAAAGTGGCCAAGGGCACCCAAAAATGAGACTTGTTTTAAGAACAAATTTTGTTGTAGGCTATTGAAGGCTTTGAAAATAAGTTCTGACTTGACTTCAGGGGGAAGCAAATAGAGCAGAGCAGATGAATAATATTAGCTGGAGCCCTTTTCTTCTTTGGAATACATTGTCTGAACTATACAATGGTTCAAACCCTTGTGTTTGTGACTAGCATTTCTTCAGATATGAAAGACCTAACAACGGTACAATGAAAAAAGAATATCATAGTCTCCTACAAAACTATGCATGCCCAGGGCATGTTTTCTGTAGCTGACATTTGAGAATCTAAAAAAAAAAATCTTCTCTCATTGTTCCCTTAACCCAGGTAATCTTTGAATTTTATTAACTGCCAAAAAAATTAGAATTTTCTAAATTATTTAGATCTTTTTCCTCTATCTAGATTCACATAGCCTAGATCAGTTCCTTATCAATATAATGGGGATTGACAGCACTGGCTCTTAACTGCCCATGTAGAAATTTCAGAAATTTACAAGTATATAAATATCTCTAAACAAAATACAAAATCTTACCTGGAAAGACTGGTGAAGCTTGACAGACAGGAAATACCCAGTTAAAGTACCCTACTGTCTTGTATCTGCCAACTGTGTACATGCACTGCAATAGAGACTTTAATCAACATGACCCACAACAGTTTTTGTTCATTCTTTTATGAGTGGTCCCATATGTCATTTAATACTTAATATCCAAAAGGTGCACTGAGCACAAATGCATTCCTTTTTCCTGGTCTTTAATCTGATTCTGACATCTGTGTCCTCTTTGTAGGTATTAATGACTTCATTTATATACCACATTCATTTATATACACATCATAGGATGGTGTCTCAGGTTTACGAATTGGGAACAAAGTCACTGACGCGAAAGCCAAAATTGCCCTATATCAGTTCATTTTTAGAGGCTAGTTCTCAAGAATAGAGCCTAGTTTTTTCTGTGCATTCTGCTGCCTTTTATGTGTTCAGAGCACAGTTCATATCAAACTTTTGCAATTATGAGTTCAATACTCCAGCTGTTTCAGACTGGGCACTCAGAAAATGAAAGAGTAGTGATCACAGAGATAGAGTTTGCACAAATGCTATGATCAGTATCATACAGAAAAACTACGATTTAGACAGAGAAAAAAAATCAGAGATCAGGATGATAGTACAGGGACTTAATCAGGAAAATTGCTTCTCTTCTGGAAATTTTCATCCTGTTTCATGTAGTATATCCCGTTCTCAGAAACCAGCCAGAGATGGGAGTCCTCCACATAACTGTCCACTTCACTTTGATTCATCCTTAGGACATGATCTGTCCAGTAAATTGCACACGGCAGTACTGCAGATGAACACGATACACTGTATTTGTCATATAAAGTCATGCAACTAAATACACTGTGATAATGTATATGTGCCTGTGCATGCTGTAGATTATGTATTCACATGGTTTGAGGCATTGCATAATTCTGAGTTCTTCACCTTGTAAACTTCCCAGTAGTGCAGTTGTTTTCTTTTTTCATCTTCTTAATAACAGTTTTCCAAGTTAAAAAAAAAAAAAGTTCTCTAATGAAATCACTTTATTCCTTTCCCTCTCTCAGAATCAGCAAAAACTTCAGGTAGAAAAATCCAGTTGTTTTCATACATTGAGCTACCAGTGTCTTTTAGTAGCCCTAGATCATGAATTTAAATGTTTACCTAGTTTGTTCCTCTTCCATCTTCCTCATTTATGCTGGATAGACCACTTAATCTGATTCAGAGTCCACTAGCAAGCTCCTAAATGGGCCAGCTGGCAGAATTAAATGCAAAATATAGTTGAAATAAAGGGCACAGTAGGAGGAATGTCCTTAAGAAGCTGATTTTAAAAGTTGCTTCTGACAAGGAAGTCGCACCCACTTTGATCCTTTCAGCACCTTCAACAGGCACATGATTCTGCAATTTGTTGTGGCAGCAGAAAAATGACATAGTATGTCAAAGACTGCAAGCCTAATTCTGTCATTACTAGCTTACAAAAGCTAATAAAAAATTCAGTATCTGAACACTAATGGCAACACTGAAAACAAGTTTACGATCACAGCCTTGTCTCCCTATACTGCTACTGCCTCAAATTATTTTCCTATTCATTGAGATGGAGGTTGCAGCTGAGGACAGGCTTGTAGTGTAGTGGGCATTGCTGCTTAGCATGCAAACTTCTTGAACCCTCAAACTGAAAGAAAAAAAAAAGAGGCAATTTTTCTTAACTTGCTACTCTGCTATTTTATTACCTCTTTGACATTGAACCCAGTGTGTACATACTTAATGTCTCAGAAATTCTTCTCAACCAACATTGTTTCTGGTAGCAATTCTTCCTTCATATTTCATCATATTCCATATCAGATACTTAATTTACTTTGAACATCTTGTCTTTGATGCTTGTGAAGCTTGTCATTCATATGTTAATGATGTAAAATGAAGTTGACAGAATTACATCCATGCTTGGATATATTCCTCAGTATGCTGTTTATTTGCCCTGGTATCATGTTCATGTTTAGTTAGTGAATTTGCCTTATCTGGTTACCTGTTTGGTACCTGATCGTCCATTCTTGCCTTTGTGTTGTCTTGAAGGAAGAATTTTTCTCTCTTTGCACCCTTTTGATGACATTTAATCCATTCTGGAGCTCCCAGTATGTGTGGTCACTGTTCTCTCTGCTTTCTGCTTCCTTGCTCGAGTACACAGAAGAGACTGATCTGATCTGATCTGATCTGTACAACAACTCATCTGCATTTTGGTGCATGCATGACTTAATCTTCAGACTTTTGCACAGAAAGTGTGAAGACATTCCACCAGCTTGAACTTCAGGCAGAATATATCCATCCATTTGAACCACCTGGAACTGTACTTCTTGAGGCAGAAGAGACATCCTTTAATTTGATTTCTGAGCATTAACTTTTTAACTATATTTTTCAGAAGAGGAATAGTGAGCAACAATATGAACAGCCAAAATAATCAGTATCAGCCCAGTAAAGTGTGACAGCTCCTCTCTGTGATCTCTCACTGCTTTATGGGAATAGAAGCACACATTCATCCAGTGCACATATTGTATATTAACTGAGGAGATATTTTTTGAACAAAAACAGCATTCCCAGTGTGTGTTTGCAACTCATTATGTCTAGGAATGAAGCCACATACCCTGTTAGAGCTGCATCTGCTACAAAATGCAACAGCTTGTCAGCTTTCTGGTTGCTGTGTGTACTTCAGACTGGTGCTCTTCTGTCTGTGTTGGACTCATCTTAGACTCTCAGCCTTGTCAAATCCTCTCTGGGATGAAACAGAGCTGCATAGGAATTTTCTCTTTCTGTCCCTCCAGCTGGGAATTTCAAGGAATTTATATTGGACTGAGTAAGAAAAGCAAGATTCCCTAAAAACCTTCCTGATTTAGAAGGAAAATGAGATCATTAGTGCACAAAGGAGAATTTACTTCACAGAACCCTGGCTGTGCTGCAGTGTGGCTCCCTTCCAGCAGAAATCAAGGAGAAGGATGCAGGAGCCCTCCCTAACCCAAGCCAGTGCCAGGATATGCACAAAGAACTGAGATCCTAGAGAAGCTCCTGGGTCTGTCAGTTTAGGTGTGACCATGGTAAAGCTCCAGTCCCCGTGACATTTCCTCCCAAAAGACAAAAATTGCCCACTGACCCCCACACTAATGACCCAGAGGATCACACTATCAATTAGGTCAGATAGCACCTCTGGGGACTTTCTAATCCAGCCCCCTGCTTGAAGCAGGGTCAGCTAGATCAGATTTTGGATAACTCCAAGGATGAAGACTTCACAACTTACCTGGGCAACCTGTGCTACTTTTTGACCACTCTTGTAGCAAAGAACAACTTTACTTTCTATATTTAAATTTGTGCTTGTTGCCTCTTATCTTTTCACTGGATATCACTGAGAAGAGCCTGGCTTTGTCTTATTTACTCCTTTCACTCACCATAATTGAAACCTTTTGGATTGCTTCTCCCCTGCTGTATTACCCCTCTGGAAGATACTGAGTTGGTTATTCTCCCATGAGGACCAGGGCCTGCAAATGTGAAACACTTTTCTCAAGAAGACTCACATAATACTTCTTACTGATCTTGGTTCTGTCACAAACAGCCATGACAAGGTTGCTCATGTTGTTTTGCCTTCTAATTTAGATCCATAAGGTCTCAGCTAGCTCCTCACCCATCCTAAGGCAGAGTTTCATGGATCCCTGTTCCTCTGTCATGTACAAAACAACTCCACTCTTCACCATCCTGGCACATCCTTCCCAAAGAGCCACTGCATTGTTCCAGTCATGAGCTATCTCACCACATCTCTCCATGATTCCAGTGAGATCTGTATAACCCTGCAAATCCTACACCTGCAGACAGACCTCTTAATCTTCCTGTTTGCTCCCCATCCTGCATATGTTGGTGTACAGGCACTTCAGAGGGGCACTCAGTCATGCCAATTTCCTCCAAAATGCTAAGAGAATTTCCTCTGTATCCTGTAGGTACTTCCTTCCCTGTGTGCCATGTACTTGGGGTGGACTCCCTTCTGCCCTGTTTTGATGATTAAAAGTCTCCCCTTTCCACATCTCTCTGCACTCTTTGCTTATCAAACCAGGGGACAATGACATAATGACCGTCATCACTCCAAGTTTAAAGCTCTTCTCACCAGATTGACCAGCTTGTTTGCAAAGACTCCCTACCTGGTCAGGTGTCCTGTCTTTTCCTGTCAGTTCTTGATCTTCAAAGAAAATACCAGGGTCCTAGAATTCAAATCCCTGTTTTCAACCCCAGCTATGCAAACATTTGTTAATGCACAGAATTGTGGAATCCATCTAATCTTCCCTGAGTTCCCCTTCTCTAGCAGGTCCAAGGAGACACCAATGGATGTCCACGTCCTTGACCCTCATTCCAGAGCCCTATAATCACTCTTGGCATGATTCTGGCAGTGCTATAGGTGCCCATGTAGAAGAACAGTAGGACTTCTAGCATGAGGGCTAGATAAGCCTCCACAGTGTCCCACATCCAAGCCCCAGTAAGTGTCGAAACACCCTGGACATGAGGTCTTGTCAGCAAAGGTACCTCTGTGGCCCATTGCTTCCCCACTTCCCCCAGTGCTGCCATGGGATGCCATGCATCACCAGCTTTGGTCATACCATCGAGGTAGGGTTGGGGCTTTGTGACAACTCAAATAAGATCCAGGAGACCTCTTTCCTCACCTCTGATGCCACACAGATGCTCACCAGTGCCCAACACCTGTGGGCAGGTAGCTCATCTCCCTGGTCTCAGCCTCTGAAGAGCCCCAGGCATCCCTGCAGCCTAGATTTGAGAACCAGATCTTACCCTAAGGAGCTCAAGATGAGCCTAGAAGATTAAAGTTTGGGTCTTCATGCATCCTTACACTGTCACAGACCCCAGCCATCTCTTCTATACACACTTGCTGCAGAGGATGTAATTTAAACAAAGCCTCTTAAGATCTCCACACAGATAAGGAGGGTTTTCTGTCCCTCACATGAAGAGCTTGAACAATTGGAAATACATAATCTATCTAAAAAGGCAATTTTTTTTTTAATCTTTAGGGAATTTCTCTTTCAGCTATTTCAACTCCTGATATATAAAGCTGCAGATAATACTGTGGATCACTGGTGTTTTCTGACAGATGTGTGGTTTTAGTCAGTCATGTTTATTAAAATGCCTAAATGTCTTGATTATCCTAATTGAAATACAACACCAAAATAAACTTTTCAAAATATTTCCACAGTGCAGGGTGTTATATAAAACTGTCAAAAAGTGAGTTAGCATTGTACTGATTTTTGCAGGAAGGCAAGTACAAGTATTTCTTTTGAAGCTGATAGAATACAGAAACATCAGAGATATGATTTCATTCTCCTCTGCAAACCTCCTTCCAGATTCCTAAGTCTCTCACAAAGCATATGTCATTTTGAAGATTCAAAATAGAACACAACTAAAAAAAATCAGCATTCTTAAAAAATTCTGTTATGCTTTATTCCCATTTTCTAGTAGAAAGCATGTGTCTTGAATGTTAATTACATATTATTTTAGGAAGGCAAAGGACTTCACGAGGCAGATATGAAACAAGCTGCACAAAAGCACCATGGGACAACCTCTTTGGTTCCAGTGGCTGGTGCTTTTCTGTAATCTCTTCATATTACTGCAGCTGTTATTTAGCCACCAGAAGCATAAATGACACACAAGAAGCCTTAGGAATAAGGCTCAGTTTAATAAAATTCTATATTTAGTCTTTTGGGTAAAACTGCCAGTATAAGCATTAGGAGCACTGAGATCCTCAGTTTCTGAACCTCTGATTTTGGAGGATGAAGGCAAAGAAAGGCAAAGAAACCCAGTCTGCTCATCAAAGAGGTTCCTCTCACCTATTTTATAGACAGCTTCCACTGAAAATCTTTTCCGCTGACTTCATAAGGCTTTGATAGGAGCCTTCAATTGAAAATGCAGAGGAATAACTGGATGACTTCCCAAGAGTTGCTCTAGAGCAGTGGATGGTTCTCTGGAGTCCCTTTTTTTTTAAAGCACCACATTTGTGTAATTGCTCTGGAAAACATGACATGATAGCCAAATTTCACTCAGAGACCATACTAATCCCTTGATACTACAGACTGACTTAACATCTCTGTGCCTAAAATTAAGAACAGAACTGCCTATCCTCTCTGGTTTTAGGCCCTCTTCTACGAATTGTTAAAGAAGCAAGAAGTACATATGTTCTTCTCAAAGCTGATACTTGTCTGATGATATCTCTGAGGTGGTTGGAGTTGCGAAGGGGAAATATCCTTCCAGCTGCAAAAATCAATTCACAAGAAAGTGCTGGGGCCTCTTGAGGTTAGATGATAGTTAAGGTAAGCTCACTGAGCTGTGTTTTCCTGCAGTAGTGACAGCAGAGTTGCACTGAGGCAGAGCTGCCTCTTGGTTTCCTGCACACTTCTAGACACACTGAAGAAGAGCAAAAATTAGGACCTCTGAGAACACGAGAGTTGGCTGCTATTTCAATGCTGGCATTTTAAAGCAATACTCAACATACCTGCAGCCATTGGTGCCATTTTATAAAAGACATCATTTAACACTAGACTTATCCCAGACTCACAGACGTTCCAAGAGTCCACCTACTGCTAAAAATTCTCTTGGTAAAGAGAAACTGCAGTTAGTACAGCTCTAGATCTCATCAGTGAAATAGGCTTCACTGAATTTCTTTCAATACATACCAAGTATGCACAGGGGAAAGAGATGCACAGATCCCTGACCTGTGGAGCACAGTTTCTTTAACTTTATATCTCAGCCACAGCCCTGACAAGCTTAACTAGCTCTCCCCGCCTTCCATGAATGCAACTGGAATCCAAACTGATCATTCCCAAGGGCTGTTGTCCACAGGATGCTACTCAGGTTAGGCAGCTTGCAACTTAATTTGATTTTCAAAGGCCTTATGTTTCTCAGAGTCAGTAAGAGAAAGATACATCACCAGGTAAACTAAACACTGAATTCTTTACAAATTCCTGTTGAATCCTGTGATAATGTCTAGTAGCTATGGAATGGGTGGTACATGTTTTAGGTCCTTATTCTTAGAGTTGGTCTTTTTTCTTTGCGAAACAAAATGTGTAGGCTGAAAAGGCATATATGTAGAATTGTTTCAGCACAGAGGAGTGACATGGGAGACACAAGAAAATGTTCTCAAGCCATCTATGGGTGTATTGCAGAGTGTGGTGTGGACTCTTTATTTGGTTTAGTGAGGGAGCAAACCAAGAATATATTGAAACTTCTGTCATTATGTGGCTGCATGGTAACATATCAGGAAGATAAATAATGTTGGTTTGGAAGATGTTCCTAAAGACAGTATGGTGGCTTACATTACCAAAACTAGCCTTTTTGATTTTGTAACTGGTGTCAAATACATCCCAAAATATGTTTTATTACCGATGGTAGAAAATCTTCACATGGTACTTCTTTGCTGGTTGACCCGACGTAGGCTCCTGTCAAAAAATTATAATCCTTGGAGTCAATTCCCTGGAGAGTCCCCAAAGCATTTCCTGAATAATAATGATGCAATAGTTTCCTACCCTATTGATGACTGTCCCAGAGCACCTCAGAACAAATGCTCCCATTCCCTGAAAGCTGCTCAAGTACCAGGATGCTGCTATAAATGGTTGAAATGTGATGCAGTTTCCCCTTCAACTTCCTCCCGATCAGCCTAATGGGGATTAAGAGCCATTAAAGGCTCTTTGCAGCATATGCAGTTGCTATTGATCAGTTGTTTTAGCCAATGATCTGATTACAACCATCTTCTCTTTACAGTGCTTTACTGGCAGAAAGGAACATTCAAACATACTATAAAAGGTGAATGAAGGTACCAGACTTTCCTGTGTGTGCTAAGAATTTGTTTACTTGCTAAAAAGAAATATTGCCATTGTTTTTTCCCATGAGCAAAAGTTTCTACCTGCAATCCAAGAAGCCAGTTTGAAGCAAATTCATATATACGTTTAGATCTTAGGGGGTTTGTCTTGCCAGAGCATGGTGCAGTACATTTTGCATTTGCTGCTGAATGGAGACAGAGCTTAAACAAGATGACTTTGGTAAGTGCTTTCCTGCCTTTCACTGCTGCAAAGTTTGGGAAAACTTCTGAGAATTGGGTCCTGCTCCCTTGGACCGACAAGGTTGAAATCTGCTTTTGCCTGTGGCAAGTCAGACTTCGAACCCCATGGCTCTTTAAACAGACCCGTGTTACCCTCTTGGACCACTTCTTAAAAGAACCCAGAGGTAACTCTTTGCTATGCAGAACCCAGCTGTGGGTAAACATTTGGACCCTGAAAGCTGGTGCTGTTTGAGTCCCTGGGAAGGGTAGTCTGGGGAGCAGTAGGCCAACTTTCTGACTCTTCTGGGACTGAGCCGTCCATGTCTTTGGAGGCTGTGAAGGCTGTGGAGCACGCACAGAGGCAGATCTGAAATAGTCAAAGTCAAATCTACAGGCCTCCCGTGAGGGAAGGTGAAGCTGAGCAGAGCCTGTCAGGAGAGCCATTATTTAGTGTCAGCACTCAGTCTCACCCAAATTCTGGTTTTGGTGCCTCTGTCCTTGTAACAGTTTGAGCAATCATCCTCTGAATGATTTCTCTGTCAAGGTGATGAGGGAAGGAATTGAGAAGTCTGAGACAAAAGAAATTCCTGAAAACTCTTAAGATCCTTTGTGGTCCCAGCATTTATTTTGCAGTATCAGATGGCTCTTGGAAAAGAGGTCAGGCTTCATTTGCTTGATTGTGACAGTCTTTTATGAAACAGTGGCAGAGTAGGGGTAGCACACTGGCTCTCTTGTTCAAAGCAATAGAACTGCTGATAACTCACTATTTCAGCACGCAAATTGGCATTAGGTTTGAGAGACTAGATTTAGCAGCTCATGCAGATGATTTGGGATGGTACAGAGTTACTTTACTCTTTGTGACTGGACAGGAAATACAACACAGCCATTCATGTCTTCCTCAGGACATAAATAATACTTTACTAACAAAGTCACAAATTTGTTCAGCTATGGTGTGTCACTAATTAGATGGGCCCTGGTAGTCTCTTGGGAGAAGGTCCAGAGTAGGAAGATGCATAAACACCATCAATAAAGTATCAGTACTTATGAAAGTACAGTCCGAGTAGGTGTCCAGGACAGAAATGAGATACCTGCCTGACAATGAAAGGAAATGTTAGTGACTGAAACAAGTGGGAGAGAGGTATCTTCCTCTTTGACCACTGCAATAATTTGGTCTTTATTACTAGAAAGGGCAGGGTGTGTTTTGTATTTCTCTTAATTTCATGACAAAAGAAACTCATCCCAGCACAGCCTGTGACTCCCTAAAGGACTGCAGAGTTGTCCATGTGGAGAGGACAGTGACCTGCTTCAGAAACACGAGCATGAGCAGAAAATGATGCTTACCCACCTTTGGAAGTCCCATCATTTATTGTCAACTAAATGACTCCTTGTAGCATTTTAATGTTCTTAGAAAGGAAAAAAAACTCAGGGCACAAGTAAGCTATCTAGTTCCGTGGTACCCTGGTGGAGGAGGTTACAGGTGTCTTCTGAGCCATGATGGTTTGAACATATTTGTTTCCTGTACGTACAGCATAGATATTCATAGAGCATTTTATTGGGCCTTATTTGATTCTTGAGTGTTTTTCTCTTTGTGATAGTTTCCAGCTGTATACTTTAGTTGTAATAGAGACCACCAGTTTTGATTTACTAATAGATCACAATGTCCTAAAACCTTGATTCCAGCAGGCATGTTTCCAATGAAATGTCCACAGAACTCAGTAGATCAGTGTTACGATCCAGTTTAAACCCAGAAAAGCAAAGAAAGCTAAGTCTCTGTGTGTAAACTGGAAAGAACTTAAAGGGTTCAAAATATTCCCAAAAGTGAGATTAAAACCAAATGAGGTTAGATGTTGGTGCCAAAAATTGATGTATTTTATTTAATAGTAAAAGAGGCAAAGAGAAGGGAAGAGAAAAAAAAGAAATAAGAAATGAAAAAGAAGTGTGCATGGGGTTTGGGGGCACAGGGAGAGGTGACAGGGGTTAGGTGGAACCATATCACCCATTCGAGGGCCCCAATGATGTCTCGTTGCTCCCCTCCATCTGCTCTGCTGGTGGTGAGGGTCCCCCATCGCCGCCGTGGCCACGCTGCCACACGGCACCACACGCCAGAGAGTGCAGAATCCCGTGGATTAATGCACACTTTGGGCCAGGTGGGAACGCCCACGTGTCTCCCCTTGCAGGGGCCAGCTTGACACTGTCCCCTGCAACACTGAGGCTCTGTTGCATCATCTCTGGTGCTCTGGGGCAGGGTCTGGGCACCCCTTTGAGGGGGGCCCCTGTGATGGGCCATGGCACCCCCTTCTGCTGTGGATGAGCTTCCCCCCCCGGTGAGCACCCTCAGCTGGGCTCCTCTGCACAGTGGAGGATGGGCAGTCTCTGCACCTCTGACCACAGGCTTTTCCAAGACACCCAAAGCCTCTCCTCCCCCCACCCTTTGGTTCGAGGGTCTGTGTGAGCCTGGCAGCTGATAGCCCTGGGGCTGTGATCTCCCCCTTGGAGGTGTTAAGCGTGTGCTTTGTGAATGTCCCCAGCCCTGAGTTGTTACTTTATCTTATCTTCATCAGGGAGCGGTGTAAGGCCTCAGTCAGGGTCCAGTAGCCTTCTCTGCAGCTTTTGTAAAAAAGTCCTTAACGAAAATGTTTAAGTCATAAACTGTAATATTTCAGTCTCTGACAATCAGGTTGTTGATTTTCTTCCCAGAGCAGGAGAATTCCATGAAGGCTTGCACTCCTGCAGGTATTCCTGCATCACACAGAGTTTCCAACACAAAGAGCAGGGAGCAGGGAGCATCAGTGTCCTTGTGGACTGCTACTGGGCTAGAGCCGTCGCTCCTCAAGAGAAGCAATTTGTTACCCTTGACCTCAGCACAGCAATGAGCCAAGGATTGTCAGAAACTCCTGCTGTCTGAGATGCTGCTGGCACAAAAATCTTCCTCCACCTTGATGCATGGTGAAAAGGTACAGCTGGAGGGGGATGTCCTGAGGATGAGAAGAGGCAGAACACACATGACTATGCTGAGAGAAAATGTGGAGCACTGTTGCAAACACAAGTGTTTGGAAAGGGAGCATACTGTTGTAGACCTCTGTGTGGGAAGGAAACCAATCACCGTGGGCTATCAAGGGGACATGTGATGAGACACAGGAAGAGCGAAGGGGGGATGTGATGTTTCCTCTAGGGCTTTCAGTATAGCTTGAGGGAAACAGGACAGTTGCACTGATATGATATATAAAAAAAGCCTCCAGTAAGTTCGTCCTCCAGGGCAAATATCTATCACTAGCACAAAGAATTCATGTATTGTAAGACAGAGCTCCTTTCTAGTCAATTGCTTCTACCCACCTAATTGCTGGGGCTCCTTCCTACTTTTCCCTCTTCACATCCTTGAATTCAGGCGCTCCTACAGCATCTGGTTATTTTGTATTTAAATCTGAACCTTATATATGAGGACCATAATAAGCAAATGGATCTGCCACGCTGACTTGCCTCACTTGGTGTACTTAGGACTTGTGCATGGCTGTGTTCCCTCCAGCAACATAGACTGAGAAACTGGGTGCATCAGGAACACTGCCAATAGCTACTTGGTATAAAAAGCTAATGGTCCTTCATGAATCAGGACAGGAATAACAGGAACACAGCCTAAACTCTGGACTGCTTGCGCTACCGTTTCATGAAACTGTGCCCTGACACCAGGATGGTGAGACCATTTTTTTCTCAATGCAGTCATTGTTCACCACAGTGAAGGTCAGAATTTTTCATTGTCAATCAGTCATTTTACCTCTGACCTTGGAAATCTGCAATGCTGCCTACCGTTTTGAAAGCGAAAATCATGATTTTGGTGACAGTTATTTTGCTAATCTTTTAATAGTGCCTGGCAGGATCCCAGTACTGTTTTATTGTCTTTTCTTAGAATTCCTGGCTCAGAATGGATTGTAATTTTCATGATTTTATATGGAAATACAGTGTAAGTCCAAGCTGTCTGCCATTTCCTCAGAGAGGCAACTTCTAGCTCACTACCTTCTTCATTTATTTCATTGCAACTCTGTACTCAGATTGTGGTCAAGTTTTTTTGTCAGAGGTGATAAAAAATGTGTATTTCTTCATATATGGCTTTGTTTTTTTTCTTTTTACATATTGCAACCATGCAATTCCTCTCTTAACTTTATGCAAGCAAGTTCCCAGTCCTGGAGCCTCTTGAGCCATCAACAAATTTTGGTTGTTAAGTCTGTCAGCTTTTAGAAAGTTGGAGTACAAATACTTGAGTTTACCCTAGGTGAAGCATCTGTGGCAGTTATGTCTCATCTAATGCTTAATGGTCCAATTGCTTGGTAGACCCATTCATAATTCATCAGGCATCTGATTAAATGTAGTTTAGTCTGATTCATGTGAGAGTGTTTGCAGCTAATTTAAAGGCAGAACATCATACTTGCACAACTGACCAGGATATGCCATGGATGTAGAATGAACTCTCTCCTGATAAAAATATGAACCCTTTTATATGGTTCCATATTCCAAACATTGCAAATTCCTTGTTTTCTGGGATAGCAGATATTTCTGTTCACATTGATAATTGTTTCTTCTTTTCCCTCCTTTTTGCCTTTTTTCTTTCTTCGAAAACTGCAAGAAAGGGTTATAATGTAAATCTTCATTCACATCTATTTCGTATGTGGTGAACTACACAATATACAAAATACAACAGAGTTACATGCTATTAGTATTCCTCATTTGTTTTCCAGTTGCAGTTCAGTATTGGACATTATTGAGCAACCTGGTCTAGTGTGAGGAGTCTCTGCCTGTGGCAGATCTTTAATATCCCTTCTAACCCAAACTGTTCAATGATTCTATGATAATTTCCCTGACTTCGTAGAAAGCTGATTGTAGCTTTTAGAAAATGTTGTGACTGCAGAGCAGTGCAGTTTTACCATTTATATAATGATGATCTCTCTTTCTTTAATATCATAACACAGGAAGAACATTATCCAGTATGTATCTTTTGAAAAGTTATACAAAATAGGGTAACTGACAAAATATTGGAGTGAAAAAGCAACCAGTCTCAGCTTCAAAAAAAAAAAAAAAAAAAGAAGAGCAGTGCTGGCAATTAATAGTATGAACATTTAATTGCCAGCTATCATATTAAATGAAAATGTAATAGTTTTATATAGCCTCACAAGGAGAGTAGCCCATAAGTAATTGCATTCATAAGGAAATAGTTCTTATAGGTAACTGTGGTGACCTTTTCATGAAAGGTTAAATGTTGGACGTGTTGAGGGAACTCACTGTATGTTAATATGGAGATATCAAATCTGGTCTTTCGTAAAGTCTGAATTTTGTTCTTGAAACAGGAAATCAACCTTGTTTTGTTTGAAAATTGTACTGTATTTTTCATTTATGAGTACAGAATACTATTTCTGAGAATTCCCAAGTAGATTTGCTAATTAGACTTAAAGAACCCTTTTAAAATTCCCTTTAAGGAAAGACATATCAAATCTTTTTTTGTTGTCCTGAGGGATCTTGATAACACAGACTCCTCAAATTCTCCACAGAAATAAAAGCCACTAGAATATTATGCATATACTCCATTTGAAGATTTTCTTAGGAGCAATGATATTTCTACATTTGTAAATCATTTTGCCTACCATAAGGATAGCACATAAAATATTCAGAAAAGCTAGCAAGAGATTACTGTCTTTCAAGCCACTGCCATGTCCCATTGTTCATAGGCATATGACCAGAGTTTGAACTAAGAAGAAGTGAGTGTCTCCACCAGCCTTAGCCTAACAAATTCTGCTCAGGTGTAATTTGGCTTCATTCTCATTGTATGTGCTAGAGACGAGCAGTCACACTTGATAAGGCTGCCATCAGTGGATTCTAAAACATACTGTTTTACAATAATTATTAGAGATCATACCAGTCTATTAAAACTCAGATGATGAAGGTAGACTTCCATATTACTCTGTCTTGAGCTAAAGCCAAGAATTTTTTAGGCTAGGGATTAAGAAAATAATGAGAGGGAATGGATGGAGGTAGGTAAGGGCTGGAGGCAGGGAAGGAGAGAGATGGAAAGACAGAGAACAGTGCACAATCCATATATTGATGGTACTGCAGCACAAATGCTTCAGTCATCCTTAGTGGTTCGACATGCACATTTACTGAGGAAATTAATGAATGGAGTCCTGTGCTAGCTGAGAAAGTAGGTCTCTTGGGGAGGAGCACTAGCTGGTTAGACTTATCCCATGATAAAGAGATGGGACAAGTGGGACTGAGTATTTCCACTGCTCCTTGAATGCCAGTAGCTGTAGCTGTATACCAGGCTGGGTAAAAGAAGAAAAAGGCTTGGCTGGCATTTTTACAATTTCAAAGCAGAACACAGTTTCGTGTGTGTTCTGCGTTCCTTTCAGGAACTCTTTGAGAATAGTTGTAAAACAACTGTTTGATCATGCAGCTGCTAATGGAAAATGAATTCCAGATAGCTACATAACAAAAGACGTTTGATTCAATGGTAACAAGGCTTATTTAATTTTACATCAGAATCCTCTGTGGGTGGCTTGGGAAGAGGACATTCTCCAGTGAGAGAGCCGAAAAGGTAGCACATGACATTGGCATCCAGCTCAGTAAAGGAACACCACAATAAATTCGGAAAAGCAATCAAAAATCTGAAATGTGCTTGTACAACATATTTTACTTTTTCTAATAAAATACAGTCTTGCTTGGACTCACTTCTTGGATAGTTTGTCTCCTAATGACAGTTTTTACCTTCCACTTTTCCTACAAAAGTATTAATCTTTTGTTCATACAGCTTCTTTCTCAGCTTCCCAGCCAGTGCCTCTGGAAGGATAGCTTCATGCTGCTGCATTTACTTCTTTGTGTGGAAAGAAAGTGATTTGCTTTTTGTATGCTATTTATAGAGAGCTTCTCCACAGAGATGGCATCCCCTCCCCCCGATGGCTCTCAGCATCCTCGTACTGCAGCTACCCGCCACCTGATGTCCTATTTTCTCATTGGCTCGAGCTGTTCCCAAACCTTGTGACTCCTGTGAGCTAACGCCCAGCTGTACCAGCTCTGAGTCTCCTGCAGTGAGACATAATCTTCACTTTCACTTCTATAATTTGTCCTTAATATGGCAAAGCATCCGAACAAGTGCTTGCATTCATTCCCAGAGCCCCCTGTCCTAGGTGAAGCCCACAGGTCACCGTGGAAATAGATTTATTCCTTGGCTTGCTGAGGTGGTAAGCAGTTCTATTACGAGATCTTCATAACTTGCTGGAGGACTGTAATTCATATCATCGCACCTGAGACAGAGATTTTATATTCAGATGACCTTTTATTTCCTGAAATTGTAAATGCTGTTTCACCCTACATCTGTTGTTCGACTAAAAGTCAGGCGACCGATTAACTTTCTCTATGGGATTTCCCTGTGATTATAAAGCCAGGTGACTGTGACAAGGTCACCAGGAAAAGCAGTCTTGTGATTTCAAGCTTGACAGAAACCTGGCAGGAAATGCAGATGAGAGAAATGTCACACTTAGGCAACGATAACCTTAAATATCAGAGACTGAACTCAGAAATGGGTTTTTTTTCAGACCATCAGAAGGGTTCATGAAATATGTGTTTGTTCATTCCTCCAGGAGACCCTCTCTGTTCTTACATCTCAGTGTGTTATGATAAATAATGCATTGCCTTCCCAATAGCCTTGATAAAACTGCTTCCTTAACCATATGAGGAGTACATTTCAAAAAGAGAACAAGCAGAGCACAGAGATGGAAATTAACCCCAGGACCACCAGCCTCCATTAGCAATAATGGTGTCTGACAATTTCGGGGTTAAATGAGAAGTAGGTGCCTTTTTACTGAGTTCTGCTCTTTGTTCTTGCTTTAGTGTGTGTCATTGTGGAGACTGTCATGTAAGGTTAATGACAGCCTCTCATTACCCTTGTCAAATATGTAATAATGTGGCCCAACAACAGGGCTGAATGGCTCCTGCTTGTCAGACCCCTATGTTTTGCCTAGCAGATGGTCACTGTGTTTGGAGAGGCCCTCAGATCCATCAGTGCTATCCTGAACACGTGTGTGAGGGAGGCATTTTTCCCTGATGGGGCAGTTCATGGATGGAATACTAATTGGGCACAGCAAGACAACCGAGGATTTATTTATTTTTGTTCCTGATAAAAATATGTTGTGTTCCAGGGAGGGAAAGGGGAAGGAGAGAGAGGCAAACCCCCATTTCTGTCGCTGCCAGCCCCTCTTTCATTGTCTGACTCTTTACATTGGCAAAATTGCTGCATGTTATGCCTTATGCTAAAAACATGGGCTCTTCAGCTACAGCATAAATGGGCATGGAAATTCAGGCTTTGGTCAACTTTTGATTCTGTATCTTGAAAGTCCGACTCCTATTCTGCTACCTCTTAAAAAGGAGTGGTTGCTTATTCACTACAAGCTTTGGAGAGGCATCATGTTAACATATCCCCTTGATATTGCCTCCCTAGTTATTAGGATTAAATATTTATATTGTGGTAGCTGACCCTCCTGTGTTAGGTAGTATGCAAACAGAAAATATCTGTTCCTTCTCAGGGGAACATAAGCCTCTTTAGCATGAGGCTGGTGATGTGGAAGGCAGTGGTTTGCATTTTTAGATGTATCAGTAGTCTGCTCTGAAAGTTGGTCTCCTCAGCCTCTGACCATGCACCCACATCTATTAAACATAGAGCCCTTTGCAGAAGGAACTTACTCTCCTCAGAGTATTGGGCTGGGGCTGCCCCAGACAGGTACAGAGTTTTATGGGGTTTTGGTTTTCTTAAAATTATTACTTCCCTTTCTTTAGAAAATATTTTAATTTTTTTCTTCTTCTTCCTTTTTTTTTTTTTTTTTTTTTTTTTTTTGTGTGTGTGTGTGTGTAAAGATAGTGCAAAGTGATTAATATCATCTTTCCCCATCTGGGGAACCTTGCACTAATGGAACTCAATTGTTCTTTGTTGAAAATGCCTAATATGAGCAGACTGCACAGCCATAAAATAATGCTTGATCTGATGTGGTTACATATAATTCGTCTACATCAAGGAGTGGGATTGATGTGACTAAAATTAGAGTAGTTATAATGGTGCAAATGTTCTTAATGTAGACAATACCTCCGTCTGCAGAACAAGAAAAATTTGTTCTAAAAAGAATAATCAGCTCTATTTGTTTCAGAGGGATGTTAACTCTGAAACTTAAATATAGCACTGTAGAAATCAACATGGTTAACTACTTCACTACTAAGCCATATAATGGAGATAATCCCTATCACAAAGAGCTTTTTTATTTTCCTAAGAAGTAGATTCAAAAAGCAGAGTACAAAACTAACGGTGGGAAATTGCACTGGTTGCTTTATGTTATTTTGTATTACAATTATTAAAACCCTCCACCAAGTTGTTGTCACTACCATCAAAGTGGTCCACACTTCAGCAGCCGGGCCACCTTGTTGCAGAGTTCATATAATCAAGTCTGTTCCAGACCAAGAAAGACAATTAAAAGTAAAAAAAAAAAAAAATTGTCTAGTGTTTCCCAATCAAAAGACATGGAAATCTCACATGTGAAATGCTAAGCACTTAAGAAATGTAAAGAAAACAAGGGAGAAAATCTACCTCAAGAATGCCCAGGGGTCTTTCAAGAGGTTTAGACTTTCATTCTGTCATCCTTTTCAAATCTCATTGATACTAATTTTTTTTTGCAATAAAGTGACTAATTTTCCATCTATAAATTATTCTGGTAAAGTTAAGATCCAAAAGCGGAGGCCTAAAGTGGTAAAGCACATACAGCTTAGTCACCTCATCCTTTGGGGCTGTGAGTGTGCATCTGAGAGAGTGAGAAGGACTTTTTCCACTGCCAACCTGACAGCAGGCTTTAAAAAAAAATTCCGCAGTCAGCAGACTTTAGTACTTTTTTTAAAAGACATTTGCTGTGAATATTACTCAAGTTGGCATAGTTCCCTTTCCTCTCTACCACCTTTCTGTTACTGAAACAGCAAAGAACTGGGACAATTGTGGTTATTAGGTAATTCAGGAGATACCTGCTTCTTGATACTGATGGCTTTCCTCACAGAAAGGAGCCTAAGAATAGAAGATAAGAAATCATGTGAAGTTACTAGGGCTTCCTGAGGGAAGACAAATGAGGAATAGAAAGGCTGCAGCATATGAGTCAGCTTTCTACCATGCCCACACACATGATGATGCCCTGTGCCCTAAGGGAATGGGGCACCAGAAAAAATAATTGTTCCCATGTAGTACGTCCACCTTCTTAGGTAAACCAGGGAAATAAAAAAGTGTAGGCCAAGCCTGCTAATTAGTATATGTAAAGGTGGTAAAAGAGCAAAATTATGTAAATCAAGATGGCAATTAAAGCCAGGGACATTCTCAGCAAGTATCTCTGAAACTAGCAGATACGTAATGAAGTCAGCAGCCATCTCTGCTGATTTTGTCAGATGGCAGTTTCTGAGGCAAAACAAGGCAAAATAAGCATGGAATCTAAAACTCTCCTCTTTTTTGTAAACCCCTTTCTAATGGACATTGCAGATTACAATTGTAATTTTTTTTTGTCTCAGCAGTCACTTCGCTGATGCAGAGGAGTTCATGACTTTACAAATGCTGAGAAATAAACAGGACTCACGTGAAACCCATGTTTACAAATGAAAAATCCCTGAATTATAAGTAAGAACACAAGCCTGGCAACACACAAATTTTTTGGCTGACCAGGAGGAGTGGTGAACCCAGAAGTATGTCAACAAAAGCCTGGGAGAGCAGTGTGATTTTTCTTCTATTATGTATTAGTATGAACTGGAGTGCTAAAGCATTGCTTTCTCCAGAGAACGGGAGAATATGATAAGAAGGCAGAAACGATGCAGGAGTGGCAAAAATAAAGTGTAGAGGAAAGAAGTGTACTTCCTAAGCTCCCAGGCTGAAAGATGGGGTTGGAAGCAATGTCAGTAACAGCCCTTCTGGCACAGAATTAGAGTGGCACCAAAATGTAACTCCAGAAATGAAGAACAGTCTAACTTCAGCATTGAGATTCACAGCTGGTCACTCCAAGGCAATTAAAATGAATTGGCTGAATTTGTTTATTTGAAGGAAGCAGGAGGGAAAGTTCTCCTTTTTAGGAATTCAGGTAAGGTTTACCTCTGCCTGGGAAAGGTGGGGGACTGATTTGACTGATAGAATATATTATAGCTTACTGTTTCAGGGGTATTGATATGCTGGAGCATGCTATATAACCTGGAGCTGCACAGATTATTTTTTTCCTAAACTGCCTGTCTTCTGAATATGACATGAGAAAGGCATCAAGTTTTTGAGTGTCAATAAGATAGACTATGTATTTATGGGTAGTGAGCAAAATATGTTTTGAAGTGTTAGCTCCCTGCACCCTTATAAAGCCCAATGATGAAAACTTTTCCCAGACAGTTAAAGCTTAAACTTTGAAAAATAAAATGTTTCCTCTGCTTCTTAACTGTCATTTAATTATGATGGTGAAAAGCAAAGTAATTTGTAAAGGCGCAGAGCACTTTTTTTTTCAGAGGAACTGGCAAATTTAAGACTCTACCATGCAGCAGCACAGGAAAAAGAGCAAAGCAATCTTCTCTATTGGGAATGGCCATGATTTAATTGGCTCCTACTGATCCCTTATTAATTAAAAAATATTGTAGGCTCTTTGAAGTCTGCATTGCTTCCTGTCTGAAAACATGCTTGTCAATCTTGCCCCCTCTCTGCATTATCATACAGTGAGTCTACGGATTTTAAGAATGCAATGAGGAGTCTTTGTGTTTCTTCCCTCCTGTGTTTATCCCAGGACTGAAAGGGCAGCTAGGAGTTAGAAGTAGTGCTGCCCAGCTTGCACATGACTTTTCCAACAGCACCATAGAGCTGAAGGCTCCCCCAGTGCCTGTTCCTGAGTATCAAACCCAAGTTTTGTGTATGTAGCTTCAATTGGGATGATTTTATTCACCAGAACTTAACAGGCAAAAAAAAAAAAAAAAAAAAAAAAAAAAACAAAAACCAAACCAAAAAAACCCAAAAAAACCCTTCTGCAGTTCCTAATGAGACCCAATTAAAAGCAAAATTCAAATGCACAGCTCTATTTCCTTGTGTGACCTTCATGTCAGGCTACTGCAAATGGTCACGGTCCCTGGGAAAAATGACAGACTGAGGAAAGTGACTGAACAAAAGAGACACATCTGTCTACTCTTGGTAGGAAGAAGGCACAAAGCTCCTCCCCTGCTGATGGTCCTAATGGTGCACCACAGTTTCTCTCAAAGCAAGGCAGAAGCAGCATAAACAAGGCTGACTTTCCCTGAACTACTTCCTAAGTCAGGATGCCCTCTCCTCCGGGAGGAGCTCTGATATGGCTATGTGCCAACAAAACCATTTGGCTCACACAGTGACGTTGGTACCTCAGTACCTGCATAATGATGGTAGGGTTGTTTTGTTTTGGTTTGGATTTTTTAATGCTCTTAATATTCTTTTGAGTTTTCACAAAATCTCTGCTATCAGTATCCTTTTTCTGGAAAATATGGATAAGTGAGATATATATCTGTACAGACAGTTTTTATTTTAATTCCCCTGCTACTGGTAAATTTGATTAGGAGAAAAGAAACGTTGAACAAATGCTTTAAAAATCTGGCAGCTGATTAAATCACACTTTCTCCCTATCTTCTTGGCATATGAGGTTGACTTGAGCATAATTTTAAATCTTCTAGTTTAGATTATGATCTTTCAAATGGCATTAGGCTTGCTTTGATGTTCCTTGTGAGTACAGGACAAAAGCCCAGGAATTAAATGATTGCTCGCATTGCAGCATCATAATAAAATAGCTTCAGACTCTGACCAAAAGGTAACAAATGGATCTTTCCCAGAAATGCTCATGTTTCTTCATTGAGTCATCATTTATTCTCCCAGGAAAAAAAAAAGTAAAAGTGCTCAAAGCCTCAAACTATTTTTTTTTTTTTTTCACAGGGCTGGGAGTGGTGTCTGAGGTCTGCTCTCCTTATCAGTTTCTGGCACTGTTTTAAGTGACTATTTTGAGATACATGGGAAGGCTTTGTTTTCAGAAGTTGGAATGGTACCCTTTTTCATATGGTCGTACCTGTATTCTGGACTCCTGGAGGAACAAACTGCAGGTATGTAAACCATTAATGGTCCAACTTTCCCCACTAAAAATTTTACCATCACAGGGATTTCCTTGGTCTGGTAGAAGATAGCTGCTGTGTGAAGTCATGATAATCATCGGGCCAGATATATTTGAGAACAAAATGAAATTAAGAGGGTTTACTAAGCTGTTGCCCATCTGCTGAGCTTGGCCCATTCCAGTTGTGAGATAATATGATTTAGCATTAACCTCTTTCAATTAACTTTAAATTGAAAGTTCAATTAAGTTGCATCACTTTACACCTGGGATGGGCTAACTGTACACTCACGGCCATCTACCAGTGACTACAGTAGCTCAGCCTGCAAACAAGAGGCTGACAAACTCCTCAAACATGGGAACTCAGGTACCCTAGGTTGCTCTCATAAATGACCTTGAAGACACTGTTTCTTTAATGAAGAAGTCACAGTATCCTGTTTGGAGCCAGGGATAAGGACAAGGCATAAGGGTGAGGTGTTGTCAGCTGTTGCTGCTGCTGAGCTTCCAGGGAGCACCTTTCTGAGCTAGCTGTAGGATTACTGAAGCCTGGATAAACTAGTCCCTGACCATTTCAATAGCAGCTCTGAAGATCATCAGAGCCTGGCTAAATTTATCTGAGAGGAGAGATGCAAAATCTGGTCAGATGCGTGAGCAAAACTAAGCTTTTCACAGCCCCTTATGGAGAACCCCAGAGAATCCATATTATTTGTGACTGTTCTAATCAGGCTTCTTTAGAGGCTGTAAAAGTGTAACAGTTCAGCTCTCTGGTTTTCTCCACATTAAGATAAACTTACGTGTAAACTTTCATGCCCGTGGCTCATTGATTGCAAGTTGATGAAACCGAATGAATATAATCTGTAAATGACAGTAAAAATCTCAGTAAGATATTTTATCTTTAGTAAGATATTTTTCCCCCTTTTAAATATATTTCTGTGTCATTTTGAAAGGCTCTAGTTATTGATTCATACTTTGACTGGATGAAATTGCTGTGGATAAAATGAAGAACCGAACAAAACTGAAGAAGGAATATAAGAAAATTAGAGGAGAAAAGTGAGTGAGACAATTTAGGAAATCAGGATGCTTAAAGGAAGAATTTTAAGAGAAAAACAAATAACGTGTCTTTACTAGCTGCCAAATATGAATTTAGTCCAGCAAAAATATTCTTGTTAGAAACAAAGAAATATGTATTTTAGTTTGTTTATTTCCTGTTCACCACTACAGTATGCTTTGAATATGACTGCAGTCCGGCCTAATGTGAAGTACACACTGATAAAATCTCTTGGAAGTGATTCAAACCCTTGAGAATACAATTGACAATGCTAGAGTTCAGCACTTTAAAGTAACAGAAATCCAAAGAACCTGAACCTTGCGAAACCAGATTATAGTTCCTATAAGCTTGTCCACAGAAAGAGATTTCATTTTGAATCGCAAATTAAAGCTGTTCTAAGATATATTGTATGTAAACATAGGCTTGTGTTTCAGCTGGTGTAAATACAGTAAGCCTTGTGAATTGGTGCTGTTGGTGATGGTCTCTGCAGTACCTGGAGACGGAGAGCCCACGGAAATGCCTTAACAAGCGCCATCCAGGGGAGGGCAGTGAGGCACAGAAGCGCTGGTGTGCACATTGCTGTGCGCTGTGCTGCAGTTTGCTGGCTGCTTGTTTGATAACTGGCAGGGAATTCAGTCCAAAATTGACAAGATTCATGTCTTCTGCAATGCTTGGACAGCAGGGTCCTGTCCGTTCCTTTCCCTTGCCAAGCAGCCTGGCACAGAGAGCAGAGTGCAGATGGAGCGGCACAGCTCACCTGGGTGCTCCAGACAGTTTTATCTGCAGTCTTACTGAACTCTATTTGTCTTTTTGCTGGTATTTTCCCAAACTAAAAGCTGGAACTTAAAGCACTGCAGCCTTTACTTAAGTCTCCTTGACAGCATAAAGCAAAAGAGGATAAATATCACTTTGCAAGTGACAATTGAATTTTATAAGAACGTGATGTAACTAGTCACATAGTAATAGCTTTAATTTATCACAATGCTGTCTTAAGAAAAAGAACACAATTTATGTACCAAAAACAGTCTAAGCAGTTTGAAACATTATACCTTTCTAGACATTCTTTATATTGTGTGGATCTCCTTTTTTACTGTTGCACATTTCTTCCATATCTGGCCCTGTACGTGGCCATGAAATTAGGGACTAGTACCAAAGAGAGTAGCGAAGTTAGAGACAGAAAGATGTTGGCACTGGATAACTTAATGAATTGGCAATGGGACTTGGAGCCTTTCAGTCTGTCTGAACCTTGCTGATGGGAACTGCACAAATGGCTAATGGGGATAAATGGTTTGTGCTCCTCATGAAGAAGTGGAAAAACTGCAGAATGCTGGAATATGTGGTGTTTTCTGAGGAAGAGCTGGAAGCAGGAAAAAAGGACAGGTTTGTGGAAATAAAGGAAAAGGTGGTTGGAATGAGATCATCAATGATGATACAAAGAAACCATGGCTGTCCCTGCTAGGTTTTCTTTGTCTCATCTTCAGTGGACAAAAGATTATTCAAAATAAAAATGTTGATATAAATGTCAAATTTCTTTTGATCAGTGCAATTATTCTCAGCTCTGGGTGTGTTAATGGTTAAATATGAACAGTTTCCATGGACAATTAGAAGGTGAGAGTGCAGCCACTTGTCAAAATATTTTGTGACCCATAAAATCCTATGGAGTATTTTTTTTAAATAAGGAATACAGACTGCTACACTTTCCAAGCTTCAAGGTAACTTCAGTTTCTATTTGCTGTAGGCTCTCATTCAGGGCTATCTGTTGTGATCACATTTCATTTGTCCTTTTTCTGAATGTTTTACTTGTTGATAATTTGAATTTTAGGCTTCATGACATTCATACTGTAGCCATGATAGGTAAATAATTTAGAACCTGTAATTATCTATATTGTGACTTATTTTAGTGTTTTGGAGACATGCACCTTTCAGAGACTAAAGCAGAAAAAAATGACATTGCTTTGCAACATATATTGATCACAAGTATGTAATAACATCTCTGACTCTGAGGGCATCGCTGCTTGCAGTCAAAACCACAGCTTGCTTTTAGCCTTATCCAAACAGGCTATTAAGCTGGCAGGTGAATTGGTCTTCTTCTGCCCTTCTTTTTCCTTCTCGGCGACTCAGTGCAGTATATTAACCTCATGAACATGTTAAAACAATGTTGATTTCAATCTAAACCAGTAAAAGCAGCATGGAAAAATTTCCAGCTTGGTACCTTTTCACCCAGGCTGACCAGAAAATTCCCCAAAGTTTGGGGAGACTGGAAATGAAAATTACCTGTCCTGAGAGAAAAAATAGTCATCATTCCTGGTGCAGACACTGCATCTAGAGCCTAAAGTCAGCTCTACTTCCCCTGTGCCAGTTTCTAAGAAAAATAAAAATCATGCAGTAGAGCACAAATGTGCCCTGAAATTCTAAGGACAATGTGCACTGACCTTTAAGCAACATGCACCCTGTGGAAGAACCTACCTACCAAGAGGCAATTATAAACTGCCCAGGATCCGTGGGGACTTCGGTTGTGGTTTCCTGCCTGCCCCTTTCCTCTCTTGGAAGCAGCCATATTCTACAGCATGACCCTGACAGGGAACACTGTAGGGAGGTGCAGAGGGGCTGAGCTGAACTGCTGCTGCTGCTGTGGTGCCACAAATAAGAAATCTGCTGCTCAGTTGCTGCCTCTGCCCAGTGCTTTGTCACTGCAGTAAATTGTTCACTGAAGCTCTGACTCTTCCTGGATTTTGTTGACACTAATGTTTCTAATCCTTCTGAGGCTGGTTATACCCCTGTTTGGGAGAAGAAAAGTTACCAGCATGCCCATTCCAGAGGGTTGTGTGCAGAAGAGAAGGACAACGTAGCAGCACTGTAACCTCTTGAGAGCAAATGGAGTGATGGCAGGGGTCAGGGCTTCCTCGGAAGGAGGATTGGGCAGGCTGTCCTGTGAGGATCTTTCTGCACATATCTGGGGGTGGTTAGTGATGCGTCTTGCCAGCTAGTCCCCGTCCTTGTCCAGTTCTCAGAACCCTGCTGGCAATGTCTGAGTGCAAGGGTCACGTCTGCTGAAGTGTGTGAGCCTCCCTTTACTCAGAGAGAGGTGAGATCTGAGCACACATCACATCCAGGTGACTTGATTTAACCTTTATTTGTTCCACAAGACTTTGCAAGGAGAGGCAACACCTTTCCTTCATTTTATCCTGGGACGAGTGCAACCTTGCAATGTGTGCTTCCGGTTGCCTTTCTTTTCCAGAGGTTAAAAATAAGGTCATCAGTTATATACACAGTCAAACCATTTCAGAATAATTCTGGTATCTTCCTCTGTAAGGTTGTATCCCGTAATTATTTTTTAAAATTATTTTTCTTGTGCATTACAAATCTGAGATGACATGCAGTGTTTACATTAATTTACTTTTATTCCTGTTATTTTTTCCCTGTAAGACTGGATATGAAATTATATTCCCTTTAATATCATTGTTATTGCATTTCTTTAGTGGTCACATCCACAATGTATCCGTTCAAATTTGTTACCTGTGCCACTCTGGGCAAAAAAGAAGGGAGGAGATTTAACAAGGACAGCTGTAATTTTCCTAACAGGGTGGAAATCAGACAATTGGAAGCGCTTTCTCAGCAGACACTGACAAGACACCAGAATACTCTCTCCTCAGGTGAACGCAGCAATCACATCCCTCGCTAGCACTACAGCATGTCAGTGCACTGGAAGATGGCGAGCTGGAGGCTGCCAGCCTCCTCTATTTATAGCATCAAGAGCTTCGGGGTGTGAGGCAAGCTGTTTTTAACACAGTGGCATTTTCTTCTGTTTAATTGTGGAGTGACATAATTTTTAGAAAGTCATTACTTCTTCATAAAAAAAATTAGGCATCTTTGCCTAGTTAAAAAATAGGTGTTTGTGAATTAAAAAAAAATTAAAATCACTTCTCCAAGACCTTAGACGTTTTAAAGGCCATTATGTTATCTGGCAAATGTAGAAAGGAAAATCAATATATAACATCAAAGACAGAGAGGAAAAATTCAATGAGACACATTGGTTCAGCTCCTGTTCTCTTTCCCTTTTTGGTCACATCCCTTGTGCTGCCAAGCAGAGTAGAGGAGATCCCATGCCCATGAAAATGCAAAGAAACTTGCTTAGACTGAGACAGTGCTTGCAAGGCCTGATAAGCAAAGTAGTAGACTGGTTTGTTATAGCAGGTTGGCTTACAGTTCACAAGGACATTTTTCCTCTTCTACCTTTCCCCTCGTACTTTCTCATGTAATTCTTACAGAGATATTCAAGTACTCAGACAGAAGGATAGCAGGGCTTTGTCTTTCCAAAATAGGATTTAAATAATTCCTGCTGAGTCACACAGTTATACAGAGATGCCTGTTACACAGAATATATAAGAATGTTCATAAATTATTAAGGAAGAAGGGCAGAAAATGTCCAGTGAAGAACTTCTCATGTTTTGACAGTGTCACCTTTTCTGGCGGACCCTATGATTTTCCAGAACTAGTTAAACTTTGTGTCACACAGAAAGGTGATTGGAAGACATTGCAAATGCAACAACCCAAACTTAATTTGAAAGGAAGCATTATTTGGGCACATTTTAGTATATTGAGCATCCACAGCTTATTTTAATTCTTGCTGCTCAATAGAATTCATACACAAAAAATAAAAAAAGTAAAAAAAATAGAAGAAGCTCGGCACCTTTTAAACAATTAGATGTTTGTACGTAATTTGTACATTTAGAAGTGTTCATAAAATATTTTTACATTTTTTCCCTTCTTACCCACAGAAAGCAGATAAAAAGCAACCGACATGGAGAAAACAAGTGAGAGAACATGGTTTGACCTTAAGGGTAGAGTAAAGGTTCCCACAGATGCATAAGTGACATGAAGATGGATGAGTTTGCTGCTGGTTTAATATTTCCTGTGCAGCCCTAGCGCAGGTATAGGACAGACCTCCATGTATCAGATCCACTTCATGGACAGCTGAAAAAACTGATGTTGGCTTTCAGAAAGATTCTGGACTCAGTGAGAACATGGCTAGACCATGTGGGACTGGCAGAAGGAGCCAGAGGCCATGTGGGCTGCCAAACAGTTGGAAGCACCAGACTTGGTTGTCTGTTTTCAGGAGCTGCATCCGCTACAGCCTTCCCTTGTGACCTTGACCTCAGACTACATCTGAGTTTTGAGACCCAAAAAGGCTCCAAGATTTTTAGCTTGTGTGCTGGATATGGTCATGCCTTATCTTCATATCTGTGTAAGACCTTGGTGTGCACCAACCTCCTTCCATTCGAGCTCTGGGTGGAAATCCTGCTCTCCTACCAGGTCCCATTTCCAAAAGCTGGAGGACAGATGTGGCCATGTTGTGGACTCACAGACCACTTTGGTGGCAACCTCAATCAGCTTTTTCGCTTTGGTTCTTAATATGTGAAACAGAAATGATAATTTTCAACTTTGCATAGGCCAATGCCTGCCTTAATGATTAAGCAGCAAATGCAACCATTTCATACTCAAAAAGCACTAATCTTAATAATTCTATGCAACTACATAAAGAGGTAAGGGGGTCATGAAATTCCACTACGTTGAAGCCAAGACATGGACAGTTACCTCAGCAAAACCCCAGTCATATATTACAGTCTATCTTCCTCCAAAATCTCTTCCTCCCTTCAGCCTGCCCCAAGAAGGGGTCCATGAAGCCAATAGCTCCTTAAGTACTTGGATCCGTGTGACTACAAGCAGTAGTTTTGTCATGAACTGAACTGTGATATCTGGACTGCGAGATAAAAATTATGGGCCAAATCATAAGGACTTACCAAAGTTTGTTTTCAACATTGGCTGTCTGAACTGAGAAAAATCCCTCTGAAGTCCCTAGCAGTCCTCCTCTGTAAAGACTGCCTGGTTTTAGCTCCTTGCACTTCTTTGCAGAAATAACTTCCATTCCTGATAGACTCTTTTGTCTATTAATGAAAAAAGTAATGCATTTTTAGGTTGCTGAGGTGATTTGGCCCTTAGGTCCCTTAATTATAATGTACCTAAGGCCTTAATTAATTTGTAGGACTGTACAGAAGAGGATGTCCCAAAAACCTTCTGAGAGTCGACTCAGAATCCTGTACTTATCAAAGCGGAAATATTGAATCAGGTCCAGGTGTAATATATTTGCATCCTTTCCAGAAAATGAAATGTTTTTAAGGAGAACAGAGTGCTCTTAGGTGTGTTCCAGGTTTATGTGATCATGTTGTGCTCAAATTTCAAAATTACCACTTACATAGGGCAGCTGCAATAAGAAGAAAAATGAAATTTCATACATGGGGAATAACACAGACTTTTTCTCTCAGAGTCTTTTGCTAATGCTGTCTAAGTCTAAAAGCATCTGCCATTGACTTCAGCTGAAACATGATGGCATGGGCTCCCTACTGCAAAGAAACTTCAGTAGCTATCTGGGGTTTTACCAATAGAGGGCTCTATTGGTTTGATTTAAGTCACAAAGAAGGGGGAGCTAGACTTTTTTTTGGAGGGGGGGGTAAGGTTGCTATAGTAAATCCTAGAACCTGTACAGAAGTGGAGTCAGCTGAAGTGCATTGAAAGAAATGCCTAAAGGGACATCGTTTAAGTGTTACTCTATCTGTTTTGTTGTTGGTTTGGTTTGGTATTTTGCAATACTGATGCTGGCTGACTTGCTTATCTGCTTTTGGAAAGGCATAGTCCAGAGCGCTGTGAGGTATTTTAGGAATAGGGCAATATTAGCAGTGTGATAATTTTAAATGACCTGCAATATTTAAAGCCTACCAAAAATAAAATTATATGGCTGCAACTCCTTTACCAAATATTTTTTAGTCATATTTGCTCTTACAATGTATATTTTAAGCATAACACAAAAAGATAGATGTGCATGTTAAAGAAAAAATGAAAATCTGTGTTAATAAACATTGAAGTGACTTAAGGGAAAATATTTGCCTTCCTAGCTAGTTAGGGTTTTGTATTATATCCCACTTAAGATTGAACATATTACTGGTTCAGCTGTAGGAGGCCATACAATAAAGCGAAAAATAACCTAGAGTCTTTCTGGGGTGTTTAACTGCTATCCAGTGCCTGACCTCTCTCACTAAACAAGGTCTTGGTGCCCTGACTCACCTCTTCACTGCCACAATAGGCCTTTCCATTCCACTTTTTAATTACAGTTCTCTGTTTCCCAGTGACTGAAAAGATGCTGGTCTCACAGCATATCCTGCTTTCACAGGTTAGATGGACTGCAGTGTATATGTTCTATAACGCACAGCAGATGAAATTCACTGCTATTTTAATGTGGACAGCACTGGAATGAAAACATGAAAACAGCACTAACAAACAGGCTTGTAGAAGCATGATGGCAAGCATACACATCTGCATATAAATATTATATATTCATATCTTCTTAATGGGAGTCTGTGATTGTTAGGTGCGCTTGCCTAAACACGAACTCTACAGCTAACCAAGCAAAAAACCCTCTCTACACAAATGTGTGTTTACATACATACATAAGAAAAATATATATCCAGTGTATAATTTCAATGTGTATGAATGTAGTGCATTGAAGTTCATTTTATTGGGCAAGCATAGTTTAAATTCCATTTTTATGCAATGGTGCAGTGACAAGCTTCCTATAAAATAAATATGGGCCACAAATGAAAATACTTTAGCTTGCTGGTCTTATATTTCTTTCCTAGTAATGAATACAGACTTCAGCTTGCAAAAATATAAAATGATCCTGCTTTCAGTATAAATGTCTCTCAAAAAATCAATTCCAATTTCATCTTTGTTTTAGTAAAAAAAAAATGAAAGAACAAAAAGATCAGGACTATAAATAATGACTACCTGTGGTTTTCATAAATAAATATCTCCAAAGGGGTGGAAAGCTGTAGAAATGCATGGATATTTTATTTTCTCTTCCCTCATGAATTTGTTGTGTTGCAGCAATGTGTATAAATAGATGTCTAGATATGGTGCACATTCAGATTCAGCCATTTTCTCCAAATAAAAACATATGTTTCCCTCTTGATGTTGCTTTTTGTCCTTTGGAATGCATTAACACTTTAACAATGGAAAGTCTGCCGTAATGTATGGTCTACCTATGATGCTTTTTAAAAAATCTCATAAATATGAATCTATAGGTACAAGAAAGCTGTATATGCTCATGCCCACATCATAAATCATCCATCCTTTGTTTAAAAAAAAAAAAAGAAGTGGAGGAGGAGGAGGGAGTGAGGGTTTTCTCACTGGAACCATTTCATCTTATCTAGGGAGAGTTAAGAAATACTGCTGTTGACACTTACCTAGATATTTTCACAACATCATGTCCCATTCACTGTTCCTCAATTGGAAGGATGTTTTCCTTCTCTTTAATTTTCAGGAAGGGAGAATCTTGTTCTGCTTTCTAGCCTTGTAAGAGAGAAATGACTGCCTTTCCCCACCTCCAGGTTACAACTTTAACTCATAATCCCCCCATCCCAAGGAAATAAGTAGATAACGTGATTGTACAATGTGAACTGATTTGGGATACTTTCAGTTTAGTGTCTCCAGTCAGGAGAAATGAATACAGCTCAATAAATACATATGTGTTTTTATTCTGGGGTCCATGCTATGTTTGCTTAGAGAAAGACAAATGTACTAACCAACCGTGCATATGCACTAATGAACATAGTGGAAACTACATTATTGCATTAACTGCATCTCATGGAGGTAACATTATCTAAAAGGAAGAAAAAGAAAAACAGCTTAGAAGCCAATAGTTTAGCTGTTGGTGCTTATCTTGAGTATCTGGCTTTTAATAATACCACACTGGAAATATTGGTGTGCTACAGCATTTTATTCTTTTTCTTCAGGGCAGATTGGTAGAGCCAGCATTTTAGTCCTGAAAAAATATTCATATGAAATGGATTGCTAGATTTAAATGTACTACCCAGTACTGATGACTAATATACTGTTATTCTGTCCCTCCCTCACCCCTCTATAATCAACAAAGAATGCACAACAGTGGAGTGTTTCACAGTAATTTTGGTGATGTTTTGCCTTGCTTGATTGGAAAGTATTTCTGAGGAGGATAAATAAGCTCGCCACCAAACTCTCCCCTCTATTTGCCTTGCTGATGTTGTTCACTGCAAGACGTGAAACAAGGAATGCAGTAGATTGGGATGCTTCAATGGGAAAAAAAATTTGCAGCTCACTAGCTTCACCTCCCATCTGTATTATTAGCACCGTATAGATTTAATAATTAGGTGATTGAAGGCATTTTGATGATGGAGAGGTCTCTATGATCTGCAAAAGAAAGCATCTGTTTTCCTCATGTACCAATTAATTATTTATACATCAGAAAATACAGAAGACTACCTTGAGGATGAGCAGGTTGGGTGTTTGTGTAAAAACAGTGAGGCCTGGCCCGGACATTATGTCATTCTGACCTTCAAAGTCTCTAAAACAATTATTTTTCAGACATGCAGTTAACAAACAGTACCCTCTTCCGTCTTCACTTCCACCTCACTGTTTGCCCTCCTGTCCTCACAGAGGGCCTGTCAGCTTAAACATCACCTTTCATTTTCCATTTCCTGTCTATGTGTTTTATTAGCACCTTTTTCTATTTTACAGTCCACCCTGATTCGACATCAGCTTCATCCCTCATAAGCTCTACTGTTGAGACTAGGCAGAGTTATGCATTGTGGGAAATATGCAAAATCACCCAAACCTTTTTTTTTTCATGATTGTCAAGCATGGATTCATTTTGGGAAATATGTATTTCCAGAGGCTAGGACTTACTAAAGTTTGCAAATCAAAGAAAAGCAGATCCTTGGATCTCACAAAATGTGTTGCTTTGTATTATGACAATGGTGTTCACATGCCTGACATCCTCATAATAATATTAAGCCCTTTTTTTTCTAGCATTATGTACTTTATACATTTGTATAAATGTCACAGCTTGTAATCACTTCCTTTGTCATCGACGATTAATCTAAAAAAATCGAATAATTCACTGCCCCTTGCCATTTACATATCGCCTGCTACCATCTGTTCTTCTCAGCAGCAGTAAATGATGGGTAATTAACTCAGTGCCTTTGTCTTTCCCTTGCTGAATGTCTGACACATATAGATTTTCCTCTGTGTGTGTGTGCGCGTCTGTGCGTGTGTGTCTGCGTGCGTGCGCGCGCGCGTGTATGCGTGTAGGAAAAGGAGAGGGGGATAGGAACAACAGAGAGAAAAAAAAAGCAAAAGATGCTGTAAGCCTGACCTGAGGAAAAAAAAAGTCAGTACAAAAACATTTGCAAAGGAGAAAGCAGGACAGAGATGTTGGGGCTGCAAAGGGACTCTGTCACGTGGCCTTTTACTTGCTTAATGTCAAAAGAAAGTGGGACTCGGCTGTGGACAATGGCAGCCCGGCACATGCAAGTACCCTTTTCTAAAGCTGTAAGGTCAAGGTCAAGATGCAGCAGCGAGAAAAAGCTTCATATGCTCCTCTTGTCAGCCTGGGTGCAAAGGAGGAAGATGAAAATGAGGCCAAATGGAGGGAATACACAATGCCATTTGGCTCCTGGACTGGAAGCCAGAAGGTTCACAATGTGTCATATTGAAACTATGATATAGTGGCTCTGCATATTGCATCCTTAGACAAGTGAGCATGAGGCAATATGCAGTGTAAAATTTAAAAAAGGACAGCAATATTCAAAGAGCTTTTTGCCCTTCCTGCTAAACCCTGCAAGCCACCCTGCCTGCAGCTGTGGAAGGGCCAGAAAAGAAAGCATTCCCTTGGCGTCATAGGAAATATGACATGATAGCTTAAGCAGCATCTTCTGGTATGTCCCTTTGATATTGTTTATAAGGAAAGGAAGAAAAAAACCTGAAAATGGCTCAAAATACTTTTTTAGTGAAGGTTTTTAAGATGGAAAAAGCATAACAATGTGTCTCGACTACCGTTAAATGCCTGTTAATTTACATGTATTTTCTATAATTTATTTGTCCTTAGGTAGTATCTAGAAGCCTCCTTCAGGGTTGAGGGCCACATTGTGTTAGGCACTGTAAAAGCATGTAATATGACATAGTATTGTCCCTCACAACATCCTTAGGGGCTGGCCAATGCTGAGTGTGATGTGCAGTGTCTTTCATTAAAAGAATAAAAAAGCAAAAACAGAAATAAGAAAAGAAGTCAGTTATTTTTTAATGGGATCCTGTTAATCTCAAGGGAGTTACATTGCCTAGATGGAGCTTCATGCCAACTCAGTTATTCTGCTTATGTTATCTCTGTGCCACATGTTACTGTGTGTGAAGCTTTGGATTTTTGAACATGGGAGAAACAACAATTGGAGATAATTTCCCTATGATTCAAGACTTGCTCTTCCCAAAGTGCCCCAAAACACTCTCTCCCAGGGCTTTTTCTAAAGCCTTTTCAATCAAGGCCATTACATGGGTAACATCTCTTGCTGATTTTACACAAACTTTTTGGAATGGTTGTACATCTCTCCAGTTTCCTTCTATTTCAAATAACCATATAACCTTACTGAAATCTGAGTCCCATGTTACTGCATACTCCTCAAATGAAATTCCCTGCATGTGCAATAACCTTGGACAGTGACTCACTCGTGTTCAGATATCTTAGTTCATTTATATTTAACCTGAATGAAAGATAATTATTTGATCCATCAGCTTCAAAGTTGAGTAGTGCCATCTGATGTGATGGAATATGAATTGTAGTAGTTGTGGGAAGTCCAGGCAATACCTACATTGCAACCTACCGTAGCCCAGCTACAGTTCCTTTCATGAAATTTTCCCTGACCTAATAAAAAAATATTCACTTATATCTGACACTGGTCACTTCCAGATTCTCTGAGGGAAGCAGTGTTACTGCTATTAATGCCTCTCATTAGATTTCCTTTCAGGCTGGGAGGAAAAAGTATTTCTTGTTGCTACAAACTACTGATAATTTCTAATATTTTTTCTCCTGGGTTTTCTCTAGATAAACTAGGGGATGTTCAGGTTAGAAGACTGAATGTTGTTAATACAGAACCACAAGGATTTTGCAAATCACCTCAAAGGGTCTAGAGGAATGGAAATAAGGGCAACAAAAGTAAAAGAAAACTAACAAGGTTCTACCTGACTAGATTAGGTATGAAGATTATAATTTGACTAGAATTATCCTATTGGTATAATTGGGATAAGACATTTTGGCTTATATATAGTGCATGGTAAGCATGACTTGTACTCGTAAATTTCCGAACAGAAGAGGTCAATGAATATTAATAATTAGTATTTCTATTTTATATTGACATGGTGTCTAGCAGCCTTGATTGCTGCCCAGGAAACTAGAGAGGAAAACAACAAAAATTTTGACCTTGATCCAAAATCTTTAATGGCTAAGAGGCAACAGGGGCCATAGATTGTCAAAAAGTGGTGTGAGGGAGAGGAACATGGGGACTGAAGATAATCAAAGACAGTAGTGGCACACTAGGCAATTGTACCAGTCAGCACAGCCCTTCTCCCTGCTACTTTTTATGTATGGCAATAAAAGAGTGCTTAAAGGAGGGAAATGATGAGAATTTTCTGTTTGTGTGGAGCACATTCCAAGTGAGCTAAAAAGATGGACAATCCGTGAAGAGAGAAAGCATGAAAATCTTCGAAAAATTATTAATTTGGTGCTGAAGACCACATCAAGTGTTGATTGGCAGAAAGTGTATCCACTTTCATTGAATGAAAAATGACAGGGTGGCCAGGGCACAGACTGTGAAAGACTTGAAAGGGAATAGAAGAAAGCCATAAATGATGCCATAGAGAAAGGAAAACAGGTGCAGGGATGAGGAAAAAAAAATAGAAAGAAAAGAAAGAAGGATACATCATCTCTGTTAACTGGAGATCGACTAGCACAAAAGAATAAAGTGAGAGATGAGGATGACTTAAAGAATAGGAAACTTTTGGCTGTAAAGTTAAAAGTTGAGTGATGTCCACTAGGAAGTGTAATAATCTGTAGCATGTGGTGGAAGGATACTTAGCTAGACTTACACAAACAAGAAAAAACATGATGGAGGCAATAACCTTGTATCATCTGGAAGACGCACTGGATGGCTGAGATCTTTTCCACCTCTCTGCTATTTGTACAACCTCTCTACTTTAAGGCAGTGTATTTGTACTGTGAAAGTGTGGAAGTGCACACTGACTTGTCAAGAGACCATGTATCATAGAGAAATACTTCAAAAATCTTTGCATATAAGAGGAATTTCCGAAATGTTTGTGTGTGTGTATATACACATACATATATATTTCTTTATACACTCATATATGTATCATTGAATTCCTCTGTTGAGTAAGAAGTAGATGTTTCCACTGTATTCAGTGTTCCTTTGCAATATTAGTGTGAAACTTGAGAATAAATTTAAAATCCAACATTATTACATATGCTATGTCATTAAAAAGACAATGATTGTAAAAAAACTTAACTGAAAACCGTATTTACTAGTATGTATATTTACAACTGTGTACTTATCAGATTTAAATCTTCATTTTAAAGCTTCTATCAGGTGAAAGCATAGAGTATGTTTGCATTTTAAAATAAATGATATATAGAACTAATGAAGACAACATTTCTTCTTTCATTTTTACTACAGATCCTTTATCTGCAGTGCAGATTTCTAATGCATAGCTTGTATTCCATTAGCAACAGAAATCTGCTTTTTAGCTCATAGATGACAGTTCTGACTGCAGTCTTGTGATATATTCAGATTTTTGGAGGGCTTATTTCCTGAGGGTGTACAACCATTGTTGGTTTAAGTACACTGTGTACATATGGAAAACTGAATGGATGGCTGAGCACAGGGACTTGGACATTCTTGATATTTCCTGAGTTAGGCAGTGTGGCTTCATTGAGCTGATATCTGATTTTTGTTCAGCACTAAAACAGAAGCTTTTTTACTTCTATCACTCACACTGTGCTGTGTCACCACACTGGGAAGTCCCTCTGTAATGGCTTTCTAAAGCTGGTATATTCATAGTGATGTAACATTCAATGAATTGCTATTCAAGTGTATTTGCGAACACCATATTTTTGCTGAAAGATGGGGAAAATATATTGTATTAAAGCAGATAATAATTAAAGCTTCTGAAGTTAGGAAATTAATTAGAGGAAGAAAGCAATCATTTCCTTGAAGGGAACAATATTTTACACTACAAAATAGGTCACTAAGGAAGATTTTTGATGACCTTTTCAATTGAAAGAAAGAGTTGATGATCAAGACCAAGGGGCACAAGACTTACTAGTCCAGGTGTCCCCTAGGTTCTTTGTACATCAGTAGATAGCTTAGTCTTAGTGTTCACAGGCTGGACCAATACACAAGTGTTTGAGGTAATTTTACTCAAGCATTATATTGCCCCAGCCAAAAAAATTTCTTGGTTAACAGAATTGTGAGGGGACCTTCATAGTGTACTAAGCCTGCTTTCTGTGTACTACAGAGAGATGTTTTCATGAATGTTTATTAAGATCTCTCATTAAAAAACAATTGCAAGGTACACTCAGTAAAAAAGGACAAAAATCAAGTGTTAATAGTGAAAGAATGAGAAGAGCACTGATGTCTTGCCACCATTTGATAAAAACAAAGCATATTAATTGATATGTTCACTGTATCATTCACTCTTATGGTGCTCTTTGACATTTGAAACATAGATATTTGAACCTCAAGCATTAAATGGACCAGGCCTACTGTTTTGTATTGATCCACCTCACTGCAAATCAGTGGTGATGTTCTTTACTCCCTCGCTGTAAAATGAAAAGAAATAAAATCAAAGTGTCCTAAACTTGTTGATTCAAAGCTGTTTCATCTACCAGTATAGAAAAATTGTATCAGTATAGAAAAATAGGTTAACAGTTTTTTCATAGTCTTTCTTCTCCAAACTGAATTGAAATGGCCTGGCTTAAAGTAACCTGGATCTCAGTCATAAAAGCAATATGCTGCCAGAGTGGCAAATCCAGAATTTATCACTCATGTATATTTCATCTGCACTTGCTGTTATTATTCTTTACTGCTCAGCTATAAGAACCCATGGCATTGTCAGGATATCTGAGAACTCTTTGGCCAGCAAATTTGTGGCAAGGTAAATTCAGGATTTAGGAGCCAAATTTTCGATACCCTCTAATGTAAAAAAAAAGTGTGGCTTCTGAAGGAAAGAAATGTTACCATTTTTCCCCCCGTCCTTTTTGCTGCATAGTTTGAGCTTTACGTTTACTCTTTCCCCTTTGATTCCTGGCAAAAATGGAGAAGATGTGTTTTCTTAGTCTGAAGAGAAGCTTCTAAAATTGTGAAGTTGTTAAGGTTGTTCTGCATGTATGGAGAGATACTGAGATATCATGATGCAGCCTATCCAGGATCTGAAGACCCATGAGAGATTGCTTACCTGATCTTTTCTGCTTGGGTAGGATAGTGAGTTCATAAATAGTCTCAGTCCTTATCTAATTCAGGATTGTCATTTATATCCTCATTTGACTTTACAATCCTACTGTTCTGTTTGAGATATTGCTTAAACTTTAATCTCAGGAGGAAGAAAAAGAAATTGTAGCATTCCACTATCAGTTATTTCTGAAAGACCTGTAGGTTGCCACAATCTCGAGATTGAACATCTTGAAGCATTTATGGAGAAACATTACCCAAAAATAATTTAAGTACAAAACTGGATCTAGATAGGCACAATGACAAGTCTGACCAAAACACTAATCCTTGTAAGATAAAAACTAAGACATAAGAATTAAGCCTTGCCTAAGATTGCTTATTTCTACCTATTTCTACCTATTGTTTAAACAGTAATGTTTAAAAATATTTTTAGTTGTGTATGTAGTGTGTTTAATATGCAATCAGGACTAAGTCTGGAATTAGAGTAGTGTACTAGCAAATGACAAAGCTCTTCTGAAAGTCAAAATAATCGGAAAGAACAGAGAAAAAAATCAGAGCACACTGCAGTAAAAGTTGGACCCCAGTCAGTGCCAGACTGCCAACTGTTAATAAATTATGTCTTTGGTCTGTCATATTTGAGATGTTGAACTAAAATGTCAGTAAGAGTGTTCATACACTCCTATTTGATGCTGAAGACTCATTACTAAAGACAGGTTGTGTATTCAAAAATTACTTGCCTTCTTGTCTTACTTCATGCTTAACCAAATGGACATATGTCTTTCAACACTGTTGTCTTGGACCATTCACATCAATAAGTCAGGATCTCTATAAACTTGTGGTGTGTCTGTGGATATGTTATTTGTAGAGAACATGGTTAAGAATTGTGGGAAGTAACTGGAAGAACTGATGAAACTTATTTCAACACCTATTGAAAGAATATTTTGGCTTTCATAACCCACATGTAACTGCATTATTAAGCTCTTTGATAGTCTCATGAGAATTCAAAGATGTATCTACTGATTTAAACAGAGTGGCAAATATGTAGACGAAAATCACAAAATAATTTTTCTGCTTGTTGATGCAGAGAAAATCTTTGCTTCTAAAATCTTAACTGAACACATTGTTAAGAATTTTTTGTCAGGCAGACAGTGTGGCAATAGAAAAGACAGAGATTATTATCAGTATCTTTTTCAGCATCATAAAGCAATAGGAAAATAGTCAAGAATGGAATCACTGTCTTTCCATACAGTTGGTGAGAGGACTACAAGAAAACATTAGTCAGAAATTACTGAGCCATAAAGTCAACCTGAAAGCTGAATAGGAATTGAACTAGGAGTTCTAAAAATTTCCAGATGTCTCATCATGGTTCGAGTCACAGAACATGGAGGTATTCCTAATGTTTCTGTTTCAAGTTACAGTTTTCAAGGTCTCAGTTTTCTGCTTCTCCATATAAGATTATTCTTGTATATATGCCCTGCGGAACTTAAGGATATTAATGAGTGTAAGTTTTAGGTTATTCCCTGCATAGAGTCTTGTACTAAGTCTTTCAGGAAGCTTGAGCTGGCTATCTGTTGAGTACTGATAACTCTTGTCCTATACAACAAAGATTTTTTCTTTCCCTCTGTGCCCTTCAGCAGCAGTTTGGACCATTAGCATTCAGTTTTAGGAATTACCCTCTTCCTGATAAATCTTACATCATAACACCTGAAGTGACCAGTCTATCTGCAAGGGATAAAGTTAGATGCTGAAGAAAAAAAAAGAACATTTTAAAAGAACAAAAGAACTAGCAAAAATGTTTTAATACAGCTTTATAAAACAATGAGACAAGAATCACATGATTACTGTATACCTGCAATAATGGCTGGCCTAAGAAGAAAATGCTTTGGGCTTGAAGGTGTGGTTTGAAAGTTTCAGAAGTTGTACCTCGTGATTCAGAAAACCATTCTACAGGAAAAAGAAATTTGGAAAATATTCCTCTAGTACTATAGAACTAGTGGAATGCCTTATCTCTAGCCCAAAGGGAGGAAAATTGTTGTATCCACTGACTTGCAGGAGCCAATAGCATGGCACTCGTGCAGCATAATCCATGGTATAATGTGCTTTGTCCAGCACTGGCTGAATATAAGGCACTGACTACCCTCTGTGTTTCTGTATCACGATCCATTTTACTTGAATAGGTTATCAACCCTTATTTCTCAGTTTGAAAGATCTTGACAATAGAGGTTTTTTTAATCAGTCAGTAACATTCTTTCCTAAAGTGGCTTATGGTAAAATTGCTTTTAGGACTATGAGGAGGGGTTGTTACTGGTGGAACCCAAACCTAGATTCTGTGGCTGCCACGGAAACAGAAAGTGGGTATCTGGGCCTTGTTTTCAAGTTTGGAACCAGTATTCTTTGAAAGAAATATTGACTTTCAAATGACTTTTATCACTTGTGGTTTTCAACATTTTTATTTGAAAAATTTGCAATTACCTCATGTGTTAGACTTGTACCTGAAATACCAGTTAAACCATACACACATGTCAAGAAATAGCTTTTTGCTTGTTCTTAAATATGGGAAGACGTTTAGCTTTGAGTAAGGCATTAAAAAAACTTCTTTGGAACAGAATTAAAAGGAATCCATGTTTTCAGGGCAAGTACAGTCAAATTAATAAATTCTGTCAATACTCAGTATGCCTCTTAGACTTGCTTCAGGAACTAGGTTATATGTGTCCTTGAAATTTATAGTTGATACTATCCATAAGCATACAGTGTTACATTGCAAGGTACACCTTGGGTCTCCTATAATTCTGACACCTTTGAGTTGTCCAACAATACTTAAATCTTAATAGTGAAGAAAAAGAATTGTGTGACAATGTCTGATGTAAAATAGAGCATGTTTTATGCTGCAGCCACGTCCTTAAAAATTTATCATATACTGTCCCACCAGGAGATGCCTGATTACTGGGACAATAGCTTCATTTGTAAGCATCTCCTTTGGCAGACCAGGAAAGGACAGCCAACTAACTGACAGCAGCATAGCATTTAAGTCATGGCTCTGGTGCAGAATTGAATATAGAAGAGAAGGAATGACTAGCTATTGAACTGCAGTGGAAAAATGATTTGTGCTGCCTGCTGTTATATAAAGCCTACTATGCACAATAAGAGCTGTTTCATTCCCCTGGATTTTAGGTTTACAACTCACCACAATGTTGGTAGAACATAATGTACTGGCAAGTTTATTCTTTCTTATGGCTTGGGCAATTATTTGGCATTGATTTTCTTAAAGTTTTGTCTTAAAGTTTTGTCAGCTTTTTGTTGGCAAACTTTGCAGAAGAGTTTGAGCGAGTCAGTAAGATTTGAGAATACAGATGAGATCAGTACTTGGCTCATGCTTTCCTTTTACGAGACAGAAATAACAAAAATGGAGTTTTCAACCCTCCTCTCCAGACACACACCCGCAGAGGGAGGGATAGACCTGTATCTGATTTGCTTGATTTGATCTTGTTCCCTGATAAAAATCTCACACTCCTTAACCTTTCCATCTACTCTGCTTATAATAACCAAAATACTCTGAATTGGCTCCACATGATGGGACTGCTTTCTCATTTGCATTTTTTAAGCAGTGTCTCTGCTCTGACACAGAGCCAGTTGACCGGTTATGCTGAAGTGATATAACAGCATTATGTTGTGCTGAATTAAACAACAGAGCCTAATTATCTGTGATTTAGCTGAGTACATTATGAGGTACTTTCAACCATGTAGAAAAAGTGTAAAGTGCCACTGTACAGATTTGGTAGCAGTTTCCAGGTTTTTTGTCTAGGTGAGAGTGACATAACATGCAAAACTGTGAGGAATCTTAAACTCTTGCCTGCGCACTGCTTTATTTTGTGATGGCTGTAATTGGAGCCATTTCCTGGTTATCCTGTTCTCAGTCGTGAACAGTTCAGGAAGTGCTATTCATGATATTATGTAAATCAAGAAGACACTTTGCTAAATTGGCATTAGTAGAAAATAAAGATCACCCCCTTAAATTCTGGTAATGTTATTTTTACCAGATAGTCTTATTCATATGCAAGTAGGAAGAATATTTCCATGGCCTTTTATAATGATTTAAAAAGTATTTCTAAGAAGTCAAAAGTACTCTAAGTGAGCATTTTTGTCTTCTCTTAGATATGTATTGCCATCTTTATAAGTTCATCTTTAAAACTAGGGTGTCTAAATTTAAACACATGACACATAAAGCTATGTTTAATGTAGTATTTAAAGTTGGCGGAGATACAGACACCTGAGTTTTAGGTATTGCATCTGAAAATTGCTCCTTCTATCTATAGATACAATACCTCCTGAGGATGTTAATGGAGCTGTACCTGGGCATATCAAGAGAACCACACTGCCCTTCTTTATTGTGCTCCAATCTTGGCTTCTCAGGTGAATTCAGAAAGCCGTAGGTTCAACTTGCTTTTTGTAATGAGCCTAGTGGGCAAAGTTATGTGGTTTGAACTCACAGGGGGCATTCCTGACAGGGTCCAAACCTCTCACAGTGTCTTTAATAAGACCTTTCTTTGAAGTCAATTGGAAAACTGAACAGACCACATGAAAGGTGGGCTTTATAGTTCAAGTATATATATGTTACACCAAACAGAGGCCCTGTGAGAAGAAGAGAGAAGTTGAAGGGATGCACCTTCTCTCCTGGGGAGAGAGTTTCAAACACTTGCTCATGAAAATAGTCCATTCCTGTAATGACACCTCAGTGCATAACAATTGCTCACATGAATATGACTGCAGGAATGACCCAGTTTTTTATTTTAAGGCAATTGTCATAGGGTATTTGGGGCTGTGTCATAGTAAAGGTCCTTTGAGCCAGGTCAGCCTCTGAGTTGATGTGTGGTATAGGTGAATGCCCTGTAGAAAGATCCATTTGCAAGTCAGCTCTTTGGAAATTCCCAGTAGGATGGCCAAGTGAGATGGCACTAGTAGCTCACAAACCAGCTTGGCAGTAAGGGGTCCCAGTTTGGCCACAACCTCTCTGTGGACCATCTTGCACAGATATGTCAGCCTCCTTTTGTGCTTTTGGCATGATTTTAGAAACTTTGTTATTGTGTGGTCCTGTGGTCATATGCAATTAATACACTGAGAACCTGGAGACAAAGAGAATGATCAGCATTAAACATCCTGATCCATTAAGAGTTGGACTCAGGACCAGTTTTAAGCACAGAGCAGCCCAACAGACAGCCAGATGACTTCCTTGAAGTTAATGAGTTAGGGCCAAACCTCAGAGCTCAAATGACCTGACCTCCCTCTGTGGCTTTCGCCAAAGTCAGATACAAGAGGCTTGTGCCCTATTTACATGACATAGAAAGAGCAAAGAGTATGGAAGTTCTTTCAGAATTCAGTAACAGAACCAGGAGATGGTGACAGGTAATTGTGCCTCTTTCCCAAAGCATTTTCCCTTGTGAAAACTTCTGTGGATTTTTCCTTACTTCTCCACCTCTCTATTTATATGAGACTCCTCCAGGAGGTGGTGAAGAGAAGGTACATCCTTAGAGGGATGCAGAACATTTTCAGAGTTTTCAGAGCATAAAAATGTACTCAAATCCCACAGCTTCTCTGTGGAAAACAGTTGTGCAATTCTCTTGGTATATTTGGAAAGCCTGTCTGTCTGCTTTTAGCAATAGACTCATAGCTTTCCAGTGCAGATTTTCTCTTTAACAAGACTAATTTATAGTCTTATCTCAGTGTTTCCAAAAAGACCAATTTCTGGTTGAAAAGCACGATTCAAAGATCAGACTGAACACTCATTTATCATTAATAAATTTAGATTAGGAAGGAAAAAAATTATTCTAGTGGTCTTCCAAATAGTACAGCCCAGGCAACAAATGTAAATTGCTTGAAGATAGATTTTAGAAAGTTTATGAAACTGCATGACTATATAGTCATGCAGACAAATGCAAAACAAGAACAAATATGAACAAAATCCCAAGGGCATAATTTACCTGGGTCCCAGATGACACTTCACTGACATTTGTGAATGACTAGAAAATTATCAAGAGCAAGATGGACTTGCTTTCATTTTCATATTATCCATATATTTTGTATATTGTTTTGTGTTGAGAATCTATATGATATAGAGCCTGATTTGTTCTTGTTCCCCTTTGTCTGCTAAAAAGATACATCTAAAAGTCAATCCAGATGCAAGTATGGAACCAAGACTTTTTTTTTTTCTTCTAGTGATTTTTTTCATTCTGACCTTTTACTTACTAGCAATTTGGGCGATGACTTCTTCAGGGCATTGTAGATCTTCCAGGCATCATAGATCTGCTGATCTTTTTTCCTGGCACTATTCAAATTGCCATAGATTCTTTGCTTCCCCCTCTGTGCACAATCCCACTGAACTAAGCCATATTTGTCTTATTACCTTGTCTTCTCCCAGGGTAAATCCAAGTTTATGAGGAACCCACTGTTCTCTTCACACAGGCAAGACATGACCTTGCTGTTTATAGCTGATCCAGTTTTGGTGAAGTTGCTTCATATCAAAACTGAGGCAGCAGCAGCTACTTATGAAATCTAGAAAATGTCTTAATTGGATGGATACTATTGTTAACACAGATACAGGATAATTTTCAAATTTTTGTTTTTGAATTATTAAAGAGGGTATGCCAGGAAAAATCCCAATTACAATAATTTCAGCTATATGCCTCAACCCATTCCTTTATCCAATATGAAGTGACTGCAGTGACTATCTGGGCCAGTGATGGCAGCTCACTTGCTCTGGAGGTTTATCTGGCACTCTGCTGCTTCACTGAAGCACAGTCATCTTAAGAACTGGATAAAGTTCAGCTGTGCAGTTTAAAGGGCACGTGTACCATTGACTTCCCCTTTGAGACAACAAAAACAAACAAGAAAATAATTTTTTTAGTGACTTATCTGCTGTTTAAATAATAAATGTCTTCTATGAAAGACACAAATAAATGTACATTTGTGTGTATTGTGTCTGAATACACTTTTGTGCCAGTTGTTGAATGCTTTGGTCCTTTCCAGATGGTGGGTAATGGGCAATATCTCACATGTCTGTTAAAGTAATCCTGGACTTCTGGTGAAAAATCAGCAGAGAAAACACTACAGAAAAGAGATGGGTTGTATTTCGTCCAACTCATGGGTTTTCTACAAGGTAGTAAACTCTTGTGTCTGCCAATCACTTTTTCCTGTCTAAATACGCTGCATAGTACGAGCATGGTGTCTTACTTAAAAAGAGACTAAAAGCAGGCAGTCAGCACCAGTATTCTGATACTCTGTCTTGCTGCGGATGTTCTTCTAATGCGTGATTGCACAAGCACAACACATTCGTTGGGGTTTACACTGCTCTGCTGCCTCATCTGCATAGCACTGGCGTGTGCTTGGTCCCTGACCTGGCTCGGGTGGCTCAGGTGCTGCTGGGGGAAGGAAGGAGTCTGGTGGCTGCCTGCCCTTCCTGCCTGGGTTCAGGATCTGTTCTGCCTCTCCCATTCATGGTTTGAAGGCAGAAGTGAGCAGGCAGAGTACGGCACTGTGAGAGCCTGGGAAAGGGAGGCAGGCTCCTGAAAGGCCTCATCTGTGTTGTCTGTCTTCAGGATGGAAAGAGAAGATAGTTAGTCTCTCTCTGAGCAGAGGCACAGTCCCATATCCAACTCAGTGAAAACTACATTGCATGCTGTAGGCACTTGCAGACCCTGCTGGCCCAACAGCTCTGGCAGTGTAGAGGTTTCATGGGTTAGCAAGCATAGTCTCGGAAGTGATGTTCCTGCAAAGGAGCACTTACAGCTTCCTCTATGACCTAACAGAACCTATCAGCTGGCCAGTTTGAATATGGACAATTTGAGCCACTTAAAATTGTGACCGCCTCTGTGATCCACACTTAAGAATAGTAAACCCCGAGGCAGACTCTTTCTCTCTCATTTCTGGTGCTGGGACAGGTGGCAGCGGGCCCCGTGTGGGGGCCAGCGGGCCCAGCCCAGGCCCTGCTCGGGCCAGGCCGGGCTGGGCCACGGCCATCCTGGAGCCGATGGATCTGTTCCACCTGCGGAAACTCCCCCACAGCCCTGCTGTGGGCAGCCGGAGCGGCTCGGCTCCCCCCCCCTCCACTGCAATAAGCCACATTCCAGCTGCAAGGCCGAGGTGAGATTAACCCTTTTATTGCTGTGAAGAGCTGAAAACCTGAGGGAAGAGAAAGAGGAGATGCTTAAAGCTGAAATTCTGTTGTGAAGCTATGATATATCAGAGTATCCAATTGTAATTTCATGAAGATATGGGGGGTGGAGCGTTCAACTCGTGCTTGCTACCAAAGGCACCTGCACTGATAGGCAGATGCTGACAGAGCTGTAATTTCATGAGAAGTTTGGACAAGGAGAGATGGACCAGATGAGGACTTTTGCTCCAAATGAGAAAGGAGAAACTTCAGTTCCGAGAGATGCTCCCAGAGATAGTCCTAAAGACAAAGATGAGGAAGACCCTTTGCTCCCAGGGAAGGAGAAGGGCCTCTGTTCTTAGAGATGAAATGCTCCCAGAGATGGGTGAAGAGAACTTTTGTTTCTGAACGGCTCAACCTTAAAATTGTACCCCAAAAACCTTCAAGAGTGGACCCTTGAAAGCAGTTGTGGGAAAAGCTGCAAGTCGGGGGAAGGGACTCACATGCAGGCAGAGAGACTCCTCTTCCTAAATGGACTGAACAATATTTGGAAGTGGGCAGCTGTCTCGTTGTGATAATGTTTTCATAGCATGAGCAAGAAGAAACTTCTCTTTCTAAATGGACTGAACAAGGTTATTATGGAAGTGGTAAACAGACTGAACATCTTGAGGGTTGTCTTTTTACATTGTCAGTGGGAGAAGGGAGGAAGGTGGGGGGAGGAGGAGAGTTCTGAAGGTGTGGGGTTTTTTTTTTTCTTCTTTTAGATCTGTTAATAAACTTCTTTATATTCTTTCAAGTTTGGTGCCTGCTTTGTGTTTCTCCTAATTCTTATCTCACAGAAGATAAACAGTAATGAGTATCTTGGACCAAACCACTACAAGGGGTTACCATTACATGCACTCCTGGCTGTGTCTTCAGCTGACATTTTGCAGAATCATAGAATGGTTTGTATTGGAAGTAACCTTAAAGTTTATCTAGCTCTGAACCGCTACCATGGGCAGGGACACTTTCTACTAGACCAGGTTTCTCAAAGCCCCATCCAACCTGGCCTTGAACACTAACAGGAATGGGACATCCACAACTTCTCTGGGAAACCTCTTCCAATGTCTCACCACCCTCATACGGAAGAATTTCTTCCTAATACATAACCCAAATCCATCCTCTTTCAGTTTAAAGTCTTTGCCCTTTGCCCTATCACTACATGTCTTGTAAACAGTCCCTCCCCAGCTCTCTTACAGCCTCTTTTGGTACTGGAAGCCTGCTATAAGGTCTCCCCAGAGCCTTCTCTTCTCCAGGCTGAGACCCCAACTCTCTGAGCCCTCCCTCATAGGTGAAGAGCCCTCCCTCATAGGTGAAGTGCTCCAGACATCTGGTCATCTTTGGGGCCTTCCTCTAGACTCATTCCAACATCCTTCTTACGTTGGAGTTTCCCCACGGAGCTGGATACAGCTCTCCAGGTGGGGTGTCACCGAAGCAGAGTAGAGGGGGAGAATCACCTCCCTAGAAACCCTCAAAATGAATCATGCACCCCAAATTTACTACAATGCAAGTGTGCCAGGGCACTCTGGGCACTGTGGTCTCCCTGGGGAGAAGTGGGGGGCTCCCTGGCAAGCCCTGACAACCCATCCCATATCATTCCAAGCGGAAGCAGGTCAGCTGGCAGACATCAGGGAAGCCCAGCCCTGGGCATCTCCCTGGGGATGGGCTGAGGCTGGGACAGGGTGGTTGGTCTGTGGATGGGGGTATGGATCAGGCCCAGTGGGGATAATCAGGGTCAGACATGCTCGTGATGTGCAGGCACAGACCTGGGGATGAGGAAGGTGCTCACAAACTGAGGCACCCACGGATGTGCCCCCATGTTGCAGGTCAGGGATATGTGTGGAAAATTAGGCTGAACAAAACTGCCTTGGGGTGCAGGGCAGAGATTTTTGGGAGTTTTCATAGCTGCAGTTTTGACACTGAACTCTTGTTGCAGGGGGTTGACTGGCTGCCAAGGGCCCTGACAACAATTCTGTCCTGCTTCAGGAAGCAAATGTGGCACTCAAAGCTCTGAGACCTCCAGATATCCTGTGCCTTCATCATGGGTGGGAAACAAAAGTATGTGGAGAATAAAGATCCACCTATGTTAAATACCATGTTCTTTGATATGACCATCTGCCATTCCTTTAATTCCTCTATTTCTATGTAAACTGTTCGTGAAAATGAGGATAAATAGATAAAATAATTTTTTTTTGTTTGCAATGACATACCTGTAATATGTGTCATTGCAATGTTAGGAAGGACAGTGTAACAGCTATAGTAATATCAGATAAAGTAATACAAGAGTAAACATACATATTTTTAAGAAAAAAGATCATTATAGATTAAAAAAAAAATTCAAGTTATTTCTCATTTCCTTCAAACCACTGTGACCCCTTTATTGTTCACACTGAATTTTAGCCCATTATAGATTTACTATGATTATCCTTTGTGGCTGTGCTGCATTCATCTAAGCTATTAATTTTATTCTTTGTAGGCAAGATGAAAACAGAGCTTTCATGTTCTTCTGGCATTCTTAAACTCAATCATATTTAAGATGCATAATTCTGTTGTTTTAGGAACTTGGTGTTCCACTGTTCTTCACATTCTGAACTACCCCTGTCAAAGTCTGTGCATGAAACGATAGGAAATCTTTAAAAAGTGGCTAAGGTTCTAAAACATAAACAAAAGTGAGAAATGTGGAATTTCACAGCAAAGAAAACATATAAAAATCAAAACCAGAAGGACGTTCATGTAAATTATCCTAAACCTTAGTCCTTACATATAATCATTTTGTCATCAGTTTATCTTTGTAACAATGAAATTGTGGCATTACCAAGAATAAAATAAAAATGAATAATCCTATATACTTCTAGTTTTGTTTGAGTCAGAAAAGTTATTTATATTTTATCCTTATTTATATGGTTTTTTCTTTGACACTTTTTTTTTTCCCTTTTAACAAACAAAAAATCTCTATCTCTTCTCTCATATAGGACAATAATCTGAAATTAATAATTTATTCCAAAAATCAGATAGCAAAGTCTTTATAAGCAAACTGCTATTTCCTTAAACTAACTTTTTGCATATATTTATTAAACTAAATTAGTTCTGGATTTTTTGTTCTGTGATGTCATGGTGAGCACTTGACATCTGTCATTCACTGTTTATCTATTGGTGTTCAGCTCCATCCTGCAATACTCTTTCTTTGCCTTGGGTGAGCGTAGGAAACCATTCCAACCCAAATATTTCCCTGAGCAAATTTAAAAATTAAGTGAACATATAGACTCCCCTATGCAGTGCTGAAATTAAATTTCTGTGAGCAGCTGTAGCAGGAAGGACCTTAAGTGCTTTATCAAGCCTTGTCAATGCTGCCCACTGTACAAGAAGCAAATGTTCAGAAGGTGTGAAGGATGGACAGAGAAAACCAAGCCAGTCCGCCTATAAATATTCCTGTGTAATGTCTGCATGTTCAGTTGAGCTCTGCTTTATCACACATGTTCAGTGGAGAAGCTGGGATATTAAATGTCATCATTTCTGCAAGCCAGGCTTTGCCTGAGAAAAGAAAACATCAAAGATACTGAACAAGCCCTCCTCAGTTTTTTGTTTAAAACATTCTTTAATTAAATACATTTTTGGAGAAAAAACCCCTTACATCCCTGAATTGAATGGCTAAGCACTATTAGGAATGTCCTTGCAAATGCCAAATTCTTTAAAAGTGCTCACTATCTCAGTCAGAGGAAATCCTAGCAGTGCAGGTTGTTTGCTGGGCTCAGTGGGCTATAATTCCTCCAGAGTTTGCTTAGTCAGTGCCCTAAATATTGGCAATGACTTTTGTATTTGTGCTTAAAGTCAGATTGTAGTCATAGCTCTTTTAAAATTTCAGCCCCAGATCCTTTCATGTGGCAAATCATCTACTGAAGGCAGAGGGGACAGGGTGTCCTGAGCTGGGGGCACAGTCCCCTGACAGGCTGTTCTGACTCCAGGGAATATGGGGAGCAGGAACAGTCCTCTTGACTTTGATGTTTTGGATGTGGTTGGTCGTGTTTACATCTATTGAACCAAATAATTTCTTGTGGTGCAGCTAATCAAATTATTGGTGATCAGCAATCGGGCTGCATGAGGTGAACTAAGGACACGCTTTGTCCTGACCCATTTAAAGGAGTGTCAACATTGCAGTACAAGATTGATTTATTAAAGCAGAGGAAAAATACAGTCTCTTTAAAATTAAACCTGGCATGTCTGTTTCTAAATTCTGAGCAACAGTACAGCAAGCTGCAAAGAGATGGTAGGGCTGTTGCTGCAGGATATGTAAGCCTCAATAAAAAGAACACATCTGTAATTTCACAAAGTAGCTGAGATTGTTCAGCCTATAAGCTGTATTTTTGAGAGGCAATTTAAACTGCCTGTAAATAAAAGAGTCAAGCAATCACTGTTATCTCCCTAGAAAAAATATATGCTTAAGCAAATAGTGAAGATGCACTTCAATCTGGTATTTTTTGCACAAACCTTAATAATGAAATATTTGTCCTTTTCTATAGAAGTGGTAGAATGCATTATTTTTCATACACATCCCTGCCTGTTCTTGTTTTTACTGATTTTTCTTAGGTAATGAAAACCCCTCAATACAAAGACATTAAAAGCTGACATAGAAGCTTTCTTGATGACACAGATGTTAATGTCACAAGTTCAGCAGCTTGCCTTACCTATTATTAAGTCATATATAGAAACCGAGGGAGATACTTGTCTGTCTGTCCAAATTATCAATACAGAAAATTAACTATTTTACACTTTTTAAAATGCCTTTTTTTATTCCTACATGCTTACTGTGATCCTTTTCTCTCCATATCAGCATTCCATTATTTATTTCCTCCCTGGGGGGATAGTAATACTAATTCATAAAATGAATTAAAAACCAAAAAATGCTGTGATATGCTAAACTGCCAAGTAAAAGAGCTGCAGTATGCAACAACCAAGAAGAAATTTTGAGAAACATGCTATAACTCCCTTAGAAACAATACAGTGCTTGGTTTTATATTCAGGAACTGGTATAACAGTCTACTTTGCAGCGGTGTTTTTTTTTAACAATGTCTGAGCAGCTTAAAGACAAGCCTACTGAAAAAGAAATATGTAGACTAAAAAAATTTCATACCCATCACTAGCAATAGCTATAAATAAACTTCAACATATACACATCCTTATGCTGGATTTTTCTGTACTTAGTTTAAAAAAATACTCACTATGTAGGGAGCTGAGTTTTGAAATGCCTTTCAAACTAAATTTGGAGATTTGAATTGTACAAATTTATCTCACTCTTTACATTTCACAAAATAGCTTTTTTTTTTTTTGGCCCTGAGAACTCTCTGCTAAATTTTGCCACATTTTGACAGTTAGACAGCATTGCAGGGGGAATGCTGTGGGGTCCCTTCTTGGGAACACAGAGTTCTCTACATTTCAGTTGTAGCAGGAATATTTTCAGTCTATGTTACGTGAGGCTCATTGTAGAATTCTGCACTAACACTTCCCTCCAGGATCTGAAGAGTGTTACAGCTCACTGCAGATCCTATTCATTTGGTGGGGTTTGTCACCAGCTCAGTTGAAGCAAAAAGAAAGGACAGTTATATTCTGAATCTTCTTGGCTGTACACAAGAAGAAGAAAACATTGTCCTTGTCAAATGATAAATGAGGCACAATTGGTGACTTGTATGTTTGTCAACATAAGCAAGATCAAATGATTGCTCAGCAGGAAGAAGCCACAGGAAATCCAATGATTTTTGACTAATTAGGAAAATAATAATAATGTCTGCCTAATAATTACCTTGTACTGGGTTGTGGCCTTTTATCAGGCAGCTGCAGACTACTGCTTTGAAGGGAACCAATGGCTTTCTTTGAAACTGGTGTCACAGACTTGGAGGATTTGTGACAAATCTTCTGAGACTTATTGCTCCTTTGTGTAGTTGCTATAATTGGGAAGAAAAATTAGCCTGTTTCTAAATGTTTAAAGAGGAAAGTACTTTGTCTCCAGATTTTATTTGGAAATATTTTTAAACTCGTTGAGGTGTGTACGCACATTAAGTGTATGCAATAATTTCCACAAGAATGAATGAATCTTTAGGTCAGTTAAAACCTACAAAAATGATTTATCTATGTTGTTTTCATATCATAGGAGCAATAATAAGAAGACAGAGACGTATCTGCAATACAGTTCTACCAGAAAAATAAAAATCGGGAAAACATTGGGAATGAAGTGAGAAAGAAGGCCAACAGTTTGGAGCTTGTGGTTTGTATTCTGATTTCCCCTCACATGGATTTTCAGAGTTCTGCTGGAGAAACTGGCTGCTTATGGCTTGGAAGGATGCAAATTTCTCTGGGTAAAGAGTGGCTGGATGTCTGGGCCAAGAGAGTGATTACATGTAGCTACATCCAGCTGGCAGACAAGTGTTCCCCAGGGATCAGTCTTGGGCCCAGTTCTATTTAATATCTTTCTCAATGATTGGGACAATGGGATTGAGTGCACCCTCAATAGGTTTGCAGATGACACCAAGGTGGGCAGGAGTGTTGATCTGCTGGAGGGCAGGAAGGCTCTGCAGAGGCATCTGGACAGGCTGGAGTGATGGGCCAAGGCCAATTGTATGAGGTTCAGCAAGCAAACAAATGCCGGGCCCTGAACTTGGGTCACAATAACCCCAGGCAGAACTGCAAGTTTGGACAAGAGTGACTGGAAAGCTCCCAGTGGAAAAGGCCCTGGGGGTGCTGGCTGACTGGTGAGTCAGTGTGTACCCAGGGGACCAAGAAGGCCAAGGGCATTCTGACTTGGATCAAGAATAGAGTGGCCAGCAGGACCAGGGCAGTGATTGTCTCCCTGTACTTGGCAGTGCTGAGGCTGCACCTCAAATCCTGTGTTCAGTTTTGGGCCCCTCACTACAGAGAAAGACACTGGGGGTGCTGGAGCATGTCCAGAGAAGGGCAACAGAGCTGGCGAAGGAACTGGAGCACAAATCTCACAAGGAGCAGCTGAGGGAGTTGTGATTATTTAGCCTAGAGAAAAGAAGGCTCAGGGAGACTTACCTTCTCTACAACTACCTGATGGGAGGTTGTGGCCAGGTGGGGGTAGGCCTCTTCTCCTGAGTAGGAAGAAATACCAAGAGGAAATGGTTGCACCAGGGAGGGATAGGTTGGATATGAGAAACTTTTCTTCACTGAAGGAGTTGCAAATTGCAACAGGCTTCCCAGGAAAGTGACAGTGTTTAAATCCCTGGAGGTATTTAAAACACATGTAGATGTGGCACTTAGGGACATGGTTTAGTGGTGGACTTGGCAGCATTAAGTTAGCAGTTGCATTTGATGATCTTGAACATCTTTTCCAAACTAAATGATTCTATAATTCTGATTTGCATATATTTGCCTGCAGGATTAATCATTACTTAATTGCTAAACTTGACAATTCTTCCAGAGCTGCAAACACCAGACAGACTACGCTTTGGGAAATATGGGCCACATACTTCCTCTCATTAACTGATTCATTGGCAAAGCAACAAGGACACTGATACAACACCCTGTGGTTTCCACACCACTGATGGTCTGCTTACCCTTGCCACTGTCAGCATGGCACATTGAATTCAGCAAATGGCAGGCACTGTCTTGGTGCACCACAGATTGAATCTGGTTCCCTTTGAAAAACATGTTTATCACACAATCGGTGGAAATTAGCTTTAATCTGGCAATGTTAAGTCAAGAGAGTCCAAAGACTGAGTTGACTGTGGCATGGTACAGGTCAGACCTAAGTATGATTAGCAGAAGCCTGTGGAACCAAGACCAAAATGCCTGGCTAAATTACTGCCACCAGTTTCATTCTCAATGGACAAAAGCTTCACTGCCTAAAACCCGGATACTGACTCCTTTCTCTAGGCTTTTAAATAAAATTGCCTGATTTGAGAAGTGTTGAATAGCTACAGCTCCTACTGAGGTCATTTGGCCTCAATAAAGAAATTAAAGCTCAGAAATCTGTAAGCTGATGCTAACCGACCCGTATGCTGGAGCCAGAATTCATGGACAGTTGCTATGCCAAGACTGACTATAGCCATAGGTATCTGTCTCAGTGTCAGGAGCACTAAAACTCTTTCCATTAGTTAAATACAGCCCTAGGGGTGAATATTGGAAAGGTGTTGTCACAGATACTGAGCAGAAGTAGACAGGTCAGTACATTTCAGCACTAATGCCACCTACTAGGTGAGTTCAGCAAAGGATGCCATTGTGACGTCTAAGCTAAAGGGTCCTCATTTTATTTCTTCCATTTTATTTATCATTAATTGGCCAAATTCAGGTCTTCCACTAAAGAGGGGGGACAAAGCTTGTCTTTGAAGCTTTGAAAGTAGTTTCCCACCTCTGAGGAGATACAACCTCATGGCATTGTCTTGCATGGCATTGCTTTTTGGATGACATTCACTGTTTATTGTGCCAAAGGAGGGTTGTGATGTGTTTTTCAACCTAGAAATGAAACAACATGCACTTTCTAGACAATATTAAAATAGGAGGTAATATAAAAGTGGATCTTTATTGGAGCTCCAGGGGCAGTTATGAAAGAATGTCCACAAAAGCCCACCCCCACAGGGGTGAATACAGTTTTATAAATTTGGCAAATTATCATACTTTAACAATACAAAAAGCACCAATTAGGAGGCCAACTAGTAATGCAATTCCCCCCCAGGTCAAGCCCCTTCTCTGGAGCCCTCCTCTTGGTACTAGCTGTACTTTGTTTATGAAAATGTGTCTCAAAGAGTTGTTCTCAACCTTGATAGCCAGGGAAAACCAAGATAGGATAGGGGCCCTGGAATTTGTTTTGTCTTTCTCCTTAGGGAAAGGGCATAGAAAATTACTGGGAAAACCAGCCACTAATACAATAGGCTACAAATATATGTGTAAAGAATACAGAGAATAAATCCGAAAAAAAGGCAAAACCCAAAATGGCATCGGTTGGGTATGCAGAGGGACAAGCTGTACGTATATGTTTCAATATTTAGCTCATATCATTAGTGTTGCAATTTTGGGAAGAGATCTCCTTCAGCTGAAGTGTTTGGATTATTCTGGGTCAAGAGAAAATCACAATAATGTTTACTACCTAATTGTCTGCTCTCTCTGCAGAGCAAAGGTTCGTCACTGACTTGAGGGACGCCATGGCACAAGGAGTCACATTCATTTCTATCCTGCAAGGGCATTCTGTCTTCAGGTTGTGAGCAGGGCATGGTCATTTGGGTGTCTTCAGTGGAGGCAATGGGCATCACAGTGTCCTTTATCATGCAGTGCTAGACATGGTCATCTCAGATGGCCACGAGGTAATAGGTGATGGAAGCAAACTACCTCAGAGCATAAAATCCAGTCAGCAGTCCCACAGAGAGCTCCCAAAATGTGACAGAACTAGTTGAAATGAGAATCAGTTCTCCTCCAATCTCATCTCCTCTTATCCCATCTCAAAATTCAGGCAATAGGAGCATTGCATACTGTACTGTCCTGGGCTCTCCTTCCCTCCCTGACAACCTCTTTTCCTAGCAGTTTGCTGGGTAGCAATCATTAAAGTTCAAGGGGAAAGGCAGTGTCAAATCCCACTACTATGCCAGCCTGAGCAGCTTCTGAATTATCCAGGTGTCTGTAGAGGTCTTTTCCATGAAAGCAAGATTTGGTTCATGAGTCATTGTCCATATCTCAGCGATAACTTTAGCAACCAAGTTTCCTTCCTCCTACAGTCACAAAGAGGAGTTTACAGGTAGATGAAAGGCAGATAGGGTGATACTTCCAATGTGGTGCCTCTTTCACTGCAAATTCACAGTAAAATTCTTCACCTACGGAGACCAGGGAGGGCCTGCAGGTCTATGCAGAGCATGCAGAAAGAAGTCAGAGAGTGCCTGGTGAACTGACACTTCACACCAGTTTCTCATTTTTACCAGATGAATCCTGCCAAACCATGAAGCACACCTCTACAGAGAGGTGCCTGAGGAAGCACTGCATCTCAGAGAGAGAACACCTTAGTAAAAGAGATATGCCGGACATTTTCTACTCATTCATTGTTAGATTAAAAAGGACCCTGAAAAGTGTATCTTACTGAATTGTATTGCACTTGTGGATGGATGCCAGACTATTTCTCGGTTAGACTGAGAAAATGTGCTGTGTTTATATAAGAAATGAATAGAACAAATAAAAAAATGTTATATATAAAAATTCTGCTGGGCCTCGAGTTCTTTTTCCTTCCTTGTATTTATTTAATACACAAGTTACAAATATATGATTGATGTCCTGCAAATGAGCTATGACTTCGCATTACTTATTTATTTTATTTAAAATTTTTATTAAGTTGAATAACCCTACTGAGGTCACAGTCTTGTTCCAGAGTACACCTGAATGAAACAGAAGTGAAAATTTCACATGCATTTCCATAAATTCTGATACATGCAAACACCAGCATTAAATTTTAACAATCGTGTATCCACAGGCTTTTAAAATGCTGCTAGCATTTCCTTTAAAATAATTAGGTCATGTTGCATGAATTACAGTTCTGCATCACTGTTACATATTTTTCTTCTGTCAAAGATAATTTCAATCCTCCCTGGTATATGATTTCCTTTTTAAACTGCATTTGCTTCTTTCTGATCCAGATGTGCAACCAGGTATTCAGGTACAACATGTAAAATCAGAGACTGTGCAGCAATAGGCATGTATTGATTTCTTAAGACTCTACATCTCACGTGTTTGATGGGTTTAGGATTTTATAAGACACTTGATATGCACCTACTGTGGCTGCAACATCTTCCTTTTGGAGCCCTGCTCTCTTCTTAACTCCTACCCTTATTGCTTAAGCACTCACCCTGTTACTATACATAAAATTGGGCCTTCAACTGTCAAAGATGGAGATAGGTATTTCTTTTACCAGTGCAACTATTCAAGTCTGTAAAACTAAGCACATGAATAAGGACTGAAGCTGTAAGTAATCACCTTTTCAAGACAAAGAGTTGTTATCCATTGTATTTGCACAGTAAATAGCCTATCTGTTCTTTGTTGTTGGATATAATGCAATAATGTGAACACATTGAGTCAGAATTACAGCTTGAATTACTAATTTAAACTCGCATTAAAGAAGGGAAGGTTCGCATTTTCAGATTTGAACGATAAGCATGAAGGTTCTAAATCAATATTTAACATCATCTGATTTTTTCTACCTTTGCCTTAAACAAACTGAAAATTTGACTGGTTTGTTTGTTTTTGGATTTTTTTTTTTTTTTTTTTTTTTTTTTTTGCAAGTAACAGTGCAGAAAACATTTGGTCAGTATATTTCACTGGGCTGTTTCCATACAGTAGCTTTTACTATTGTTCTGCAACTTTGGCAGATCATGGAAACTTGTTTCAAAATGTTCTTAAAAAGGCCTGCGTTGTTTTTGAAAATGTCTTTCATTTTTTCCCAGGTGCTCATGGCAGACAGCACGGGGTTAAGGCAAGCCTGAAAACTGCACACTCTTCAAGAAAAAAGTGTATGAGTGAGCTTTCTGCTCTACATTTCACTGCCCATATTTGGAGGTGCTGCATTGGTTTTGACAGCATTGACACTGGTCTGTCTCAGACAACTCTGGTTCATTGCCTTCCATATTCGCAGACAAAACCCACACGGATCCTTATATTCAATAAAATATTGATAGGAGTTTTTTCTGCTTTCAAAAGGCAGTAAAAAAATGGTGGCACAAAAGAATTCCCCAGTCAAACATATTCTGTGCTTAAAATGCATTACTAAAAACCTCAGAAACCAAATGATCACATGATGTTTTAGTTCAAGAGGGATGTCCACAAGTGTTTAATAAAAAGGCAAGATTACAGAATTTGGCTCACAGTCATGAGGAAAAAATTAAAATCAATACTACATGATCTAATGCAAACCAAAATCACTATCATTAAGGGAAATAGGCTTCTTTAAAATGTGAAAAATAATTTCTGGAAGACCAGTCAAGGCAAAAAGCCACTACACATGGTTAATACTAGCTTTTTGGGTTACAGATTTTTTCTGTTGCCTGGAAAGCTAATCGTTTAATAGAAGCATTGGTTTCATTTTTACAATGGAAAATTTGTTGAAAAAATTAAGTTTTTATTAGCATTTAGAAGTAAAGCCCATATTGTATTTTATGAGCTTGAATGGTTTGTAACATTGTTTCTGATGTATTATTTCATTATTGTTTACATACTTTGATTAGCACAAGTAAAACTTTACAGTCTTGCAGTGTGTGTCTCTCTTCAGGCTGGTTGGCCAAGTGCAGACAACAGTTTAGCTCTACCTTTAGCTCTACCTTTCCATCTCTCCAAAGCTGTAGCTTGATCTGAATGGAGGTATGTGGGGTGGTGTCATAGGTTAGCAAGCATAGTCCCGGAAGGGATGTCCTTGCTAAGGGGTGCTTACAGTTTCCTCTGGGACCTGATAGAACCTATCAGCTGGCCTGTCTGAATATGGAAAATTCTCTAAGCCACTTAAAGTTGTGAACACCTCTGTGATCCACATTTAAGAATAGGCAAACTCCCCCCCCAAGCTCTCTCTCGTTTCTGGTGCTGGGACAGGTGGCTGCGGGCCCCGTGTGGGGGCCGGGCCACGGCCATCCTGGAGCCATGGACCTGTTCCAGCCGTGGAACCTCCCCCACTGCTTTGCCGTGGGCAGCCGGAGCGGCTCGGCTCTCCCCCCTCTCCACTGCGATACGAAAAATTCAACATTCCAGCTGCAAAGCTGCAAGGCCGAGGTGAGATTAACCCTTTTAGTGCTGTGAAGAGCTGAAAATCTGAGGGAAGAGAAAGAGGAGATGCTTCAAGCTGAAATTCTGTTGTGAAGCTATGATATATCAGAGTATCCAATTGTAATTTCATGAAGATATGGAGGGTGGAGTGTTCAACTCGTAAGCAAAAGCACCTGCGCTGGGATAGGCAGATGCTGACGGAGCTGTAATTTCATGAGAAGTTTGGACAAGGAGAGATGGACCAGATGAGGACTTTTGCTCCAAATGGGAAAGGAGAAACTTCAGTTCCGAGAGATGCTCCCAGAGAGAGTCCTAAAGACAAAGATGAGGAAGACCCTTTGCTCCCAGGGAAGGAGAAGGGGCCTCTGTTTTTTGTTTCTGAACGGCTCAACCTTAAAATTGTACCCCAGAAAATTTCAAGAGTGGACCCTCGAAAGCAGTTGTGGGAAAAGCTGCAAGTCGGGGGAAGGGACTCACACGCAGGCAGAGAGACTCCTCTTCCTAAATGGACTGAACAATATTTGGAAGTGGGCGGCTGTCTCGTTGTGATAATGTTTTCATAGCACGAGCAAGAGAGGCTCTTCTTTCTAAATGGGCTGAACAAGGTTATTATGGAAGTGGTAAACAGACTGAACATCTTGAGGGTTGTCTTTTTACATTGTCAGTGGGAGGAGGAAGGTGGGGGGAGGAGGAGAGTCCTGAAGGTGTGGTATAATTTTTTTCCTTCTTTTAGGTCTGTTAATAAACTTTTTTATATTCTTTCAAGTTTGGTGCCTGCTTTGTGTTTCTCCTAATTCTTATCTCACAGAAGATAAACAGTAATGAGTATTTTAGACCAAACCACTACCCTAAATTGGTGTTTCCGCCTGGTTACAAACCCAGGTAAAAATCCCCAACAGCCTTTATTTTTCTGGCTTACAAGATAAAAAGATCTTATACATTTTCTGTCCCCAGAAACACCCTTGAAGTCTCCCAATACTTTGAATATTGCATGCTCCCTCAAACATGTTCTTGGGCATTGCCTTTGGAAAAGTTCCTCCTAGTAGGATCCTGCCAGGGCCATGATGCCCCTGTGCCCTCCTCTGCTCCTCCAAAAAGAGCCTTTGGTTTGCTGATGTCATCATTCTTCTACAACTGGATACTGTCTGTGAATTACAACCTATGGGCTGCTTGACTGAAATTTGTGCCAGTGTTTAAAAGTAAAGCCATATGCTCCCCATCATTATTTAAATGGATGCAAGCAGTGTAAGGAAGAAGAGATTGTAAGTCCATGGAAAGGCACATGATGCCTCTATAAATCAATGAGTCTGTGACACACTCCCAAAACTGTTACTTCTTGCTACCTTCTCTGTAATAATATGTTTCCTTTAATATTGGAAATATGGATATCAGCATACTTGTACCTGATTCAAAATATTAAACATAAGCAGTGGACAAATTCCAGCAGCAAGATTCATGTGGTGCTTTAGAACACCATTAATTAAATCTCACACCATCTCAGGAAGTAGGTGCCAGTATTTTCATTTAGCACATGGGAAACAGCCAGAAAAAGGTGACTGGCTCTCCACTGCACAAGTCAAAAAACAGCACTGGTATTTGAGCTTTTCTATTAATGTCAACTTGCTAGACTTTCTGCTCTCTTAAAAGGACAGCCTTTGATTGCCTACTTCTTCATTTGATTCTAAACATTGCTTCTGTACAGGCTCCAAAACCTCTGATGAGAGGTTGCATAATACCAGCTATATGTCTCCACATAGAGGCAAATTCAGTTTTGCAGATGTAAATCTGGAGTAACTTTCCTGATATTAATACATTTGTGGCAACTCACCAAGGTAGAAATAAGATCTGTGTGCAAGACAGTTTATTAGCATAAAATGCCAGAAGTGGACACTGGTCATTGAGATACAATTTTTTCAAATGCATTCTCCTTTGTAGTTGGCAAAGGACACAAATGCCAGTTCACACTGACACAGTTTTTACCCAAAGCAAAGACAGTCTTTTCAAGGACAATGGCTTCAGTTCTTTTCTCAGTGTATAAAGGCATAACCAGACATTTCCTATTATGAGTAAAAGGAATTATGCAGAATGAATATCCTATGCACTAACATTAAAATTTCTAACCGATGAGAAGAACGATGGGTGTGCTTCTATTTGTAACACAAAATGATCAGAACAAAAGTCAAAGCTGTAATGCATTCACTTACTTAAAAATGTGTATTGTTATACAAGGCAATTAAAGAGTTTCAGACTATTCTCTATGTGATCTGCCTTTCAGATGAGACCTAAAATTGAAGCATTTGATTATGAAAGCTCAAGTGGCAGTTATCATTAGAGGTGTTAACCCTAATATGCTCTCCAAATTCTAAATGAGTTGATCATATTATCTCTTCCTAAATTCTCCATGGCTTTTATGTGATAAGATATTCTTCTTTTCCCTTCCTAAAAACTGTTCTAAAAGTATTACTCACACCATATGGCTACCTTGCATATCCATTTTGGTAGCAAGTGAAGTGAGTAACCTTTTTATACAGCCTATAAATTATTTTAAGAAAATAGACCATTTGATACGCATAACATGTTTTTCCCATCCTAAGGCATCACTACCTTGACAGAGAATTCATTAAATAAGAAATCACTTTTATCTACTTATTGATAGGGATAAGGCCTTAGCTTTTGCTTGGGAGGAGATTTCAGCATTTCCATTATTATTAGTAGTAGTGGTAGTATTTATTTTTTTATATAATAATTAAAATACGAATGTAGTTATCAGAACTAACTCAGATAACAAAGTTAAGTTGCTAGGCTCTGAAGACAGACACCTAAAAGCTTAATCAAAAAATTCTAAAATATTTTTTCTAGACGGTCTCTTATTGAGGGAAGGGCCCCCTTCAGGTGTACCACAAGCTCACCACACTCCCTTCAGGTTTCACAAAACTGAGCTGCATTGACTGTCCAAAACTAGACAAATTATGTTGTTTTGAGGGATAGACAAGGACTCTTGGCACTCTTGGCAATTTAAAAATTTTGTGATGGTGTAGTAATTATGTACCAATATTCTTTTCCAGCTTTCTATTAAGCATTATTTATACTCAGTGAAATGGCATAGCATGTGAGGTGGGACCTGTTTCTGCCTATTTGCACTGTATCTAGCATAGGCAAGCAAAATCAATATTTATAAGATGGGTAAAAAGGTTAAAATAATAGCAGAAGCAATACCTTTTTAGCCTCATTAGCTAATATTAGCTTCAAAGGTTCAAGAAGTAACAAATAAATACATCTGCAAAACACAGGTTTTAATTTGCTTGTGATTTAAAAATGAACATCGCTTGAGTTCCTGTATATTCTGTGATGCATGCAAACATAATCATTGATTTAATTCTCATTAGTGGCAGAAAGAGAAATGACTGTGTCCTGTTACAAAGGTACAGAATTTAGTGATGACTACTGACATTTATAAAACTGCTGTTTTGCTAAATTCCATGTTCATTTTTCCCTTTGAAATCTCAACAGTATTTTTATATATAAAGTGCATTTGAAATAGCTTCACTACTGAAAACCTGACTGTGAGAAAAAGCACACAGTAAACCAAAAAGAATAGAGAAGTACAATTTTAATAAAATTTGTAATTTTGTAAATTTAAATTTATTCCCAGGAGCACGCGTATGTGCTGTAAATATACCACAGTCGTATCAAAGCAACACTTCTTTTGAACTGAAGAATGCAAATTCCGTTTACCTTAGTTTCATATCATTTGCTGGTTTTAATCCTAATAATATATTGTTTTCAAAAGAAACCTAGGTGTGCTCTGCCCTTGTTTTCTACCTGGAAACTGGGTCTTGCTAACGATTCCAAACTTCCTAGCTGTCAACATTTTTACAAGGTCTAAAATATATTTTCAAGTTTATTAATAAGTTAGCCTGAAAAAATAATCTTCTGTGAAGAGAGCTAACTTTTGATCATTTGTGACTGATGATATTTTTCAACAGCTGGTGCCATGTTCTGCCTTCCAATAATACACACAAGTAGTTCTGTTTTTAGCCCAGGGGAGATGTATTTGGGTACCTTAGTGCTGAACATGGCTAGTAGTTCAACAAGCTTTCTCAGTGAGCAACTGAAGTACTTAAAAACTCATTCAGGGTCCAGATCTGCTCCTTCTGGTGTGAGTCAGATCATTTTAATTATTGCTGGCTGGAGCAGGGTCAAGCCCACGTTACATGCAGAATTGAGTTCCTCCCCATGAGTCAGCTTGTCTGCCTAGATTATATTTATTGCCACCTTGGTACTTTCCCTTACAGGTGCTTAACTGATCCTTATGTCTATCGTTCCTTTCTCTCATAGATCTATTGATTTTCAATTTCATCATTTTGCAGTACAAGGGATAAAGATCAATTGTGGGTCACTCCAAATTACTTTTACCTTTTTTTTTTTTTTGGTTAGGTTTTATTTTAGTTTTTCTTCTTTATAATAGGTTATATAAAATATTTACACTGCGGAAAAATTGAGTCCACAGTTGGTAATTTTTAAACTTTCCACATTAGGAAAAATTTTACGATTATTTATGCCTTGGTCTGTGAATATATGCAAAATGTGGTCTATCAAGAAGGATCTCTTGAAAGGTAAGTTATGTGGCACATGACTGCAAGACATGAAGGTCATGGAAGAGTTAAGGAGTAGTTAGTAAAAGACCCTTAAATATGAGGGTTCAGGGAAAATTACTCTGAGCATTCACATATATCTACTAAATCATAAGATTAACTCTTACCTCCCATCTCCAGGATGAAGAGAATAACTTTCTTCTTTTCAGGGTAGTTATAAGTTCCCATCTTTTGGCTTTGCTGATGGAACCCCCTGGGGTTTTGCATTCTGACAGGAAATATGCCTTTTGTAAGCCCCAACACCCTTTATGCACTCCTACATTATTTGTGTGTAGTTCTGTTCATACACTTTTGCAGCAGTGTCAGTAACTATAAAGAAATACCTAGTCAACCTCTTGACTATTATTTGCTCCATTCCCTTTATCACATGGTATAATTTAGAAAAGCTAGTCTGGGGTTTAACTCATTGCATTTTGCCATTCTAAAAGTTAACTTAACTAATTGCCCAGCTTCCCTTTATTGTCAGAGTAGAAAAAAAATCTCCTAATCATGGTCCATCAGCTGTCTCTAACTGCTACTTTGGGGTGGGGTGATTCATCCTTCTGAAATGCTTCCTACTGCACATTGACTATAGAAGAAGAATAGGTGATTAACTCTTTGATGGCCAAGATGGCCAATGGCAAAAGAGATAAAGGCATTGTGTTTTTTTTCCATGACCCATGGTCTAGTAGAAATAGGCTTTGAATTAAGCTTAGCTTCAACTTTTTATCTCAGGTAAATTCCTGAAACATTTATATGGCAGGTAAACAGGCAGTAGGAATCAAAAGCTTTGGATTTTTTATAGAAGTCGTTAAGTGGATAAAACTTTTCAGGCATTGCTTTAGAAAGATTACCTCTCAGACAATCTCTCATACTACTGTCAACAGAGAAAACAAGTTAAAAGCTTGAGTTAAATGGTTTGTATATAACACATTGTCCTTTTGAATAACAGAGCTTGAATCCATTTGAATCAACAATACTATCTGTCATAAGGAAGTAACAGTTTTCAATATCAAAGCATCTTGAATAAAAGCCATTTCTCTTTTTTAAATAAAAAGTGATTTCATTTATGCTCTTAGCAGCAGAAGTCCTACTGTTAACTTTACATTTACTTAACATGCCTCTTTTGTGGATACGTCTTTGCAACACTCTACTGCAGCAACTGTAGCTGCAGCATCCCTTACTAGATGATTTAGTAAGACTAGAGGGGAGAGAGCCCTGGACATTGCATACATTTGCAGTTTTGCCCCATGTGCAAACTTCTTTTAGGCATTAGCTCAAGACATGCCACCACTTTGTGGTTCTGTTGTTGGGATATTTTGCTTTCATTTGCCTTATTTTACATGTACAAATTCAACAGGGAAAAGTCTGAGAAAGAAAAAAAAGAGGTTCTGTCAATTCCACTAAATGCAAATGAAATATTGCTGTTAAATCAGAAGTAACTGCTGCTACTGTGTGACTGTGACTATATGCCTTTGTCTCCCTATGTGTTTTCGTCTGCAGCCATTAATAATAGCTTGGACTCCATGAAGCAGTAGCAAAGGGGAGTGTGTCAGAGCAGCAGGCCAAAATTAAATTACAGCAACCTTGCGCTTTGCATTAAAATCTCCACTAAGCAATGGAGGCTTGTAGTCGTCCGGATTTTCCTTAAAGACAATGGCCCTCCATGCAACTGGCTACACTCAGTTAATTCATGCTGTCAGCTTCCTTTATTGGCTGTGGGGAATGCAGTATTGATTCTTGAACTCAAAAGCAGCACAAAGAGCCACTAGTGCATGGTCAAAATGCAGCAATAAAGAGCTGGCAGCTTGAGAAAAGCAGCCATTCCATTGCACAAACAAGGTCAATTAGAGGACAGTGCAGCATAATATAAATAGCATTAGCAGCCCTCTTCAACCATGATGAGACCATGCTGGGAAGATGACAATAAATAAAATAGGGTTTAATGCAGAGTAAACACAAGAGCATTTAATGTAATTTATTTTAAAACATTGCATCCCTTTAAAAGTACCATCAATTAAAAAATACTTATCTTCAAAGATTATTCTTTTCAGGTAAAGCCATGTATAAATTAATTATGTACGTATGTAGCATTGAAAGGGAATGTATTGTTTAATAAATGGTTAATTCTTAAATAACTGCTCTGTGATATTATGTCTGTCTGTGTAAACTCTTACTTTTTATTAATACAAATCTTTCAGTGTCATTTGAGTGTAAAAATAGGACAAAATCATAACTGCATTTTTAGTTTAGAAGTTAAAAATCTTGCAAAGCATCCTTATGTCCCTCTTTAAGATCTTGCAATTCTTATCTTTTTTTATGAGAGGCTTTTTCTTACTATTTTGCCAGCTCAGGATTAATTACAAATGAAATATGCATCATTCTGCTAACACATAGAATACTCTAAGTGAATTAGGCTCTTAAAATAGCTAATGGGCCTCAGACAGGCAGCTGAGAAGCCTCGATTGTATAAGGAAGCTGAAAAAGTTTCAAAACTATTTAATTGTTTCGACAGCAATAGAAGCATTTGTTTCAAAGTCCTGTTAAATAATGAATGTGCTAAAAGCCAACAAAAGAGGTAGGTTTACAGCTCTGGTTTGTTTGTGTAGTCTTACAAATTTTTTTGGCAGTACAAGTACCTTTCCTCACTGTCTTGATTTTTTGAAGTATTCCCATCAACTTTGAGTGTACTTACATAACTGGAAGTAATTTGGCTAACGCCTGTGGGGAAGGTTGAGCATGAAGTCCTTATCATTGTTTGTGTCAAATTGTACCTAACATGTAGAACTGTATCTTGTACCTGCACAGTGCAACAACTATGTCATTCTACATGTAGTATGCTTAAAAACTTTTAGAAGGGATAGAAGTAGCAAGGTTTTCACAGAATAATCACAGAATAAGCTAGGTTGGAAAAGACCTTTGAGATCATCGAGTTGTTTTTCCTTGCAAAACAAATGGGTCTTCCAAATTGTTCTACAAGAAATTCCTTCCTACATTGTCAATGGAATAAGCAGGAGCTCCTTGCCTCAGGGAGCAAAAGAAATGTCCTCTGGACTGACTGCCAGTATGGGAACTTCTTTTTCAGCTATTAAGCAGAACAATGAGTAGAATGCTACTTTTATTTCTAAGAGCTTGAAATATCAATAAACCTTGAAGGTAGTGAGGAAAGAAGTAAAAATTAGCTTCCTAAAATTCCCACTGTCTAGGAAGCACAGGGTAAAGGGTTCCAAGTCTTGTCATATATATCCTAGACTGATACGTCAGTTTCTTGGGAAGTGCAGCCTTCCTTAATTAAATTTTTTGAAGTTGCTGACATTTTGCAGACAAGGTAAGCCAGAGGATAAAGAAAATGAAAACAAGACAAACGCCAATAAAATGAAAGAAGTATGTATGAATCTTTTATCTCAAATACGAATTTTTTGTCACAAAGAAATCCTTATTAGCTGGATTTTTTTCTGTCCTTCATTCTAGAGCCAAACATTATCGACTGAAGTTCATTATTAGGTATATAAATGCGTCCAGCAACTTGTGACCAATTAGGTCTTTTCTCCTTAGTTAAGGAAAGCATATTTTTACTTCTTCTTCGCCCTTTTTCCCTTCAAGTATGTAAGCAAGTGGACTTGTTTGGCATTCGCTTCTTTTCTGGAAGACAAGGCTGACTAATAGTGCAACTGTATTCATAGCTTTTAGTAAGAGTTTTTGGAGAGTGACTGGCTGGAAAGTTTTTTGCATCTTTTAGAAGACAGCTTTAAGAGATATCAATGTGTTCTGGGAGAAGATCAGATAACTTATCTGTATATTTCCTATGCCAAAGCAGAATAATAGTTGTAGCAAGATTTGTAGGAAGTGGTAGCATTTTTAGTTTGGTTTTGCATTATAGATACTTTTTATTGATTTCTCTTCATGTTACTCAAGGCTTATGGAGACCTGATGAGGCTGACAGCTGGTCTGGGGGCCTCACAGAATCAGACCGGAATTTGGTCAGAATTTACCTGTGAGAATTTTACAGTGGAAATTTTGCAGCTTCAGTGAAATCCACAGAGAAGGCCAAGAAGATAATCAATGAGAGAAGATGTTCTGGACACAAGGAGTGGATGTTCTTGTTAATGGGATATTGAGAGCGTACAAGGAAGAACTTTTGGATAATATGTAGCAACTATACCTTTGCTTGTATAGCTGATTGTTTTATAGTCTGAATGGTCATTGTTTGTTAGACAGCCTTGTCATTATTTGCTAAGCAGCCAATCTTAATAGGCCACAGCAATTGTGAAGAGGTGTAAGAATAGCAGTAGAGAAAATAAAAACTTCTACGACTTTGGATTACAACAAGTGTGTACTATTATGTCTGTCTCGACAAAGCCACATTGACCAAATAAATCTTCCTTAGGACACTTCAGTAATTTTATAAAGGTATTTCTTCTTTGTTTTTGACTTTGAAAATGCAAAATATTTTATCACAAGTGCAGAGGGAAGCAGAGTGGTTCTATGAGCTCCTTGGTATTTAGGAGAAGCATGTGGGACAATGTGTCTTGCTTCCTCATATGTGGTAATGATGTCTTAGTGATGGCAAAATATTTCTTTCATCTTTCATTGCCTTTTGCTCATAATTTTTATCCCCATGTCCCATAAAAATCTATAAATATATCATGGACTGTAATTACCTCTGAAGCATGCACTAGGTGACTTCTAGCTTCTGATGTGATGCTTCTAGAGGTTTACTTTTAACTCATTGTAAGGGACATAGCCACATTGATAAGTCACTAGTGTTCAGAAACCTCAATTCACAAGAATTAAAATAATAATGCCATTAATGTTTTCAAACACTTTCTTTTCTTCCTGACACCACTAAGCATCAAGTCCCTTTGGGAATGAACTTCCTTCCTTCCTTCCTTCTTCTTTTGGCGATGTGAGAAATATCCTCTGAAAAGCAGCAGGCGTTCCACTGCTGATTCTGTATAAATACCATGTTAGCTCATTCTGGAGAAAGATATGTACTTTATTTACTTTATTTTTATTTTCAAAATAGGCCTCAGTCATAGGTTTTAAAATTCTAAAAAGTTTGCCTTCTCTAAATAGGCTGTGTTGGGGCCCTCCCCCTGCATGTAGCCCTGGGAGAGGAGCCTTGGGGGGGAGGCACAGGGTTTCCCTGCCCCTGGTCAGCCTCATTCCCCATTGGTTGGTTTGTGTTCCCCTGCGCGGGCAGAAGGACCCTTGGGTCCCATGATTGTAGCAGCTCCTCGGCAGATCCTCAGCCATGCGGCTGGAGAAATAAACATCTCTCTGAAACATCTATCAAGAATTGGTCCATATATATTTATTTTCCACAGGCCTCTTTGTTTGATACGCGTGTTGCAGTATCCACACTGTAACAAATGGTAGAGAAATGCTGGCTAGACACTGATCCCTACGGACAGAAAATTCATGAGTAAAAACCACTCTAGATCTCTCTCTTCCCACCTTGGTTTGGATATTCTCTCTAAATTATGGAGGAACTGTGGAAAGACTCTTGGCTCTCCGTGCCGCATATGGACATTTATCTTAAACTTGAAAAGTTTCTTGAACAACGATTTGTAAATTTTAGCTTAATTCAAGCTCAAAAGGAACTCAAACACTTCCTGGCATGGTTGTTTAAGAACTTTTTCTATGTTTCTTGGTCCGTGACTCTTACCAAAGACTTTTGGAAGACCGTTTGGACACAGTTAATTTTTGAGTCAAAATATATGCCAATGGAAGAATATTATCTTGAATATTATTTAATTACCGAGACTGTTGAGCAATGTCAGCTCTGTCTTGGCAAAGGGAAGCCTGCTTCAGGGACCATGCGACCCAGGCCACGTGGACTGAGCGCTCTCCAAGCAACAGCGAGGCAGTTCCCACACGTGGGTGGAGCGGCGCAAGCTGCAGTGTCGGCAGCGGAGCAAGGTGTGGCGGGAGAGGCGCAACCCGGCAGTGCCGGCCTGGCCCCGCGCAGCACATGGTGGAGCGAGCCCCGGGAATGCCCGACCGAGAGGGGCAGCGCGCAGGCGGTGGCTGGCGGCGGTGGCAGTGGAGCGGAGCTGCGCCCAGCCGAAACGCGTGCTGGAGCAGGGCACGGGGGGGTCATCGCTCGGGGGTCTGGCTGAGATGTGGGCGCGGCCCCAAGCAGCAGCAGCCCAGCTGAGAGCAGAGGTGGCAGCGCACAGGGAGTGGCCCCGAATGCGACCCCGGGAAGAGCGCGCAGGCACGAGCAGCCCCAACGGCCCCAGCAGCCCTGGCAATTCCAACACGGGAGCGAGTGAAACAAAAGAGAAAGCAAAAACGCAGCGAGACAGAAAACAGCAACCATTCGGAAAAAGGAAAAAATCACTGTAGCTAAGGTTTTAGGAATAGTAAAATGGTATAATGTTAAACAAAATTATGGTTTTATAACAAGATGTGACAACCAAGAAGACATATTCGTTCATAGAACTGCTATTAAAAAGAATAACCCTGAAAAATGCATCCCAAACTTGGGAGCTGGAGAGGTGGTGGAGTTCAAAATTGTGCAAGGTAGAAAAGGGTTACAAGCAGCAGAGGTCACTGGGCCTGATGGTATTTCTGTAAAAGGCAATATATATGCTAAAAATCGCAGTCATGTTAGACAATATCTCCATTATAAGCCCCCCCTACAGTCTCCCCTTCCTAATCCCACCTTTCCCTTTTACCCTATATCCTATTACCCCCAGTGTATTCCCAATCCGTTTTTTCACCCATGGTTTCCCTCACAAAACCATGCCTTTGCCAATTGTTTCCCCAAAAATCCCTTTCCAATGCCTAGTGGGGAATGAAGAGGGGGAGGGAAGAAATTAACTAGTGTTGTTTAGCGTTCCAACAAGAACAAATGGAAGAAACCCTCTCCTGCCTCAGTTTCCCCACAAAGCATGCCCGGAGAGTCCTGTCTCCCTTCTGTCAGCCTTAAGATGTTCCAGAGAATCTGTCTGGACATTTAAAGACTCAGGTGGCTTGTTTTGTTTTGAAACTGTCCTTGTTATCTCATGTTTATCCAGTTTTCAATGTTAAGTTTTAAATCTCTTTTTGTTAAAAATAAACGGGTGAAATGTTGGGGTCCCTCCCCCTGCCATGTAGCCCTGGGAGAGGGGCCCTGAGGGGGAGGCACGGGGTTTCCCTGCCCCTGGTCAGCCTCATTCCCCATTGGTTGGTTTGTGTTCCCCTGCGCGGGCAGAAGGACCCTCGGGTCCCCTGATTGCCTCAGTTCCTCGGCAGATCCTCAGCCATGCGGCTGGAGAAATAAACATCTCTCTGAAACATCTATCAAGAATTGGTCCATATATATTTCTTTTCCACAGGCCTCGTTGTTTGATATGCGTGTTGCAGTATCCGCACTGTAACAAGGGTGGGTAGTCACAGAGAGAGAAATGCAGAGATTGAAAGTGGAGACTTCTGACTACAAAGTTTGCACCTCACAAGCAGATGAATGTAAAGGAGAGAGGGATGCTGAATAGTCCAAGAGCCAGGATACAATCTGGAGAAAGGCAAGTGTTAAGGTAATGTGTTCCTCAGAAATTCAGAAAGTTGCAGGTTTGGATTGCAGCTCAAACAAGGAAAGTCTTTTTCCAGGTCCCAAAATGGAAACAAATGATTTGACAACATACTCCAGAGGAGACAGGAAGAGGAAAGCAGACTGAATATAAAGATGACAGATCTGTGCTCATTCTTCATTCGTGAAAACTGCCGGGGAGTAGAGAAGGAGTGTGGTTCTAGGTCCTGGTCTTTCTACAGCCTCACTGTGAGGAGATCAAGAAGCAAGAATATAAACAGTTCTCATTCTTCTGGGCCATAGAAGAGAAGTAAAAGGCCATATAGGGCCTCTTCATCCATACATGTAAAGGAAATAAAAATGGGAAGCAGTCTTTGCAAAACATTAGTTCCATATCCTAGTAAAAGAGACTGGTCTTTGAAATACGTGCAAGAGAACACGCACATAGAGTAGATTATATTTTTTATGAAAAGGAAGTAATGGTTGAGACTGTGAAGGTTTTAGACGTTAGGAATTGAGAAGATAGCAAGCCAACACTCGTAACTGTGTATTTAGCAAAGCAGAGGATATCCCAACTCTAAAGAAAACCACCATAGTGTAAAAGTGTTTATAAGCACATTTAAAACAGGTAATTTTCAGAAAATATTTTATCACAACCAACAAGCTGTACAAGATGCACGAATGGGAGAGCTTTATGCTTGCCTCAAAGATCTTGTTTGTGGATTTTGTGTTCAAGAACAGGGAAATACTTGACACTTTATAAACTAAAGTCCTTTCTGCTTTAGTAGCCTATTCACCCTTAAGGGGCAGAAGAATAGAGTATTCTGAAATTAGTAGTACATAATCCGCTTGTTATACTATGGGAAACATGGACAGAGAACACTTCAGTGTCTCCCGAAAATGAGTTTGAAGGGTCCATGTTCTTCACTATTTAAAAACATTTTGCATCTATTTTTTTGCTCAAGTATCCTTGTTAGATTCCAAATGGTGCTTTTGTAAACTATCTCTTAATGGTTCTTTTCTTCCTGTGGGCTCTTCCTAAAATCTTTCTGTCTCAAAAGCCCTTTTATTTTTGTTTGTTTGCGTGTTTGTTTGGGTTTTTTCAGCCACTTGTAAATACACAACTAGATATAAAAAAAGTCTCCAGTAGGTAAAACCATTTCATTAATGATAGAAATAAATCTAGTGAGAAAATATGCCAATAAGATGATGAACAAAGAAATTTCTTTTTAATTTGTACACCGTTTCAGAAATTTACAATACAGTTAGCTCAATAAGACATAAATAAAAATCTTGTATAATATGTTGATTCCTCTTAAAAAATAGATGAAAAGAGGGAAATATTTACCTTTGGGGTTTTTTACATGCTTGTTCAGAACTGATGGTACAAACGGAATGACAGCTCATTCCAAGTGACCGATCTTGGTACTCTCTTGTGTTTAAATCATGTGTTCGGAAAAAAAGTCCTAGAAGCCTTAGCATCTCTCAGTACCCCTTCAGTGTCCTCTAAATAGCTTCTCTTTCCCTCCTTTCCCTGCCAAGAGCAATGGCTTCATTTCTACCCCTGTCTGGAAATACTAAAATAAAAAAAAGTGGTTTAGGAAGGAAAAAGAAAAAGAAACCACCACAATATTCTATTTTACTGAAATACCTCATATAATAGTCAGTATTTTAGATACCAGACTAGCATGTACAGAGAGATTTTTGGATCCATAACACTTTCCCACCTCTTCAGAAAAAAATTTGAAGACCAATTTCCCTGACACCTTATCAGTTGCTGAAATTCCCAGGATTCCTTTCAAGCTGCATTGTTGCTGTTTAGAAGTAAATCTAAATATTTAAAATCACAAGGTCTGGGAATCAGGATGTTATCAAGTCAATAATTTTCCATGGTTTATATTTCCTGGCAGATAGTGCACTCCACTGTGAGACAGCACAGACTTCATGAGATTATCCTTGAATATATAAGCAATCAGGTAATGCATACAGTTTATCGAAAGCTGGTCGAACAACAGGGTATTAAAGAGGAGTATATGTTATAGTTTAATATAATGACATGCCTCAATAGTTGTTGGACGGGAAGTGAAAGAAGCAGTGCTGTTAAACCCCAAAGCACCCCGTTATTGGACAATAATATGTAAGTGGAATGCATTATTATGATTATAAATAGGTCATTTCTAAAGGAAACACACTCGATGCAGACGGGAATAACAAATCATGTGTAAAAAGAAATGACCTTTAACGGAACAAAGAACAGTAAATAGAAGAGACTGCATGAGGCTTCTCTCTGCTGAGAGAAGGAACAGCCCTTGTTTGTCAGGGTGGTGCTGGAGAAGTTACATGTCTCCTGCCTGCTAGTTTGACTGCATCCACTTGGCTGCAATTTGCAGTGCATTCAGAATGTCCATGGAATGTGAAGGTTAGGAAGGGCATATGAAAGGACTGAATATCCAATTATTGCCTCTAGCTGTTTATCACTGCTGAGTCTAAAAAGAGAATGGACGGGATTTAAAGCAATGTAAGAGAATCCAAGGCACCCTCAAACCCATTAGCAGAGATAATAAACATGATTCATAAACAGGGCTGTGCACATCATCTTTCAGAGAGAGGTTTAAGCAGTTGTTTTGGGGATATTCAGACTCAGGAAGTAAAAGAAAGATGATTTTACTCCACCAAAATAGCTGGAATTATGAACTGGTAGTGTATGTTAGGATATAAACTGAAAGTTATTTTATTTTTCCCTGACATTCTCAATCCAAAGTCATATTCTGTTACAGTGGGGATTCTGTAACATGGTGTATCAAACCAGGAGTCCCATGGAAAAGAAATATATATGGACTGATTCTTGGTAGATGTTTCAGAGAGATGTTTATTTCTCCAGCCGCATGGCCAGGATCTGCTGAGGAACTCCTCTAGTCCCGGGACCGAGGGTCCTTGCCCGTGCAGGGGAACACAAAACAACCAATGGGGAACGAGGCTGACCAGGGGCAGGGAAACCCCGTCTCTGTCGCCTCAGGGCCCCTCTCCCAGGGCTACATGGCAGGGGGAGGAGACCCCGACAATATTCTCACTTAGTGATACATGTTGGGAATGGTAGCTACCAATATCACCAAAAATGAAGATCTAAAGACCTTCTCCATTCAACAGGAAATTGCAACATTCTGTATAGAAATGTTTCTAAACAAACAGAAAGCCATTAAACCCCAAGAAGGATTTGGTAGGAAATGTAGGATGAGAATGCAGAATAAGAGTGAATTTATGAAGATTTATCATTTGCTTTCAGATTGGTCTTTCATTTAACATTCAGTGAGTCACTGTATGAATGCTGCCTGAAAAACTGAATTTAAACAAGAATTTGGTCTTAATGCAGAAATTAGTACCGTAACCAGCCACAAAATGAATGTTGACTGATCACTCCGCCACTGAATACATCTTCCAAAAGGGCTTATCTGCATATGTTTTATCTCAAAAGTTGCACAAAAGACATCCTTCTCGAAATAGGGCCAGTCTGAAATCAGCACATCAAAAATTCAGTGACATGTAGCCACTCTGAATTCCAGGCTTGGAACTGCAATTACAGTGCCAGTAAAGAGACCAGAAAGCTTTTGGCAAGAGCTTTCCAGTTTTGGCTCATATGCAAAATCTATAAAACATTCTTTGAGTTGAAATGTTTAAAGAAAATGTCACATTTTTCTACAGTGGATTTTTAAAAAAAAATTTATATTCTTTTTGTATGAAATCACATGTGTAATAATGCATTTATTCAACTATATATATTCTCATCTGAAGTGATGCAAAGGGTTCAGCTTTCATTTTTTCCTAATACTCCTCCCCACAGAAAATAGCATGTTGTAATTATGGTATTAATTCAATACATTCCATTTTTATTTTAAATTTCAAATCATTATTTGAAAAAAATCATTAAAGAATATTGAACTCAGGAAAGCCTGGGTTTATTGCCCTGGAAGCTGATATTCTCTAGAAAGAAAGCAGCCTTTGAGTCAGCAATGGCAGACCATAGATTCATCACAGCTGTGAACATCCTTTAACCTCATTGTGAACATTTCTGGTTTATATCCACCTTAATCTGTCAGGTTGTGACCAAGAAAAAGGATGCCAATATTATTAATTGTTTCTGAACTGACAACATTATTGCAGTTGAAGAGGCCTGTTTATGTGATCCACTAAGTAGTGCGTGAAACAGGGTATGAGTTATCTTCAGCCTTGGAATTTCCACATCAGTTTTGATTATCTCCATAAATGCAGTCCACAGTTAAATGCTCTGGTAGCTTTATTTTTCTTTCTGCTCCTGTTATATAGCTTTTCTATATTCTTGTTTCTTGGACTGAAAGCAACAGCAGTTGGAAGTTTCCTTGTGTAAGAAACCCTTGACTCTCTCTGTGGAAATTAATTACAAAGGGTTCTTAATACTATAAAAACAGAATGAAGAGACATATGTACAAGGACTATACTGCTAAATATTCAAACTCTCATATCCATTCATAACAACTAATGCCACAGAGAAAGATGTTGCAGTTTCAGACCTAGAATTTCCTGTAGCAAAGATGTTGACAGATGGATTTGTAAGCCTGAAACACATGAAAGCAGTGAATAAAATATCAAACGTGTAGAGGAGGTATAATGTGAATTCATTGCCTCTATTCTAATACACAAGAGATCATTCAATAGGGTTAAAATTAAATATTTTTTCACCATATGAATACTGTGAAACCCATTGCCACTAGATGTTACAAAGATCAAGAATTCAGAAAAATTAAGAAAGGAATCAAACTTTTTAAGTAGAGCAGTCCAGTCCAGTGCCAGACTAATTAGCTATAAGCATGTGATATAATGAGTGTTAAACTTTACACTTTGAGATAAAAGCAGTCTTGATTCTGTTATTAATTAGGAAGAGATTTAGGGTATGAGGCAGATTACTTTTATGAGCTTGCTGCAGGATTTTTAAAACTCCCTCTGGAGTACTAAGTGTTTCCAAATCATATACTATAACAGGGGGACCTTATTCTGACCCAGGATGGCAAGTCACATGTTTTTATCTACCTAAGTAAACTTTTTGTTTAAAAAAAGAAGTCCATAATATTACTGTATTTGGCCTTTAAGTTTAAATGAAATGTAGGAATTCTTATTAAGAAGGGCCCAGATGCAGAAAATAGAATAATTTGATTTTTAGGAAGTTCCAATTTTATAATCTCAAAGTAAAATAAATATTTACCTACAGATATATTCATTAATTTATCAATGTTTTCAAGCAAAAATCCCATTTATTCATGAAAAAATTAAACCAACCCCAAACACGCAATTGCTGACTTTTCTATTATTCCTTTGATTTTAACTCTATGAATCTTGTAAGCAGGTCGTTAAGATAATGGCACTAATCATACTCATCTGAATATGTGTTGTCCTCTTTGATGTGCCTAGCAATATGCTGCTCTGTATGAAATTAAATAGTAGCACTAACTCCCACAATAAGAAGAAAAAAGTGAGTGTATGAGAAATATTTCCTTAATAGCTATAACTGTTTGTGAAAGCTAAAATTTCCCCAGCAAGTTATAAAAAGGTCACAGCTCCCCTCATTTATTTAATACCATGGATACAGCCATACAGTCAGGAGTTTGCCTGCAGTCAAAGCTAATTATTACCACTATATTACATAATTTTTCTTATATGGTATGTAGATGGGTAAATGCATTGTAAACAACCATCAAGCTCCAGGATGATCATAGCATGAGTGAGGAAATGAGCAGCTACCTTTCAGATCTCATTTTCAGAAGCTGCTGTAAATTAAGATCAGGAGAAATAACGCTTCTGAATCTTTGAACTCAGCTATTACACTTTTGTTGTCTTTACTAATTTCAAAAGTAAACCTGACTCATCGTTCCTATTACAGAGGTATCATTACATGATTGAAGGTTAATGACTTCATAGGCGTATTTCAGGGTCTCAGGACTCATACAAGTTCTCCTTAATGACAGGATTCAGAATCTGTCCATGGGCCCACCAGACAGCACTTCCAACAGAGAGCAAAGCCCTCTGACAACCAACAAACAAGTATTCATTTATTTTGATCTGTAGCCATTATTTTTATTCCTTCACAATAGTGCTTTAGAAAGACTTTTTCAGTTATAACATAGAAATATTTTTTCTTCAAAAAACTGAGTGCCATGGCTGTATTTAGCAATTCACATTAATAGTTGCTTACTTCAAGCACTTAAACCGTTATTTCTTATTGATTTTTGTAGTATTTCTCACATGCTTTAGGTTAAGCTCCAGCTTAAGTGCTTTTATAGATAAGAAAAAAACTGCTCAGTGTCCTGCATGACTGAAGAGTAAATTTTAGGCAAGGAAAGAGCTTGGTAATCTTTCCTCTCTAGACTTCAAAATATGTTTTGTTAGGGAATGACTGTGGTTTCTTGTACAATTTCAAAGTATGCAGTATTATTTCCTTTTTTGTTGTTGTTGTTGTGGAAATGTTCCAGCCCTATTTCTTCTATCATATTCTTTCACTAATATTTCATTAGAAATTACTTTGTGTGCTGCTGAAACCTTTCTATCACATGGTGAAACGTTTCTATCACATGGTCCTTCTGCATGCCCACATAGTTCAAAAAGATACTTTCAGATTTTGCTTTAAAATAGAATTCGAGTAATTTAAGAGAGTTTCATTTCCCTGAATTGCATCCTTCATCCACAATAAATAGTAGAGTGTAACTCCAAAAGTAAATCTGATAATTATTTTACAATGCAAAATTTGGTATTTTGCAAAATTTTACATTTGTGCCAGCCTTTCATTGTTTTTTTCCCAAGTGACAGTAAAATAATTCAAAATCATGGCTTTTCATATAAATTGAAATAATTCTTTTTTCATTGCCTTGTTTTAGGAACAGAGGTTGCAATTAAGAGAATTAATGATTGTTCTATCAAGCTGTCATGCTCATATAGGCTATTGACATCCTTAGGTAACTTCTAAATGGAGAAGGATAATGCAGGAGAGTTTCCTTCCGAATTTGAGTATGGTGACTTTATTAATTGCCACACTGTTGTTTGAAGGAATCTGAAAGAACATCTGAAAATTTCTCCCTGGTAGTTAAAGTGGCCCTTAGGACTTATGATTAGAGAACTATTCTCAACTGGTAGTGTGAATGCCATGATTATCCAAAGTAGTCAAAAAAGTGGAGGATCTCCAAAGTGGTATCCTATGCAGAAAACAACAGATGGTCCAAATTACTGAACTATTCTCTTCTTCCATAATTGTCCTAGTCTCTGAAATACAGCACCTAAAATCATATTGCCCCATCCATGGGAACATTCAAGGTGAGGCTGGATGGGCTTCTGAGCAACCTCATCTCGTTAAAGATGTCCCATGGGGGCTGGACTGCACAGTTCTTAAAGATTCCTTCTGAACCAAACTATTCCATGATATAGATGTATAGATATTCTATGATATAGACTGATTGCATACTGAGAGCCAGATTGGTCAATGCATTTTATCCCTTTATTCTGCCTGCTGCCTTTATTGGCTCAGTGTAGTTGGGAAATGCCTTCTGGCTCTGCTGCGTTCCGTTATTGTAGGCCTACGAATGTCCAAAATCACCCTAGGAAAATTTTAGGAAACTTACATATTTTGCTTATCTATTGCTTGTTTTTTCCTTTCATCCTTTATAGCTTCTGCAAAGTTAGAAATTTTGGGCAGGAAAATTTAAACAAATATGCTTCTTGCTTGGAAGGATGTGTAGTATTAATATTGCACTTCAGTCCTTTGAAATGTTTTCTAAAAGCAATGGATATTTCAATCAAAGTTATTTTACTTCAGACACACAAAATTAGATTATTACAAGTCCTTTATACAAATCTCTTTACTGCAGGTCTTTTTTAGAGCGCTGTTATAAGTGTGTTCCTGTGAGTGTAAGAAATCCCATTAGTTTTCCAAGCTTTTCCTCTAAAATAGTACTTTCTTCTGGATCTACATTTTAATGTTAGTTCCTTGCTGGCACATTGATAATAACTTTTCCATCTGATTATATGGCAATAATATGCATAGTTTTTACTTATTAGCTAGATTTAGCAGTAGATCAGAAATATTTCAGTCAAGATCTTCTGTGGAAGCTAAAAGATTCATTACATATTTGTCATTCTAAAGTTTAGTTTTGATAATCTATTAATGTACATATTTTAATGTACTCTAAAATTGTGTACTTTTTTGTAAAGCCCTTCCTTCTAATTTCACAGAATTCTATACCTCATATCAGTGGATCTTCTGTTAATGCTAGTTTAACGGTAATCTGTAATCAATGCATTATTGCTGGTACAAATTATTGGAAATATGGGGGAGTTTACATTTTTATTTGAGTCTTTATTGTTATATTAAATATGCAATAAGTTTTGAACAAATGAATTACCCAACAAAAAGATTATATTAATGTGTAGGCAAGGCTGAGTATTTTGAGATTTTTTTTGAGATTGATTGAGACTGAGAAAAAAAAACAAATTGAGATTGCAGCATATGAGAATAAAAAAAAATCAGTATTTTAAAGAGGAAAATATTTACTATCTTTATCTCTAAATCTGGCATTATACATTTAAGAAACTGAAGAACATGGTTATTCTTAGAAGAAAATCAGATTTTTTGAGGTTATGAACAAGTAACATAAAGTACAAGCGAGAACTTCCAGTAGCTCCTGCTGGAACCACTGGTACTGATTTTATTCCATCCAATCTGATGGTGGAACATCTGTTCCACATTTCCCCTTTCCATTTCCTCCTATCTCTGCCCCAGTCACTACTGCAGATGTGGTGATAATGTTCTAAACATTGCCCATTATATGGGGCAAACTCTTTACTCTGCCTTATGGTAGTGTTGGGAGAGTAAACAGTAACAGAAATATATTTCACAAAGACAAAAAGTTTCTATGTTAGATCACTTTAGATGACAAGTTCTAAAAGGTTTAAATATGTTTTTATGCTTGTGACATTCTACTGGTGCACAATATCACTGGAATGCAGTGAAAACCAAGAGTACACCTGAAAATCATAGCAGTACTGAGGATATTGACTTCAGTGTGGAAACTGTAATGGAAATGTGATTTTGCATGTTGTTGTTCAATATAAGTACACTTTGTACTTTCTTCACTTACTGAATTTAAAATTGTTATCAAGTTAATAAAAAATTTCCAGTTACCAAGAGGTTTATAGCTCAACTGCCTGGATGAGAACAGGTAAGAATTGGCAACCATTGGTAACTATCCAATGTCCCAAGCGTGTTAGAAAATGCCCCCTCTGCCAAGTCTTTAAAAGGTTACGTGCTGTGTAACTATGTACTGTGTCCATGCACGTGTTCCTTATGCCTGTATATCTGAAGTTCAAATAGAAAAATACCTACAGAAATATAAAGTTACTGCACTTTGCCCACATTGACGTGAGCTTGATAAAGGCTGGTGTTCCTGTGCTATTTGTGTTTTTAAAAGCCTATGCACATAAATATATAGTGGATTAATAAAATAATATTTAGGATTTGAGCCTTAACAATGATTTCATTGTATCCTGTAGATACAAAAAGTAAAAACAACCAATGTCTACAATGCAGCTATGAGGTAGAATCAATGCTTCACTGCTATTTGCCTGTAATTGGCTTTGAGCATCACAATGCAAGTGTAATTGGGTCTGTAGTTGTATTCTTCAAGGATTCTGTGCTATTTCTACTTGAACCCATTTTTGATATGGTTCAGCTCAGCAGTGCCAGCTACCTCTTGTTATGCAGTTGAAAAACTGTGGCCATTAAAAATAGGATATGGTGTGATTTTGTTTTGCAGCACTGCATGGAAAATCAGTTGCTGTTCACAACAGCTCTGTGGTTGGTTGATTTAAAGCAGGAGGGCGACTTCAAATTGACAAGCAGACAGTTCATGAAAAAGGATATTGTATCTTTAAGGCTTTCTGACTGATTGTGTTTAACTGCACTACTCAGCAGGCAGTAATTAGGCAGTAGCTTTGCTGAGAAACTTAAAGCAGAGGCTGTGTTGCCTGTGCTCTTAATTTAAAAAAATAAAAAGAAAAGAAAGAAAAAAAAAAGAATTTGAACAAATGGGATTTTTACTGGTTTTTAGCCAGTATGGGAGCAAACAGAAAGCAGACCCCTAGAGGCTCCTAAGTTATCTTCCCATGCAGATAGTCTCTAGGGAGCTGTGGTGCTTGAGAAAGGAGGCAATGAGAACCATTATAAAAGCACATGACACTATTGCTGAAGATCAGAGTGGTATTGGAATAAAGAGAAGCTGCTGATACAAAATGACATGACTGCTGCATCTTCTGGACCAGTTCACAATTTTGATTGGAATGTAGCTCTAACGTATCATGAATGTGATTAATAAATAAAAGTACATAATAATGATGATGGCTGAACTGGTGCTTCCCCAGACTGCTGCAGAGCAGGAGAGAGTGGGAATCTAAGATAAAAGCCAGTAAACGAAATATGTAGTTAATGCTAGTGCCTAAGGACAGTTTGATTTGAAAATGCTATTGTAGTTTTGTGGAGTGGACACTGCAGTGCACAGTTGCAAACACTAAATGCAGGAATGGATTGTCAACCTTCTCCTCTTGAGTGTTACAGTAAAGTAACAAATTGTGGAGGCGAGTAAGAGAAAGTTATGATTTTGTCACAAATAACGTAGGAATTTCATGGAAGCACTCTTTGCTGTCACACCTCTGTTTTCTATTGTGGCTATTTTGATGGTTATGCCTGGATATACAATCCTTTATGAGCAATTGGCTTTCAGAAGATGGAGGGTTCTATTGCCATTGATATATACTGCAACCTCTTTAATTATATTTTTTAAAATGTAGTTCATTTGTTTATGTGATGGCATTATGCTGCTGGAAAATGAAGTTATCCATTAAGAGCATAAATTAAGCCTGTATTTTGATTTGGCATCAGGTAGTAGATATTGTAAAAGGGTCACATTTTAAGTGTGATGAGTTCTATTTTTACTGCAGAGTCTCAGTTTCTTTACGAGGTCCAGCAAAAGTCTTTTGAAGACCATGGCTCTGATTCTGACTAGAACTGCTCTCTATGGTTCTGACATTGGTTCTGATAACTTCGAGTGATTAAAGTCAGTCTTCTTCAACAAACTCTCTGGTTTGACAAATCTTTTTTATTTTATCTTCTTTGTTCACATGTTAACAAAAAAGTAAATTAGCATGTAAGTTGGCAAGAATGCTGCACTTAGCAACATGCATTTTCACAAGACCATTGTCCTGAGGTTTGTAGTTTTTTAAAAAGGTTCGATCTGAGTAAATTAAGAAAGCTTATCAGAATTCTCTGACTGAATGTTAATAAGAGCCAGAACAGCTTTCCAATTACAGCTGGGCTTGCAACAGCAAGAGGGATTCAATGCCACTGCCTAAAATTCACCCATCTTTATTTTCTGTTTTCAAGGTCAATCCATTTTGTGTACTTCATAGATGCTCTTTGAAACTGGGATATCAAGAACATCAGGGATTAAATTTCCAAAGTATTTTTTTCTAAGTGACAATGAATCTAACTCACTGTCAGTTAATGCCAGGTGTTTTTTCCCCTAGTATTAAGTTCTTCAAAACTGTAGCTGTATAGGACACTATTCACAGGGGCTTAACACAGGGAGGAAAATGATTACTTTAAGTCAAGTAAAATGAATAATTCATTATATCATATTTTTAAATTCTGGTGTTAAGCATAAAAACAGTGGTTTGTTTTCTAGCAAAAGGTTTTCGTAGAATTTCAGATAGCATATAATACAAAACAATAACTGCATACCTAATGTGAAAAGCCTACAGGCAAAAAAGGTCCTGCTTGGTGCTTTTAGCTTTTTCTGGGGTGTTTCAATATCCACATTTCAAGGCAATGCCTATGAATGTCCATCTTCCCTTGGAATCTTCTGGGGCCAATGAAGAGTCTGTCTTTTAATCTGATTGTAAGGTATTCCCCCAGCTCTTTACCACAAATTTGAAAATCAATTTTTATATCTTGCTAAAACTATGGACCTCTCATTTATTTCTATGGTTATTCTACCGAGAACAAACAGCTCAAAGCGAAGAGCCTTTCCGTGTTTTTGTTACAACTCTCCACTCTCTCCCATCTACTTTGCGCGTGCACCTGAACACAGACGCATACAGTGTACATATACATGTATATACATGTTTGCATGTACATACATCTCTACATATGCAGTATTTATATAGGTAAGAATACAGCAGCTGGAATTTGTAGAAATGATTATGTGACATGCATGTTTTTCTAAAGTCATCAGAGACTCATAGAATGGTTACATGCCTTTTCTGACCTGGATGGTTTTTGGCTTTGTCTTGAAGATTTTTGAGTGGCGTGTGTCATCTACTATTATTTGTTTAAATTTGTCACCTGGTAAACCCTCTGTTTTTTGAGATGGGAAACCACACTGATGGAAATTTGGTTTTGCACAAGTTGTTTCACAGTCGCCAAATCAGTTCAGCTTTAACGATGCCCTTATATGGGCTGATTTTTATGATATATTCCAGGCTGAAATAATTGTGTACCTGGATATCTGCTTCTGCCTTTTCCAGCACCTTTTTGAGGACAGCTCCGGGGCACTCAGTGGGGGGCAGGGCAGGATCCTACAAAGGTGTCCACACGTTCCTCTTGTGGGAAAGGACAGACTTTATCAGTGAATTTCAAAGCTGTTTAATTAAGCATTCCTCCTTTCTAAGAATAATAGCCTTTAATGGCCTATCTTTCCTACAGCAGCAAACATATAATCTCTGTAAGGTAACAAAAATATCTGCTAGTCATAATGCAAACCCTGCAAGGGCATTTTAACCAGTTTTTAAATTAAAATAGCAAACTGCTGATTAATCATAATGATCAGTCAACTCCAAACTAGATTAAGAAACTTGAATACTCTGAGAATAATATATGGGTACCAATTTCAAAGTGTGGTACAAATATAGCCATTTGGGATTAATGTATATTTCTCAAAATGTAGGAGGATGAATTGAATTCATTTTATGGTGTTCATGGCTTTTAAAAATGATTTTAGTGAATTACTATAGAAACTGTATCTTATTCTTTTAATTAATCATTTATTTAAATAAATGTTTTCATCCAAGATACTGAAGAACATTATAAACATGCTCAGGCAAAAGGTAATAGGTTTGGAGTTTAATTGTAATGTTCTGTTAAGCTTTTTAATGGAAAACCTGATGACCCAATTATACAGCAAAAGTGGAAAATCAGAACACAGTATCTGGATTTGAATATAAAAATGCTGAGATGCATAATACATAGGAGTTTGATATCTATTCTACTTCTTGTCAAGAAGGTATAAAATTATCAAGAATTAACAGACAGCAGAAATCAGATGCTGGAAAAGAGCTAGGAATTCTGGAGAGGAATATAAATTATAGTTTAACTTGGAATAGTATCCTGCCTTTCCATGCAATGCAGAATCAGTATTTTCTTTAATTTTCTTGAACTGACATCCCATTCTTTCTGTACTATCACTATTCATAGTGGCATCAGCAAGATCTTCCCAGGGTTAATCCTTCCCACTATTGAAAGTCAGCCACAGAATTAGGTAGTTTAAGAAGAGATATTCCAAGGTACCTGTAGCTCAGTCAGAAGCTAGCCTTTTTTTTTTTACCTTGAAAATCCTCCCTTTCCATCTAAGCTGTGGTTCCCAAACTGAGGTCCTAACAGGCTATTGATGAGGCTGGGAAGAATAAAAAAGTGGTCCAAAGAACCACAGTATTTTAATAGTTATTTAAAAAGTAAAGCTAATAATGTGCCAGCCTTCACTTGAACCTACAATAGTTCCAAAAATCTAGTAAGACAAAAAGTTTGAGGATTACTGCAAAGTTCAGTTATTTTGTCTTCTAAAAGAATTTAAAAAACAAGTAAAATCTTCTATATTCAGTGTGTCACAGAAAACACAGAAAAATAGTATTTCATTCAGTAAGTGGTACTTTTGGTCCCTAATGTTGAAAGAAAATTTAATGAAAATGGGACTTTGAAGATGTAATTATTCATGAAAAATGAAGTTGTTATGCAAAGTACTTAAGAAAAGTACCTCAGGTGCTTATTACCTGAGGTAAATATGCAGACATGTGAGACCACGAAATTATCAACTTAATGCTTCAAAAGAGATGACTTTGAAGGTATCTGACCTGCTACCAAACTGTACCAAACAGGAGGCTGGGGCACAGATCTTTATTAGCCTGCTGGTGTTTACTTTTTAGCTATCCAAGCCTTACTTTTCTCAGTGCCTCTACCCATAGAAATGTTAGCCACTAAGTAAAAGTGAATGCCAAGCATACCACAACTACAGCTAGCCTCTGGAGTGCCAATTGGTTGCTTTATTTTACTTGAATAGTGTACCAAAATCTGTATCATATTTGCTATATTATTAGCACAAACCCCATTAATTTATATCTAGCCTCACATGATCTTCATTTCTTGCAAATTTCATGGGGCTATGATAGACCATGGACTTGCCAATATTGATTTCATCTTCATTATTGTCTACATCATCAAGTGCAGATGCTCAAAAATTCATTAGCTCAACAATTCAGGTTGTGGCAGGATTCTTGAGGAACTAATGCCGTGGCAGCAGCTGACTGTTGGATTTCCCCTGGGAGAAGCTGACAGAGTCAACTTGTGACCTTCAAATCTATAACTATTCTTAAAAGCCAAGCAGTTCTTCTGGTGGTTCAGAAATTAAGTGTCTTTTACATATCTTTTTGTATGCAAGTTATGTAAAAAAAGGTATCTGGAGAATTGGTTGCTCTAGATTTGGTTCTCATAATTCAAAGAGGACTAGCTGCAAATGTGGAGACTGAAGGCAAAGTGACAGTGGCAAAGCAGTGAAAGAGTTCAAGATCTTTACGGAAAGGAGACACATGACCCTGTAATATAAAAGTAATGCATCTCAAACAGGGAGCCCTTAATAGTTTCAGAGAAAGATAAGGAGTACAGATAAACAAAGTAAATAAATTCTCTACAAAAATAAATTCCTATTAAAAAATTAATATTAATTACTCCAATACAGAGGAACAATGGGAACTACACTAAGAGACCAATCTCGTAAAATCATCAGCTCTTTAGTAAAAGTCTAAAATAAAGAATCTAGAAAGTATGAAGTAGTTCAAATGTCTACAGATGAATATGAAAAAATAGCAGAAGGTATTGAGACAAAATTGGAAGTGCCAAGACACAAGCCAAGTAACTTTTACAGGATGCATTAAAGGTGAAAAAAAAATCAAGTTACAGTAGAAGCAAGACAAGGAAAACTAAGACCATTACTTGGTAGACATTGAAAAACTGAAACTAGTATACATAACTCATTTCTGCTTATACCTACAGTATAAATTCGGTGAGCAGTCAGGAAGTTAGTACTACCAATGCCAAGGAAAGTTATGAAATTTCAGGTTAAGACTACTATTTAGAAAAATACAAAGATAACACAGACATTTTCAAATGCCTGGGCCTAATGAAATTCCTACTATACATGTAGCTAAAGCAACACTGGAGTATTTTCAGAGGTGATATTTCAGAAGAATTGAGAAGAGCATCCGCAAAGACTATGATAACAAGGTAAAAAGCACGTCAAGAAACTGTACACTAACCAGCTCTACTTCACTTTTCTGTGAGAGATGGTCTCAGATAATGAAACAAATTATTTATAGGCACCTCAAAGTATATAAAAAGGTGAACAGTCAGCATGGTTCAAAGACAAACCATGTCACACCTGTTCAGCTGTGATACAGTACTAGGTGGGGTACTGCATACAAGAGAAAAAGTAGACATTACTGGTCTTAAATAAATGCTGTCTCACACAAGTATCTCATAAGGAAGCTAAATGAAACTCTTTGACTCCAGATATGTGCAAAACGGATCTAAAAATTATATTGAGTACTTACTAGTTTGACACTACTCCACATTTTCATTATTAGTCTGGAAGATGCATAATATAGCGTTTTGCTTATTAAATTTACAGGGAACACTACTGTGGGAGTGGCTGCAAGCATGCCAGAGGATGGAATTAGAACTTAAATTGATCTAAGAAATCAGCTGGAAAAAAATGGACCCAATTCAGTAAGCAGAAATACATATATCTGCTCTTAGATGTGATGAACTGAAAAGGAAATTGGAAACAATAGACTAGGTTTCAGATGTGTAGAAAAAAGCTGGGAGACATAATGGGTCGCAAATTGAGTACGAGTCACCAGTGTCATGATACAGTGAAAAAAGCAAATACTGTGCGAGTGTATATAGTGGCAAAATAAAGAGAGTTAAGTGGAAAACATAGTCAATAATTAATCAGCTGAATAAGAGCATTCATTTTTAATAAATATTTAGAAGGATGCATAGAAGTATCATGCTGCATTCTGTATATCTAATAATTTGCTAAATATGAAATTCAAAGCACCTTAGGTAATAAACTTCAAATAGTACAATGTGTCAAAGAAGCACAGCATCGTGCTGGTTTATTTCTAATTCTGCTTGGTGCTGAAAAATTTTCCTGAAAATTGTTCAATCCTCTCAGTTGTTACTGACTTAGCATTTGGCATCTTAAAACTAATTTTTTTTTTATCTCATACACAGTAGGGCCATACAATGCTGTCTCTCGGCCTTTGGCTACCAGCACAGAATGGAGCTCTCTCTTTGCTCTTTATTGGTTCATAAGGCCAAAGTAAGAAAAATAAAATTAAGTAGATAGACTATCTTATGCTGAGAAAAAAGATCAGTATACCTGCTTATTAAGTTTTGAAATATGTGCTTGCTTTTTACTTTGAGAATGTAAATCTAATAAAATCAATGTTCCATGCAAAATTTTGACAATTTTTTTTTTTTAAAGGTAGACAATTTTCATTAAACTAAATGTTTTAGTGGAATAACTAGAACAAAAATCCCTTAACCAGGCCAATTTTCATGCTTGAAGACAAGTAAGTACTCAAGTGCCCTGTTGAACAGGAAGACCATTACTGCGAGAAGAGCAGTAAAATCTTAAACTGAACTTTATGAATGGAGTCCTGGCGAAGAATGCTAAATTAGCAAATGTAAATACAATGTCACATGACTTTAAAGAATATTGTTGGGTTCTGTGACTGGCTCTGTCACAGATTTACATGACAATATACACGTCACTTAATCTCCTTTAGTTTCCCCATCTGTACAATAACATCAGCTCTGGGGCAGTGTTGTGAGACTTAGTTAATTGCACAGAACTTATTTAAAGATCCTTCAGTGAAAAGTTGTATTGATACTTTCAGAAACATAACCCTTTTTAAGCTAACGGTTATCTTTTCTCTCCCCATAGAAATGACACAAGCCAAAGAAGCAATTCTTTTTTGACTGGCACTTGCTACACAACTAAATTTTGAAGCAGCCTAAAGAATTTTCACAAGCCAGATACTCTAGGTCCTGGGGAGGGAGTAAGAGAAAGAAAGGAAGGAAAGAGAGAAAGACCTTTTCCCTTTTGGTCTTCCTGGGGTCGCAGATTTTGGTAAAGCAGATGTACATGCACATAGAAGGGAAGGTTGTCCAGATGTGAGCTTCCCGCTTTCACTGACTTTAACTGCTGACTCAGTGGAGCAGACCTAATGATACTGGTCAAATGTCCTACCTCCAGTAGGGGTGAAGAGTTTCCATGGTTGCAGAGCAAACAGGAAGGAATCAAATGGGGGAGGGCAAGGGGATGGGTACAGAAGAAATTAATCCACGTAAGAAGCAATATTAATCCAAGTGGCACTCCTGTAGAGTGTTTTGCCGAAACAACAAAGACCGAATCTTCCAACAAAAATTATTTTAAATATTTTGCTTGAGCCTCTTTATTAATTATGCTGCCATTCTGCCTGCTGCTATAATTAATAGTTTTACAATTCCTTCATTCTAAAATGCTCTCTTAGCTCCTGGCTGAGGACAGATGAATGCTGATGACAAGGGGAATAGAAATGAAGAACTGACATTAATGAAGATTCAAAATGCATGCATGAATGGCAGAGCTTTATCTGTACAACCACAAGAAAGTGAGAAGGGTCTAGTAGAGCAAACATCCCAATCTAAACCATCTTGCCTGCTTGTACCAAATATTATAAAATGCATGTATGTATGAATATACAAAAAAGAGCAAGTGGACACAGTTGTGAGAATACAGTAAGATACCATGGTGACAGGAGACTTTAGAAAAACCCAAACAGATAGCAAAGGGCTCCTGAATGTAATGAGCCGCACGGCTGATTAGGCAGAGAGACCACACTGTGCGAGAATGAGGCCTAAAGCAAAGAACAGCCTGAAAGAAAGCCATGAGAGAGAGAGAGAGGGAGAGGGAGAGAGTGGGGGGGAGAGAGAGGGAGACGGACTTGGAAGAATGAGATAAGTAGACTTAGAACTAGAAACAAAGGCAGAAAGAGATCTGTAGGGCTTGTAGGAGAAGGAGTTTGGTATGCGGCAGACAATAGAGGGCTTAGAAAGGAGCAGTTAGCCTTGGGCCCTCAAAGAGTGCCAAGAGCTTAAGGAAAAACAGACTTAAACAAGGAAATGTGCGTGTGGTAAAGGCATGGGGGAGCAAGAAGAGGGGCAGCAGGGCAGCTGCAGGTGATCACTACAAAAGAGGGCAACGTGTATTGGAGAGGCAGCATGAATCTATGGGCACAGTTTAGAGCTACCAAAGGCTTGTGCTATGGATATGCAGTTCCTGTCTTTGGTCTGCTTGCAAAGGAGTACAAGAATTTCTATCTTCCTCTTAAAAGAAGAGCCAGTATTTTTGGCTATTCATCTTCCTCTCCAGTGCCTGTTCCTTAGTCTTAGGTTCACAGTAGTTGTTTCTTCTTCAATGCTGGGTTTTGAATCTCATTTGGATGTTTGACATGAAGCTAGGGTGAGAATGATCATAATTCTTATCAACTGTACAAATGCATTATATGTCTTTAGTTTTAAAGGCTCAGAGGTGAAATCCAATCTGGAGTGCAAGGGTTGTATGACAAATATGTCGGCGATTGAATCACGGACCCAGACTGGCAGGGAATCTGAATTGTTTATTCAAAGGAATGAGCTGGTTTTATACACTTTTGTAAGGCACAGTTATTTCCTTATACGGCGTGACCTATCCCGTGCTGCCACATCAGCAACACACTTTCTTAATGTCTTTTTATGGGATGATCATTCGCTGTTCACTGAGGGCACCCTGAGCCAGGGGAAAGCCCAGAGGTCTGGCTGCACCCTCACCAACAGCGACTCTTAGGGTACAAAGAGTGAGCTCCTCACCCGAGGGAGCTAGTCCCAAAATAAGCTGTATGGGCATGCGGGTGGAGGCAAAGAAGAACGAGGGACTCTCCGTATGGGTTCCATGAGCACGTTTATTCCAGGTGAAAGATCAGGGACAAAGAGCGAGTTTAAACAAAGGGGCTGGGGATTTTATACTCCAGGAAATCGGGGTGGAGAAAGGGGAGCTAGTCAATAGGGAAGGGCGAGAGGGGAGGAGTCAACAGGGGGATTAACCAATGGAGAACACTTGTAGGAAAGGTAAGAGAGAACAACCAATGGGGCATCGAATAACACAGAACTTTCCAGAACTAATACATAGTCAACTAAGGGGATAAATGTTTATGAACTTATGCATAAAACTAGGAGGGGAGAATGGTAACCAATCAACTTGCAACAGGCAAATCAAAGAAACGAACGATAGTGGGGTCTCGCGCTCACCAAGGAGATTGTCTTTAAACATCGGTGGACCACCAGACTTTGGATTCTGTTTTTCCCTCTGGGGTCATTGTGGCTACAGCCACTTGCACTGCAACAGTTCACTGTCTGTCAGCTCCTGGCAGGCTCCTCTCTGTAGGGCTCTGCCGTGTGACACCTCCTCCCCCCAGGGTTTGGTGGAGACAAGCCTCTCTGTGCCACCATGTGCTCCTTTGTGCTGCCATGCGCTCCTTTGTGCTGCCATGTGCCTCTGCAGGCAGCTTTTACAGCTCACAACCTAATTCTCTCTCATAATTCCCCATACAAATATGTCTCCCTCATTACATGCCTGCAACTGTCAGTGGGTCAATAACACCCAACAGCTCTAAAACTGAAAATTTCCTTCAACACATGAGTGTAAGCTCACTTAAGCAGACTGCCTCACCCTGCTACATACAGAGACAGGTGAGACATTTGAGCATCCTGAACCCTCCTTTCCCTTTAGCTGTCTTCAGACCATGGCTCCTTGCTTGTAACAGAAGCAGGTGAATTGTTTCAGAAGTACACATCTTTTTGTCGTGTACTGCACAAAAATAGGATGATTTTAGCCTCATGCAAAGACCACTCCACACAGAGGTCTCCACATACACAATCAAATATGCCACAAAATGAACTACAGCCCTTACCACTGCAACTTGAGTCAATTGCCAATCACAGTGAAATGTAAGACTCATGGATAAATAGCCTGTCTTTATTTCGTTACTTTAATAACAGTGAAAAGTTGGAATTTAATTTTGTTCCCTTTTCCTTGAGTTTCATTATTAAACTTCAGCAGTTCATTGATTTTTACACTTTTATCCAGACACAAGTGTTGGTGCAAGCACTGTACTTCACAGGAAAAATGCCCTGGGTAATTATAAGTAAAAAAAATCACACACTTTCCATGAAAAGTCTTAATATAAACTTATATAAATACTGGCATTTATATAATGAGGATGTTTAGTAAAATCTCAGTGTTCATGGGTTTAAAAATCCCACTTACAGTCCATGTAGTTAGCAGTTGAATTTTTTTTGCTTTGTATTGCCATAATATAAATTTGAAGAGGAACTCAGAGTTACCCAAAACCTGGCAGAATTAAGGAATTTGTTGACAAAGACATTGAAGCTGCAGTTAGGTATTCAGCCAAGCTGTAGGGTCTATAGTAGGAAAACTTTCTTGTTCCAAGACTCCAGGTCAAGACAACAGCTGCCCATAGAGAAATAAAAATGACTAATGGTTTAATGCAACATATCAGAAGATTTAGAGAAGGTGAAATTTAAACATTAATTTCATATCCAAGTGTCTTTTTTTGGGAGAGGACTTCACTCTTTAGCTGAACTTTTTCCTCCTTTGATTATGAAATCCTTTCAAATAATAAATGGTGTAAAATAATAGCTGAGTTGAATCCATGTAGCTAAGGAAAAAATAATTGTTTGAACTTTGAACATTAGTTTCTCTAAATAAATTTTTGAATAACAACCCAGACAAAAATAAAAATAAAATAAAATAAAATAAAATAAAATAAAATTGCAAACGACCAAACAAAAAACCCCCCACAGGTCTGTATGCTCTTCAGAGTTCTATTCAATGCAGCTGATAATGGAAGAGAGGGAAAGTCATGCCATGGTCTTTATGACATGACATCACAGCAGACAAGGTTCCTGCCCTGAGAAGTTTGTAGTACAAAACCAACTCAACGAGCTACTGAAGCTAAAGACTTGAAGTGATGGGAGTATGCTTATACTAATATTCCTGCAGTTGGTAAAGCACTTTGTTCAAAACAGCATACATATTCATAAGCAAAAATCTTTGCAAAAGCAATTTCAGATAAGTAGCTTTAGCTAGCCTCACCTAACTTCTAAAAGCAGCTTCAAACTTTGTGTCTGTAAACTCAACACCTTTGAAAAAGAGTAAATATGCTGTCAAGAGGTTCTGTGTAATTCTCAGTGGCTGTGATAATCTAACATTTATGACTAATCTATCCAATTTGTTTCTACCCTTGATTTTTCCCCTTACTTTATTCTTGTACATAAATATGTACCAATTTTATGGTGTTTCTCTTTAATTATGTAGGAAATATTTTGAAATCACAAAAGTCTCATAAAACACAAGTTGTTACATAGATTCGAGACATTTTCTTTTATTTTGTGATGGCACAAAAATGCTATTTAAAGCAGCAATGGTATGAGTTGTCTCTTTGGTGCCAGAGATGTACTGGTCCTAAAGTATTCTTCGTTTGTGTAAACATGAGACAACCTTTTTATTTCTTAGAAGAGTCTGATGTTTAAATGGAACAGAAATAACTAGGTACAGGGTTTTTTCAATGCCTTATGAAATAATATTTAGGCATATCTTAAAAAAGTTATATATCAGGTAGCAAATATAATCTTGTAGCACTAGACTGTGTGTATGATAAATGCTGAATTTCTTGAATAATTAATTACTTAATAGCTAATAATTAATTAGATCATTCATTAATTGATTGATTGACTGATTGATTAATTTATTTATTCGAGTTAATTTTAATGGACTCATTTCCAGCACACTAAATGTCTGAAAATGAAGGCCGGTGGGACTTGACTGTGTGTCCAGAGCAATAATGTGGTGCCCCATTTTCACAAAGGCAGTGTCACTGAGAATGACACGTGAGGTCCAGTTTCACCTGCAAGATGGAAGTGATCCTTAAATTCTGAATATTTCTTTGAAGGACTGTTATTCACCTTAAAGCAGATGGAAAAGGAATGATCAAGTCAGCTTACAAATACAGGACAGCTGGGGGGTGTGAGTGGCTCAAACCATCATCCATGTTCACTGCTCATATCAGCACACTTCTGGACACACTTCTGGACACACTGCTGGACACACTGTTAGGCTGCTGTAACCTGGAGTGTGTGACAATTATACAGCATAGCCATGAGCAACTGAGTTGAAAAGATAGATATTATGCAAGGTCTTCAGCTTGTGTAAATTGGCAAAGCTCCATTGAACTTAGCTGAGGATCTGGCCCTGTGCGTCGTCATATTATTTGGAAATGCTAAATTGCGTAAATATTCATATTCTCTGCTGTCTGATTTTTATTTTAATCTAGCTGAACATATTATACCTTATAAATTACATATTAATACACCAATTAGTGATTTTTTTTAAGTATCTGATTAAATTTTCTCTTTAGCTGCTTAGCTTGTTTTGCTGCAAATCTAGTTTCTCCATGGCAATAGTAAAATAAGAGTTGTACAGAAGAGTCCTTGAAAATATAGTATAAATCTGAGACCTTTATATAGAATGATACTCTGTTCACTTTCTTTGATGCTAGTTCTTACATATAAATGCAAATGTACATCTCATTCATTGTTGTATGTAATGTGATTTAGCTCTAATTGACTGGAAGTTGTGGAAGTCTGATTTAGAACTGAATATGTAGATTACAGCTAATTACACAATGTGAGTCTTTTAAAACATGGGAATATATTTAAAATTCTCAGCTTTTTCCCCTAGCTCAGAATAAAAAGTACATAACTTTGAGCTAAAAAGTGCTGTGCCATGACCATTGCACAATGACATGAATATGCAGGGATACTGTTTCTCTGCTTGCTTTCTTTCTTTTTCTTTTTTTTTTTTTTTTACTATACCCCATAAAGCCAGCTCCAGATAGCAAAACTGAAGTATTAGCTGAAATCTCATATGAGCTGTATTGTGGCCATTTCTCTGAGAAGACAGAAACTTGCAAGGTAAAATTTCAGCTAAAGAAGCAAAAGTATGAATGTTTCCCCTTCTCTTTTATTATTGACTTTATGAATTAATCCTAGTTTACTAGTTTCAATTGGCGTCGACATATTTTTGAATACTATTAGCATAGCAATCAGGCCTGTTCTCAGGTTATTCAATGGTGTGTTGATTTCAGAAATAAATAGATATGCAGTGTGAAGGGTGAGCTGTCACTTTTTTTAGAGCTTTGCTGATCTAAACTAAAAGCCACTTCTAGTTGAAAACTGTAATAGAAGGAGGGTTAGAGAAACAGTGAAACCACTCAGTCCCTTTCAGGTTTCATGGGGCTATGATAGAAGATACAGAATGAGGAGGAAAATGGGTATATTATATGTCAAAGTAAGCAATAGCATTAACTTAGACTAGAATAACCATATCAAAATAGAATGTTTTCATTACTTTAACTATAACTCATTTTCTCCTGGATTATTCTTCCTTTATGGAAGTCACCGGAGGAAATCTTGGCTTCCTGTGATTTCCCACTGAACTCAGTTGTAATTCCAGCATTGAAACCAAGCCTCCACTTAGTTATCCAGTGGCACGTTAGGCCAGTTTTAGACTGAAGACCACTGAGAAGAGTACAAATATTCCCGTTTAGTTTAACAGACTTTTTATAGATTTCTAATGACAAAACTTTACAGTGTTTTTTACAGTCTATTAATGACACTTGTGTCTTTCAAGGGAATCTTATATTCCCTCTAAGGGGCATTGGCAGAGCATGACTACAACATCCCATATCCAGGACTGTGTGGCAAACAGCCAAGTTGCTTCCTCTGTTTTCCTAGCTGGACTTTTTTTTCAAACAAATGAGAAAGTTCAGTGAAACCATTAAAGAAAGTTAAGATTTCAGATTAAAATAGTTTATATTTTATCCTATTAAAACAGCTACCCTCTATCCAGTGCTGTGTTCCTTCTTTTTTTCCATTCCTGACCTGTAAGGGTTAACAATTGAGGCCTGTGTATAGCTCATTTCTATAGTAACAGCAAGACTGAGACTTTTTTATGGGCACCTAATAATTAGAAAGTGCTAGAAGGTATAACAATATAATGAATCAAAACTGATAGACTTGTGGGTTTCCATAGAAACATGTATAATTATGATAATCGGTCCCTGGCGTACCCTCAGAATCGTATACATTCAGTTAAATGCAATAAACATTAGGCACTATTTAGTGAGCTGTGATGCAGATTAACAGTGTGAGATACAGGGAGGCTATGAATAAAATTGCTGTACAGTTTATCTCAAACTAATTTCCCAGATTGCTTTAATAGATGTGCTATGTGGATGTGAAGAATTGAAAGTGTATTTTTGTTAGTGGTAAAGCTAACAAAGATAATATTTCATAAAGTGGCTGACTGTTAATTTTGATGCAGCTCAAAATGTACTGTGGCACGTTATTGCATGGGAGATCACTAAATCCACTGAGAAAATGACATGGTGGGGTTCAACTGAATTATTTATTTTTTGGATATGATATGGGGATATTTGGGTTTCCTGTGCTCCCCTTGGCTTGGCTGGCTTATTTCCTTCTTTGCTTGACTCACATTTTAAAAATATGTTTACTGGTTCTTCTGGTCTGATTCTAACTCTATCTTTTCCAAAGCAAACAAATTTCTAGTGACTTTATATACAGCTGCTCAACATTTGTATTCTTAGCTTCCTACGGAATGTTGTTGATTTTTTTTTTTTTTTGGTTATTTGATTTATGAGTAAAAAGGGAATTATAATTCTGGGTTAGCCATTTTAGGCCCATTTAGAACTGCTTGTAGCTGTGCATTGGTTATAAAAACACTTAGATGCCAGCACTCCAAGGAAAAGCTATTTATAGAGACCTACAGGTATATTATATTTGAGAGAGAGAACTGAGGGTGATGTTAGACCATGCACTGTGGGTTAGGAGACTCACCTGAGCATTCCTGTGTATGCCAGACAAACTGTGCAGAAGCATTTAACTGTATTTAAATGTTTCCTAATTCTCTTTGAAGGCTCAAGTTTTACTTGAAGGATGAATTTGGCTTGATGTAGTCCCTTTGTAGAAGACAAGAAATGAGTACTTTGTTTAAAAACATTTATTTCAGAATGCGAGAAAATGGTTTGTGATACAGCTGTTGAATATTAAGAACCCAGATACTCAATTATCAAACATCATTACTTTAGGATTGCTCTTGGTGCCCATATAAATGTGTATTTACCTTAAATGCACTTTGTTCCCTATGAAATTACAGGGAAAACTGTTTATCTCAAAAAATCCCTCTGCTTTCAAAATGAATCAGTTTGGCCTCCTGTGTTTGTGGTTTTTTCACTGTTAATCTTGCTTGTGACTCAGTTACAATAGTGGTTATATGTTATCTGTTGATTCAGTCCTGAAGACTTCGGTTCCCAGGAATCCCATGTGGTCACCAAGGATTCTGGGGCAGCTTACAAGCTATTAAGTTCAAAACTCTTGTTTTGAAAATGAGGCTGCTTCTGTTAGTCTTCAGGTTGTTGTCTTTGCTAAAGAGAAGAGCCTTTTTTCAAAATGGTTTCCACATCTGGTTTCCCCTTTGCTTTACAGCTTTGCTGGTACTAAAATGCCAGAAGCTGACAGGGGTTCAGAAAGCTATTAGACAAATTCATGGAAGAAAATCTATCAAAGGCTACTAAACATAGAGATAACACCTCTGGGTCAGGATGTCCCTGAGCTGTGGATTTCTGGTGGCTGAAAGCACATACCCAGGGAGCATCGCTGCGTGTCTTGCTCTCACATTCCTCCCTAGGCATTTGCTATTGGCCACTGTTAAACACAAGATACCTGGGTTAGATAAACCCTTCATCTAACCCAGAACAGCCATTGTTACATTCTCATGTAAAAAGACTTGACTGCTAACACTGATGCAATAAAACATTTTCAAAAGCTTTCTAGAAAATATGATACCCAAGATGCACTGTAAAATCATTTTTGTTTCTTCTTTTTTTCCTTTTTTATTTTTTTTTTTAGGAAGAGTAACATGATTTATTGCTGACATTCTGTCATTCTGAAGCTGGAAAATCAGCTTTTTCCTTCCTCCTGCTGCCTGTGTGGATGGCCACTGGCTGGGAGAAATGTTCTGGAAACTGAAACGTTGAAGTACCGGGGGATATTTCAGTTATCTCAGTCTATTTCCTTTGCTTTCTTCATGCCATGATGAGTGCTGCTACTCTTTTAATGTGTTCAGTAAAATAAGAGGTAAATTAAGGCCTTGCACATTTAGTTCAACCTGTTTTTCAGAGAGGTGGTGTAGAGTATCAAATATTTTATAAACTGGACAGAGCCTTAATGCTCCCTAACCTACCTGTGTCCAAGACCTCCCAAATTCAGAAAGGAGCACCAGTGCCTTGGCACAGCAGCCCAGGTGGGTAGGAACACTCTTCAAGCACTGTTCTTATTCTCCAGGACAGAGCCCCTTGATTCCCTGCCACTGGGGCCTTTGAGGATATACATTGCAGCCTCCAGCATTCCTCATGCATTGCCATTGTAATAAGGAGCTCAGGCAAGTTAATGCTGCTGGCTTGGGTAGGGGCTGGATACTTTTGACTCACCTGGAAGAATAACAGGCTCTGCCAGTGCTCCAAGAGTATCAGGTGTCAAATCCTGATCACATGTGCCACTGCAGATATGGAAGGGAAACGAAGCAGGCAGGAAGCAACAAAGTCCTACACGTTTAGCACAGCTGAGGGCAGCTGCTCCCATTGCCATCCTTTAACAAACCCATTTTTACAAAGCTGCATCTCTGTTTTCTTGTCTGTAGTTTTGTATCCGTCCCGTGAAATAGCCCATGCTAATGATGGCTGTTGACCTCTTACAGCCTGTGTGCTTCTCAGGGCCTGCCCAGAGACCTTGTGTGCTTCTAGAGACCTGTGCAGAAAGGGCTTTTTGTCTGTGGGGAGGGTTACAGCTGCTACTGAAGCCTAAATAATAAATAAGTCATCTTCATCATAATATTATCCCGTGCAGCTTGCTGATCTTGCAGAGCTGCAGCCGTGGTTGAACACACAATCAAAAGGAGTTTTTTTAGAATTTGGTCCATCAGAGCCTGCCAATGGGTGGAGGATCCTGTTTAATGATTAAGTCTGCTCTAGTAACTGGCCTCCAGCTGGCAGACACAGCAATAACCCCTTCAGTTGTGTTTCTGCTTGTTCTGTGATAACGTAAAACAAAGGTCTCCTCTAGGGGGAAGTTTTCTGTTGCTTTCTGAATTAAATTTATTTTAGACTCCTTGTACACATTGGTTCTTGACTTTCACCTCCTGCCTGTTGCTAGATTTCTTTGTGCTGGCAAGCATCATGTTCCCCTGTGATTTCTTTTGTCATGGCACAGTGAACTCTTTCTCACAGGCTCACTCAGACTGTTCATAGCCATATTTTCATCTTGCTTCTTTGTGAGTCAGAATTCCCCACAGCTCCACTTCTTGTTCTTCTTTCCCATCATGCTGACATTGATTACCTTTGCATGTGCATGCATTTCTAACCAGTATCTGTTTATCACATATGTATAGCTACTGACTAAAATTTTCATAATTTGATAAATACGAAAAATTGTTTTTTCTCTGCTAAGTAAAAAAATGTTCAACTCATTATTTAAACTAAGAGAATTTGAATCTCAGGCAAATCAGGATGTGAATACATTATATTTAATTTTTTTTTGTTAAATATATTTATCTGTTCATATTATTTTATTTATTATTTGTCCATGTTGACAAATAGTTTCAGACACCCACAAATCTTTGAGCTGCAAAAATTTTCCTATCTAGCAAATTATGCATTTTCTTTCTCCCAAAATAATAGAAAAAAGACTTTTTCAACAGTAAGTTATTTTCACATAGATTTCACATTAAAGATTTGTAGGAGATGTTCTGAAATTTATTTTTACTACATTTTGCTAAACTGGAGATAGTTCAGGAACTTTAGTTTCTACCAGATTCAGGTTTTCTGGAAGTGCTTGGGATTGTGATTGCATATGACTGACCACATTGTCTCACTGCTTGAAAAATAAATCTTTAATTAATACAATGACTGCCTAACCTTAAAAATCCTTTTCTTGTGTTGGGCAATCTTAAACTGTTTTCCCTTTTATTATAGCATAAGTTCCCTCTTTACACTAAGAAAGGCTATCATGCTGGCTGTGTAATTTTTGTATGTGGAAGAGATAAAAGACATATACCCTAAAAGAAAAATACCCTATTCTTCCTGATTTAACTAAAACATTCAGGAAAAATGGGTTTAGGAATGATGTGTCCTACTTCAAGAAAGGGTCTTGCCTTCATCCCGTAGCATATGAAATGGCCCATGCTTAGGCATTTGTGTGCACTTCTTCCTTCTTTATTTTCTTGTTTATCCCATCCATCTTCAAAAGGGAGAGCTCATAAATAATCTGATTCTAGCCCAGGAATTTAAAAAGCTTTCTTGCTTTTATGTTTAACTCTCCGAGCTCAGGTGGGGAAGACCTGTACAAACCTGAAGCTTTGGGAGGCAGGTTGTGGGTGGACATTCTTGTGAATCCCACGAAACAAGGTGGCAATGAACAAACCCTTTTCTAAATCGCCTGCTTGAAAATCTCAAGAGATACCCATAGATTGGGAGACAGGTTTTTGTCTGATCAGAGGGCAGGTCATTATGGATTCAAAATATTTTGAATAATAACCTGTAATGGGTGACATGCAGGAAATATTACAGAAGGAAGTGTGGGATGCACAAGAATAGTGTCAGTGGGCTTTTGGCAAGAACTGTAAGAATATGCAAACTGATTATTGAGGAAAGCAAATGGCCTTACAGAGAGTCATGAGACTCTGAATATGTGAAACTGGAATGCCTAACACAGGCACACATCCAGCTCTCAAAATAAGTGAAATTGCCCTGTTATGTCCCCATTAAACACAGGAATTGAATATTGTTGTATGAGTGTACAAACTCCTGGATACATGGACACATGCAGAAGCTATCCGTCTTCTGTCCAGTCCCACTATTTGTAACTTTTGTATTACTAAGACAAAATAGCATAGTAAAAGAGACTGTCTTGCCTGTCTGACACTTTAAAAAATATTTGGAGAATTTTTAAGAAAACAAATCCATCAAATGTTTTTAAACATATAATTTACTTTCTCTTTCAGTCTCACAAATTATTTTCACCACATTGCAAAAATTTCTTGTACCACAACAAAGAAGAGACATTTTCATTCATGAAAGCCTCAAATTTATTAATTTTAAATTATATTGTTTAAATACGAGTCATTTTAATGATAGTTTTTAAAAATAGACATGAACCTTTCATAGTTTACTCCAGAAGTTATACTTACTGTATTCTAGGAAATACGTACAGGAAGAAATGTGAATAAAATTGCCAAGTCAAATTTAGGTTTTGTGTTAAATAAAACCATATAGTTGAACTGTAATTATTATAATAGTATAGTAAATATAGAGATAATAACTTTTAGCTATTATTCAATATGATTACTGTAGTCTTACTATTTTTAGGACTGATTTACTATAGTTTTAATAAACTAAGAATAATTACAATGGTTTCACTATAATAACTATAGTTCAGTTGCAATTTTATGCTGAGATCTGGAGTTTTATTACTCAGTAATATTTCTTGAGAGGAAAATATAAAGAGAACAACCATTAAAAATAAAACTTAAAATGTGGTTTAAAATAATTTTTACTATTTATTGTAGAGTTATATAGAGCAAGAAAAATAATAGAAAATAATTTTATTTCCAATAAAAATGAAATAAATCTCTTGCTTTCTTTTTCTTTTGAAAATGGATGAATAAAGATCTCTTCCCTGCTTAAAAGTTAATTGAGTTCACCTTAACATCCTCTTACAGATACTAAATTCTCAACATTTTATAAAGAAAATATGTAGTACATAATTTATTCTTCTTATTTTTCCATAAACAGAGATCACTAGCTCAAATGAAAGCTTCTTAGGAAAGTAGGTTGTCTTCCTACTCATTTGCAAAATGCTGTGTATATTTGTAGCTCCCTCTAAGTAACTTACCATCCAAAGGTATGTTCACCCTCCCCCTGGGCCTTTGCCTTGTAGTGCCCTTCCAAGGGTGGTACTAAATAATGCCACATGGAGTTTTCCTCGTGTCATTCCATAAACACAGCGACATAAATGGATAGCACTGCTATTGTTACAGAGCTTGCTCCTTTGTCCTCACGTTAGCCTGCCACTCAGCTGGTGCTACAGACAGGCATTTTCCCAGTAACAGTGAGAAGGGCCCATCGTATCTTTGAATGTTTACCTTTAGATCAGAGGTTACACAGGATCAGATCTAGACGAAGAACCCCTCTGCACCTTGAACACACACTGTCAGAATTCCAAATGTGGGTCCCTGTTTGCTAGACCTGTGTTCCAAAATGCACATTTACCCAGGGATCAGCAACACAGGTAGGGAGTTTACACTAGGCTCAATATAGAATTAAGATGGGCTAGTTGAAAACTAGCCTGCTCTAGTGCTAAGTTGCTGCATAGCATTATTCCTCTGAATTTCCTCCACTTCCCTGGCTTTATCTCTAAAGACAGCCCAGCTCTCAACCTCACAAGTAGCTATTTGTCCCTTTATAAATTATTAAAGGAAAACTCTGGTACTGAAATAAATAATCTCATAATAAAGGGCTAGAATTTTATATTAAGAGTTTATATGAATTCAATATTCCAATCCTAGCTATGCATAAGAAAGAGACAATTGAAATTTAAACGAGTGTTACAAAAAGCTATCAGGACATCTACCTAGAGCTTGGCATCACTTATCATGCTCACTGTTGCAATTTTCACCTTTCTGCTGTGTAATCACTGACACTTTCCTCCCAATCACATGTCAACAATTCATTAACATGATCATTAGCAAAAAGACAGAGAGGAGAGGCCTGCAACCACTGGTTATTTTATGACCACAGGATGTTACCAAGCACTAGGCAATAATTACAAGCATCAACAATGGCCACATTCTTGTATTTCTGTATTAGAATGCACACAGCTAAAACTATGGAAGCAATTTCAGCTGCAGAATATTTTGCTCAGTGTAGTGGTTGGCAACCTGTCCATTCAGTGCAAACACCCCCAAAACTGACACCCCTTCCATGTGAGTGGGTGTGTGGGCAAGTGCGCATTTGTGTGTCACCCACTCACTGTGGTTTCTTCTAACACAAAGTAAAATATGGAAAAATGCTAAGGCTCTTGTCTTTTTGAGAACCTCACCAGACTTCAATAAAGTCTTTATGTTTTTGGCAGGGAAGGTGTGCTTCTGTAGTGGTTACCCCATGTCCAGGGGACACATCGTACAGATACTTTCATGTATAAATGCATTCACCCTAGAAAGGAGTTTTCCTAGAAATGAGTGCTTACCTTAGGAACAGAACTGACCCCAGCATACAATTTTTGTTTTCCTGAGCAGTGGGTGATAGCATTACACAGCTGGGCAACGGTCCTTTTATGTAACAAATGGAGTTTCACCTAGGTTAAGTGAGTTGTCTTGGCTACCTCAATAGCTAAAAGAAAAAGCAGCTATCTCCAAAGTATGATTCATCTTACTGCTCTTGGAAGCAAATCTTAGGATGCACTAATGTGAAGTGGAATTGATCCAGGCCAAGGAGGGTAAGATAAAGGAAATCAAATCAGCACCAAATAAATTAAAGAAATTAAACCAATTACAAATACTAAGGTAATAATGAAGCTTTAAATGATTCATTTCTTTTCCCCAGATATTTTGCATCTGCATGTATAGTTCATACAAAGACACTGTTGAACCTATCATCTATCTGTAGATCTTGGCTGGAGTGCTCTGAGACCTTCTGAAAGAGAATTAAAACAGTTAAATACTTCTTTGAATTCTTGACCTGGACACATATACTATATACTCCTGTATTTAACATTTAATTCAGCATACAGTACAACACAATCTGAAGTATCTTCACTGTTCTTGTAACTCAACTAAGAGACATCAACTAATGTTAAACCTTAAATCATGTCTTTGTGTTTCAAATCATGTCAACAGTGTTTCAGAGAAGGAGAAAATAATGACATTTACCAAGAAAATTCTTCAAAGCTGCCTTTCCATATCACTTCAGCCAAAGAACAGCTGCAAGGTCCAGGAATCCGTCTGAAAACCAGAATGGTCATACACAGAACAAAAGAGAAATTTAAATGAAAGGGGAGAGGAAGAGATGAATAAAGGCAAAGAAAAATGCTGGAGTAGGCAGGAGATTATAGGGATTTTTTAATTGTCCCTTTTACCTTCTCTGCTCAACCAGATCAGACTGATAGAGAAGATTTAACATTAGAATTATGAAATTCAAGTATTAACTCTATTTGAAAGTTTGAAATTAATATCTTCTTGAGGTTTACATATCTCTGTTTAATAAAGAACAAAGTTTGAGCATACAATATCTGTCTGGAAAAGGAGAACCTGAATTGGTCTTTTGGGAAATGACATCATTCACTTCACTGATTGTTATGCCAATTCTGTTTCAAAGTACTAAATCCCTGAGTACTCAGAGACCAGCATAAAACTATTAAATTGAAATAACTCTTACTTCAGAACCTTTTAAGTTCAGCTAGTTTATTTATTCTGGATTTAACACAGAGGTATTTGTTCACACTAAGTTTATGGAAATATTGTGTTCTTGCTAAATAGAAAGCAATGGTTATTTAAATTTTTCTCAACCTTCTACAGTTGCACAAATAGACTTTAGTAATTTAATTTCTCTTTTCTAAAGAGACAGCCTATTTTGGAATGTGAGCTGGATTTCATTTTGATTATCTATTTCTACAGCCATACAAGTGCATGATCAAGCTGAAATCCTACTTGCCAACATATTTAGTTCAAATTGTGAAGTTAGTTTAAATGTGGCCATTCTACATAAGATAATGCATGCAATTGCAAAGTCAAGTTTGGCTCATAGGTTCATTTTTATTCATGACCACATGCAGGAAAGAAAAAAACAAAACAACACATGGTTCAAGAAGAATTTGTAGCACCAACAAAATGCTTTCACCTTACATATATTCTGTATAAATCAGATTTTAATACAATTTAAATTCTTAATATATTTTTCAAGGTATGCCTGCACCTTTCCTGATGAAATCAAACAAAAGAGTTATTTCTTTCTTTGTAGCTGAATAACTTTTATTCACTAATAAATGCACCTCCTGATAATTGAATTTTCTTGCTAAATTTGTGTTAGCATTCCAACATTAATAACAAAGAGGTGGTATAAGGAAAAGAGAAAGGCATAAGAGTGAAAACTAAAGGGAGAAAGTGCCAGGAAAAGAATTTGGAAATATTTGTCAGAGTAAAAGCATCTTTTTTATTGATTCCTACTGCATCCAGGGACACAGAACTGGAAAAATGTTCACTGTTCAAAAAAAAAAGATTCAAAAAAGGAAATATCTACATTCATAAACAGTTTCTTCTTCGACTATGAGGAAGTTATAAATTCTTGAATGTGAGCTAACTGATTATATCAGAAAGAATAAAACCAAAGATGAAAGCTGTGAGATCGTAACTCTGACATGTAAGGATGGAAGAAATAATTAGGATGCCCTTAGGAATAAAAATAGTCAGAAGAAATTAAAGCAGGATCTGAAGCAGAATTCAGAGAAAAGGAAATAAATCCAGGGCTGTTACAGATCCTTACTACATTATTTGGAGGCAACCATTAAGTTTCACTGGAGATCTATGTGAGGGAAATGTGTTATTTTTCAAACAAATTTAAGTAATTCTTAATTAACACACTAAGCACACCCCACCCCCCCAAAAAAACCCCCAAGCCCTCCACCCAAAACATCCAGTAAGGCAGTAAGTAACACAGAAGACAGAACCTAAAAATCTGATATAAAATAAATTTGTATGAAATAGTTATACAGCAGAGAAAAATTATGAGGGAAAGCTTGTAAAAAAGAGGTCTTAATTAGTTTTGGTTTTAAATAAGGAAGGTAATTTTTAAAGAAGGAAGGTGTACTCCACATAAAGTCTAGAATATTTTATATTAAGTAGTAACACAGACAGAGAGATGGTATGGCCTGTGAATGATGGGATCATACACTGCACTGGCTTGAGCAAACACAGTGATGCATTCGTAGGAGAAAGCTCAGAGCCAAGACCTAGCTCCAGAGGGAACACAGAGGCATGGTCCTAGAAAAGTTGCCTCCCAGAACTGTGAGATGATGATTGTAGAACATGAGGATAAGGGGCTTCTATAGAGGTGAATGCTTTATCACAACAGAGGTGTAGGTGTTATGAGCAGAGTTTCAGAAACAAAAAACTTTTCTCAGAAGCACATTGGAATAAGCTTTTTCTGGGTAGCTGAAACAAATCAGCAAAGAAACAAAAAAAGGATAAGAGAGAACCCACAAAGATGTTACAATAGAGATAAATATGATTTCATTTATTGATGGGAGATTAACTGACAGTAAAATGTAACTGTATCACATTTGTAGGTCTTTTCTTTTTTGTTTGCAGTGGGTCTTAGCAAGAAACAGGGTTTTGAATATTCTCTGTGGGTAGAGCTTTGATGTGAGATACTTTCATGCTATGAAAAAGCTTGTAGAGGTTAATAAAACTTTGAGTGCTAAAAGAAAATAAATATATAATAAAAGAGATTAACTTTACTGGAGTACTTACCTTGGTCCAAGAGACGACATTTTATTTTAGAACTGCTCACATTTGTGAAAATATGTTGCCAAAGTGTCCTTTCTGCCTTCAGCAATATGGAGCTTAGTACAGTTTCAAAGAAATACTTTTTTGATTCCTAGCAGAAATAAGTGGTCACTCAGACAAAAAATCCAAAGTTCAGCATGTGTTGATATGGAGGTTCCATATTCCAAACTGATGTATCATCACCTTGTGTGATGACGACAAAACCAAAAGTATTGCTTAGTAAAGACAGAAGAATAGTAAAGCAACTTTTCACACTAAGTATCAGCGTCAGCTTTATGGTGATGCCTTTTCCTGGTCTTAAAATCAGGAGTCATACATGGTTAGAAGGGGAAAAGGGATTTTACCTTGGTATTTATTTTAAGGATCCTTAGGTGCACACGTCCAGGTCATATGCATCAAGATGCACCCTGCTGAGTATGCCCCAAAAGATCTGGTGTAACATTATAGGTTTTACTAATTAGCAGATCTATCAAAGATTCCCCAATGAGAGGCTCAAGTGAGCCCCCCTCCCCAAGGAGCCTTCTTGGGATGGTTCTATCTTAGTTTACAGAATGTGTTCTGGAGAGGACCTTGGGGTCTGGGGCACACTGATCCCTAGCTACGAAGCTTCTAAAATGTTTAGTCTCTTAGCTTGACAAACAAGTCCAAGAATGTAGGCAAAAAGCACTAGGAATACAGAAGTTGTAAAAAAGGTACAACAGGGATATAAAAGAAAAGGCAAAAAATCTTCATGGAATCATTGGCTTATACCATAAAGTGGGGTTTTTTTTATTTTTTGTATTTGGGGTCAGCTTTTAAACAAGGATATAAGCTCACAAATTTATTTTCACCATTGCCTGAAGTTTCATCTTTAAGCTGAAGCAACTCATACAGATCATCAGCCTGTACCATCCAAGTAGATGGTGTGCTTACACGGTAACAAGAGCTTCTTTTCATATGTGAGCAAATCAGTACATTTACCACATGTTGTCATCATACAAGGAAGCTGCTGTAGAACTTGAATAAAAAACATAGTTATCTTTCACGATGTGTTTCCATCTCCCAGTTGTGAAGTTCTGCAATTTGCTAGCTCACTTTGCACATAGCAGTTTAAATCTGCAGTTTAAGCCCCCTGCCACAATCCAACAGAGGTGAGCTCTGTGTTTAAAAGTGTCAAGGCATCTCTCCTCCTTTTCCCTGCGAAGCTGGAGCCACAGTTTACTGTGCAGTAAGTATTCCCTGCAGGATCCTTTCATGTGAAAAGAAAACCAGATTCTGCCTTTGTGGCTCAAGAAAGATAAAGCTCCAGCTAATTTAGTAGTTCACATGCATTACTTTGTCCAATGCTTCCAACCTATAATTAACTCAGAAAATTCAAAAAATTCAAAACACAACAAGCCCAATCAAACACAAGCTATTTACAGCAACACCACAAGGAAATTCTGCTGAAGTTGGATTGCATGAACTGACATTGATACTGACATTCCAATAGAAGTGGCTTTCACTTGTGAATTCTCTTCATAAGAAGATAAGGAGATACCGGGAAAATGACACAATCTATTGTAGATGTTGTGTGTAACCTCTTTTTTTTTTTTGACCTCTTTATTTTCAGAGAAATAGAGATTTTTTTACTAATTATATCCTCTTTTCAGTACACTATTATAGATTTTAAAGACTACTATGGAAGGTAGGTTTTTTGGGTGTTTTGGGGGGAATGGGGTGGAGGCATTTTGCATGCCCTGAGGACTTAGGATGAAATATTGAATGCTAGTTTGTTTGTTTGGCTCAGGTAAGTAGTAACTGAAATTTCTCACCAGCAAAGGCTCCTCAGTAACTCACTGAAAGTACACTCGTACTTTCATTACACATTTTAACACAGACAAATTCTTTCCCTTTGTAACTGACACTAATGAGAAGACATCTCACATGGGAGAGGGCCAAGCCTGAATGTGTGCAGAAGCAGAGCTGCTCTCCTGTCATTCCCATTGCCTAACTTCTTGCTTAGCTCAAATTAACTCTTACTGGAACTAGGCACGTGGGGGTGCCTGTCCTGCTGTCTCTTCACCATATGGAATTGTATGAACAATTCTAACTGTGAGTTAACCAAGAGTAGGCACTGGACAAATTTAAAGGTAAGTGAGCAGGTAGTTTTCATGTAAAACAAACTAATTAAGCATATTAATAAAAATAATTAAGAATAATTAATAATATGAGTAAAAGTGTGATTAATTAAGTATTTTAAGAATAATAGGTTGGAGAGATGGGCAGAGAAGAACCTTCTGAAATTCAACAAAAACAAATGCAGGGTCCTGTACCTGGGGAGGAACAACTGCATGCACCAGCACAGGCTGGGGACCAACCTGCTGGAGAGCAGCTCTGCAGAGAAGGCCCTGGGGGTCCTGGTGGGCAACATCTGTCCATGAGCCAGCAGTGCCCTGGTGGCCAAGAGGATCAATGGTATCCTGAGGTGCATTGGGAAGAGCATTGCCAGTGGGTAGAGGATGATCTTGTCCCTCTACTCAGCCCTGATGAGTCCACATCTGTGTCCAGTTCTGGCTCCACAGTAGAGACCTGGAGCTCCTGAAGCAGGTCTAGCAGGGGGCTGCAAAGTTGATCAAGGGTCTGGAGCATCTCTCTTACGAGGAAAGGCTGAGGGGGCTGGGCCTGTTCAGCCTCAAGAAGAGACAACTGAGAGGGGACCTCATTAATGTGTATAAATATCTCAAAGAAGGGCACCAAGAGGATGGATCCAGGCTCTTCTTGGGGGGGCCAAGCAATAGGACAAGAGGCAATGGACAGAAACCAATGCATGGGAAGTTATACCTAAACATGAGGAAGAATTTCTTTACTGTGTGGGTGACTGTGCATTGGAACAGATTGCCCAGAGAGGTTGTGGAGTCTCCCTCACTGGAGATATTCAGGAACGACTTGGATGCAATTCTGTGATTCTGTGAGTATAGAACAAAAATAAAAGCAGAATGTCATGAAAAGACAGAGGAGCAGTCTTTTTGATATTGAACAGGACATTTTTGACACCTGCTATTTTAATAGTAGCAAGGAAGACTTACTGCAAATAAAATACTTCTCAGGAACCCACTTCTAAATCAAATCTCTATACTCTGTGGAAACTAAAGCACTATTATTTTTCTTTATGAAACTGAATAAACAATGAGAGACGGAATGCAGAGAAGAAAATTGGTGATGACTTTAACAAAACCTACTTAATAAATTCATTTAATCTGAATAGAAGTATTTGAATTAATGGTTTGGGATATGCACTGAAAGATGAGTCCTTGCAGGATTGATTTTCTATGTCAAAAAAACCAAAAAACCAAAGGGTTCATGCTAAGAAGATCAGTCTTATTATAGAAGGTGTTTGATTAGTTTACATTAGTTGTGTAGCACTTTTAAGTCTTACAGATTTTTGATATATGAGGATTGTGCCTAAAGGAGGAAAGTCTAACAAAGTAAAAAATGCTTGAGTGAAGGAGGAGGTAAGTGGTAATGAGTACAGCAAAAGTCGGAGCACAAGAATAATTGTCATTATTGTAGACCAGAATTAGAAATGCTTTAAAGCATGAATTGGAAACCAGTTCTGTTATCTGACTAGAATTTTGTGTGATTCCACTAAAACCCAATCCTGCTAAGAACAACATTAAAAATTTGTTTTTAAAAAAGAGAAGAAGATAAAAGGTGTAACCAAAACAGGAGAAATATTTTAAAGTATTAAGAAACCGATTCTGTGTAGTACAAATTAGTTGGCATTCTCATTCATTAATTCAGAATGTGTTGGAAAACACAGAGTTCAAAAAGAAACAAAATGGAAATATGTAAGAGATTTCAGTGCAATTGCTAACTGGCCAGAAAGCCAAGAATTACTTGAGAAAAGTTTAACTGCTGGACCCAAAGGGTAGCAGCCTTGCCTGTTTACAAAGCCCTTTGAAGGTCTTCTATTGTCTTTGATAGTTTTGAATGAGATCGGGGTCAAGACACGTTCTAAGCTCTATTTTTTTTAGTCTGGAATCAAGAACTTGAAGCATTTGGCTTTGAGAAGTACATCAAGTTTTGAGTTGTTCTTTACTGAAAAAAAAAATGTTAAGCAAAAGGTTTTCTTCTGAACTTTCCTAAGATTTAAGATCTTTCTCCTGTTGTTTGAAACTGGGTTTAAACATAGTATTAATCTCTTACACGAAGTCAAATAGGATTTTTTTATGGCAGTAATTTTTATTAAGTATTCATGAGGGGGAAGACCTCTGTGAAAAAACATTGTACTCATCCTATAAATAAGGCCAGGAACAACAATTTTCAAAACCAGCAATCAGAACTAGAGATCTGAGGTCCACCGTAAGGCACCAGCACTGCAAATTATGTTTTCAGTAGCAGGCAGACCCATAAAAATTGATGAGTTATTCCTAGCCAGACACTCAAAGTCGGATGGATGGACACATCTGCAGATCTGATGCTCTGTGTAACTTTTAATCTGACTCTCTTTGCTAAGTTTCCAAAGCAGTGAACATTGAGCAGAACCTTCTGAGCCTGATAAGAACACAATGCACTTTGTGCATAAAGTCACTTGTTTAGAAATTTGCAGCAGGATTCAAATTGTATGCCTTTGGCTAAAAAGCCTGTCTCTTGCTCTGCATATGCTCACTGTCTGGTTCATCTCTGCCCAGTTTCTGCTGCTGCCTTTAGGTGCTAAAATATTATTATAGTTATTTCTTGCTTTCCATGCCTTTGTTTTCTGCTCCTGCCTTCTTCTCTTGCTATATAGCTCCCTATGTCTCCTTTGTTTTTAAAATCAAGTAGCCACTTAAGTTCAGCAGCACTTCATCCTTCAGTGATTTTTTTTTAAAGAAAAATAATTCCTGAAGGGAATTTTCTTACTAAGGCTTTTGTTTTCAACCTTCTTGGTACCTAACGGTGTGATTAAGAATTCCTAATTTTGTTCTTTCTCAGTGCAATTAGTTTATACTCTTTTATCTGGTAATTTTATTTTCTGTCATTTGCAGTCCAATTTTGCACTCCAGTGTTTGTGGGATGCCCAGACTTCAGATTCTTTGCCCTCTTTTCTGGAAGACTGTGCCTGATATGATGCCATACTCAGCATCTGGACCACTGTCTTACACAGTTGGAATTTTAGCTTTGATTTGTTACATGTTTATCTGGGAATGCATCTCTACATCTTAGCTGAACTCATCGTTGTGCCTGAACACTGAATTCAGGGCTAAAAAATATTTTTCTTGTGTTCAGGATTCCTCAGTTTCTTACCAATTAGAAGATAACTCTTTCCTTTTTCTGTTTGTTTAAAATGTACCATTTTGCTCTTACCATCAACAAATTGTATTTGCCATCTATTAGTCCTGGCACTTGAAAGTTCTCAGTCTTCCTGTACTGGACTGCAGTACTTCTCATTATTTGTTCATTTTCTCAAATCAATGTGATCTTCAAATATCAAAGGCAGAAAACATTGTAAGTGCTCGCTAGCTTTTGTTTGTGTTTTTAAACAGAAACAGGAAGAGTTGCCAGCATAGCTGTGTAAAGATATAATGAAAGAGTAATCAAAGTACAGCTAATGGCCTCCTTCTGGCCGCATATGCACCCATGCTGCACAAAATACATGCTTCAGGGCACAGTGGGGTGCAGTCTCAATATCAGACTCAATGCCCAGAAGCAGTAAGTGGATTCTACATGATTCAGAAGCATATTTTACCAGCCTGTAGAGTTCCTGTGATAATACAGGTCCAGATAACATCAAAGTGACTTATGGGTTTCATGTAACAAACCCATGACATTCCCGGGGGACAGTGCACACAAAGCCAGATTCTCATTTGATGCCCCTTAGCAGAGCTCCCATGAAGTAATGTGTATTTTGGGGAATACAAAACACTAGCATTCTCATCTCTACTAACAGACCTGGCTTTCATTATCAAATATCAAATTCTGCAGGGTGTATATGATTTTTTGCAAGCTTGTATAGTCTGTCTGAATGAGAGGTGTTGCATGACCAGTAAAGCAAACTACACAATTGTGAGCCTCTAAATATGTAACATCCCCAGTGCTGAACTCCTTCATTTTTATATAACACAGAGATAACTATGTTAGCCTGGTGTATAATAACACCTGCAGAAAGTCTGTAACAGTCAGTCAAAGCCATTTTGTGCAATATGTTCTCAATTCCACACAGCACTGCATAACTAAATACAAATATAATTTCTCAGTCAGCAGCATATATTGTAGACTCCTTAGGCATCATTGATACCTTAAAAATGCACTATAAAGGTTATTTGACCCACTCAAAAGAATACAACACAACATAATTACACTCTCAGGAATAATAATGTATCTTGGTAATGTCAGAGGAACTGCTGAAAAGTAAGAAAAACCACAGAAAACTTCAAAATGGTAAAAAAGACTTTGCAGACCTTCTTACCACATTCAAGTTAACATGCTTATTAATGCTTCAGGTAGATTCCCAAGAAGAAAACAGAGATAATTTCATTTTCCTTGTTTTTTCTTCTTTCTTTTTTTTTGTGTGTGAAAATAGATGAGGAGGTATATATTTTGTATTTCTGTAACTTAGCTGTGATTTTCTGATTATGTTCCATTCCGTTTATCTGTTAGGTCACGGATAAACCATTATAAGAGCAAAGCATGGAGTTGGTCAGGATATACAGCTACAGAGAGGCGTCTCCTTTATGTAACTTTATCTCATACTCTATAAATTTAGCCTTTTGTGGATCAAATCCAGAGTACACAGACTTAAACATCTTCCACTGTTTTCAAAAGTCTTTGACTCAAACCTTGAATCAGACACTGCATTTGTTTTGATAGAGAGTGACTGACATTTTACAGAGGGTTTCAAAATTTAGAAATCTGATTTCTTTTAACTAGGATAAAATCTGTAGATACCTAATTCTCTCAATGAAAAATGAAAATAATGATATTTTCAGGTTGTTTCTAGTCTTGTTTCAGCTTTTGAAAACTTCCTATCATGACAGACATCATATAGTACAGAATGAGAACCTTCAAACTGCAAAGTTGTTTCAGCATAAAAGCATGCATTTTAGCTTAAACATAAGTTCTTTTTCTTTAGAGTGTTGTTCCAATGGTCAGCCCTGAAGAGTGATAATAATTGTTAGCAGTGGGTGATTTTAGAAGAGATGACGCTCTCATAGCACTCAAACTCTGGAATGCTATGATTCAAGAAGGTAAATTTCATTGCTTTTTTCCTATTGTCATCCAATATATGTACCTTAAAATACACAATTAAAAAAAAAAAGCATCTGCATTATTAGAAACAAATATATTATTTTTAAAATAGATCTTCTTTGATATTAAAAAGTAAAACTTTTTCCATTACCAGGACTAGGTGAGTTTCTGGAGCAGTGCCTAGAAGAAGCACAGCTGAGAAAAGCTTTCCCCATGCATTTCTGTCTTGCCTTAAGGTCAACAGCCATCTGGTCTGACTCACACTGCCTCCCTCTCTTTCACATTTGAGACTGAGCCATTTGGCCACTTGTGCTCCTGAATAAAGCTGAGAGCTGAATTATAGAAAATTTGGATGATGTTCCTAATAACCATTTTAGTATTCTAATTACTAAACAAATATGCTCCTGCTATGTTTAATGTCATAAAGTTAATGCCACAAGTTCATTAAATGATCATGACAAATGAAGAATTACTTCACTTTCAGAATGAGACAGCTCTGCAAAATGCTAAGCCCAGGTTTTGAATACAAGTAACACATATAAGACCTAGTGATATATGCATGTTCTTGAAGGCTGTGTGTCTTCTCCCATTTTTAGCATAGAGATAAATACATGTATATATCATATGTATTTTGACAGTTTCTTCCCATGAACACGCAAAATGTGTGCTACATGTTCTACACTACCCATATTCTATGGTACCTGGAGGAAACTTGTACTCATGCTAATCTTTTCACTTTGTTGACAGAATAAAATTTGAGACCTCTGAAGTATTCTTCTGGGAAGAAAAGACATGTGGCATTCATAGTATCACAATGATGAAGCAAAGTATGCATTGTATACCCTATCATGTGTATAAATGGACTTTTCTGAAGATGGTTTCCAATTTATGAAATGCAGCCTTGTGCAGTGATGTGCAATGCTCTCCATAGGAAAGAAATACTTGCTGTGGAGAACATTGTACATCACTGTGTAGAGTTGTCTCCAAGGACTGTTTTCTTCATCTCATGTCTATTCTCTGACTTCTCTATGTGGCTTTCATCAAGGTATTTTTCCAGAAAATTGCTTCTGAGGGATGAAAGTGAAAAATGTTTCTCAGGTCTGCTTTGGCCCCATATATGGAGGATGTATTATGGTTTGTTTACCCACTTAGGTTTCTTTATTTCTTGCTGATAATTTTTGCTGGCTTGCTGCTTTGTCTTCCTGTTGCCTTGCTACTTTCTAAGTTATGTATGGTTGGTGGCTAAGAAAGAAGACAGGATGAAGAATGAGTAACAGCCTCAGACTTAGGAAAGCAGTGCCCAGGTCCTCTCAACAACTTCTGCATGGCTTCAACCAACCAACGTAACCTTTACTTCAGGCAGCTGAAAGAACATGTCTTGCTGCACAGCATTGACTGAAGGAGACAGTTGGAGTTTGCAAGCAGTACAGTGGAAGCAGGTGATTGAACCTGATGAGTCACCTGGATGTGTTAAAGGTCCAGGTGAATCCACCCAGCTGGATCAATGCACAGATGCAGCTAAACTGCTTCACACCCCCAATGTAACCCGAACAGCTAAAACCACTGTCCTCTGGGGGAAGCTGTGTCTCAGGTTAGCAAACTGACAAATCAGGTCCTTCTTCAGGTGAAGAAAATTTGTGAAATACTTAGGCATTATGGTAACAGAGCTGTTGTAAATACTTAAAATGGTTTCGTGAAATGTGATTAATTTCATTTTGACAGAGAGACACAAGTGAGCTAGAGACAAGCACTGAATTTTCACACACCTTGAGGATGCTTGTATGTGAAAAGTTGAAGTCAAGTTCACAGCTAATTTAAATTCCTTGGGTTTTGAGAGTTCTTGATATCAGATTAACCATTGCTGGATGATGAGCAGAACTGTGAGACTGGATATTAGGCTACATATATTTTTGCACATATAAACACACAGGAAATGCATCAGTTCAGGTGTATATTCTTTTGTCATTGGTACTCCTTGAGGGCATTACTCTAGATCTAGAACAGTTGTGCTGTTCTAAATCTAGTGAAAAAGTATGGAAAACAAACTGTTTTGTTTCTTTAGTGAACAGAAAATCAACCAGGATTTTTCTAATTACTGGACACCATGAAGTCAAGAGGAATCAATCGCACAAAAACTGTGTCTGTTTGTATGATTCAGCATTCAGCAGATGAAAATGTAACAACCACTGTTCAAGGGTAAGCAAATTTAGATTCCCAACTAAACGTTCTAAGTGAACACCTTCTTCTCTTTCTTGAGTGCTTAGAAAGCCTAACAGTTTTTTTAAAAAAACCTGTCACTTGTAAACAGTAAATCCTCAACTTAAAAAAGTTTTACTGGTTCTGACAGCTTCTGAGATTTATAGGCAGTAGATGAAAATCACCCCTTTTCAGAATCATTGTTATTTTCATGGCAAATTATTTTCATGAAGCTAGATGAAAGAAAATTGAAAATCTGCAGCATATTCTGTAGTTTTGTGAGATATCCAAAATGTTGCATTTTGTATTTTCATGACTTTTTTCTTTGTGCCAGTAGGGACAATTTCTCTCACATGCTTAATCTCAATCTTCTAAACAGAAGGAAGATAATTTATCTAAAAGGCTAAAAAGTCTTTGATTAATAACCATGGGAATTGCAGGTATTAAAATCACCCCCAAGTGACCCCATATTGTTCCATGAATCCATTACAAACTTATTCTGAATTACAAAGAAAAATTAATTAAAAAGTATAAGAAATACAGAGCTCAAATAAAGTATGCTCCCCTGAGTTCACATGAAGATCTATATGCATGCAAAATGTCATAAAATCAGATTTAATTTACAGTATAATTTTATTCTTCAACAACAAGAGGAATACAAGAACAGCAAATTTTGTATTTTTTTATTACTATTGAATTCTTCATAACAAGCCTACCCATTACAATGATTCTTGCATTAATGTCAGAGAAAGAGGGATTAGAGAGAAGAGACAAATATACTTTAGGTAGTTGAAATTGTAGCAGTGGGTGAATCCCATTTGGTTTGGTTGAATAGAATAGAAATCTGTAATGTTCTGGTCCTGACTTCAGTGGATGAGCAGAACTTTAAATGAGTTGTAAGGAGCTTTACAAAGAATTTTTGCAAGTTTTACTTATGTATGCTTTGTCCTAATTTTATAAATATTTTGCTTATACTTGTTTTTCCCAGCCTGTTCACTTTTCTAAGTAGGTCATGACCATTTTCCAATGTTTTTAGATGTTTGGGGAATAAGCTGGGTGCCACAAATGGGCTTGTGTTCCTCATCTCCTGTGCCTCACGCTTCAACATTAGCGAGGTGTGGTCCTCAGCCCTGTTAATGTACAGGAGCATGCAATCAAATGAACCTAGAACCATGCAATAAATCAACCTAGAATGCTTGCTATGGGCTTCACAGGGTTTGCTTAGGATCTTATAAAAAATTGCAGACTAAGTGTGATGTCTGTTTTGTAAGCCTCTTTGCAAATCCTGCACAGACACCCATCAGTTAAATCACTTCATTTTGTGAGTTGCTGTGATGGTCTTACTAGGGAAAGAGCTTGTTTAAATCCAGACTGCTGGGGCATTTCCAGGTGTGAGTCTTTCAGTGCTGTCCTGCACAGAAGGTGGCATCTTGATTCTTGGTCATTAAAGCCTAAATATTGTTAAAGCTACCCAAATTCTAAAAAGCACTAGTTAATTATCAGCTTGAACACTAAGAACAAAAAATGTGTGTTATTTGCAGACATGTCAGAAACACAAATACAAATCAGCTGAAAGACTATTGCTGCAATATTTCTGGTGTAGAGTGAAAAGTATCACACAATCACAGCAGAATTGAGGTTGGTAGGCACCTCTGAAAATTCTTTAGTGTAACCCCTCTTCAGAAGCGAGATCATCTGTAGTGAATTGCTTAGGTCTATGTCCACTTAGGTTTTGGATATCTCCAAGTATGAAGGCTCCACATCCTCTCTGGGCAAACTATGCCAGTGTTTGACCATCCCCACAGTAAAATAGTTTTTTCATAAGTTTTAGGGCGATTTCCTCTATTTCAGTTTATTTTCATTGCCTCTTGTCTTGTCACTGAGTACTCACAAGAAGAATCTTTCTGTCTGTTCTCCATTCCCTCCCATCAGATATTTATGTATGCTGATATGACTCCCTGCACTGTCTCTTCTCCAGGCTGGCCAGTCACACTTCTCTCATTCTCTCATTGTATGAAAGATACAGCAGATATGTTTTGTGCATTTCACTGGACACTTCTCCAGTATTTCCAGAGTCACTTTTGCACAGCAGACAGCAGTGAATAAAGAGAAGAACCACATGCCTCCACCAGCTGTCATTCCTTTGCCTAATGCAGCCCAGATACCCCTCACCTCCTTAGTGGCAAGGGCACAGTGCTGATTCACTCCTGCCTGGTGTCCGTCAGGACCCCAGGGCCTCCTCTGCCAAGCTGCCTGCCAGAGGGATGGCCCCCAGCCTCTGCTGGTGCTGGGGCTGTTCCTCCCCAGGGGCAGGGCTTTGCACTTCCCCTCACTGAACAGTGTGAGATTCTCATCATCACACTTCTCCAGCTGTTGAGGTCTCTCTGGATGGCAGCATGACATCTGGTGTATCAGCCACTCCTCCTAGTTTTGTGTTGTCTGAAAACTTGCTGAAAGTTCACTGTGTCAGTGACTAGGTCATTAATGAAGATCCTGCAGAACAGGACCCATTATCCACCTCTGGAGAACACAACTAGTGCTGTGGATCACAGCCTTTTGAGTCCCAATAAGCAGATACTTTTGTGTTGTACTATGGCTAAAGACCAAGTAAGTGTGCTTAGGTTAAGAATTACTGGATGAATTCAACAATTTCTTGCTTGCAAAGCTTAAAGATTATAGACATATATATAGTAACAGCCTGTGGTTTTTTTTTTTTTTTGCCAGTGCTGTCATTTATGTTCTGAAAAAAAGTGGTACTTTGGAAGCATGCAAATTCAGAAAACATAAGCATACAAAATTTGTCAAAACAGGTGCTATTTATATAAGCAAGGATTGTGAATTCATTCTCTTTTTTTTTTTTTTTTTTTTTTTTTACCAGGCTGGTCTGAACCCAGAGCAAGTTTATTTTCATTCCTTCTGCTGCCTGTTATAATTCCTATCTGGATCTATTGGAACCATGGTTAGAGTTATAAGGCATGATTCTTTCACCCTTATACTGAAAATTAATTTGCGGATGCAGCCCCACTTAAGCTAGACTGAACTGCTTGCAGAGTAAGATGTTAATCAGCAGAAGCCAGAGTGCCAGAATCTGGGTCATTCTTAATAATTTAGGATTAGACTGTGCAGCCCATGTGAATCAGCAGCACATTGTACCATCCCAGAAAAAGGTTTGTGTACCTTAATGAACTTGCTGCTTGCTGCTGAGGTCAGCAATTCTTTCTGGACATGTTATTCCAGACACACGCTGCTGGCTGGCTCTAACAGACTAAAAAATGGAGTAAAGACTGCAAATTTTACCCAGACTACAACCATTTGAATGCTTTCCACTTCCTCCCCTCCCATTCCGGACCCCAGGAGGAAAAGTAGTAGTTGCAAAAGCCCCTTTTATTTGGAGCCATGTGCTGAATGCCCTCAGGATATGACACTCTGAGATGCAGCAAGGCTTCCAGCTCTCAGGTGTGAGAAGTATTAGAAATGTGGTATGTCCTGGACTCAACCTTAGTGCAAATAAATGGCTGAAAAATCTAGCTGTACATCAATTATCTAGCTGGTGACATGCTAGAATATCAATTATCCTAAAGTCCATCAGGTTACACAGTTCACATTTCTGACACCCAGGAAGGTGGAGGATGTAGCACCTGCATTCTGCTCACCATTACTTGCAGAAGTTTTTCTAAGCAGTCCTCATCAGTCCCAATGAAGGAAATTCCTTCTTTAATTTCTTCAGTATCAACCCATGGCAGTGTTTGATTGTGTTAACAATCCAGAATGGACCTTGGATGACACTATTTCCCAGAAATCTGTATGTGTGACACTGTCCTCAACAACCTCTTGTGATCTGAGCTCTACTCCAAATTGACTGACTCATTTTACGTTATTTAGAATAGGCCAGTAAGGAGCAGGGAATGAATGTGAACAACATACAAATCAGCCATACTTCCTCCTTCTTCACCTTGGCATCAAGGGGCAAATAAAGTACTGCAACCTAATGGTTGCAGCTATCAGGACTGAGATGCTCTGTGTGGGGACAAGGAGGCAAACAAAATTAAACTCCATGCAAGACCTCCTCTATTTTCTCCCTGTTTCTTTTTTTCTTTCAGTGAGAAATATTTGTCTGGAGAAGGGAAATCCAACTCAGCTTTCAGACCGATAATCAGGTGCATCAGACATTTGACCATCTCAGACAGCTATGATTTTGGAAATGGTTCTGGGGCAGTTCCTCCTCTTAAAAACTGCAGGCTCCAGAAAGTCGTGAAAGGACATAAATGAGGACAAGGACAAGGAAAGAGAAAAGGGAAAGGGGAAGGGAAAGTAGGAAGTTCCACATTGTGATGATTGAGCATCAAACTGACAAAAAACAAATGTTTGCTCAAGACAGAAGAAATAGCAGCTGCCTGGAGCATTTTGCTCGGGTTTTCTAAGAGCTAAAAATAATGCTGTGTGTTTGATTTTAACACCAAGTTAACTACAAAGCACAAAACCATAACTGTTTCAACTGCTTTGCACATGCTCCCTCCTTACTTTCACAGGCACAGTATCCCTCTTCAGATTCATTTTTAGCTACTCGCAGACTTGGCTCTTGAGTAGACTCTGCTTCTCGTCCTCCTCCCAGTCATGTTTCTCAGGAACCTTTGGAGTTGTTTTGTGTTTCTGCAGCACCACTGCCCATTGCCTGGCCCCTGAACAGGCTGCAAGGACCAGCAGCATTCTGAGCCATCTGGAAAAGTAAATTCCAATAGAATAAAGCCCAAGGCTTCAATACACAGAATAAAAAGCTTTCCCTGACTTAAAATACAGTCCTAGCTTTCATATAAAGTCCATTCTTCTTCAGTCAATTATTATTATATAACAATCAGTTGAGTGTTTCTCCTGTATATCAAACTCACCTTTTAGAGAACCTTGTTCAGATGACTCTGAACAATAGTTATTTACTGGATGTTCCTTGGCAGCCTCCCTCTAAATTTGCAGAAAGAAACTGGTTGCTCTCTTCTCTCAGTATGGGCACCACTGTGCTTCAGTACCACATAGTTATTTTCCCTACTTATTTTATATTGCTTTTGAATGAGTCCGTGCCTCCAGAACCTTCTAGCCTTATTTCTTTCTGCAGCATCAGTATTTTAATATATTGCACTGACAGTAAGATGTTGGCTTTCATTCCAGGATCCTGATTGTTAAAACCCCAGATGTATGAATGAGGGCATTCACCTTGAGAAGCATCCCTGAAGTCTGGCAAGGAGAGGCTGCACAATCTGTGCTGTACCACAGTGGCTGAAGATTTTGGCTGCCATCCTCTGTACGGAAACGAAGGCACAGAGACGCTAAAGGACACATCCCCGTTTTATAATTCCCTTCATGCTGGAAGTAGGACAGGTGAGGACTCCTTCTAAAATGGGTTCAATTTTTGCACTGATCTGTTTGAATCCTCCATAGTTTTAATCCTCAGCATCTCATAAATCCTTTATGTAGGACCCTACCTTAGGAGACAAAGACATTATAGCTGAAAGCAACTGAATGCAGGCTGGTGCTTGGCAACCCTTTTGAAGCAGTAACAGCTTTCAGTTCATGATCAACTGAAACAAACTAGAAACAACTTGCAAACTTTTAACTGCAAGGTAACTGAGATATTCAATACTCAAGTATTGACTAGGATGGATTTATCCTGCAGTGGGAGCTGAACATTTTGAAATTCCTCTTCCTTAGAAAATACCTTAGCCCTGTCCAAAGCTCTAAAAGACAGGTATCATTATGCCCCAGGAAATTATTTTTTAAAAAGATCTGCTCTGCCTACTTTGATGTGTGGCCTCCGAGAATTGAAAGGTCTGTGTCCCAACAGGGTGAAAATGATTTAACTTTGAATGGGAGGCTGGACTTTCACACGTACCCCTGTGTCTGCTGTTGTCTGTTCACTGATGGCAAGTGTCTGGTTGAATGAGGGGGTATGGATGAAGATGCAGGTGACTCTGCCAAGGCAGTCCACAGGGAGACCATCTCCCAGGTTTTGTTTTTTTATGAGACCTTTTTAGGGCCAAGGTACTTCAAGTGGAAGGCATCTAAATAATCTCTCTGGATTTTCCTAAATTGTATTAAGCTTAGGAAAAAAAAGAAATGCACTTATAAACAAAGTAGCTGGACAGACTTATTTCATTTTTCAAAAAGAAACATACAGCTGTAGCCTGATGCTGCTATGGAAGGACTTGTCTTTCCTCTCTGTTTTTGCTTTTCCTTATGCTTCACGGATTTCAATTATACAGTGAAAAGAAAAAACGGCTTTACATTTGTCTGCTATATTGTGCTGGCTGCCTGTGACTTACACATACACAGGAAGCATTAAAAATGATCATGAGCAGGGCAAAATTCAGTATTGCCTTGAGCTTTTGCATGATGCAGGTTTTACAACTGTTTGGTTCACTCAGACAATTACCAAATGTTTTGGTAAACTCTGTATCATGTTTGTACATAAAAAATGACCAAGCATAAAAGAAAGGGGGGAATGAATTACATATAAAACAGACTGAGTTGCTGCTGTGGAATTTTCCAATGCAGCATGAAAATCCTATTAGGATATTTATAGGAGCTGAAATAATACAACTTGGAGAGTTTTCCACTGGGCAAAACGGTCATTAGCCTTGATTCCTCTCTTTCATGTACTTAACTTTGAGCAATCCCATTTCTGTTCTTCAAAGGAGGTGTTTTAACTTGAAGTGTGTGAGCAGGAAGACTTGCATAACAAGGATATAGTCTTTTAGGGTCTGGGGGTTTTTGGGGAGTTTTTGTTTAGATTCTTTTTTATCACTGTTGTTTTGTTTTGTTTTTCTAATGTTCTTAGTGCTTTGCTGACCTAGAAACTAATTCAAGGGACTAACAAAACTGAATAGCCTTGTGCAATGAACCGGACTTGCGTAAACTCATTTCACACAAGAAAGCATCGAAGACTGTACGGTATGTGTGGATCCCCTAGACCTTTGTTTAAATATACTCTATGTAAATCACAGACTTTGACTTCCTAAATTTGAACTCATGCTAGATGATTGGACAAAGAATATTGCTTTGTTTAGTGTTAATCAAAAGACAATTTTCAAAGCTGTCAACAGTTGATGACAAACAAATTTTACTCAGGCAAGAGGTTCTGAAAAGTTAAAAACAACCAACAAAGTAAACAACTGCTTTTCTTAATGTTTTTTTTTCATGGAGAACATTCTGTGCAATAGATGATGACAAAAGTTGACTTTAGGAGAAAGAAGTATTTGACCATAAGTTTTAGTCAGTTGTTGACTAACTTTTCGTACCTGATGTTTTCTTACTTACATGTGAATTCTGATGATATTACATTTAATTCTACTGCTTTTGGGAAGCAGTTATACAATCTTCTAGACAATACGAGAGAATTCTTCCTAGTTCCGTCCCATACAAGTAAATGTTTTCAGAACTGCAGCATTTCCAAGCATCAGAGGTCAGACTGTACATCAAAAATGCTGGCCAAAAAGCATAGTGAAAAAGCTCATTTTCACAAGGCTTTCATTTTTTTTTTTTTTGAAAAGTTGAATGCTGTGAAATACTCTGTATCACTTTTCTTGGAAAAAAAAAAAAGAAATTCAGGAAGGTGGATCAGGAAAACAGCATTCTTTAGCCACAGGTCTGCATCTCCTGGCCTGCTGGGACTGAGTGTGATATGTGTACTGTAACAGTGATGGCCATAGTGTAAAAGCCAAAATTCTTCTGCTTTGCTTTCTCATGAGATTTTAATGGACACTGGATCTGGCCTCTGTACTGAAGTCCAATCCAATGTGGACTCCTCTGAGTGAAACACTGTTTAATTAGTCAGATGATACATTAGGATAGATGTTCTCAAAGTACAGATGGACAGGAGCGTGCATCCCCCATCAGTCTCACTGCACATTAGTGAATCCTGTGCCTATCCATCCTTGCTGCTCCCACCCACGCCTTTGAACTTCCACCATTAATACTTGTCCTCAGTTCCAGCTGTGCTTCCTTGAAACTTATTGCTTAGAGAAAATGTTGCACCTTGAGATAAAAACCCAAAATCAGCTTTTTGTCTCTTAAATCATCTATGCATTAGTGTATTTCTAAAATCACACTTCGAAGAGTGAATTCTGCAAATTACACTATGGTATTTTTGAAGGCTATTGAAGGATTTTACAAATATATTTGGGGATTTATTCCTTATGAACTATATAATCTTAAATTAAATAGATACTGTATTCAGGCATCAAAGCAACAGCTTTAATCTGTTTTCCCCATTTTTATAGTTTAAGAGCTGCTCCTTATCAGAAAGAGCTGCTGCTAATGACAACCTAACTTTCACTATATATATTCTCTTTTTTTTCCTCCTGTATTTATCCCCCATAACCCATTTAACCTATTTGTAAAGAGTGACAATTTGGCTGGTGTCTAACAGGGAAAAAGTACAAATTCATTTGTTTTGTACAGCCAGTTTACATATCTGAAAATCTGTTTTGTGGAATTGGTACCTGGTGATACGGCAGAAAAAAATAATTGATGTTCCCCTGCACTATGAATCAGATGGAACTTTATAAATTACTTCTGTAAGTGCATTTGAATGATTAAATATGTACATGTCCATGTGTTGATTTATAGGTCTTTTTTCCAAGGTTTGTGACAGATGGTACTGAAATTTCTGTTGTTGTAGCTGTCTGTAAAAGTGATCTTTATACTAATATGATTTTCCCCTGTCCACAGAGCTGGCAAGTAGGGCACTTTGCCCCACAGTTCTCATTTGCAAGGGTGGCAAAGGCCAAATTCCTTGCTTTATAACTTCCCCTGGTACATAGTGGGTCACATTTTGAAACATTTACTGCACAGCTCCTGGGACACCTTTTTTTCTGCCAGTTTATTTGGGGAAGGTTGTATGGGGCAGCATGCAGAGCCTCAGCAATGCAGAATACCTTACAGGTTGCGCTTTATGCCTAATGTTTGAAAGAGGTGAGCCAGGATAACATATGAGGATATGTGAAATGAAAATAAGTTTATGGAAGAACAAAAGCACTTCACCCTTATTTGTACATACTTTGAGGCTTATGCTGATGTGTTTCGAACCCCAGCATCACTTCAAAAATACAGATGTTGAGACCGCACGATTAGAGAAGCAGATCCTGTTTTCTTGTCTGTAAGTTTTCTTGTGTTTGGCTTGACTCTAATGAGGGTGAACTTTTGTTCATTTTGTTTTTATTCTGTTTTGATGATGTTGTATAGTACCCCAAGCACCTCAGCCATGCTAAGAGGGCTTTATAAATAAGTTATTAATTATTATTTGCGTATATTAAAAAGGAGAACATCTTCAGAAGCAAAAAGAATTTTCCCACTTAGAATTGCTTTCCTAGAAGAAGTCTGATTAGTAAAATGTTTCATGAATATTTAACTGCTTTTAAGATGATTTAACAGCAATAATCAAGCAGAGAAACTACCATCATGGTATCTGTCTCCTCTGTAAAGGCTCTACTAGCAAGTTCTCTGCAGGACACAGATGGTCTGTGGGCCAAGGTTTCAGAACCAAAGTACTAATCAATTAAGAGAAGAAAGACAGCACCATCAGTCATTTTGGAGAGCTCATTCTTTCATTCACAGAACTCTGACATTGGTTTCTCTTTTAAATGAATAGCCTCTTTAAGAAATTCTTTTAAAAGCAATCATCAATTCTCACTGGAACAAAATTTTATATATCTTAAAGTTTCTGTGCAGAAAAAAAAAGCCCTTTTTTTTTGTGAAACCCAGACAGGAAAACAAGTGGAGTTTCTGCTTTATAACACACAAGCTTGCCAATGTGTGAAAGCAGAACAAAGTGCTAATCAGCTCAAGGCACCTATGTTGGAAAGCTTCTGTGCAAATCACTATTTGGTTCCCTAATAAATGAAAGGAAAGCTTTAAACAAAAAATTAGCATCCATTTTGTACTAACCCTCCAAAAGCTGGCCTATTACAGTTATAAACAATGTGTAAAGTAAATCCAAAGGAAGGAAAAAGTGACAGGAGAGAAGGGTAAAGAAATTATAAAGAATTCTTAAAAAATAGAAAGTATTAAAAGTATTCATATAAGAAAAAATGCAAGTAATTTCTTTCAGAGACTAACCAAAGTATTTCTAAGACTTTGCTTTCAATGGTTTCCTTCTGTTTGGCCTTCAGTTTGCTCCTGTATACATCCCATGATGAGTTGCAAGCACTTATTTCTCTATCAGCAAAGAAAGAGGAACGAGTTGACTTGACCTTATAACATGGTGAGTATGGCCCAGCATCCTATGGGATCAAGGAGTCATAGGTTAGTTCCCACACTGCTGTTGCTTCTACTTCTTGTGTGTGTGTCCAGATTCCTGCTGATGGCACTTTTACCCAAATTAGAGTGTATTTGAATCCAATGGAATATTGCAAAATTTGGGACACTTTCCATATTGTTTTACCTATTTTTAAGTTCTTGCTGTGACAATGGGAACAGACCATTTGACACTGTGCTTTGTCATGCAGGAACCCAACCTGAGAATCTGGATTGAAAGCAGGACTTTCTTTTCCAAGACCACCTTAAAACAAGGGTGCCTGCCCCAAACTGGCCATGAAGGATGACTGCCCATGGCTGCTTGTTGCACTGACTAATGTGCTATTTTGGAGGGAATCTTCACTTTTCTCCTGCTGGATTCTCCTTCCTGCATTGTACTGTGAACTCTGACAGTCAGCAGGACTGGGGCACAGGCAGGCTGTGAGAAACCTACTAAGGAAGGGTAGAGTTTCCCAAGCAGCTGTCCTTATACCTTTCCATCATTTGGGGAAGAATCAGTCATCTTTCTTCAACCTAAGAGGAGAACACAGATGAATCTGAGTGTCCATACTAGAATGAAGTATTCAGGCTGTCTGACCAGGTGGTCTGAGAAAACTAACTCAGTCATTTCTTAAATGTTCCCCAAAAAGTGGCATCACTTACTTTCTCTCTCCCTCTCTCTCCTTCTCTCACTAACAGTCGTGTTTTCAACAGTCTAATAACTCAGATTTCTGAAACTTATGGTGTCTTAAAAAACCCCTGCACCATTAGTGTGCACCTCTGTTTAAACAATTGTTAATGCTTTACCTCTTGCTTCTGTCATGAACTGACTTTTCTTTGGATGCTGAAGATGTTCCTCAATTTAATTTTTAAATTTATCCCTATCACTTTCACTGGCAAGATCCCAGGGAATAGGATGACCCCTCTAGAAGAAATGGTGTTGACTGTCTCTGCAGTTTCATTGGCATTATGGTCCAAATCCCACATGGCTCTGGATCAGCCATTCAAGGTCAGGAACAGAGAGTGCACAAGAAAATGATGGATATTAAACATTTTCCCTGGCTTTGGATGCAGAAGGATTTTGCTTTCTGAAAACTAAATGTTGAGTCACTTTAACCTGGTGAGATTCTGATATCCCCAGAAAATTTTCCCTGGATTTGTCATCCTGAAAGCTTTTTTTCAGGAGGAATTAGTAATCTGAATCCTTCATTTTTAGCTCTTTCACTAGCCTACCCTTAATTACCCATAGCAGAGATCCAGGATGTAGAAGGAAACCTTTGGTAGCTTTCCTAGGAGAGCCTCAAGAAGAGAGAGCTGAGCTGTGCCCTGCAGCCATTGCCTGCTTCTGTAGGCTCCCAGATCAATAACTAAAAGGGTGCAAAGCCAGTTGGCCACCAGGGCAGCAGCATCTCTCCCCACTAATGAGGGTGACCTTTCCACCCACTGCTTCACATGACTGAAATCAGGGGAAATTAGTTTACTCAGCCCAGAACTTATATAACTGGTGATGCTCAGGCTGAAATTCCTGCTCATGGTGTGATGAATGCATTGTGGATCTATTTGAAAAATTGTAGAAATCAGACTGAAGATAAAAGGACTGCAACTAAACCAGCTAGATCCTCTGTAGTTTCTGACAGATAGGTGAAGAATAATGATGTCTCCAAAGCATCTGTCCTTCCGTTTGGAGAATTACACATTTAACTGTAAAAAAATCACTGCAGCTGAACCAAAGGTCCTGCTGCTTATACCATTTACAAAGGCCCTTAAAATTATGGACGAGAACGCAGTTCTGTGAAGAAAGGGAGACTGCTGTGTGGGTTGAAGGGTAGCATTTAAAAGCTTTGCTCATCCCAAAGCCGCCGCATCACTTCTCATTGGCTGTTACAGTCAAGCTTAAAAAGCGACCTTGAGATATTAATTATGTATCCAGACAGCTAGTTAATCAATCCATTCAGTACTAAACTCTTATATAGTAGCTGATATATATATATATGGAATACTGTAAATATTTTAAATAAAAGTGAAGGGGAAATTTGATGCCACTTCTGTATTACTTTGTGCAACAAAAATGCATCTTCAAAGCAAAAAAAAAACCAGTTAAAAGTATTACACTAAGCTACAAATTGAATTGCACTTTTTTTTCTTATGTAGGCCTACTACTTTCACTTGAAATATAAATGATTACTTATTATAAAGGCAAAATGCAAAACAAAAAGGGCTTTCAAGAAAAAAAATCTTCCTTTATCTTGTTTAATCCATGAAGTCCCCATTTTTTAAAGGTAAGTTTTAAAAGGAATTTTTCCATAACTCACCCTTTAGAAGTTATCTTTTTAAATTTGCCAGAGATAGCAAATAGCCTTAGTGCGCTAACTGGTAAAACACATTGTGATGATTTTCCCTTCAAATACTTTAAAAAAACCCCTGCATGAATACACAATGCAAAAGACCTAAATTTCTTTAGCCCAAATCCAGTTATATCCGGAACTATACAACAATAAACGGCTTTTTGGTAACTGCAAGAAAAGTTCACCTTTTTTGTCCTATAGTATTACATTCCCACAATTGGTAATTTAGACAAATATAAGAAATTGAAAGAGGCACTATACTTTAACAGCTGTCCATTTATTTGTTACTCTTGGGATCTATTGAATCTCAACAGCCTTACATACTTCAAGTTTTCTACATGTGGTAAATCTGTGTCTGGCCTTATTGGTTAATGAATAATAAGGAAACATAGCATTTTTTCCTTTAAAATTCAAATCTTTTACAAGTTCAACATAACAGTATGTTCAGGGCACTAGAATACATTAAGGGTTGTCTTTAGGTGAACGTGTAAAAATATATCCTTATTTTAGTTAAGGAGAAAAATCTATTGTTTGATGAAAGTATGTCCTAAAATTCATTGTTAAAAAACAACCCTAAATGAAAAATTCAGAAGAGAAAATTTACTAGGATTAAGAAGAATAGGAATAGGATTTTGAATTAGATGTTGGCATTTGGTGTATGTTTGTTTCTCAGCATGACAGGCTGGAGGAGCCAGAAGCCAGCTTCATTTTAACCTACCACTGAACAACCAGAAGGTGCCTTGAAATAACGATCAGAAACAAAGCTCCACTCTCTATGTTTGGTTTTAGTGTCCTGCTTCCTTCTAGAGAGCTTTCTGGGCTCTGCAACTTTCTCTGACCAATATCCACTGAGATGTTTCTGATAAACTCAGGAACGCAAAACAGAAGCCAATAGACCATTATGTCGAGTATTAGAGTATTTTTGGTAAGTGGATGGTGTCCTCCTGTATTTCCAAAACCTTTCTACTGGGCATTATGTCTTTTTCAAACTTTCATTTAACTTCTTTCTCAATAAATCTTACATTTAAATAAAGCACATTCTGGTAGCTCTTCTCTTCTCAGATGTCTCAGACTTTGGGGCTTTTCAAGGACTGTAGCATCTATCAGTCTCTTAATCTCCCTCCCATACCAAGGGCATACTGGTTTCCCATCTTTGGTTGATTATCTTGCCCTGAGGCTGTCCCACCTGGTTAAGAACCATTGAAGTTGGTCTTTGCTGCTCCTGATCTGGATGAAGTATGCCTCAGGTCCTTGAAGCAGATACCTCACCCATGGTAATATCCAGTGACGCAGGAATTTCAGATCAACACCTAGAATCCATAGCTTCTCTGCACACTGTATCAATCTTACATTTATACTTGGTTTCTCAGACTGCATTCTAGTGATTTATAAAACACTAGGGAAATTGGGAGCCATTAAAGAGCTGACACATTACAAGGATACTTCTCAGAAGTTATCACTCAGCTTTGGGCCACAGAGGCCTAACTACACAAAAATTTCACAATACTTTGGCTGGCTGCACTTAAGATTGCTACAAAGGTCTCCTGAATTAATCAGGTATAACCACAATCTCTGACAATCTCAGATAGAAAGCACTGATGTGTATGTGCAAATGAAAACAAAGGCAGAGTACATAGTTTCCATAAAAGAAAATCAATTAAACAGTAGTGAATTTTTTTTCTGCCCAGTGAAATCCAGAAAAAAACCAAAACAAAATAAACCAAAACAATCAGAAATCTCAGTGTTATTATCCATATTACAACATGCCTTACGACAGAGAAAAGTATAGCAGCAGTGTGCAGAGCTGCCACCAAGAAAAGGTTACAATTGCATTTCTCCCATCGAGGAGACTGCAGATAGCGAGTGAGGTGCAAAATGCTGCTTGTCTACTGAGTTTGGTGGGCACTGGACTGTGATCCTGCAGTCAAGATTATCACCTTTCGTCCTGGAATGTTATGAGTGGACTGTAGGAACATGGACCCTTGTTCCTGTTGGCTTGACCAACACAGGTTTAGCGTGTGGGTTGCTTGGTAAGCACATCTAAGGGAAAGGCCAAGCCTGTATGCCGCAGTCACTGACCACATCCAGGAAGTGCAGGGCCAGTGGAGTGCCACCTCCCTCTGATGGCTGCACTGACACCTGTCACTCTGTGTGACCAGCAGTCCTGGTGGGCAGGCAGTGTGTTATACTGTGGCTGGGCTCCAGTAGGCAAGGTCACTGGGCAAGGGAGGCTGCAGGCACCTGGCCACAAATACCCAGCAGGGCCACTCTGGTTGTATGGAGCAGTGGGACGGAAAAGCCAGCAATGCCAGGCTTATCACTACCCAAAAAGCTTTGACAGCTTCAACAAAGGATATCTGTGCCCCTGAACAAAAAGATGAAGTTACATCACACACTACACCACCTTCACAGGTCAAGCACATACCACTTTGGGCATTGCCTTGAACACCAGCCAATGGCAAAACATTGCTACTTGCTCCTAAAACTTGAGCCCTAGTATAACTTACCTCCAAGACGTGTCTTTCTTAGCTGTAGCTGTGCAAGTTGCTCCAGCCACTCTGTCTCCAGATGAAAACTCAGAGAACTCACTGTGGTGGTCAGCAACCTAAGTTTAAGCGTGTAACTTTCAGTCATGGTGAAAACCCATGATTCCCTTGTTCTGCATTTTGCATGTTTTCTCCTTCCTGTTTTATGTATGAGGTTATGTATATTCATTTTCCTTGTTTAATATGTATCAGTTCTAGAAAGTTCTTTGTTCCTCGACGCCCCATTGCATCCTTCCCTACGTCCCTCCTATGTAATGTCCCCATTGGCTCTCTTGCTGTCAATCCCACCTGCTTGTCTCTATCCCATTGGCTGTGATCCCTCTCCCCGCCTATCTGTACCCAGTATAAGATCCCTCGACTCTCCTCCCGCTTTGGTTCTTCGTCCCTGTCATTGCGGTGGTGTAGGCCTGCGTGGAGCACGTACGGAGAGTCCCCTCTCTTTCTTCTTTTTCTTCTTCTGCGTGCCTGCCTGACAGTGACAGAAGGATACAGCCCCTTCAGGGTGAGGAGCTCTGCCCCTGTTTCATCGTGTGCTGGGCACTGAGTGCTGCTTTCCAGAGGGGTTTCAGTGTTGACCTCCGCGCTTCTTTGTGTCGGCGCATGAGGGGTAAAACCCCCTTCTGCCAGCTCACAGCTGGAAAACCCCTCACTTACCTGTAAAAGCAAAGCAAACTTAAGACAGCTGACAGTCTTAATTAAAATAACCTTTTAAAATTATATATGTTCCTTTTCATAAAAAAAAGTAATATGACGATTCATTAGTATTGTTCTTAGAAATTAAAAGTAACAATTTTGCATGGTTTGGGAGCCTAAAAAGTTGCTGCCTTTTTTTTCCCAGTTCTTTCTATTTTTTTCTGGAGGATGAAATAAAAATAGTAATAAAGTGGAGGGAAAATAAAATAAGAAAAGCTCTCTGTACTTTTAATCTTGTTTTTTGAATGAATAATAAAAAACCGCTGAAAGCTGAAAAATGGAATAGATAATGAAATAACACTTTTAGGTTTATAGCTGTTAGATATGGGGGTATTTTTCCTAAGAGTCAGCTGACTTTCTAATTTTTTTATTCAAACCCTATTATGTTTTCTTCACTAGGATTTAGACAACAAAAGAAAAAGGAAGTAAGATGGTTGTTGTCATATAAACAGACACTTAGGAAAACAATGTATCTCCATTCTAGCTGCATTAATATGGTACAGTGCTTTTCCTCTTTAGATAATATTTAAAAGGGAAAGTAAAGTTATGTCAGGGATTTTTTCCCCCCCTCCCTTGGTATGGAAAAGTGATAACACAGCTGACAAGCACAACTCCACTATATAGTTGATGACAGTCCGTTTGATACATATCTCCTTCAAAAATTTCTGTCACAGCCCTTTTATCAAGACGTCAGCCCTTCTATCTCCCTGCTCTGGTGTATTTGCACCTTTAAAAAAAAGTTCTAATGTGTTGCAAAGGGTCCTGTAATGACATTCATATGAACACTAGGAGTATGGTATGCAGTCAGAAATAAAAGGAGTGTCCAGAGTGTAAGCCTATTTAATGGTATGCCTGTATAATAGTAGAGTACTTTTATTGTATGTGTTGATGCATAAAAATTATTACAAGAAAACAAAATGCTGTTGGGATTGAAGTAATTCTGTGACGTCTTTTAGACTCCTCTTAGTGGAGCCAGTTCATCCCAATTGGAGAAATTCACTTAAAGAGGCAAGTATCACAGATAAGCTGACAGCAATGGTGATTTACATAACATGGTATAAAAAACTCTGTGTGGCAGTCTGGACTAGGGATACACCGATAAGAGGGAATGATTTTGTATTAGTTATGTGAAGAACTTTGAGAGGACAAGCTTTGCAGAAATGATCTGTAAATCACTAGAACAAGAAGCAAGATTAGCAAGCAGTCTTCCTCAGCTTCATATTTGTTATTTGTTTAATATTTTAGGGAATTCTGCAAACCAATGGACTGGTGCACAACAGTTCTCCGAAGTTCTGTTTGAGATGAGTAAACAGCTGTCTGGATGTATCTCCTGAGCTCTTTCTCTGTTCCTCCTTGCAAAAATCATGTGTATACTAAGATCAGAATTTCTAAGTGGCTGGAGAACCTAATGGAACTTAGACATTTATCATTAGTCATTAGGTACTGTACTTACGTGAGACACCCTGCTTGCATCTTCAGGTGTCAAAGTGCTTCTTCAAATGTGAAAATACTTTTGTGAAGGTTTTCGAGGTGCAATTTAGTGAAGTTCAGTGAATATACAAATTGATTTTGAAGCTCATATCTGTTTGTGCTGACCAAATTCATCCCATCAATTTTTGTGGAAAAAGAACCAAAAAAGCATATTTCGATATTCATGTAACTTTGAAAAAAGGCAAAAATGGGACATCCTATTTTTAAAGTGTTATTTCTTGTTATTGAGCTCTTTTTCAGGTTACTAAAAATCATTCACATAAAAACTAGATGTTAAAATTATTACACATACTCACATGCACACATTTATGGGCACTACTCTGCCACATACATGTCTATCTCATGTCCCCTGTGATCTTTTGCCAGGGCAGGATAAATCTGTGTTGGTGGCTTATCTCTTAGTGAGTATCTGATCTGTGTATGTGCAGAAAGTATTTGACCTTAGGTGCTTGAACATGAATCAGTTTTCCCATTGACTTGGTTACCAGTTTATCTGTCCTTCACCGTGAATGAATGGGCATATTTTCAGCTGAAATTAAATGAGCACAGGTACTATGAACCAAGAGAAAGATGTGTTAAAATGTGTTACTAATTATTTATACACTTCATCAAAGGCTCAGTGCTCTTGCTGTGCAACTTATGATACTTGTCTCGCCATGGCCATATCCATTTTTAACTTTTCCCTTCTTCTTCCATAATAGTCTTTTAGATAAAAAATAATTGGGTACTTAAATATTTCTAAAGCTAGCAATTAAAAAATGCTTTATTGCATAACCAATATATCTTGTGATTAATACATTAGGGGAAAAGAAGATTGGCAAGCAGTTCACAAATTAGAATCCAAATACAAGTACCATGTTTTCTGCATACTCCTTAAAACAGCACAAATCTCTTTACTGTATTATTAAAGTCACTGATGAGAGAGTAGAAACATGGTCATTTACTATGAATTCCATGTTCTGTAAATCCCAAGCAGAGGCAAAAATGCATTTAAGCTGGATAAGTCTCTATAACAAAAATCTAAAACAGTTTTCATATCAGGGGAACTAATTCTGTGTCTACAAGGAAAGTAAGGAACTGTTGTACTCTACATGAGGTAGACCCACTCCTTGTGGGTCCCTTCCAACTCCATATATTTTATTATGCTATGATAAACGCATTTATTTGTTAGTTTTGAGTCCACCAGTTGTATCATTATACATGCATAGTTATATTCAGCATAAGCTCCTGACCTGTAATGACTGGGTTATTTCAAACTGTTAAGGAACAAAACTTATCCATCAGTGGTCTAAATTGCTATCAGAATGAAAGAGTAATTTGTGATAGGAGAGGATTTTGAGACAAGGTGAACTCACTCTGTCACCTTCTGTAAATTGCAGTGGAGCAATTACAACAGACCTAAATATCTGAGGACACAGTAAGGATTTGTGGGAGATAATTAGTAATATGAAATATTCAGACTACATAATTCCCACTTAAAATACCTCAGGTGGTCTGCAAAACTTTTTGGAAAGGCTAACAGCTGAGGGCAGTTTTCATTTAACCAAGACTGCACTACCCAGGGTTCTGTAAAAGGGCCTTGATATGTAAAAGACTAACCATATTCAGTCTCATGATAAGAATATTCAAATGCACTGCAAAGATGGGGCATGACTCGGTATCATAGTTGCAAGAGCACCCAGCAGGTCAAAACTTGAGTCTGACAACTGCTTTCAGGATTACTAATGCATTTTTACCATCTGTGGTACATAATAGATAGGAACTGTCTTTGAAGCCTGGGTTAGACTCCTGTTCCCAGGCCCTATGCCTCCTGACCCTGTGACTCTTATTTTCTGTGGAGCAGATTTGGCTGAACAGAAAGGATGGAGTGTGCTCCTCTGCAGTATTTCTCCTCCCTTCAGCACTCCCCCAGCAGTAGCTCTATTTAGCTTGATAACATTGCTGGCTGATGACTCTTCAGGCATAGAAGAGGATCAAGCCTGACTGCCTTCCATTCGCTTGGGCATGAATCATAAGGCTGGACTGTGAAAGAAGAGCTAAAATCAGCCCTGCTTCCCCTGATGTTGCATTGCAATGCAAAAGTCATTTTTTGACTTAAATCAGGTATCTCCCTACCTTCAGGAGGGTAGATGGAAGTACCTCTCCACAGCCCTGAGTAAGCAGAAAACATATCCTTTTGCTTAGAATTTTGAACTGGCAGACTTTGAACACCACACATTACACAATCTGCACATGTATGTGATACTGCATCTTCTCTGCTTAGCTTTATGGGGTGGTTTGGGTTCTGTTCTAACACTCTGCATCCTCCTGTGCACTGCCTAGAGACCTTAAATGCCTGTTGGGCAGAAAGAATCCAAATACTAGAAAGATAAATCATCTGAGTTAGCAGCCAGAGCCACTGCTGTGCCACATACCCAAGAAGCAGCATATTCCCAACTCCTGTGAATTCACTAGGACTGGCTTCACTTGACTACTTCAGGCACCAGAGGTGGTGCTGTCCTGCACACCTAAACTGTCGGGCTAAGCTGACCCAGCTGGTGCTTTAAGAAAAATAGAGAAGTTGGAGGTAACACTTAGGTTTTTCTTAAAGTGTAAAGAACTCTGAAAAATAACTACCTACCATGCAAAAAGGCTAACTTCTGGCAAACTTGCTCTTTTCCTGCGTAAACCATGCGAAGACTATTAGATTTTCCTCTTTTTTCCTGATTTCCTTATAAAAGGAGGGGGCTTCTTAGCTAGACACACAACTTGGCAGGGTTAGAGTTGAGCTGTGGATATGGCTAGGAATTTTCAGAGATAAAATTCTGAGGGGAAAATATTTATGCTAAAAAGGAGTACCCATTAATGCAAATATATCAAGACTTTATTATTTCACAAGAGAAAATTTTTCTGGGTTCATTAGGGGTTTTCATAATGGCTTCAGCTTATTTTCCAAAGGCTGAGCACAGCTTCAGGTGCTGTTTTGGAGGAAAGGCAGTGCAATGCCATCAGAAGGACTTCCAGTATGATGAACAAGATTTTGGCAGAATATGCAATGACTCCCGGAACAACCTCACCAAACATCCTGACACAAAAACATTCTTGCATTTAAATATGGTTTGGTTTGCTCAGGTATTACTCATCACTTCTTCATGCATGTAGTGATCTTATTCGAAATGATAACATTTACTATAAAACATTATTTCATCTCGCTAAAATATATGTCGAGGAACTCTTCATATTCAATCATACAAAGTCTTACGATTATAAATTCAAACACATTGTTTTCGTTATTAGAATCTACTTCTCTCTTGAGTACTTACCAACTATGTGACACTTTTTTTATGACTGGGGAAAAGAGATTGCCACTGGAAACACTCTTAAGGAATCTTCTGGACATCATTTTCTTTCAAAGTTTCTTAGTTAAGATATTTAGCGTATTTGATACAGTTAATGAAGAATTAAGCTAGTACTCCTGGCTGTCCACTTACGTTTTTCTTGACTAAAAAACCTTGAGGTAGAAGGTTATGCTAGTAGAAGATGTGGCATGAATTATTTTAACTTGAGTGAATCATTGGTATGAATTCATGGATGGAGTATGGTATAATGGTCTCCACCTGTCACACCCCTCTGTATCTGCTTGGTGTGTTCTAGTTTCATTTCTTGATGTGAGGTAGAAAATAAGAACTATTTCAAAATCCTCTAAGAGAAAGCCAAAGAATTTTCATTGCAATAAAAATTGGATTATGTGAATTAAATTGTACAGATTCAAAATATGGATACCTATCTGGACTGTCATGAACATAACACTCTCTTGGAACATGATGTGTAAATGAAGAGTTTGCACATGCATATGTGTATTTTGTTTGGTTTGAGGTTTTTTATGTAACTGAATGGTTCCCATTTTATGAGTAAAATTTTTTGAATTCTTTGATCTTTAGAGGTCTTTGTGGTTTTGAGATGGGAAACAATTTCCATCTAACTGTAAAGCAGAGTTAAAAATAACTGAAGATCCAGTAATGTTTGGGTTTTTTTGGATTAAAGACTCACATGTAGACAGGTCCAGTGGAAAAATCCAGGCTTTAAATAAAATATTTAAGCATAAGAAATTCTTTATGCTTCTGATTCTTTGTACACGATACCCCGTTAGGCTTCTTGTCTATATCTGAATGATGCAATTTTGAATGCTGGAATATTACCTTACTTCCTGATGACTGAGAGTGAATTTTCAAAGCGATACATGAGATACAAGGGCACAAATCCTGTTAGTAGCTAATGGGATTTTTCTGCACCTCCTGTTTGCCACACTGAGAGACCCAGCCTTGAGATTTTCAATATCGGTATTTGCGCAGAGATGATGTCTTGTAAATACAGACCCTTCTCACTTGGCTGAATGGCCTGTGTTTGAGGGGTTAAACCCATAATTACTAAATTGAAGTTTCAGATATCTAGTGCTGTTTCCTATTCCTATCCTGTTTTCTACTCTTACTCCTCACTCATAAGAGAACAAGACACCTCCATGCATCACCATGAACATCTTCAAAGAAAGTGGGATGCTGACACATCAACTTGAGTAATTTCTAATTTCCCTGGGAAAAGAAACTCGGGCTTTTCATGGATATGCTTACACACATGCTTCCCTCCAAGAATAGAAGTAGTCCTATTCAACTAGATGGGAGAGGGGAGCATGAATAAATGTGTAGAAAGGAACAGACAGCGTTTCAAACCCTTAAAATATTCCCTGTCATGATAGACCTGATGCACTTTACTAACCTGGTTGCTTACTTTCATTCTGTATCAAATTCTGTCTGTGTGACTCCTGAAGATGCTACAGAAAATTGGCTGAGGCAATTAACTATTATCATCTATGTCTTCAGTGTCATACTTAAACATTTTCTGTTTCTCGTTCTTCTAATTCATGATATTCCTTTTGCCACAGGAATGCAGAATCTCTTTATTTCTTGAGAAAACACCACATTACCATAAGACCTTGATGAAATCAAACATGGAGTTCCCAGCACAGGAAGGACATTGACCTGTTGGAATGAGACCAGTGGAGGCCACAAAGGTGATTAGAGGGATGAAGTACCCCTCCTATGAAGACAGGTTGAGAAAATTGGTATTGTTAAGCCTGGAGAAGAGAAGGCTTCAGGGTGACCTAACTGAGGCCTTCCAATACCCAAAGGGAGTTTACAAGAAAGATGCAGAGAGATTTTTGCAAGAGAATTTAGTGACAGGACAAGGAGGAATGGGTTTAAACTGAAAAAGAGTAGGTTTAGAGACACCACAAACAAATTTTTTACTGTGAGGGTGGGGAGGACAGATTGTGCAGAGAAGGTTTGAATATCCCATTCCTGGGGGTATACAAGGCCAGTCTGGGTGGGGCTCTGAGCAAGTTAGTCTCGTGGAAGGTGTGTCTGTCTAAGGTGGGGGGGGCTGGAGCTAGATGATCTTTAAGGTCCCTCCAAACCCAGGCCCTTCTGTTGATTCTATGAAATAGTTGACCTTGTCTAATTCATATTTTAGAGAAAAAAAACCAAACCAGTGTGTTTGTTTTAAAATGTTGAATGGCAAAGACATACTGGGAACATACAATAAAATAAATGAGTCACAGTTATACCTTGAAATATGTGTAGGCAGGCTTCCTTCCCTGAACCTGACCAAGGTTCCAGCTCTTAAAGTTGAAATCAGATTAGTTTACACATTCAGAAATTTCTTATTATTTTTCTGAAGAGCAAAGCATCTTTCTTTAAAGTATTTGCATAGTTATGCTTTTTCATAATTTCTTCTTTTGAGGAAAATGCAATTTGTTCTAATTTAATTTGGTTTTAATAGAATAGGGAATATTTTTTGCAGATAAGATATCTATAATTTCATGTGCACCACTGTGTACACTTTAAAGGAGCTGTTTTGCTCATGCTTTAGAAAATACTTTTTCTAGGAACTGTGAAGCAAAATCTATTCCCTAACAGTAGCAAAAAAGTATAATAATATCATGCATAAAACTTGCAACCATAGTGCTTCAGGCAGTGAAATATTTCTTATGGTCAAATCACTGTGGTTGTCACAAACCCTCAATTTTTCAAGATGGTAAACATTAGGTCACACTTTCCATCAGCAAAATGATGGTGCTGACACATAGAAAGTATTCCCAAAATGATTCAGCCGATCAGTGGCAATACCACTTGAGATCTCCTGATCCTGAACCATTAGCTCATCCTGACTTGACCAAATTTCCCTGAGGTAAAAAAAAAAAAAAAAAAAAAAAAAAAAAAAAAATTATAAAGGAAAAAAGTTGTATTCTTTCTGAGTGTCTTCCTAGGAAAGTAATGAAGTAAAATGACTGCTGTGAAAATTTTCTCCATATTTTCACTCAATTCTTTAAGGATATTTGCTGGTAGCTTAACTTCTTGTGACTTCTTTTTCCTCCAAGGTTTGAGATGGTGCTGAAAACATAGAAAAGGAGGGAGCAGGTTGCAAGCAGATTAGAGTAATTCCTTGAACCTGTGCCTCTAATTACAATGAAAAACGGAAATATTGAATAATTTTGCCTCATTTGTCTGGCAACTAGGTGCTCTGGAATTACATGTGATTGCAGATGTTGCTGATGATCACCTAAAAGGAAACAAAAAAACTACAGAGATTTTGGGGAAGTTAAAAACCTATCGGATATTTTCTTATGAATCTCAACTTAAGAATGAATTCATTTAAACTCTTAAAAAGGCTGAGCTGAATAAAAGAAAAATAATTGGGGGAAATGGGTTCAAACACTATAAAAGGTTTCTGATCAGTCCTGTTCAGTTCTGAGGTCTCAACCAAATAACCAGAGACTGTTTCATGGTTAGACATCCTACAATTATTGCATATCTTGTCAGAGTTCCCCTTGATATCAGTACCTCAAAGTTTCAGGCTGAACTCTGTCTCTTTGGGCACAAATTTATGGTGATCACAAGTAACTCCTCTGAACTTCAGTTAAAGGATTATAATGGTTTAAAAAGAGTGTTTCTCTGAAGAAGAACCAAGGTCCTTGAATAATTATTTGACTGCAAAGTAGAAACGAATCATCCGCCCAAATTCCACAGCATAATACCAGAGGAGATATAATTTGAACCACTGTTTAAAATGTGGCTTCTTTCATGTACCATTCAAAAGACTTTGGAGTGGCCTAAAAGTTACTTTTTTAAACTTAGATTATAAGATTTTGGTCTTCAGTGAGTAATAATAAATTATTGTGAAGATTTTCACTGGTATAAGAGAATAATTCTTGTTTCATTGAACACCTTGGTTGTTCTACAATGACCCAGGCGAGTGCTCCTTTCAGGAGCTGTGCAGTGCCTTGTGTGATTTAAGACATACCACAGCAGCATGAATTGGGAGGTTTGGGAGCATGGCACAACATGGAGACAGCACTGCCAGCTGAATAAAAAGCAGACTCAATTATTGTTGACAGATGATTTTATTATGCAGATGGCAGATTAGCTTAATAAGGAACTGTTATAACAGAAAGTGCCACTTTTTTAACCAGGACAAGTCCCAAACCAGCAGATAATCTGGCTATAACTGCTTCCTAAATCTTTAGTCTGAAAATTTTGTGTGCCTGTCCAAAAGGGCTGAGATTCTTTAGAAGTTTCAGCTAGATTTTAATGTCCCCCAGAGCATCTCTCTCTTTAACCATATTCCAAACGCACTTAGGTTGCAAATGTGCTGTATGATTAGTTTAAGAAAGAGTTGAAATTTAAATATTTTACCATTTGAGTGATAATTAGAGTAAAACAAATGACAGTGTTTCTTTGTGCATTGATACCTGCTTTGACACCAGACTTGTTATGTCATATCTACAGAAAGCAATTTTTCAAAGGGCTTTGACTCATAAATTGTTGACTTACAGTTGTGCTCCAAAAGGTAGGTCCTCTCTTTCTAAAGGGCACACAGATATTAGATCCCAGCTATGTGGTGAACTCAGGAAAAGTACAAGAATGATCCTTGACTGTAATCAGATTTTCCGTGTTTTCTGGTATCGTCTGGTGACAATAACAAAATCAATTTTTTAAGAAAGTGCATCTTAAATCTCTTCCAGAACATCAAAATCAAAACAAAGGACAGGATCCATAAAGTCAAATAAAAAAGGCAAAGTGAAAGAAACATGTCAAAACAGTGTAGTTTTCCCAAATCATCTGCTGAAGGTGTAAATTGCCAGTCTGACAACTGCCAGTCTCAGCTCCTCTGGTTAACAGTCATTTTAATCATAAAAATAGCTCTTCAAATGAATAAGAAAGATGGAGTATATATTCTGAAATTTCACAGCCCCAAAAATAATCTGTGACCCCTAAGAATATAAGAAATATTTTCATTTAAATGTTATTAAGTGCCAATAGGGTGGTAAAAATGTACTTGTGAAGTGCTGGAAGAATACTTTTTGACTTATTCTATGGATTTTTTTGTTAAGCCAGTCTTGACAGGAAGATATATTTTAAATTCTAGGGAAACATTTTAAGAGCAGGGTTAGTTGTAACTTGAACTGACTGCCCAAGGTGGCTGCACTTTTAGGAAGAGACAGGCTTAGTAAAGTTAGTCTTCTCACATGTAGAAGTATTGAGTACAAAAATCCCAAAGTCTTTCTTGCTATGAATTCTTCTAACTATTGCTATTGAAAAATGGTGGAAAATTATCAGACGTTTCCAAAGAACAGATTTATTCAGGTAAATGTTGTACAGTTTCCACAGATGGAAGACTTTCTTTTCTTTTCTTTTTTTTTTCTTTTTTTTTTTTTTTTTTTAAGAGCTTCAAGATGTCCCTCTGAGAAACAGACATTTTCTTGTGCACCCTAAAATTGTGCTTAGCTGAGGTTCTCCATCCTGCGGGGGAAGTGCTCATGTATGATGATTATGATGCTAGCCAGCAGGAACTTGTGCAAGCACATTATACTCTCAGAATTAGTCTGGGTTGTTGGAGGTTGTGATGGATGAGGTTTTTTATAAGCTTTATTTTAAAACTGTGCTCACTGTGTTTAGTCTGTGCTCATGAGGCTGGATAGGAAAAAATAAAAGATTGTATTTTGCTGAAGATCATATTTAAAGAAGAACAAAATTCTCAAACAAGTTCTACTTTGCCTATTATAATGGTAGGAAAATCCATCTTGGCTTTGATATGGCTCATTTGAAAAAATAAATAGATGTTTTTCCCTGGAGATCAAGTCAATATACATTTTCCTTTAGCTGGACAATAAAAAAAAGTCATGCTATGAGAGTTATAGTTTTCCTAATTTTCCACAGTCCTGGCAGATATTGATTGTGCACATATCAATATTTACATGAATGTAATCAAAAAAATGTAGTAGCTGACTAATATTTCTTACTGAAAATGTCCCCTGTATATGTTATTTGAAGTATGTGAATTGCTTTTATGATTAATCTGACCACAACAATTCTTGCTGTGTAGCTCTGTGAAGAGTGAAACATGGCTCGTGAGGTGAAAAAAAATGAATCCAGGATTAAAAATCCAGGACAACTCTGTAGGAAAACCCCATCCTCATCCATACAGCAGTAGGACCCTCAGTCAACCCCCAGCAGTCCAAAGTGTCTGTGCGGAGTGTGCTTTGTGAGGAAAGCGCGGTGTGCTGCCAAGTGAGTAACACTGCTGCAGAGCAGGCACACCTCTGTTGTGGAAGTACCCTGAGATGGTCCCTGGGCCTGTTCTCCATCATTCTAATGCCTGTGGTAGAATTCTAACAATGAGAGGTCGAAATTTCTACTGTTTGGGTTAGCTTGCTATAACAGCCTTATGTTCTGAGTCTCAGATCAGTATTTCTGAACAGTCAGTGATCCTAGGTTCAAGTAGTTTCATGGACACAAAGCTTTTACTTTATAAGTTTCCAGCTTTCCAGGTGCTATAAAGAAAAGCAAATTGCATCTAGAAGTTCAAAAAATCCACAAGGCGAGAAATCCTTTTTTACACCATTTTTTTCTGCTTGCAATGTTATATGTTAGAAATCCACTCTTATTCAGAAAATTCATATGCAGAGTAGCTGTGGCTGTAGTCAATATTATAAAAGCTCACAAATGTCTTTGAATATCAGTCTAACTCCTTTTCATACAGGCCTGTCAGTCAATGGACTGTAAACATGCATACTGGTTTCATGAAGAACATGTCTTATGCGTCTTTAATGTTTTGCAGAAATGAGAACATCTCCAAGTATTTTTCATGTCACTTTTGCTGTGATGATGAGTAAACACCCTTCAAGAAACCTGCAAATGTTTCAAAAAAATAAAGACTATTTTTCATCACAAACTGTAATTACTTTAATTATAGGATAATTATATAAATAGTGTTTGAACATAGCTTTCATTTTTTTCTTTGTTTTCTAAATATTTTCATCTTTCTATATTTTCTGATGTGTAAACAGGAAACATTCACGTTTAAACGAAGAGCCGGTGAACTGCCTCCATTCTTGACCTTGACTTTTAATGATCCATATACCACCTAGCCTGTTAGATGTGCAAATGTCACATACAGTGAAAGCCACAGTCCTTTAACATTGTTATACAGAGTAAATTCACTTGCACGGCACGTAAGTGGATAAATCCACAGGTTTAGTTCACAGACCTAGTAGTGATTGATAAGTGAACTCCAAATGATCGAAAGCAGAAACAGATAAACTTTGTTTACCTGCATGTAGCTGCAACTATCCTATGAGCTCAATGTACAACAGGAATTATATATACTGCTGTTTCAAGCTGTCCTGTGTAATACAGTAAATCCTCACATGCCTCTAATACAGTGATGCCAGAATTCCCTGCAATCAGTTCCCACCGATATTCAAATTGCTTGTATTCTCCAAGATTTTGAAATGGGCTCTCAAATTGGTTGTTCTGAAAAATCAAACTATCTGTGTAGTATGCTCAATATCAATGTGCTTTCCTAGAAAATTTAAAAATTCTGACCAATGCTAAGAAACATGAATTTTTTCTTCTAATAAATTAATTAAGCCTGCTAGTGATTAGATGTTCACACTACTAGAATAGGTATAGGACAGTCCTCATGTTATCTTATTCTTTAATGGCATCAAAAATATTTTATAACATAATTGCAAACTGTATATGTATATATGTTGGTCCTAATTTCTGAACTGAGAAAATACAATTTTGCTACTGCTGTCAATATCCATATGAGTTATAGGTATATAAGCTTCTGGACACATTTTTTGTGAACTCAATTCTGTCCTAGATGCAAAGCTTGCACTGGGGTAATGTCATTGAAAGTCTTTTATATATATGTGTGTATATATTGGCAGGGAAGTCATTGCCAAATGGATAAAGTCACAAGTCACATTGAAATGGAAAAGATTCTGGCTCCAATTCTGAGCCATAAATGATGGCTTATTGCTTATTACCAATGTTTGGGAATCTTAAGACCAAAGCATATTCCTTGCTACAATCTGTTTTATTAACACATTTCAAGATTCACAGGGGCTTCTGCGCAGTCACACCAATGCAAGTTTCTGCATATCTCTGTGGAGATCACAGTTAGATCCCACAGTGACAAATCTTTAATGTCTTTAATCTTTAGAATTGACAGCAGACCTCAAGCCAGTCTTCCTTTACTGCTCAAACGAGGGGCTTCTTTACTTGTGAATGGAAGCATTTTTATGGAGAAAAGACTGTCATACTCATACTCCAGGCATGCTTTTGCAGTTCATTTGCATGTGTCCTCTTGCTAAGACCCTTAAAACTTGAATGCAATCAGAGTGATTTTCCTTACTTTTAATTTTAGGGAAATATGGAAAAATGCAGAATGGATCAAGCAGGAGACTTCCTCGGCCTTTTGGAACATGCCCAGCTACTGAAGGCACTGGCTTATACTATGTAGCATAGCTGGCATGAAGAAATATTTACAGTTTATGCAGCAAAGAAGACAATCACCCATGGCCTCCTGCTGCTCTGAATGTACAGCTAGCCATGCTTCAGTACAGTACACTCCTGTATTCCCACTAACGTACGAGACAAAACAAAGAACAAACCCATTGGAACAGCAACAAGAATCTCTTCAGTAGCTGAGATCTCTTAATTTGTGAGTAGAAAGTGCAGAGAAACAAATATCACAAGAATGGAACTAAGACAAGATAGACCTATTTATATTTAATTGGACTTTGTAGACTTCCGTGGCCTGATCACAGTGACATGGTGTGTAAACAATAAAATTTCACTGGATTAAAAGGAGGATCTCTTCTATCGGGAGTTAGCCAGCAAAAGGTCTGAAATCACCAGATTGTACCACTATTTATTGGGAAAATTCTTATTCTGAACATCTGAGTTTATCCCTTCAGGCACAGTTAGGCCATATGTAGTCATAGCATTTCTAATTTTGCTTGGATCATAAATAAGAGGCTCAAAAATTGAAAGAGAGTTCTTATACTTCCTTAAAAATTATGTTTTAGCATATAATGAGCAAGTGTTCCCATGTATGACCATTAGGTACTTATTTCCTCTGAAAGCCAATGGTCATGGATTTTCTTATCATAAAATGTGTACTTTCATTTCCGCTCTTGCTCTTCGTATTCACCTCTCCATTGTTAAACAATTAAGTAGTAGAAGCTGTTAATATTATGTTAAAAAATTCATCCTATTTCACGGGTTTTTTCCAGTCTTGTTACACTATTTTCATGTGAAAACATGGATGAAAACACTTAGCAAAACAAAAGACATGCAAAATATCAGAAGTAGGACATTTGTAGATAATCTTCAAAACCAATTGCCATATGAATTAAAGAATTCAAACCACCAACACGTTGTAGCTTCTAAGAGTTTTTTTCTTGTATATATATGGACATTTGTTCTGCTTTAAAGGATGTATGTGTATGAAGCATTTCTCAATGAAAAGCATCAAAATCATGCATGAAAGGTCACTCTGAGCTCTCTTAAATTCATGGTATCATCTGCTACATGAAATTAGGAAAGCTAGAAGAATAAGCCGTTTCCTTTAATGGGAAAAATTGGCAATTTCTCCAACAAATAGCTCTGCATGATGGCAGTAGAGCTCAGAGAGGGGGGAAAATTGAGGGGAATTACACTGCAGAACCAACATCTTCTCCAACTCCTATGGAAAAGATCTATTCATTAGACCAGTTATTCTCACTGGGTCTGATGTGTATATCCATGCCAAGGATTTTTTTTTCCTTCAGATTTAGGTAACAGGAGAATTGTTTATGATTTATAAGCCTTCACTTAGTATTACTGTCCTTTTTTTTTTTCTTTAAGGGACACTTACTACATTGAAAAGGTAGTGTAGCAAGCAGTATATCTGGTTTATAGCTGAAAAAAAATATTGTGCTCTTAGTTTGTTCTTTGATGTTCAAAAAGCTACTTAAAAATATCAGTATTGTTCTGAAAAATATGTTTAATAAATTATTGGGTGTTCACATAATGTATGACAATAACACTGTATATTCACATGTAAAGCAAAAGGCTTTTCATCAGGATATTAGTAGACATCATGCAATGATAACAGCAGGTGTTCTCTTCCTCCGGCCCAAAATTTGATTATGTTTATGGCCTCTCATACCTACAGATCTCCAGATGTGACCAAAAAATAAGAATTCTCTTTCTGGCCATTATCTGTTTAGGCAACGCTAAAAGCTCTTGGCTTTTCCTATTCCAGCAATTCTGAGTTAACTAGACCTCCTGGCCCAAGCAAAATACCATCTCTGGATTTATCAGTTGGAAGAGGAATCTCAGAACATCTTGATGTAGCTGTTCTAGGAAAGGAACTGCACAATGTATCATGATCAGCTTTCTCAGGAAAATAAATAAATATAACTGGTTGAAACCATATCTTCCATTGTCATTTTTAATTAATGGAATTGCATCTAATTCAAACTGAGGCTCCAAAAATTACATAATTCAGTGATGATGGTAAGGTCTTGGAGAGCTCCAAGATAAATCCTGTATCTTTATATTTTGCGCAGTCTTTTCAGAACATCTTTAAATTTAATCACTTTCTTTTCAGATGCAATATATAATTTGGCCATGACTTACTGGAGCCTGATTTGGAGTAGATAATCCAACATATTAATGCATTGTATAATGGAACTACCTTAATGCTGAGAATTCTAGTCTTTCAAAATGGTGATGCATAGAGTGCTGAAATATAGTTAAAGGATAGTAAAATTATTATTTAGTTTGAATTCATACAAAAATGGTCAATTTAAATGTGTGACTAGAACTATGATACGGGGTCACGTTCTCAGCCCCAGAAATATCATCATTCAATCAACAAAATGGAGTTTCTGCTAAAATAGTATAAAAAAATGCCAAAAGGTGAGTGAGACTCAAGACAAGACCATGGAAACAAGAAGGTACAGCTTCTTAAAGAGCAAACAAGCCAAGAAAGCATTAACAAGCAAGTGGTTCTAATAAAACACATAGAGGTGTTAATCCTTATCTCACAAAAGAGTGGCAAATCCACAGCCAACTGTAGACTGCCCAGTTCATTCTGATAAGGCATGCAGAAGTAGTGTTCAAAGAAAGGGAATTATAACACTTATATTTAGTATTTTATGTCAAAATACTCATTTACTACTACTATTACGACACTCAAATTAAATTGACTTTTGGTTCATGACTCATTCACAAACCCCTCTTGATTGGTGTCAATACAGGAGTATTTTATTTCTTTGATAACCGGTTTAGCTGAATGATTTTTAGTCACTCTGCTGTTCAGGAGCTGCTCATTTTGATTAATCATTATTTGTGGGATGTTGTTGGTCATACAGTATATTTTCTGCTTCTCGATTAGCTGACTGAAACTTTAACAAAAGATAATGAGTTATGACTAACAAATTACGAACAGTGAGTAATGAACAACGCATTCCAGGTACAAATTTGGACAATATTACAGAATCACAGACCATGTTTTGAATATTGTGAGTACTGGGCAACAAATATTTGGAAATATCTTCTGTTATGGTGGTAAGAGCAGCAGTAAATCTAGGGTCAGTCATTTGTGACTGAATTGCAGGTGTATTTCTTGCATCATTCCAACAACTCTAACTCTGAAGAAGATACATAAACCAATGCAACCTCTTTAAAGAGGAGCTCAAATTGGAAGTGTTTCTAAATAAACTGCTGAGTGTCCTTCTTAGTTGGTTCTTTTACATCTAAAGTCTCCCATAATTATTCATTTTCAAGACTCAATAAAAAGTAAATCTCCACCTGTGAATAACATCAAAATCATATTTTTTAAAATTACGCATAACCCATTAGTTTTTAACAAAGGTTGCAGCTTCTGTATGGGCTTTAGTCCTCTCAGATTATATTGGTGACATTCTGGTATGTTTGCAATAAATACAGAATAAAGAGCTCTTTTTGCTACAGTAGTTAGCTGCTTGCAAAATCTAATTAAGGCTTCATACTCCTTAACCACTAACATTATTCATTTAATAAGCACTAAATTAGGCAGACATATGTGTCATATATTATCAGGAAATCAAGCACAGAAGGTCGGGACTTTTATGACTTTCTGTGACGTTTGAGTTACAAAGACTGAATCCCATACACTCTATTATCTTTCCCTTGTTTTTCAGGGGCAAACAAATCTAAGAGATTCTAAATAAACTTGTTGGGATGCCCTGTGTCAAGGCTGAAATAAGAGAGTGATTAACTTTCACTGAAAGCAAAACTAACTTGAGCATTATGGTCCCTTGAAGGACCAACCAGAGAAACAGATGCAGAACTTGCTGCAGTTTCACCAAACCCATTAACAGGTAGTGAAATTCCTTCTATTCCTACCTAGTCATCATGAAAGATGCAATACCTGTATTTCTGCACTTTTTTTTATTTTACCCCATGGATGCTGCTCTGCAATCCAGCTAAGTCAGAAGGAACTTTGAGGCATGCATAGAGAAATTTCTCTCATTGGAGTGGGAGCTGCAGTGTTCATTTATTTAGGAGGTGAATTTGGATACCACTATTGGAAGAGTGAAGTCAGAATTTAAAACAAACCCTTCCAATGGCTGAGTTTGTTGTGCTGGGCTTTGTTTAGTCAGGTGGATTTCATTCCTGCTCTTCTCTTTCTCTGATGTTTAAAATGGTTCCTAGAAAGATAAATCCATTTCTCTTTTCATATAAAAAGTTAACAGAAACACCAGATAACTTGCAGAGACTTCAAAGGAAAATGATAAAAAATGCTTTGCAGACATAGAAGAAAACAATCCTCAGCACTCTTCATCCTCTCCTCATTTCCTCAGCTCCACAATGAACAGTTATACTTAAGCAAATTTAGCTGAAAAAGCCCAACTGAATCTTCAGAAAGCATTTTGTGTTCAATTCAGTGCTGGAAAAAATAAGAGTGGACATTTTTCTAATCGCAGCATCAAAGTGAGTATCCTACTGTTTCTGAAATGTAACCCTGGAATTCAATGACTATAAATACAAGTGGTAAAACACTCTTACTTTGAAAGCAGAATTGAATGGGGTTTTCTTTATCTAATTTAAAAATAATAATTATTTTTGATACAACCATGCAGTTGCCAAACAAGGAAAATTAAAATCTAGCATGCTGCATTATTTCTGTGTTTAACCGAATCACCTGCCTCACTTGTATCTCTCATTATAGAATTTATCATTCAGTTTCTAAGGCCCAATTCCATATCATGGCAAGTATTTTGCATTTTTCAGCAAGGTACAGTTAGTAGTGCATTTTTAAAGTGGTCCAAGGGTAACACTCTTCAGCCAGCATAAAGGAATCAACTCTTAAGATGACACAGTGGGGAAAAAATGAGTAAAATTATTCTATGACTCAAAATGTGACTTGGGTTAACCATTAGTTTTAAACATTAAATTTCTGTTTGCAAGCAGGAACAAAGAATTTCAGAAAGCAAAGTGGGTCATCTAATGTAGCTCCTCAGTAAAGAGAAATCACTCAGATTTTGGATCCATGTTATGTTCTGAGGCTCATCCATTTTTTGCACATAGCCTGGGTGTTCTCCCCACTCCCAGAAACTTTCTTCTCTGAATTGTCTTAGGGCCAAAGGCCTGTAGGTGGGGACAAAGCAGATAATGACAGTTCTTTTTCCTTACGTCTTTTAGTAAATCTGAAATTTAAAATTATACTCATTATCCTTTGCTTTTATTTTCCGAGCTGTGCTCCTCTTTTCTCGGACCCTCACACGGATCCAGTCACCCAAGAGGAGCAGGAATGTCTAAGAAAAAATCCTGAGAAAGCACAAGCAACGATTTTTTCCTTCACTCTGCAAAAAGGTGCTCTTCTCTGGCAAACTCTGCCAGCAGTCAAGAGAGGTCTCTGACTAGGTCAGTGTGCTATTTATGTGGTGGGTTGACCATGGCTAGACAACAGGTGCCCACGAAGCCACTCTACCTCTCCCCCTTCCCAGCTGAACAGAGCAGAGAAAATAAGATGAAAAATGACTTGTAAATTGAGATAGGATAGTTTACTAAAGCAAAAGCCAAAGTTTGCATACACAAGCAAAGAGAAAAAGTAATAATTTTATTCTCTACTTCCCATTAGCAAGTGATGTCCAGCCACTTCCCAGAAGGCAGGGCTTCAGCACACCTGGAGGCTGCTCCAGAAGGCAAACATTGTAAATAATGAATGCCCCCTGCCTTTCTCCTCCTCTCCTTTCCTGTTACGTTTGAGCTGATGTCATATAGCATGGACTATTCCTTTGGTTAATTTGGGTCAGCTGGCCTAGTTGTGTCCCTGCCCAGGATCTTGTCCAACCCCATCCTGCTGGTGGGGTGCAGAAGGGTGAGCAAACACCACTGATGCTGTGCCAGTGCTGCTCAGCAGTAGCCAAAACACCGCTGTGTTATCAGCACCTTCCCAGCTACCAATGCAAAGCAGAGCTCTGTGAGGGCTGCTGGGGGAAAATGAACTCCATCTCAGCCAGACCCAAAAAAATGCAAAGTGGTGCTGCTGAATAGCTTCAAAATAGATAAATCATAGCTGTTCATACAGCTCTGCCTGGTGTCCCCCATGGAAAGGAAGGTGCTAATTGCTCAGATGGAGGAACTGTCTACTGCAATATGCTTTGCAAAGAGAAGATGTAGAAGAAAGGGGGTATAGCTGGAACTCAGAACCATATGTTTTGAAGAAGCCAGAGGACAAAACCAGTGAAAAAGTAACCCAAATATGACTTTGCTACAGCAAAAATCCACTCTGCATCCCTAGTATTTCTCCATTCTGTCTCTCTTCAGACATTTGCTGAGTTTTGCCTCATTTTTAGGATGCCAACAAGAATTTTCCCATACAGAACAGTTATGATGCCCCATTTTATTAATCTAATTACTTAATTAAATTAAGATGTGATCCTTACACCTGCCAATACATTGTCTTTATGGTACAGCCCCCCAGAGTCTCACAGGGCCCTACATACATAATTTACATTGACAGCAATGGTCATTACGTGCTCAAATGTCTCACAGATTAATGGAAACTAGATTCCTGCATGTGTCAGCAAGCTCCTCCAAAATTCTGGTTTCCAGTGACCCAAGGACCCTTGGAGCTCTGGCCACTTGTGGAGCAGCTTTTGCAATGGCGCCAGTGCTGGTGGCCCTTTCTGACATACGTAGACCTGTGAATGTAGAAGTAATTTCAGCTGCTTTGCTTCTCTTTCATTAGCTTTCCATGTATAAATTTGTAAATAATACATGTACATACATTTGATAACACGTTTACATGCATATTTACATATTTACATCTCTGATCATACATTCATGCATGGGCATGTGTTTACATATATATATATGAACCCACACATTATATATTCACAGTCACTGTGACCATTAGCTTAGTTCAAAGAATGAAACCTTCACTGATATTCTGGTCTAACTCTCCTAATGACATATTCATGCAAAACCGAGTAAAGAAATCAATCACTAAGCCATGACTTACATTTAAATACACATTTCTTTGTATCTTCTTTAAAACTGATTTTTTTTTTTTTTTAAACCTTGATATAAATATCATCTTGTTGCACTGCCTTGGTTATCAGTGTGTACTGAACTTGCTGAACATAAGTCATATTGGCAGTACTGAGTGTGTTTGCTCCCATGTGTTTTATATAATATGGAGTCCTGGGCCTGACAAATATTTGATCTGGAGACCATCTAGCAATTTCAGATATTTCAGATTCACACCAAATAACTAGGGAAAAATACTAGATTGAGGAAACAGTTGGAAAACTCAGTTTGAGCAATGCTGGATGAAGAAAAAGGAAACAAAAGGCCGAAGAGCTCTGAGGTCTAATTATGAAGGCTAATACATAAGACTTTCTTTTCCTGGCTAATCAGGGTGATCAGGGGATAGCTCTCAGCTCAAAGGTCCTGCTCTGCACTTCAGCTGCATATCAGGTGGGTACTGGGATGAGCTGTAACTTGTGCACTGTTTTCTCTGTCCTGCTCTTCTGAAAGAGGAAAACTGAAAGCTGCACAACAAAAATGTGAAGCTTTCACAGAAAACTCCTGTTCCCCAGTGCTGCTGAGTAGTACCAGCCATGCAAAAATACTGTTGCTTTCCATTCCTTTATGTCTCGAGAGAGCTGCCTTTGTACACAAAATCCCCACAATTGAAGAATTTGTCTGAAATTCACATGGTGGCATGCTTTGCTTTTCACAGTAGCTCTCTGTTTGCTGGTGCAATGATCTTTTGCTATTTTTAAAAAAACAAACCTATGTTTTTCATGAGAAATACATGCCTCTAGCTGCTCTCCTTTATTTTTTTTTTTTTTTAATATATCTTAGTTAAAAACCTATTTGCCATTCCAAGACTGAAATTAAGAAAAGGGATATTGTTATGTCTTTTTCCCCATACTTTAGAAATATTATCATATCCATGCTTTGGTTCAAAGTGACACCTGACAAGAAAGCACTGTCATGTCAAGATGCACTTTCTACAAATCTCCTAAAAAGTCCCAGAAAAACAAACTCAAACTTGGACAAATTACATGCCTTTGAAAAGCATACCTTGCAGTCTCTTTAGAGATCATTTTCTGAAGATTTCCTCTTTAATAAGTTTTGGAGTAGCTGTAAAAAAAAAAAAAAAACTCATCCAAAGCATATATCTTCATCGCTGCAAACCATATCAATTTTGAAGACTGAAATCTGGCAGAGGAAGGCTGTGAATGTCTCTAAAGACCATATTAAGTGAAGCATAGTACCATAGCATCATACAGCTTCATTCAGAAAAGACTTTTAAAGAATGTCACCTCCACTTCTCCTGCAATAAGCAGGGACATTGTCAGCTTGGCTGCTCAGAGCCCCATCCAACCTGACGTTGAATTTTTCCAGGGATGGACCATATACCACCTAAGAAGATAGTGTAGATCAGTAAATAAGATGTTCAGCTCCCGGTTAAACTCACTGCATTAGCTGAAAGACAGTTCTTGAATCGTCATACCTCATTTTGCACAGACTCAGTGTTCCTGTAATGTATAGTAAAGATTGCATCTGAGGTTGGTGATGAAAAAGTCTTCAATTAAACGTTTTAGTAACTCAGAGTGGTTAAATAAGTAGACTCTATTCTGTTATGAAGAATTAACTTTTAGCAACAAAAACCTCTTCCGTATTACCATTTTTAAGTCAAAATGTAATTGCACAGTATCATAGTGACCTCCATAAATAGTATGCTGCATCACCTAAGATTTAAGGACATGAGAGTCCTAACAAAATTAAATTCTAAGTGCTTTTTCAACACTTATTAAAAAAGAAAATTATATTGGTGTTTGACCAATGAATTCTTGCTGCTTAGATTCTTTGCCCAGCAAATCACACAATAATTCTATCCAGGCTGTGATGAACTTAAAAATAAGCTGCATCTCACTGAAACATATACGTGGATTCTTATACTTCATAAAAAATTCCTTCAGAAAATTGTGGCATTTCTGACATGATGTAATCTTTTCATTGGCAGTAAGTGCACAATGGCAGACAAAATGTACCACAGGCATTTTTGTGCTATGCCAAAATAACAAACAAGACTGTGACTTGCTGTATTGAATATGAGCTTCCAGTAAGTGTTGCTAATAAGTCAGTAAAGCCTCTGTGGTATTGTGGTATCAAAAAGAATTCAAGGAGTAAAATGCATGAGATAACATCAGTCTATCATGTTTTTTACACTCTTGGGTGAGAAAAGTCCTGGCCTACTCATGCCCCCAGAGCTGGAGTTATCAGCATTCTGCTTCTCACCTCCAAGGTCAGGATTAATTTCCTTTTTTCAATACTTTTACCTATGAAGAATGAACTAAATAAATGGAATCGACAGATAAAGTATTTTATGAATAAATTAGGAAGTCTTTCCCTCCTGTCATTGTCACCTCTTGAAGTGACAGATTAGCTGCTGATCTGAAATCTATCAAGTGAATTCTTGAGCTAACGCCCTCCTGCCCTCCCAGGAGAAAATCCTAGCCAAATAAAAAACAGCTATAAAAAGATCTTTCTCACAGAAAGCTAAAGATGCTGAATCTGAGCTGTAGGTCTCATTCCACCACACAGATTCAAACCTTATATAGGCATTTTCTCCTGTGAGCAGTTCCTTTCAGAAAAGCAGGATTTGCAAAGCCTGACAGACTCTACAGACCTCCTCATTAGCTGACATTCACCAAGTTTTAACTAAGATCTAAATCTATGTTGTTTATTCACACAGAATGTGCCTTTGGTCTTTATTGCTAATTAATTCATTTTGCAAACTCATCTGCCTAACGTTTAAAGTTGTTTTACAAACAGGAGATTCAAAGTTGATGCTGCCTCTTCATCTTCAGTGTACCTAGCTTGGTCTACGTGTTGTGGCACATATTAAATGTAGCATTGTTCATTGATCTAACACACTCAAAATGTGTAGACACCAGGGAACAAATTAAGGGCAAAATCCTCCTCTCAGATCTGTTGTGCATGGATCAGAGATAAGCAGTACAAATTAGAGCTTTTCTCAGCTGCAATGCACAAATGTTGTTTCATGAGTTCCCCTCTAGGCTTCAAAAAGAGGTTGTGCCGTTTGTGCAATAACATCCTCTTTGGGACAGGCAAATCTCCAAAGGTGTGTGGTCTGGCCAAAAAAAGACCATTTTATCTTTCAGGTCTTTGCTCCCATTAGACATTTGCACACACACACTTCACTGAACATGAGATCGAATCAATACAAGCAGGCCTGCTCAGGAATGAAACATGAGCACTCAATAAAATAAATAAAGAAAGAAATATGCATACAGTCCCCAGCCTGATGAAGAATTCAAATTGCCTCAGAGTGTTTTTACAGGTTTACACATAGAACTTGTTTAATTTTCTGTTAATTCCCTGTGTTGTGGGCTTATTGCAGTTTACTTTTACACTAATTGAAATAAAATATTAGACAAGGTTGCTGTGTTTATACTTCATCAATATATCCAGGAGAAAGCCAGTGCATGGGTTAACGATGGATTTTCACCTCCCTTTAATGTTCACAGTGGCTGTGAATTTATATTTCCACATGATTAAAAGGAAGGTTGTAGTGCATGCTGAACTACATGTGAAGCTTTTCTGGTCTCAGTCCCACATGCTGTATCATATTTGGCTGGTCACCAAGGCAGGTTCTCATCAAGGTATTCCTAACTGGGATCCAGGGGATGACTCTTCCTAGTGAGACAAAGACTCTGATATTTGTATCCATGACATGTGTAATACATTTATTTGTGTCAGCCAGAATATTGTTTCTCACGTACTGGGGAGAGCAATCTTGTGTTTTGCCTTTGAAATAAGATGCTCTGAAACAATCAAATATATTGAATCCATTTCCAGATACAGCATCAGCAATTGGTACACTGCTAGGGAGGTGTTTAAAGTGTTTATGCTCCAGTAATCTGTTTCCAGGAAGAGATCCATCATTTCAGTGCTCTGAGGCATCTGGGCTCCAAGCTCTGGGAAGGATTTGGGACTCCTGTCTTGGAAATGGGTTTGATCGATATAGTGCCTCAGATGTGGGAAGAGTGAGCGCTCCAGTTTCTAAAGAAAATTCTCCAGCTCCTGTGAATATTAAGAATAGCTGAAAATCAGATTATAAATCCAAGGACATGTACAAAGTACAAAGTAGGATTTACACTACTGCCTGCTTTAAGAAAAAGGCCTTTCTTCTTGCCTCTTTGAATACTCCTCATTGAAATCATCACTAGTCTGGCTTCTGGTGAAATTAATTTGGATTCTAGGATCTGTATCTTTTGTATTTACAAAAAACTCAAAGCCAGTATTTATTTTTAACATGTCACTATTGTCCTGCATTGTCAAAAGAAGATTTTTAATACTAAGGCTGTTGCCTTTTTCTCTTTCAGCTTCTGAAAATCTTTTTTTCCACTGGGACAAGTGCATGACTAGATAGTATTTTGATACCTTTGCATGATAAAATGCTCCTTAGCTGAGAACAGAAATAGGCCCTTATCTACTGACGTTGTTTATGAAAGAAATACAACCATCCAGAAAGATAGTGTCTTTTGTTTTTCTAAATTGTTTAGTTGAAAAAGAGACTGTGATCCACTGATATACAAGTAAATGTCCCATGCTGGCATCTCTCTGCCTAGCTATCTTTCCAATTCTCGAAATTACTGATCCAAAAAACTAAAGGTGGGAGGCAGAGTTTCTGTGGGTGAAGCACAGCACTTCAGATATCATCACAGAGCCTATTCACCAAATTACTGCAGATAAGAGACTTTTCTTTGCATAAAAGGCATTTACACTCTTCTTGGAATTGCATTTTTATCCCCAAAGACTGAACAGTATGATTAGGAGTTCAGTATTTGGCATACCAAAAAGAAGGAGACATAGTTTCATTCAAATGCACTCCCTTTTAGAAATTTAGAGTGCTCTTTTTTGTTGTAAATATGCACAAAGGTGAAGGACTACAAATTTTTCTTTGCTGTAAACTGTTCAGAAGATGGTGATCTTATCCAGCTCATACTTTTTAATACAAGAGTATTTTTGCTCAAAATGCAGTTTGTAAATGAGTTTGGCAAAATCCACTGGCCAGGTGCCAGCATCTGAGTATTGAGTCTTCTCTACCCTGTTTTTATAACCGGAAATCAACAGGGTTTTATGTAATTTGAAATACTAACTTCTTCATAGAAACCAAATTTTTTGAAAAGAAAGTGGCCTGAACACTGAAAAAAGATGTTCATCTAGCCTGATTTTGTTATATATGTTTTATATATATAAAAGTTTTAATATATATATTTTTTTATTTATCTCTATATATATAAATTCACCAAACCCCCTTCGGTTTGAAAGTCAGTGAGTGAAAAAAGCAAATTCTAAATATTTTAAGGAATTTTTAGATACATGTTTCTAAATAGTGAAATCAAAGGGACATAGTCTTACTCCCATAGTCTCCAGAGCAGCCCTCCTGTGTAAGGCAAGCTGGATGTGGATTCAAGTTGACAAAGGGAACTACACACCAATGAATTATAAGCCTTTGAGACTGAAAGGAAAACTAGAGCAAAAAGGGTGACTGCAAGTCTTTCCCAGTCCCAACAGTTTCAACAGGAACAAGTTTCTATATTCTGTAAGTCTCTATACTAAGTCTGAAGTCCACCAGGGTCTACCATAGCATAAGGTTTCTACTCCTAAAAATTAGTTTTGAGGCTTGAGAACAAAGTCAGCACCATTTTTTTTTCATGCTGCTCACAGGAATAGGTTTCCAAAGACAAGAAAGCTGCTGATGGTGATGAAGCTTTGGACCAGTGTACAGAAGAAGCATAAAAAATAAGCAACCATCAATGCTAACAAAATAGGACCCTTAGGAATTATCTAAAGGTCATGGAATATGAGTAAATATTAATGCACTTATCATGCAGAATCTGAGAAATGTGCTGTTATGACTGAAATATTATTCAAAGACAAGTATTGTAATTAAGGTTTTTCTTTACCCTAGGCAGTGATAAAGAAATGCTGGGTTTATCCTCAGCCTTTAGCCAGCAAGTGCTTTTTCTCTGCTGCTTAATTCTAATGTGAGTTCTTAATGCAATAACCCTTTGAGATTGAATGAACAGCTAGTTAATGCTTCAAAAGTGTGGCATTCCTGTTGCTAAGCATTTAATTTTGCCCCCCCTTTTCTCTTCCAGGTGCTTTCCTGGGCTACAGTGCTTGCTGGTTTGTGTAACCCCGTGATGTCAGAAGGCTTAAGAGCCCCTAGAGCTAATACAAAATGTATGAGCATGCCATATCTTGAAATTCCTGCTGTCGGAAGTGCCGGCTTGGAGGGGAGACAGGAAGCCTGAAGGGGAGAGGCAAAGAGAAGTCCCAAAGGAACAAGAAATGGGGAGGCAGGGAAAGAAAAAAGAAAGACAAGACAGCTGAGGGCATAAAGAGCACAGGGGATAGGGAAGACTAAAGACAACTGGAGCTAAGGGCTCAGCTGAGCACAGAGGTGCTGGCTGCAGGGAGGCAGATCTCACTGAGTGGTGCTGACAGCATTCAGCAGGGCACTTGCAGCCAAGCACTGATATGAAGCAGGTGTCCAGCCTTCTTTTCTTCCAGGACACACAGTTCTTTCAGAGGAGGAAGTCTGACCCCACCGGGGGGTGGTGGGAAATAAGTGCAGGCATTCTGCTATAGGGCCAGGCTGGCAAGAAGCGGCACACACAAGGCTGTCCCTTCCACACCAGCCGGTGCTCAGAGGTTTGACAGGCTGTAGGACACAAACAAGACATGAAACTCCTGACACAAAAGCATCAGCAGCATGGTTGTATCAAACTATCCCATTTTGAATGACAGTGAGGACAAACAAGTGCTCACGGCTCTCTGCTCTAGGTCTGGGCAAAATGATGTGGCACACACTTGGGGCTTGGAAGCCTCCAGCCCAAGCTGGGCCATCCTCTCAGGCACAGGGACGCTGAGAGGATAAATCAAATACAGGGCTGCAGCTGACAGGCTCTAGTGCTACCTTCTGTAATTTTTACTGTTTTCTTCAGTGCTAGTTTTGCCTGTCTTGTTAGTTATAATGAGGCAATTAATACTGGCTATGTATATGATGTGAGCTGTGGGAATGTTCACAGAATCACAGAGTGATCTAGGTTGGAAAAGACCTCAAAGATCATCTAGTTGCAACTCCCCAGCTGTGGGCAGGGACATCTTTCACTAGACAAGGTGGATCAGAGCCCCATCCAACCTGAACATTTCTGGGCATGGGGCATTCACAGCTTCTATGGACAACCTGTTCCAGTGCTTCATCACTCTTACAGTAAATTATTTTTTCCTAATATCTAATCTAAACCTACTGTCTTTTAGTTTGAAGCTGTATCTTCTTGCCCTGTCACTACATGCTCCTGCAAATATGTTGAGTTGGGGGATAGTGAAACTGTCAGAAAGGTGCAGAGGCAGCTTCAAACCTATGGTGTTTTTGAAAGTTTGCAGCATTCCACTTACTGAAGCTGAGATAAAGCTCAAAATTGTGTGGTTATAGCCCAAATCTTCCAGTGAGCAACCACAGCAGAAATGCACACATAGACAAAAACACTTTCTGCACATATGTATGGGCAAGAGCTACCTCTGTGTGGGATGTGGCCGTCTTTTACCACATTATTGGCAAAACTTGAGGACCACTTTTATGAAAAGGAGAGGAAAAGTGAGACAAAGAGTAAAGCCTATTAAATCACTGATGCTCTTTTGGGGGAGGAGATGTGTTACAGGAGGATGCCCAAAGGTCATGTTTAGGGATGTAAATGCACTGTTGCCATTAGGTCCTGGGAAACGGATTTATTCCATTAACACCTTCTTTCTTCTTTTCTTCACCCACTTTCTGGCCTGCTTTCTCCTCTCTTAGTCGAACATGTTTCTCAAGAGTGGGCTCAGGCAGTAGTAGCAGAAGCTCTTGTATATACAGGCAAGCCCCTTTGGCCTGCTCTGTTTACTCCTGATTTCTGAGAGGAAAACAACATTTCAAAGTGGATGGACCATCCCAGGTACCCTCTTCCATTTGTGATGGGACATCTGCCATCAGCTCCCCAGAACAATGAGAAAACTGGGGCCCACAAGACGGTAGCAGGACTGGATCACAGGGTTGTTGCCGAGGAGCCAAGAACTACCAGGTTTTCCAGGGCTACACGGAGCTGTGTGACATCCACACATTGAGCAAACAGATGTCTGTGTGCACAGGGTGCTCCTTACTTGGGCTGTGCTGGAGGTAAAGCGTGCTGGAGGAGGATGCTCTCTATCCGGCCGCACCTGGACTGAGTGATCCCCAGATTCGAAGGTGCCACAAGACCTGAACACTGTTCTAGGTCTTGTTATAAAACAATCAAAAAGCAAGGCCTCTCTCTTGTTTCAGTGGCTTGTGAGCAGCTGTGCTGTGTCAGGCTTGTGGAGGGGCAGAACTGTGGGGGTCTATACAGCAGAGTTTGCTTTGGATGGTACCATTTCTGCTGTTCATTGCAACAGGCCCGAAAGAGCCATTTACTTTTACAGCAAGAGTGATATGATGCATGTAAACAGAAAACTCCTCCTTTGCCAGAGCACATAGATGAAGCCCAAACTCTAAAAATTATGAACACACTTTTTCATTCAAGTCTTTCTTGTCCCAGATTTGCTCAGCTGCTGTCTTTGGGATATATGATACGTGCCCTGCTATTCCCTGAGCATCTGCTATGGGGGACTATGAGAAACAGAGAAATGGGCTAAAGGGACCTCTAGTTTGAGCCAGTATGTTCTTCTGAGACAGCTCCTGCTTGCACTGTAGGTGTTCCAGCATTTGTGCTGCTGTGCAGCAAAATGAGGGCTCAATTAGAGCATGAGCGAGTATATTCTGCTAGCTTGCCAAGTTGTATAGGTACAAAGAACACTGAGGGCACCACAGCACTGGCTCTACAAAATGCAAATCAGAACCTGTTGTTGCTGAGGAGCCTCTGTATCTCCTCTGTCTTTTAGCAAAGCTAATGCTTATGGCACTGTGTGCCCATTGCTAGCACTCCTCGTACACTGTGTAACAGATGTGTGTCTGCATTTTCATATAGACGTGCACTTTTTCTTCAATATCTGTGGGTTCCTCTCTCTTGCTGGCCTCCTGGTATCTGCATATCTCAGGATCAGCTGTCTCTGGCTCCCCCAGGCTACATTTGTACTAATAAAGCAGACGGACACACAGCACGGCCATGTGGGTGCCCATACGATTGAGTCAGTCCTGCTGCTGTTTTGGTCAGGTTCTCTTGCCAGTAATGCTGGGCACAGCTGGGAGGTAGCACGGGCCAGAGATGATTCCCAGGTGACAATCTGAGGCTATTTCAGAGTGAAAGAAAATATACAGGTATGTTTTTGCTTGGCTACTCAGGGAAAGAGAAAATGCCCTGACACTTTCTACCTTATCAGCAAGAACATAGTCTGGGCCTGGATATGAAAGAACAGTCAAATTCATGGGGGAAAAAAAGGGAACCTGGATTCTCTGAATTCTCTGAACCTATTACCCTGTCATGGTACAAATATATTGCTTGCTCTCTAATCTTGCATTATAGAAAACACCAATGATCAGTCCAGAAACTGGCATAAAATGTATAGTTCTGATAACTATTAAGCTTTCAAAACACTGAGAGAGAGAGTGAGGCAGCATGTGGGTTGAGAAGTAACCTCATGGAGACTAGAAATGACCACTTAGTTCAATCTCATAAACTGCAGACAAAACCTAAGGTCTACATCTAATCACACGGTCCTAGCCATCCCAAGCCACTCAAGAATTGAGTGTCGGGTCCTTTGATACAGAAGAACAAAACCTTAAAAATCCCAGTGTGCCATGGAAAGGACAACCTGGATGGGAAAGTGCCCGGATGATCTGCAGAACAGTAGTTTGGTGGAAAGAAGCTGAGGCAGAGGAGGGGAAACTCACAGATTTCAGAGAGTGGGAACTTAATAATGTGAAAAAAGCAGACCCTCTTTCTGCTTGCATAGTTGGAATTACCTAGCCCCATACAGTTATGAAAGCTGTCAGTCTGGTTTTTTCTTCATTCAGTGATTTCATTTGATGCAGGGGGGAAGTTTGGGTATGAGACTGTACATGCCTCCCTGCAGCTGAGTTTTGCAGTCTCAAACTTTCCTGCCTAGTTTAGATATGCTCACCTGCTTCTGATTTCTGGGTCTTCAGCAGCTCCTCTGTTCAGGGAGCAAGAGTGGTACTTCCCAATACTGTATACCATACTTTAAAGGCAACACTGGGGATAAAGACAGAGGTAATTCATATTTCAGGAGGCTTCTGATCCATAGCAGTGCAACATGCGTGGAATGGCAGCCCCTGCAGCACAGTAGCTGGATGCTAATGGAAGCAGCACAAGCAGGACAGCTGCAGCTATGGTGGAACTGATCCTGCAGACCTACTGCAAGCAGAACTGCTGAATCACTGACCAACTGCACCCTAATGGCTCAAAAATCTGGATGTAGAGGTGATGATTGCAGCCTGAAGCTGGACATAGACTACCTGCTCAGATAGAAAAGCAAGCAAGAGAACAACGGAAAGCCTGAGGAATGAGACTATGTGGCTTCACCTCATTCAGCCCACTGTGATTTCAGGTGTGACATGAGCCATTGCTTGGTGGAGTGCAGTGTCATGCTGGTCTGGTAAAATACAGCCATAGACTCCTTAACTGAGAAAAAAGGGGAACCATTGTTTTCCTATGCCAAATGCATTACCATACAGCAAAGAGTGACTCTGCACAGCAAAAGAGAAGAAAGCCAATGAGATGCAGCTAGTTTACCAGCATCCTATACATATTTAGCCTAACACCCTATAGGACAGTTATGTCATGAGCAACTTCTTTCCTCTGTATCCTTACCTTGGTGGTACTGGGGTGAAATTGTTTTTGCAGCTCTGTTGCTGAGTTGTACCAGTTGTAACAAAGGTCATGATATTTCTCCCAAACATCCCCAGTATTGATTCTTCATTTTGTTTTGTTTTGAAAACATAACATAACAATGTCATGAAAAACAGGAGGGTGTCAGGCAAAGCTGTTTGTAGCATGCAGTACTGCTGCTTTAAGAGATGGCTGTGCAGTGCAGAGAATGAGCAGTGTGCACAAGTCTAGAACGAGTTGGGCTACAAATAAATTATTAAGCTTTTCTAGGACATGGACGGGACATTTTCACCTAGGTTACAATGCGTGTCATCGCATACAGCAAAAGGATAAAAAGGCCTGGGCCACCTTGATGAAAATGGATAGTGACTTACACATCCTTATTCAAAACCAGTCATATCCCAATTAAGGCATCCTCAGACAGCAATTTTCAGAATAATCGTACATAACACTTTCCAAGCCTTCCTAATCATTAGTTTGTGTTGATTGGGAAAAGGCTTTATTGTGCTGAGTCAGAGATTCAATGTTTGTCTGCTGAATAATTAGAAGGGAAACGTTTTCAAGTTTGTCTTTTCATAGTCACATGGCCGTGTAGCCCATGAAATGTGGAGATTTTCTTGTGGAAGATCCCTGATGTAGAAAGTCATCCTGTAAATTTTAGCTGGCTGGTTTGGTGACCTTTAGATATATTTTTTGCATGATAATATGATTTAATCTCATGGCAAAGTTTTCAAATTCAATAAATCCATAAGGACTATAGGGGGGTGAGGAAGGGAAGTAGTCTCAGATTACAATGTGAAAAGTTCATGCAGTTCATGGCCCAATTCTCTCACAAAGAATTGACTTTTTTTTTTTTTGGTATCCCATTGAGAACAGTAAAGGCAACATCATGGCATCAGAATATATTTCTAATTATTGTTTCAGATCGATATTAGGCAGCCAGGAGGAATTCAGACTTTCGAATTCGAATATGGATTATAAATCTCTTCCAGCTCCTAACCTTGCAGCATTTCTTGTCCTGGTCCAAATTTCTTGTCAATCTTTATGATGCCATGAAAAGGGACAGCATGTTTGAAGCACACATATCAAAAGATCATTTGCTTTAAAGTTAAATGACTGTCTTTACTTGCCATCACAGCACCACCTCTGAACCCCCATTTTGCAGCACTACACAGACTAAGGGGAAGGTGGAATTCACCCTTTTGAAGTTTCAGTGTTGGAAGGGACATTTAGAGGTCAGCTTCTTCATATCCCTTCAAAGAACAAGCATCAGTTACACCGTTACACCTAACCCACCACACCTAAGACTAAATTGTCCTTAAAAAATCTTCACTAATTGAAATTTGACCTGTATCTTGTTATCTAGCTCTAATGCTTTCATAAATCTTGTGACTAGATTTTTCTCCCTTATATATAATTTAAATATAATTTGCTGAGAAGCAAGCTGATTTCTTCTGGGCCTCCCTCTCTTGGACTCAGGGGATGACAGACCACCTCCTTTTTTACAAAGATCTTTTTCAAGATTGCATGTCATTATCGGCCTTCTTTCTTGCTTTCCTTTTTACCAAAAGAAATAAGGCTACTTCATTCAGCCTTGCCTCCTTGGCTGATCATTCCTGCTGCTTTCTTCTATCCCCACTTGGTATACATGTCTTTAAGTGCAGTGCCCTAAATTGGATACAGTACTTCGACTGAGGCTTCTCCAGTGGCAAGTAGAGCAGAATAATTTCATTCCTCTGTCTTACAGCCAACAGTGTTCTTAAAACATTCCAGAATGTGATTTATCCTTTTAAAGCAGCCTCACATGCAATTGTGGCACATTGTAAACTTGGAATTCTTTTTCCACCCAGTTGCAACCAGGCCATTTAAAATCCTCATCCCAGTTCCAAGGCTCCACTTGTCCTTTACAAATCTCTGGTTTTCTGCTTTCAGACTGAAGATGCTCACCTGGCCTTGAAATCCTATGTAGTCTTTCAAATGCTGAACTTCTTAATTAATGTCGGTGCTTTTCCTGCTCCACTGGCCGCATTGGCAGTGACAGTATTGAACAGAACGTGGTCAAAAGCAAATACGACTGCTTGAAGTGCCTCCCCAGGTTAACCACAAACTATTATTAACTACAGTTCATCTGAGACTTTTCACTGCATACAAGCACTAAAGGAAAGAGAGCTCCTTTGACAGCAATAAATAAATTATAACTTCAGTTTCAGTATGACTCAGTCTGACTGGCTACAGATGGAAGAAAATTTCACCCAGGCAGTTGTATCTCAGGCTGCACTAATACAAGTAATATTTTGAATGTATCTGCTGCTTCACTTCAGCAGAAGAAACATACTAGCTTTAGCCTGGATAAGCTGCACTACTTTTAAAAGACATAAATGCTTTTAGACCTGTAAGTCTTAGAAAAACACATGGATTAATTTGTTGTGTCAGTGATCTTGAAAATCTGGACTTTGAAGTGCACTGTGAGTCAGTGGATGTACAGTAAAGATATATGTAATGTCTACTAGAGAGAGAGGGCATCCTTTTTCTTGAGAGGTACTTTCAGAAGCTTTTGTGAGACTTTGACTCTCAGTTCAAGGCACAGTGAAATTCATTAATTTTTTGCAAATGGAAGTGATGGTCACTGTTGGTGAACCCTTGACTGAAAAGAAAGGGTAAGAGCACAAAACAGCTGCAAACAGATTGAGAACCTGAGGGTAACAGTCAAGGACAGTAACAACAAAGGGCACCTTGTTGTTGAGACACCTAGTCAGAGGGAGCCTCATGATAAGACCTCCTTACTTCAGCTACAGGAGGCATCGTGCTCACAAGTGTTCAACCTGAGGGAGCATTTTAACCACCCAGATATCTGCTGGGGAAGCAACACAAATGTCTGTGAGCAATCCAGGCACTGGAACAGGTTGCCCATAGAAACTGTGGATTTCCCATCCCTGGAAGTGTTCGAGGCCAGTCTGTGTGGGGCTTTGACCTGGTCTAGTGGAAGGTATCTCTGCCCATGGCAGGGAGGGTTGGAACTCAATGATCTTTAAGGTCTCTTCCAACCCAAACCATTTTGTGATTCTATGATAATATACTGCCACATATATTGCCCCTTTCCTGATACAACATTTTAACTATAGGTTGAAGACAACCTCTATTAATGCTGAGAAATTACTACTTGGTGTTCAAGGGTAAGGAACAGTATTAGGACACCTCAAAAGGTTTTACTTCCTTGGTAAGTTCTTCCTTGGTTCAGCAAGACCAATCCTTCCTCACCCTGTCTTCTCCTAGATATCCCTCCAAAGACTTAGGTAAAAATCTGTGAAACTGGAAACTTAAGTGGTATTGATGAGTCTCATTCTAGTGAATATATTGATTTACTCTGGAAGGGGCTCTGAAAATGCATCTCTAAGACAGGGTATGCTTACAGAGAGGTAGTCTTTCAACAGTAGATTAAAGCATTGCCTTGCATAATTTTTTCTTATTATTGCCACTGCTCAAATCTGTAGACATTTCTGTCAACACCCTCCCTCCTGAACCGTATTGTGAATGAAAGCAGTACAGTGACCCTGGCTGGTCAGTCATCACTGTGGCCATCTTCAGTGAGTCTGAGGCTACTTTGGCTCCCACAGCACATTATGAAAGCACTCAGAGAGTCGCAGACAACAGAAATTGCTGCCTGGGTTTTTGAATGTCCACTCCTTAATCAGTTCCTGGTTTTGAGTGTTCATTTTCAGGGAGCTGCCAATGCCCTCTTTTACAATTGGGTCCAATTGGCATTGATGCTTTCCAGTACATTACAAATTCAGGATTAAAGTACTTACTTAATCTGAGTACATAAAATCAGTGACCACTTCTGACCCGTTATAAATAAGAAGTTGCATTATTATGAATCGTTATGCTTGCAGTTAAAGGGAAGGGGAGCAATTTATTAACACAAAACTGGCATCTCTTCAATGGTACTTGTAGGAGCTGAAGTGCTGTCCTTCTCTAGAGCAGAGGTAAGACTTCTATCCATGCTGTAATAGCCAAAGACGCAGGGGAAGTTGTGAGCATAGGCTTTCTCACTCTAAAGAGAGGGCTCACTCTTAGTTAAGGTAACCACATCAATATGAAGTATTTAATAGATACCCCAGGCTGAACAATGCTCTCTCATATCAGGTACTGGAAAAAAAATTGTCCAGAGAGAAAATGTATCTTCTTTTTGCATATATACATTATGTAAGCCGAATGTTATTTTTCAATATTGCCTTTTAAAAATTATGTACCCAGCTGTTTAAAAAAAGCTGCTCTGGAAAAGAGCGTCTCATCAAGAGTGAAATGCAACAAAAGGTAGATCAGGGGAGCTCAGAGCTCTCCATGACAAAGCGGAGGAGAATGAAGCTGGCTTGGTTCCTTGGGGCTGGCAGATCTGGAATTCCCTTCATCATAAGCACTGTTTCACTTCACCTCAATGAGTCATGCTGGTGAATCCTGAGGTTAATTATTAGATTATTCTAATGCACATCAAAGGCTTTTGGAGGTTCCTGAGTCTTCACAGTTTAATATGTTCATTTATCAAGTGCAAGTAGGAGAAATGAAAAGCAATTAAATTATTTTTTTAAGACTTTTAAAATTATCTATTATTTTCAAACTCCACTCATTGGACCATCTCTGTGATGCTGCAGAAACTGCAAAGTAGTACTAAAAGGGATAACTGGGTTGCAATAGTTTGCAGGCTTTTAAATCATGAACTGGCTGGCATTTGAATTTATTATTTGAAATGTGATAGCATCAAAGTTTATTTGGATATTCCTCAGGCCAGAGCAAGCATGCATTTAGGTCAGTGGTTATCTTTCCAACCAGTTTTAAAATCGCAGAACGGGTAAAGTTGAAAGGCACCTGCTCCAACCTCCCTGCTCAGGCAGGGTCATCCCAGAGCACATGGCACAGGATTGCATCCAGATGGTTCCTGAATATCTCCAGTGAGGGAGACTCCACAACCTCTCTGGGCAATCTGTCCCAGTGCTCAGTCACCAGCACAGTAAAAAAGTTCTTCTTCGTGTTTAGGTAGAACGTCCTGTGCATCGATTTCTGTCCATTGCCTCTTGTCCTATTGCTTGGCACTACCAAGAAGAGCCTGGAAATGATCCTTTATTTCCAAGAGATCAGGTATCCTCATCTTTATTTAGATAAAAAATGTTTTCTGGCTTTCTAGTCCAACATCATTTCACAGGTACAGACCTCTTCTTTGAGCATCAAGATGCCTTGTTAACAATCAACTGACAGTATGACTTGGGCAAAATTCAGGAATACAGAGAAATTATATGTAACAATAGGAACCAAAAATGTTTCCATTGTTCTTCTATTACCTCATATCAGTGAGGGGTTCATCCCCCACAGTCTTGTTCATTCCAAGAAGAAAATGCAGTTGAAAGAATGAATAAGATAAAAATTATCTTCTACAGAAATGTAAAACACAGGTGTATTCCTGTGTGCATGTGGTCCAAAACATAACAAAGGAGCTTACCTGATCAGTGGAAAAAACCAAAGAGGAGGAAGTTTGCTTGATTCTGTCTTAGCACAGTGACACAAGGCTCTGCAAAGCAACAGGCTGCAAAAGGAAACCTAAGGGCTTCACTTTAGAGCCCATAGTTCTGCAGAAAAATTGGGTCCAGTTGGAGTTTTGCTGAAATAATAGCTTACAAATAGAGAACCACAGTGGTCCAACTCAGGAGGACAGGCCTCTCTGAAAAAAGTCCAGGAACTGAAATGGATTGGAATCCTTCTGACATCCACAGAAGATTACTGAATTCTTACAGGGTTTTTTTAAATAAAGAGGCTAGATAAAAGAAAACAGTCCCTGGGGAAATGCAATATAATTACATTTCTTCTTGTCTGATAAGTGCAAAATCAATTCTGCAGTGTTTTACCTGCATTCTGCACTATTCTATAAAATGTCAGCAAAAGGTTTTATTACTTTTTATTACTAGTTATAGAGGAGGGAGTTGGCTCATTCACTAAATCTAGCAAAGAAACTATACAATCTAATTCCTTGTAAGAAATGTAGTTTTCATATTTACTACATCAGGAAACAATACTGACATAATAATAGAGTGCAGTAGCTCTGAGGGAAGTGTTCTGAGCTGTTGCACCAGGAGTCTGTGAACTGAGATATCCCCTCAGCAACAGGTGGTTGTAAAGGGAGGCCTTTACAGGCAGATAAAGAGATGTGAGAAGAAACTATTGACTCGTGTTCAAAAGAAATCTGGGAAGTGGCTGAAGGGTTGAGGATGGAGGAAAGGGTATCAGCTCAGCATTTCCAGACACTGAATAACTACAGTATTTCATCCTGTACATCAAAAATCGGTACACATCATTGAGCATCCTTGAGTTAAAATATGAGCAAAATCACAAAAATGGAATATAGACCAGAATTGTATATTATTTACAGCATTACTGCTTTGTCTGTATGCATCATATCCATCATGTATTTCTTTACTCCGATAATGGGTCTGAATTTTACGAAAAAACAAAACCCAAAAATCCCCTTTCAGATACTTCTTGCTGTCTTCCTTTAGGCATTCCCAAATGCTACTCTCTTTTCTGTGAAAGTATAAGAAATGTCCACTGGTTACAAAATGTAACAGATTCCTAGATTGATATTTCTGAATGATGTACCACAACTTAGGACATGCAGCACATTTCTTACATTGCACACAAAATTATAGTTTTGTACTCAGGCCTATTAAAATAAGCAGTGGACTCCTTTGCTCAGCTGAACAGACATAAATATCCATCAATACCTCAAACACTTTTCAACTATTATGCTTCCAAACAACTTTAAACTTCAGGGTAGTACACAGATAAGAACTTTATAGGCAGGTGGGCAGCTGTAAATTACTAATGTATGATTTCTACTGATGACACCAGCAAATGAAATATGCTCCTACTCACAGCTGGCAATCTACTGCCTGAGAGAAACGTTAAACTCTGTCTCTGATTCAGTTCCACAGTGTGTTTATCTCCAGATGGAATTCCTCTCTCCCTCCTTTATTCTGGCAGATATGGCAATATACCCCATTTTTACTTTTAAATCTTTCACACTTTGAAAAGTGCTTTAGTTATGCTGAAATAATAGATTTTTTTTTTTCTGAAAATTGGTCTCCGTTATGACTTTGAGCAGTAATCTTTGAACTGTGGAAGGCATTGCTATTGCTCTGACTAATGACCTAAAATCTTAGCCTGAAAACCTCATCATCAACCAGGTTTTTGCACTTCTTCCCTTGTAATCACTGTGAAGGAACATCTTGCACAAAGGTCCACAGTGTTCCAGGGCTCTCTATTTTTATACAAAAATGGACAACATCTGGGGATAAAGCTACATCTCAAAAGTAAATATCATATAAGTGCTCACTTACCAGAAACAGTAACCTGGGCCCTCACCTGGCATCTTTGTTAGCATGTGTAAAGTGAACTCCAGAAAGTACCTGAACATCTCAAAACTATTACAAGCTTATATTGGGCCAGCAGTGATCAGAATGACATACAAATGATCTACAGCACAGGGAAACAGACTGAATGCAGAAGTGTTTGTACCATCAGAAATTGATTTGATGATTATGTCAACTACTTTTTGCACTAAGCTTCCTGTGGGTTATTTTCTGATTGATCTTTTGGCCATCTGTGAGTGTTGCCTTATCTATGCTTATTTTCAGAGAGGTTTAATGAATGCTTTGTTTATCATAAATCATTCAAAATTTTACCCCATGAGGAATATCTGCTTATACTGTTTGGGTCAGCTTTGATTATTCTTTCTCCCTCTCTGGCAGTAAATGCCATTGCTGAGCAATAACTTTAGTCACAGAAGAGCTCCCCCAAACCAATCTTGATTTGTGAGATAACAGAAGAGAATGCAATTTTCCAGAAAAACCCAGTCCTATGCATTTTTTTTGCAGTGTACTTTTTTTCCCTGGAACATGTTTTTTATCTCCAAGTTTCTTTCAATCCTATTGACTTACTCATGCTAAATAGGCTGCTGTAGCAACTTCTGCATGCTAATGTGTCAGATATTGATGCTATTTACGCAATATCTCATTTAAGAGCTTGAACACACATCTTTTAATGTTGCAGCATTTACAGATTCAAAGATGGCAGAGAGAATGGCATTATGTCACTTACCATCATGCCTTGTTTTGCTGTGTGACAAAACAGAGTGGCAGCTTCACACTTGTTTTATACTCTTCTTTTTTTTTTTTTTTTTGACTAAACATACTGGTAATATCAGGTTTCATTTTATTTCCTGGGAGATATCTGTGGAGTACACAAAGAAATGGATTAGCATTTTTTTCTGCATTTGTTTGTAGGACTGGAAGTACTGAATCTTGACGGCGATAGAAGTGAAACCTCCAAGAAAGGAGTTTGGAATTAAGTAGCTGCTCCCAAAAATATGCATTAAAAAAACCCACAAAGAGCTCAGTGGTTTTAATTTAAAAAAAAAATCTCCTTTTCTGTCCTGACTCACTATTATTTCCATGATATGATGTGGCATCAGACTTATACTTTCCCTCCAGTCTGTTGTAGAATCATCCAGGAAAACGGATCAGATAAGATGTGAAATGTTAGGAGGGGCAGAGGCTTTCAAGCGATCTTTAGTCATCGCAAAAAAAGTGAAAATTGTACAACCCTTTTTTTTTTTTGCCTTTGCAAATCACCTCTAAAGGTTCCTGTTGTCATCCATTCACATCAACTGTGAGCAAGCTATTATCTTTATGGACTCAGGATGCTGGTTTCAGACTCGCCATCCCTAAGCAGTGATGCACATCAAGTAATTATTTATTTATTTATTTGAATGCTTCAGCTCCTGAGACTCAGGCCTGCCCAACGTTCTGACAATCAGGGTTAATTACTGCAATGCTTCTCTGGCATCTGACATCCTTAAAACGTCTTAGCAATATTGTAGCTCATCCAAGATAATGTTGATTGCTACCTGTACAGGACTTTGTCAGCATATTACTTCCACTTTGTGCAGATCAGGCACTTGCAATTTGAAGTGCTCAAACCAATTTTTAGCACAGATAAGCAGCTTGAAAGACAGATTCTCCAACAACAATCAAACCTCTGATCCGTGGCCTTTTCAGGTACCTTCCTGTTTGTTTGGTACTCTAAGACTTACTTCACTGAATACCTTACAGCTCCATCAGTCTGAAGGCAGCACAACACAACATCTTGTTTCCTGTTTTGAATATTTATGTGAGGTAAGCTTCAGTTTGACTAAGTTGATCTAATTTAGAATACCCTAACAAATAACTTCAGTCTACTCCCAGGAAAAGTCTTCCTATCCTCCTCACTCCTTGTTTTCTATAAGGGTGACTTTGCAAAACTCCTGTACAGAGCCCAGATGACCATTCCTTTGCTATCTCCACTTCTTGGTTTGTCCATGCAACATCTCAGATGTCATAACTAGGCCTTTAGACTTAAGACAAACCCGGACTGACTGTAGAGAAAGTAGGAAAGATACAGATCTGTTAAGCACTGACCTACGGAGGGGTGTAGTTAAAGCATGTGAGAGTCCAGCTGGTTTCAAACTGACCACCTGCTGAGAAGTGCTCCAAGGATGTACTCAGGTATCTTTGCTATAGAGTGGTTACCTGCAGCTGAAGGGTAGTATCAGCTGAACACATGACAAGACTTGAATGATCTAGGTTTCGTTCATTTTGACATCTTCAGCATCTTGACATCAACAGCCCCAAGTTAGAAAGCTTAGCCTTTTACAAGTAGGAAAAATTAAACTTTTCAGAACCATATCTGTGTAAGTCTATGAGACCAGTGAAGATCTGCCTAAGCTAAACAGTGGGGAGGACTGAGCAGAAGCCAAAGAAAATCAGACTGTCACAGGTTAAAACAGCCCATGGGCTGCTGTAAACTGTGAGCTGTAAAAGTAAGCAGTTAGGAAATTCTCCCAGCAGCTGGTAATGGCTAAATTTATTGCTGATTGAGAGTTAAAGTAAATTAATGTTGATGGCTTTAACTCTTTCTAAGGTAGTCCCTTTCATTTATGGAAATTTCCATCTACTTTGTTGCCTTCCTGAGTGCTTTCTATCAGCAGTGCTCAAACAAGGTATGATCCAGAAGTAGCACCACTTTGCAACTTTAACCTTATGACCACATATTCAAGCTATTGACATAATTACATGCAAGCAATGCTATCAAGTATGAAGTTGCAGCCCAGGTGACATCCTTATGCTAAGGTCTTCTTACAAGCAATCCATGAGCAGTCTTTGTACTTAATTTCCTGCTTATAAAATTCAGTTCATTGCATCCAAATCAAAGTACAAGAAAGAACAGATGACCAGCTGACTAGAGAGTCAGCATTATGTAGCCTTGCAGTTATGCCACTACACTAGATCAAGACATTCAGTCAACTGATAATTTTACTTCAACAACATTTAGCTAGTTACCTAAAGGCATGGGAATGACCGATGATGAATGAGAAATGTCTAAATAAATTTATGCAGGGAGAAGAATTTAAACCAAAATATCAGTCCAAAGACAAATGGCTGTAACTGTGGGTTTAATTGAGAACAAAGAAAAACTTCATTTTGTAGTGCATTTCCATTTCATATAAATTAAATGTAATAATGACTCCCTTTTATGCAACAACAGCAACAACAACAAAAAAAAAGCTTATTTTTGAGCACAGCTTTTGAGCACAATATTGTGGGAGTTGAAGATTCCAGGCTAAAATTCTCAAAAAAACCCCCCAAACACAATATTTTGTTATTTCAAACAAAAATCCAAGGGCTGTAGATGCCTAAATCCTGTAAATTCCTTTGAAAATACTAATTTCGAGGTCTAGAGATAGTTTTGATATATGCTGAATAAAAGTGGTGTGATCAAATCCCACTTGTCCCCAGCTGCTGGTAACATGCCAGAACTGTGCCAGGGATGTACTTAGCTAGATTTTAGACAGTACAAGAAAAAATGTTAGAGTAGACTTAAGGAAAGAAGGATGCCCAGGTGAAGCATCTGGGGGATTTCTTCCAGCGTTATATTGTGAGAGGTTATTGACTCTTACTTTTTTAAAATAGGATACCATTTTATGGTCAGCTTCTCATGGTATTTCTTAAGTCAGTTCCCCCCTCACTGCTTCAGGTCCACCTACCCTTTTCGTTCTTTAATCACTCACAGTTTTAACACAACTGAATGCTCAAAACAACTTGTACACGGAATATTCAAACATTTGACACCCACCTTATTCTGATATTGTACAATACACGTGAGAGTATTATGCATGAAAGTAGCATGCCATGATAAATGAAGTTAGATACATTCTAAGTATATAAATATTACAATTAATAAGGCTAATTCTACCAACTGTCCTTACCAAGGAAGAAACTAATGTCAGGAGGACTTTTCTTTCTTTATTCCCAGCTGAATATATATCATATTTTTCTGTTTAGAGGTGTTCTACAGTTATCCAGAAGTAAAAGAGTCTAGAAAAACAAAACAAGTTTTGCCCTAAATCTTTACTGCTTATCTGCTGAACACCAGTGCACACTCTCTTGTTCATTGGAAGGATGAAACAAGACTTCTGTTTCCACAGAAATGTAAGAAACATAAGCTAATAGGCTTCTTGAAGAGTTTGCAATGGGCTAAGAGTGTGTTATCTGTTGCTGCAGATCAGGTGGTGCTTGGGAATCCCCCCTGTTCCTGCCCCTGCGTGTATTTTTGAATCAGAGCCTACTACAAAGAATTTCAGTAAAAGAAGTTATATCTACATATGACGCGGCTTGGGAACAAAGGAAAAATCTTCTAAGAGAAGGAAAATGCCCTTGGAGAACTAAGCGGAGTGGGAAAACAAGACATCTGCTGTGAAAGGAATTTTCACATGCATGATTTTGCATGTGAAACTCATGCAAAGATCTAGTGTTACTTCACAGTAAATGAATGTAACAGTCAATTTTTTGGGCTAATCTTTTGATCAAAGTATGTTTGCTTACAGTTGCTGCCTTTAGGAGATCCTTTATGAGCAGTCTGAGCCATGGCAGTGCTTTGGTGAAGTAGTTTGTAACCTTCCTAAAAAAAACTATCAGAGAAATAAGATCACAGAATAATTGAGATTGGCAGGGATCACAGGAGGTCTTTAGTTCAACCTTCTGCTCAGAGCAGGGTCAGCTACGAGATCAGATCATATAGCTCAGGACTTTATACAGTTGACTGCTGCAAACCTCCAAATGTAGAGATTTGCATGAATCCCTAGACTGCCACTTCCACTTGTGGGCTGTTCCCACTCCTGTTATTTACATGTATGCTCACTGTCATTTTTCTTTCTGCCACACACTGCTGAGAGCAGCCTGGGCTTGTCTTCTTGGAGTTCTCCTCATGGTCCTAGAAGGCTCTGCTTAGGCCCCCCAGAGCTTTCCATTCTCAAGGACAAACAAGTGCAGGTCCCTCAGCCCCTACCCTGTAGGACACTTGCCCCAGACCCCATCTTGGTGGGCCTCCACTGAATTTTCACCACTTGATCTGTGTCTTTCTTGTACCAGGGTCTAAAACAGGATACAGGACTCTAGATGTCCTGTAAGGAGTGCTGAAAAAAGGGGAATCATCACACCCCTTGATGTACTGGGCATGCTGCTCTTGGTCCAGCCCCAGGTGCTGTTGGCCTTGTTGACTGCACAGGCACACAGCAGGCTCACAGCAGAGATCATCTCCCACCTGAGCACCTGCCGCTTCTATCTCTGCAAAGAGTAAGTAGAGTACTGGTGGCCCTGTTTTTCACTCAGTAATTCTGAGCTCTGCCTTGAATTCAGCTGACAGATCCAGATACCTGGAGTCTGGAAAAAAAAAAATTTAAATGCTTATTTTCTTCTAAAGTGTGCTTCTTTAGCTTAATGCTAGGGACAAGAAAGTGGCAATTTCTTTCCTCTGACCATATGTTATACTTTCTCCTAATTCATCCCACTCCTAGCAAGTTTTTTTCCCTGACCTAGCAGATTGTATGCAAGGCACTTTTTAGAAGTTATATTACACAGACTCTATACCCAGGAAATGTTCAGAGGTACCTGAGGCTAAAATACTGTTTGTTGAGCTCACAAATTGAAAACACACATGCTGCCCTGAGAATACTGATTTTTTTTTATTATTATTTTTGGAAGAAACAGGACTCTTTTCATAGGTTCAGCCACAGAAGTTACAGCTAAAGCAGCTTTGACTCGGCAATAGTCTGCCTGGGATGTAAGGTATAATACCTCCCTCGGAACTGTCACAACTCCTGGTGCCTGAGCTGTCTCCACAGCACACTGCAGTCACTTCTGTGCAGTGTGGGCATATCAGTACCTTGTATGAGATACATCTCAAGTGTGTTGTAATGCCTTCTGGGTAGCTGCTGGAACTAAGAATGAGCTGATATACTCTCTCCGTCTGCCAGACTTATTAGTTTAGAATGAGTGTTGTGAGGACTACAGCTACATGTCTGCCAATACAGAGATTTGGGTTTTGCAGTTGGCTCAGAGAAGGGTGAGATCAAATCTGCCTGAAAAAATACTCTGTACATGTACCCTACCACAATCTCACAGCTCAGTTAAGCTATGTTGCCTCTACTATTGTTTTTTCCTTTCCAATTAATTTTAAGGTTTTTTTCATCTTAGAGGAACAAAGTGAGTTTTCACACTGCGATTCGTACTTTGTTAAACCCGAAGCTTATTCTATATCATAGTTTCTCTTTCTTCCTTTTACAGACCTTTAGAGAGATAAGTCTCTGAGCCAAAAATCAGAAACCCCTGTTAATCTGAACAAACCTACACCAGAATTTACACAAGTTGCCCACTGGAGACTGAACCCTTCCTGCATTTATATCCATACAAGTATTATCTCCTCCATCTCCCAAAATCCACAAATACCCACTCAGCTGATATGAGCTGCTTCTTTCCTTTCCTGACACGCACAGGGACATGTCTGTCTCTTAAAAGCTGTTAGACAGATTGAAAGGAGGTGAGAGAACTAAAAAAGGGCCTGGGTAAAAGTTAGCTTGTTACAGTCGGTCGCCTACACCACACGAGGAGGTGACTCATGAGTAAGCAACTGCTTCATGCAGGAGTAACTCTTGGAAGTATTTTGCAGAAATGGTTTTTTTGCATTCTGTTCATGATGGGGCAGATCCTCGTGGCTTACACCAGTGCCATGTCCACACAGGACTATTTATCCCATGGAACATTGTGTTTAACACACAAGCCTGATGTCATTGCTCGAAGTTGTGTGAACCTGCTGCTACAAAACCACAGCCCTGTGTGAAAATAATGCAATGTGTCTCTGCTTCTAGGAAGAAATTCTGTTGGGTATTTTAATTAAAACCAAAAATATTCTTGCTTATAAGCAAAAAACCCAAGGATACCACCCAAAATTGGAAAATTCCTATCCCCTCAGGGCATACAGTTGTCAACAAAAATGTCTAATGTTTTTGGTGAATTTCATTCACAGAAAATGCACTGCAAATTTCATGAACTCTGCTTTCTGTTACTGGAGGAGAAGAGCTGTAGGTTAGAGTTTTTTAATGAAAAAGGACATGTACTGAATAAATGCTGAATATTCAGCTGAATAAATGTTATTCCATGACCATAAGATCTAATTATGTCAACACAAATATTTTAGCACCAAGTAAAAAGAAGCCTTAATAAAATTCAAGCAGCTCAATGAAAATAAAGTGACATTGAAGCTAAGGGGCATAGAAGTTGAAATAAATAAATGACAAAAAGCTATATATTTCAATGCCTTTTCCTTTTGTTTTTAAACCAGTTATTATTATGTGTAAAATAAGTGCAATTTCAGATAAAAATAGACTTTTGCCTTTTTCATTGTGCAGGGCATACAGTAGCACTTGCCTAAGATTTTCTGAAAGCTGTTGCTACTTGTTAAATCATTTTTCCTCTTCCTAAATAAATTCGTTGGTTCTGGAAAGTATTTGGCAGTGTTTAAAATCCCATTGCCACTGAGTCCAAACAGAATTTTGACAAGAGATTAAAACTTTATTTTCCTTCTGAAAATCTTGCCCATGAGAGGAGGGAGCATCCTTTTATCCAAACATGTCCATAATCAACTGCTTACTGAACTTCCTTGGTCTCATTTAAATTTTCTTAATAGCAGAAAAGGAAAAAAAAAATTAACCAATCTCCTGTACAGACACAAACATTTCCAATTTGTAATTGCAAGGGTTAGACTGGGAAGATGTTCTAATCAGTCTCAGCAACCTTCCAGGTTTACATCCAATCATAAGCTTGATGCTGAAACACTGAGGATTTGCAAGAGACTGCTGAGAAACGATTGAAGCATTAAGAACTCTGTGTAAGGTGTTTTTCATAAAAATTTCAAATCAACAAGAAATTTGAGAAAACCAGGATGCATTTGATGAGCCACAGAGATGAGCAGACAGAGATGTAGTTTATTAAATGAATTTTTCTGAATTGTTTCATTAGCTCTAGACATGAACAGTACCAACCAGTGTCTGAAAAATAGATCTTGTGCTTGGTGATAAGTTTTCAAAAATTTTGGAAAGATGGAGATGATGTTTCCCATATAAACGGAGATGTTAAAGTGTTTTAAAGCATTACTGGATAATAAAGATATAACCAGCAAGCAGCTCTTTCTTGACAATGAGAAGGGAAATAGTAAAAGCAGGGTTGGGAGAATTTGTCTGCAAGTTTCCCATAGGACTACATAACTGTTAGTTAACCAAGGGTTTCTTCCCATTATTGCCCTGCAACTCAAATGAATTGCTCTCACAGGGGCTGGGATGGGCCCTGCTTGGCCTCCTCCTTCTGAAAAGTCATCTTACTACTACATCTACCCTGAAATCCAGAGTTTCCATTTTCACTAGAATTGTTGGACAAATGATTTCTCATTAGTAATTTTGAACTAGTGTATCTACAAAGCTTATTAAACTTTTTAAGCTTTAACTTCCATATTGACATGTAAGTATAGAGGCTTGTTTTGCTAAAAGTGACATATAAAGAAGACAGTTCCGGAAACAGCAAGACTTAAAGCACCCAGTACTCTCTTCTGAATTTGAGGTGTTTCCAGCAGCAACATATTTTGATCAGAGCTGATTCTCTGTAGCTGACTCAACAGCTGTTAATCTGTTTCGTCAATTTGGAAGGGCAAGAATTTTGCTGCCCCTGTTCCTGGATGATGTTGCTTGACTTATTTTTCAGTGAGTTTCTTTCTAATTTTTCTTCAGAGAGTACATTATATGATAGGGAGCTATATACTATGTGTTTGGATGCACAACTCCTTCTTTTTGTGTCTTCTACACGTGCTGTTAAGAATTTCAGTAGTTCGCTTCAAATTCAGTCTTGCTTCCAGATTTCATAAATCAATAGGATCAGGTGTAGCACTCCAGTGAGCTTAAATTCATGTCTGAGTCAGCACATGGAAATTCCCTCCAAACTCTGGGATTCCTGCCAGCATTTTCAGTATCACTTAGCAGCTTCCATCAAGCAACTTTGAATACAAACATCAGCTTCTACAGGCTCTACCTCTCCCAGTTTTTGCAGGATTTACAGTTGCTCTGTACAGTGAAGGAACCCATAAGCTATAAGAGCTGATGAAACAAAACTCTGGAGCAGACATAAGGTCTGTGTTTCTAACAAAGTGAGATTTGCATTCCTGGTTTTCCCTCTAATGCTTCTATTCATCTTTGATCACTGGCTTTGCTTTCTGTCTTATCCATTAGTCACACTAACTTGGCATTTCTAACATGCTCGTATAGTGACAAACATTCCTACTTCCTTCAGGGCTCATCCAACCTCATTATATGCAGTGATAACTCCTGGGGGTAAGCAAGAAAGAGGATTCACCAAACAGTTTCCTTCCCTTCCAGAGAAAACTCTCTTGTGAATAAAAGCTGCCAACTTCCTTAGTAATGTTTGCAGCCTTTATTATAAGCAAACCAGCTGAAAGCATTGTTATTTGAAAAATATTCATAGAAAGAAAAAAAATATACTTTTAATGGGAATAAATATTCAGGAGATTATTCGCTCTGTTTTAAAAAGCCTGTTTATTATTCTCCAAATAAATTGGGGGTGGGAAAGGGAGGAGCAAGAACATGGTGTTCACAGATAACATGAATGTAGTTCATCTCCTAAGTATAATGCTTAGGTCATCATGACAAATAACATCATATGATCACTCATATGATGAAGGCAAAAAATATCTGCCATGGCTATGAGTTTTCACTTTTATTATAACTTAGAATTTACTTCTGATGAGACAAATACAGACTGGGTGTGTCAGTCTAACATTGTCTGACAAATAGGAGTTGTATTCAAATATTTGGCACAGGAGGCATTAACCCTGGAGTAGGCTTAACGTATGTCCATTTGATTTATATGGAGCTCCATTTTTCATTCTGGCTCCTGACAGAGAATTCCCAAATGAAACCAACTAAAGTAGCACCACAGAGAAGTATTATCTCCTGCTCAGGTGCTGGTTCTCCTTCATCACAATAATCAAGCTATTCTCAGAGGGTTCATCTAGCAAAGGTTGGAAATTAGATGTGTATCCAGTATTCTATTCCCTTCTTTATTAAATGGGACTCAAACCCATCCACCTCAGAAGCTGCACCCCCAGAGCAGGATCATGGGAGAGATACTTTCATAATTTTCATTCTTAGAAAGCCATAAATAAAGCTGGAAAGTAAGCCAGCAAGTATTACTTTCTAATCTGGTGATCATGACAGCTACTTCAGAGGACAGAGTCTATGAGGTAGGGAGGGTCGTACCAAATGGTTCACGTATTCTACATGAAATTGGTCGTAGAGCAAAATGCATTAAGTGGGTCTTCTCCTCCATCAGTTTTGCCCCCTTAGGCTATAAGATTATGGGCCTCTTACTCTGTTCCTATAAATTTTCAGTGATTGCATGGGCATTGCAAAGAGGGCTGGAAACAAAGGGAAGCACTGGCTAGTTCTTTTTATTGCCCAGGAATATATTGTAGATGTGGGAGTGAAGGAGGGAGTCCCAAACTAAAATACTCTAAACTTCCACTTCTGCTTTCAGAAATAGTTTTAAATAAAAGTGTTCTTGGTACACTGTACCTTTGTTCAGTGAAAGTGTCCCCAGAATGCCAAGGTAGGCATGAAAGTTTTTGAAGAGGCAGGATTCAAAGGCTGGATTAGCAAACTGTTCACCTGGACTGCTTTTTTTAGTCTGAAACACGTAACTGCCCATTAACTAACTCTGTAGTCATCACTGAACACTGCCAGAAGGCAGGACAGGCTTTTTCTATGCACATCACCAACAAAATAATGTATTCCTGTTGGAACTGAATGGAAAAACTACAATGCCTGAACCCTGGAAAAAATAAAATACCTGAGCCCTAGAAAAATCCATGCATACCTGGTCAGGTCCGATAATAAATAGATAGGCATCATATTTATATAGTACGTCAGTGATTCAAGGGACAGAAAACTGTCAGAAGGATCTTTTGTCTTTCCTAATGAAAACAAAGATGAGTTTCTGCTGGGCTGGAATGCAGAGTGAAGGTCTGTAGCAGGAACTTGGAACAGTGTGATGATGCTGCCAGACTGAAACCTTCTCAACAGGTTGCATGGCTTGACAAGGTTATAACTGAGCTGCAGAGGTTTCATTCATTTCTTTGAATGAAACAGCCCTCTCTAGAATTGCCTACTTTTGTGTCAACTCCTTCAATCATTTTTTGTTTATATGTCTATTATATATTTTTAGCTACCTTGTCTACCTCTTCTTCTCTCCTCTAGAGATGACCCCTTCTCTAGTCTGATATTTTGCTGTTCCCGACCCAGAGACTTCTCCAGTAAGACCATATTCCTGGCTGCAGGATATCTGCACTGGATGAAGCAGCTGAGACATGTAAGAAATGGTCATCATAGTGGGTCTAATCACCACAGCAACCACCCCACAATATCTCCCTACACTTGCCTGAGCTTATAGATATTTTTCCCGTTAACAAGTTCTTGGGTTCTTTAGCAGCAAGAGTTACTGCCTGATGCTTGTGTCCAGGCAAATGTCTGCTAATGCCTTGAGCTGGGGAGCAGTGGCTTTACCCAGTTATCTGGAAGGGTAACACAGCAGCCAGTAATACTGAAACAAGGATGGGGGGAAAACGGTTTGGCCGAAAGCTGCAAAATAGAAATTTCTTAAAATTCCATTTAAAAAAAACCAGTCCACATAAAATTGACTTCTAGCTGTATGGAAATTGGAGCAGAGATAAAAGACAAGGAAGCTTAGACACACTAAGTAAACCACGTAAGACCAAAATAGCATCAGCCATTTACTACCTTGAATAAAATGGTTATGACACTTCTATAGCCCACTATTTTTGTAGTGCAGCACAAAATGCTGTCAGCCACGTCTCTCCATCTCTTTCCCCAACTCAGTAACAGGCTGGGCAGCTGTGTGGGTTTGCAGCTTCTGTCCTTTGTAGGCTTCTTCAGAGTTTGTGAAGAGAAGGGATGTTGGTCCCTCTTGGCTCTTTCATCTTCTCTGGAGTGACAGGTTTTAGTGCTATCCATGTTGTGGCAGAGGTCTTGTAGAGTAGTAGCAGGACTCACAATACTACTTACTCTTTGTATATTTTTTTAACATTGTAAGCTATCCTAGGGGTTTTATCTCTGCAGCACCTGCTTTAACAGATCCTTGTCCATGCTGGCATTCCCAGGTCACTGCAGCAGAACCAGTCCATTCACTGTCTGTGGTTTCTCCATAGTTTCTGCCAGGCTGTCAACATAGCTTTTATAACTTGAGGGTATGGGATCAAAATAAGATGTATCTGCAAGTGCATCAACATTTAAATGGAAAAATGCCATCAGCGGTGTCTTAGAACATTAGAGGTCACTGAAGCAGACAGACCACTCCAGATATGAGTCTGTCATAAGATGTAGAGGGATAGAAGAAAAGGTATATCAACATGAATATTTAGGGAATGAGCACTACATGCAGGATATCTACAAAATAAGCATTCACGGGTCCAGAAATGAGTTGTTTAAAGACCCCCTGATTCAAATAGCAGCAGAATTGATCAAACCAGAAAAAAGTATCAAACATCTGCTTACATGGTGGCAACTACTATGTTTTCATTCCATTTCTTAAATTTTTTTTGTCCCAAAGCATCACTCCTTTTTTCAAAGGAAGCATTCCAACTCTCTAAAGCTCTCTAGTCTTTGGTGTTTTTAGAAAAATAAAAGATGATTGAATTTAGAAAGTTTATAATTAAAAAACCCCCAAACGTGAGAAAATCTACGTAGCCCATACAGCAGCCTCAAATACTTATGGGACTCCCAGCTCTCAAAGGAAAATTAATCCCATTTAATTGAGAGGTGGTAGTTGCGTATTCCTGATTCAAAGTGGAAATTTGTTTCTAGCAATACTTGATCCCAACAACTCAACTTACAAGAATGGAAGCATATGTATCTCTAAAAACTATGCTATGGTCATATGTCTAGTCAAGTGGTAGAGGAGAGGAAGAGTCCAGTGCTTCTGATGAGCCATAATGCAGACACCTGGACATACAGCAGTAGGTTATAGATGTGTTCAGGATGGAGGGTAGCACCAGCAGCCCACCAGCTGTGCAAAGACCATGGGCAACTAGGGTGGTAGGAGATGCTGTAGACAGGACATATTGTTTGACAGAGCCAGGGGTCTTCAGCTCCTCACAGACTATTGCACAGACAAGGTAAAATGGCTTAGTTAAAGCTACCAGAGCACACAGCCTTGGCTCATAAAATGATCATTTGTCCTTCCACAGTCTCTCTGGCTGTAGCAGCAGCTTCTTAATTATGTGTCCTGGTTTGAGACAAATTTGGAGGAAAAACATCCAAAATGAATGTCCCTCTCTTAGAAGGCAGCTTTCAGCAGCCCCTCCCCCACCAGGTTCAGCAAGAAATTCCTCGGAGAAAAATGAAAAAACCCCTATTTATTTAACAAGCAAAGTGCATGCAGGCACGGAAGAAGAATGATGTTAAATAATAAAACCTCTCACTGTGGAGAGAACCTGGTAAATTCAGAGTCCTTTGTGTGGGTGTGGCTCTGCCCTCTCCAGAGCTGGGGTTTGGCGTGGGCCCCTCCGGGCCGTGGTGTAGGACCTCCTGGTGATATTCTGGTGTTGCTGAACAGTCCAGAAAAGAAGAAAAAGAAGAAGCCAAAGTCCCAGGAAACTCTGTGCTTTAGCTAATGAACAAGAAGCTAGCTAAAGAGCAAGAGAATGCCACTCTTCCCTGCTACAGAGGGCCGAGAGCTGGGAAAAAAGCAGGAAGGAGCTTCCTCCGCTCCGCAGCTGTAAGAACGCAGGTGAGTGTGTGTCCCTGAGCACAAACCGCTCTGAAAAATTCGCCTGGCTTCTCTCCCCCCTCTCCTGAGAAACAGCTTAAAGACACAGAGAGGCACAGGATCCATGTCTGGCATAGTGCAAGCGATAGGGGATACAGCATCATGAAGCCACCCCAAGACAGTATGCTAACTTGGTCACTTGAGATATTATGGCCACATCTTTAATTAATATATTTCTAACATGAGCACTGCTAGTGTTTACCCATCTCTTTGATTATAAAGGAAGAAAATAAAATGTCCCTCAGTAAACTGCATTACTATCTGTCTCCAATCTCTTTCAAAACAACTATTTAGAATTATTTTAGTAGAACTCCGATGGGAAAAACATTGGATGCATCTGGAGTTTAAGAAACAACTTACAGTTCATGAGATTAGGAAATTTGTTCACTCCTTCTTGTGATTTTATAGAACAGTTGTTGCTCAGATTGAAATTGGAGGTCACATGTTTATTTTGAATTTGAAAGGGAAAAGAAGATATTGAATGAGACCTGAGGCCTGACTGAATATCTGAGCTTGAAACTTCAAAAACTCTTCCCTTTTACATTATATTTTTGAAATGAACAGTCAATGCTTATGCCTCAGCAGAAGACCAAAAGCTGATGTGAACCGTGGTGACCTGTTTTAACACTGTCAGACTATGAGAAAATACACTGTGTACATATTTTATTCTACAATTAGAGGGTCTCACATAGAGGATAAGCATAAAGGTTTCATTTTAATCAGTCTGCTCGTTGGCATATTTTCTCATCATTTTGGAGGGAAAAAATAGCAGTTTGTACTAGAAAAAAGTTTGTGTTTTTTTCTTTTCCATTGAAGAAATTCATGTTAATTATTCTTCTGCACCTGCCTAATGGGGCTGAAGTAATTCAATTGTCATATTGTTGTAGATTGTTGCTTTGTGTAATGTATCACCCCTGCTGTTTCAGTTGAAAAAAAATTCTTTACTCCTTCATTATTCAGCAAGGCCTAATGATTATTCCAGCATTTGTACATGCTACACTGTTGTTTTGATTTTAATTTACTTCACTTTTTTAATTAAGTACACCAGTTTGAATGGTGTTGTTGACATGCATGGTTTTGTCTTTATCAGTATTTTCTTCCATTTGCATTCTGTATCTATTGGCAATTTATTTAGGTCTGTCCTATGGGAGTATATAGATAGGCACTTTGCAAGGTTCATCATCTCATTTCACATATTATATATATCTAATGGCCTGAAACATTTGAAAATATTCTAAAAGTATTAGCTTGAAATATACACTGTTTTTACCATTGCTTTTTACTTTTAAACATTATGTTCACAACAGAAATTCTCTTAAATGCTAGGATGGACCTAATTTATCTTTCATGAAAGTTGGCTATATTATTTTTAAATTTTGAGTCTACCATAAAACTTCATTAATATATTTTTGAAGTTCATTTGAGTTGGCTTTACTTTACATCTCAAGGAAAAAAAAGAAAAAACCCTGTGTTGTTAGAAGAAATTAATGCAAATACTAAATGGGTTTCTGAAACAAGATCAGTGTTGCTGGATTCCAAAAATGAAGCCATTTTAGTTTTCCAAGGGGTGATTTTTCTTCTAAACCTCAAAAAAATTTTTCTTAAGTCCCTGGACATTTTTCTTGCATTCTTTCAAAACATGTCAGGTAACTGATTTGTCATAAATACCATCCCTTATAAGCATTGCGTTAAACAAAGTTTTCCCACAGAATTAATTTGCTTCTTCTTCCTCTCTAGTCCCAAGACTTGAAAGCATTTTTCGCCAGTTATCACAGCACAGGGTGCTAAAGAAAATGGACTGAAGAGGAAATAATTTCTAATTAAGATTATTTAAACAAAAGTGGTAGACATTTCAGGGACTGAGAATTGCTCCATGCAAAACTAAAGGAACCTTAAAGATCACCTAATTCCAACCCCTTTGCCATGGGTCAGGGACACCTTTCACTAGACCAGTTGCTCAAACCCCCATCCAACCTGGCTTTGGACACTTCCAAGGATGGGACATCGGCAGTTTCTCTGCACAACCTGTGCCAGTGCCTCAGCATTCTCTAGGAGGAAAGAATTTCTTCCTAATATCGAATCTAAACCTACTCTCTTTCAGTATGAAGCCATGAGTCTGTTGTACTATTTGTACGGGTTTTAAACCCAAGCCTGGCTTAATCCAGCTGACAGATGTCTTATTTTAGTGAGGAATCTGTGGAAGGGATGGCATGACTTTTTTGTCATTGAAAACAGCACTGCTCTTGCCAGAGAGAGGAGCAATCCCTGTGCGTTCTTTTCTGCAAAACCCATTGACCAAGCACTGGCTATGAATGTAACAAGACTTCTTTCTCCCCAGAGCTGTGTTCAGACCTCCCGTCTCATAGTGTGTGCCTCGGTGCTGTTTGCTGAGCTTTCATTCTAGAAATGGCATGACTGAGAGACAACCCAATGCAAGAAGCCAATTTCTATGAGTCCAGATTGAACCATACACCACTGACTGTGAGAATTAACAAGAGAGGAAATAAAAGGAAGAATTTCTGTGTAAAATGAAACACAAAGCACACCACTAAGTAAAACAGAGCAGCCAGTGTTTCCAGACAGCTTTTCTCCTCTTTGTTTATGTGCATTCACAATCAAATTTCATTCCCGAGATGAGCTTAGTGACTCCCAAATATTGACAAGTCATAATACACTTCTTTACAAATGGCAAGATTAGAACCCTCTCTGCTCTACACTTGTGCATTCCACTTCCTTGGGACCCTTGTCTTAAAATGTTTGTGTTTTGTGAGGCTTTACAGTCTAATTTTTAGCTTCCTATATCACAAAAAAATGGTGTGGGTTTTTAAAAATTTTTTCTAAAATCTCAGATTTTCATCTCCTCAGATTTGTAGGACCTGGTACTTCATAAAAAACATTAAAACTGATGAGTTTAATGACAAAAATTTGATCTCTTGATGCTGTGTGATCACAAACATGGAGGTTTCTAGACATAATTCCAGTTCTACCTGCAAAGCAATGCATCTCTTGAAGAGGTTCATTTGTGGGGTGACCAATAATTAAAATGAGCCAGTGACATTTTACACATCCAGCATACAATCTAATACTGAAAGATACTGAAACAATGACACACAGATAGCAATTAAAAAAAAAAAAATCTCAACTGTGAGTGATTGCTAACTGGCCAATAAAAATCAGGTTTTCTCAGCAAAGGCAAAAATACCTACCCTGGGATTTTGGGATAAAATTTTATGTATTTAAAGAAGCCACAGCAAGGAGAATGGAAATGGAGCTAAACTGTCCTAAAGACCGAGGGAAGAATCTCAGGGAATGGCAGGAAGATGATCTGTGAGAGAGTTGGAAGACTTGAGCAAAACAGAGACCCCAGCTCTGCTTGAAGGACAAAAAATTATGGGAATGATTGGCTTCCATTGAATGTGCTGAGGAGTTCAAGTTGTCTTTGGTCCTCTATGCCAAGGAGAGTTAGAAAGCCCTCCAGGGGAATGTAAAAGAAACTTAAGCATTTTTCTCCTAATCTTTCTCTAAAAGAGTTAAAAATTTGTAAAAATCTCAGTACAATCACTTCACAGTGCTGTTGCAGGACTCGGCTTTGCAACCACTGCTGTGCATGTTGCTCCAGGAATGCTTTGAGATGGAGGTATAAACAAAAAATCTACTGTCATTGTGCAAATATTAGGGAAATGGTGGGATTTTATTTAAGGCTCTTCCTGGAGCATGTAGTCAGGCACTGGTCAAAGCCTGCATTAATTTCTTTTACCTAATGGCTTTGCAGTTTTCTTGACCTAAGGAATATGAAAGTAAATATCAAGTATTGGCCTGCAAATCCAGACACAGACCTGACAAGCTTAATTATGAAAAAATATTTAAGCAAGTAGCCCTTGTAACAACAGCAAGAACAGTACTTCAGGCTTTCTCCTTGAAAGGCTGCTCCTGCAACAATGAATCACATCAGGAAAATAAAAATAGGGAGGATGCTGTCAATTACTCAGGTTGTTGCGCTGATCATCTTGCGTTTCTGAAACATTTCGTCTCATCCCCAATTCAGCAACTTGACAGGGCTATTGCATTTTCATTCTGGAAATCATATACAGAAGGAGGAGAAGATGTGGGGACAAGGTGAGGTGCGACCTGCTGCAGCACGCCAGGAGTGCTGTCCCCTGCCGTGGCAGAGCTGGGGGCACCCTGGCCGGCCTGGGGTCTCTGCTCTCAGGGTCCTGCCAGCAGCCACCAGGCTCAGGTCAGCCCGCAGCTCTCCCTGTGGGCAGCAGCACAGGCTGCTAAGGAGCCGCAGGAGGAGGTGGAGATACCAAGCTCACCGCTCTCCCTGTCCAAGCAGCCCCTCAGGCACCAACACCTCTGCTCAGAGCTGGGCCGCTAAAGCTGTGCCCACCTGGACACTCTGCACGCAGTGGTGTTGAGCCAAGCTCCGGGGGAGCCAGCTGCCACCTGAGCCCACGGAGCAGAGGAATCTGCAAGTGTGTCCTTATTGTGCTTTTGCTCTGATGAGTCAGCCTGTTCTCTCTCTTTGCCCCTGAGCACAGCACCAGCTCCCCGCTGTCACATCTCCTTTTGTACCCCCACAAGGCTGTCCTCCAAGGCTGAAAGCCACCCTCAGTCCTGCTAGTCCTTCCAGTCCTCCCAATCCTTGAACAAATCCCCATTTCCATAAATATCTGTCTTAAAGTGCATCTTCCCTTCTCTAACCTCCCTGTGCCACCCCTTGGATTGCTGGAGCACTGCAACTCTCCCCCCAGCTCTTCATCTACACTGCTACCCTTCCCTTCAGCATCACCATCTTCTCAGGGGCCCCCAGTGAGCTTGGGAACAGACAGGCAGTGCCAGAAAGCAAAGAAGAGGGAGGCCCACAGCTCAGATACCACACAGTCACAATCACAGACTATTCTAATTTGGAAGGAGCCCACCAAGATCATCAAGTCATCATCCAACTCATAGATGAATGGCCTGCACGGGGATTGAACCCCCAACCTTGGTGTTATTTGCATCATGCTCTGACCAACTGAGGACAAAGCCCTTCTGTGTTCAATAGGAAAATGCCCATGTGACTTCTGGCTGAAATCTCAATTCAGTGGGCAAGAGGTCTGGATCATGGGTATCTATCCAGATGGACATGTCAGGAAAGCAGAGCAGCAGCTCAGCAGCACAGGGTCATAGAAAAATATTAGCAGCTGATTAAAGGGGGAAAAAAATCCTGCCCCATGAAGATTCATTCTGCTGGACTTGCAGATGGAATTCAGCAAACGCAAACTTTTAAAATTATTTTAATGTTTCTTCAGGTTTAAAATTACAGCACAAACTTTACTATGGAACTCCTCTTGATATCTACATGATTATAGACTATTTGCATCTCTCACATTTTTGCATGTTGATAACTTACTACTGTTTTGTTGCAACCCTCACCATTTCCTGGAGTTTTATTATTTAGAATTTATAATGTTTTTATTTCATAGAAAAAAAATTATACTATTATGTTCTGGACTGAATAATATTTTTAAGCTTCAGCAATTTTCAGTGCTTACAATTAATTAAATACAGCACATTCAAATAGATAAATTCCAAATGGTACTGAATCATTTTTTAATGTTAACTGTATGTTTTATGGACTTATTTTCCTTGTATGCACTTTAAATATTTTATTGTTTTCTTTTATTATTGCTTTTTATGTGATTTCAAAACAAGAGATTCCTTGTCCCATTGTCTTATAAATTAGCTTAGCATGCTACTGCTAGAAATATTGCAAGTAAATATTGTATATCTGTTAATATAAATGGATCAGCATTCATTTATAGTTTACAATTCTATTACCAACCATTAGATTTTTAGACATGGAAAATTCCATCTCAGATCCATTTTTTTCATCCATTCAACTAGGGAAATTGTATAAATATGACACATTCTTCTACACTGTGTTTAAACAAGTTACTGTTTTTAAAAAGGAGTCAGTCTGTTTGCTGTTTCATTTTTATCTGTTTCTGTAAGCACTACTGCATTTTATATACTTTTAAAATTTCCCAAATCCTTCATAACTCCTATTGCTTGCTCTAAAATGCAACCAGTACTATTTCTAAAGAATTGTAGATACAATATATTTACCTTATTGAAAGTCTATATCTAATTTTCTTCGAGGCTGAATCACACTTTTACAAGGATCTGGTATGCAGAGCTTAATTTTCAAGAGGGCTACACAGTGAGATTTTAGGGAAAAATTCCTGGTCCTTCCTGCTAAAATCAGCTTTTCTAGAAATCCCCACTGTATCTAGGCACCTCTTCAGCAGGCCCATTGTCCAAAGCACTTGGGTGCATTTCCATATCAGTCACTTCCGCTGTTTATAAAACACTTAGGCAGAACACACTTTATACCATGCTAGCATGCATGGCTGTCCTGGGTGGTGAGCTCATCTGGCTGCTTATTCTCTTGTCTGAGAGCAGAGCTGTGTAATGTGTGCAGCTAGCCTTGCTTCTTACGTTGGTGAGGTCCTCTAGGTCACAGTTGTATGTTTGTTTTCTCCATCCAGTGGGTAATTTGGTTTTTAATAATGTTTTTGACCCCATTTACAGATTGCGTGCCATAACTAGGAAGGGATGGGCCCTGCAGTAAGTAATTAAGTCTGCAGGAGCAGGGCTGCTTATTTTTCATTGCAGCAGATAATCAGAATGCTGTTGCTCAAGTGTAAAATGCAGAAATTAATGATCCTATATAATACAGATTAAAGCTTTCATTTTAAAAACTATCAGTGCAGAAGAACAAAAGTAGGGAGCCCTGCACCCACTTTGGAATTTCAGTGTATGATACCTCTAACATACTTGGAGAAGCTGCCTGCATACAAACCAGAACAAAATTCAATCATGTAATAGCTTAAATAAATGATCAGATCAGAAATCTTAACTATGCAGCCACCCTCATTGCTACTTAGAAAAAGGCACTGCTGAGTGCAAACATTCTCCAGTAGGTTTTGTAACCTTCAAGTTTTTATGGGTTTAATAAAGCAGAATGATTATTTTCTATGAGAAGAATAAAACTGCGCATTAGAAAGAACAAAGACTATATTTCTAACTCCTTAAAAAGCTTGGCTTCAAAGAAAAATAAGATTCTTTTAGAAGAGTAACATATTACTCTGAAACCCACAGAACTTCTTTATGTATGTGCACAGGCATCTAGAAACTGTGTTGTTGCCACATTGTAGTGAGTATTCCTACAGCCTGAAAGAAGATTGGGATCCCATTTTGCCAGGTGCTCTTCAATAAGCAAGGATGGCAATAGAGTATAAATAGTAATCTTATAAACAAAGAGATCACACCATAGTTCTACTTGTTCTGGTTTGAGTGCAGATGACATACAAAGGCTGTCAATGGGAAAGATTGGACAAAAGTATATGAGGAAGATAAACTACAGGTGACAAAGCATTCAGAAATAGGAAAATACTAATTTCTGTGCTTTTTTAGAGAATTTGAATTGTTTTGTTTACACCAGAGAGAAAATATTCTCAAATCAATGAAACGCTCAATCAGTATCATGAAATGTCTGTAACACCCCTGCAATTTGGGGAGGCGCTTGAAGAAAAAAAGGATATTTCTTTGTATCCTGTACTATTTAAATACCAGTAGTCATAGACTGTTTTTCTGGGGATCATATTTCTAGACTCTCTTTCACTTCTCTGACTAGGCTTATTGAAAATGGTTTCTTCCATAAAATCATCATCTTTTTATTTCATTAAAAAAAAAATAAAAATAAAAGGTGACAGTATCCCCTTTACCAAATGTCTTTGGATAGTCTTTATTCTGATTGCCCTGACCCAAAAGGGATCGAACATGATCCTGCTCTGAGGCAGCATTGCAAGGGTAGGCCCAACGGGAGTCCCTCCATTGCATTGAGTGACCTTTAAATAAGAAATTTCATCCTTCTCCCAGTCTCTCAATTTTGTGTGAAACTACTTAGGGAGGAATAAGAGAGTGAGAGAACCTTAAATAGAAAAATGGTTTGTAAATGACAGCCTATCCTTTTTCCATGTAACAATTTCTCAGTCATAATAACAGTACACATCTTTTTTCTTTTCCACCAGAATAACTGCATTTACCTTGCCATTAATAATTCACTACATAATCACTGAGGATTTGAAGAAGAGAGGATGAACCCTACCAAGAAAAGAATCCGACACCTACTGTCATATACATTCTTCTCACCAGTAGACCTCATAAATGGCATTTTGTGCTACTTTGCTGTATACACAAAGGAGGAGAAAAACTTGAAGAATCTAAGAAGTAATTTTCACATGCTTCCAATGTGATTTAATGCATACTTTGACCAGTTGTTTTTGCTAGAACTTGAGCAATCTCCCTACCTCTGAGAACCTACAAATCTCTAACAACAAACTCTGCTGCAGATGATCAGATGAGTAACACTCAGATAGAGCCTAAATCTGGAAGCAAGGCAGATATATATGCTTTTATACCTTTTTTTTTTTAACTTAAATTTTCATCTTTCTGATCTACTGATGATCATTTTGTTTTGCAGTTAGCTGGTGACAAAGCTAACAGAAAGTGATTTCTCACAGGGACTCTCTTCCCTGCCCCTATGCAGTGATTATTCTGTCACAGTGATGTTTGAAATTCATTTTGCCTGAAATTCGCAATTTCACTACAATGCTGAAATTCAGTAGGAAACCATTGTAAAACATCTAGAATGGTGTTTTCTTGTCCACAATGGCCCTATCTGCCTGACTTAGGATAAGAACAGGCACCTTTTCCACAATTCCTGTATCCATTTTGCTAGTCCTGAAAGGTCAAGGTATTGGTCTTAGCTTCTACATCGAAATGCTGAGAGTTTCATTATATGGTCTATCATGAGCTCATGATTTTGTCACGGTGAACTTGGTAGCAAAAGAGCACCAATAACCTACTCTTCAATTTTCACTCTAGCAGCAACACTACAGCAGACTTTGCTTTGTGTGGTGCAATCGATTCAAGGGATTTGCGTGCAGGGTTCAGTAGGTCAAATTCGATTGCTGAAATTCCAGTGTTGAGATGCCCGAAATACTGCAAACAGCATTTTGAACAGTATTAATGTACTCACCCTGAACATCAGGCAATCAAAAATGTACAGCTATTTAAAACACATTTTGAAATTATTACTTCTATAGAGGAAATTTAGTGAAAAGGCTAAGAGGGTTATAAAACAAACATTCGATACAGGGGTACAGAGCCAAATTCAGTTTTAGGTCAAATCCAATGTGTTACAGAAAATATTGTTTGTAACAAGATATTTTCAGTCAAATCCAGGCAGAAGGAAAAAGGAAAGGCGGAAGGGAAACACAACATAAAGAACAACACAGGACAATTGTCCTGCAATATCTGCAGCTGTCTCACACAGACTGTCATATATACAAATTCAGTCCTGAGCAAAAGCTGTTATCATGTGCCTCAGACAGTAGCTTTACTTACTCCGAGAGCAGGCCCACATTACCTCAAAAATCTGGAATATCCAGAAGACCCATTTCTGAGTAAACCTTGGCAACCTCACAGCCAGCTCGTAGCAGAACTTGAATGACTGAAATGTCTCTGTACCTCGATATGGGAGAGGAACTTCTTCTTGGGGGAGGATCAAGGTGAAGGAAGTCAGTGGCTTGAAGGAGGAAGTAGAGATCTGTGAAGAAGGAGAGGGAGGAACACAGGGAGGAACTGAGGCTCCTGTAACCTAAGGCAATGAGCAAGGGAGATGGAGTGTGAGGAAGGAGAGGACAAGAGACCCCCACTCATATTTTTCTGAACCATCACCACAAGTACCTTTAATCTTACTGATTCTTTTATTTCACCAGTAGCTGCCTGCCCTACTCATATGGACCTTACACGCACTTTGCCTCCAAATCTGTCACTGCCCCTTGCACTGAGAATCTGCTTTGGAAGCTAGCTTTACCTGTAGCACTGAGAAGCCTGGAAGAAGCTCCACTTGCAGGGAAAACTCCTTAAATTTCAAAGGCAGCTATAGTTTTGAAACACTGAGAAAATTTCAGGGGACTTTTTTGAGAGTTAGCTGCCAGCTGTCATAGAAATTGTTCAGATCATTCTGGACGCTCACAAGTCTTCAGTGTTTGGACCCACTTGCAGCTGTTCCCAGAGCAATTTAAGTCTTAAGAGCCTCAGAAGAGTCCAGGCACTGGACAGGCTTTTGAGTCTCTCAGTACAATTTTGTGTGAGGAGGCAATTCAATAAAACCTTCTTGGGAAATGAAACTCCCGTTTCACAATCTGTCCTGGACTGAGCACTGACCCTGTGGACCTCTTTATGATTTAACCCTGCCCCTTTCCCCAGACCATGATGAAGGCCCTCTGGGAGTCCATCCTGAACCTGTGCAAGCACCTGACAGTGTCCCTGGGAATGAAACCACAATTCTGCACAGTGTTTTTAATATCTTCTGCAGACCAAATTCCCCTCAGCTTTGCTCGTCCATCCCTGGTGGTGTACCAGAGGTGGTTTTTTTTCCCCAGGAAGGCACATCACTCTCTGTTTCATTTTCCTTCAAGGTGAATAGTATGGCTACCACTCTTTGAAAGCATCTGAAACTTAATCTGTTGCAGGATTCCCACCATCAGCCCCCTCAGGTGGCTCATATCTGTAGCTGAGAGATTGTTTCCTTATCATTCCTGTACAGACCTGCCTTGGAAAACCAGCTTGCTCTGGGTGGAAGACATTTGCTTGTCCATCTACTTGAGGATGATTAACAGCACTCTGCTATTACTCCTGGGTTAGGGTTAGTTCAAGATGATGCAGGGAAGCCTCAAAGAGACAGAGCTTGCAGACTGAGACCTGAATCACACAGAACCCAGGCAGAAATCTTAAGCTGCAGACAGCACCTCCAAACTTCACACAACCAACCTTGCAGTGGAAAGGGGGAAGAGGTGAGTAGCCTGTGTGCCTACTCAGCCACCTGCTAAAGACTCTGCAGGCCAGAAGTTTCGTAGCCAGAGACATGGACAATGGGGGCTCTTGCCTGTGGGACAGACTAGGAGCAGACACTTGGAGTTTCATTATTAGACATCATATTACATGCCATTAGATTCCATACATTTGCTTTCGTGTTCAGCTAATAATAATATTTACTGGCACTGAGAATCTCAATGCAAGGATCTGGCTGCCAAGATTCCACCAAAAATGTAGCCCTTTCTTTCATTTAGTTTCATTGAGCAAAGCAGCAGCCGGGCTCCCACTGGGGTCACTGCCCTGCCTGCGGATAGTTCCATCCATGCTCGATCCTTTATTTAAAAGATATATGTATCTTTCTCTCTCTATGTGTGTGTGTGTGTATGAGAGAGAGAGAGAGAGATGAAGAAAATCCCAGAACACCTGTATTATTCTTTCCCTTTCTTATCTTTTAGTTCTTTAAAAGGAAATTCAAAATAATTTATTCATGCCTATTTCTCACCGTTTCTTCATTGACAATAATGTAATTCTCATTAGACCCATGGATGGGAAGTTACATGATTCTTTATTTCAGTATAAACAGAAGCTGGCAAATGAATTCCTTTCAATTTTAGTTGGATATGTGAGTTAAATAGAGGGTTTCAGTTGTTTTTTTCTTAATAATCAGTCTCATTTTTAAAAACCTCATCATATTTTTGTACAGTGGAAAAAAAAGCTCCAGTTTTCAGCTAAAATGTATGGATATCATTTGCAGAACTGAAAAGGGAAGCCAGCTCATTAAGCTCACCACCATTCACAGTTGTTTATAAAGTGGCCACATTAAGAAACCCTCAGTGTTTTACTTTGGTAGAATATCAGCAGTCACACCATATATGCCAGCAGTCACACCATATATGAAAGGGATTTCCAAGACAGAAAACATTCCCGGTGCATTGACTAAAATTCAACACTTTTCACAAACATTTCAGGTTGTTTCAAATTGTTCCAATTTCCATTATCTTGTATAGTCACAGCATTTGGAAACAAAAAAGACCGGAGTAAATGCATAGGAAGTTAAAATGTCAGAGGTCCCCTAAATAAAAGCAGTGTAAAATAAAGAATACCAAGCAAAAAATCTCAGTGAGATTTCTGCATTGTGGTTACATACCAGGTTTAATCAGGCAATTTATGTAGCCAAAGCTTCTCTTATCAATTCAGCAGGGTTTTGTTTTTATTTTTCAGTGAGCCAGAGACTAACCCTAATTTTAACAAAGCTTTAACATGCATGTGTGCCAGTGAAAAATCCTGTGCATTTTAAATTTCTTTCACGCAGTTTCATCAGTCTATTAGAGCAAAGATAGAATTTCTAAATTGTCAAAAAGATGCCAGTTTCGGGCGTCCTTAGGATAAGCCAATCTATTCAATTCGGACAAAACCCACCAGTACATAATAGTCTTTACAAGCTCATAAACCACCATACCACCCAAGATGTTAACAAGCTGGCATGTTTTGAGCATCAAAGATAGAGAGGAAACTGTGTTTACATGTTTGGCACAAAAACTAATGAGGAAAGTCAATTGGCCCTTTGTCTTGAGGGTCTGAAGAGCTGCGCTCTAATGTTTGGTTTCTTGGTTGGCACTTGTTCAAGTAATCACTCGTGGCCTGACAAAGCAGCACTTGTGTTTTATTAGTGGCCATGCTGAACTCTCCTGCCTGGGCTATGTTGTCTCTCAATAGAGCACTGCACCAGAGGGCACACTTATTTGAAAACACTAAATCAGAGCATGATGATCTTTGCCCGACAAATACAACCAAGAGAGGAGGAAAACTGTGACAACAGCTCTCCTTTTGTTAGAGAAAGTGAGGAAACAACAACTGGTGTGTGTGCATGTGCATGCATGTAAGAACAGTCCTGAAATACCAATGACAAAATGAGCAAAACTTTGTTCCCACAATGAGATGCTCAGAGCCAACTGGATTTGCTCCATGCTTGGGAACAGGACATTGGCAAAGCTAAAATTCATGTTGCTCACAACTGGGAGAGCAGACTTATTATTGTTAATGTCTCGGGTCAGTCTGGCGCCGGCGACAAAGCTATGGGCTCAGGAAGAAGTCGTATAGTGCAAAGAATTTAAAAGCCACTGTTTCATCTACTTAAAACAGGTAAAAGTCAAACCCTGGAGGGTTGGGCTCCTTTATCTGATGAAACTCAAACCTTCAGCTTTCAAATACTTAAAAAGCACGAACTCGTCAGCAAAATTGGGCTGAGATTTGTGACTTGGGAAATTGGACTTTCTTGTGAAACTGTTGGTACTCCTTGCCAGAAAGATGAGAGCAAACTTGCAAACTCTGACTCATTGCAGCAGTTCCACTGACTGTAAGAAATAATTGCATGTAGATGAATTAACTGTTCCACTTATGATGTCTGTATGTAGGAACCTCACCAGTCTGGAGGTGGGGAAGAAAAAGCCCAGAGGGATACAAAAATGAAAAATAATGACTAAATCGAAGATCCTTTATCTTGGGCTATTCTGTTTAAACCATCTTTTCCTGTCACTTAGAATCTCCTACATAGGATATATAGAATATATTCAAGTATTGCAACAAAGTTTTATATGCCACCTCCACTTAGCTTCACTAATTTAACCAGAAAATCTAGTTTTAGTGCAGCTATCTATATTTTAGATGTATGCTTAATAACATCCAGTTTTGTAGGTCTAATCTCCTGCATTTTCCAAACTTGGGGAGGGGGGTGAAACAAATAGCAGGTGAGTTCTGTTTAAAATGTATTTTTAAAGGACAAGAAAAAAATCCTACTAATTTTTGTTTCAGTGATACTTGAGTCTGAAATTAAATAAATGCAATATTAAAGCCTTATATATGAAGAACTATTTTTGTTTTCACAGTTCAATATTTGGAATTAATTTTGAAAATTTTTCTGTACTATGATTATTTACAATCATATTACAATTTAAATTATATTGCGGGGGGGGGGGGGGGAAGAAGGAAATCAAATAGTGCAAGAGTCATGTCAAATAAAAAAAAACAAAACCAAAGCTAAAACCAAATCAAAACCAATCAAGAACTTGGTCTCTGTGGTTTTTTAATTTTATAAAGATGCAACGGTTTTCTGAAGATCAAAATATGGCTCACTATACCCTTTCAAAAAAACCCAAAAAACTTGTCACATTTCAAACAAACTAAATACTACACACATTATAACTGAACAGGCTCTAAACTTTTCTTGCCACCAAAATCATTAACTTATCTGTGAAATTCTGTAACAATTCTGGAACCATACCAGAGGGACAACAAATTGTGTTTTCAGTAACTGTGTGTCTGAAGAGTCAGCTTTTCTTAATTTTTGTATAAGATTCTGAGCATAATTTTTGGCTTTCAAAGAAACTGTAGTTAATAGGTGCCGTCTCCAGCTCAAGATGATCATTGAATTTCATCAGGCTATATATGTGGCAAATAATGCTGTATTTCTTGTCTGATAAAACTCTAGTGCAGTGGGTATAGTAAAGCATTTCTGCATTCAGTTAGGTCTTGGCAGCTGCTACTTATCTGTCCTGAGACTAAACTCAGCCTCAGGAGAATACCTTGTAGGCTTATTTCAGGGCACTGCAAAGGATGTGCTACTTTGACACTAAATATATATTCTTACTGTAGTCTTAAGGCTTCTTGGCACACTGCTCCAACACCTTCCCTCAGGAGATAACTCACAGTGAGTGCTCATTTGCACTTTTTAACCTGCCCTCTGTTGAATACTTAGAGGTTCAGGACTAAAATCCAATTTTAGCAGGAGCTAGTGTCTGCCCAGTGAAGATGCAAATAAAGAATTCCATAATTGTTTTGTGAACTGAATCCAATATACCCCCATCTGTACATCCCCTTAAAATGCTAAAATGATAGAACTTTGGTATTTGACTCTGCTTTGGAATATGAAATAGACATTATTTCTCTATTATACAGCAAACTTTCTTTCTGTCATACAGGTCAGGAATCAAGCAATCCCCTTAAGAGTAGTGTAGGAATGAAAGAGTAAATGCAATATATAGCTGACACTGAACCTTTTGAAAAACAGTCTCTATTAATTCAGACCTGTCAATACTTAAGTTTACCTAGGAGACCAGCAGTTTCTATATTCTGTTTTTGTTTTCTCTTCAAAAATTTGCCATTTATTTCAGCAACACATTTTTTCAAACATTTTACAAGCCTTTCCTTGTCTTAAGGGAAACAACATAGTACTCCCACTGTTTTAGGGATTACTGTTAACTTGTGCATTGTAATGGTGTGAATTACACTTTAAAACACAAATAAGGCATGTAGCAGATAGAACAGCATAAAGAAATTTTCATTACTTCCTTCAAATTTAGATCCAACTGGTAATCAATTTCTTAAATTTCTGCTTTATTTGTCCTCACATTTTCATTTCCTCTGTGTTTTGGATGATTTAAAAATTATTACAGTGGATTTTGATAACTGTGTATTATGGATACTGTTTGCTGGTTTACAAAAGACTAATTGCATAGTGTTTAGACGTATTTCTTTTATAAACAGGAATTATACATTGATTATTGTTTCATTCTAACAAAAGTAGTCAGAATTAAGTCATGCATGTATGGGTTCTACTGAGAAAGCTGCAGACCAAGCAATCAAAAAAGATAAGAAAAATTAAATGCTTTAACCCTAGAATTAACTTTCCTCTATGAAATACAGTTATTTCTTATTTCCCCACTGTTTAACTTTTTTCGAAATATTATCAGGGAAAATGCTGGGTTTCTAATTTTTTTCCTTGAAAACCGAATGTCCTATTTTGAACTGACACTTTTATAACCTGCTAACCTGGTATGTGCACAGACACATGGAAATTATTTGCTTTGTGAATGAAAATTTTACAAAATATATATATCTGAGAGCTAGTATTCATGGTGCTTATGCAGTATTCTTATAAGGCAAATTCAGTAAAGGCAATGTCCTCAGCACTTACACCTTTAAACATTTCTTGGTAGTACAAAACTCAAGTTTCTTACCTACAAAAGATGGAAAACAGAATCACACCATTTGAATGTGTAGCTTGAAAGTGAATGTAGCACTTTACAATACAAGTTATTTCGTGGAAGTTAAATTTATGACGGGCTGGACTAAAGCGAGCGAAAAAGTGGTATCACACTATCACAGTGTGACAGATACCTATAAAGGATGTGATTCTACAGCACTGCCAGCAGAATTATGAAGAATAGGAAATGTTTTAAGGAATTTTTACCCTAAGCCTTCATGGAAGTTTAGAGACACAGAAATTTTAGTGCTAAAAAAGTAAATGTGAAAAATATCTATTTTATCTGTGCTGTTTACGCCAATCAAAAGATACATTCACTGTGGAAGTAGAATTATAACAATAAAAGCCTTTCGTTAGGCTTTCTTTGTTAGAAATATCTCTGTGCAGAAGAACAGATAAAGTTAGCATCAGTATGTTTCCTAATAGTGAATCTTCTGCAACAGGGCTCTCTCCATTATTATAAGTATGAATGCTTCTATGGATATATTCGTTCTTGGACATAGTTGGCAATATAGTGCCTGAATCAAATGAAAGTAGGAGTAAAATATTTGTATATCATTTGAGAATTAATGACTCTTACACGATACAACAATAGAAATCTCTGGACCTGAAAAATTGAGATATTAATGAAAATACCTTCCATATGAAACATTTCCAATTTCATCAACTTCCACAAATATACTATTTAGTCCTTTATTTTTCAGCAAGTTCCTATAAGACTTGGAAAAACCCTCTACTCTTCTAAAACTACATCTTTTCAAAAGCAATACAGAATGCTAATTTTCGTTTACTCAGTCAAACCTCTCATTTTCTTCATTGAGAACTCTCCATTAAACTAAACAGCTAAACCAATGTGCTGCTTTAGTAACTGGCTAGACTACTAAATCCAAACAGGGGCACCTAACAACATCATCTTGATTGATTTCAAACTGCACCTGTCCAGAAATCCTACTGATAAAATAGAAAACAGAATTCTGAATCTTCAGATGTTTCTGTTTGAAGATTATTTACAGTCCTAATTTCAAACACTTCCATTGTTCTGAACAATTTCTGTGTGAAATTTTCCTTACATGTTTTTATTAGCTAATGATTTTTCTTTGGTCCTTTGCTTTGAGCTTTGCAAGGTCAACACATACCCTTTACCTTGGCAAGTTATTTTTCCAGTGGTAGCATCATGAAGTTCCCATTCTTAATGCCAGGAAAGCAACACAAATTCATGCAAATAAATTACATTGCCGTACACAACTGGTGGAGACATGGGAGATGGACTTACTAAAATTCATATTTAAAACATTTTTGTGTTCATATGGCACACTCAGTACTTTTAAATTGAACCATCGGGACGTGGCATATCTACTTTGTTATGCCTTTGATTTCCAGGCTATGTACTGGTCGCAAATGACAAGTATGCATGCATTCAGAAATACAGGTATTTTCCAGAAAGACCTGGAGCAGTGGCTTCAGTTTCCTCTTTCTTGCAAAAGGAAAGGTAATGGACTATATTCGCTCTGTCCCTGAACAGATCTGGCAATGAGGTCTTGGAATTAGTAAACAGAGTGAGAACCCTCTGGCCAAGAAGCTTTTGCAGAGTTGTGAGGATGGGCGCATGCTGACCGAGGCACTTTGCTTCCACCAGCAGCTGCTTGGCCTTCCCACTCCTTCATCTTAATCACCCTGCCCATAGAGCTCCTCTCAATGCAAATCCCAGCGCTATAGAGGAGTGTGACATGGGCAGCTGAGGTCTTTCTTCCTTGCTGAAAGAAAGAAGTCTGTTTGCGGAGGGTCCCCTCCACGCTTGGATGAATGGATAAGCATCGTTCCTGCACACATACAGCCCTTGCTGACTGAACATCATCATTTCCTTGGTCTAAGAACGTGGGGACCTGAAACCTCAGCAGTTCCTCAGTCTGTCTGAACTAAGGCTTATTAATGCATCACATAAGGCTCTTGTGTTGAAGGATTTTAGTCTAAAATATAAGCAAATGAAAACAAGCACAATACTGTGGGTGTTACATGGAGCCCTAATTTTTGTGCTGCCAAAGGTCCTGTACACTTTAACAATAGCCCCGGTGGACAAAATCTCTAACCAGGTTTCTGAATAGAAAATCTACTTCCTGCAAGTTCGATTAAGCTAGCTAATTTACAGTCAAACACACTAATTTCGAGACAGGTTCTTCTGATGTTTTCCCTCTGTTTGCAATTTGCATCTTTAAATAGCTTGGTGTTTCAAAGCAGCAGCGGCAGTAAGGTCACAAGGTTTTATGTTAAATAGCAACATCCTCAGCTTTTTAAAGAAGAAACAGAGAGCAGCTGATCTGATGGAATATAATTTTCTTTCTTTCCCTTTTTCGCTTTGGGGTGAGAAAAAGGAAGGATTGGAGCTTCTTATGGATCACAGACATTTTACTCTGGAAGAAAGAGCAGATCTATAGGTCTTTGTGCTCTCGAAAGCAACACAGAATCACAGGTGTCCTTGATTATCAAGAAATCCTCTTCTTTTCTAATGGTTTGCCTTTCTCTCCCTGAGAACAGCAGGTCATCTTTCGGGCATGAATATCTCATTTTAAGGGGCACAAAATTCAATCTTGAAAGGAAAATTTTAAATTAGGTATACGCTGAATTTGAAGATTAAAAAAAAAAGAAATGCTTGTCAACATTCAGTATGCCAGAAATCCAAGCGGTGCTGACCCATCCAGAGTAAACAGTTATAGTAAACAGATGCTTCTCAATCAATTCTGCCTGTGCTATGTTTCCATTTCTGAGGAACAGTGGTAACAGCACAGCAAATAAAGTGTGACACAATGACACCTTGCTTCAGCCTTTTTCCCAGCAAAATTTCCTTTCCCCCCACCCCCTTTTTTTATGGTCACACAAAGTGAATTTCTGGGCTATGGCTACCCTGAAGCAGCTTTTCGTGCCTTGGGAGACTGGCTGGTCACTGGGATTGAAAAAGCCTGGATCTCAGAGCTCCAAGCAGTTTTGACAGTTGCTGAAGACATGTATCAGTAAATACTCTAAACTGAGCTTAGCACAGCATCAAAGGCTCCCAAGCCGAGCTGCCCTGACAAAGCTATTCTCAGCCCATCAGGGCTCTGGGACATGCAGCCTCACGCTGGAAATGCTGCTGGCTGAATTACTCTGTGGCTCTGCATCCACCAGATTTAAAATCAATGTGTTTTTATCTCACAAATGTAGACGCACCTAAGTTTGAGAGGGGTGCAGCAAGAAATGCTGAATATCATTAAAATCATTGCTGAAAGCAATGGCTTTTGTATAATTACATGTTCGTATGTAGAGGTATGAATGTATAGATGGGTGAACACAGGATGTGCATCTCGACAGGTAAAACTAAGTTAGAGTAAAAGCAGTGCCTATACCTCACATTACAACTAATACTGTGACTGATATATCTAAAAGTAGTCCTAAGGTTGTCAGTTCTAAAATGCTGATACATAAAAAAATGTCAAGGCATTCCTGGTGACAGGGAAAACATGCTTTGCCACATGCACAGAGGAAGATACAGATGTTCTGACCTATGTGGAAAAAGATAAACAGAACAAAAATATTCATTTTGAAGCAAATATAATGGTAATTTTATCACTGAGGCCTCTTTGGGGAAAAAATGCAGTATGTGATACATTGCACTTTTGCTCCACTTACAAGTCAGCAGATACAATTAAGACAAGACAGTTGGGAAATTTAATTCCGTTTAATTCATTATATATTTTTCTCTTTCCAGAGAACCATGTGATGTGGTAGAAGATAAGAAACCATGTCTTGTCATTCAATATTTATTAAGCAAACCAAAATAGCCTGTTTTGCAGAAAACAAATTTCATTTTGCCTGTCATACTACAACCTAGTGCCAATCTGATCTGTTGTATAGTCTCACTGAACCCAGTGACTTTGAAGTATATTGTGTATACAAATGTCTTGCTGTAAGCAGTCCTGTGTATCAGCACGTGTGGAGACCAGCATGAACTTGCCATTCAAAGAAATACAGGGCTGTGAAGAAGGGGAGAGAATTCTGTTACCTTCTCTTCCTTATTTAGGTGCTGCAGAAGGATGTGAAAGTAGTTCAACAAGGCAAATTATACAAGAACAGTTCTTTTGAGTATGTTCTGATGTGTGCAAACATGACATATTTAATTAGTATTACATTCTATCTCTTATAAGAAATCCAAGATTTGAGATAGGATAATTATCTTTTAACAACATACAGCTGCTAAACTTCTCAGGAATATGGTACCCAACACGGGTTCTTAGAGCACATCACAAATAACCACTTTCACGGCAGAACATTTATAAATGTCACGTCATGGAAGACAAAAGCTACTGTAGAAAAAGGGAAACATTTTCGTTCTTATAGATAAAGCAAGGCCTCAGAACCTCACACCTGTGCAGCAAGCAAATGTGATTAAAGGCAGAACAAACAAGCAAAAACCTTGCATTAAATAGATCATGAATTTGCTTGTGGGTCTGTAACAGATGTGTTACTAAGGATGCTTTGTTTATCCAGTTGCAAGACTGTCGAAGAGAATCATTCCAGTGATGCTGCTTATCATGCTTTTAATTCTGCTCAGGCAAAACTGTTAGCTTTGAAAAAGCAATTTTTTTTTGGCCCTACTCTATCTGGCTGCACAGAATTTTCAAAGCACCACAATGTTGTAAAAAATGCCCTTTTAATCAGATTACCCTTGGCGAACGTCCCAAACTCAGGCTGAAGTGCAGTGCTTGTGGTTTCTCAACAGCTTACACTAAGCCTGCACCATGGAAATAATCTACTTTTAAAACCCAGGAAACAAATCGACTGCACTAAGGACATAAGTCGCTGTCATTAGGGAGTGATTAAGCTAAACATTTTTATACACTCTGGTAGCCCAGTTTCATATTGTGTACCTCTGTGCCGAGAGAAAGAATGGCACCCCAAATAACTGCTTGTTTGATTCTGGCACCCCAAAAAGATCTGGTCTTACACAAATTAAACTTAATTTTCCTCTAATAATCACAAGAGAAAAAAAGAGGGGGAGAAAGAGAGAGAGAGATTTGCTTTTAATGAATTAGAAAATTCAGTAAAATCAGCTTTACAAGCAATAATTCAACTGAGGATCATGAGTTTGCTTAAAGACTGTACACGATATTTTTTGACACACATTAGCCTCTCCTAAAAATCATGTCACCTTATATTAAATTACTGCTACTTGTTTTATACAAACATATTTCCTTTAATACATAATTTATATTGGAAATTCTGTGTGGTTTTGAAGAGGCAGATACCATTTTTAAAATTTACCATTATAATGCCAGGTCTTCAACTTTCTGTGATGTTGCATTTTTCATAGTGGGAAAATACGACACTGAGATATTTAAACAGAAATTATTGTACCTCCCCCAATTTTCCTCTAACAAAATTGCAAAGAAAGGATATGGATCTGACTCTAATCAAATTATCTGGTGTCTGAGACCATCTTGCAATTTCTGTACTTGCAGATCCTAAAAAAGAAAGGATCTAGATGTCAGATCCTGGTGCATGATGAGCAGAAGGTGTGTTTATGGGAGGGAGGGAGGGTTGTTTTTGTTTTGTGTGTGAGTCTGAGCTCAGGTCTGACATAGATGACATGTTCAACTGGTCTAAGGTACAAATCAGGTCTGTTCTTGATCCCTACTTTGGACATTCTGCTGATAGTTCATTTCTAATTTATGAAGCATGTCATTAATCCTCAATCTGTCAGCCTTTTTTTGACAATAATTCAGTCTGACAGTTGAAGGATTAATATTTATTAAACACCCCATACTTTAGAAGTCAAAGAAATGCTCAATTCATTTCCACGGCAAAATCTTCCAACTCGTAGAGAGCACTCCCCCCAATCCCTTCGTACAAGGCTTGGCCCTAAAAGCCAAATCAGCCAAATGGACAACACAATAGGAATAGCAGGTGACCAAGAGAAGCATAAGAGAAACAAAACAAAACAAAACAAAATGTAATTACAAGTAATCCTTCAGAACACTTGCTAGTGGATTCATTTAAGGTATTCCTCTGCCCAAGCATATGTTTTCTGGCTCTTCCTTTCCCTTCCAGCCCTCCCCCTCCCTTCCCCACTCATAAATTATTCATAACCTGATAAATATGCAATTTCAAAAAAGTGCAGACATGGCAGCACTGCATTAAAAAAAAAAAAAAAAAAAAGGCTTGTGCTTTTCACACAGAAGACCTGAGCTGCACTTAACGGATGACAGATTTTCCAGTATTCAAAAGCTGTATTATATATATGATAGGAGTGAGACAGTATTTCTGGTCTGATTCCTTGCTAGACATGTTGTGAATTGTCTGTGGAAAGCTGTAACATAAAACAAATGGTGTTGTTGGTTTGGTTTGGTTTGGTTTCTTCGTTTCCTTTCCTTTTTGAAAGACAATATATGGTGTAAAGCAATGATGTTCCCACTATTTAAAGTTTGGCTCAGTGCATGTTTTTAGGTCATTATAAAATTGGGGAGTGAGTACTGCAGGAGAAGGAGCACAGCCACACATTTTCTCATGTAGCCAGTGCAGAATTTGCAGGTAGAGCACGTGCTGTACGTAATTCTCCAGTGATCCCACTGGGAAGGTCTCCCTCCTCCTAGAGTCCCCCTAAGCAGCGGCCACTTATGGGCCATCGTGTGAACGCTCTTCAGGGGCCAATTTCACAGGCTCTGCAGCAAAGTGCTGTGCCTGCTGCTTACATGCAGGTAAAGCCCACCAGAAGTAAGATGCAGGATGAGGAGCGGAGTACCTCCATTTTGTGGGCTAATTGCTTGATTACCACGCTGAAACAAAATGGAGGAAAGACTTTTTTCTTTCTTTCTTCCTCCTTCTTTCCTTTTTTTTTTTTTTTTTTTTTTCAAAAGGAGCCCTGGGCTGATGTGACAGAAGAGACAAAGTATCGGGAGAAAAATGGTGCTTAAGGAGCATCAGTCATAAAATCACTAATATGAAATGGAATATGAGAAATATAGATAATGTGTACACATTCCTACAGCTAATAGATGCACAGGACTCACGTACAGTTGATCTTTGGGCTTAGCAACAGTTAGAACATAAAAATGATTTCAACCCATGAAGTGTAACCTTTCAGATGAACATTTAAATTGGAAACACCATGGGTAAGAAATAGACCTCAGCATTTAATTTGGACTGGCTAGTTGGAAGCCTGTATTTACTGTACAATAATTTCAAATTTAATTAAATAACACTGCTGATGCCAGTCACATCAGCACTGTAAAGATGATTAATTGCATGCTTAAATGAAATATAAAGTGCCTTAAAAGTAACATCAATGCAGAGTCCTGTAAGCAGACACCATATGATAGATTTAAACACATGAGCCTACCTGCACCCCTTAGAAGCATGCCATGGTTAAAAAAAACAGGCCCTACATCTAAATGTAGCAATTGAACCAAAACCAGAGCCTTTTATGAGTTTCTATTTTTCCAGGAAAGCCTGATCTACCTTTTTTCCCCCCTCTTGACATGATTTTTTTATTTTACAGGAGAGCTTTCACATGATTTGCATTGTCATCTCATGGGCTGGCTATCGATAGGCAAACAGGGGCTGAGGCACTGTAATACGGGGCCACGCTGTCACAACAAGGCAGCTGGATGGTTATATATTCCACTTTGTTTCCATTGTATTTCAATCCTCAGAAGCAGCAGGACAAAGGGCCTGACAGAGTTAACCATGGATTGTCACCTTGATTTGTCCAGTCTAGCAGATATGCAGAAATGAATGATATTCTGCCTATAAACAAAACACAGAAACAAATAAACTGGCAAACAGCATTTTCCAGACTGAACTATCTGTAAGGAAAAAAAAAAAAAAAAAAAGAGAGAAAAAGAAAAAGAAAAAATATTCTAGTGTCTTTGTAGATGCTACATCCTCCATGGAGGAAATAAAACCAGGAAGAATCCTCAGATTAGCACACAGAAAAACCCTTCCCGTGTAACACTGTCTATCGAAAACAGCAGAAGAAAGCTCTCTGACTAAGGGCTGGGTTCTCTTCAACTAATCTGCATCATGTTGGTTTATTTTTCAGGAATGCTATGACAGTGCTTCAAAATGGAAGTTTTTATCATAAATGTAAACACTTTGGAGCAGGGACAATTCCCTGTGAATGATAAACTTGTTTGTGGGACTATACACTTAACATTGTATAGGGAGGTGCAGTTATATACATGTGGAATACAGTAAACAAAGCATTTCCAGGAGAAGTACCAAATTAAAATCTTATTTTCTAAAAAAGTAAGACCAGTGAATGCAATTGAATTTCTACTCTTAATATAGCTCTGAATTAAATACAAAGAGTGTCGTATTTAACAATTACTACTTAGAGAGATGAAAAGCAGGCAATTGCAGAGGAAATTCAGTGGTGAAGCAAGAATTATAATGAAAATCCATGACTGCTTTTTTTTTTTTTTTTAATTAAAATGGTTTCAAATTTTAACAAAATCATGTACAAAAGAAATAAAAAAATCCAACTTAAAAAATTAAAGGAATCAGTTGTCTTTTGTCCTCTTTCCGAGTGTATAAAAATTCTGGCTTATGCTTCTGATCAGTAAGGCAAATTGAACTGAAAAAACCCAGAGATGACTCAACAGAGCAGAGGTCAGTTTGAAACACCTTAATTTTTTATAGAAGATGAAAACAACCAGCAAGAAACCTCACTGTGGTTTCTGACAACCACGTGTTTATTAACTATATGAAAGACATAATCAAACTCTCATTCTGCTTATAAAACATACCTCACCAGAATGGACAAAATAGTTGCTTCTGAAGAAAAACCATTCAGAAACACGTCATTTATACGTCTTTATTTATGAGATAAGCCTTATCAGAAGATGTGGTATTACATATCACAATAATGTATTCACTTCTGAGCATGCAGTACTTTAAGCAGATATGAAAGACTAAATGCATTTATTATTTTAGCACTGCTATTAGTTTTTAATAGTAGATTGGATGATTTTTGAATTTGTGTATGCATTTCGTTGTTTTACTTTATGTGCACCAATTCTTTTAATAGTGCAAAAACACACACTAAAATATAACATGCCATCATATAATTTTAAGTATCTACTTGAAGCTATATTATGTATCAGAAAAGGAAAAAAATATATAAATCTTACCCACATACTGGAATGTTAATGTGCATCCTTCAAAGGGCTACACATTCAGAGTAAAGGTTTCAGCCCAAATAAAGCCCCTTGTATTATCGTATACATGCAAAAATATGGAAAAAAATGAAAAACTCTTTTTTTCTTTACCAAAATTGTTTAGGAAAACCTAGGCACACCAAAAAACCCATTTATTGTCCAAGGAGAAAATTGCACAGATTTGTCTTTCCTTGGAATTCTATGCAGCCAACCGTAATAGCTCTTTGACAGTTCACCTGACTGCAGCAGAAATGGGAATGTGATGGTTACAGTGGATGACAGAAAGGGGCCATTTGAAGTGCTATTATGCAGTTTACATGAGAAGATTTCCACAGATTTTGGTTTTATTTAGTTATGTTATGTACATTTTTTTGCCTTTTTTTTTCTTCTACCTTTTTTCTTTCCCCTTTACGTAGATGTGTACACCTTACAACAATAAAGAGCACATTCTTTTCTGGACCTGCCATATAGAAAAGAAGACCTTAAAATTTCATAAGTATTTCCAAACTGGCTAGGGAGAGTCACTGTGCTTCACTACTAAAAATGGAAATGTTCTGTTCTCTCTTGCCCTGACCACATTTTAAAAGACTGTTATGTATGTTTTATTTCACCCAGTTTACCCAGCAATTTTAGACAGACTAATATAAACCAGGTATTGTATGTTCATACTTAAGCAGAAGCATTAGTGGAAGAATAATTTTTTTAATATGCACATTTGTGGGATGATTGGAAAGCTTTTGAATGTTAAGAATTGAAAAGGATATCCTGTAAACTCTGCACCCTGAAAAAATAATCTTTGAGCACCTTGCTGGAAGGATCCAAATCTGCAAGCTCTCGTTAGGATAAATGGTCTGACTGAAGCAAATAAGTCTTCTCGGAAGAGTAAAGCCTACTCACATGAGTCAGCACTTACAGCACCAAGCCGTGCCATTTAAGCATTTTATGGAAAGAATCGAGGTGGTTTTGCTTTGTGGGATTGCTGTGCTGCACAGGTCTCTCCGTTCAGGAACAGATGAGCCTAAACCAATGAACAAATACATACGGTCCTTTTTGTATCCAGATACCTACAGAAAAGCGTGATGGTGACATGCTGGTTGTTTTACGCTGAAACGTTTAAAAGAAAAAACACCTTCTCTGTGTAAGAAGATGAAAGGGTAAAAGTGATAATGACTGAGCTACACTGTCCTAACTTACTCTGCATTTGCATGTGATTTATAATTTTATAAAGGGGAGAATACAAGCAACTGTACCTTTGATATATTGTTAAGCAGACCTTCTATGTTTCTATTTTCTGCATAGGGTCAAGACTGTTGACATGGGATTAATCAGCTGCTCCTCCTAAGCCATGAGTCAGGACAAATTGTTGTCGGTTTCATACAGTAAAATTGCTTTAAAATAGAATTAAACATAGAACGTGCAGAACTATGTGAAAGCCAGCAGAAGTTACAGACAGTAATTGCAACACTGGTATAATGACAGATCCTTTCTGCTTTTGCATTTTGAGGAATTCCAACAGTAATTACAAAAAACAATGCTTAATTTTTCTGCCACTTTCTGAAAATGCAATGATTCTTTGAAGCATATTTTTCTCTCAGAGCATGATATTTGATTGATGTGTAAAAATTTTGCATCTCTTTCCATAAGCACATTTCTTCCTATGTGCATTTTGTCCAATTTACAAGCAAAAAAAGATTCAGTTATCTTCTGCATATCTTCTAGAGAACATACACCTACACATAAATGTAGCCTGACACCTGCATTGTTGTTAGCTTATTTGTCAGCCTGTAGCATGATAGGATTTGAGAATATTGGGTGCAAAGTGTCTTCAGGAAGAGGGAGAGAAATCATTCACCATTAGAGATAAGTATGACAAGCTCCCTTTTACACTAGGATACACTTGTATTAAACAGAATGGCAGGGTGCCTGAGTGAGATAGCATCTATTACCAATGATGACATGAAAATGGACACTTATTAATCACTGTTTTGAAAATAATTATCCATAGCTTTATAAATGCTGTAACTAAGGCTGGATTTCTTCCCTAGGTGTTCCCTAATAGTCAAAATACCGCTTTCTCATTACAGTTAGAAGTTAAATTATTTGGTAAAGCAGGTGTTAAGAGTGTGCAGCAAATATGCAAGTTAGTAATGATTAGGATGTTAATATAAAACAGACACTGTATAGTTATTTTGAAAATAAACAGCTCATAGGTATTCAAAATAGGTCATTCTTATTCAAAAACAAGCTCTTTCTGTGATATTTCATAAGTATTTTTTGTAAGATCCAATATCACATAAAATTGTTCAAATTTTTACCTACAGAATGGGATTTCTGTGGTTCACAAACAATATATTCTGTTATACAGGATATTTCACTGAGAGGGATGTAAAACAAAGATTATGGAAGGAAAAGATTTGGAGGACTTTTGCCAGTGAAAGTACTTTTGCTGATAAACAGCTTTTATGTGTTTTGTGTTTTATTTGTTTTCAGTACAATTCATTATAGAGGTTAAGCCTCTCTCAGATTTGCAATCAAACCATTGTATTAATATAAAAAACTTCCATAAACAGCTCAGACAATGTAATGTCCTATATTCAAGTACTTCACATGCAAAAAGCATATCAAAACATTATTTTGCCTCTAGTACTAATTATGTGTATATTTTTTATTATATATATTTGCATACATAGTGCTATATGAACACTACAGAAATATTTTATTTAAGGGACTCATTTTGAATATATCCACTATCTTTACTAGGTATGGACATACAGCTTTCTTTTATGAACATTTTTTATTTAAATTTAAAGTTAAGTTTTGAATAAGTAGTTCTAGTGGTAGGATAACCATTTAGTATTTCAAAGGAAATGACGACATGGCATTATGAAAAAAATCAATTCATGTTCAGAAAATACACATGCATAGATGCATGAGAATGGCTACAGTGTTTTAAACCTTTTTTCAAAAGCAACCATATGAACCCAAGTTCCAGTAATTTTACTTCTTGTGCAGCACCTTATACCACGTGATGGCTAAATTTTATTTTATAAAGTTACTATAAGTTCTAATTGGCTATAAAAATAAACTGATATTTTAATTAAAAGAATGCAGGAGCTAATGCCAGACTGACAACATGCAATCATGTTGCTGCTTTATTCCAAGCTGTATCCCAAAACCAAGTCATTCTAGATGGAAAAAAGGCCGTTTAAAAAAGTCAATAAAGAAACACAGGAATATTGTCTGGATTTAGAATAATAATTGCATATATATGTCTAGGAAATGTATGCATTTTTGATTTAAATAAGATTTTGGAGGAAACAGTCATTTTACTAATAATGAAAAAAATTAATATGTCAATTATTGTTTGCTCGGTGTAGGTATAAATGATGTTTACCACAAGCACCAGTAAATGTTTCAAGAATGATTTATAAGTATGCCTAATAAAAATGTTATGTTTTTTCCATTCTAGCAGACAGTTAAATATTTTACAAATATAATTCATAGTAATGTATTGGTTTATTTTGAATACCTTTTTTTTCCCCAGATTTTTTTCACTTAATAAAAATGCCTCCTCTTCTAAGAATACTTTAAATTAAAGCAGGTAGTTTATTTTTGTTGTTGTTGCTGAAGTAGGTTATTCTTCTTTCTCCCCTAGTACTGATTTGGTAACTTAAGCAGCTCTTGAACATTTGCAGTATATGCTATTAAGGATTAAGCTTTAAATTTATTTGTATAGGTAAAGAACCTGGTATTGCACAGGTCAAGTGGTTTCAGCATGAACAATAAAGCAATATATTTAAAGAGGTGTTAGTGTCTCCTTTCTGAATCCCTTTTTTATTTCAAAGTGCAAATATGGTTATAAATCACATTACCCAATGCATACAAATGATCTGAATTACAAAACAGGCTGGAATATCTGCATCTTCTGTTTAACCTGCAAAGGTGACTCATACAATGGAATGGGAATATGGATACTATACTTATGTATAAACTTTGACTAACTTGTTTTAATGCTAAGTGTTTCATGGAGGAATGAAGAATGTGTCTGAGACACCAGCAGGATTAGCTTTCCATATGGCAACTAATCCACTAACATCTCTTCCAAATTTCTCACCTGATTTATACAGAACAGACTATTCAAAAGGATATACCACCTCCACACTTCTCTATCAAATTGTCCTTTTTTGTTTAAGAGAGAGAAAGTGCTTCTCTGTTTAAGTATAATTAGAAGTATAATTAGGAAAAAGTACCTGTTTTAGAAAGGTTATGATCAGCACAGCTTATTTAAGCACCCATTTTCCTTTGTGCATAGTTTGTGCCCACCTCTGTCCAGAGAAACATCTCCTTAAAAACAGGTCTACAAACATTGATGCCCCAAGCCAGTGGACATAGCCAGAAAGTTACCCTGTTCCAGAAACTGCACTGCCAGGAGGGTGCCCCATTTGGATGCTCTCTGGACATATGCAAATCTCCCATGGACGGCAAAGGCACCCTTTTTCTGCAGGCACCTACTGTACGTGTTGGAAGATGAGACCTGGAGGGCACTCTGTGGTGGTGACCACTTTTTGAAATGTATGTTCTCTACATGAAAGACTAAAAACAAAAGTGTGTCCCCACTTCACCCGTGACATTTTTTTTTTTTTTTTAATGCATTCAAATTGTGATTTTTGATACATGATACATGACACTTCTTATGTGAGAATCAGAGGGAAACCCAGACATTTTGATGCCAGCTGCTGCACAGAAGACAGCTACTCATCTTTGGAAACTAGTACTTTCCCACTGAAAAGACTGGTCCAGTTGCAGGGAAGATTGTGATCACTTGACTATTGCGCAAAATAAAAGCACTTTAAGATTTAAGCACCCCTCAAATATGATAGAGTTGTGTAGCAAGTACTTAGCCTGACTCTGGTACTAAAGGACCATCTCTGCCTGCTTCTGGCTCTTGCTTCCATTGCCTCCTGGAGAGCAGCAAAATTAAGTTCTGGCGGGCAATGGCCTGGAGACTGCTCAACACTGCTAACTTCCCATTTGTCAGTATCAAACACTGCCCTGTCATTTTGAAAATATTTGTTCTCTTACTGGCCTGCGATGATCTGGCATCATACCCCACACTGCAGCATGTGGGACTGGAAACTACCTGAAGTAGCCTTGCAGAGCCCTGTTAGAGATGCTCCCTGGCCATGAACCCCCTACTGCCTTTTGAGGTCAGTGAGAGCATCTGGTGGGTGCCCTCTGTTGCCTGGTGGGCATCAAGGGCAGGAGGAGGGCTGCTAGGGACCCTGGAATGCTGAGCACGTGGCTCGGGGGCTGCCTCCACCTCTTTCAGCCTGATACCTCTTCTTGCCATTATGTGCAGATCCTGCTGTGCCCAAACTGGAAAGAGCCAGCTCTCACACCCTGTCTGCCTGATAATGAGGTTTTTAATAGAGCAACAGAAAGGAAAGCCCTTTTCTTTCTGAAATGGTAGTAAAAAAAAAAGAGGAGTGGGATCGAGCTTCATAGGAAGAAGATACAGTAGGAAATCTGCTTTGCATCCAAAATTCTCCCATATTAGGCCCAAACAAGGTGATATTACAAGTGTATGCCACAAAAGCAATCAAACAGCAGGGAAGGAAACACTCTCAAGGCTGCTTCCATAACAAATTTTGCGTGAACTTCACAGCCTTTTCATAGGCAAGAAAATTAGGAGGCCGGGTAGTGTCCTGTGTGTGACTTTGCAGAGGCATAAACTCCTGCAATCTGTATGTAGATGTGCCTTTAGGTGCAAGTGTGTGTGTGTGTGTGTGTGTGTGTGTATGTGAGGGAGAGTCAGGTCAAGCGCTTGTTTATGACTTGTGAGAGACAGAAACAAGTGTATTTACTTGCAAGTCTGTAAAGGACATCAGTGGAAACAGGATTAGGCCTGTAATATTATTCTTTGGCCAAGACTTACTCTAGAGAAGGTCACTTAGGTGAAAAGTATGTGAAATTGTTATGACAGCTTTTTTTAGTGTTAATTTGATAAAAGAGATATGGTGCAAATAAAATGGTACACACTGTAAAAGACTCCCAAGCTGACTGAAAGTCCTTTAGTACCAACCTGAGACTCTCTCAAACACTGAAGACCAAATAATTTTAAATTATTCTTAGCAAAGAACATGTTTTTATTTTGATGAGAATTTTGTGAGCTTTTGAAGGAAGTGCCTGTGTATTCCAACTGCCTGATACTGCTCCACTATTTAAATCTTGAAATGTCATACCTATTCAGAGTCTGGTAGGATTTACCCATGTTCTGCAACAAAAGCACAGCTCAATTCTGATGTCTGAAAAATTATTTTCTGCTCATAAAATTTAACACTGACTTCTGTTACTGAGAGAGAGAACAAAGGGATATGCTGGGGAGAGTGGGGCTGTGAAGCACTTCTAAAATTGCCCTGAGATGTACCACTACTCCCTCCATGCCCCGCTTTTTGGATGTTGAATTTGGTATAATTTTCTAAGGGAACTTAATTTCAGAGGGAAGTGCTCTGCCCTCTTGCTGGGAGTCACATCCAGCTGCAACCTCAAACCCAAAATGAGGACATTTTAAGTTGCTAAATATTTCTGAATATCTCACAAATCTGAGTTTGTTCTTGCTTTCAGCAAATAATTCTGCAGTAAGTCAGGTGTTCTCAACTGTATATAAACACTTATTTCTGTATTTTAATACACTGAAACCATCAATACATATAACAAATACAGGCTTACCCAAAGATTCAATTGTATTGCTGTAGTTTTCCTTTTCATATCACAGAACGTTGGAGTTCTTTACTATGAAATTTCACACAATATTCTTTAAAGTATAGTATATCAATGCTTTAAAAAGGACATTTAAAAAATGAAAGATTTTGCCTATTTTGTTCAAATGAATATGCCCTAAGTTATGCTTCTCAGTTGTCCCAATTTATTTTAATATGAAAAAATCTAATCTCTGCTTGTAAAGAAGATTATGCATGTATTAAATTCTTTAAAATTAGAATATACTTAATGCCACATTAGTTCCAGGCATGCAAAGCAGGAGAAAGAATTATACACCTAAACAACAAGAATGGTTTTTAAGCTTAAGTTTCTACTTTGCTCCGATTCTCATTTGGTAAAATAAAATTATGCACAATCTACCATTTAATGAAATGCACTGATGAATTAATTTTTTTCCAAATAAATCACAAAAGAAAAGCTTTAAAACAGCCAATATTTTTAATTGAGAAAAAAGCAAGGCCAGTGCTTTGTTTCAGCTGTCTATAAAATTTGTACATCCTGCTCCTTTTCCCTTCCTCATTCTCTCTTGCCTCCAGCTGGTAAGGTAAATTCCTTTTCGCACTTCTAAGCATGCATTCTGGTTATGGTCTCGGAATAATGCTGCTGACTTCCCTCTATGTAGGAAGAGGTCAGAGCTCATTTGGACTAGGGCCTAAAACAGACAAGAACTGCAGGCCTTTGGTCCTCAAGGTCCATGACTACAAGTTCATTTATGGCAGCTTGCCAACAGTCATTGTGCTTTGAGGTTGTTGCTCCTTCTTTTCTGTCATACCATCAGAGGACTACTGCCTCCACAGCTGCAAGTGTGTCATCTGCCGCAGGCATTGTTTTTCCTGTTAAATCCTCCACAAATCTTGTTTCCTTAGGACCTGGAATATGGTAGTTTTGTTTCCCTCAGTTACTATTCTTGCTATCCGAAGACAACAAAAGTTTGTGATCACTAACTGCTGTGGGGATGGGTACATAAACTCTTAGATCATAAATACAAAAAAAAAAAAGAAAAAAGAAAAAAGAAAAAAGAAAAAAGAAGGAAAATGCAATGGAGCTATCATTCATTCATCAGAAAGGGGATCTACTGCCTTAACAGCTCTCACTGGCCATGGAAGAGACAATGGATGAGGCTCAACTGACCAAGTTGAAAGGAAAGAAAGAGGAAACAGAGCACCATACAGAAAAAAAAAAGGCTAAACTCAGGCACACAGTGTAGACACTCCACCTGTGCTGCCCATCCAATACGTGCAGCTGTGATTGGATGAAGTGCTGCACGTTGAGTAAATGTCAGTGGTTGTAGCAATTTTAGCTCACGGAAATGTTTAAAGGAATTTACTGCTGAGTGCACTGAGGTTTACACTTTGCCTGGAGAAGCAGAGAAAGGAGATGGCATCTGCTCTTCTATTTTACAGTGAAGAGGTCTTGATGTATTAGAAGAGATTTGGCTTCAGAGAGGACAGCCTTGCCCTTCAGGCAAAGCTCCTCCTGACCCCAGTGGAGATGCAATTTGATCCACTCACCAAGGTCTGTTTTATGGGATAACACTGGAAAAGTTCTTCCCATTACCCTTGCTGGAGCGGTGAGGTTGTGGCCTTTTCTTTATAATTGATGCAGTGCCAGGATTTTAAAGCACAAACTAGAGAATAGGATATAGTAAAGAGACAACTCATCCTGAAGGGAAAACAGAAAGCTTTCTTGAGTGTTTGTTGTGTTATCCCTTATTTTAAATTCTGTTTATGTTGCTAAAATTTGCATATATTCTTTTTAATGAATACTGCTCAGCTGAGAGACAGTGAAAGATGTAGAATGTGATGCTTGTTAATACCAGTTCATTAAATTAAGACAGACCTGATTTGCAACAAAACCCTATGTTCTTGAATTTCATAGACAGCCTGTGAAATAATTTTCACCGGACCCCTCAAATTATTGGATTGTGTCTATCTATTTAGCTGAAGTACTTGGGCAGCCTTCACTGTCAGGATACTTAGGTATCTCATGGTCTGCTAATAGATTTAGTTGCACAATGTCTTATTCATCAGATTTCTCTGTCAGCTGCCTCAGCCCTCAGTGCCTTTGGCAGGATTCAGCATGGTGCTTTTTCAGGTTGGCTTTTTTTGCTGCTAAGGTAGGAACTCTGTGTCCATGCCCAAGCTACTGCCCTGCATCAGCTACAAGTGTCTGCTTCTCCACAAACATTATTTACTAAACTCCATGGTGAACACCATGGCAAGAATATAGAAGGTGAGTATTTTATGTTTGTATATTATCTTCTATGCCAAAGCTTACACTTATACATTCCCATAAGACTTGGTCCCCTGAGTCATGAGCTTCAATAGGCACTGAGAGAGGAAGCCAGGACTAAGGTGTCAGGGCTGGTCAGAGGGACATCTCTAGATACCTCAGAGCATCATTCATACTCCACCTGAACAAAGCACTAAACCTTAACTTTGGCATGAATAAGAAGCATTGGCAAAAAGTGAGACACTTATTTTTAATAACTTGCTTCATTCATAACCTTTCCCTGGATAAAACATATCTGTCTACCTTTAAATAAGTTGGCAGCCTGGGATCTTCCATATTTTAATGCTGGATGTTTGCAGGACCAAGACAGAAATAGAAACACACCATTCACTTGTGAATGTCCCACCAAGTTTTTCTTTGGTGTTTTAAATCCTTCTTTTGATTATTGCACCTGATTACACCCATGGATCAAACTATCTAGTACAAAAAAGTTCTCCATCTGGAACTTTATGTACTGTGTAACCCAATTAACTAATAATGTTCTTCACCATGTAGAGTTAGAACTGGTTTTTCTGCCCTGCTACTCAAAGCCCTCTTTCCGTGACCATCATCTCTCTTGATAGGCACCTTTTGCAATAACAGCCAATCAGTGCAAGAGACTTACGCTTACCAGCAATAAAACTTTAACAGAAGCTGAGCTGTAAGGATGGGGATTCTCCTGCATTTTGGACAAGACTGGCCAAAAATCTCACCTTGTTCAAAAATTGTCTTTGAGAGTTCCCAAAATGTTTATCACAAGACACTCAAACACACTTCCCTCTCAGCAGACAGGAGATAAATATGTACCATGATCCTCGAAGGTCCCTTCCAACTCAGGATATTCTATGAACCTGAACTTTCTAAATCAAAGTTCCCTAAGATGTGGAAATTGATGCCTACACTAAAATAATCTGTATGTTTTCAATCATAGCACTTCAAACAGATATTCTATAATAAAAGACAACAAAAACAATTTTCTCAAGTGGTAATTATAATAATTTTTTCTTTCATCACAACTTATGAAATTTTCATCTAGAAATTAACCAGTCACCTGAATTAAACAGGCACAAACCCCTGGCTTCCTATTTCACTTCATGAAATTAAATGTCTGCACTCTGCCCTATCCATCCTGAAGAAATTGAAGGTGAGACTCACCTTTATTTATATATGTTTTCAATAAACCCCTTCAGACATATAAGCATTAGAAACATTCTATTCTGCAAGCTGAGGATATCCAGTTTTATACCTGTAGTGTCACCAGAGGCCAGTTCTACCTTTGGACTGTACCACCCTATGTGCCCATCCCTAAAGTGTAAAACAAAATAATGCTGCAGTATAAGACGGAGCAATAAATTCAGTCATTCTTTAGGAAAAATAGTTTGAAACAGAGCTAGATACAATATGTCTTTCTAATTACTAGCACAAACAAAGAATATTGCTGGATTCCATTAGTGCAAACTGATTTGTAACTTGCATTTCATGCATCAGAAAAAAAAAATCTCTGATATAATAGCTATTTCCTCTCATTACTGCTACAAAATCATAAAAAACTCAGTAATATGGTACAGTATGGCAAGATGAGGATCTACAAATTAGTCCTTATATCAGCTATTTTTCTAATTTCTACGTATTTCTTTGTGTGCTTTCATATTTCATATGGTTCCAGACAAACACCTATACATAGCCATAAATCTTCTCCTAACCCAGATTCTAGAATGGCACTGGGGAATCCAGCCTTTTGCTGAGTCAACATCTGTACCAATATCCCAGAACAACATTGCAATTTAATTCTAGTTATTTTTTAAACCTTATTACCTCACAAATTTATATAACATCAATGAATTACAAACATCAAGGGAAAAAAAAGAGTAAAAATCATGCCATCTGTGGACATAACAGAGGAAGCAACAATGGACTTCTGTGAAAGCAAAATGGAAATGTCTCAATGCTGTTCTGTAGTACAGTCATTGTTTTAAGAAGGGAAAATCTTGGTAGGATATCTTTGCTTAGATCTGGGTCAGCAAGGACATACCCATTAACCTGATGGATGTCCTGCTGAATTCAATGGGCTATTCAAAAGCACACTGTCACTTCCCTAAGATATGTTTGCAAACCAAAGCCATATGTAGTGGTAGGTAGTGTAGGTAGCATACTTGTCAGGGTGACTTAAAGCCTCACAGCCTTTTGACAATGCCAAATCCTCAGGGAAAAAAAAAAGAAAAGCTCCAATTGTCAAAACATTCAGTTTTGATCCCCTGAAGTCTTCAGCCCCAAAGTAGAAGCTTCTGTTCCTATTTGGAGATGAGGGAAAGTTAAACACTTTGGGAAAAACAGTGCAATAAGAGCTCACTTGAGGTGGCAAGAACTAGATAACACTGATGGCGGAAAGCTTGGGCACCTACCTCTACTCAGATGGGTAATTCCTCTGCTCTGTGCAGGGTCCGCTGCAGTGCATGCTCTTCTGAAGATATTTTATCACAGTTTTTCCATTGCTGAAAAGCCAGAGAGAAAAAGGCTTACAGTGAAACATCAAAACCCACCAAGTTAAAGCAAATTTCAACAGAAAAAAATGTGAGCTTGGGATCTCTCTTCTACTTCTTTGAGAACAAGGTCTTGCACGTGGATCTGTTAAGTTCCTGAAGTACTTTCCCAGTGATGGTCTTTTGGGGTGTTGTACATGAACACAGCTACAAAATTTCTGGCTTGCTGCACCTTGGATGCAGACTCTGCTTCACCTTCACACCTCTCAAACATAATCCAGCACAATAAGAGTAAACTGACTCAGAACAGTGACTCTGCTCTTAAGACCAAGTGTTCTATGTAGTTTACTTTCTGTGGCAGCATGGAGGTTCCTTGCTACAGACTTTCTAATAAAAACAAAAATGGGTTTTGAGCAGCAGTTTTGTGGATGTGCACTAAATGATGGGCTTAGGCACCTGAAAAAATACCCTTTTTGGAGATCAGTACTAATTTCCTTGTGCTAATTACACACAAAAAAAAAAGTCTGGATTTCTTTTGCTGTGATTCTTCCTCTGATTTCAGGGAAAAAAATAACTATCATCTGATGCATTATATTTAAATACCTTTTGCATGAGATGAATATAAAATGAATAAAATAACCCAACTCTGAACTCCGTCTTGTTGTCATGCTGCGTGACACACACCTTCGCTACCTTCCCTCTCATAAGAAATGGAACGGATTTCTATCTTTATTTCTGATCTTTTAACTCTGTTAATAGAGTTTTTAAAGCAACTGCATGGATCTGGACCTTTCATCACATTAAGGAATAAATCAGATGAAGTACTAATATGTTGGGTTGTTCTATGTCTCTTAAACAAGAGAGGTTAACATTGAATTCCTTGTAACTTAAATACAAACATGGGTACTGATGAGCATTACCATGTAAGGACAAGAGGCTGTTCTTAATGGAAGAAGCAGTGCAAAATATCTTTTGTCACTTGCATTGAGCTTGATGGCAACATGATAGAAGACAATCCACAATCACCTTATGATCTCAGAAGTAGAATGTCTATACACATGCAGACACACACACATTTTTAACTAGTCTGCTAAGGACCTGAACTCTAGGTAATCCCTGAGGACCACTGCATGATTACTTGGTTTAGACTAGCTTGTAGCATTTAGGACCTACCTCTCTTCTACCTTTCCTGGCTGAAGCAGACACATATAAAAGAGAATAATAATAAAATATAAAAAAATATATATGCATTTTAAACACCAGGGTAAATGCCACCTTCACCTCCTGGCCAATGTCATGTTTTCAATGGTGTTTCCTATCATTTCACTAAGGACTAATTCTGGTCTTATACATTTATATAGTGTCAAAGTACCAAATGTTTATATATACTTACTGCAGTATACATTTCTATCCACAATGGAACAAAGTGAATTACTATAGTCAGCATGTGCATTCACTTCTAGTGAGTGCTCCTCCATGCCCTTTACCCAGTCACAACCAGCCTGCTTACCCAATACCTATGGCTGTATCTAGTAGTGGAGCACCCTTCTCAAGTTAAAATGATGCCAGTCCTACCTGTCCCATTACCTTTCCTCTTCTGCCCAGTGCTGCAAGTGAGCCCCCATTAGGTATGCAACGAGCATTACCTATTTTAATACACTGTGTATCATTTCAGTATTTACTACTTTTTAAATGCATGTAGATGGAAAGATAAACAATAAAAGAGGCTGACTGCTGTCAAGTGTAAACGATGAGTGCTGCTTGGTGAAAGAGGGATGAGGAGATGAGTGATGCTGAACAGGAAACCTTTAGCCAACTTTCCAGTATTAATAGCTTGCTTGTTCCTTGAACCCACACATTTTAAAGAGTGGCTTGAGAATATAGGTCCCCTCATTTTATCTGTTAAGAAACTGAAGTGCAGAGAGAGAAGGAGCTTTTCCCAAAACGAATCTGTTCAGCACTCTCCCTATCATTCAAGGTTGAGAAGCCACTGTGAGAAGTCATTAAGGATAGCTAAAATATTAACCAATGTTACCTTAGACAGCGGAATATACTTAACTTGTCTGGTTTTGGCTGGGGCAGAGTTAATTTTCCTAATAGCAGCCAGTATGGGGCTGTGCTTTGCACTTGTGTTGAAAACAGTGTTGGGAACTCAGGAATGATTTGGTTATTGCTGAGCTGTGCTTACACAGCATCAAGGCTTTTTTTGCTTCTCATCACACCCCACCAGCGAGATTGGTGCTCACAGATATTCCAGCTGTAGTTTTGGATATATCTTCTTAAGGTAGACACATTCCTCTCCACAGCTCCCAGGTATGATCCATTGACTGGTCCTGGTCGGTACTAAGGATCATAGTCAGAAATGTGACATGGCTTCTTTCTGGTCCTTGTGTCTGTGTTTCTTGCCATGGAAACCAGAACCTGGGAAAAGACAGAAAGATGACTTGTTCATTCCTGGATCTTGCTCTAACATGTACTTGGACTCACAAATTAGAACGTACTCTGAGGATTTGCAGTTTAAATACACCACTAGTGAACATGAGAAGCTTTAAAAGAGCACAGTTGTGTCTTGACTTACAGTTTCACAAACTGTTTCCTAGCCTGAACTAGCAAAAAGCCATGGGCTCCAGACACGTGTTGTCCCTCGGCTCTTCTCCCCACAAGTTGTCCCCATGTGAAGCTGCCTTCTCCTGGGCTGCTGGGGCAGAAGAACTGGGGGTACAAAGTGCAGCAAAAATGTACCATGGAGGTTGGGCCCTGCAGGCAATGATTCCTTTGACACATTTTGAAGGCCCTTGACATGCTGAACGTAAATCTGTATCTCCAAAGGTGTGGTTCCTGTTGGAAGGTTTACAGCAGTTTTAAGTCCCCTTGGCAAAATGCTTCTAAAACAATCAACAAAAACTTCTTAAAATAAGCAAAATTGAGACAACTGTCCTCCTGTGAGTTTTCTTTATGGGCAATCTTTGTGAGGTTTTCTGTTTTATTAATTTTTATCTTTGGTGATACTGTACCTTACAAAAAGCTGGAGAAGTAAAGAAAGGAGTAAATACCTGCAATTTTTATCCCACTGCATAGATTAATTTCTCACAGCCCAACTATTTCATTTCAGCAGACTCAGTTCAGTTCTAACAAAAATACAGCTTTTTTTATTAGAGAGCTTTTATTCCTTACAACAGTTGATTTTTGAATTCCTTTTTTGTAACAATAATATGGGATGTTTTGCTGGTTTGCACATCTGAGAGCTATCTCTCCATATAAAAAACAGTTGCCTGTTTGTACATATAGGTGTGCATGTATGTACATAAATTAGAAAGCTGCAGCTCTGGATAACAGCTTTATGTGGACTTGGATTACTAGATCTAAATCTTTTACATATAAATATCATGCGGGCATTGTCATATTAAATATTTCATGCATTCTGGAAACAGATAGTGCTAAAACGAATAGTGTATAAAGACAAATATGTCAAGTTACAGTTTAAAAATAAAGTCATTACTTTCTATCATTAGACACGGTTACTTTGCTTCTCAAAGCAGTATGTCACACTTGTATTTTCAAAACTGGCTTTATCCTTGTCATAGGGTTATTAAGAAAAAGGAAATAAAAGTGCATGATTACTATCCAGAGATTTTATCCACACCTGCATTCTTAAACCAAAATGGGTTCTATTTTTCAAACACATCTCTCTAATGCAATTCCCAATTCTGAATTTAATAAAAATGAAAGGAAGCATTTTATTTTCAGCTTTGAATAACTGTGTCTTTAAACAACATTAAAAAATTTTAACTAAGCAAGATACATACATAATTATTTTAAAAACACAGACTATCCTGTGGCCACAAAAGGAACACATTTTCCCATGGCACATCAGAATAAATTTTTTTTAATTAATTCATAATCAGTATAACATTCCTGTCTAAAAGAAGTTGGCAGATTTTTGTTTATCGTTTCAACAAAGAGGGCATGTTGTTTTCATCAAAGGCTCCTCAACACGTAGAACCAGACAGTACAGCAGATGCTACTGCGTCTTCATATTGAATTTATATTTTGAAATAAAAGATGAACTTTGGTTACACATTCTTTTGTGTCAGAAATCACCCCTAAGCTCTTCCTCTGAGCCTCCCCTTCCCAGTCCTCATAGTGAGGGAGTGGTGCTCACTGCGGGCCTGTCCCAGTTAGCACTTGCTACTTGATATGCATATGAGTCACCACCACCTAAAGTAGCTCGTTTTAGTGTTAGGAACTGGTACTGCAGGCCATTTAAAAGAGAGAATTATGCTACGACCTGCTGGGGTTCGTCCCCCCTGCCATGTAGCCCTGGGAGAGGGGCCCTGGGGGGGACACACGGGGTTTCCCTGCCCCTGGTCAGCCTCGTTCCCCATCGGTTGTTTTGTGTTCCCCTGCACGGGCAAGGACCCTCGAGTCCCGTGACTGTAAAAGAGTTCCTCGGCAGATCCTCAGCCATGCGGCTGGAGAAATAAACATCTCTGCAACATCTATCAAGAATCAGTCCATATATATTTCTTTTCCTCGGGCCTCCTTGTTTGATACATCATATTACAGTAATCCCCACTGTAGCAAATGGTGGAGAATTGTGGGCAAGACACCGATCCCTAAGGACAGAAAATTCGTGAGTAAAAACCACTCTAGATCTCTGTCTTCTCGCCTTGGTTTGGATATTCTCTCTGGACTATGGAAGAATCATGGGAAATATGGCTCTCTGAGTCACAGAAAGAAATGTATCTAGAAGCTAAAGGAATCCTTGAACAACAAAACAAGAAACTATTTGTTCCGGGAGATCTAGAACATTTTTTAACTGGCTTTTCAAAAATTTCTTCTCTATTTCTCGAGACTTACTTTTTGATATTAATCCTCCTGGAACTAGTCTTGAGTGGTTTTGGTACGAGATCTTGTGTGAGATGGGGGATCAAATAAAACATGCATTAGTGATTGAACCGCTCCATGGATGCCTTGTAATCACTGAAGCTCTTCGGGAGCATTTGTATGGTCCTATTACCCCTAAAGCAGAGGATGACTGTAATCCCGTGGCCGAGACCGCACAGCGGCCATCCCAGGAGTGCGTGACTGCAGCCGTGCCAGTGGAGGTGCCTGCGCTGGATGTGCCCGGCCCCCTCGGGAGCGTGCACCTTATCGCAGACCCCATCCCTGTCTCGGGGTCCCCGGCCACACAATCATGAGTGAGGGAGCGATGCTGCAGGCGCCGCGGGCCATGTGCAGCAGAGAGGCAGCCCCCACGAGCAGCCAGGAACCGGGCATCGGCGTGGAAGCCCGCTCCGAGCACACGGCTCAGAGAGCCCCGTAGAGCGAGAAGTGGCAGTTTCCACAGCGACACGAGAAGCTGTGCAGCACAGCGCTGAGCTGAAACGGGGCCACACTCAAAGCAGAGTGGAGTTGGAAGAGCGGAACCGCTCTCAGGGTGCGGGGCTGGCGGCGATGGCAACGCGGGGCCGCGCAGAGCCCAGACACGCCGGAGCAGCGCCGCTCGGAGAGCGCGGAGCAGCCGCAATGCGGGGGCCCGGCCGAGACGTCGGAGTCGGTGAGGTGGCGGCCACGCGGGACCAGCAGCCACGACAAACACGCAAGCACATGATAGGAGAAGTTATAGCAACAAAAATCACAGGAACTGTGAAATGGTACAATGTAAAAAACAACTATGGATTTATAACACGAGATGATACAGGGGAAGATTTATTCATCCATAGAACTGCCATTAAAAGGAATAACCCTAAAAATTACCTGCAAAGTGTAGGAGATGGGGAAGTTGTACAATTTGATATAGTGCAGGGAAAGAAGGGTTTACAAGCAGCAAATGTTACTGGGCCTGGGGGTATTCCCTTCAAAGGCAGCCGTTATGCACGAAATTATAAACAATATCCATCCCAGCAACTTCCCTACCCACAGCCTACTTTCCCCTTTTACCCTATACCCAATATGAACACTTTCCTAAGTTTACCCCATCCCCAGTTTATTCCTAATCCATTTTTCACCCCATGGCTTCCCTATACAATTCCCTTTCCCTACAACTCCTCTCCGATGCCGAGGGGGGGATGAAAAGGGGGAGAGAAGAAATTAAACCCTCTCCTGCCTCAGTTTCCCCACAGTGTATGCTCAGAGAGTCCTGTCTCCCTTCTGTCAGCCTTAAGATGTTCCGGAGAATCTGTTTGGACATTCAAAGACTCAGGAGGGTAGCTTGTTTTGTTTTGAAACTGTCCTTGTTGTTTTCAATGTTAAGTTTTAAATCTCTTTTTGTTAAACGGGTGAAATGTTGGGTCCCTCCCGCTGCCATGTGGTCCTTAAAGAGGGGCCCTGAGGGGACACACGGGGTTTCCCTGCCCCTGCTCAGCCTCGTTCCCATTGGTTGTTTTGTGTTCCCCTACACAGGCAGGGACCCTCGGGTCCCGTGATTGCCTCAGTTCCTCGGCAGAGCCCCGGCCATGCGGCTGGAGAAATAAACATCTCTGAAACATCTATCAAGAATCAGTCCATATATATTTCTTTTCCTCAAGCCTCCTTGTTTGATACATCATGTTACAGAATCCCCACTTTAGCAACAACCTATCCTATGAACAGAGAAGGAATAATAAAAAATGTGCAGTTCTGTGTATTTCATCACAGACTTTAGGAAGACTGACATAAGTACTGTAAAATGTTCATTCATCAGGGACTTTATAAACCAAAACACTGTTACTTTCCCTTTCCCATCCATCTAAAGAACACTGCAAAGAGAGTGTAGAAATAACATATGGTCAGACATTTTTCCAAGTACAATCTGAATACTGTGCTGTATCACCTCAAGACTTACTTTGGACAGTGGTAAATATTACAATTTGGCCTAAAGGGAAGAAAAAGTATGGTAGGGATGATCAGTGTGAAAGAGCAAGGCTGAAGTTAATTACGTGTCTTGTTGGATCTGCAGATCTCATTGAGATTTCTTCTTTTACTTCTTGCAAGTCAAAACTGATTATGCACTGTGCTGTGAGTTGAGGAAGGCTTGGACCACAGCGCAGCTGGCAGTGAGGTAGCCAATGCTGTCACAAGTAGCCAGCTGCTACAAGCAACCTGTGATTCCAGGGTGGAGCTGGTTCCTGTGCAGTGATCTTTCCAAAATCACCACTTTACTCCTTTTATTCTCCCCAGGTCCCAGACACATGACTTACACAATATTTGTGGCTGTGTTTGTCTTTACTACCTGCTGTAGTTATTGCCTCAAAGAGTAGCAGATGTTGCTTCCCCTTTCTCTCTGCTCAGAATTCCCCCCAAAGCTGTGTTTTCTGAAAACTGTCTCTTGCCTTCCTACCTAGCTTTGAATTCTCCTCTCTTAGTTCACTAAGAATCCCCTTGATCTGTACTCAGTAATGGTTTCAGAATACAGTCATAGGCATTAGACAATGGCTCCAGAAGGTGGTCATCTGCCCAAACGTAGGACACTTGTGCCAAGAAGAGATCATATCCACTTAAAATGTTAGGGAATTAAGCATCCAATTAGAGAGGGCCCATCTCTCACTTCCCCTCTGTTTCTCTCCCTTTTGTTCCAAAATAAAGACCTGAAGAGTGTATTGTACTGATTGAGGCGAAACAGAAAGCACATCTCACCCTCTCTCTCTTCAAGCAGAAGGATGATAATCAGCAGTTCTGCTGATGCTCCCTAAAAGTACTTACTCGAACAGAAGTATGGCCCTGGCTGGGTTGCCTGTTTTCTGAAGTGTTAGAATGTGTGCACTGTGCTGTGTAAGCATTCTGCTAAATAGATAAACCACGATACAGAAAATGTTCAGGAACTTGCCCAAGGCCATATGGCAATTCAATAACAATGCTGTGAATTAAAAACAAGGCTGAAGTTTTTCAAAGAGAAATATTTTCTCACAGGGAAAGAAAGCCTTTATCAACACTCCTGGGCAAAGTGGAAAATTGTGAGCTCTTCAAGTGCTTCATTTTTGCAAAGTTGTTCCTGAACAATGCTCAACTTTTAAAAAATGGCTTGTTCCAGAACTGGAAATTACTAGCTAAAAGTGGAAACATACTGATAATCTGTTCAGAGGTATTGTGGATGAAAAAGCAACATCTCCAGTGATTCTCAGTCAATTACTGAATACAGCACATCCTGAAAATCTTGACGTTTTCATGGAAGTACATTTTTGTCATTGGTGTGTTGTGTTGCTCTTTTTTTTTTTTTATTTCTCAAGAGCATGGCCCAAAAACCTTCTGGCTTGACTCAAGAAGAAGACACAGGAGTGACTTTCCTCTGGATACACATGGCCTCAGCAGAGGTAGCTGGAATTTGTCCTGTCCCAGCTTCCTCTCCCACAGCTTCAGGTTCTCCTTTCTGTCCTACACATGAAGCTCAAACATTTGCCACCTTACTTACATCCATTTTTTATGATAAATATTTATCATGGCTACTTCGACAACAAACATTTGGGAAGGGGCTCCACCTGTATTGTGTGTCTACACAAGGATGAACTCCCGTAGCCACAGCACCAGGCAGCTGCTGGGGCTGTATGTGTGGTGCTGAGAGAGAAAACATAGAGCTGTGTCTCCTTCCATCTTGGAGTATCTCAAGAGACCCATCACCTTATGAAGCTAACAATTTCCCACAGCCATAAGAGGCTGTTCCGGACAGATGTTTGACAGGAATAGTCACAGCTGTAGAGCTGTCAGGTCTTAGGAGAAATCTCCATCTCTGATCCACTCCAGTACGGGAGAGAGGCCAGTCACTTCTGATGTGATTTTCTTCCAACATGAGGTCTGTCTTCCTAGTAAAACTAATGAGAACACTTGGTGGCTGGACTGATGGTGATACAGAGTTTGTCTTTCTATTAACACATGTAAATAAAACCAGAGTCTTCATCTTTCTCCAGTTTTGTGTATTCACAAAAGCTCTGGGCAAAGAAGATTATCAATTTTAAAGAAAGATTTTCTTTTTCTTAAGGTAGCAAAACTTTTAGAGTTGCAACACATTTAGTTCCATTTTAAATTAGGACTTTCAGACAGCATTCCTAATCAACTATAGCTGGCTGTAAGAGGCTTAAACCATTTAAAATATGAAACAGAGATGCATTCTGTACATTTGAAAATAAATTAATGAACGAGTTTTATAGCAAATATAATTCAGTTCAACACTATGGTTTAATGAAGAAGTAGCAAAAGAAATAAATTACACTTTCTGTGGTTAATTAAGTAAACATATACATTTGCAAAGGTAGTCTCATCACTAACACACAAATGCCTCTGCATAAGATTTGCTGGGAGACTGAGACAATTATAATGGCCATCCTTTTTCCTTTCAGGGTGGGTTTTACTGTACATAGCTGTGCTTTAGTGTCGCTCACACAGACTATGTCAGCCCCCTCGCAGAGGTGCTCTGACAGCCAGTCAGAAATGTCACACCTCCATCCTGGGTTGATTTTCTCTGTCCATGTCATCTGCACCATGTAATGAGTGGGCCGTGATGCCCAGAGTTGCTCAGGTTATGATCATGTAAGAGGAGACCATTCTGGCTATTTTCCTGACACATCTGTTCAGTTCTCAAATGTTCATACTGACAGTTTCTAGATATCTGTGAACTAGGACAAGGTATTTTCTGACCTCCATAAAGAGGCAGAGGTCTGGCACCTTGGCCTTTCTGGCAGCAGCAGCCTTCCGTGGCGGATATGTGTGGGATAAAGCAAGAAAGATTTTAGGGACAGAAATTCTATTTAATACTGCTAGTGAGTTAGTTGTGGATATAAGATCTGCACTTTCATTCAGAATTTATATACCGGGGGATTTTTTTGAGTTCAGAACTCTGGAAAAGAACCACATTTGATATTTTAAGAGATTATGCACGCACTCTGAAGATGCAAGGCATTAGCTTTTCAAGAAAGCACCTCTCTCTGGGTGAAATGTTGTGAATATGTATATTGGTGAAATGGTGTGGATGGGAGGTGGAAGAACAAATGGATGGCTGAACTTCTGGTATTGACCAAACCTAGCTGCTTCTGCCTCTGTAATGATTCATGACTACAAGATGGCTTTGTGACCTTCCTTACACACACTGGTGGATACCACGATACAAGTTTTCTTCAGAAAGGCATATGAGATGAAAACTAGTGAAAAATAATTGTGTGGCCTGTTGACTTTGAGAGAAAGTCTTTTTTTTTTTTTTTTCTAAAATATTATTGGTGCCAAAAGATGAAAGAAAAGCCTTAAAATCCCTAAAAGTATATTCCTAAAAAAGCATGCACTTCTTCACATTTATCAAACTCTGTAGACTCAATATTTTTCCTTTAATAAAACTTCATCCCTGTACATTGTTGTTCACATTCCATAGCAAACACGTAAATGCAGTCAAAAATGAGTCTTTCACAATAACAAAATTGACAACCAGATTTATCTGAGAGAATTTGACTCAGAGGGAGCACAACAGTGTCACTCAGAGGTATCTTACAGAATGTTATTTTTCAGAACAAATACTTCAAAAAAGTGAAGCAGGATCACAGCATTCCTAGCTTTCAAGTAGGAGCTATGGGGAAAACAGGAATTAGTGTATATGAGTAAAATATAAAAATGGTGCTTCTCCAAAACTCAAAAGGGCCTTATGAATAAAATTTGAGTGTTTATTTTTATGCATAAAGCATTTGTAGCAAAGGACAATTTATACAATAGGATTTGGGCAAAGTGCACTTTCCCTGGAAAGCACACATAGCAACAGGAAAGCACTTCTCATAAGGGGCATACACAGGCTATAAACGTTTATTGTGTTATTGACAATTATCTGTTTAAGACTGGGATTACTCTATGAGTAGTTCAGAAAATACTGCATTATAGCTTAATTGCTTCAGGATCTAATTCATTTTTAAAATACCCTGTAGATAAAGAAGATAGGAAAATACTGAATGCATGTTTCTGAATGGGAATTTTGCTCTAGCTGCCTTCCTTTTATCAAGGGGGTTCATGTTTGTTTCAATCAAAAAAAATTTTATAGTCATCCTTTCTTTTCTTCCTATCTACTTAACATGTTTGAATTTTAGCCGACAAGTTAAGATCAGAATTGGTTGTGAATTCACTGCCCTAATAGAGTGACGCTAGGTGATATTTGTTGGGGTTTTGTACAATTGACAGCTAACTTACAGAGACTAACAAATACTAATGGTAACATTGTGGCAACCCATGAGATGCCTCTGATCCCAAGACTATCACCAAAAGAGAGACAGCAATTGTTCTAAAGCTTTCTAAGGAAAAAAAATTTCCTTTGTTGAAAAAGAAAATTATCTTGTGAGTGGGTATTCTACAGACTCAGAATTCTTATTAGGTAACCTCGTTTATTCACAAACTAAGGAAGAATCATTTCCTGTAACAAATTTTCCAGTGTAAAATTTAATTATCAAGTCATCAGCTTCTAGCACTTCTCTTGCAACTATTCAAAGACTAATAGACTTACCAGTCAGGACGCTTTACATATATTCAGACTATATTTTAGGCCATCACACTTAATTCTAATGCACTAAATAATTTCTTGTGAAGGCCTGACCCTCTGAGTATTCTAGACCAGTATCATCCTGCAGTTAAATTATACATTTTTAGGTTTTCCAGCCTATCACCATGACAGAGATTATTTCTCCTGTCCCCTTTTCAATTTTTAATTTATTTCTATTAAGATTGTGGAAGTAAAAATGAGAAATATTTTATTCAAAGGATAGGTTGCAGAAATCAAGATCCCCCAAGCAAAATTCAGCCTAGAGAGACAGGGACCAGGTATGTTTTTGAAATATGAACAAACCATTCTTAAGTAACAAATATGGAAAGGCAGTTCTGAGGATGTGATGGAGTTAGAAGTTACAGCATGACTCTTCTTCTGCTCTCTGTATTTGCCAGTATCTTCCTGATAGTGAGGTGTGACCAGTGTAAGAAAAGAGTCATTGCCTCATTCCTCTTTGAAAAGATAATTGTGTTTATGAAGCACTAAATTATAATGGATATTTTTAACATATATTCATGTCTAATGAACTATTTTATAAAGGCAATATGCTGTTCACTTTCAAAACCTTCATTAAAGGATATTTAATGCTAATTGTTTGTATTATTAGAGTGCCTATCTGCCCCAATAATAAATTAAATGCTTCTTGCAGGGGCAAATACAATAATACCTTACAAATTAACAAGTTTCTTGACTCAGGCTTTATGACCCTTTTCATCACAAACTGTGGCATGAAATGTTACAAAGAACATCACCTTAGAAAAATTCCCAAACCCATTATATTTTAATGGCATTTCAGACCTTGTAAGGGTTCAAAATTCAACAGGCAAAAACAAAGCTACCTGAGACCCTGTCGGGGGTTTGATGCTGGCTAAAAGCACCAGGCACCCACAAGAATCAGAACAAAGGGTTCACGAGCTGAGACCAGGATTAGGGGGGAAAAAAACACTCTAAGGCAAAACAGGTTCAAAACTTAAACAGTATAAAGAAAATGTATTATTAACAGAATTAAAAGTAAAATGGTAATGAGAACTAAAATAAACCTTTAGAACACTCATTTTCTTCCCAGCCCCTCCCTCTTTCCCTCCAACCGCGCAAGGAGACAAAACATGGGGTTTTGGTCAGTCTTTCACTTCTCAAAAATCTTTCTTCAGTATGCTTAGGGAAAGGAGTTTCTTTCTTCTGCTGTGCTGTGGGATCCTTCCCACGGGAGATAGTTTTCTGCTAATTTCCTAACGTGGGCTTAATTTTCAGGAATAGCAGTCCTGCCTGACCTGCTGTAACATGAGTCCCTCCCATGGGCCAAGCAGTCTTCCCAAAGCTGCATAAAATCATTTCAGTTCATGGGGTTTAGTCTTTTAAGGATGAGCTGTTCTAGTTTGGAAGCAAGGGCTCTCTATCTCTGGAAGCAAGGGTCTTCTCTTTCTGTTCGAGTTCCTCACTAGATTACATCTTTTCAGCATCCACATGCTCCAGCGTGAGCACTTTTCCTCACGGGCTGCAAGTGGATCTCTGCATCTCCCCATGCACTTCATTAATTACACAGAAACAGTTGTATTGTAGTCCTCACCACGGCTTGTAGAAAATATTTCAGCTCTGATGCTCGGGGCACCTCCCCCCTCTTCTTCTTTTCACTGACCTCGGTGCTGCCATGTTGGTTCTCCTCATGTCTCTTCATCTTTTCTTTTTCTCTGACTGGGAAGAAAATTGTTGTCCATAGGTATTATTGTTCTATCAGTTGAAAAGCTCTTATAGAGCTTTGCAGCCCTGAAGAGGTTGATCTCGTCTGCGCTCCGTGTTGGGGAATTGCTCACCATGTTTTCATCACTGGACATGTGGTCCCCACTGGCACTGCACGGGGTGTGCCAGGCCCGGGGCCTCCTGGAGTCGGGCTGCCCAGGAGCGCAGCCCAAAGCACGTGTCAAACTCCATCCAAGGCTAAACACTGGCACAAGACCGACAGCGTAGGGAAAGTTGAAAAGAACTTTGAAGAGAGAGCTCAAGCCTCGTGATCGAGGCTGCAGCCCACGGACAGCACGAGGCCAGCAGTGACCCAGACCCCCCTCCAGCCCCCCTGGCTCCGCCAGGATGGCCCCCGGTGCCGCCTTGCCACCCCTCGGAAGAAAAAATAAAGAATGCCCGCCTTCTTTTTCCCTTCTTAAATATGTCATCACAGAGGCGTTACCAACTTCTTTAATTGGGCCAGCAACCTGCCTATCGTCAGAGCCTTCAGTGATTGCCTCTGTGCCGGACACAGTAGAAGTTTCGAGTAGTTTCATCTTCCAGAAGCTGCTTCCTCCGCTCACTAAAAAAAACTAGACTTTTAAACTAACAAACACTCTATCACAGATACAAACTTCATCACCCTGATTTCCATGGCCCAGGGAGGAGTCTCTTGGGAAAACCTGGCCCCCAAAGTCCCTTACAGCCCAGGTTCCTCTCAGACTCAGTAGTCCAGAGCTCTCAGTGTCTATGACATTAACACAGCTACTACACGATTCGTTTTAAAATAGGAATTTAGGAATTCTTCAGTCCACAAATCTGGGGTAACCCAGAACCAGACTCTTGGGCTGTTTTGACCTGTTACTCTTTTCTGCCAAAAAGCTACTTCTTCAAAAAACTGGAGGGGAGTGAAATGAAAACCCATTTTCCTATTTCTATTTTATAATGCTATCCATTGGCTCAACTGCTATTCAGCTTGAATAATTTAGACCACAGCCAAAAATCAATAGTATGAAACCGAACATTTTATAATTCTTTCTTGTTTTTAATTCACAGTGAACCATATGAACAAGAATAATTGACAATCAAGGGTTTATTCGTGCCAGATTTGAAAAAATTACATCAATTTCAGGAAAACAATTATGCATGTACTTAAATTTTAAGCAGTTGAGGGGTCCAAAGTATAGCAACTTTATAAACCTCTTGTAGAAGTACCTCATACATTATAGAACATTCAGCTAAAATCCTGACCTTTAAATCCAGTATTTAGTTTATTAATCCCCATAATATAAACCATTCAGAGATATTTTATAAATGTGACATATGTGCCTCAGAATGTGCATATTTTTTTCAAAATGTCAATTGAAGGACACCACCTTTCTTTTCAAATGTTGTTTTGCCTATGTACTGACATCAAAAATACTGTACACGTCTGCCAATTTCATCTATGCAGCACATAGCATTTGACAAGGACAACTCAAAACTCCCTCTTTCCAGCCACCTCCATTAATCTACCAATTACTCTGCGTGGTTGCTACCCAGACAGGAGCAACGTCATGTCAGCCTCCCAAAGGATCACCACCAGAAACCAGAAACCATTATACCCCTGAGAGGGCTTTCCCTGGGGGGAGGAGGGAGGGAGGTGGGCGTGAAGAAGTTCTCCTGCTGAAATCCTGTGGCTGTTGGGCATGTGGGGAGAACATGGGCACCACAGGCAAGAGCTTGGCTGAGCTGGATTGCACCCGTAGTGTAGAAAACTCATATTGCAGATATTGTGGCAATATTGGCACTTATTGCCATCTTCTGTTGTAAACTGGCTCAGAACAAGTATGTTGTGTACAAAGAAGCACGACTCCTTATAAAGCTGTTGTAACTTTCCAAAGTAAAAGAAAAAACACTCATAAAAAATACGGGCACTATCTGCTCTTCTCTAACTTTTATATCTCGAGTGGGCGGTCTTTGGATTTGTGTTTTTTACTTAAAGAATTTCTGTACATAACACAGTCATTATCAGTTCAATGGCATATGGAAAGGCATTTATTCAAGCTTTTCTAGCATGCAAGCATCATTTAATGAAACAGTATTTCTTTGTATACAAAGGAAAATAAAAACAACAAATCCAATTTTTTTCAAAGTCTCTTTTGAGGACATGTACATGTCTGAGCCCAAATCCTAAATCTTATAATCTCTTTGGAAGGGTGACATCAGAGCTTCTAATCTTATTTGCAGAATACTCCAACATCTACAGTTGACTTAAAAACATTAAAATTCTAAATGGAAAAGTCAAGAAAAGGTGATTTTTATCATCAAACTCTTTTTGAAATACGTTCTTACACCCTTTAAAGAACAATTCATCCATTTCCAACATTGTGTAGGCTATCAAGAGAAAATAGCTTGGTTTTGTTTTCGTTTGGTTTTGTTTGGGTTTTTTTCAGAAATAGCAAGGCAAAAATCTCACCCACACCACTAATTACCACTGTTCTACCAACATGAGATAATTTTCCTCTCAGAATGTTCTTTAAACTACCTCAAAAATTACTTAAATGAAAATTTCACCTTCTGATTATAGGGTGAGAGCATATTAAATAAAATGCCATTAAAGTTCCATGCCTTTTCAATTTCATTAATAAGTTAACATAACATTGGCATAAGATTTTGTCCATGAAGAAGTGGCCTAACACTGATAGAAACCAATGAAAATGCATACAGAATTTTCCTAAACCAGCCACATAATACTTTTTATCCATAATTATTTGTGCTACAGCATTTCCCATAGAATCTGTTCTGAAACAATGCAAGGCAGAGAGCACTAGCTGAACAAAACAGTCCACATGAAAGTATTATCTTTTTGTTTCCTTCTCAGACGTTATAATAAAATAGTGGGTATAGAACCAGATTAGCCTGTTTGTTCAGCTAACAATTATTTCTCTTTAAATTCCAAAAAGTTTAATGTCTGCCTAATCTTGAGTGATAGCCCTAATCAAACTTTTGTTGTCCCTTTCTGCCAGCATCTGAAGAGTGCTTAAAAGTAAACAGAAATGATGGAAAGGGAATCCCTATAGCAGAAATTAAGAAATAAAATATGGGGATTAACCTCCAGCCTTATGTGCCTTTATCTCTTCTCTGCCTTGCAACCAAAGGGAGACTGTTTAACCATTAAAAAAGATTAAAGGTATTAATTAGACTAAGAGATAGAAACCTATCACCCTTCTGTCAGGGCAGACCAGAAATAAACCTTCTTCCAGATAAAAAAAAAAAAAATCTATATTTTTAGAGTTTGGTCAAAACAAAAGTCCTGTTGATCAGCCTTCTATATTCCTATTGTTGTCTAAAAGATTAAACAAATGAGCCTGAAACTGAATAAACATTTTGACGAATTTGTGTATGAGGGGCAGAGCCACTCTTTATATCAAAGTAGCAGCACTACACACAAACAAGTATAATTCTGTTGGGATTTCATAAATCTATGTAAATAAAACAATGGAAGAAGATTAACAGACAGCCCCCAGCAGTGGAGCTCTGAATTGCCTTCTTTTTTTCTCCCCAAAATGAGGAAACTACACAGTACATTTAAATTATGTAGAAAGTATTATAAATGTCTTTTGCAGCAGAAACAGATATTATAGCAAACTGCAGCTATATGCCATGTCTAAGGACAGATTAGACATCTTTTAGAGTCAGTTGTCAGTAGAAGATTACAAAATATTATTCAAGACAGAAGACAACTGGCAGAAGAGAATATACTTTTATCCAAGAATAACCCATTTTTGAATTTTTCAATGTTGCATGTGATTCTTTTTTAAAATCTTATGGATAAAAAAAAAATTGCAGCTTTCAATCAGACATCCCTATAAAAAGAATAGATGTTAATAAAATACATTCATCCCATCATATGTTAAAGGTGACCCTGTTAGAAAAATAGATTATGATGAGGTTGGAAAATTGTAATGGGCTATATTAAATAGCTCTATTTGAAATATTTTAAAGTCAGCTGCTAAACAGCAAATTGAAAAAAATTATATTAAAGGTCGCAATCAAAGAAATACTTTGGACTCATACTACTAGTTAGTAAAAGATAAATTACTGTTTTACTGAAAAGTCCTTACATATATGTATATATATATGTATATACACACAAACATATTGAACACAGATACACAGCTCACAAAATACTCATACATAACTACCTTTTGCTTGCTGACTAATTATTCTGTAAGTAGAGTAATCACCCTAGGGCAGAGTACGCCAGATTTACATTGCTCTAAGAAGCAAAAGTTTGGCTCCCAACTTTTAAAACTTAATACTTCTTTACATATTTAGCAGCTAATCAGACAACAATTTCAGAAAAATTAAACTAGAAAGAAGCAGAACACTAGAAGAACTTATTCCAATGCTTTTTGGTTGCTGAATGAATCTCGGTATCTCACGTAGATGAAATATCAATAGCAGATTGGGAATGATCTTTTCTAAATATTTTCATTTCCAAGAAAGACAAGCTGCATTCTCTGAAACCACTTCTGTATAAATTTTGGAGAAACTCTTTGGGGAAAAATATTTTAAAAAATAGTAAAAAGTAATATACTGGGGTTTTTTCTTCATCTTATAAGGTGATCCTAAAATAGGTCAGAGAAGACAAATAACTAAATATTGATGCTCATATACAAAGCTCCAAAACAAAAATGATTTTTTTTTTAAACCCAAACAAACAAAGGGTATTAGCTTTGGGACTGGTAGTCAAACAAACAATTCTGAAGGTTCCTCACCACCCTTACATTAAATAATTTCTTCCTAGCATCTAAACTAAATCTGTCCTCTTTCAGCTTAAAACCATTCCTCCTTGTCTTACCAGTTTCTGCCCTTGCAAAAAGTAACTTTCTCTGTTTTTTACAAATTTCCTCTATGGACTAAAAGGCTGCAATGAGGTCTCCCTGGAGCCTTCTCTTCTCCAGGCTGAACAACCCCAACTCTCTCAGCCTGTCTCCGTAGGAGAGGTGCTCCAGTCCTTCTCCCAGCCCAGCCCACTGTGCAATGGGAGTAGAAGCTGTAACTGGTAGTAAGCCCCATGAAAGGAGCCTCCATCTCCTCATTAGTGACCTTGCTGATGAAATCCAAGTTTTCTCTACCGACTTTGTGTGAGTGTGTAAACTGCACTTTTCCAAAGGCACAAAAATTGACCAAACACAAGACTGGCAGGAGACACAGCCACAAAACAGAGAACAGAAAGCTCTTTTTCTACTAAATGCCTTGCTCCAAAGCAGAGGGATGCTTGAGCTCTTCAAAGAGAAATGTACCAGAAATTTCCTTTGTTTTCTTTTATAGGGTTAAAAGGGTATTTCTGCTGCTTTTCAAACCTGCTTACTGAAAATAACCAGAACGTTTTTGAAAGGAACTTCAAGAGAAAGAGAGAACAAAAGGAAAGAAATCAGCTGAAGAAAATACCCATTTGGGAAAACCTCAACCCATGTACTTAAAAACTAGCAAAACTTCAGCAAGCTGAAACATTTTTCATAATATGGAGCATATCTAATACAAAATATTAAACAATCATAATATGCATGCCAAGAAGAATATCAAAGACCATGCTAAGGTAAAGTACTCCAGTATCTATGTTGAATAGCATCCAAGGCAAAGAGAAAGTACAGCAGCAGCTGGGCTTTGGCTCTCTCCAGTACTCAGGGGCCAGGGCAGGTGGTACCACCATGACCCAAGACAAGGCTACAGCTGTTGAAGGGAAGCCTTAACCAGCCTATTATTATGTAATAACACCAGCCAGGAATATGTGAACATCCTCAGATCAATATTCTTCTGCCCATCAGCTTGGGCAGCATTCCTCATGAGTGATTGTAGGTGTTACCTTGCAAGTCTGAAAGAAAGTTTGCTAGTGAACCAGAAGGGTTCAACACCACGACCATTTTTAGCACGTAAACCTGGACACTGCAAGCATATCAAAAGCATGATTCAAAAAGAAAATGCACACAGAAGAATCCTGAGTTGTTTTGGTCTCTTCGATAATCAGGGTCTTTCTAAAGACTTTTTTCTTCGTTTAAAAAATTATCATAAAACAAATCAAAGAAAATGCCTGACTTACTATAAAATGTACCCAAAGCTTTTTAGTCCACTTAAGATGTGAGAAGAAACTACAGTTTTTTTCACTGGTATCATGAATACCTCTTTTGTTGATGCCTTTTTGCACTTCATGCAGTGAGAAGTTGTGCCTCTTAAAAAATTGTAACATTCTCAAGAAACTCCCGCTGAAAAATCAATATATGGAAAAGTCCTCCATCCTTCACACCAACTATGGGCCTTCTTTCATTCTTATAATAATTTTTTGGGCATTTTTTTTCCTCTTCTGTGGAACAAGAAGCTTTTCAAGTCTAGGGGTCACAATATTTACAAAACTATACCTTCTCAATTTCACCATCTGTGAAAAGGGAATGGTTGAATTCCACTATGTCTTCAGAAGGATAGGAAGGACTGCATATCCAGGATTAAGGTATAAATTTAGCTGTTTGATTTGAAAGAGAGAATAGAATATTAGGGGTGATCTGTAGAAAAAATGTTGTGAGTTTTCTTGTCAGGGGAAATAGGATATGAAAATATGTATTTACTTTATAATTTTTTTTTTTTTGTAGGATTATAGTGTTAGTTATTTTAACCTCTGTCTCAACATTCAAAATAAGAAAGACATTTTGCACGTTGTTACGCACATCTTCAGCTAGAAGAGCAAAAAATTTTCATCTGATTTTTTAGATTTAAGAAAGAAACAAAAAAACCAAAGGTATCCAGTCTTTCATGCCTTTTTAGCGGGAATTGACAAAGGCTGCAAACTTGCTGTGCCATGGTGCAATGCAAATTAAAATGTTTGAGTTACTGTGGAAAATACTCAAAACAAGATTTGTAATGGACATTCTAAAGGAACATTGGCTCTGGCAGTGACAGTGACTGCCTCTGTAATAATGTATTTCAAATTATTTAGCTGACTAAGTGCTTCAAAAAACACAAAAAAATATCAGTCTTTAAGTGCTGGTTCAGCTGAGCATTTTAGATGAATGCAGCCTCCAAAGCATTTTAGATGGCTCTCCTTCCCAGACAGAGATGATCACAGTTTGACACATGGAAAGCCTGACTCTTCCTTCACATGTACCAGCATAACAGTGCTGATTTCAGTGCTGTTACTTCTGTGTTTTAACAGTGTACATGAGAAGAGAATCAGGCTCAGCATGTGTAATAACCCACCAGCACACTTTACATTCCTGTTCGCCATCCTGTTGATGAATGAGCTGCTGCATGGTTCTCTGAGGGCCATTGACTTTTGAATCAAAATGATGATATGATTGTGCTACTGCATTTGCATGTTCTTGCACCTTCTAAATTTAAACGAAGACAGTGCCCACCCGCCAAAAAATAAGGCAGCAGCATTTTTTAAACATGAAAACTAGAATGAAGCCATTCTAATAGGATCCAATCTAATTCATCTGACTTAATCATAGTGCTATTGTTCTACCTGATAAGCTTACCTGTGGCATACAAACTACTGAACTGCACACTCAAGAGACTTCCTAAATCCTGACTATATTCTGCTAGAACTTCCTTTTTCCTCTCATCCCCTGTTTTATATCATGGGCAAATGTCCAGCTGACCAGCCCCTCAGGTGAATGATCTGCTTATTCAAACACAGCTGTAGTAGGACTACAAGCTCTCATTTCAATCTGCCTCCCATAGATCCTATGGGTAGGATTCCAGCTCCCAGTTTCCTCTGCCCATAATACTTCTAAGGGTGTCTTAAACTCATGCTTCTGCTGATCCATGCAGGGCCAGGAACAAAACAAACCCTGCATTGTGACCATTCCCAACCAACCAGAAAAAACAAACTGAGCATAAGTAGTATCTGCTCAGCTCTGAAAGTGCCATACCACTGTGAGCTCTTCAAGCTGCAGACAGTTGATAACAATGGGATTTAATTGTTTTTAAAAAGAATGCAGTTATCTATGATCAGCAGGTACAGGAGAGAGATTTAAATTCAAATTTATACCAATGCACATTTGTGAAAATGTGCATCAGCCTACATGTATGCAAGATGCTCAGACTTAGGGAAAGAGCTTATTCTTAAACCTAATTCTAGGTCAATGAACCTTACTTCATACGAACAATATCATTCTAACAATAACCTGGATTTATTGCCCTAGAAATATAATATTAATAAACATCAGCGGTGAATGTGATAGTGCATTCAGAACTGCTAGCTGATCATGTTTAGTACCAGAGAATGTTTCAGTATGTTATGGAGGAAGGACTCTACTATCTATTAATTTAAAATGTCTTTTTTCCTTCTCTCCCAAGATTTGGAGCATCTGAATATAAATGTTGGCACAGCCTGTCACGCACAAAATCTTGGCAGCTGACTATGCTATGCAATAGAGGTATTGAATTCAATATAAACAATATTGCAACATTTCAAAATGCTTATGTATTTTCTTATTATCTTGTCCCTTCTGTTTACAGTCATTCTTGCAAAGTCTGTCATCAATAGAAATTTAGCAGGTTTTGGGATGGGGTTTATACTTGTTCTCCCTTATGAAATGAAAAGGAGCAAGAAATAGTCTGGCACACATGTACTAAAGCCATTTATAGATTCCACCTTAAGATCTGGCTTGGTACAGCTCCATAAAAACCAAATGCACATCTCAGGCCAATAGGCCATCTCATTTTCAATTATCACGAAGCCAGATTAAGTGCCCTGTCAGCTTTTTCAGCCCCACAGTTTCAACAAAGCCTTTGCCTATCAAGGAAAACTGCTGCAGTCATTGCCCTAACCCTAGGCCACTTATTGTTATAGTCTTTAATTTAAAAAATAAATAGAAGTTCTTCATGCAAACATTTGCCAAATGGGATAAGACTGTCTTCAAAAATAGCTTTCTATAGGGAGGCTTCTCAAGTAACTGAAAGAAGGTGTAGGCTGTATTTTTTTCACCTACTAACTTACTCTTAAGAGAGTTCTATGTACATCCTAGAGGCACTGGGAAAAAAGATCATTATGTTAGTCTAATCTAGTGTTCTGTCATTTTTTGTTTTCAATCACCAAATATTATTCCCCTACTTTGTTTTCACATATAAAATGAAATTAACTGTATCTGTGAGGTTTTTTCCAAAGATAACTGTGTCCAGCTGATAAAGCACAATGTGACAAACAGGTTGTATATTATATTTATACCATTACTTTTTATGCCATTGGCTTCTTGAATGTCTTATGAAAAGTGATTTAACCTCCCTGAGATACAGTCCCTTTATCTGTACAATGGTAATACTGCTACTGATCTGCTTTCTTAAATTCTTTGATGAATATACTATGTAAAAAGTAAGAATTAACAGGATTAATAGTATTTAAGGGCCAAAACAGTCTAGTCTGATCTTGCATATATAGTAGGCCATGTTATATCATGGCAGTTTTATTTGTGCTGAGCCAAGACCCTGTGTTAGACAGCTGGCTGAGGGCTTTGAAGGACATGGAATTTAACATATCCTTGGAAGTTTGTTCCAGAGCTTATTAACACCCTACTTCTACCCCATTATTAATCTGTATCTCATACTAATCTGAGTTCATGCTAAATCCAAGACAAATCATTAGTTCTCACCTATCTTTTTTTCCACAAGATTAAAAGCCTCTTTTGTACCTGGCATTTTCTCCTTGCCAACCTCCTTACACAGTATGATCAAGTAATTTCTCAGTCTTTTTTCGATATTATTATTATTACTACTGCAAATGGAGTCAGACTGAAAATCTCAGCCTGAACACTGAAATCCTGTGCTTAAATACAAAATGAGAATAGCATAGGGTATCAGCAGTGCTAGCTCTCCTGTGGTGCCCTGCCAATGTTCTTTAATCTTGATCAGGAAAGACCACCTGCAAGGCTAAGCTGATAGTCTCATTCTTCCTGTCCATTCATTCCTGGGTCGCTGAGCTCAGTCTGCCAACATGGGTATCAATTAGTGCAAAAAACATCATCAGAATTTCAATTAAGCTATGCTAGTATCCCTGCATTTAAAGTACTGTTGTCAAAATTGTGCAAATTGAGACAAAAAAGCTATGGTCTGTAATTAAGCCTGTCCTTTTTTAGCTTGAGATCAAGTATTTTTCTCAAAAAAAAAGTAGAAGAAAAAATAAATTACTTTCAAAACAGTGGGGAAAAAAATGTAAGACAGTCAAAGATGTTATTCCTCTGACTCAAACACATCTTTTATTTTTAAATGACATTTCACAGGCCATTAGTTCATAATGTGAAGTACTGCTTTTGGACATTAAGAGTAATAAAAAATCCTTCTGCAGAGAAGCTCATATTCAGGTTACCTTTCTTCTTAAACATATTTTTAATTTGTGGGCTCAGTGTGAAATTGTTACAGAGATATCCTTGCAGTGATTTACTCTGGCTTGCTTTGAAACAGGAAAATCCTTAGACAAGACATGTACACAGATAAAAATGCTGATGAAGGCCAAGGTACATAAAATTACACAGAAATATTTATACTAAATTTGGGAAAATCTAATAACTTTCCTGTCTAGCTGAACGCGAATGTGATTTTTGAATCTAGAAATGAGGTGGATGTACCTTGTTCATAGGCCCTGATTCTCCCACCTTGATATTTGATGGAAAGCAGAAACACAGCTTGGCAGATGCAGTCCAGAAGGTTCCTGCAAAGCATTGGCAAAAACTTTTTGACTCAGGTGGTGGAGAATCCAGTGAGGAGAGGTGTGGGCTGGACCTTGTACTAGCAAACAAAGAAGGACTGGTTGGGGATGTGAAATCTGGAGACAGCCTTGGCTGCAGGGCCCATAAGATGACAGAGTTCAGGATACTGCATAGAGGAAGCAGGGCAATAAGTACCATTACAGCTCTGGACATCTGGAGAGCTTACTTTGGCCTCTTCAAGGACCTACTTAGAAGAACACCACAGGTTAGGGCTCTAGAAGCTAGGGGGGGGTCCAAGAAAACTCATTAATATTCAAGCATCACTTTCTCCAAGCTCAAGATCAGTGCATCCCTGTGAGTAAGAGATCAACCAAGGAGACCTGCATGGGCAAGTAAGAAATTTCTGGCAAAACTCAAATGGAAGACAGAACTATGCAGAATAAGGAAAATAGGACAGATCACTTGGGAAGGATGTAGGAACATTGTCAGAATATGCAGGGATGTGAAAAGGAAGGCTAAGGTCCACTTGGAATTAAATCTGGCAAGGAATGTCAAGGAGAACAAGGAGGGATTCTTCAAGTACATCAGTAACGAAAGGAAGACTAGGGAAATGTGGGTTCTTTGCTGAATGAGGTGGGTGCCCTGGTGATGAAGGATACACAAAACATGGAGTTACTGAATACCTTCTTTGCTTTAGAACGCCAGCCCTCAGGAATCCCCGGTGCTGAAGGAAAGAGAGAAAGTCTTGTCTCCTCCCTTTGTTGAGGAGGATCAGGATAATCATTTAGGCAAACTGGACACCCACAAATTCATGGTGTCTGATGAGGTACAGCCACTAGGTGCTGAGGGAGCTGACAGATGCTATTGCTGGACCACTCTCCATCATCTTTGAAAAGTTATGGAAAACAAGAGAGGTGCCTGAGGACTGGAGGAAAGCCAGCATCACTGCACTCTTCACAAAGGTCGAGAAGGATGAGACCCAAGAAACTAGAGGCCAGTCAGCCACACCTCCATCCCTGGACAGGTGATAGAATAGTTCATTATGGATGCCATCTGCAAGTATGTGGAAGGAAAAGAAGACTGATGGTAAAGGGCTCTAACACCTGACTCATTCACCTGAAAGACAGTCCAAACTCCAATATTAATTTTGTTCTGATTACCTGACATACACCCAAGTATGAGTGAAATAAGTACTAGTCCTCTAAATAGCTCAACACAGCATTTTTTTAAGTTTAGTAGCTTAGTTTTCAAACACATACATTGGTTAGTAGGAGAACTCTGGTCTCTTTAGCCTATACCTTGACAGCATGAATCTTCATTTTCCTTTTGATGAAACTTAGTGTCTATATTGTAGAACAAAAATGTGGAAATCCACTTAGCAATTGGGTTTAATATTTTGCATCTTTGCTTTTGCTAGTTTTCCAGAACACTGGACTACTGTTGTCATATTATCGCAGCATCTAAGCTACTTGTCATGAAATATCATATCCTGGAAAATAATGAGTTTCAAAATAAAGATGAAAGGAAACTTTCTTCTAAAAAGAAGAAATAAAACCCTTTCTGTGGATGAACTCTTTGCTTTGGAAAATATGTGTTTCAGTGTCTTTTCTTGGTATCCCACAAAGGTAAGACATCACAAATGTCAAACCTGATTATTTTCATTACAGTGTTCCTGCCAGACATCTTGGGGAAATTTCTGGAGGCCTGTACTTTGAGAGATTCAAATTTCACCCACTTGTGTATCAGATTTTTAGAGAGTTTCTTGCTCAAGCTCTATGTTTGCTGTGCAGGAAAGTTACAGAATTCTCAACCCTTATTAAGAAAAATGTCAGATTTTAACAAACATTAAGGAAATCCAGCTTCCTGGCTATGGAACCATGTTTATAAAAATTCTGTATATCCTTAAATATAGACTTCTCGAAATTACTGGGAATAAAACTACATGAGAAAAATAAGACTGAAAACCTGTTGACATAGTAAATACAGTTTATAGAATGTAGATCAATAAAACAAAAACTAAGATTTGTATCCTGGCCAACTTGCAGTTTCTAGTACAATATAATGCTCAGCTTTTTAGACTGACCAAACTCATACCAAGGGTTTATAGTTCCACCATTTACAAGTAAACATTTAAATTTCAAGAAACTGAAGGAAGCGTTGAATCTATATTCTACCAGCATGATCCACAAGGATTTCCCCCATAATAGCTGTCTGATTTTATCAATGGCTTTTCCTGATTTTCTAGTAAGGCAGTCTTCAATAAAAAGACTTTTAAGTCAGCACTGAAAAGGACACAAGCATTTTTGAACAAAACATGAAAAGCCATCCACTACAACCAGACATACACTATTTGGTAGAATATGTAAGATCCAACTTCCTGCATTTTAAGATTCCTGTGCAAATTTCATGTTTTCTAGTGAGCTAAGGACTGGAAGAGAGCTGTCAGCTACGTACTGTGGTTCAAGAATGGTGATGGTTACATTTACTATCTCTCTCAAAGACAGAGCACTGTCCAAGCATCCAGACACAGAGAGTGAGAACCACAGATGTAAACCTTGCATGTAGAAGATGAGAATTTTGAGCTCTGAGGCTACATAAAACCACTTTTTTTATGGCCTCTGTGCATTTATGGTGCTACTGTGTTCTCAGTCATTAAACATAGTGAACAAAGAGAATATCCACAAAACTCTCCTTTGCCAACTTTCCAGATTTCCACACAGAAATCTGCCCAGGCATTCAAGCAGCTTTAACCTCTGCCAAGATCTCTCAAGAGCTCTAGGATCTTCAGCCAACAGTTTACAAAGGACAGAGATAGAGGGGCCTGGAGAGGGGGGTTTGGTTGCTGAGAATGGCACTGAAGCTTACAGAAAGATACCAAAGTATATCTTCGTCCTTGCACTTTTCATTTAATTCTCAGTAAACCTTCCTTATCATAAAAACCATCTCACCTCTGTAAATCACACATAACAGCCTGTCATCAAGTGGAACCTGCCTAATCCATATCTTGGCCTCATTCCTCATCTTTGCTGTAGCCAGATTTCACTGCACTGTGGCCAGATATAAAGTGGCCAAGGCTCAAATTTGAAAGCCAGCAGCAGGAGAACCACAGGAGGGCAGGGGATGCCTCTGATGGCCTACTCAACCAAATGGAAGGATGAATTTCTATCCACCTCTAACTCCCTAAGCAATGAAATAGATGTCTCTAGGGAAACGTGGTAAGTGCAAACTGCACTCTGCTCTGGAAGAAATAACTTTTACTTTTGAACAACTTCAGATACATAACCAAAAAGGAGCTAGCACAAAGCTTTCAGCATAATCTGAGATCAAAATACAAAACTCTTAATGGCATGGGGCACCACATGCATTTGAGAAACCCCCTATCAAGCTTCAGTTCAATAAACTGATGAATGGATTCTAGTGATAAAGCTGTATGGAGATCCTTTTTTCCCCTTTGACAGGTATGGTGCTTCTAATATTCTGCATGCTAATAGCTGACTGTCGGCCACATACTGCTTAGTGAAACAAGCAGGACCCAGACTCCCAGGGCCAGTGCCCATCAGGCTATGCCACATGATCTGTAGCTGACAGGAAGAATCTAGCAGCTATGTTCCACCACTGATCATTTAATCTTCAATCCAGTTGTAAAGATACAGTTTACTTAGTAAAAACTTTTTCATTTTATACAACAGGAGTAAAATCTTAGTCTTTACTATGGGGAAAGTGTATAGGCACATGGAAGAACTTTGGAGAGGCATTTTCTCAAATATTTCAATGCAGGCACACATAGAGTATGTGTATGTATGTGTATAAAGACAGTGAAATTGCAGACATTAAAACATTTATTTGCGTGCCAGTAGGTGTGGAACCCACCCAGTTCCCACCTTTGTGGTCACTGCAAGAGCTAAGGATTCACAGGCACAAAAGACATTTCCTACATCCATAACATAGAGAGGTCTGACTACTGCTACAGGAATAGCAGCAGGAGTCACAAGGTGTCACACACCCACAGCACTCTCATGACTGGGTTAGAAATGCCAAGGTTACAGCTAGAACCAGCACTTGAAATAAAGCTTAAAGAAACAACAGGCCCAGTGTGAATGGGATTTAAAGCTATCAGCAAAGAGTTTTCTACTTCTGCTTGGTACCTTCCAATGTAGGAAAACATAAGTTTGATTGTCCTTGATAACTAAATGCACTCAGTTATCAATTGCTTCTCTGAATGAGAACCATCTGTAAGACCCTGAGTATTTTATCATCCTTTGAGACACAGCAGCCTCCTGAGAAAATATATAGTACTTCAATAAATGTGATCTCTGGATATCATATCATGCTTTCAAAAATGTATGTAGAGATTTTATGTACATTATGGTCATATAACTTACATAAAATTTGCAAGCTACCCACTCAAACTACCAAAACAGATATTCAGTGTTAGTAAGTCTTTTGTGTGTTTTCTGTATTTGTTGCCTGCAGGTGGACAGACATCCCACCCCAGGATTGCCTGGCATCTCTCTTTGCAAGCTTTTGCTTTCATTTAGTTGTAGTGTGGGCTGTCAGCTTCCGACTTCAGCCTGAAAAATCTAGCACTGACTGGAAGATTTCAATTGAAAATTATATTTTGTTTCTGAATAGGAAAAAAAAGGGAACAAAATTTACTTTTGATATCCTTAATGTCCCATATACTAGCACAGGGACTTGACTGCAGACAGTAAAGTAACAACACTGTGCTTCAATAGCTTCAGAGTTCACATGAGGAATTTCCTTTTACAGTGATTACTGGTGGATGAAGCCTAATGGCCTGCAATTAGGGCTCTCACCTGACATGAAGCACCTGAAAGAGCTACAGCTTGCCTGACCTAGTTGTCCCTGTTCCAGTAACAGCCAGTGAGGAAAGTGGCCAATTCTTAAGGGTAATTCATCCCAGTTTTAAGTCAGGTGTCTAGTGCATATGGGTTGAATTATCTTTGGCAGGTTCCTTTGTCTTGCACTGATTGCCTGAGTAATCGACATTTAACTTCTAGAAAACTTAAAAGACACAAAGTCTATCATATCCTCAATGTTAACAGGGGCATATGGTGTATTCATTCACTCAGGTCCTGTGCAGATGAATTTTTCTTCCATGGAAGCTACAGATAAAGAAAAGGATGAGATGATGTAGCCTGCTACCGTGACATTGAATGCAGAAGCTCTCCCTGCCAAACTTAGGAGCTCAGAGGCACTGGATGGCATCAGCAAGGTCTGTCTGTGACAACTCTTCATAGATTTTCAGGCAGACATCAAAGAGCTAAGAGGTTGCTATAAAAATCAATAGAATTATATTTTTAACTTTTTTATGTCTCATGACTCACTTTTCTATCTTAAGCCTTCTGGGATCCTATTTTCCAGCTTCTTCTTTACAACCATGAAGGGAGAACTTTTTCCTACTTAAAAGCAGAGATTTTGATGATTTCACATTTCTGCAATGGCACAAATTTCAAAGAGCATATACAGTTTCTCTGAGAAGGCTATGGGTAGGTCAGTCTAACTCCTCATTATAAACAAGTAACAATTATCATTCTTGGGTATTTGGCCTGGATTTTTTAAAATGAGTTTTATTTAGAACATGCCTTTATTTGTAGCTTCCTCACAAAATCTTGAAAACTAAATCCTCCCTTACTGACTTCCCCATCTAATCCATGTGCAAGAACACTTGTTTGTTTCAACTGTTCTTTGATACCTGGTTGCTCTCATCACTATTTTACATTGACTAAAATGATCAGCAACCTCAGTAAAATTAGCAGTAAAATTAGAAGGAAAAAGAGTTTTGCCTCTGCAGAACCATCCATTTTTTTTTCAACAAGAATGTTCCCGTTCTCCTTCATGGCACTGATATCACTCAGGTCTGACACATTCAGGACTACATGGAAAACACTGATACTGGCTTCAGTGTTTCACACAAATCATTAGTATTTGCACATTTGCCTTAATATATTTTCAGTCACTCCAAATGCCTTATACACATGAACTCTAACCAGCATGGTATGATCAACATTTCCTATAAATATAGCCTATCTGGAGAAATTAAATATTCAAAGTGCACTCGGTTTATAAGCTCCATAATTACAGATTGGAAATCTTTGTGGCCTATTTACAAGAATTCCTCCTCAAAAGCCCTGTAGTCTTCTCTCTCATTGAATTTGGTAGACTAGACACATAAAATAACAGCAATGGTAACTTTGCTGAAACACTGAAATGGTTTTATTGAAAAAAGATCAAGATAGCCTCATTAACAAAGTGAGAAACTCCAGCAATACCTGAAGAAGGCAGATGAATCTCAAAATCTCAACATTTAGTCATCTCAGAAGTTACAAGGAATGGGCATAGAGAATAAATTTAAATATGGTATCAAAATAAAAACAAAGGAAAACCAGAATGGAAAACTATGTAACAAATATGAAAGAACCTTTTGTTTGTAAAAAAGATACGCTCTGTGCATAAAAATCAATGTGTGGATAGATCAAAAAACCTCACAAAAACAGGGTTTTTTTACAATTATGAATGATCGCTCAAGGGAATTTTTATATGTCAGTTTTATACTTCCTCATGTTAAATGAAGTGAAACCACTGAGACCTCAGGCAGCTAACTGCATCACCAGGCAAGGATGGAGTTAGTAATTTCCTTTTTTATCTGGACAGTAAAAAATATTGCTGTGCCACCATAACTTATAGCTTGTGACAAGGCAAAACTTTATGACTTCTGGATTTCTAAGTGGGTCGTAGGAAAAAAGAAAAAGTCCAATGTACCAGAAGCCTGAGAAAAGAAAAGAGTCCATTGTATCAGAAGCTTTATTTTTTTTTTTTTTTTTTTAGAATAATGACTTGAAGATGAAGTTTAAATTAATGGATAAATTAATATTTTCCCATCTATCTCTCATTCTCTGTATTGGTTTTAAAGCCCCATGAAAGGCAGCCTGAACCAGTTACTGCCTAAAACAGAGAGTTCAACTGGGGCAACACTTAACATTTCAAAAGCAAACTGTTCAGATTTGATAATAAATGAATAGGACAACATTTTTTTTTCCTAAGCCTCCACAACAGAAAAAACAATGTAACATTCTTCATCCTGATTTCACTAAGGCCTGGAAGTCTGATGAATAGAAGCAATCATCCAAAAGCACTACTGTCAGTCTAGCTTTGCAATTTCAGTTCAAGATCTTTCCTTTAGGCTACAACAATACTGAGACTGTGTTAAAGAATGTGTCTTATGATCTTTTTTAGTTTTGTATAGAATGCTATCATTATGGTGTCTCCTCACTGCAAGTATAATTTCATCTCAAACACAGGGGTCTCTCCAGTCAAAATTTGCCTGTGGAGCTGAAGGAAGCTGTAATAATTTTGTGGCTAAGTCACAGATAATGCACCCTAGTCTGAAAGGAGTACTTTCTCTTTGGCACTGTCCACTATCTGTAAATCTCAGATGTTTATTCATTAGGGCAGTGATTAAAAACCCAGTCTTCCAGGCAACAGCTATTGTCATTAAGCTATAGAGTCTGAATATTTACTATGAATATTTTAAGTATTTTATATTAAGTAGATTAGCTTCAGCAAGGAGGGATGAGGGATTCATCTTAGAGCATGCTATTGTGTGATAGCTGGTGATCTCCTGATCTGGTAGATTTTCTGTTGGGAGGGTGAGATGGGGCTTCAAATCTGTCATTCAAAGCAAGTGGTGGAAGAAAATGAGCCTGTGTATTACAAATGAGTGTTCCATGCACTGGGCTGTTGAGCACTTGAGACAGGTCTTTGGGTTTTGTTTGTGACCCAAACTGATAAAGACATCCTGAAATATTTAGTTACATCAGAACTTGCCAAGAAGATCAGAAAAACACCACGATTTGTGAATCTTGCTGTGGTTTTGGGACTGATCAGTTAGTTTGGCATTTTCAGGTGCACTGCTTGAAAGTGATCATGCCAAGCAACAGAAATGAAGGCCACTAGGAATACTCTGACTGCAGTCTCATGCCAAGGTGCCCAGGCACCAACAGGGTTAGGAAAGAGCTAAGAATCCATCTGGAATTAGGTGCTTAGACATCTATTAAATTGGGAATTTCTGTGAATTAACTCTTCCAGGACCAAATCTTCATATATCTGGTCCAAATGATGGGTCACAAAGGAAAAACTGAAATAGCCAGACACCTTAGAGTCAAATATTTGACTGGAAAAAGGGAAACAATGCACCCATTTTAAAAAGTGGTAGAAAGGAGGACCTCAGGAACTACTGACCTGTCAGCCTCACCTCTGTGCCTGAGATCATGGAACAGATCCTCCTAGAAGTTATGCTATGGCACGTGGAGAACAGGGAGGTGATTTGAGACAGACAGCATGGCTTCATCAAGGGCAAGTCCTGCCTGACCAACCTTGTGCCCTTTTACTATGGAGTGACTACAGCAGTGGACAAGGGAAGGGATACTGTTGTCATTTACCTGAACCTCTGTACAGCCTTCGACAGAGTCCTCAGAACATCCTTCTCTCTACATTGGAGAGGGATAGATTTCATGAGTTGAGTTTGGTGGATGAGAAATTGATTAGATGATTGCATCCAGAGGGTAGCAGTTAATGGCTCAGTGTCCAGGTGACAAGTGGTGTCCCTCAGGGGTCCATATTAGGATCAATGTTATTCAGTGTCTTCATCAATGACAGAGACAAAGGGATCAAGTCCACCCTCAACAAGTTTGCAGAGCACACCTGGCTGAATTGTGTTGCTGACACACCTGAAGGACAGGATGCCATGCAGAGGAACCTGGACAAGCTCTAGGAGTGGCCCTTTGGAGACTCACGAAGTTCAACAAGGCCGAGTGCAAGGTCCAGCACCATGGTCAGGGCAACTCCCAGTCTCAATACAAACTGAGGGATGAAGAGACTGAGAGCAGCCCTGTGGACAAGGACTTGGGGATGTTAGTGGCTGAAAGGCATGAAGTGCAATGTGTGCTCACAGCTCAAAAAACCAACAGAATTTTGGGCTGCATCAAAAGCAGCATGGCCGCAGGTTGAGGGAGGTGATTCTGCCCCTCTACTCTGGTGAGACCCCACCTGGAGTGTTGCATCCAGCTTTGGGATCCTCAGCACAGGAAAGACGTGAACCTGTCAGAGTGAGTCCAGAAAAGGCACACGAAGATGATCAGAGGGCCAGAGTACCTCTCCTATGAGAGAAGGCTGAGAGAGTTGGGGTTGTTCAGTGTGGAGAAGACTCCAGGGACACCTTAGAGCAGCCTTTCAGTACCTGAAGGGAACCTATAAGAAAGATGGGGACAAACCTTTCAGCAGGGCCTGTTGTGTCAGGACAAGGGGTAATAGTTTGAAACTAAAAGAGGGAAAACTCAGACTAGGTATAAGAAATTCTTTGCAATGAGGGTGGTAAAACACTGGCATAGGCTGTACAGGAAGGTGGTAGATCTCCCATCCCTGGCAACATTCACTGGATGGGTCTCTGAATCACTTGCTCTAGTTAAGGACATCCCTTCTCACTCCAGAGGGGTTGGACTAGACGGTCTTTAAAGGTCCCTTTTCAACCCAAACTATTCTGTGATTTTGTCTTTTGCTTTTGACTTAATGAGCTCAAAAGGAGACTTGTTCAGTATTCTAGGTCATATTGTACGGCAATGATGCACAGTTTTTCTGGCTGAATGGGCCACCTCTTTCTCTGCAAATATCAACAGACATAATGTAGGTAGACCTAATCATACATGCAGTTGACCCAGTGCTTTGTAGAACTTATGCTGGGACCTTCCATGCACCATTCTCTTGTGTTCAGGAGCTGCCTCACAGCACAAGTGCAGTCAGGAGTGGGTCCCCACTACCAATTAATAAACAGAGCCTGTGGCCCGTTTTCTTGGAGCCCTACTGCTATCATGTGGCCAGAAAAGAAGACAGCTGGGATCATGCAGCTGCCACCATCACTAGAATAATTAGTTTAGCCTGGAGCAAGCTCCTGTGCATCTCCAAGGTGCCCTGGGAAAGAGAGCAACCAGGATTAGCTGACAGACTCTCAGTTGAACACTTGAGAGATGCGATATCAAATTGATTTAATTCATATGTTGGATGTTTTTTTACAAAGTCCTTGAAAAATTGAGTGATTTGGGTCAATGCAAGTAAAAGCTTCAAAGGAATCAGGATATTTTTGTCTTAGTTACTAATAGGCATCCCACTGCTACAAACATGAGACTTTATAGGTGATGTCTACCCTGATAAACAAAACAGACTAGGGAACCCTAAAGGCAAATGTCATAATGGCTCACAGCCATCTGGCCAGATTCCCTTTCTTCCTCCCAAAAACAATGTGGTATAACCCAACGTGCCCATGGAGAGCAGGCCCTCATTTGTGTTATTCTCTCAAACATGTGTAGGTTTTATCTCGAAAAATGCTATTTGGCACAAGCCTGAAATGTGCTAAGGACAAGTGCTAATAACCAAACACTGTGGACATTCATAGTCTGGCACCCAAGCCCCTGCCCTGACTCTGCTCTGTCTACTGAGGCAGGAATAGCTGCAGAATCCTCTCAACTTCAGTGAATTCCTTCAGCCCTTACAACAAGGTCTGCAAAAGCACAATTACATCCGATTTCAGGGCCTGGAACTCTGTATTAATAAATCTTAATTCTCCAACAGCTTTGACAAGCAGAATCCAACATGTAACATGTATAAGAATGGTTATGACATAATATTTCTCAATTGACAGATGTTTTTCCTCAATGCTGATCTAACCTGCCATAATTCTGGAAGGATTTCCCATAATGTCATCTTTTATAAGAATGCACTCAAGCTTCCAGAGTTTCTACCCCCTTTACTAGAACAACTTTAAAAGACCATTTTAATGACAGTTTTGGCTTTTCTAACTTGAGGGGCAGCTCATCGCAGGGGGATTGGACTATATTACCTTTAAAGGTCATTTCTACCTTAAACTATTCTGTGATTCTATGATTAGTGTCAAACATCAAAATCAAAGCCATTTCTAAGGTTTCTAAATACAGCAAAATATCTTAATATAAAATATTTTGTCATGGCTGGCTTTTAAAAATAACTCCTAGAACCTGTCAAAACTTTCATCCATTCATGACAGAATGCTGACCAAGAGTTCAACAACATGTCAGGAAAAGAAACAACAACGATAAAATGGCCTATTTTAATGTCATAAACCGTGAAATTCTCCAGAGCTGCTCAAATCTGTGTGTTTTCCTTGATCTGATCAATGTAAACAACCACATTATTGGTAATGAAGCTCATGGACAGTAGGTGACAGAATGACAAAACCTGTCCCTTCACTTGTAGAGAATTTGTGCCAGATGTTGTAAGTGCAAACATTGGATCTCAGCCAACACACCAAGCTGCACACATGTTCACACTAAATTCTTGGTGGCATAAGAAAATAGGCAAGGAATGTATATTCAAGGCCTTTTCAAAACTGCCTTTGGTGTTCTATCCATCCTTCCTTCAGAAAGAATAATTTTATGATATGTTTTGAATTTCATCTTTCCTCATTTTCAGCTTATGCCAGTTATTAAAATTCTTTGTTGAATTCCAGCCATCCTGCTGGAATTACAGAAACTAGATAGTGGAAGGTATTTAATAGAAACCTACTTCTATGTAAGATCAGCTATAGCTGTAAGATTTGGGCATAAAATTTAATGGCAATATATCTGCATATCATACAGAACTGGAATTTTTTAGCATGGCTTTCTGTTAAATTCAAATAAACCCATCTGCCACTTAGAAGTCTGCCTGCTTGCCATGAAAGATATAAGCCCTAACATAACTGTCATGTCTTCAACGTTGTCTTCACTCACCGGGTGGATCTGCCCAACTCACACTAACGTTAATGGGAATTCCATATATGCATCACTTGGAGAAAAAACTCCCTAAGATATTTTATCATTATCTTTCTAGGCAGGTAGGGATGGTATCAATCATGCGTCCAACACCGTTGTACAACGCACATTATTAAAGCATCAGAGCAATAAAAAAAATAAAAATAAAAAAGCATAGACATTGCCAAATACATTCCTCTTCAAATAGTAAGACAGATCAAATGGAAAACCTTTGAGAACCCTGGGAGAAGAACATGACTTAGTTGCAAGTTTTCTTGTAATTACAAAAGATCTAAAACCTAAGTTCATTCTTTCGTCTTCTAGAAAAAGCAGCAATGTGATGGTATAGATCAACCTCATTATGTAAGCAAGTCACAGATAAGATACATACAATTTATCACAAATATCCAGTGGGTGAAGAAAGAAGGGGGTAGTGTACACTGGAAGTGGTTGATCTCTGTGAATTTTGGGGGTTTTTAATCTCTTTTTTTTTTTTTTTTTTTTTTTTTTTAACAGAAGATGACTACTTCCCATAATTTTAGTATTTTGGGGAAAATAAGAGTTGTGAAAAACAGTACTTCCAGACAGCCTCATGAGAGTGGTATGTACTGATTAGGAAGCTTATGCTCAACTCACCACTTCTGCCTTACTGTAAGCAGGAGCAAGAGGAGGAGACATCAGTAGATGGTACCACTGCCTCAGTCCTTCCCTCTTGTCTCCCTATAAAATTGCAGCAGAAGAAAAGAAACCAAAAACCCTTCCTCTGACAAATGCTAAGCTGATAATTCTGGGCATGTCCAAACCATGGTACACAATAAGCAAACTAGCTCCAGAACCAAAAATACACTAGAAACACCTGCACAATGCTGCACTCAAAGGAAATGTCTTGGGGTGACCTTATGATGTGTATCCCATATCACTGCCTATGCCCAGAAATTAATTATTGGCCTTTCTATGCCTCTGAACTGAGCCTGAGAGGGGGAAGAAAAAAACTGAGCAAAACTTTCTCAAAGCAGTTTGAAACTTGTTCAAGGTCACATAAAGATAGCAGGTTTTTTTTCCCAGCTGGGGCAGTGGGGGGGGAGCGAGGAAGCACCCGGCTTGCAGCTTTTCCAGTCAGTTTTTGGCCAGTTTTTTTTCCGGTTCTTCTTGTTCTCCGGAGAGAGACTGAGAGTCGAACTTTTCCTTCTCTGGAATTTCGGATTTTCTCCCTTTTCTACTGGACTGCTTGATTGCTGTAACATCAGAGCACATCGGGAGGACTTTCCACCGGCACAGAGGGCCTGGCCCTGGCCAAGCCCCAGCTCCGAGGAGACCAAAGGGAGGACTCGAACACTTTCCCAGGTTTTTCCTCTACAGCGAAAGATTTTACCATTTAACATTATTTTCCTTTCCCGTGTGTTTGTTAAATAAATAGTTTTATTTTCTTCACTTTCCTTCGAGGAAATTTTTTTTTTTTTTTTCCCGAACCTGGTGGGGGGAGGGGTGGTTGTGCCTTCTCTCAGAGTATATATATATTTCTAAATTTGGCCAAACCGGAACAGGAAATTAGCTTTTGGAAGCCTACACTTCTTTCAGGATACCATAGCATCCCACAACCTATTGCATGGATGTATCAGCAGCAAGCAGTAAAGGAGCAGCAGAAGGAAAGGAAATACTGTCATCCAAGGATAGTCACAGCATCAAGGTCTATTGTCAAGGTAGGCATCCTGTCACTCTTCCCACCTCTCTCTCCCAATAATTACATTCTTCTATTATTTTCTCTGGTAAAAGAAGTTCTAGGAATAAACATCCTTCATTTCAATTTGAAAAACAAGTTGCTGGTTGTGAGCGAGAGTTCAGCCCAGGCAACCTCTTTTTCTGTGCTTCCTGTGGAAGGAGATACATGCAACATTTTTCTTCTTACGTCCTTTGAGCATCAGGCATAAATTTGCTTACACTGCCACTCTGCCACTCAGATCACCTATGCTTTGATAGACACTGAGAAATACTAAGTGGAAAGAAGGAATAGGAGAAATCCTGGCAGGCTACAGTGAACTCAGCTCTTCAGCTACATTGCCGAACAAGCAGAGGTCACTGATGGCTGAGTTTTCCTTATATAAACCTCATGAAGTTCAACAAGGCCAAATGCAAGGTCCTGCACCTAGGCTGGCACGATCCTCAGCACCAGTGCAGACTAGAGGTTGAAATGACTGGGTCCTGCTGAGGAATTTGGGATCCTGGTGAATTAAAAACTGGACATGAGCTGGAAAAGAGCACTTGCAGCCCACAAAGTCAACCTGGGCTGCATCAAAAGAAGTGTGGCCAGCAGGTCAAGGGATTCTGCCCTTCAACTCCACTCTGGTGACACCTCACCTGGAGTACTGCATCTAGCCCTGGGGGAATCCAGTACAAGAAAGACATGGAGCAGGTCCATAGGAGACCCACTAGAAGAGTCAGAGAGATTAAATACCATTCCTGTGAAGAGAGGCTGAAAGAGTTAGGGTTGTTCAGCCTGGAGAAGAAAAGGATCTGAGAAGAAATTACTGCAACCTTTCAATATATAAACGGTCCTATAAAAACAAGGAGAGAGATTGTACCAAAGCCTATAATGACAGGACAGAAAGCAATGGTTTTCAAGTGAGATTGGGCATAAGGATGTATTTTTTATGATGTTCTAGTCTTGAGACACTGGGACAGGTTGCCCAGGGAAGCTGTGGATGCACGTGGCAGGAGGCTGGACCAGATGAGGTCCTTTCCAATCCAAATCATTCTGTTATTCTGTGACAAAGAATCTTCTACCTTTTGCTGCACTGACATTCAGTCTGCAAGCAAAGATGGAAATGACATCACCTTTGAGTTAAAAATCAGGTTTTTCCACCTCTTAAGTTGGCAGAGATGATGACAAAGACATGCTGATAGCGCTGCCTCCCTTTCTCTCTTCATCTCTAGAGCAGGACAGTGGAAGGAAATAGTAGAAACAAGGAAGAAATTATCTGGGCAGGCACCAGAATAAGCATCTGCTTAATGGCTTACAATCACTGTGTTGAGCCCAGGCCATAAAACACTGAAGCTTCCTAAAAGCTTTGCTGCCAAACTTCAGCCCATGCTGAAGAGCTGATGCTTTTAGCTTTTGTGTTGTTCAATTGGTGTGACACATATTAATGCCTGTCACATGAGACAGCAGCTTCAGGGAGGTCACGAGCATAGGACAGTTCGGGGGATTAGCCCCTCTGTGTTAATATTCAAGACCATCAAGTCTTGTGCTTTAGGAATCTAATTCTGAGAGCCACCACCTCTTTAACACATTCATAGTTGAAATTGAGAAATTAAAATATTTAATACCTCCAGAAAAACTGCAGGCCTTCAATTTAGGAAAAACAACGTTTTGGACATTGATTCCATCTAACAAACTGTCATTCCAGCAAGTCATACTGGAATCAGCAAGGGAGGAATGAGAGAGTTACAGATTCCTTGGAATGCTTCATTTCTGTGTTTATACACCTGCTAGCACATTAGTGAATCACCAGTGCTGCCACACTACAAATAATAAATAACATTAGCAGAAGAACTCATATTTGAATTCCCTTGTGTGGTTATCACAAATCCATTTTAAAATGTTTCCAACTCGCCCAACTCTGTTACACTAGAAATTATTTCAAACAAAGTCTTCTTAAAGGAACATGACAGTTTCAAATACTGGAAACATAGTGGATTAAGCACAGAATAAATACAGGCTCCAGTACACTGACTCAATAAATTACATTCAAAGAGTAGCAAAATTATGTCTTTTCAAGTCACTCAGACTTTGGAGGACAAAATTTTAGCTTTTGTCCTGAACTCTTGATTGTGTTGTTGTATGCCATAATCATTTGCATTAGGGCAGTATCAAGTGAGAGAAGCCTTTATTTATAATGTCTTTGTGTGACAGCATACTTGTGAACTATATCTAATTTACATTTCTAACATAGGTGGTCAGATGTTATCTAGGACATTACAGTACATTTGAGCTGTTTCAGTGCTTAACGAAAGCAAGCTTTACCATATTGACAGAGAATTCAGCAAGTGTTGAAACTGAAGTGCATGAAAAACTTTCTCACAGATCAAAGTGACTGAGCATGTTAGTCAAGAAAGATGAAGTCTTTTGCCATACATGTACACATGCCCATGATTTTGTCTCTGACGTTTCATGATTAGATGACTGTTTGTAGTAAAATAAATTCATAAATAAATGGCAAAGCATGTGGAGCCAAGACAAAAGAGCCTAGCAAAGATACCAAGAAACTGTAGCTTTTTATTCTGTTTAAATAATCCATGTGCAACTGGGACATTTTCTGACTTTTTTGTTATTTGTCATTATTCATCAGCACATGTGGGCCATTATTTTTTTCTCAATAGATCAATCCTGTACAGGCTAAAAACATTGTGTAGCTTCTAGTCAGATGACACTGGTTAGCTGTTAGGGTGCTCTTTCGGTTTTCCAGTTCAATCAGGTAGAAAACCCGCAGCAGGAATATCGCCACGTGCACATTCCTAAACTGGCTTCTGCAAGAGAAAATGTTCACTTACTAGTTCTACTTTTGCTTTGCATGAAAATTCAGGCCAGTGAAAACTCACAGTGATGGATATGTAAAACAAGAGGAAAATCTGGGCTAAAATCCTTCCAGCTCATGTTCCTCAGTGTATTTCCCCACCTATTTCCCAGAAATATGAGCAAATATAGCTGTTTGTATTCCCCTGGTTTATATGTCACCACAAAATCTGCAGACTAATAAACCAAGTAACCTCATCAGGAGAAAATCTCCCTGATCCCTTCTGTGGAAAAGCAGAGGACTGAAAGCAGGGACTGTGCTGCCAGGGGGGATGGGGAAGGTCCCTGGGCACCACAGGGGGATGCTACAACACCCAGACATCAGAGCGAGGGCTCAGTGGAAGATATAAAGGGAGCGGGGCCACAGGGAGAGGACCCAAATACACAGAACAACTCCTCTGCTGGCAAGTTAAGGGGCAATACAGCAACCAGAAAAATGGAGGCAGCTCTCTGGCTGCTAGTCTACTCCCTAGGGAGTCAAGCCTGCACAGAAAGCAAACATCCTGGAAGTATAGCTGCAGGTGTATGCTGGGAAAAAGAGATGGGCCTTATCACAGAAAAGTAGCTTTACAGGGGGTGTGCACGAACACAGCAATCTTGTTGCACAAAAAGTTTTAGTCACCTCTTAACTGGAGGCCCATCATAAATTTGGATCCCTAACCTTCAGGCCAAGCAGCCCACAGAATACAGTGAGAGGACGAAGGATGAGCTGGACAAGGTGGCCTTTGTATGGCCCATATTTAATTGTTTAGAAGCAGCTATTTAACTCAAATTTAACTCAAAAGTCACATCTCCTCTCTCAGTGACTTATGAACTTGTTTTCCTACATTGTTTATCTCCTGAAAAAGAATTTGGAGAAAGAAGCTAATTCAGGCCCAGTTCTTGTGTAACAGAAGCTAGAGCAATATGATTCAAGGGGGCTTCACTTGCAGCACTGTGTGTTTGAATAGTCAAACTAATAAATTTAGATGAGTTTTAATACCTACCACTGTTATGCTGTTGGTACTCTACAGAGAGATGTAATAGAACAACTACTCAGAAGCTAACAACATCATCCAGTTAGATAACCAGTTCAAACTTCCACCCTGTAGGGTTTTTTTGAGGGGGAGGGAAGAAAATTAATATTCTTTTTACATGGAACTTAAAACAAAGTGTAATTTAAGAAGATTAACTGACAATTTAATGGATTGATCCAAAGATTGTTTTAATTTGCAAATAATCTCCTAAATGTCATGAAATCTCCAAAGCAACATGCAAACTATTCTGAGTCCAAAATAATGAGCTATTGATTCTTTTGTTATGAAATCACTCTGTAGGTTGGCAATATACCTTTGGGCCACAATCTATTACATGAGCAAATTACAGTACCTGATGCTGACAATGAAGAAATGACAGCAAACTTTTTCTCATTAAAATATAGGCTAGAAAAAAAGTCAAAACTAACTTTTTTCCCTCCACCAAATAAATAAATAAATAAACACTGTGCTTTCACATACTGTATTTCCAAACAGATAACATTTCTTTATATAGAACTTGATCAAATGTTTTACCCAAAATTCCCAAAATTGATTTTCTATTGAATCTAAACCATCTGCACCTGTAGAATAGAAATCTATATTTATCTGTGCACAAATACATGATTTTAAGGAGTTAAACAAATGCCTAAACCCATTTTGGAGGCTAAAACTGTCAAAACCAGGTAGCACATAAAAGAACTGAGCACCTAAAGGCACACATGACGAAGTCACTGAGGACTGAAAGCACTCATTTATTTCAAGGAATATACTTCATCCCCAAAAATGGTAGGAAAAACTTGAATATATGAGATCCGTTCAGTTCAGACATCAACAGAGCATGAAAACCTCTCAGCTCATGGTCTCTAGCTTTCCTTAGACCACCTTTATATCACTAATTAGTATAGCTTAAAAAAAAACAAAGTAAAGCAAAATGAAAACATGAGCTTAGAGTATTCTACAAAGCCTAAAATTTAAACTAGAGTCACACAATGCAATCATTATGACATTTTCCACTTAGAAATAGAAGATCCATGCAAAAAAATCCTCAAGGTCTTTGCCAAAACACAACTGGGGGGTCCCAGATGCAAGTTAAAGAAAAAGAACACACAGCATCAGTCTCCAAAAGGAGCTGAGTTTGAGTCTGAGCCTGAGGTCAAAGAAGGGCATGAAATATAATGTACCTGTATTCTGATCTTTTTCTGCATAGTGTCTCAATGCCTATTCCACCAGCCAAAATTATACCCATATGAGCCTCTGATATCCATTCTTGTTTTGGGCAAAGTGCACTCTGGGGATAGAGACAATGGTATCCAGTAACTCAGCCCTCAGCCCAGCCCTTGCCACAGACCAGTTTCACCCTCTTTTGTCCAGTTTACCACAGAGAGTAGTTGCTCTTTTTTCACATCTGAGTTTCTCATGAGATGGTGGTACTCAGCCTTCTCCAGTGTCCCACCACAGCTCCCACCACACACTTCCACTTCTCAAAAAATGTTGGTTTTGTAAGGATACAGGATGAGACCAGAGGAAGAACAAGGTAATACCACACAAAAAAATGGTCTGGATGGAGATCTAGGGATTTTGCCTGTGGGTGGAGAGGTTGCCTGGTATTTTTGATTCCCCTGGTAAAGGCTGAGTCTCTGCTTCAGTCTCTGCTATATGGTGGCTCCAGCCCTCGGCAGCTGTAAGGCTCGCAAAGGACTGACACTTGTCTGTCAGGTATTCCTATTGATGTTGAGCATGAGTTAGGTGGAACTATGTTTGTCCCTAGATTCACAGATGATATTTTCCTTTTGAAAAGAAAAGTAGTGCAACATTGAACTATCTTTTGAATACAGCTAACAGAATATAAAAATGCTAGATCAAAAATTGTTGAGGTGGCAAAGAGGACCAGAATACATTCCCTGAATATAGATTACAAAATGTTCCAGGTCTTCTTTTGATTAATTGCTTTCTTTTCTTGTGGTTTTTTAAGAGTTTCACTTCCATTGTGGAATTGTCTTATAAACTCTTTCTTCACTAAAAAACTAAAGGTTAGTCACTACAAATACAATGTGAAATCATTGTATTCATCCATTGTTTATACTTCTTGCAAAATAGTATAAAGTCTTAATACATAAAGACAAATCTTTAAAACTGCTTCAGGCTCCAAATTAAAAATTATTTCCTTTTGTGTTGATTACCAAGGGATATTTGGAGAATCCCCTGTGATCACAGGACATTTCCATATTGCCTGTCACTTTAAGGTGAAAAATTTGCAAGGACACTCTCACCATCTGTCATCAACTCGATTTAGGTGACACAGAGGACTGGTCTAAAATGGCCAATAGGCCTCATGCATAACAAAACCCTTGCACTTTTGCATTGTTTGTATTTTGACCTGGGCAGATAATCCTCCAGAAAAGGGGCTGTGTTTTGCTACTTTTTTTTCCCCCGCACACAGTGACCATGCCAGTGCTGTCTTTTAAAGAGAAATCATCCATCCATCTAGAAAGTAAATTTAGAGAACTGTCTCTCTCTTACTCTTCGGCCTAAACAACTACATTGCAGACTGAAGGCATTTTATTAACAACACCGTGTTTCATGAAAGCTAGTAAAAACTTGCTTTTCTAAACTAAGGGTCTTTTTTTGAGTGACATAGTCACTTCATTTAAACTGTAAATCTAGGTAGTTGTGAATACTTAATACACTGTCAAGGTTTGTTGCTAACAGTCTCATTAAATGGATAATTTACAAGCAGACAGCAATCTAGAAAGGAAAAAATAGCACCTTTCTGCAGTTTGACAAAACCACGTTAACCTGTTTGTATAGTCACTCATATAACAAGGACCATTTCTCATAGCAGAAGTCAAAGATAAACTATTCTTACTGCTATGTCAAGCACCACTTAAGACTTGCAAATAGCATTTTCTCATGCAATAGAGGCCTCTCCAGCCTATCAGGTTTGTAGCTGACACACTTACAGAACTGTTAAAGGAATTAAGAAAAAAAAGTTGGAAAAATAAACTCCTGGAAAATGTTTTTATCCTGTCAGTTATCTACCTCAATGACTGGAAAATAAAAGACTAATAGAACATTCATCCCAGGGCTCCATCTGCCTCAAAGTCCAACAGTGAAGAAAATTATCAGAAACAGCCATTGTTAGAAACAAGTGAATGGATGAAGGGAAGAATGAATGTACGATGGGGACATCCCTTCTGTCAGAGTAACAGGATATTCACAGGATCCTCTAGGTTTTATGTCATCTTCAACACACACAATATTTGAATCTATAGAAGCAAGTCTATATTCAAGGCACAGGCAAGTCTTCAAATAATGCATTACCTCTTTAGACTTATTTCTGTTATAACTGGGGAACATTTGTTATTTTTCAGTGCACCCTTATATTTTAGTAATAAACCAGACCTTTTAATTACAAATGAAGTCAACTCCTTCCTCTGTGAAACAGGCTTCACTAATGCTATAGGGAATTACACTAAATTCTGAAGGATATCCCTTGAGGTCCACTCCTTCTCTCCCACCTGCATCATGCACAGTATATCAGAAATACAGAGTCACTTCAGCATGGGAGGGAATCCTCCTAGCTCCCCTCCTAGTTCTGTATTTCACTGAGCATGGCTGCCCATAAACAAGCAGCCATTTATTGTTCTAGTACTGCTTTAGGTTCTGAAGGGATTACCTTTTTAATCAAATTTCCATGCAGAAAATAGGATCTGTAAAACCGTGGGCTAGACAGACTAGAAACCCCTGGTGATCTGTGAACTCCAGAGTTTGTGCTTTCTCCTAGGTTTAGGATCTAGGAATAGGCAAAAAAATTTCTTCTGATATAGATTCCCTCCTCTCTCAGGCAAAATTCTTGAGATGTACCACAACCAGACTCCCTGAAAACTGGTTTGGAGAGAGAATATCCACCAAGCTTTCAACTGTGTAGAGATAGGGTGTCACTACAGATGCTGAAAACTCTCACTGGGTTCCCGCTGCAGTATGAAATTAGCACTTTTTTTTGTTGAAGGTACAACCATGCTCTTTGTATGCATTTGACATTTCAAAACAGCATGACATGCACAAGAGAACAAATAAAAGAAGTTGCCCGCATTCAAATGAAATTTTATCTCAACAACTTTTCTGTGTTGTAGATGGCCCCTTTCAAGAACAGATGTGCATCACACGTCTGGCTTGGAGGTTACCAGACATCTTTTCTGCATGATATTAATCATCCCCAAGTCATCTTTATACATTTTTGAGCTATAAATAAAACTTATGTATTCCAGTCAAGCTAGAACAATTCAAGATCTTTGGATACTACAGCTTTATGGTAAATATTTGGAAGCAGTTTCAGGTGATAAACCTGACAAATAAAGGAGTCTACTTGGTGCATTTCTCTGTAAAGAAATAACAGAAGGAATTCAGGAACAGTTGCAGAGCTACCCAGTAACCTCTGTGACAAACACTGGGGACTCCAGGGTTGGTGGAAGCATGGTTAGTTGTGATAGAGAGTTTGCAGCAGCCCACCTCAGTGAGAAAAGCTCAGTGATGCTAATTCTGAGAGAAGTGCTGATATTCTGCCAAAACATAGCTTGCAAAAGATGCACTTGCTTCTGATTCTGTGCAGATCCCTTGGTACTCTTCGTGAGTCTTGGTTGAAGGTATAGTCTGTGACCTTGCCTGGCATTGTCTTTGCCTCCCCTCAAGGTGTTTGGCATTCTTGGCACGTACTGCTCAGGACAACTCCCTGCGGAAGGCCTCACATCTCCCCTTGGACCTCTGAAGACCCAAACATCAAAATGTTTCAGGTAACAGTGCTCTCACCCTCCAGAGAAGAGAAGAACCCATTCTGTTTTGAGGAAAGGCATACAGAGTTCAGAAAACAGATACGTAAAGAAAAGACTATCTGAAAGATGTACATATCGTACAGACCGTGATCTCCAAACAAGAAATTTGCAGAAAAACAGCAAGGCATAATGTAGTAGGTATGTTGTTGTGATGTGATGTTTTTATTATATTTTGTATGTTCTTTGTACCCTTATGATTCATCTCTACCTTCCCACTTCTACTCCCAGTTGGTCTGCCCCAGATCCAAGCCGCTCCCCGGTGCTCCCAATGTGGTTATCCCCTCCCCTTGTTCTGGCTCCTTCCCTATCAATCACCCAAACCCCTCCCTGAGTTCTGGACTGTTCTGTGTCTGTCACCCAAGCCCTCCCTAATTACCCTTATATGGTCCCCGTCAATCCCCCGAGATCCTGCCCCCTCAGATACCTCCCCTCCTAGAAATCCTCTAAACCTCGATGCCCCATTGGGGCATGTGACCCCTCTCCCTCCACCCACCAAGACCACTGGACCAGATGTGAGTCCTTCCAGCCAGCATCCCTCCCTCCTGATCCACCTATTGGTCCCTAATTGGGTACGCCCCTTGTTCAACCCCTCTTTATAAGGTGTAGCAGCACTACAACTGTTGCTTGTCCTCCGTGGATGCCCTTTAATAAGCTTGGATTGCCTCCCATGGCAAGCCTCCCTGCTACTTTTTATCTTTCCCTTGCTCGAGGGCTTCTGACTGCCACAGTGCCTGGAGCCTTCGCTCCCCTGGGAAGAGCAGCCCTAAAGCTCCCCACTCGTGCCGCACAGCGCTGGAGCTAGCCTGGGCAGTGGACAGCAGCAGTCACTGCAACAGTATGTCAGTGCCCCCACAGTGTGCAGAGCTCTGCTGTTTGATTTAATAATTATTTTCTTCCAAGGGCATTTGTCCCAAGAAGTTTTTCCTTTGCATTTTATTAACAAACATTAAAAAGCATTTCTGAAAGCACAGTCGGGATCTGACAAGCACCCTTGAAGCTCGAAATAGAGAGAGCATTTCCAAAGTAAACTTTTACTTGGGGTTGGAATAAAAATTTATAAAAGTCATTTAAAATACATTAAATATGTTTCCACTTAAAATCATCTTGTTCACAGATTTAGTATTTGTATTCCATGTCTTGAAAAAGTGTTTTTATTTATGATGCCTAGACATAATACTTAAATTCTATCCAAAGTGCTTTAAATGAAAATGTGAACGCAGTATAGAAGCTAAGACATGCCTGTTTCCATGCTTCCTTAAACACATGAAAATGCCAGATTTTACAAGTTAATCTTCCAATAAACGACATGTTGTATTTAAAAGTGGAGCATTCTGAAAAAAAATTAGATAACAATGTTCCGATATATAACGATTCATTTTAGTAAGTGCAAAAAATATCTTTCTAGTGCTACCAGTGCTGGAATGGCATATCACATTACCACTTCTGACATCTGAAGCTGTGATTTCTGTGCTTTAAAAAAAAACAAGTGATTAATTTAGGTTGCTACCTGCCCTTAAGTATAGGGCTCACTTTCCCTCTGCCTCACACGTGTAAACACAAACAGTCCTATCACAAAACAATTGGCAGTTTTCATTGTCTTGTTAATCTTGCAGCCACATCTTTCTGTAACTTAACAGACTCTGCCATTTGGAATGCATTATAATTTGCATTTCTAATTAAAGTTGTTTCTGATGGATTATTTCTGCATTAAAAATTACTTCTGTATGAAAGATTTTTTTTTTTTCTAAAGCTGTTTAGTGAAATATTTTTTAATCAACATTACCTGTCTGGTAAAGAAGAACGTACCTTCACTTCATGGGAAAGCCCATACAATAGCATCTATATAAAATCTATAAAGATACTACAAATCTGATCGAACTCTATAGAGAACTTTTTATTAAAATTAAAAATAAAGGCATCTGAATAATATAATTTTTAAAAACGCTACCCTTTTCATGGAAAAAATAACAGAAAGGTATTTGATAAACATAAAATCTATAACTTAAAGTACAACTAGGAATGGTGAGGGGAAAAGTACAGTATAAGAGAGGTTGAAGAAATACCACATGTATTTAATGATTCAAACACATATAGTTGTTGGAAGCTATGAGAAATCACTGTAAAAGTGGTTGCTTTATTTACCAGTCACTAGCTAACACTATTTCATTGCATCACAGCCTTTCTCGGCAATCCTAGGAGTTTTGTGGCTAAAGAGGTTTGAGTGCTTATGACAAGTCGTTCTTCCTTAAGTACTCAGCAAGGACTAACAATTTTCTTTTGTGGTTTAAGCAAGGCTAGACCTTCCGTTTAACCTTTGAATCTGAACTAAAACCTCTAGTGACATTATGCATGAGTTCATGCACAGCAGTCAGAAGTGAAAATGTAGTTCTTGGCCTTGCCTCCAACAGAAGTAAAAGGAAGCTTTACCCTGGGAATAGGGCTGGGTTCTCATTGCCAAACGAGCATTTTTACCAGGGGCCAAATCCCACTTTCTGAATCCAGGAGTCAAACCTGCGAGGGTCACCAATCAAAGAGAGACATGCAGCATTTGGTCCTCTCTGTGCTCAACATGTGGATGACCACAGCTGCAGAGACATAAAGACACTCTTGGATACACAGATGAACCTCCAAGGGCTCCATTCTGGGAAAAACTATAACTGTACTAATACTGTGTTCCCTGAGGAACACAGTATATATTTGTATGGTTACCCAGGTATTCTTTTCTCTTTTTTTTTTTCTTTTATTTTTCCCCAGAGAAAGAATGAAAGTATTAAAATCTGTAGGATTTTGGAAACCTCCCTCCATCCACTGATTGATAAACTCTACTTGTGGCACATTTGCTGAATATATGAAAATACTTACAATCTGTTATTCACACTTTCAGTCAATTAAGCTATTTAAATGATTTGTTTTAATTTCATTCCCAAGTCTTCCAAATTCTGTCATCTCATGTTTGATCCAAATAAAGACAGATACTTTACTGTATATTTCTTGTTCTCTAAACAGGGCAAATGGTACCTTGTTCACATCTGTAGCAAGAGCTGAAATGGAGAATTCTTTCAGGTAAGCAGTAAATAAGTAGATTGTAGTATTTCAGTATGCCATTAAATGACAACTATGTAATTTTCTTTCTTTGAAAAGGACTATTTTTGCTAAATTAATATTTTATATTTATTTCCACCCTAGACTATCAACTGAGCTATAACTTCCTGAAATGCTCGATGAAATAAGGTACTATTGTAAGTTTTATATCAATACTGCATTATGGAAAGAAATTGTGATTTTTTTATTATCTCTGATTGTCTTTTTAAGCTTTTCCTGAAATTAAGTAGCAACATTTTTTCCTGCATTGTCATATGGAATGGTGGCAAACCTTCTCAAAGGCATTTTAATAGATGGAAGACATTGTATGTAACCATAATTTCAGGTACTAATGTTGGAATGAGCTTATTTCTAAGCACTGAATATATATTTCTGAGTAATCTTCAAGCACCAACATTATCTGTGCCAGAGAGAAACATTGCCTCATCAGTCCTGTGGAGTCTCCCCTGCCTGTAACCTACGGAAAGGATGACTTGTGTACTGAAGGTTAATATCATGCAAAAACATTCCTAAGATAATAGTACAATGCTGGATTCTGATACACTGGTTTTTAAGACATGCCTGGTGTGGTTCATCACATTTATGCACTGTTCCTACCACTTGCTTAGGCTTATGCAATCCCACTTGAGCATTGTTGTTGGTACAATGACAACACTACATATATCATTTTGAAAATGAGATAGTAATGGAATTCAAGTTCAGGTAAAATCAAAACTTGGTCATACCACAGAGAAGTGTCCCATAAATATTTTGAACAATAAGTAAAGAAATTAAAATGCCGAACAGACATTGCAAGCTGTCTCCCTAGGACCATAAACACTTCGCAAACATGGATTTTCTTCTGGAATGGGAACGGAGCAATTACCATGGCATGGCTGAAGAAGTAGATATGTGCATCAGGAAGGACAGATGGGACTAGATCTTGCCTCAAGGCTAAGAGAGCAGTTCAGAGAAAGTGGAGCATAAGGAGAACTCCCCAGGAGAAAATCATCATGGTACTTTAAGGGACTGACCAGATTTCATCTCCTTCCAGAACTCTTACCATCCACCCAAATCCTGAAAAAGAGCCCTGGAAATGAAAGAAGGTCCAGAGCACGGAGAAGTTTAACATCAAATCTGATAAAACAAGGCTATCAAGCCTTTTCTTCATCACTTTAAACCTTGTAAAGTATATTGCAAATTTTATAGTTATTTCTATTCCTTACTAAGCTGCTTCTGTAGGAACCTATGTGGTTAAATTTTCACAACACTTACTGCTCTTAGTAAAAATCCAGCCCAAGATCCAAAGATCCAGCATATCCAAGATTCTCATGTGTGGCTACACCAGTTATTCAAGCAGGGCCTGCGTACAGGTTCAGGCACAATCCACAGTTTTCTGCAGTATTTGGTTGTTATTGCTCTCCCGGTTACAAGGGACCACTGAGAGTTTGGTTGCAACTGCCATATTATTTGGAGTTTTGAGTGCCTGAAGTCATTCTAAAATATCCTGTGGATTCCTATGTAAGGGCCGGAAGCATGCAGCAGAATTCTCCTTTCCTGGGATATAATATTCATTGTGAAGAGTGAAAAGCAAAGCGACTCTCTCTTCTTGCATCAACTGAGTCTTTCCTCCTGCATCCAAATTAAAAATCTCATCCTACGGGTGCTTGCATGCCTCAGAAAGCAACAAAAATCCTGGAGTAAATTGTTGTCTGGAAGTGAAAAAACAACAGAGCAATACGTCAGATGTAGCATCTAATGTCTGCTTTCCAGTGGACAATGGAGATGAACTGTAAGAGAAAAGGGAACCATATTTCGGAAAGCTGCAGAGTGAAGTCTGTGAGTCTTTGCCTTTCCTTCCAAGACAAGCACCAACCTGTGTTACATTTCCACTGAGGATTTCAACACAGAAACCACATGAAGCAGGAAAATCCCTGCCATGAGACTGTAGCGTCCTCTCTTCCTCCAGCACCGGACTCCTCACACCAGATTCTCCAGCAACTGTCTGTGGACAGCATTTCTCTTTCAGCAAACCCATGCCCCTCTCAGCCCTCCTACACCCTGCACCCCCAGACTTCTGCATCCTGGCTATCACAGAGGTTGCTCTCCTGGGCTGTGACAGGGACAGAGGCTGGCAGACACCTGCCTGACAGGGGCTCTTCAGGAAAAGTGAGTTGAGAGCTGGTGACTCCATGCCCTGCCCTAAAGGGAGAAGAATAACCACTGGACCTTGTCCAGGAAGTCTGTGGGGTTCTCCTTCCTAGGTGTTTGCCCTGAAGAAGAAATTTTTCCCAGTAAAAAGGAAGGTGAAATAGGGCATCTTTATCACTCTTTTATAAAGCTACTGAAGATTATTATGTTACATTTTCAATATCCAAACACAATAGTAGCAGACTGCACTCTGAAATAGATAAAGCATTCACCTGTTAATCAAAACGGGAATTATATACCTTAACTTTCACTAAGAAGCCTAGCAGTGTGAACTAAAGAACACCAAAGCAGAGTTTGAGTTATTTTTCTTAAAAGGCAAAATAGTTGCATCTAGTTGCATAAGAGACGATTAAATACACCCTTCTCATATCAGACACCTAATTGTCTGGTCCAAAAAAGACAGCTTTAAAGTTACTATTATTTTCAGTAACAGCCTACAAATCCATGTCCCAGTATTTTATTAGTTAAGCAGAGGAAAGGCTCAGGCACTTTAATGTAATTCTCTTGTTATTTTATTACTTTCCCATGTAAAATTGTGGGACGTAACAGGAGTATGGACAATTATGTAGAGTAGGGTTATTCATCCCAACATGTTTTTATTCCTTAAAACCGGGTAAGTCCTTTCCAAAAATTGGTTCCTAGGCATAAAATGCCTTGAGCAGCTTTAATTTCAGAAAAGAGCAATAAATCACCTTAATACAAGAAGCAATATTTGATTACTCTGCATTACCCAGTAGCCACTTTACAATTATAATCCTTTACACTCTTATCAATGAATATATCACTCCTAACTCTAACCCCTCAATCACCCTCTCTGTCATCCATGCTCCTACTGTTTGGCAACAAGCCTCCTACTATTATTTAATATTAAATTATATAGCACATATACAATGGTGATAGTCATGTGATAAATTGCATTTATCATGCATCTTTTAATGCAGCTACATTAATCATGTCTCTCTTTCACCTTCCCTGCTAATCCATCTCTGTCCAGAACTACTCAGTCCCATCCAAACCTTGAAGGAGATTTGAGCATGCACCATTAGAAATGGTGTCCTTTCCCAAACACGGAGTTTCATCACAGAAGTCACACTGTCCCAAAGTTCAGCACAAATAACTTTTGAGTTTATGAAAGGTCTAAGAGTGAACCATAAGACTCCTTGGAGCCAAAAACCAGAGACTTACTTTTTCTGTTGTTACAAGGTTCTCCATTTCTGGCCTGAGGTTATTATCTGTGATCCTGGGCCTTAAAGTGGAAATATTTTACGTTTGTAAAACAGGTGTTTCTAAAGGTCTTTAATATGTGTCAGCTGCTGTTTTCATTCCCTCCTAGACCTCTAAAGCTGAACTTCTAATAGATAATTAAAAAATACTGACCTTACAAGCCACAGGACTGCAAAAAAAAAGAACCAAAAAGTATTTTAGATCTCTTCAGAGCATTTTGAATTATGATATCTATTAATTATTTGTCCTGTATGCTATGCTGTTTGTCCAATGGTACAAGGCAGCAGATGCATTTTTTAAGCATCTGCTGAAAATTTTTTCAGCTTTTCAGCTGTCAGATCCCTATTGGTCTGCCTATGCTGACTTATTACACACCACTAAATGCTCTTTTTTGCCTTAAATGCAATTCTTAAACATTTACTTAGAACTTAAACTCATTTTTTAAACATTTTATAGTCTTTTCAAAGAAATTACTGAGGTTGCAAGTGTTGCATGAATCTACACCAGCATCTACAAACTGGTTTGGGATAAATTGTATGGGAAAGCAAGGAGAAAGAGCTGGGAAAGAACCAGAAAAAAGTGTTGAAAACCTTGTTCCAAAATAATAAAATGTTTCACTTGTCCCAATTGAAAAACTTTGTGTTAAAAAAAGTCCATTCACATATATATTTTTAAATCACAAAAATGCTCTATACAAAAAAATATATGTTTATGACACAAATACCACTGATGAACACCAAATCATTTTCCACATTTTTGGGATAACTTAGACACTTAGAATGTGATTAGTCACAGCAGATGGGAGTGCTTATGCCATTAGAACTAAACATATGGGCAAGTGTTTTGTTGGATCGGGATTTATACATTTTGTGGATCTGTAAAGTTAAACTACTGGTTTAGGCATTCATACAGCCATAGCTGAAAGGCTGTTCTTGAAATCCTGTCTGTAACAGAATCAAGCCTTAACAGAATACTGTGCTCTTGTTTGCAGCTGGTTTTTTTGCCCTAAACTCATTGCTGTTGGGGCAGACAACAGGAAAGGCACTCTGACCACTCACTGATTTGTTCCCACTCGCTTTTCTCCTCCTCTTCGTCCTCCTCCTCCCTAATTTCTCTTCCTGATTTCTCTTCCTCTGCACTTTCGCTGTCTGCCTGTGGCTTTTCCCCTGAAACTCCCTAGTGAAGTGTTCATCATTACATGTTGGGATTGAAACACAGACACTGGTCATCTACTAGAGCACCTTTCCCTCATCCTCGTACTCTCTTTCTCTCACCATTATAAATTAAAAACAAGATTTTATTAACAGTTTTGGGTGTAGGTTCACAGGGAAGAAGGGATTAAGGGGGCTGTAGCCAGTCATTTGTACTCCCCCACAGCAATACCCAGAGGGGCAGTTACACCTGTCTTGTGCCCTCCTTTTTGTCCTCCTGACACTTTGTCTTGGTGCCATAGAAACCCAGTGTTTGGAAAAACCTCCTCTTGCCAAGTTTTGGGATTTTTCTCAGTGCAGTCAGGACAATTTTCCTAATTTTTGTCCATAAACATGAACAAGGAATCCAAGAGATACCTTACTTGCATAAAATGGGGCAGGAGTTTTGAAACTGCTGTCGCTCTCCTGTGGCTTTGCTGCCATCACTCCACAATGTTTCAATTTTTCTTTTCACTGAGGCAAAAAATCCTTAAAGGTTTACAGACATCCTTTCTAAAATCCCTGATTACTTCCATATCTCCCCATATTTTCCTCCCCGTTCTATCAAACAATGGCTATGGCCTCCTCACTGGAAAAATGCTCACACCATGGCAATGTCAGTCAGCCACAGAAAGCAAGTTCTCAGGTCAAAGAAACTTTTCCTTAGGGGTCCCCCGTGTCTCAGGAAGACACCTGGGAAAAGGGTTAACTTGAACCCCAGTTCTTCCAATCTCTGAAATCCATGCTAAACCCCTCTGCAACTAACTGTAGAGCAATTCAGATAATACTTCTGGCTATTAACTCTCCAGTAACTCAAAGTACTGATATTCGGTTCATCAAGGACTCACAATGAAAGGAGGTAGGAAATTAAGAAAAAAAAAGAACCCCCACCCACCCCCCCAGAAAACATTGATAAATCAGAGGTCCTCTTTTCTAAAGCACAACAGAATTTGCTGTTGTCCTGATACATTATGGCCGCTCACAGCCTTAATCATGTGAAATCACTTCAAAAAGAATTAACAGATTTAACTAACGAAAAAAAAAGCTTCAAAGCTTTACCAACAGCAGGAGACCTTCTTTTTAATTGGGAGCATGTATCTGAGCAAAACTAAAAATATTCAATAAAAGCAGATTTTGAAACTGCATAAATATCAAAATGATTTAATTATAATGTTTAATGTTCACATTTTTCATTGTTTCGAGGCTGAAAAACCTAGTCAAATCTTTATACTTCTTTATTGCTATACATTTGGGCTGGAAGGGTGTCTGTGCTCCCACAAAACCAGATCCTTCCTGTTTCAACAGTAAAAATATCTCTGTCCCAAAAATATTGCAGTGTACACCAGGAAACAACAACTAGATAAAGGCAGAGAAATGGGAGAGCATTTGGAAACAGTCAGCATGACAAGTGGCAGTCTCAGTTTTGGCTCTGCTTTCACCATTTGCAAACCCTTTTCATCTACCAGCCTATCTCTGTAGCAGTAATAGGAGGTATTACTAACAGGTTAGCATCCCCTACCTGCTTGAATTTATCATCCAGGGATGAGAAAGACAATGCCAGTAAATACCTCATGTCATTGTCTTCATTTAAAAAAAAAAAAAAAAGTTGAAAATTCCCAAGACAGAAACTAAGACTAGAGTTAAAAACAAATGGAGATCAATTTTTATGTGAAATAAAAGATTGATTCTTGCAATTACAAGAAGTGTGAACTTTATTGAAAGAACACTCCAGTTAAATATATTTTAAATAGTCTCTAATTCAAAGTGTAAACTAACACACAAATGAAAGCATTTTCATTGCACTTAAATAAATATCTTTTGTTTCATCCTTTAAGTCAACTGGATTTCAAGTTACCTTAGGGAGCTTGAGTTTAGGAACCACCAATGTCTTAGAGCTATAGGTTTACCTAGTTACACTAGAACAAATCAAATGCATGTGGATGAAAATGCACAAGGATAAATTCTCATGAGAATCCAAGAACAATACAGGATTTTTCAAGCAACACAACCTCAACCCTGATGATATGAAACATTCTTTTTCTATGTGAAATGTATCACAAGAAAATAAACCATTAAAAAAATAAAGACTTACTCTATGTAACAATCACAATGAAACCCATTTAATGAGATTTCACAGCACGAAAAAGTTGCCCCATTCCAGTTCAGTCAAAACATGCCAACCAATCATGAAAAGCTATTAAAGAAGGTGAAGATAGTGTCTTTTTATCCCACTAAATCTCTGAAAGCTGGCATGCCTTTCTCTACCATTTTAGGGAAGAGAAAGAAAAATTAGAGGTACCTAACTCTGCATAAAATTGATTTGAAAATTATATTTTCATTAAGAAGAATGAAAACCTTAGAAATTTCTGAGAAGCTGCAAAATAGAAAATAGGTAAATGCTCTTGTGATTATGTTATTGTTTGCAGCACTGTTAATCATAGTTTTATAATATATTAACAATGTGGCTTTCAGTTTCCAAAGTAAGAGCATTCTAACTTCCTCTTCAGGCAACTATTTACGAAAAATAATTAAATGTAAATAAATTACTAATGTAAAAGGATTTTGTTTTGCACTTAAGTAAGGATGCTGTGAAAATTTCTGTCTTTTTCCTAATGAAGGGTTCATATCTCCTTTAAGAGTAGCCCAAATCAAATTTTACCTAAGCTTAGCACAAGCAGCACCACTGACAAGCAGCTGGGACTGAAGTGGGTGGCATTATACATGTGTTTAAAATTAAAAATATCATTAGCTTTTTCAATCAGGCTGGCTGTGTTGTGACTATCTATACAAGTATCCTTATTTTGTGCTGTTACTGTCTGCTTTCTTTAACTAATGGTGTAAAATTCCCCAGCTCAGCTAAGTGCAACTGCTTTCATTCTCTCTAGTTCTAGAAAAAATGTGAGACCCCTTGACATGAGAAATCAAAGACACCACTTCCACAGCTGGTTTAATATCTGGATCTCTGAAGCAAGGAAAGTGTGAGGAGGTAGAAGTCAACTGTCTGCAGGCACGATATCCCAAGCCTTGCCTTTCACCTGTCATTTCTACTTCCACATGTGCCCTTATCAGGACAGCGGGTGAGTCAGTCAAACACAAAAGGACAGAACCAAGGACAAACTATTGCTTTGTCCCTGCTCACTCTGTGGAGCCACGTAGCACTGGTGCATCATGGCAGGAGAAGTGATGTCAGCCTCTCAAGGGACTGTCACAGTCCTGTCACAGGTCTCTGTGCCACAGTTTAGTTTTATCCTTTACTTTTAAATGCTACTTTGACCTTTGGAGAACAGTGGGTGAATCTCTGTGACTGTTAGAGGAATTTGCAAATTCAAATTTTCCACACTTGAAAAAAATCCTTTGTTTCAAGCACAGGTTGCTTCTGGTTATGCTTCCGAGATGTCCGTGTGAGAGCAGTTTATTGCGCAACATAGATAAATGACATTTTCAGGCTGGTTCTAGGCAAGGAACATATTCCTTGTGTTCAGCTCTGCACTGTGAGCAGTGCCTCCTGCCTTAACCCTGCTTCATCTTTACCAACACATAAAAATACAACACATCAGCTGTGCAGCTGTAACCAGGCATCCTAAGTGACAGCCCAGCAGGAAGAACAGCCTTTATTTGTCACCTAAAGTTAATGGAGTAAATTCAGAGACCCCCTCCTTCCTGCCTTTCTCCTACAAAGAAGACTCAAGGCCCTGATTAATATGCAGCCCTATTAACTCTAGTGGCTCTGAGGAGGTGGTGACTGAACAGGAAAATTAATGACCTCCTGTCCAGGACTTGCCCCTTATTTCAGAGTTAAAATAAAAACTGCATTCAGAAGGGAAGCAGAATTATTAAATCTTTAATTGTAAACTGGTGCAGTAAACATGTGCCAGAAATGGCAGCCTTGATAAAATTCAATTTTCACTCCTCTTGTTTAATTCTTCTTTATTTGGTAGTGTCTCAGCCAGGTTGTTGCTACTTTTACCCTCATTGCTCAAACCTAAAGCATAGAAAATATACATTTTCTTTACCCATGCTCTAGAGATCTGGGTTTTTTTTGGTAATGTCACATTAACGAGGAAATAGAAGAGACCGTAGCTGAATAATACCTAAGGGTGAATAATATCTACCTAAAAAATACTCCAAAACAGAAACCTCCAAAGAAAAAGAAACAAAAGAACAGCCCCCAAATACTCGTCTTCTAAATCACATGCTGCAGGCTGTAAAAAAACAACCACATCCAATTCACTTGTTACAAAGGAAGGACCTATAAAAAAGAACCTTGACTCTTGTTTTTTTTCCAGAACCCTCCTATTGTCCTGCAGCAGAGTGGGTACCTGCACATGTAAACAGAGAGCTATGAAAAAAAATAAACACTGCCATCTTAACTTATATTATGAGCGGTGGCTAGAATGTCAAGCACATGCTACTGTGACTCCTTCACAGGATTCTTAAAACAGCATATAGTCAGCATCTTTAATTTGATTCCTAATGCTTTTCTCTAGCTCTCAGGCAAAAAGTAGAGGCCAAATAAACCTCCCCTCTGTAGCAGCCAGAGATTCAGAATTTTCTTTATAGATTAACACCAAACATAAACTTACCTAATTTTCTTTTAATCTGTCCCTGTCTGAGTGCTCCAAACCTAGAGTGAAAGAAATTTGCATGGAATATTTAATTACTAAGTGGCTATTCTTCTTTAAATTGCAGTATCAAACCCTCATCTATACTCAACATTTGATTGTCTGACAGTCTGAAACACTGATTACCCATTCCCATGCAGTAGGATGTCAAAAATAACTTCACAAAAATACAGGCAAGCGTTACAGCCCCTTACTCATTTCTCTCCTGGTTTCATGATGCAAAGCAAAGTCAGATTTTCCTCCATTAAAGTTAAATCTCTCCTCTTTTCACACACCTATCTTAGTTCTGTTCATCTTGTCTGTTGCACTGTTACACACTTCACTGATTCTTATTCATTAAACTGTGTTTTCCACTTTCGTTCTGTAGTCCACAGGTTACATTCATTTACCATCTTTCACTTTTCTAGTCTCACATCCTGCATTTGCCTGGAAGTAGTGTCTATAGGCTATTCATTCACTCCTTTTGCTTTACAAAACACACTTTTTCTACTTTCATAACAGTACACTTCACAAAGCTCTTTTGGGTTTAATGAATATCTGAAGTAGAACATCCCCAGTTTCATAAGGATTCCTCTCCACAATAATTTATTAACTTGCAATAATTAGCACCTATGAAAGGTAGAACAGACATTTCTTCTATAAACTTCTCTGGGAATAAATCACCATCACTTACAACATAGCCTCAATAACCTTTACATACAACTAAACAAACTCTAGTTACTAGTAAGTAATTGACTTGCAAGAGAAAACGAATATATACCTGCACTAAAACCAGTAGCATAAGCTCCTTCATCCTTACCTCAAATCCACTTCATGCCAGGATTCAGCTGTGTGGGATATTGCCAAATCATTTCCACGTCCACATTACAGCTGTGTTTAGAAAATACTTTACATTTACTGTTAACTCACTTTTCCATGTCACAGAGCAAATACACAGAGCAGCATTATTGGCATGGATAATCATGAATTATCTTTGGTTTAGGCCAGCCTACTTTAGTTTTTTCTTGAAAACTCAATTTATTTTTCTTTATCCTAAAATAATGAAATGAAGAGAGAAGTAATAATTCAGGGATTCTCAATGGTGCTAAGCTTTAAAATTATCAAATACAAAATGCTTAATAAAATTATTGTTTTGAGTCAAAAAGGTTTTTTGGGACTAACTTAAGATAAGACTTCCATGGTCACTCTTCATCTAACCATATAGACTCCGGGGCAATACTAAAATAATTTAAATATGATGCTGTATGTAGCTCTACTGATATTGATTGCCTTGGTGCATTTTAAAGAACTGCAACATGAGTCACTAAATCCTCATATTTTTCTTCCAGCCCTTTTAATAAAGCAGGGAAATTTGAAAGTTCAACACATGAAGATAGATATCCCTTTCTTCTTACACTCATGTAACATCCCATTTTCATAACAAACTTTACTTTTGTCTCTGTCCTGCTTCAGCTAACAAGATATGCTGGTGAGATGAGTTCTCTCCACCAGTTTTATGGTGGTCAAACTCCTTGAGTTGTGGTGGAAGAAGAATCTGCTTTGGCAAGTTTTAATGTTATATGTAAAGGGAAAGATCTGAGAGAGAGGAAGGCAAAGCACTGCTTTAATTTCTCATCCATGTTTCATTAAATAGTTTAAACATTTAAACGCAAACAAATCCAAACTGCCCTGTGTTTGCCAAGACAAGGGCTTGTGAACACTATGGACTCTCCAGAGCAAAAATGCCTTTTCTGGGGCTTCTGGGGACCACAAAGATCTGAATGATCAGTTGTTTCTGGCTTAGGCTTCTGATTCTTAACTGGATAATTACAGAGAACACAAAAATTGTTCAAATACCCTGACAACTAAGAGAGAAATTAGTCAAAATTAGTTCTGTTTTTCAAATTCATTTCTTCTTCTCAGAGTCAGAAATTCCCTTAGCCTTCTTCCTGTTAAGGAAAATTTTATTCAGGTTCAGAAAGGGAGCTCTCAGTGAAAACCTATTCACTGTTCTTCTACTGTGATGCAGTTAAGCAACCATCTGCCCATCCTCTATTACTCATTTAATTTATACAGCACCGTACATTTACTTATATCTTTTCTGTCTGAACAGTTTTCATTTTAATGTCATTATAACCTTATTTTTGCCAGTCATGAGTTCAGTCTCAGCTGGAAAGAATGCGCTTTCCTCTCCTGTTGCCTGTTATTTTCCTCATTTCACTCTTCTGTCAATGTTATTTTATTAACACACAAAACAGGATATATGATTAGAATTATATAGCAACATTTTAACATTTGTTTCACTATTACATAAATGTTAGGTACATCCTAGAATTCAGCTGGCAATATGCATCACCTGCAGAGCCACACATTTTCTAAATATCTAAAAGAGAAAGTATTACTTGCCTTTAAATAATTTTTTTTTACCTGTTTGATTTACACTCTATATAATTATTGTTTTTTGGTTTGTATTTTTTTAAATCTGGTGGCTTTTCCTTTCCTTTTAATACAAATATCCCCATGTCACTCTACTTAGCAGCTGTATTCAGTCATAAAAGGGCCACTTGGTATCAGAAAACTCATACATATTTGCCTAATAATGCCTTTTAAGTAATCTGCCCCTTTGTTAATGGCTTTTTTTTTTTAACCAGCCATACACTAGGAATCAAAATTAGCATCTAAATGAGGATGTTTTAAACGCATGCCTAGGGGTTGCAGTTTTCACCTTATTTTTTTTTAATAGTTTGCCATGTTAAATTATGTAAAATAGAAATGGTTTTTTAGTTTTTAATGAGCTAATGTAGACCTATCAACCCTCTCTCCCTCCTCCCCCCACTTCTCTGCTTAAAGAGTCTGCAAACTGTTTTTCAGGTATGAAAAATGGCCATGAAAGAGAAAACCCAGTGTCAGCAGGCAAAACAGATCTCTTCCTCACCAGCAGCAGCGGCCCCACTGCACGAAGGAACATTTGTTTGAAGTCCTTACTGAAATGGCCCCGTTCCCTATTAATCGCTTACAATACATAAAAAGAAGCAACTATTTTTATATTTAATTTCAGGAGAAGAAATTTTATTACAGCTCCTTTTAAATTGGCTTTTCATTTAATTATGGAGAAAGATTAAAGAGAACTAACAATGTGTGCTGTGGCATGGCCAAATGATGATTGGAAGGGGGAAGGAGAGATGCTCACCATCTGTGAGTGTAATGTTTGCAGGCAGTAAACAGCAAAGTGGGAGGAATTACAGGGTGATAATCTGGAGTTACCAGGTGAGATAGCCCATGGGAAGAAGGGAGAGGATTAGTGTCTGGCACAGAGGGGATGTATCTCCCTTACCTGGAAGGCCTACAGGTGTCACCACCCACCTCTGAGGGTGGGTTGATTCTGAAAGGCAAAGAGGTTCAAATGCAGTGTGTGAGAAAAGGCAAGCTCTCTGAAAAGGATGTGGACCTGTTAGCTGGACAACCCAGAAACAGGAGAGCTGGAATTCAACACAAAACAAAACTCTAACAGAAACTGCTGATATGTGGGGTCTATACCTAAACTTTTGTGTAATACTGCTGCATTTAACTATTCTTGTTTTCTGCTTGCCTTCTCAAAAACCTTTAGTGGTGTCATATGCATAATGAAAACAAATTCCTCAAAACTGACTCAGCAACAAAATGTCTCTCTGGTGGTTGCTGTTGCTGTTGTTGTTGTTGTTGTTTTAATCCACATCAAGATGGTTTGACCGAAGAATCACATCCCCTGACATCCTGTCTCCTAATGCAGCCCAGGACACCATTATCCAAATTTGCTGGATGTGTGGAATGTCTGGCTCACATTCAGCTTGGTATTTACCAGGATGTTCAGGGTCTTTCCTGCAAAATTCTTTTCCAGATTGGTGGCCCCTAGAATGTGCTGTTGCTTGGGATTGTTCTTCCCCACATGCAAGATTTTCTCCTTGAATTCCATGCTGTTCCTGTCATTCCACTTCTCCAGCCTGTTGAGGCCTGTCTGGGTGGCAGCATGACCCTCTGGTATATCAGCCACTCCTCTCACTTTTATGCTATTAATGAGCTTGCTTAGGGTCCACTCTGTCCCATCACCCAGATCATAAATGAAGGCACTGATCAAGATCTGACCCACTATTGACATCTGGGGTACACCACTGGTAACAGGCCTCCAATTAAACTACATCCCACTGATGAAATCCTCTGGGCCCAAATATTCAGCAAGTTTTCAGTTCACTTCTCTGCTCATCCAGCCTATAATTCATCAGTTTGTCTCTGATTATAGAATTGTAGAATGGTTCAGGCTGGAAAGAACAGGAAAGATATCTAGTTCCAACCTCCCTGCTATGGACAGGGACCCTTTCCACTAGACCAGGTTGCTCAAATACCAGGCAACCTGGCCTTGAACACTTCCAGGGATGGGGCATCCACTTCTCTGGGCAACCTGTTCTGGTGTTTTGCCACCCTAATTTCTTACTGACATCCAACATAAACCTGCCCACCTGAAAGCCATTTCCCATTATCCTATCACTACATGCCCTTGTAAAAAAATATCTCTCCAGCTCTCTCATAGTTCTCTTCATGTCTTGAAAGGCCACAACAACATCACCCTGAAGCCTTTTCTTCTCTAGGCTGAACAACCCCAATTCTCTTGTCCTTTCCTCCTAGGAGAGGGGTTCCATCTAATCACGAAGATTGTATGGGAGACAACGTCAGAAGCCTCACCTGAAGACAGACAACATCCACTGTTCTTGCCTCAACTGTCAAGCCTGTCATTCCATGGTAGAAGGTTGTCAGGTTTGTCAAACATGACTTTCCCTTGGCCAGTCAATGCTGACTGCTCCTGACTAATGACTTCCATGTCCTTCATGTGACTGGAGATGGTTTCCAGGATTTGTTCTGTCACCTCCCCAGGGTTTGAGACAAGCCTGAGAGGCCTGTAGTTGCCTGGGTTCTCCCTCTTGCCCTTGTCCTGTTTTCTTGAAGGTAAGAGAGACATTTGCCTTTCTCCAGTCCTCAGGCACTTTTCCATGAATTTGGACAATAATCAAGAGTGATCTAGCAATGGCATTAGCCAGGTCCCTCAGTGCTCATGTGCATATCCCACTAGGGTCCATGGAGTTACGTGATTTGCTGAAGTATTTGCTGACCTGATTGTCTTCCACCAACGGCACAATGATTGATATTATCTAGAAATAACACAAATTTTACTAGAGAAAACAATAGATGAAAAGGTGTATCTGTTTCCCACATTCCTTTGCAATTCCATGAGCTTTTCTCATATACACTGATCTCCAAATTAGTATTCCCAACCTGCCATAAGACTTGTGGTTACATGATTCCCTGCAACAAGCAGCTGATTTACTTTGCTCTACTTTCTGTAGTCTCTTTGGACAATCACATGGACTTCAGTGTTATTTTCTACCTATTTTTTGTTTCATTATTCTGTATTTGGCCCCTATGATTTGATCCTAGATGTTTTCAAACCAAGGGAAAGTGTTCTGGCTGTGGCAACAACAAAGAACCTACCATCCCTGAAAAGGACAAGACTTGGGACACATCCAAGAACTACAGCCATGTTTTCAACCAAAATGAAAGCAAACCTCGAGACTCTTTTAATGACCTTCCAATAGAAAGCAGAAATCTTATGGAAGCATCTGGTGATGTAGAAACATAAATATTTCCATTTATAAATCAGAGAGGGACTAGGAGAGCTGAAAGAGAGTAAGGGATCAAGACTTCTCAAAGTCCTTGGCTCAATAGCGCAAAGGGACCATTAGTTTATAGTCATCTCATTTGCAGACATTTTCTCTTGCATAAACTAAGGTCAAAGACCTGCATTATAAATAGAATATAAAAATATAACTAAAACAACCCTTTTGAGTTGTGATTGGATCAGATATATTCAGGACATATCATATGGATCGTATTTTCCTCTCTGCCCTTGACTTGTCAAAATGTAAATGTTCTATAAATGGTCTAATTGTGTAAGATCCGAATATTTGTGATATCCCTTTATGTACTGTTAACACAGGTAGAAGGGTCCATGTCCTCCTTCACTTAGAAAAGCAAGTGGAGGAGAAATCTCTGTTGTAGAAATTAGGGCCTGTCCATCTCTAAGAGAACAGAAGTGGCACAACAAATTTCTATGATTTTTCTTTCATCCAAGGTTAAATTTTACTGGGATATTTAGGGAAGCAGGGGTGAGAAAAGCTTTAACTGTTTAATTTCACTTTTGTAGTTAATGCCAAAAATACCTAACCTTTAAGGTGGGACATTCTTCTTAACATGGCAGAAAAACAAGTAAGTCACTATATCAGAATCTGGCAACAAAATATAATTAGGTCATTAGTAAACCCACCTATATAAATGAAAATATTTTGATATGTGGTGAGATTTTAATATGAAGGATATCTCCAGAAGCTCTTGAAAGAGGAGTACAAGGATGACAGGTCCTCACTGCTATTTAAAATTCATTTTTACTTAGATATTCAAAGAGTAAATGAGCTTCCAGGTGTTATTCAGTGCATCTGAATTATGGAGGAGTTGGATGTTGCATGTAATATATGTCCGAAATAAAACTGATGGACAGGCTATCAGGCAGGGAGTAACCACTAGTAATACTGGCTATGCAAGGAGTAGGTAAACCATGGCAACTAAGAGCCAAGAGCATTAGTGTTACTCTGCTGGCTCAGATAAAAGACTTGCCAGTGTCCTGTAACAAACACATGGGAGAAGTATGAACAGAACACGCAGTAATATGTTGCCACCCTCACTTTCAGCAAGCGTCAAATTAGGCATTTCAGAGGCAAGAAAAGGTTTGTGTTCCTCTCTCAGTGTCTGAACAATTTCCAAGTAGATAAAAATGATTAAAAAATACAGTTGGAGATAATTGAGGTGTTTCTCCTCGTGCTGTTGGAGGTAGGAACCACTGATGCTATTCGCTACCACATGAAATGTGGGCTGTCCTATCCAGGCTTTGCCTAGAGATAGGAACAGGCAGGCACAGCCTTTGGGGACTTCCCTGTTTTATAGGAGCTCTTGCCTACATAGTCACTCTACCCTGACATGCCCCCGATATCACTGCAACAGCGTGTCAAGGAAAGGAACTGTCGTGAAACAGTGGTGACACAATATTTCACTTCACCATGGTTGTGGTTGCCAATCTTCCCACAGACAAAAAAGTCTTAACAATTTCTTCATCCGACACATAACTTGGGAATAAATTATGCATTTCAGAAAGGCATCCTGTAAATTGCAACATTTCAGTTTATTGGGGAATCTGGTAGTCCCTGTGGTAAATTCTTCTGTTAGTTAACTGTTTTCAGTAGCTAGAAATTGATATTTTTTGCAGTATTCACTAGGTCTACATGTTTCCATTTTATTTTTGTTGACCTTTCCTATTTTATCATCTTACGAGTAGAGTAAATCAAGTAGGGTATCACAGGACTAACCAAGAGGAACTGAAGTTTAACTCAGGAATAATCCCATTTAATTAGAGACATAATCACCTCAAGTATATGCCCTTCATTATTATAGCATCAAACAAGGCAGAATATTCCCTCAGAATTTTTAACTTCTGTTGATAATCCTTTAAACTGATTAAAATTTTAAATAATTGCTAATAGCTAAGTACAAAATTTTAAACTTTTCATTTAGATTCTTACCATATGTCTATTTTTAATTTCCTTTGGGTTTTCTCTTAATTTTTTTTTTTCTTATTATCTGTCACATTTTAGAAATTGTGCCTACTTATTCCTTATGCTAAGCTTTGACTTCATTTCATGTATTTCTAATATCTATTTTATGGTTAGTTTTTAATCATTCCATTCTCTTTTCTCAAATCTCTGTTCTCTACATTTTTCTAGAAGCAAATCCACTTTTCTTCTCTGTTCATTCCCTCAATTATATTTCTTTTGATTATTTTCTTTTCCTTTTTCTTTTTTCATTTCATATCTGATATTTCATTCCATATTTTATATGCATATGACAAAGTATATGTAGATTCATGGAAACTATTTCACTTATATCCATCCTCATACACCAGGCACATGCTATCTACATTAAATAAAAAGTGTAAAGACACAAACCATAATAACCTCCGTATTTTCAAAGTTACTCACTTCACTAGTAATTCAGCTTAAGGGAGGTGTAAAAAAAACACTTAAGAGATATGCTGTGTGGCACAGTAACAAAACCTTTGTTATTTGCTCAGCAGAGCTAATTATACTTTTCAAGGACTGCTTTTTGACTGCTGGTGTTCCTCTCTAATTTTCAAGGGGGAAAGAAACCTTTCTAAGGTTGGGGTTTTTTTTGCTTAAATATAACTATATAGTATCATCTATATCCTTAATATTGGAAACTGGAAACAAAACACAAGTACTGCAACACCTTGTTAAACGCTTGGTCTAGAGAAAAGTTGCTTCAGTCCAATTAAAATTCTTCAGAGTGAAAAAGACTGCTGTTCTGAAAACACATCTTCATACATCTTTTTTATATCGTAAATCTATTTTCAAATAGTCTTTTAAGCATAATTTCAGCTTTTTGGCACCAAGTCATGTCCTCTTACTTGATCTGCTGACGCTAGAGCTGCCATATTTCTGCCTAGCGTTTAGAAAAATTATGCAACTACTATCCAGATCAAAATGTACATATGAAAACAAAGAGTACATCCAGGAAAACCCAGACAGATGGTAACGCTGGCTATAACTGGCCATGTTGTGTGCCCTCAGCCCACTCCAACTGAGGAGTAAAACATGTCCATTTAAGCCACTTCCATCAAGGTTTAGATATGAGGGAAGCAGATGGATCTTCAGGATACCAGCAGACTTGTTTATTGTCAGGCCCAACTCCATCAGTCCATTAAGCATACACTGAGCTTCAGGCACAAGCACATCAGGGGTCCCATGGATCACAGTTGGTCTATGTGTCCAGCTTAAAGTTGAAATAGGATAGAAATATTGTTCTGCAGTGTGTGCAAACTTCTTAGCGAAGCTTAAGCCTCTGGCTTAGTACATGTTTTACTTGAGTATTTAAAAAATACTTACGTAGTCTTACAGATATCAATCATTCCATTCATACAATCTACTGCTAAGAACGTGTGGAAATAGTTTCCTCAGCTGGCACTAGCACATAATCCAACCCAAGAAAAGTGTGAGCACCAGTAAGCACTGTGGTCTCTCAGTTTACCTGCTCAGAGCTAAGTGCTCACAGAAATACTTCAAAATTCATGTCTCTATATAAATTTAAAAACCAAACAAAAGCAAAACACTTTGAGGAGTCTTCCAAAGACACAGAAAGCTATCTGATGCCAGGACCTCTTCGGTCAGTGGTTCCGTGTCCATCTATTCAAAGCAATGTTTTGTGTAGCACTTTTCATTAGCACAACTGACACTCTGAACACATCTGATCCACAACACACCTGTGAGGCATATATCACATCCAACTTTGTGGGTATGCTGGCTGAGGCCAGAAATTACTATCTGATAGTCCATAAAGGTGAACATGAAGTCAGTAGCTGTCCACAGTTCTTAACCCATCAAACTGACTAGTCTTCTTCATTTCCAGTGTAACGCCAGAGAAGAAGCAAGGGTTTAAATAAGCAGAAGGATTTTTTGTTAGTCCAAAGGCTGGTGAACTATAAGCACTAATAGTCCATCTGAACTCTATATGCTCTTATTCAATTCCTAACCTAGTGAATAATGTCAGATACTTAGCATTTGCACTAGTTGGTACTCAGATTTTTGTCATGGTGAGTAGCCCTGGAAGCACATGCCTGAGGCTATTACTTCTAAAATAAGAGAAATAAAAAACTAAGTTAGGCACAATGTCAGTAAAATATACATACTCTGGACTTCATCTATACCGGTTCATATTATTTCGACATCCTATCTTAAATTTTGGCATCTGCCTATGATCCAATATAAAGCACTGTCAGTCAACCATTTAATGTATTAATGATTCTTTAATAGGAGGGAGGTGGAATCCCTATTTTTCAGGTAAAACTTGAAACATAATGGGAAAAACTCGATAAGTGTAAGGTTACATCCCAATTCTGCTCCTTAGCACAGGCCGTTACTCAGTCTTCTATTTTAGCCATTAGATTTCTGCCTTTCAAAGACTTTCCTTCGACATTAATTAGAGGCAGAACATGTGACCTTTTTTATTCTTTTGCAGTTTTTTTTGCACTAACACCTCATTTCCAGCCTTTCCTGCTCACCCCCACTGTGTCTTATTGTTTGGGGAATAATTTATATTGATTAATACAATTTTCTTCATGCAATATACAGTACAAGGAAATCAAACTTATATTGAAGCTTGACAATATATTGTTAATAACCCCACTGGCTGGAAGTTAGCCAACTAGCTAATCATTACTGCATGAGCATAGGCACCTCACAACATACCATATCATTGAGGTAATAAACAATAGATTTGTAAGTCTAGTTGAAAGCATTATCAGTTCTCCTTGCTTTGCAACCACTTCAAAATCTTCTCCAAGCATTTCTACAGAACTCTCACACTGTAGATGCTTTTAGTCAGTTGTGGTTTACAAAACAAGAAAGTCTGAAAAAATTGATGTAGGAATTAATGCTATTTTGCACTATAATGTATATCATTCCATTAATTATTTTCACCAGTTGTCCTCTGTGAGTCTTTCAAGTGGAAAGGCAAAGAGTTGTGGAGTTTTTTCTTCCCACTTGATTCCAAAATGTTTCTCCTATTTGTGTAGGAAATCCTATTTAATTATTTTTTTGTTAATTGAAGTTTCCAGTTTGTCATCAAGCACACTAAATGACAATTACTGGTATTTAACTATAAAAATAACTGTTAGCAATAAAACAACTTCTCTGCATACTAAATGGCATGATAAAACTACCTTAATAGTCATTGTTGTTTTCAGTCATGCTAAGCTAAGAACAGTCCATTTGTACTTAGGAGAAAAATTCAGTGATCTGAAAGATATATATAATTTAAAATATATAATGATTTGATTCTTTCTGATAGTAAAATTGGATGAAAGCATATTTTATAGAATTTGCAAACCAGTTATCAATGACATTTTCCTACCTCTGTGGGAGAGAAGGAATAATTAACACTTTTGTTGCAGAAAGCAATGTTCATTATACCACTGCTTTTTATTACTAATGGCAGACTGGAAAAAAAGCCCAGAGAGGTCACTGAGATCTATTCTTCTGATAAAGCTGCCTTTACTGCTCTGCTCACTCTATTTCAATTTATTCTCAAAAGGGTTTCTCATTATGTTCAGTTGAAGTCAGTCAAAGTTGAGATTTTGATAAAATGGTGCACATATCTGTGACTGCTCATGAAATTCAGGATAGGGTACATTTATACCCTAGTGGGAGGCCTCTTTCCTGAGGTGCTTGGGCTTTAAATTGAGGGAGACAGACTGGGAGCAGAGGGACCTGAGTTCCAGGGAAGCAGAAATAGCAATGCTTTGGGCAGCAAGGTTTTTTGCAGTGATGCCTCCACCTTGGCCACTGCAGCTCCTTGCCAGGCCACTTGGACCGCAGGGAGCATTCATCCTGCACAGAGTGGCAGCTTCTGCTCTGCTGGGTGTCCCCTCAAGCAGTCCCGATGCGTCTCCCCTATCCTTGGTGTCCCACTCAATGTGGAACCCACAGCAGTGGGTTTTTTCTTTGTTTTTCCTGACTTGGAATTCTGTATCTACAAAACAAGTCTACACTTCTGCATTTGAATTCTCACTCTTCCATTTTAATTGCTTAAACCAAAAAATATTTTTTTTATGTTAAATGCCCTACCTACTCTTATACTCCTGCTTCTTTCCAGCTTTCCAGGTCTTCCCATTTAATGGGCTGTTTTCCTAGCTATGGAACTCACAGATTTCCTAATTTAATGTCAATGTGCTATTTCCTGCATGTGTTCCTTACTGCAGCCACACATTTTACCTTATTATTTCTTTCTCTTCACAATTGCAAACTTAGGTCCTGCTACAGAGAGTGTGTATGTCCTGTTTCCCACTCTTCTATTGCACAAAGGCATAAAAATAAATGAAATTAAGCACTAATATCAGCCTATCTTTTGCATTAGCAACTCTAGAACCTACCATGTGCAAGTATTTTAGACACAATTCAGGCTTACCTCCCTTCTGAAAAATTATGTATTTTAAGACTGTAGTATCCAATCAGAGATTTGTGAGGAATCCAGACCACCTGGCTCCTGTGGGTTTTGGATGGATCCTGAACTAAGTCACATGGAAGGTAAAAAAATTAAGAAGGAATATGTAGTGTTAATATTAGGATAAAGATCTCAATCAGAAATATGATCACAGTGCAAGGCTTTGACCAATCCTTTGAGTTGCCCGGGTTCCAAAATTGTCTTCAGGATTGGAGCTTCTCCAGATTTCCTAGGAAATTTCTCTGTCAACTTAGAAAGCAAGACTATACTGTCTCTTAAGCCATAAATCCATGATTAGGTTTTTGAGGAATGATGTTATTGCACTCTTACTTTGTATTTAGTGTCTTTGTTAGGGCTACCTTAGTTAATCAGGAGTTATCTCCATGTTCCAGGAGTAGTCTTTCCAGAGGAATGATTTAGGAAGCAAGCGACTATATGTGGAGAGGAAGAGTAGGAGGATATAGTCCTTTTATTAAGGGCCTCTGTCTGACAGGTGTTTTCTGAAGGGGGAAAAGTGAGGAATTTTAGCCCAGATTTATGAAACAATACATGACTGCATAGCAAGTTGTAAGACCAATATCTGAGAGGCAGATGAACCTTGGATAACCTCATGCAACATGGCTTTGTGTTTTCTCTCTTTTATTCTTGCACATGGAAGGTGAGATGTTTATTTTGCCAAGGATGAGGCGTCCTTTGATTTGTTAGGGTTTTTTTTGATCAACTGCTACCAAAATAACAGATCCTTCATGCAGGTAGAATCACTCATGCTGGAGATGCTAACTCTGTGTTAGGCTTAAAAATAGGGGGTTTTGATTTGTAATTCCTCCTGTTTCTTATAGAGCTGTAGAAAGTGTGGTGTTCTGAGACAACATTTAATTCTCTTTGCTTATCTAACACAAGTGTCTTTAACAGTGAAATGTAGTCAGATTTTTTTCCTTGTTCTGATCAGGTTTCATCTTGAACATGGGTTACTTTCTGTGATGGAAAGCAGAATCCAAACTCTCAAACTGCTCTGAGAAGTTTTGGGTTTGATCAATAAGCCTTTTCCAATGGAATCACTGTTTGTGGGGTTTTTTTAAATAACACCTGAGAACATTGCTCCATCTATGAAAAAATATCTTTGTATCTCCTAGAGGCAAAGGGATAGACAAGAAAGCAGGGTCATGGCAGCAGTTACCTTGCAATCCTACCCTTCTATCAGAGATGCACTCAGTCAATGGAGCTGCAGTGGCAAAATCAGGATAGGCTTTTTAAGAGACTTGACAAAAAAGAGAAGCCAGGTTGACTTTCAAAGGATGGGGAGAGTCTGCAAGGCTTGCAAGTAGAAAAGTCATCTCTAAACTTGAACATGATGACAAGACTGAATGAATAAAAACTGACCCATCAACCCCCTTCTAGACTGTTTTTAGAATCTTCTTTCAAAGTAGAGCAACCATTCTTCAGAGCAATATAAAATAAAATGGCAGTGTTCCACAGACTGTCCCACCAGCATGAATCTTACTGAGATCCCCTCAATAGGCCATTTTAAATGGAATTATAAAATACAGTGTGTAACTAAAAGGCCTACTTCAAACAGATTCCAATCACAATGAGCTGCCAATTTGTTACTGCAGTTTAATTCCTCCAAGTAATTAGTTCAGCAAAGACAGGAGGGACAGGGTGTCAATCCTGGGGGCAGGCAGAGGTCTTTCTGGCAAAATACCTGCCATTCAAGCTTTCTGGCAAGAACCCCCATGTTTCTTTAGAAGATGCACAGGACATGTAAGGTTAACATCTAATCTAAAAGAAAAAAATAGAAGAATGCCAACCAGTCACCAATTAAGTACTTTTGCAGCTACAATCTACAGTTCCTTTATTTCGCCCTCAGCATCTTTCAGACAGGTGTTTAGAAGCTCCTGCAGAGCCAGTGATCTTCACTGCATTTGTTAACCTGCACATGGCTGTTCCTGCCTAACTGAAAACACACCAAAACACACCTCCCACTTGCTAACCTCTGTTGCAACAAATTATAGAAGTTGTTTTTCTTTCATAATTTCTAAATAAATTTTTAAACCCTGCAAACAAACAAACAAGCAAACAGACAAACCAAAAACCCCAAACAAATAACCCACTACTTTTACTGACAGGGCTAGACAAATCTTACAGGAGCTACCCACATTGCTGGGATGATGCTTCCTCTGATTTGATTTCCTACAATGTTACATTTATAGAGAACTGGCTGCCTAGGAGAACCTGGAGTGATCCCCCATATAATTTCTCTGAAGTCACCAAATTTACTTCAAAATTTGAAATAGAGAACCTAGCAAAACTTTGCTGTTCCTGTCTTTGACATTCAAGCCAGTGTTTTCATGTAGAGTGCTTTTCAACCCAAATAACTGGTTGTGTGAATGACTTTATAGAAAGGCTCTTTATAAAACTCGAAAAATATACAGGCTCTGCAGTTTCCAGATTCCGTTAACAAACAGGCATAATGCTATTTTCTTTTAAGACTATTTCCAAAACAGCTGCAGCAGTATCAAATGACAAATCTTTCAGGCCAATCTAGCATCTTTAGGGGCTAATTTGTTACTGTGATAGAGACTTAAATTTTTCAGGGAAAATGTGGAAAATGAAGCTGAGAAATCAGATTGCACAATGAATTTTTCTTTCTCTTGCTTCAGAATAGTAAAACCTTCTTGCAGCAGTGGTATGGAAGAATACCTGAGGTGTGGATTGTGGGGAACTCTGGCACTAGTCAGCCAGGATTTGTTGATGTTGTCATTGTTCTGAGTGCTGCTACTCTTAATAGTATGGAACAGTATTCTTTTCCTAGATCTCATTATTATTTCATCCAGTCTTTGTACTTGTACACTATTAATTTTTCTCTATTTGTTCCTACATTACAATCTTTGTGCATTTACTACGAATTTTTATAGAGCGAATAGTTCAATGAAGTTGAGATTTCTTGTCTCAGATGAATGCTGATAAAAAATATTTTAATTCAGTGGTAATCTACTCTTCTGTCCATCAGCCAGATGAAGAATAAAAATAGAACTAAGTGGCTTATTTTCCATCTCAACACATACATGGCAAAAGGGATATTTTATTTTCTGCAGTTAGTGCATCTGGCTATGGTCAAAGGTGTCAAAGTGCGTCCCTGTATGGACATCAAATGGCAGTTGTGCCAGTTTGTATGCCTGATGTTGGACTACTGAATAAAACAATCCATACTTTCTGCACAGCCAAAACCACATTCTTCTCCCAATGAAATGAGCTGCAAGACATGTACAAATAAAAAAAAAATTAAAAAGAGGCAAATAATTTATTCAGGTGCCTCATTACAGACATAGGTGCCTATCTTTGAACTTTCATCTGTGATTATCTGGCCATTAAAGCGTGATAGACTGGGTTTTTCAGGAGCCTTTGATGAAGCACTTGGAGACATCTAGGCAGACTGTTTCCATCAGATCAGCTTTTCGTGCAAATCCAGTGACTCCTTTGAGAAACTGGAACAGATTACAGAGAGATAACTCTGTTCTTTAAAAGTTGATGCTGCTTCTTTTCTGGTATTTCTCCTGTAAACAAAGTTTTTGGTCTACCTTGTCTCCCTCCCCCCTTCCCACTGAACAAAGAAGCACAGAATTCATTTTGCTTCTCTACATGGCATTGTTTCCTTTGAGCTTTCCTTTACTATATCCATCATCTATTGGCCCCACAGACTATCTCACAAGTCCTGCCTCTGATGTGTTTGAAGAGAATTCACTTTTAGTTCTTACGCCTTTAACAACCTGCTCTTCAGAAACCTTTTTTGGCTTGCCTTATTGTGTTTAATACCTACTTGCCAAAGCTTTTCTCTTTTTTCTTCTTTTTTTTCATTATTTTCCTCACTTGAACAGAACTTCAATTTGGAAGTCAAAATTCTTGCATTTAATAATGTCCTTCATCTCATTGTTCATTTCCTACTGCCTAAAATGCACCAGTCTGGGAGGAAGGAATTGTCTTTCTAGAGACTGTTTTGATAGTTAGCATATATTTGCTGAATCCATGGCAGTATTTTTAAACACTCACTTTTCTATTCACAAGCATTTTGACAGTGTTTTTCCATTTGAATCCTTCTTGAATTTCTTTTTATTATGCTTCACCATTTCTACATAATCCCTCCTTTTGAAAATACTCTGTACCAAAGTTCATGTCTCTACCCTCTTAGTCTTTTTGGTCTTCTTCAAGCTTGAGAGTAAATCCAGGACAGGAACTTTACAGTGCATTGGCTTTGCTTGGAAGGTTTTGGTAGTGAGGGCCTATAGGTGTTGATTCTGTCAGAAGCTGCCAGAAGCTTCCCCCATGTCCAGTGAAGCCAATGCCAGCTGGGTCCAAGGTGGACCAAGGCCAAGCCCATCAGTAATGGTGGTAGCATATCTGGGATATATTTAACAAGGGGGAGAAAATATGAAAACCAACTCTTTCTGCAACCAGAGAGAGAAATGAATATGTGAAAGAACTCTGCAGACCCTGAGGTCAGCAAAGAAGGAAGAAGAGGAGATGCTCTATGCACCAGAGCAGAGATTCCCCTGCAGTCCATGATGAAGACCACAGTGAGGCAAGATGTACCCCTGCAGCTTGTGGAGGTCCACAGTGGAGCAGAGATTCACCTACAGCCCGTGAAGGACCGTACAACTGAGCAAGTCCCTCAAGGAGGCTGTGACCCCAGGGCAAGGCAGTGCTGGCACAGGCTCCTTGAGGGACCCCATGGCGAGCAGGGGAAGAGTGTGAGGAGTCATTCCTCTGAGAAGGAAGAAGTGTCAGATGCAACTTGTGAAGACCTGACCACAGCCCCTATTCCCTGTCTCCCTGGGCCAGTGGGGGTGAGGTAGGTAAAACAGGGAGTGAAGTTAGAATGGAGGCGTGTGTAGAAGTTGTTTGAAGATTCAGTTGTCATCTTTTTCTAATCCTACTTTGCTTTCATTGGCAACAAATTAATTTTCCCCAATTCATGTCTGTTTTGCCCATGACAGTAATTGGTGAGTGATCTCTCCCTATCATTATCTTGACCCACGAGTTTTGTTGTTATCTTTTCTCTTCCCGTTTCAGATGAGGAGGGGAGTGATAGAATGGTTTTAGTGGGCACCTGACATCCAGCCAGAGTCAACCCACCACAGACAATATAGTCTGAATGCTGTACTTTTCCACTGTATGTCTAGCATAGATATCCTGCATTAGATGATAGGAGTTGCTTGATTGATCTGATCTGACTCTTAGCTGTCCTTTATGCACGGGACCAATGCTCCACCAGCACAACTGTTCTTCCTACATTTCTGTACCCTTGCATTGTACAGTCTTTCTGTTTATATTCCTTCTAACAAGGTTTTTCTATGCATATTATGTGAAATCCTCAAGGTAAATTACTCAAAGTTGAACAAATCTGTGAGAATCAACATATACAAGTAGCATTTTTCCCCAAGGTCTTATATGGATGTCAAGTTTCTTTTTTATTTTATTTTATACAGAATGCTGCTTTGTTTGACACTCCTTTTGGCTTAGAAGACAGCATTAGAGAAATTCTCATTTGTCTTTGAAACAAAGATATATTGGGGAAAATGCTAAGAAACTATTTGTTTTCAAGACACGGACTTGAGGAGCTACTGGGATAGCCACCAGCCTTTTAAAGAAATAGAGAACATTTATGTTAAAGGTTAGGGGTACTGAGAATGTCAAAGAAGGGAATAAAAATTTTATTCCTTGGTGTTGCATAGAAAGCATTTTTCAGTTGTTATTATTATTACTATTATTATTATTATTATATTAAATACACACATAACTAACTGGAGCTTTGGGTTCTAAATTAAAGTCAGACATAGAGAAGAGAAAACAAAACAGTTCCTAAATGTTTGTTGCAGGCAACATCAGAGCAAATTCCCAATGAGTGATGTTTCTATTGAAGTGTGCCTGTTTTGATCAGGGATCTCAGCATAACTTAACTCCAACTGTAGCTGTAGGCTTCTACAAAGAAAGAAAAAAAAAGGATTTGTGGATCGATAATACATGCAAAGGAATATTTTCTGGAAACAGAAGACCAGCTCTATATATACTCTGAGTAAACAAACAAGAACAGGATACTAGAGACTACAAAAAGGAAATAGGACACTGCATCTGTATTTAAGTGTCTCTCGTCACAGAGTGCCAGTGGAATTCTGATGTCTGTTTCCAATGGGACCCAGGTGAAATCCAGATTTAATAAACTGCACCCAAATAAATCCCAACACAGATATCAGGGAGAAAGAGGTTCTTTGAGAAAAGTAGAAAGAAAAACCCCAGAAGAGTGAGAAAGAACCTAAGTTTTAGCAAAACAGAGGAGTCAGAGGGATATGAGGACACACGAAGAACAAGGTCAGAGAGAAGGTGAGAGCAATGCTGCTGAGGAAGATGCCAGAGGCCTGTAAAAGTATGTGATATAAGTAGACCCCTTTCCCCATAAATTTTTGTTTCCATTTTAATTGTGGACCACAAAAAAAAGAAAATTGAAATTGGAAAAGGCTGAAAAGTTTGCCAAGCAATGCTTCACCTGCAGCAGTAGCCCTTGCTGCAGCAGTAGCACCACCTGATCTGTTTTCCTCACCAGTTAATGATTGAAATATGTCACATTCATGTGGAAAGGCTTTTGTCACCCACCTGATTTTTTTAGGAAGACTTTTCCATTGACAGTGTGATTTAAGGTTTTCTGTATTTTCTGATGGACTATGGATATATTCATCCATCTCAAAGTTACACTACCTACTTTGCTTTGTGTCTGAGCCTTCTAATTGCTCATGATATTCACTGATCTGATGTGAATTATTTTACTGTTTGCCAAGGACTGAAGGTAAAGAGGAAAAATACCAAGAGATCCTTGAAAGTTGAGGAAAGAGGAGAAATTTAAATGAGGCCAAAATGGGAAGCAGAGAAACATTTTCAGTTTAGTAGAGGACTAACATTGTTCTAAAGACAATGAGTCTTCAGAACAACAGTTCTCTATGCCCCAAGTTAATTCCAAATACTCCTGACTTTAGGTAAATAAATTGATGCTGATATTCTGCCCTGACAGACCTGAAACACAGAGTAAGTAATTAACCTTCAGCTTGTCAGATCTGATACTTAGTCATCATCATCAGAGTCACTAAAGGTATAAGCCCTGAAGGAAAATATCATTCAGCTCCTGCCACTCTCATTTGTGGACCAAGTCACACAATGAAAGTTTTTCTAAACTCATTTCAGATGAAGAATGGTGCTTTTACAGTTGGTTTAATGGAATAATGAGCAAGTTGAAAGGTCTTGGTGTAATATTTGAGTTTCAGATTTAATTTTAGTGGGATCATTCTTCCTCCTTGCAATTGGCTGAGAGCTTTCCAAGTTTTCCTGACTGTCATTTGAAATGAGAAGCACTGTCAGATTGTAAGGAGTCCAGAAAAGGACATTCAGGTCCTGTTACTGTGTACTTGACCCATGCCTTTTGAAGTAGCAGTTTGTTCTGTTTAAGACACTTTTCTCCAAGTTGGAAATTTAAAATAGTTTACTTCAGGAACAGAAGCTGCCTGCTTACCAGATCCATCTGATCCAGTGGCATTGTTTAGGTTCACAGGCTTCTATCTGTTAGATCAGTGGTGTGACTACCCTTTCTCAAATCTCTATCCCTTATATGTATTTCCTTGAGTCCTATTCAATCTTGCAGTAGAACCCCTTAGGAAGAATAGGATTCGTGCCAGTGGTTTACATGACTAATTGATTCTTGTAGACACAACCAGTGCTAGAACAATTAAGTACTGCAGATGCCTCCCTCCTTAAGATGGAAGCCAAAGAGGCTCTGTATCACTCTTTGAGCTGTTATCAATTAGTTCCGTGAAACATTGCCAGAAAATGTTTGCTTATGTTGGGAAGCAGTGAAAACTCTATACATTCAGGTTTCATTAAAATATATAGGCCCAGATTTAATTTGTACTCTCAGGTCAGATATGGCAGTCTCACTGGAGTTTTGTGGCACTGAAAAAACAAGTTGGGGCTCAGTAATAAATGCAGTTGGTGGGGGAGGGGGGGGCAGGAGGGGCAAAGAGATTTTAGATAATAAGCAACATTTTCTTTATTATTTCTCCTTCCGAAAATAACAAGCCACATATAGTGTGATGCTGAATAGGACTGGGGGCAGGGGGGCAGGGGAGGACAGACAATTTTTTATCTTGCCCCCTATAATAGATTTTTCCTTTTGCTCAATTCTCTCTGTGAATAACAAGAGTGGCAGCCATTTTCTCTCAGCTCAACATCAAAACCCCTTTCATCTGCTGTCTAAATGCAAACAAAGCAAACCTTCCACCAGGCCTTTCTTTCCAGATAAATTAAAACTCTCATGTCCTGGGGCCTAAATCAAGCCTACAGGCCTTCCCTAGATAAATCCTTTCTCAACCTGAAATCTTCTTGCTACACGTGCTCCTTGTAAGATAATTTTGCAGTAGCTAATCAATAATGCAACAGTAAATTGCATTTAAATAAACATTAGCGCCCCTCTTAATGAATAAAACCTCATTTGCAATTTGTCAAAGTCACAAATGCTGGACTCTTTTGATATTCATTAGAATATTGGAAATTGGAGCTTTGACAGGTTTTATGTATGTTGCAATTATGATTTTTGTGAATAAAAGAAGTGCTTTATTTTCACAAGAATTCTTGAATAAAAACAGTGATATATGCTATGGATGTGATAGATCTCAATTGCCACCTTATTAAAAAGGCAGAAAAAGAAAAAAGCCGCTGTTACAGTCACAAATTTTAAAAGGTTGAAATGTACTATGCATATATTTTGTAAGAATGTATTATGAAATTCCTTCTTTTATATGAAGAATTTCAATTAATTTGCTGTGATCCTAAGCTTTGGAAAATAGAATTCTTGGTAATTAATTTTTATGTGGCAATACAGTATTACAGTTGTATGTGTCGCTAATTTTGTAGTGAAATTGCAAAATAAAAGCGTGTTTACACATCATATATTGTAAATTCACTTAATAAGGTTTTTTTGATTTTATCCCCATTTTTCAATGGAAGTACTTCACATAAATGTCCCCATGTGAAACATCTGCACCATGCACATTACTGGATGAATTCACCGCTTTATAAACAAAGTCATGCACCTGGGATGGAGGAAAAATTCTAATTTTGAGAACCATTAGGTTGTGGAATAGTATCCCAGGGGAAGAAGGAGAAGCCATAACCACAAGCTATTTAAAAACAAATTGGAAAACCTGAGCAGTACAGGGTAAAGAACAGAACGTCACTGGAAGAGAGACGCAACACAAATTATGTGCAAGTTGTTCTCCATCTTCATTCTGCGATTGCACAGAAGGATGAGGCCAAGCCAAACACAGAGCACCACACTGGTTTGCTAGAGGAGTTTCTGTGGAAAAATCCAGCTTTCCTTTAAAACACGTGTACACGCACACATGTACATAGTCAGATTTGTGTCTTCTGCACTGACGTGAGAATCCTACCCAAGCTTCCTTTGTGGGAAGAAATGGTAAATGGAGATAACACATTCCTCTTGCACTGAAGGAGTTTGAAATCATGCAGTGTGAGCTGCATTTGTGAACAAATGACCCAAAACATCTCCCTTTCCCTTACAGAAGAAACACAAGCTCTTTGGAAACATCTCTGTAATAGTTTGGGTTGAAAGACTAGGCCATTTATGTGAGGGTGTCTGAAGAGTTGTATGTATTTTCAAATTAAATAACTAAATATTAAAAACAAATATGTTGCAGAAAATTGCTGGCTGAAGCTTGTACTATGAGCAATATCCATTTTTATGCATATCAGCATGCATAAATGAAGACCAAATCTGCTTATCTTTGAAAATTGTGAAATGCACAAAGACAAGACAGATCCAGCTTCTACAAAACAAATTTGTGGCTTTCTGTGATCTCCAGAACATATTTAACCCGAGGAACTTTTAGAAGGGCAGAGGAAACCAGATTATAGCTGTAGCTCATAATGTTTCTCGATTGGCTCACAAGAGGCTGGTGAAGACATGGGCTAAACCAAACACCCCCTGGATTTCAGCACAGCCCGTGCCTCACCTCACATCTCACCACCCTCATGCATCCATCTACAGTAGCCTATTACTCTGAAAGACTGTGACTTAGGCAGCCCAGGAAAAGGTTGCCTAAGATTGATTTATGGTTTCCACCTTAAAGTCAAGGCTCCTCTCTTGCCACCAGCAAGTAAGTTTCACGCAGGCAAAACAGTCTTCTAACCAGCAAAATAAACAGCCCTTTTTTCCCCTTTCACCCTCCTGGTCCATGCTCAGTGCCGTTCCTAACCTTGGTCTCCAGGAGGAAGAAGCTGGAGGAGCTCTGCCCGGCATTCCTCTCCAAACACTCCAGGGCAAGTGAGGAGTTGCTTGTCAAAAGAAACACTTTAGAGTATGAGGTCAGTCCTGCTAGCAACAGAGGAGACTTGAGAGCACAAGAACTAATCTGGACAAAAACCTGCAGATGTTCTGTGCTTCCACTATGCATCAGATCAGGTTTTTCCAAGCTGAGCTACTTTGGGACACACTGCCAGCAGCAGCTCCAGTGTCCTGTGCATGCTCAGAAGGACCAATTTTCTCCACAGGCTGTACAGATTTGAGGCAGCCCGCATGCTGCTAATGGTACATCATCGTTTGTATATCTCTGCTCTCAAACTCATTACCTCAGCAAGGGAGGCTCAGGACAGAGAACCAGGGGTGGCCACATGACAACACAATACTGCAGGAGTCAGGGCTCTACTCCTGTGGAAGAAAACAACCTGAAAGGCTGTAGGCTGCTCTACTCCACCCTGTCCTTCAACTGGCACCATGACAGCTGACAGAGCAGGGTGGCAAACCTTTGCATGCCCAGGTGAAAATGAGAAGAGTCTTCCCAGGTAAGCACATTCTCATGTCCCCTAGGTCTGCTGCCTGATGTGCAATACAGATCAGATCCCCTGAACACAAAGCCCTGGCATCCTTCAGGTGCTTCTTGATTATTGCTCTATCTGGTGAGAAGGACTCCTACAGCATTACCTTGGCACTGCAAACTGCTTGTTAAGTATTATGTTAGGAAATGACAGAAGTTAAATGACTTTTGGTTTTTTTCCACACAATGTACTATAACATTAGGTAGAGGGAATGTCAGTTATTTTTGTATGGATCCTCGACCATATGTGAAACTATTTTAGGAGGGGTAGGGGGAGTGGGCAGGGAGGGGCAGGGAATGCAACATACCATAGGAAGCCTGTATTATTTATCTTCCTTTAAATAATCCCATGTAAAAAACTGCAGACAAAAGTTTAATAAAATGTTATTCGAGACAGCTTCCTCCATTCATTTTTGCCTCTGACTTTGAGGGACAATAGGAAGAAGGAAGAGAACTGTTCATATTCAAGTTGTTGGAGGGAGGGAGGGAGGGAGGGAGGTTTCTGCACTTACTGATGCAGAAGTCACTTTGGGTTCTCTCACCGAAGTTGAGTTTGGGTTCTCTCCAGGATTGTTTACTTAGGATAGAGCATGCTGGATGCCAGACTTCAGTAGGTCTGAGCTGCATTGCTCTCTGTGCTTTTAGTCTAAGTATTGTGGATACTTATGTAGTTTATTTATAAATTTGATGCATTTTAACATTTTGGCAAAAACCAGGAAAATTATATTGCTATTTTCATTTTCTAGCCACATCCTGAGTCTATTACTTGCCTCCTACTAAGAGAAAGAGAAAAAAAGATTAAATTGTAACAGGTGTCTTGATAAGAGCATTAGACAAACAGTTCTACAGCTGACCCAAAATTCCATGCAGATATTCTCAGTACAGTTGTTAACTGTTTATTTATGCTTATATACACCCACACTTGTAAATATTGGTTCTTGAATCAGAATGAAATAGAACTATTTTCTTATTAGTGACACTAGACTCAAATTATAATCATTACTAGTACTATCTTTAAAAATACAGTTTTAAACCTATGAGCAGATATAGATTTTGCATTTCCATTACAATACTTTAATCTATGACCTTTGTCCTTTTATTACAATACTATTGAAATTAGGTTGTTGGAACGATGATGTGGCTACTAATTTATTCATTGCTTTTTCTTTTCCTTTTTTTTTTTAACCTAAGGGTAGTAGAAAGGTCTGAAAATGATTTTAAATCAGATATTTTTTTATCTGTGATAATGCTTTTCCCATGAATACAGGGCTTTGTTGAGTCTAGCAAAGGCTATTACTTTGTCCTCAGGTTAATACACAGACACACAAAAAATGAGAGGCTGGTCCTCATAAACAGGGTTAGAGCCAGTAATCAAAGGTGTGCCTTAACATAGGCATAACATGCTCCTAAAAACTGTTTTAAAGCAAATATAGTGAAATTTTTATGTATATATATATATATATATATATATATATATGTAAAAGCAATACTATGTTGTTAGTACTAACATTTCCATTCCTACAAGGCCTCCAGCAGTTTCTCGGTACAAGAAGAAACACAAATGAATGACATTTTCACTTTCTATTTCATATCAGCACACTAAGCTAAATTAGCTAGTCCCAATTCTTGTTTCAGACAGAAGTAAATCTGATATAATTCCAGCACAGCCAATGACGCCGCCCAAATCACTGGGGTAAATCTATGAAATCATGCATCTGCTACTTACATTTGTAATGTGTGGGGACAGGGACAGGGACAAAGCAGCACCTGCCTGTCTCCTTGCATACACAGAGCAGCCATAGTCCCTCCCCAGGATTTCCCAACACACAATATTTCTCCACCTTCAGAATTTTAAATATCAAATACTAATGTTGTAACAGATAATGCCAGTGCCATGGAACAGTCATAGTCATCCTAATCCCCTGTTTCCATGTTAAAAACCTGAATGGATAAATTTCCAGTGTACCAAGATTATGCCTCACATATGTAACTCACACAACTAACAACATGCCTTCGTTAGAGGCACTTGAGAGAATTTTACTTTGTCCATTTTAGCTTTATTTAACAACAGTCATACACCATTCACATTAGCTCAGATTACACATTTAATTTCCTTAAGTGCTACTCTTAAAACATCACCATGCTTAATGTTGACGTCTAAATGGTACCATTTACGCTTTGCTGTGAACACCTCATTAAAGCAAATGGAGCAGGTAAGGAGGTAAAGCATCTGCCTTTGTTGAGGCAAATGGAGAATTTCGTGCCTTTGTTTGACTGGGAACAGTTGAGCATGATTTTCAGCCTGTGTAAACTGATGTAGCTCCATAGATTTCATCAGAGCTCCTCTGGTTTATATTAGTTACAGATAAGCCGGGGTTTCCTGAGAGCTTCAGATAACATAGTATTCCCTATGTCCATAAGGTCGCTTAAGAGATGCCTCCAGAGCACTGATTGTTTATACATTGGATATGGAGGTATTTTTAAAAAAGGGCTAGTCATATGTCACCCTTCCAGTGGGAAAAAAAAAATCCTTTTCTTCCTTTACTACTTGAATATCAAATTTGTGGATATTTATTACAGTGAGAAAACAGTACTTTTTCCTATAAAAAAAAAAAGGAAAAAAAAGAGGGGGAAGAGACATTTTTTTCCTGACTTACCAGAATTTCCCTATTTGAATAAATTCAAGTGCAGAATATTTTGGAGCCCCCAAAAGTGTAAAAAAAGCAAGACAATTGCTCAAATTATTCTGCATTTTTACTCCGTTATTGCCTTCTGTGAACACAGGTTGATGTAACACAATTACAGTTTTTTACATGTATTTTTAAGTATTGTGGAAGACAAAAAAATAAACAAGACCAGGGTTTGCTAAAGTAAATAGATCAAGAGATTCTGCTCAACTAACCAAAACTTGGCTTCCTTTGCTGTGGCATCCACAGTAGAATCAATGGATTACAGAGATTTTGTCCCTTTCTACTGCAGCAAACTGTGACAGTGACAGATTAGATAGACTATTTTATCTTAAACATGGTTTAGCCATAGAGCTGTTGTGTTGTCAGTAGGTTGCACAGCTTCCTGAACTTTGCGTTAGTGTCCCACCACCCTATAAATTGTCTTCTGTCTCCTCGGCTCCCACACCACCATGTGACCACCTTACTAAAAGAGAATAAAGTGGAACACCATTAATGTTTGAAAAATCCTTTGAAAAATTGGGATAAAAGCTGCCATACAAGTGCAAAGTATTATTATTATTATTATTATTATTATTATTATTATTTCCTTGATGTCAAAGTGAGCTGTAATAGTGGTTTTTTCCAATTAGTTACTTAAAAGAGAAGGAAAAATTGGCTGCTGCTCTGTTTCCAAAGCCAGCAGAGGCCATTGAGGAATTTATAGCATTCTGTTTCAGATATTTCTTAACTCCTTTTGCCCCAAAATACAGAACCAGGGTTAAACACAGTCAGTACCATTTCTGTTTGTTATGAGTCTTGGAAACAAGGAGCTAATGTAGGCTGCAGCAGGTATTGCTTTTACTGACAGCATATGTTTGCTGTGAGATGAACAGTTTAAGCCAACTGACTACACAGGAACAATAATAGCAAAGGATGGTCTATATTAACTTCAAAAAGCTTACATTAATGCAATGTGAAATTGTACATTTTGTGAGGCTTTCAAGTCCATTTCTTCCAAGTAATTTGTGCACAAAAAGTCTTAGAAACTTTTCTGACACAAATAAATAAACAAATGCCTCCTCCTACTCCGACTTGTTCCTCTAATCTATTACGTAAATGGATTATCCTCAGATTTTTTTCCCTCCAAAAGTCAAGAGCAGAGGAGGCTTAAATAAGTGAAAGTAAAATCTATTAACACTGTTTTGCAACTTTATTGATAGCACCAGTGCTATCGAAGCTATCTCCTGCCACTTGGTAGCACAAATGAGGAGAGTTCCCATCTCCTTGCCTGGTGGCAGGGGAACCCAGTGGTCAGTGAAGCCGAGTTTCCACAGCAACACCCAGTTATGTTTCCCAGGCAACCAGGATCCTCAAAATCGGGTGGCAATTGGTGAGCAGAGTGGTTTGGGGACAGGAAAATCTATTTTCCCACTTCGCCAAAACAGGAGCTGTGCTGGTGGCTGGCCCAGGTGGGATGTAGGGAAAGAAGGGGCTGCAGCCTGACTACAGGACACAGCTGCTTCTCCTGGCTCACATCTACATTCAGCTTCTTCAACCTCCCCACTTTGCTCAGCAGAGTGCTCAAAAAAGTAACATTGTACATTTTTATTTACAGTTATTTTCTTCTTTTGCTAATTTCGTACTTACCACTCCTACATTCCTGTCTATTTTTAATACTGCGTCATACATATTTTGTGCCAGCTTTTGGGGACCCTATGCTTTATTAAATGCTGCAGTAACAGCAGAGGACCAAACCTCTGTTTCATTCAGTTCTCAGTTTGAACATGCCACTGCAGGCAATGAAAGGATTGTTCAAGTCACAAAATTCAGATTCAAATTAATTTTATCACAAAAATATGTGATTTAGGAGGAGGGGCACAATAAGCTCATGCCTGGTATTTAGACAGATGTGGACGTAGAATTTTTTATGAATCCTTTATGAATCCAGTGCCCGGTTGTTATTCGTGTTGACCCTGATTGTTTCATCAATACCTGGCTTGCTGTCATCTGAGTGCATTAGGAAAGGGGAACAAATGGGGGCAGACATTTTCTAGGCAGAAATTCACTTCTCTGTGTATCGTGACCATTATTTCCAGATTTGGGAAAATGATTATCTGAATACTGTCGCTTTCTAGGCTTTCTTGAGCTGACTTGCAAGGCTTTGAATAAGTTTTATTACTTCAAAGAGCATATTGGCAGCTGATCTTGTCCCTGCAGATGACAGGAATTCAAACAGGCCAAGAATCACTTATCTGAGGATGAAAGTTAATGTTTCCAGCAGTTTTCAACAAAGTTTTTTCATGGCATGGAGAAACAACTCCAAACAAGAGATATAGCAAAATACACGAGATGCACCAGCGTATTCAGATGTTAATCAGTGCCATCAGACAAGATTCAAAATACTGCAGAATGTTGTGTGACTCTTGACATGGTCACAAAAGAAAAAAAAATCCCCAAACTAGTATTATAATAGATTAACCTTAGCTTCTTCAGATATGAGAAACCATCCTGGGTTTCCAAATTATCCGGGCCTCAATATCCAGCTGTACCTTCCAGTCGGTGTGACCCAGCCCCCTGCGGGGCTGGGGCAGCGAGATGCCAATCAATTCCAGCCCATCCCCTGGATCGAGTTTCCCGAAGAGGCAGACTCAGAGGTCGAGGGGCGGCTCAGAAGCCTAAGCCGCACCCCCTGGGCGGTGCCCAGGTCCAAGCCACCTCCCCCGGGTCGGGAAAATTCCCGGTTCCTCGGTTGTTCACTGGTTCTCTGTTATAACTCCCGCCTCTCGGTTCCCCCCCTCCAGCGGCTCTTGTTACATTGTATCCTCCCCCTGGCTTGTAACTCATTGGTTGTTTTCCCCTTTCACCGGGGTTTTCAAATTCCCTATAAAACTGAGGGAAAAGTATCCCATCCCATCACAATCCCATGATTCCCATTACACTGGATTCCAGCCTTCCGAGCTCGTTCGGGTTGTGAAACTTCTAACAATAAACCTGTTAGAACTCAGACCAGAACAGCCTCTCTCTTCCTTTGTCTCCGAGCTAGCGTGAGCCGATCCCATCGGCTCCTGCCACGTTTCCTCTGCCGAGAAGCCAGCCTGCTAGCCCAGCCAGCAGCCCTTTTCCTGACTCCAAAGCCGCTTCAGCGACACGTGGAGGTAGCGCAGCTGGACTGACTCTGACCTGGGGCACGCCAGAGCTTGCGCCTCGAGCACCAAACACTGTGTTACCTTTCAATGCAAACATAGCCAGCGCTCCCTCTTCCCTCAGAAGCTGTGAGAGAAGGTGCAGTCACACCAGGTCCACTTCTCTTTGCCAGTTGAAGGTAGTGACAGAAAAGAACTGAGGTCATGCCAGTGAAGATTTTCTCTTCTTTCTATTCTGTGGGCACAGAAGACAGAAAAATAGAGACTTTTGATGGTATGCTCACATGTGCTAGGTGCTTCATGCTGCCAGAAGTTAGTGACCCTTGTGACGTGACTGCTTTCCACCATGTAGACCTGGGAGGAAAGTATCCTATGTCATGCGTAGTTTTGATCTTTTCCTTCTGTAAATGCCATTAGGGAGGTCAAAATTAGACATCTCCTGTTATTGGAAACTCTGAAATCTATGTCCTCTGTGCCCTTTTTAATGATAGGGCATACAGCTAAAGAAAAAGATAAGCATCACCTATTTGTTCTATGTTTTAAAAGGCTATTTCTAGCGCCCGTTTAGAATTGAACAAGCACTGTTAATCTGTGTTCAGTCTCTTCCAACAGGCACTACTGCAGAGAGAATTTTGTCAAATGCTCACCTTACTAGATTCAAAATGTAAGAGAAAACAAATGCTCTTCTATCAGAATTTTGTTCTAGTCTACACAAAATTCAATTATCTTAAGCAAACTTACAAATGATGAAGAAAAAACTCAGTTAAAATTTGTGAAATCTGTGTCTGAAAATTAACTATCAAGACAGGTCATGTATGTATTAAATAACTTTTCAGCTCATCTTAAACAATCATAGATTTATACAAATATGACTGCTCCAAAAAAAATAATTACTATCGCCGCTATTCTGACTCTCACTCTGTCCTACCCCTCTCTTGTACTTCAAGAGTCCCTGCCACTGAAGCTCTTGAGTAACTGTGAAAAGCTCTTGCAGTCTTGGTGTACTCCTTCCTCCTTTCTTCCCTCCTCCCTTCCTCTGTGGTGCATATGCATTTGCCAATGTGTTGAAGGAGGTTCTAGGATATCACACATGTGAAATCTAAAAGGTTAAACTCTTGGCATTGCAAAGTTCCAATATTGGGAGTGCAAGGGTCTTCATGGTGTGTCTGGAAATTTGGGGAGCATGAAGTGGATCTGTATATTTGGGGTCAAAGGGAATAAGCAGCTGAAGCATCAGGAGGGCCTGAAGAGCCAGAGAAATGAAAAATCGTGATCCATCTTAACAGGATACGTTACTGTTCTGGCTTCTCCAGCACTTTATCAAAAAATCAAGGCTGCCACTTTTTTCTACTTGTAAAAAAACCAAAACAAGATGAAAAAAAAAAAAAAAAAAAAACCAGCAAAAAAAAGGAAAATGGGGTAAAAAGAAAGAAAGAAAACCCAACAACTGTGACAATGACAAGGGTTTTTTCTGAAATACCTGTCTGATTCTATGTTCTTTCAATGATTCAGTACATCTGGGCCAGAAGAAATATTTGTCAGAATAATGTTGGTCTGTTCACATATAAAATGCATGTTTTGCTTGTAATCACTCTCCTGGACTTTTGAAAACCCCATCTGAAACTGCCCTGTTCACATGGACAGAGGCTACCTGTGCTCGCTGAATGGGCTGAGCTCAGGCTGCCTTTGTGAATGGCCTTCCTCAGCTCTTTACACTATTCAACATGTATTCCTGCTATAAGTAGGAAACTCAAAATAGGCAGCACTATAGAGTAGGGGAGTGCTGCTGCTCCTACATTGTTTTATCACCAAACAGCCAGCAAGTGCTACTAAATTCCCAGAGTGGAACTAGTACACAAACAGAATTCACAAGAATGCCTTAAGTCTTGAGGATAAAGCAGCAGGAGACAAATGTATTACAGTGTCTAGGCAGCACAGGAAGATATTATACCGTGATCCCTTCTGAACCTTGTCCAATGGCTTTAGATAGGTCCTCTGCACTGCTCAGTGCTGACATTATATGGTCTAGAAGTCTAAGGTAACCAAAAATCTCCCATGAACTTGTACTGCCTCTGCCCAGGAATGAGCCTGGAATCAAGTCAGAATTTACAGAGAGGGAAGTTTCACTTCTGCTGAAGAGAGCTATTTATTGCTTTGTAGACACTGGTTGAAAAGTCTGGCCATTCTTTGGACAACAGAACTGTGAGTTGAGCTGATATCCTAGCAACATTTAATCACAAATCTCTACCATGTCATATAGCCTACTTGAAAAATTCAGGGGTTTTGAGAATGAAAGGCTTAAAAGGCAGTGCCCATGGGCCTAGCACAGGTAATACTGTGGGACACTCCTAGAGAGCAATGTTCTTACTGCTTTCTGTGTGATGTTGCCAAGACGAACAAAGCAGAAAAAGCAGAGTCAAACTTTTGTGAGAAGGGTTAAAGAATTTTTTATGCCGTTTACTAGAGCTGGTCCATCAAACATTTGAGAAACAAGTTCTTCATTGCTGCAATGATTCTTGAGCCTTCCTGTTTACCCTTTCCTCCCTTCCCTCAAAATGCTTTGTCCACCTCTAAATGGAACAGGCAGTCACCTTCACTCCTATCTCAGCAAGGTCAAAGTAATTGAATGTGTCTTAAAGATAGAAGGAAAGTCAGGCATAGGAGTAAAAAGCAGCATCCGTTGTAGCAATGAGGACTTTGCCTACTATTGGGACTGTCTGAAGAAGTTGCACAAATGTGTGTGTGAATCAGATTTTATCATCAGTATTGCAGTTTTTTTGTGGAGTAGTCAAATAGCCATGTTGCTTTTCACAGGGACAGCACGGGTGCTTTGCAACACAAACTTGTGCAAGTGTAAATGTAGCGGGTTGAGTTCGAAACCAGGCAGAAACACCAATTAAATGTTGTGGTTTTGGTTCAAAATATTCATTACTTACTTGTTTTCCTTCTGTGAGATAAGAATTAGGAGAAAAGCAAAGCAGGCACAAACCTTAAACAGTTGCAGTACAATGAAAGAGTTTTATTACTAATAGAATTAAAAGTAAAGAGACAATAACAAAACAAAATTAAAGCAAATCCCCCCCCCCCCCCCCCTCCAGCCAGCACTTCTCTCCTTTTACCTAGCTCACACAAGGGATAACAAAACATGGGATGTTAGTCAGTGTTCCAGTTCTTGAAAAGTCTCTCTCTTATGCTTAAGGGAAAAAAAGGTTTTTCCTTCAGTTGCACGTGGTTCCCAAACTGCCACCAACAGCAGATCCGCCCGGAAACAATCTGCTGTGTGTAGAACATCTCTCCCATGAAAAATCTCACAGTTCCTTCACACTACAAAGCATGGGCCATCACATGGGGTTATTCATCTTTTTAAGGATAAGTTCTTTTGGCCTGCACACAAAGGCTCTTCTTCGCCACAAGTCTCTAGCAGCCTCTTACTACTATAAAGCCTGACATCGGCATTCTTCACAATCTTCACAGGCACACGAAGATACTCCATCCCCCCATGTTCTTCAAATGGATTAAAGAGACAAACAGTTTGTGGTATTACAGTTTCTTACCACGGCATGCAAGAAGGTTTCTTTTAAGCTGCGCGCCAGAATCGTGGCACCGCCCTCTTTTCTCCCGTCGCCATGCTCAGCTCTGTCCCATGTGACTCACTTCTCTTTCTCTCTGACTCTGATGCCGCCATGCTGAAGGGTGTTCTTGTTCGGCCTTTACGGTGGGGAAAGCCTCGCTCCCTTTGTGCTGCTGGCTGCGTGGTGTCTTCTTCAGTTCAGCACGAAGTGTGCTGGCTGCAGACAGGAGGCTCTGCCGGCTCCCGTTGACTCCGCCGGCTCCGCATGGAGAGGAGAGGGACCCGCCGGTCCCCAGAAGCCGCGCTGGATGGGTTTAGCTGTGAGCAGTCCATGGCTGGTTTTAGCTGCCTGTGCCTCTGAGGCAGTCCCCCCCAGGCACCCAGGGTCCGTGCCACAGCGTTGGGAAAGGGGGAAAGGGGCAGTGGCCCCGGCCCGGCCGGGCCCGGCGGGGCCGGGAGGCTCCAAGCTGCCCCCACCTTCCAGCAGGCGAGCTCTGACAAAAAGGGGAAGTCCCGCCTTTCTGTGCAGTTTAAATATGTAAATTGTGAGAAGCGTAATTGGTCTTAAAGACTGTCCATCAACTCAGGGTCAACCCAATACAGTAAAGGAGAGAGATCCATGTAACAACACTAAGAGAATGGAGAGAAAATATATAATCTTGGGTCTAATCTAGCTGTGCTTAATACTCTCCCTTATCCTGCTTGCCAAAAATGCCTGTTACTCTGTTGGTTTTCTATCGCTGAGCAAAAGCTTGCACTGGTAGTATTTAATATAATGGGGTTTTTTTGGTTTTCTTAAAGCTCATCTTGCTTTCTTTCCCTTACTTTTAAACTTTGTTGCAGGTCAGGTGCCATGCAGCAGTTCCAGAGCAACCCTGTGCTTCTGAGATAGCTTGGCTTCTTCCATGTTGTCTTCTTCTAGTCCTTCAGCAGTTGGTCCAACTTCCTCATACTCTTCCTTACTGTTCTGGACATCAGCCCAAGTTGCTACATTCAAAGGAAAAAGAGCTACATTCTGCTACGTTGTTCAGTTCAAAGTTACCATGGTGGCCCTGAGTCTTGCATTTCCAGTCCTTTTGTGCTTTTCCAGCATTGTGCTTAAGGCCTGATTATGAGTGCACGCAGATCTAGTGGTTTTCATCTTAGCACACTGTCACGTTAAATCACTGGCGATGTCCTCTCAACAGGAGTTTGCTGTTCAAGGACTACCTTTGCATCAGGCATTGCATGATTCAAATAAAAAATTCATATGCAAGTGTTTGGTACTGTAGTGACAAGGTGCTGTTGCTGCCTGCATTTAGTGACCTTTCTTTATGAGTGTGAAGGACTTGCTGCCAGAGACAGAACCACACTGTGAAATACCACAAATGGTATCCTCTCAGAGCTGCGGTTCTGGGGACTTATGCAGCAGAGCAGCCCTGTGGTGCCACCTTTCTTTGTTCCTGATCAATCCTGCACAGCAGCCAGTCCTTTGCTGGGATCTCACTTTATTCCTGACCAATCTTGTACCCAGACCAGCCCAAAACCAAGAAATTATTTACACTGAAAAGAAGGTTTGAAGGACACACAGCTGGATCTGACTGAAGCAGGTTCAATCAGATTAGGTTGCTGATGGTCTTTTCTAGCTGAGTTTAAATGTTTGCAAGGATAGCAGTTCCACTTTCCTGGAGACCCAGTTGAGATTTATAAACACCATAATGGTGAAAAAGGTGCAAAAACCACCCTCATATCTAACAGGACTTCACCATGTTCCAGTATCTGCTGCCTCCTCTGCTATCACTGTGCACCTTCTGAGAGAAGCTGGTTACATCTTCCCTACATTCTCCCATGTGGCAGTTCTAGACAATGGCAATATTCTTCCCAAATCTTTTCATCTTAAGGCTGAACAAACCCAACATCTCCTCAAACATGATGTTCTTCAGCCCATTGACCACCTTAGTGGCCTTCACCGCACTCAGTCCAGCATGCCCTCTCCATCTGCTTCTGAATGTTAACAACATGAAACTGCCAAAAAGCTTATAACATCATTTCCCTGACTTCCCTTTCACAATTTCTGAAGGGGTTAGAAGAACCTGTGTCTGATCTGCCACAGCAATCCGCTGTAGATTTTTTGCACCAGTTAACCAGTGTGTTTCTGTCTGAAAGGGAGGGAAGCAACATAGGAAAACAGAGACCAAAACAAGTTCTAATTACAAATGTGAAGTACTGTCTAAGCATTGCAGAAAAAACACAGTTCAGACTATTTTTTCATACAGTAGATAAAGATAGGAAGAGGTAGCCTAATTATTTATTTTGGTCCTTTTTACACAACTTCACATACTAACAGTAGTGGTAACTTTAAATTATTGATAACTTTAAATTCCTATAATGGAATCTGATTGGTGGCAGCACCTTGAAAATCATTAAAGAATTTTGAAATTCATTAAAGAATTAAAAACAATCTTATTACTAAGAACGGAATATATTCAAACTCTGTAACTAGTATGTAATTCTCCTGAAAAGCATATTAATTAGTGCCTAACTGGATTTTTAATTTATATTTTTTCTGCTAGACAAATACTTGAGTAATAGGACCTTGACTGAGCAACTGAATAATCAAAAATTATTACAACCAGTGTGCATCAGGTCCATTCTGACCCCTGAGCTGCCAAAAAATAAAAAATCACTGACTTTGTTTAGCTATTTTTTTTCAGCTAGTTCTGTTTCCTGGGTGCTTATGGGGAAGCAACAGCCCTTTGCAGTTCCTGGGGATTAAACATAGGTATTTTAATGTGACCTTTTTAGGTGTTGAAAAAAATGTTTCCAGTAGTGTCACTCCAGTGGATTTAATGGAATAACTACAACAAGGAATCTCCCCTTTGTTTTGAAAGGGGAAATTCTTTGGGGATTTTCTTCTTCCCTCTTTTTCCTTTGATTAGTAAATCAGCAAAGAGCTGTGTTTCGAATGGATACATGGTAGGCACTTATTCTGGAAGTACTAATTTATAATGCTTTTTCCTGAAGGCAAACAACATTCAAGGAAAATGCAGAGAACCAAGTTAGGTAAGCAAAGTGGGCTGCCTCTCCTACGGATACAGAGCCCTGAGTAAACAGGAACAAAGACAACACAGAAAGATATGTACCATTTTCATAAGTTCTAACTGAAATTGTATAAGCATAAGCATAATCATATTTGCCATTCCCCTTGGCATCACTTTGTGTTTATTTGTTTTCTGATGTGCCCTACATCATCGCCTTTCATGTTTTAGAGATGTGAATTGTCAGTAGTTTCCTTAGCAGCAGTTGTACTCCTAAGAAATATGGGGAAGCCCTTCATTGCACAGGAGATCATTATGTAACAGATAACGGGGCGGGGGGGGGTAGGGGGGGATGTCTCTGCATCAACTGGTGGCATAATCCCCAAGGGAAAACAGACTTTAGTTGAACAATCAGAAAACTGGCTTGCTTTATGGTGTTTACACTGCTGCTTGCTAATGGATCACCATAAAGGAAGCAAAAGGACTCTTACACTATTGAGTATGCTATCATGGGAGTCTTCTGAGTGCGCCTTTTTTATTTGCTGCAGTCAGGTTAATGAGCTTACCAGCCCACTTGATGTCGAGGACTTTGTAACAAAGCAATCTCTCATTAAATGCTGCCTGGCACCACTCTCTTGAAGCAAAGGGACATTCAGATTATTGAATGCCTTTGTATTCCTCATTCCTACCAGGCTATGGCGTCCAGCAGTGGCATCAGTCCCGCACACTTACTGGCAGCCATCCAGTCATGCGCCTGCCCTCTTCAAACTGCATGGGCATTTGCCAATCTAAGCAGCACTAGTAGGCAAACAAGCATGGCACACGACTGCTTTGGCTGGTAGCCAGATGTGCAGCTGTACCATCTCACTTCCCCACTACTGTATGGAGAAATGCATTCTTTCACCATTCTTTCCCATTCAGTTGATTTACACAAGGAAGTTTTGTTGCAGTACAAAGGAATGTGCATTTATCTGCATTCTCTTTCTGCTTTAACACCTTTTTTTTAGTTTCAGTAGTGCAGGTCATGAATTCATCTGTGGCTTTATTTAAATACCTCCTGGCTGACAGTTTCTTCAATGAAATGACCCCAGAGTGTTATCAGCTAGCTAGCAGGTGTGTCTCTTTATTCAGAATCTTGCAGGCAACGGTGCATCCTGGGTAAAGAGCAAGCTATGCATGATCCAGCTCTTCCCTACATTACTCAGGAGATTTAATGGTTCACTGTCATGAAAGCACTTACAAAGATTATTTTTTTTTCTAGGTTGGCTTTCTGCTGGGCTTTGTGCCCTGAGATATTTTGACACAAACACATAAAATGATAAAGAAGGATTTTTTATGAAAGACTTCTTCTCATTAAAAAAAAAAAAAATCAGCCTTGGTCAGGATATTGTTTTTCAGTTCTAAGATACTAAACAGATATTTAATAATAATGTAGCTACTTTGTCTATAGTTCCACTAGTAAACAGTATTGTAAAGCATTGTGTCCCTGTGTGTGTCTGTGCACATACAAGTGCATCCTGTTTCTATTCAGCCAGCCTCTAATGTTGAAGAAATCCTCAAAGTCAGATTACTAGAGTGACAAGAGAAAACCAGAGTGAAAAAAAATGCCTTAAAATATAAAGTCAAAGAGGAGACTACAGACAACAGAAGGAATCCCCTTGTCCTTCCAAATATTGTTATGCTGTGGTTTAGGACACAGTTTCTCAAACCTTTTCTTTTACAGGGCTACTTCTTTGCCTGCCTTGCCATGGAGGGAGAGGGAAAACACGGAGCCCAGCAGTGTTTTCAAGGCTCTTGCATGAGTTCAGGGTAGTCTGGGGAATAGTTCCCTGGGGCACTCCTCTTCTCTTCCCCAGGCAAATATCAGATTTGATCATACCAGCAAACACTCAACCAATGCTCACCCATGCTATAAGTCAGTTTTTCCTTCTACCAGCAGTGAACTGAGAGGAGGTCCTACCCAGGTGATATTTGTGTGCTCAGAAATAAAAGTGATAGGCTCACTTAACCTTTCTTGAGAAAGGATTCAGAAAATTCAGTGAAGTTTCTTGTTTGTCTGTCAATAAAAAGACATGAAAGGACAATAAAGACAATGGAAATTAATTTTATGCTGACATAAAGTCAAATGGAGTTTTGCTGGAGCACAATCTGACATGGGTTTTGCTCCTGCTTCCATTGAAATCAGCAAGCAAGCTCTTACTGACTTAGTGAGCAGGGCTGTGATTCACGAATTTGGCTAATCCACTCATATTTTCAATATGAGATTTTGAAAAGGTCACAGAATGCAAAGACCGTTGTCCCCAGAAGGGGGTTGGCTTGAGACCAGGCAAAGATAATAAAACCAGTTGTCCAGCTTTTCAGTATTCAATACATACCAGCTGCATTGACTAATAAGACAAGATGATGATGTTGGACTTAGGAATGCAGGCAGGTCTTTTTTTTCAGCCTTCTCTATTCTGCCTTTACCAATCAGATGATTTTTTAAGCAGGAAGGATGCTAACTTGATTCAAAACCAAAAATTCCAATGTGTTTTATTTCAAAGTGGAAGAAGTACATTTATAGAAATGTGCTAAATTTAAAATGCCTTACAGAATATAATGATAAGGGCAAAATGTGAACCTTAATGAAAAATAAATATGTTGCTGAAAATCAGGAAGGCTTCAACATCCATTTATATGCAAAAATAAATAAAATTTTAAAACAGAATTCAGTTCTTTAAATACAATCCCAGTAAATAATTTTAACTCTGCTGTTGGTTTGGGGGTTGTGGTTTTACTATGACAATACTTCTCTAGTAATTCTTCTGGAAGTTGCATATATTTTTAGCAAGTATCTGGGCAAAATTTAAATCCATCTTTCAACCACTGGTTTTCTCTGAAATGTATGACATGCAGCAAGATCTTCTAGCCTGTTTTATTTGCATTCCATTCAACCAATGGGGCAAATACCACTTTGCCCATTTGCAGAGAAGGTATACTGGATTTATTTCATTCTATCATTTTCCTACTTCCTTTTTGTTCCCAAGTTGAAGCATCAGTATTGACCATTGAAAAAGACCAAACATTACAGAATCACAGAATTGTTAGGGTTGGAAGGCAGCTCTGGAGATTATTTAGTCCATCCCCTCACAAAGGCAGGTTCATCTAGAGTAGGTACTCAGGACCATATCCAGGTGGGTTTTGAATGTCTCCAGAGAGGGAGACTCCACAGTCACCCTGGGCAGCCTGCTCCAGTGCTCTGCCACTCTCAAGTTAAGGAAGTTCTTCCTCATGTTGAGGTGAAACTTCTTGTGTTTCAGTTTATGGCCATTAACCAAAGCAAAAATATTTCAATAAACAGCCTCAGCTTGGTTTTGGATCATGTGCACCCAGATACTCAAAAGACATTTAAGAATACAAGCCTCACTGATCTCCATCCCTAGAGTAAACTGTGAATTTTACATCCAGGATCAATAATAGATCAGTTTCTGTAGAGAAAAAAATGCATTTTGAAGTCCCATACATCAATAATTGCACATACATTTTGCAATTCATTTGCACTTCCATTGCTAAGGGACATATGCATTTATTGAGGCCAGCATGAGTTATTATAGTTCTCTGCTCTAATCCCTTATAATACAGAGGCCATAGCATTTCACTTTGTGATACCCACAGCACTGCAATCAGCACTGCAGTAAGGAGAGAAAAACTGCTGGTCCCTTCTTCCCCACCTTCAAAGAACTGTCAGGTTTCTATTTCTAGTGCCATTAACTTTTCTGAAAAACAAGCACTTTCATCTTTTTTGTTGCCAAGCAGTTTCAGCTCCCTGTTCAAATCAGCAAGGATGGGGACAGTTGAGGTTCAATCCTGTGTGGTGCTGAGCCGAGGCTTGTGCTCAGGAGTGCTGAAGAACTGAGTGAGGCTTATGGGCTGTGTGAGGCTCCCCTTCCCTGCTTGCTTCTTACTGGGAATGCAACCCAGGGACAGCAAAGTCATGGTAAGCAGAGCCATAATGGCTTCCTATAAAAGGAGTCTGCGGAAGACATGTTTTTCTTCAAGTGGACTGGATGTTATTTATGTTTACAAGTGTATTTTTCTTTACTTTTCCCAAAAGAATTGACATAATCTCCAAAACTTCATAAAACTTGCAGAATGCACATTTTTATCCAGACAGTTTCATTATTTTGTTTTGTGTTTTGCAGCTTTTAATGCTCCTGTTCCTAAAAAAACCCTATCAAGCAAGAGGTTATTTACAGACTGGGCAGATGATGTTTTTCTTTCATCAGCTATCTTAGAGGGTTAATTAAGAAATAGAGTGGCAAAATGGGAATCAAGGAAAAATAGGAAGTGTGCTTATTAACAGCGCTTTTGTTTGCATTTCTAATTGCTTTCTTCAAATACTTTGTCTTGGCTATTACAGCCAACAAGAGCCCTGCTGTAACTCTGACTCCAGTTCACGGTGTTTTTCATTCAGCAGGGCAACTGGGAGTCTGGCACATGGGGAATTCTGCAGGTAGGGGTGATACTGAGCTCAGCAAATATGCCACATCAGCAACATGCCAGGCCTGCGCACCTCATGTGGCCGCACGAACCCTTTCTTCTCGCTCCATCCCTCACTCCTATCTGATCACGTTTTAACAGCTAGAGAGATGATGAATGATTAATTAAGTATCCATTCCAACACAATCCTGAATGCAGACATGTATACCATTCGAAATTTTTGGTTATTCGGTGTCAAGTTCCAAATATTAGGGGGAAGAATTTGCAGCGCAATATTAGTAGGGTAAAAAAAAAAAAAAAGAAAAAAAAAAAATCAGCCTGTCTCGTCTGCTGACGATGAGAAGATTGGCTGCTTAAATTCTCCAAAAGCAGCCTTCAATTTTTTATCTAGCTATTTATAGAAAAGTGCAGAAACAGCTGAGCTGAGTGAAGTGATGTCACTTTTGCTGGGAGGACGGCTCGCTCGGCAGCATGCCGAGGCGGCGGAGTGTGCTGGAGGCTGGGACCGCAGCCCCACTGCGCGAGGAGCTGGAAACACGGGCATTTTTCAGCTCGGCTGATCAATACGGCATTGATGGCTCTCGGCTGACCTTCAACCCCTCCGGAATAGCAATGGGCAGGCGCTGCATCTTGCAGGCTGCGAGGGCTGCTGCGTGTTAGCTACCAATTTTACAATCGATCAAAAGTCATCTTTGTCAATAAAGCTGGAGATTTCAAGCAACGGCAAGCAATTTTGGAAAGGTCAGGGCTGGGTTTTTATTTGTCCGACCTCTGCTTTCAAGCAGAAGCATGGTCCCTTACACCCATTAACAGTAGTAAGAAAATTTAAGATTTTTTTCCCCCCCTCTTCCATGTATTTTTAGTAAGCCTTTGGGCATTTTCCCTGTCCCTAAAAGAATACGGTTGCGTGGCAACGTCCCCGGTTGCCATGGCGACTCGGTGTGTAAGCAGCTGCCGCAATCAGCATTAACTCCAGGCTCGCAGGTTTGTCATTCCAATGCATAGGGAGGGGGAGACAAATAGGACAGCAGCGCAGCGCCGTAAAAGGGAAGTCACCTAGATAATGTCACTCACAAACATATGTTCCCCAATTATTCTTTCCACTGTTTTATTGCCGCAATTATGGCTAAACTAAGATTACAAAATTATATGGTTTTAATTTGCCTCCGTCGACTATGTTTCACTTCCATTAAAATGAAGTCTAAACCCATTTAAGTAGCAAACTGTTGGCTCTGCAGAGGATGGGGGATTTTGGTTTACCAGTAGGTATTTTGAGGACTAGGTAAAAATAATTCCTCTAGGAATCTTGATATCTAGGCAAAATGAGGCACAGCCCTGAGTGCTGGAGTGCCTGTCTCTTTTGTGCTGCCTTGAGCTCGACACAGCCACCACCAGTGATGCTGGCCAGGATCATCCTCCTACTCTTCCTCTCCCTTACGCCTCTCCCCTCCAAAAAATATTTGGAAGTTTTATATTCAACCATCTGAATGTCTGGCACTGGGCTGAGCCCACCGGGTGCTGCAGCATCCTCCAACACATCCTTGAGCAACTGCTCTATTTGAAGACCCCTGCAATAAACAGACGCAATGGGGTTGACTTCAAAATGAAGTAACGCAGCATTAACCCTGAATTTCCTTACATCGGCAGTCTTCAGACTATCCTTTCATGTTCCTCAAGCATATTTTATTATCTTTGTTTCAAAAGAAGTTCCATTTTTCTCTGTGGCTGCCTGGCTGCTCCTGATCTTATTAAAAAACAAAAGTAAAGCACATTAGGAAGTGTATGGCAGGTGATGAAATGCACCTCCACAGCTATTCTGCAAAAACCTACATTTTGTGGTAGTAAGGCACTTTGGTTTGGATTTTTTAATGTATAGGTGGAAACATTCAATCAGTGTTAAATACACACATTTGCACAGCTGTGCTGATTCAGTTGTGTAAGCAAGAATCTATTCACGATTTAAAATATTAGGCCACAGAGTGATGCTGGCTCCCTCAGAAACAATTCCACATTACGGGAAAAAGTGGTGTAAATGAGTAGATAAACATAAACTTGACATTCAGATCCATATGATTTATTCACCAACCTTTTCAAACAACCAGTTTTTGACCCTGTTATATCCTTCCATTATATAAGGGCATTCATTACTGTGGATTTGCATAATTAAAATATACATGCCCAGTCACCAATGTTTATAACCTATACTTACTCAGATTCTTATTAAGACTTGCATCAGAAACACAGCTCTTTTAAGGATCATTTTAATTAAAAGATAAATATAGCATGGTATCTTTTTTCTAAAGGAATGTACTCTCAATACCAAATTGTAGCTGAAAATACGTTTTCATTTTTCACCCTGGCAGAAATGGCTGAACATGTGTCTACTGAGATTTGCAGGGTAAAAACCACGTTCCTTAGAAGAGACCTTGCATGGCAACATTTAGATAGAAGCTTGCTTCTATAATCAAGTTACAGTCTATAAACCCCTGAAAATAGGGGTTTATAATGCAAATACAGCTAGACCCTTCACTACAAAAATGCTAGCAGGTGCTGTTATAATATACAAATCCAGATAGCATACAGTGACCTATTTTCAAAACCAGGCCAGGCAAAATGACATCAAGAAATTGAATTCCTTGCCCTTACTTTAATAGTGTCTTGTCATGCAATCTTCAAATCAGGACAGGTGATCATTGCAAAACAATCCCTAACCCGAGGGACAACAGGAACGTTCCCAGCACTAATACCTTGGGCCCATCACACTGCTTACAATAATTGGATGATTGCAGAGGGCAGGTATAGACCATTCAAATCAAAAATATCCTTGGACAAGAGGGTATTTTTCCCTTTTTAAAGTTAGAGACCAAAATAGACCTTAAAACTAAATTCTGCCCTATTTTGTTGTGTCATCAAAAATAGCTGGCAACTGGAACAACAAACTGCACTGCTAAAAATATGATGGTAGTTATGCAGGGATATTTAAAATAGATTAGCATATGGATTAACTCAAATTCAAAACTGACTTTAACCCTTCAATGACTACAATCCTGTCTTCAAATAGGGCGATTCTTCAGCATTAAAGACAAGCTTAGCTCCTGAGTGTCAAGAAAACATTCATCTGGTAAAAACAAGTGTGGCTGCTACTGTTTCCATTTACAGTGGAGATTCGATGGTATCTAAACAAATTTAGGCGGATCAAATAGTTTGAGGGTTCTTTTACCATATTGTCACTTGGGTTTTTTTTAACAATGTCCATTCCAGAAGCCTTTAATTTATTGCTGAAAGTATGCTCAGAAGCCACAGAATAAGGCCCTGGAAATTGCCACAAGGGAAATATATAAGACTGCAACTCTGTGTGTCTGTGCTAAATCTAACAGAAGTGAGCAAAATATTTTCAAAGCAGTGTAGAAAGACTCAAAATCGAAGAAATTTCATTATGTAACAGAAAATAAGTTTTCTTCAAGTAAATATATTTTTTGAGCAACAAACAACTGTTTCCCTGCTGAAAAAAGCTTATTTTTTATCAAAATAATCCAGTTCTCTGAAATAAATTACCTTTGCAGCAGGCACTCAGAATTCATATTTTATTACATGTCATTTACAAAATCCAATATTTTGTTAAATTTATTGAGAAATCAGTATTTAAGTAAGGTCAGAAATCGTATGAAATGGATAGCCCAGAATTTAAAATGTCAGGTTTGCAAAATTCTTCCTCCAACCTAATTTTTTGCCAATTGTAAGATAGCTGCTTGTGATTTAAATAACTGTAATACTTAAAGCAGTTTCCAAAGTTTTCTGTTCTAGCCAGACACAACTATTTCCACTATATCATTCAAGACACTCTTCCCACGGTGGCCTTACTTTTAGTCACCACAGACTGAAAACAAAGTTTTGGTGTTTGCATTTTTTTGGTTGTTTTTAAATATGTATTCCCCTAATTAACTGGGGGGTTGTGGAGTTTTTTGATGGTGAACATTTATATCTCATTATATGGGAGAAGGATGTTGTTTGCTAAAGTGCAGAATATTAGGTGTTCGAATGCTTTGACCAAAATACTTACATTAAAACTGCTGCAGTCATAATAAGGCTTTTGGGGTTTGTTTTAAGCAAAACAGCTATCACTTATTCTCATGTTTTCCAGTAAGATCTTTTGAATAGAAATTTACTGAATTGCTAAAAATATTTGGGAAAAAATAACCTGGGAACTACATGCAGTATTGCTTGGAAAATCTGCTGTGCACAACAGCAAATAGCTCGGAGTGGTGTCCCTAAGAAAATTTTCTGGAAATACCCAGTATTGTTCCTCAGGCCAAGCACAGGGAAATCCTGTGAAGGTCCTAAATGAGAAGCTAGATTCCCTTCCAAGAGGTAGAAATGGGACTGTGACAGAGCCAAAAGAAAAAGGAATGAAGGGCATTCCTGTGTGTTCCTTCTTTCTGCTGAGGTTTCCTTTACAAAGACAGAAAGAGTCCAGTCTGAGGCAAAATGCTCCCACAAAAAGCAACTGTTTGGCAAGCAGAGAACTGCATACAACTCTACCCACAGCTCCTGCTGACCTGTCATCCTGCAGACAGCCAAAGAGGGAGAAAAGTTACTGCCAGAGCTAGTTAGTAACTGCCTTTGCAAACACAGGGGTGAAAAACCTTGTTTCTACAGGAACATAGCACTCATTTCTTTGCCCCTGCACAGAAACATGCCAGGCAAAATTCTTTCTGGAACAAATATTTTCCTGAGGTGAAATGCACATCAAAATCACCAGGAAGAGTAGCGTTTCAAAATCTAATGTGGATGGCAGAACCGAGGTACTACTGACCTGTACAAAGACACAAGAAGAAAAGCCATAAGTATGGCATCCAGCATCACTAAACCTGTCTCTTAGGATGTTCTGTGAACTGAGGTTACCTCTCAAACTACTTAAAACAGGAGAGTGAATTGCCTGAAGTGTTAGCATGTAGATGCTGCATCTAGATGCTAACATGGGAGGGAAGTGGCAGGGGGCAGAGACGAGAGTAGAATTTCTGGCAAAGAAATTTAATGGTTATAATTTGTTCCCTAGGTTCAATTTAAATGTATTTTATACTCTAGCATGTATGCTTTAAAAAAGGTTTCTGTTCTCTAATGAAGCTTTTGGTCAATTTAGAAGGGGGAAATCTCATAGATGTTATGGATTTCATTCAAAGTCGGTTAATAAAACCTCCTTTCTTCAATAGCATTTTGGCATAATCAGACAACCTTATATTGCTATTATCAGATGAACCTGCTCCAATACAAGAATTTTATTACTTGTACATAAGGTTTCAGGGAAAATATTTTGAGAGACACAATGATTGTTTAAATAAATGTGAAACATCAAACATCTGAATGTTGCTTCATGTAAAAGTCACTGGTATAAAAGATTATAATTAAAAAAATATATCTTCCACTTACATAGCAAAAGAGCTGTAATGTTCTGACATTCTGGGGCCAGCATTCATATTTTCTGCTTTCAAAAATCAAAGGAAAGCCATGGGTGTTTGTTCTCCAGTTATAAGCCTGTGCAGGTCTTTGCCTTGTGCACACGCATATCTGTGCACATATAGGCAGACACACACGCATGCATGCGCGCCGCAACGCACACACACTGCAAAGATGCTTTTGTCTCCAGGGCCATTTCTGCTCTTCAGAGATCATAAGATGCCTAGCTAATAAGAGGAATATAAAGAACAATTATAATATTTAAAACGACCGTTTTCCTTTTATGTATGTTTGATGGGAACTGATGGCCATTAAGAAAAAAGAAAAAAAAATATGTTTTTTATAATTCAATTAATAAGTAAAAAATCGTAGGTTTTTTTATTAATTCTCTCTCTTTCTCCTCAGAAATAAAGAGTGTGCAGCTGGCACTGAAATTTCCACCAAATCCTGTGCTGTACTTAACATGGCTGTTAGCAGATTAAATCATAAACACAAACACAAAATTACAAAACAACTTAATATTTAGTATCTTTTCTTCTTTTCCTTTCTATGCATTCTGTCTCATTTTTACTTGTTTGGATTTTTTTTTCTAGTTTTTGAAAGCAGCTATGATAATGTTCTCTTTATGCTTTTATTGTGTTTTTAGAATCTATTCTCCATTATCAAAGATGCTACCGAGGGAAGACACTTTACAGAGATTATTAGATTTTGAGAGTAGTCCAACATTGTTCAGAGCTAATAAAACAACGGGACAACTGCAACAGCAACAATACTTGGGCTTCATGGGAAAATGGTTTTTTAGTCTGTGCCTTAAGCAACACTAGTCATTCATTCATTTAGTAATAAAGATTACATTTTAACATTGCTGTGTACTAAAGAAAAAAATTATTAAGAAAGGTTGCAAAATTCTTTCGAGGGCAAAAACAAATCACAGTTCCAGTTCAAACTTATTTTTCAGTGCTACATAGTTAAAATGTTTACATGTGTTATCACAGCACCTTTGTAAATTGCTGCACAAATATTTCACACAGATGTTAATCTGCTTGAGAGAAATATTGTATGTATTTCTATATATGGGCGAGTGAGAGATACAGATGCTAATGCTGAAAAAGTCAAAAAAATTCAGGTACTGAGCCTCCCTCAAAAACCTATCAGAAACACCTATTCTGTACCCATTCTACAGGTAGGTAAATTAAGGTGGGGCATGGTTTGCCTTGACTGAGGGTCAATGAGCAACCTCTGGAAGTGGACACACAGCTGGGTGTATGAGACACTCCACCTCTGCACAAGGGAGAAGAGAGAGAGAGAGCCATCACCAGTGATGGGGATTTCAGGAGACAACCATTCCCTCTGTGTCCACCAAGCAACAGCTCACTCCAGGTAAGGCTGGAAAACTGGTGCCCACAGGCAGTGTGCCCACAGCTATATCAAGCTGCTTAGACCCTTCTCACAACTTGGTTTTGGGCTATGGCAATCGTTGCACCTTGGAATTTCAGTAATTATAATTTGGGGAGCTCCCAATGACTGCAGAAGGCTTCCATGCTCAGGTGCAGCATCCTTAGTAACCAGTGTAGGCAAATTAAGGCAGATGAATAGCAGGCTGATACTGACCCAAATGTATCCCTATTTTTGTATTTTTTTACAGGAGAAGCTTAATCAGACTGAAAGCTGCTTTTGTAGGCTTTCATAGTAAATGCCTTTTAACAAAAAGGGGAGGGGGATACTCACAGAGCAATGGCAAGAACAGAAACTGGAGGTTTGAAAGACCCACCAGGAGAGGGAATTCAGCCCACTTATATTAAATCAGCTGTTATTTTTTCTCTCCTCCTCCTCCCCCTCCCCACAAGAATCGGGTACCCAAAAAGAAAATGATGTGAATCCATTTTCAGTACTGATTTCTTTTAATCCCGCAGATCAAAACCATTCTACAGAGTCCAAATGCTTTTTCATTCTAAAGGTAAAACATTTCACAGGAAGATGTGAGGGGTAAGTCTTTCCAATCAGGGATTCTAAACTCAGTTCCTTGCAAAATATAATGAACTTCAAAAAAATCATAAAGGCCCTAAATCCTGAAGACAATGGGGGTTTTGCCATTAATACCTAAAGCAGCGGGATTGTGCACAGTGTAATCAATTGCCCAACAAAGCCCTGGGAACACAATCAAGAAAGGAGGCTACAGGAACATACAATATTTCACATTTAATAAATGGTCTTTTGAGATTACAGCTGTATAGAGTAGCAATAGAGAGCAAGACTATAATGCTAAAGTAGGGATTATATACATCTGTGAGTCTGTGTGTCTGTCCGTCTGTCTCTCTGTGGGTTATAAATTCAAGCAATCATTTTCATATAACCTGTCAATAATAGGTATGCTTTGGCACTGTCATGGTTTGCTTCACTTTAAATCCTCATTCCTTAAAAGCATAGTAAAGACTATTCTGTCTTCAAGAGGGTGGAAGGTGGGGGAGAAAGAGGCAGCGACGTGTCTTCGATAGACTAATCAGACTGGCTTCTAACAATACCTGCCTTGGGAAAGCTAAGGAATTACAATAAAACACTTTAAGTACGCCTTCACTGTCAGATACCATACTCTTTCAGTATTTATTTTACTAACATGTTATTTACAGTAAATTTAGTAAAATAAAATTAGACCAGTTTCACTGCTGCATGTTAATCAAGTTTTAGCCTTAAAATAGTGCTGAAATGGCTGTTCCTTAATAAGCAGAAAAACTTGCAAATGGTAAAATATCTGCAGCCCTCCCTCTCTTCCAAATTCAGTATACAACTATAATCTCTTTATAACTGCGACAGTCAAAGGATTCGGTGCTCAGGGAAATCATACTGGAAGCAATGACTGAAGGAGAAGGAGATGATTTTGGTTTGGTTCTTTCCACTACCTCCACCCATTTTTGTCAGATTCTTCCTTTTCCTTCTCTTTTTTCTCTTCCTCCGCCCTAAAAACCCCTAAACCCTCTACTTCTCTTTTGTCACTCATTCCATCTTTAACTCAAAACCAAATTTGGATTGTACCCTCAACCTGGCCTCAGGGTGGATTCACACAAGATGCTAGGCACAATATGTTCATGTAACAATAAGGAAGACTGTTTCTACTTTTTATAATGCTCTTAGCACAATGTCTTAGGCTCCCAATCACAACCTGTGTCCCCTCGTCATTTTTAACCCAGCGGCCCACTCATATTTCAATTCAGTCTCAAGAAATAAAATTATTGTCTCACTGTTCTTGATCATGACAAATTATAATTATTAATGCTCAGCTTTGATTTTATTCTCATAAAGTATCTTATCAGTGGGCTGCAGCTGCTTTCCTGAATGCAGAGAAAATACCAGTTATTAATTATAGTACTATATATCACCCATATATATGATCAAGTGTGTCTGTATCAGTCTGCCTAGGTTACAGTAATATGCTGATTCTCTGAGTCTGGGGGGGGGGCGGTGGTAAGTGTTCATGGGAAGGGGGAAAATGTGCATCTGCTGTGGTTACAGTTCTGATTAACATAGAAACTGTGTTAAGCTCCTTCTACTACCTTTATAAAATTAAGATCTTATGTTTTGGTTGCCTTTTTTCCTTACACCTTTGCCTGGCAAATAACTTGAATGAGGATTGATTGGTAAATAACTTTTTTCAAAACAGAAAAGTTGCTGTTATGCTTTCCAGTATCCCACACATACACATTAGGTAGCTTTCTCCCCTGGAGTGCCAGAAAAAAACCATGCATTCCTTCTTGCTACAAATCTGTAAATCTGAAAAGAAGAGGCCACATGAATAGGAAAGCTCTTTATAGAATAAAAAGCATGGGGTGTTATTAAGTAGGACTTTAAGCCCTATTCTATTCATAGTAATTAAAGGATCAGATCAGGTTAATGTGAGGACCTAGGTCAATAAAGTACTGTAGGTTCACCCTTTTTAATCCTTCTCAATCCTATAGGCTGGGTTTCTGACTGCTCTGTTTGATGCACAGAACAGTTATAGGTGACAAAGATGTGTGGAGATTTGTCGACAAAAGTTGAGGTTTGTATCAATCCCACCATGCATTTTTTGAGCACAAGTGGCAGGTGGCTCTTGGCAAATTTAGTGCTGTACCATTTTCACTGTGCTGGCTGGTAAAATAACTGGCCAACTGAAAAAGTTCAGAGAATATTTGGGGTTTGAAGAGTAAATCCATAGTGCTTTAGAAAGTTTAAAAATATTTTTCTATCAGATTTTCTATATGTGCATGTCCACCCTTTGAAATCCCTCCCCTTTCCTATTGCAGGACATGCCTGTGTCTGAGCTCTGGGGCCACAAAGATCCAGCCTTTCAGAGCAGAGGTGTGAAACACAGGGCAAGGAACACCCCTGCCCCTGCCTTGCCCAGTGCAGTAGAGAAACACGCATGGGCAAGTTAAGCAAATTTTGATGGAGACCATCCACCACAGCTGCAATGAAGTAGAATTGGAGAACAGAGGATACTCTCCCTAGACATAGCTCTTGAAGAAATCATCTGGCCTACGGCAGCCAGCCAGCATAAATATCTGCTTTGAAGTAATCTGAAGGATTCCCAGCCCCACACAAGCATGTGTCAATCATGCAGGTCAGCTGCCCCGTAAAGCACTGGTTGGATTTCGCAACATGCTAGAGATTAAGCTGATGGCTCTATCTGTAGGTTCAGTCCTGCATAACAAGAACACCCCATACTCCTCTCATAAACTACAGCACCTCTCAGGCCCACAGTAAAATCCCTACTGGCTTCTGTCAGGGTAGGGCTTTGCTCTCTCTTCCTGTTTTTCTGACCAATATTTTGATCCAAATTTCTGCTGTAGTGCTGACCATTAGGAAAAAATCTTATCATACTTCTTCCCCTCTCCTCTGACCCTCCAAAGCCCTCATTATTTAAGGTAGGAAATCAGTGAGGAATTGTGCTTTACAGATTACTTGGCCTGAAAAAGAGGTGGATCCTGACATTACATTTAAGAGTTATGGCTGAAACTGAGTGGAAAGAAAGACTTTGCTCACAAGTGCAGATCTTCTTTTGCCAAAGGACTACTGGCTTTTTATTTCTTAGTATATATTCAGATGTTATTTTTCCTGAAATTTTACTGAAATCTCTCCAAAGCCCACAGAACTTAATAAGAAAACCCATGCTCATTAAGTCTTTTAAATCTTTACCCAAAATATACCAATTCTGATTCGTAAGATCCATATGTGCACATCCACACATGGTATGCTACTCCCTATGTATTCTTTATTTTATATATATACGTATATGTATATGTGTGTATGTGTATATATATATATGTATGTTTGTATGTATAATGGCTCAAAACAAATAGAAACCATTTTTCTTGTTAACTTCCAGAAGTTTCTAGGGTAATTTCAGTGTAAGTATTGATATTATCTCCATTAGCTTTTAAAGGAATATCTCCAGGAAAGTTAGAACATTGGGAATTTAAAGTATTTGCTCTACAGTCCCTATAATAGGTAAATTGAAACCATGGAATTTTAAGGATTCCCTTTTAATGCAAGATGATGTATTCTTTGTTCACATGTAACAAATTACAAGTGAAAGAGAAAGCTAACCCTCCAGGGAGGAAAAAAATGCCATAGTGCATGTTTGCCCTCTGCATTTCCTTCTTTCCCTGTCTCTGTGAGCAGTTTATTAAATATTTTTGATACAAAAACACCCAACAAAACACAACAAAACCCAAACCCAACCAAACAATACTATGGTAGGGAAAAGACTGATACCTGGAAAGACTAAGGAAGGAAAGAAAGCAGGGAGACTCCATCACGAAGGCAAAGGTCATCCCAAGAAAATAAGAAAAATAAAATAAATAAATAAATAAAAAGAGAAAGCACCAAAAATGTTAGTATTTGAATGATGTGAACTCTGGTAAACGCCAGCATGCAATATGGCAAAAACGAATCAATCAGTTCAGCTTAGTTCAGCCTCTGCAACTGGCCATCTGGCGCGAAATCAACCAAATGTAGCCCTGCATATTCATCTTCATTTTCACAAATACTCAGGAGAATGTCATTCTAGGGCAAAATAAAATTAAATCACCATAATTTTTAAGACATCTTTTCCTCTCCTGCTCTCTGGAGATTAGCGTGTTTATGTGAAACTACTCACTGCTATAGGGTTAGCAGGTAATTTCTGAGGAAGTACTCTCCCTCTGATATTTAAAATCACATTTCACTCACTCGGGACACTTAGGCATAGATTTTGAGGTAAACATTCCAAAGCAAAGATGGCAGGGGAAGTTACTGTGACTACATGGACAGATTTTTCCCCAGGGTCAATAGAGAAGCATTCTGCATTTACCTTCCACAGCCATCCCAGAATACACCTGTGTGACCTACTGCTGTGGTGGGACTGTGCTGCATAGAACTAAGGGCAAGTCTGGGCGCTTAATCCTTAAAGCAGATCACAATAAGAGACAGAAGATGCCTGAAGTGTGAGGCCAGAACCAAATATCAGCTGTGATTAAGACTGTTACTGGTTTGGTACAGGTTTTGTCTATACAAATCACAGTGATGAGCACAGGGTAGAATAGAAATCAATATGAAAAAGAACAGGAGAGAGGAAGTAAGAACAGACAATGGACAGAGCCTGTATGTGTCACCACAACTGCAGAAGCTGCACTACACACAGCTCTTTATTCAAGGTAATCCAAACAATTGCCAGTCAGGATAGATTATCTGGGGCTTTATCTTTTGAGTGTTTGAGTTAAAGTCTAGTCATAGTCCATCTAGAACCCTTACCCTTAGGTTTATTTATTTATTTGATCAGGTTAGGTGCTCCCAGAATTGAGCTAGTTGTTTTGTTTAATGGTTGGGGATGGGAGTTTGATTTGGGTTTAAGGTTGGCTGTTGAGTATTTCCTTTCTTGCAGCATTTAAAATATATTACATGCTAAGAAATAGAACAAAAGTTATCCAAAGTTTGGCTAACAAGTGATTTAATGAACTTATCTTCTGATGTTGATATTTTCTTTCTTAAGTGCTATCTTGTCACCAAAAACAACAAAAAAAAAGAAGCCTTCAGGTGCGTCTGGTGATACCATCTCTTTGCTCTTATCCTAGAGCTGTCCCACTTCATTTGATAAGGGATAAACAAATGCCCAGCCTCATCTGAATAAATATGTTAAGCAAATGTTAAACAAGATGAAAAGGCAGTAAATACATTACAACTTCAGGCTGCTAGGACACACTAGCTCAACATGGAACCGTGTTTCCATTCAGACAGGAACATGAAATAGCTGAGGCCAGTTAATCTACTTCTATCTATCTGTCTTAAGGATTTAAACTAAAGCCTGTCACAATGGTATCTGACAGAAATCCTTCCTCGTCTATTTACTTATCCTATATGCAAAACTGTAAATTCTAGAAAGGCCTCCTGTAAAATCTAAATACAGTATACCAAATTAAATATAGTTTTACTGACTGGGTTTTTCTCCTGAATATTTTTTAATTGTTTTTATTTTGTTCTGTTGTTTACAATTTGGTTTTGTTTCTTAACTAGAAAAGGCCAGAATGGCATTTATTATTTTTTCTTTTGAAATCTTGATTATATTAATCAACTAAAATAGATGTCAGGCACCATGCAACAATAATTTTATTTAATTTTCAAATCTGTCTGAACTTTTATAATCACAAAACAATAATGTGTCGAACAGAGTATATTTCCACAAAATAAACCCTCAAACCCAAACACAAAGCAAACACAAAAAACCCACAACAAAACACACTCACACACACACACACACCCCCCCCTAAAACAAAAATTCTTGGCAAACATTAGACTTGAGAATCAATTCCAGTCCTCATTTCTATTCAGATATCACTGTGTTCACGAAAATTGCTACAGTTCTACTTACAATTGTTTATTTTAGTATGTCACCAAAAAAAAGTATTTACAAGAAATATAGTAAGCTGTTACAAAATGTTTTATATTTGTTCTTCTACTTCTGCACATCATCATTTTGTTGTTTACATATTGGTATAATAGCAAGATGACAACTCTGTTTTTAGACTAGAACCAGCCATTTATAAAGCATGCCACGTAGGATTCAGAATGCCTAATTCTGAAACTGCCTTTGCCAACTATGTGACACAAAATTTATGTTTTATCTTCAGGCATGGAGACGTTTGAAATAAATATTTTGTGCTGTTCAGAAGAAAAGCTGGTGCATTTCTTCATAACCTCACAGAGACCCCTTACACAAACAGTCCAAACTTACCTAAAGCCGCAGTAGTGGCCTCAGCAACTACAACTTACATGACCAATCTCATCTTAAGTATCCCAGATCTGACCTTCCATGACAGAGACAGCTTTCTGCAAAGCATAACTTCCTTTACTAACTTTACTTGCTTCACTCCTTCCTGAGGACAAGAAAACCAGTTTATGATTGGTGTACTAAAGCTTTGTGTTATGTGCTAAATACATGCAACTTCTGCTAACATGTGGCAAGTTTTTCCTTCTTTTTTTTCCTAGGATGGCAAGAGATCCTAAGATCTAAAAGGGTGTGCCTCTCCTCTCATTTCAGCATTGTCAAAGCATCTATTTGCATTTTCCCACTTGTTTCTACTGCCTGCCAGCCAGTACATTTGTACTGTACAGTATACAATATTCTACAAGGTAGAATGCTAATACTCTTAAGAACTCTAGAAACTCATCATTTAGAGTCCTATTATAAAGCATGATGAAAAAGATGTAGAATAATTTTTTGCTGTAATTATGCCAGTATTTTGATATTTAGTAGGCTTTTCTCCTTTATTAAACATGTGTTTGAACTTTCCTAACTTAAGAGAAATAGTAAAATTGTTATTGACTCAAAACAATGATGCTAGATTTATTTTTTCATAAACATAATTTTTGCTTTATAATTTTCATCCAGATAATATTGGTTAGGATTTCTAATTAATTATCTAATACTTTTCAAGAAATTCTTTGAACAGGCTCATTAAGGAGCCTGGAGAGCAGGAGATCATTAAGAAGAAAAGATTACAAACATGACAGAGAAAATTGTAATCCACATTTTATTGATATTTGGCCCTCATATATGACTCTTGCCTGGAACATGCAGTCTTTTAAAACATGAACATCAAACATGATGGATTGCACATGAAACTGCATCATGGAGTTTTTAGCACGTTAGACTGAATTTTTTGGCATTTACGTCAAAGTGAACATCATGGACACTGATAGGACACGTTACTCACTGGGTGACTTCCTCAAAGACGCTTTCTAAAAGTCTTTCCTAAAAGACCCTTTGAACATGGCTCTATTTCTAGTGGTTACAGGAGGTAATAAAACCCACAGCTGACCAAGTACTATGACTCTTATTAGGTGTTTAAACCAAAAATATAGTTAGTACAGTGACTTTACTATTAGGTCTTTGCTACAGCAGCCTATTGATATTATCACAGATTAGCATGATACATTCAATGAGAAATTTAAACACTTATCATAAATTACATAATTTCTACTATTTCTGAAATTTAAATTATTACCTATTTCCTATGAGTCCTATATCATATGTAAATCCAATACTAGTTAAAATAGATATACCTTTCTTACTGATTCTACCAAAAGGTAACAAATATTTTAGGGTTCCACACAGTCTTTACTCACCGAGCATCAGGAGCAAAAAGAAAAAAGACATTTAAAGGAATCAAATAGTCTGAAGCCAGACAAATGAGACAAATGAGTTTGAGCACAACACTACAGAAACATTGAAGACATTTTCCCTAAGAGCAAGAGAATTTGAGAATTAAACAGAATGATACCACTTCATGCTGCCCCTCTATAGAAGCCTCGAGAATTCTTTCCCATTTCATTTATGCCAATGTTATTGTGAAGTAACTCTGCTCAGAAGAACAGAAACACTTCAGATTTACATTAGTGTGTTAATGAAGTAAGACTTTGGCCCTGAGATTTAGCTCTTTCGTTAGTAATTTATACTCTCATTAGGGATTTATAGAAATGAGAATCTAGGCTCAAATGCTAATTGAGAATTGTCAGTTGTAAATAAGTGCTAACAAGATAAATTTGCTCCTGGTCACATTGAACTGAGACCTGCATTTTACAAAATGAAACTCTTCCTTTAATATATTAAAAAACCCCTTCTGGTTAGCAGGATGCAAGTAACTCTGCTGCTCTCTTCCCCTGCCTGCTCTCACAATTGGTGCTGCATCCTCCAACCTCCACCCTCTGCAGGGTTTGGACATGGCCAAGGCTGTGTGTGGAAGGTGTGAGCACTTTCTTTAGTCCCTGTGAAGACCCTCTGTGCTCTTACACTGGGGCAAGCAGAGATGGAGCCCATCCTGGAGGAGCCCACCCTGGAGGAGCCCACCCCGGAGGAGCCGTGTGTGAGTGTTGTGTGTAATCACATGGATGCTGTGCATGGTCACAGGAAAACAGGCACAGGTCACCTCAAAACATGCAGCCACTAGTCAGTCTACATTTAGATTAAGCCACAATACTAAGGTAAGGTTTCAATCTCTCTATATTCAGTGCAGATGGGTTCCCAGGAGTAACTTGAACTCTGTTTACTCCAGTTAGTTAAGCTTGGGTAGTATGGCTTAGGTCACATATCCAGCTGAATTCTATTTTAGTTTTAACCAAAGACAGTATATAAATTACAACAAAGACATGCTAACTCCTGGATGAAGCCTCTGAGTTGTGTAAACCTGCAACAGGCAAACTGAAAATTGGTCTCAGCATCAGAAAGAAAAACTGTCTTAATCCACTCTCTCATGGTCTTTCAGAGAAAAATAATTCCTTTCTCACTCTGGATATCTTTCACATGGAGACACAGTTCCTCATGCAGCCAGAACGAAATGAATTCCACATAAGAGTCTAGTCATTACTAGGAGCCATAACCACCACCCAAATTTGCAATGGTTGCATAATATTTTCTGTGAAAAAGAATTCAACTTCATCTAGTGAATTACTGTAGGCAGCTATTAAGAAACAAAGCAAAACAAAACATTTTATGTATTTAAGGGAAAAAAAACAACAAGGAATTGCCAGTTTTGCTTGTTTGTTTGTTTTTAAAAGACACATAATTAAGTGCTTTCAAAACCCACAAAACAAACCATGACAAGAGAAAGGATGTTCTCGGAAGTTACAGAAGAAACCCCCAGGAATCTCCTCTCAAAACAGAGACTCACTAACATAGGTGTCAGCTGTTTAGAAAAGTAAATAGGGTGATTGGTTTGGTTTGGTTTGGTTTGGTTTGGTTTGGTTTCATACTAAGGGTCCCTGGTGATGGGCTGTCCACTCAGCGTTACTCACTTGTCTTCTGAGCTTTCAGATAATCTTCCCTAGTAACCCCTGCCTTGGTGCAAGGACTCTCAGGGTCTCTTGGCATGCATCTCTCTGAGACAAGGACAATTTCTGGTTTACATTTTACTGGGAGATTACTTGTCAGATGATACACTGAAACACTGCATGGTATAAAGTTTCATAAGACAAACTTTTTAGTTTTTCCCAGGGTGACAGCCTCTTAACATCATCTTTTCTGCCTTTGCAATAATTTAATGCATCTTTTTTCAACATCTATAGTTTCCCTCAGAATAGTTTTCTATTATACCAGTGTGTTCCAGAGTCTTAGCCTCCAGTACAAAGGAAAAGGAGGACAAAAGAATCAGAAAGCTGCACTATGCCCCTTCCTTGAACATAACCCTCCAGGTGAAGTGCAGCTCTGGTTCAGCACAGAGACACACCAAGGCTTTTCTCAACCTGCCCCAGCCAGACAGAAAAATACTAATCTTGGGATGCCTTCTTTCAACCAAAACCTAAAAGAAAGGCGTGAGAAACAGAAAAATAGAGGGAGACACCAACATTCCTTAGCTTAAATCTGATAACTATTTATATAACCCTTCTAGGCCAACTGAGTATGAGGTTTCCCAGCTTCTCCTTGGTTCCTGAACTAGGGAGCTCTTAGGTTAATAGCCTCTATGTCCCAGAGAAGAAAAGGTCTTAGAGACAGAGGCACTGAACTTGAATTTCACCTTCCCACCACACTTCTCATATGACCTTGACCAAGTTAATTAGGATGGGTATCGCAAAGGAATTTGGGCACCTAAAACTTACAAAGTTCTAGGGGAACCAGGTGCATACTCTAATGAAGGCATTTTCCTGAGATTTCTAGTATTAACAGAATACTATTCACATTTTACTGTATAAGAACTTGTGCCTGAGATGCAGGGACAAAAATTTGGTTGTGTTGTTGTTTTGGGTTATTTTACATTTCACTGGGGATGTATTAAAGAAAAAAAAAGACTGAGCCTCTATAGAAATTGAAGCAATAAGAATAAAAAAAGTGATCCTGTCTGGGCAAAAAGTAATGAACTCCTGCCTAGGCTTGTAACAACCTTAATACCAGAGTGTACACAACACCTTACTTAGTTTACTGTTCTTTAAATGCTAGTTTCTTAATCTTTAAAATTTTTTTTATTTCTTAAAATATCTATCCTATTTCATCTACTTTCCTAGTTTTTTATCTTCTTTTCTTCACACTCCAAGTCCCCTGTCCACTTATCCCACAGCAGGGCACACTCTTTTGTTATGGTGGCTAGATTCTGTGGTCCCCTCTCCAGCTTTCCTGCCTCTCACCCCAATGCTTTGTGTAGCTACAATTCCCTCCTCTCCCAGTTTATCTCCAACAACTGAAAAATAATTGTCCTGGAATGAAGAAGGACAGTATTTTTGAATCAGCGATTTAAAATTCAATGTCTCATTTCTTTGTGCCACACATGCTTTTGTTTAGGTATCACCCATCTTTTAAAAAAACACCTCTATGTCACAAAAAGTTACTGCTGCTGGGTGCTATCCTGGGTTGCACAATTAAAGAAGGATGTGAAGGCCCTTGAATGTGTCCAGATGAGGGCAACAAAGGTGGTGAGAGGCTCATAGGAATGTTTCATGAGGAGCAGCTAAGGACTTTGGGCTCATCTAGTTTGGAGAAGGAGGTGCTGATCACTCCTTCCTGGTATCCTGGGACAGGACACATGGGAATGGTTCAAAGCTGCACCAGGGGAAGTTTAGAATTAACATTAGGAAGCATTTCTCTACTGAGAGAATGACCAAATACTGGTACAGGCTCCCTAGAGAGGTGGTTGATGCCCCCAGCCTGTCAGTGTGTAAGAGGCATTTGGACAATGCCCTTAACAGCATGCTCCAACTTTTGGTCAGCCCTGAACTGGTCAGGCAGTTGGATTATGTGATCATTGTAGGTCTTTTCCAACTGAAATATCTATTCTATGCTCTTAAAATCACTTAAGCATCTTTCCAACGGAAGGTCACATTCTGGAAGAGAAAAGCAAACAATGGTTAGGAATAAAGTATCCTTTTTATTATACTGCTAGAATTTTTTTTTTTTTTAATTTTGAGTACCAGAAAAGAAGTGTCTAGAAAATAAATGGGATTTATTACCATCTTCAGATTAAAAAGTGCAATTACCTGATATTATTTTTGTATCATAAACTATTTTAATAATATAAATATAATCCTCTGATCAGGGTGGTTATTATTGCCTCAGTCTAAAGAGAAAGCAGGAAAATTTTCACAGACCCAGTACAAATGTCAGGTGTGAAAGAAATCAAAGTCTCATCCTCTAAGTATACCAAAATATTAGAGGCTGTATTGTTTGGAAATTTTGTTAAGAAACTGTGGTTTAGTTTTGTGCAACTGAGATGATACAAAACCAGATGAGATGAAAAGAACTAGGGATGGATCACTTTCAAGAGTCTTTCTCTCTCCAAGACAGCTTTTTTTTCATGTAAGGATGTACCTAGATAAAAACTTCAAATTATTTCTACAGGTTTTCCATCAGTTTGCTTAATAGGGAATGGATGAGGAAAAAATGTTCATTTATATCTATTTTTATATCCATTAACTATGTGAATAATACATCCATAACATCTAGATCTCAACGATGTAATGTGTCCTGTCTCTTAAGTAGACCATGGGTCTCTGAGAAATCAAAATATTTGCCATATTGCACCTGTGAAACAAGACCTATCTAATAGCTAAAGTCCAAGGGCTTCAGCCTTCAAGCAATCTCTTTATCATACCACTTCTTTCTCCTTCCTTCCAGCCCAAGCAGCTTACACTGTAATTTTACTCTGCTCCCTTGATTGGTTCTTCTTGGAGCAGGATATGACAATTATTTGGGTGCAGAAGCAGGGGAATTTTCTGCAGTTCACAATCCATATACCAAAACTGTTGTTTCAACCAAGCTGGATTTGGTAAAGTTCACAAAATTATTTCAGTTAGGGGACAAATTTGGGGAACAGCCAAATTCCAGGAAGAGTGTTACAAAAGTAACAATCTCCTTTTAATTCTGGTACCAATTCCAGTGGTACAAGCACCCCACTGAGAAATAGGAAACTCTTACACACACTTTCCTCTCCTACCTACCAGCACGGCACCCTCACCATGATACCATCAAAATTTGGCAAAGAGCCAGAGAAGAGCCTATTTCTCAGTGATGTTTTTCAACTTGGCATAAACAACTAAACATTCGGTGTCACAGAGGCTCCCTTCTGAACTGACCATGCTAAACTCCAGGCTAGACCTATCCTCACTGGCTAGTCACAAATTGTCAGCTAGGATTTCAGGATATTTAATGCAAAAAAAAAAAAAGCAAAGCCCAAACCTTTGGCTCAAAGCTCTGCCCCAGCTCACCAGAAACTGAGTCTCATCCTGTCACTTGTGTTTTCAGCAGCTGCTGAGGCTGGGCCCAAATTTTGCATGTTGTCTCCTGAATTCACTGCACCTATTGGAAGCTCTGCAATACCTTTGAATGAATAAACACATAGAGAACTTGTGCACTCAGAAAGTCGTGGACTTTCAAGAGTGTAGGATAAGAGTCTCGGATAAGTGCAATAGCTAGATAACAGCTTAAAAATTAAAGAGAAAGTAAGAAATAGAAAAACTACATTGACAGCTGAATTTTCATCTTTAGGACTATGTTAAATCCCACTTAAAAGGGGAAAAATTATACCTCTCAGAACTATTGCTTTAGAGGATGCCTAGAAAAGGCAAAAATGATGCACCACTTACTCTCATGCCATACTTTGAAAATCTCCCAACAGCCACATCCTGGTGCAGCTCAGTTTGAGCTCTCTGTGTGACACCATGCTTAAAGGATCCTTGGGTCTCTTAAGGAGGGGTTACAGCAGTAGAAGCAGACAGAACATTAATTGGAGGCTTTTGGTGTACACTGTTAAAAAAATCGTTGCTGGAACCCATCTTGGGCTGTGGTATCCAGGTTTGAACAGGAGCCTCCTTCAGAGCAGGGAGCTGCACTGAGGGAGGGTCACTCTACTGAGATTATCTAGTGATATGAGAGAGATAATTTAATCTACTGAGTTCATATGTGGATTTATATAGCTGAGAAACCCCACATATATCCACTCAGCTTCTTCTGAGGCTCTCACTGTCTCAGACATGGGCTCCATCCTATAAGATGGATACAGGGATTTAGGGTGAGATTTCTGCACTGTCTCCTGTGAGGTTCCAACACAAAGTCGTACTAACATCCTTTGTATGGAAGAGTACCATTCTTAATTCAAATTGACACCATGAAGCACCCAAGCACAAATTCAGGAATATAGGTGTCTCTCATGCTGTTTCAACTTGCACAGCAGAGGGACCTGCAGTGAGTGTTGCTTGACCCCTGGTACCTTGTCTCCTGTAGATCTTTGCAGGCATGATGAATTCAGTTCACCTTATCTGGCCGTGAAGAGGAGAAGCAGGGGATGCTGCTTCCTAAGAGATTTTCATTCCTGCATTTTTTGGTAGATTTTAGGCCACTACAACTGCTCTGGGTCTGTGTTTAAAACCTGTATTCTCATATTGTAGCATTTCCACAAATGCCCTTTGTTCAGTATCTCATTTCTCTCCACCTTCAAGCATGGCCCACCTCACACTGTATTGCCCAGAGAGAAGATGGCAAATTCCTTTATTCAACCTTAGACCCTGCGTTTGACCATCCCTAGAAAACCCCAGGTGGCCACTTCTTCCAACCACCACCATTTCCTTAGTCAATAATAACCTCCTATAGCAACACCCCCTTAGATGACAGGCCATTACAGCAACCATCTGGCACTGCTGTCCCACACATGATGCTTACTGGGGACGTATAAGCTGGCCACGGCAAATACAGTCCTGTTGCTCAGAACCTGGGATTAATCTCAATTAGTCAATAGCACTTAATTTATCAATTCAGTGTGTGTCACTGTAAACCTCAACTTTTGCCCACAGCTAACACCAGGCAGTCCTTTAGGTGTGAGAGTTGTCCCTGCTTGGTTTCATTTTGTCACCTACCACTGGACATGATGGAGCCTCGATTCTTTTGACATTGTCATATTAATTATCTTCAGTCATACCAAGTTGCCATAGCTGGGTTATCAATGTCCCTTTTATGATTTAGTATGACCACAATGAAATTAAAAATATTATTGCTGCAGAATGCAGCAATTAGCAGTCACCTGGATCATGCGAAAAAATAGTGCTTCCTATATAGATCCTAATATTGTAACATAATTTATAACTAAAGCTTGTCTTAAAATAGACTAGGTGTTTAAAACCTTATAGGGGCTATTCACACTATTAGCTGCCATTTGAAGTCAGTATGATTTCTTGTACAAAACAAAGTAAGCACATTTACTGGTGTCATATGGGGATAGACAGTTGCAGGACATTCAAAAATCAGCCTTGTTAGTATCAAGGTGGAACCTCCATTTCCTCTTCTGATTCTGTCTCTTTCACTTTCCCCTTTGAGAAACCATTTCCCATTTAAATGAATAAAGTTATTAATGCAATTTATGTTACAATGAAGTATAGTCGGGAAAAGTACCTCAGGGAGAAGAGAAAAAATCTGCCTCACGGGGCTTGTGGTCTACAATGGTTTCCTCTCATAAAAATATTAATTTCTTGCACACATTCACACTGCTTTGGGGAGATGCTGAATGGACCTGTCAATGCAATAGCAAAGGGCTTTCAATTAAAGCAGAATCACACCTAGAAATCTCCCACTATACATAGGCCAAATCTATCCTTTTAACTAATATGGTCATCCTCAGAAAAGACAGAGTTTTCATAAGTAAAAATTCTCCCTTCTTGTTTCTCCATATTTGAACAACTATCTATATCACAGAACCATGCAATGACCTGGATTGGAAGAGACCTTAAAGATCATCTCGTTCCAACCCCCCTGCCTTGGACAGGGACACCTTCCACTAGACCAGGTTGCTCAGAGCCCCAACCTGGCCTTGAATACTTCCAGGTATGGTGCATCCACAACTTTTCTGGGAAACCTGTTCCAGTACCTCAGCACCCTCATAGTAAAGAATTTCTTCCTAATATCTAATCTAAACCGATGCTCTTTTAGTTTGAATCCCATTCCCCCTTGTCCTTGTCACTACACAGCCTTGTAAATAGTCTCTTTCCATCTTTCTTGTAGGTTCCCTTTGGGCACTAGAAGGTGGCCCCAAAGCCCTCTCTTTTCCAGGCCGAACAATCCCAGTTTTCTGAGCCTTTCCACCTAGGAGAGGTGTTCCACCCTTCTAAAGAATTTGGTAGCCTCCTCTGAATTTGCTCCAATGTATTGATGTCCTTCCTGTGCTGGGGACCCCAGAGCTGGATGCAATGTTCCAGGTGGGGTCTCACCAGAGCAGAGCAGAGGAGTGAAGCAGAATCCCCTCCCTCACCCTGCTGTCCACGCTGCTTTGGATGCAGCCCAGGACACGTTTGGCTTTCTGGGCTGTGAGTGCCCATGGCTGGGTCATGTCCAGCCTCTCATCCACCAGCAACACAAAGTCCTTCCCTGTAGGGCTGCTCTCAGTCCCTTCATCCCCCAGCCTGGGTTGACATGAGGGTTGCCCCAACCCAGGTGTAACACCTTGCACTTGGCCTTGTTGAACCTCATGAGATTCCCACGTGCCTATTTCTAGAGCTTGTTCAGATCCCTCTCGATGGCATCCTGTCCTTCAGGTGTGTCAGCAGCACCACTCAGCTTGGTGTCACCTGCAGATTTACTGGGAGTGCCCTCTATCCCTTTTTCTTTGTCATTAATACAATGGTCTATCTATAGATCATTACTTATGATTACTCCCAACAGCACAACTGCACAAGCGAAATTATGAGGAAGGTTCCTTCTTCACTGACCTGTAATTTGTCCACTTCTTTAATGAGGAAGAGATACGATTTCTTCAACTGATTTAGTTTCAACTTTAACGAGTTTTTAACAAAAAAAATTACAAAACTTTACAAGAAAATTGGGGGTTTTGGGGAAAAGGGCTGTATTTTTTATCACAGTCCATTTACACAGTCCATAATGTATCTTTGACTAAGTGACTAGGTAAATATTATCACTTGAAGTAAAGTTTCAAGCTTGTTTCTAATGTTATTTTTACATTAGAATACATCATAAAGAATAAAGAATAAATACGTAGAGAATATGTCATCCTAAAAGAGAAGCAAAGCCTTATTCTGGCAAATCTGAGGCTTAAGCCAGATCTAACACCTCCAATGTGTGTAGCTTTTATACACAGCCCCTTGCCTTTGTGCATCATAGGAGCAAACAGCAGGCTGGCCAATGTTAATTACAGCTAAATGCACCCTAGCAGGGAAAACGGAGTACAGATAGTAATGCTGAGATGAGTAATGCTGCCAGCTCTCCACGTTTCAAGTCAGCACACAATTGCTGTGTGAGTCATCTTAGCAGAACCTCTAACCTTTCAACCCAATGTGAGAGGGAGCCCTGCCCAGCACTCCTGGCAGGATGCTCACACAGACCTCGCACACACTGAACCAGCAACAGGGTCTTCTTGAATGTTTGTAGCTGCACTTGGGCTTCCCTTTACTGAGCCCCTTTCAGCCCTCCTGACGGTGTCTGTCAGGTCTCAGAATTAAGGAAAAGCTACAGCTCACATCACAGATGAGGTCAAAGATTAAACCCTCCAGATAGCCACACTCCCCTGTGGTAGCTCACACAGTGTGTCCTGCTCCTGCCTGGTGACCTGACATTCCCTGGAACTCCATAGTACACTGGATGCTAAAGTTTGTGGAAATCATGGCTTGTAATGCACTCTATTTCTTCAAATTGTAGAGAGGGTAGACCACACAACTCGATCTTCTACCAAGATTTCCCCTTGTCAGACTATGCACTTATCAAGGGGATGGAAGCAAAAAATCTCAGAAGCAAACTTCTGAACCAAATTCTTCTCCTGCCAGCCAGGTCTTCTAACCTCTCTTCCTCATTCTCCTTTAAACTAAAGCAGAGAGAACACTCCTTTATCCATGTCAAACCAGCTTCTTATTATTAGTTAATTAACCTTTGTATTCATAAGGTTCTAGAAAACCACACATAGAATTGAATGTGTGGGAGGACAGAGTATAATTTGAAAGAAAAAACTTATATAGGTAAAATAAATGTGACAAGAGAGTGGTACTACATGCAGTGAGGCAAGAACAGAGAAAAAAATTCAGTTGGATACAGGATGAAGTCAAGGATGTTTGTTAACCCAGAGAGGGATATTGAAGAATGAAGACACTATTTCTGAGTAGCAGTAATGTTAGGAATTTATAGCGAGAATACAGGCAAAAGCCCACATCTTTCCTAAAGCTGTAGAGAATTTCATAGTAGTAGCTTTTAAATGCAACAGTGGTTGTTTGGGCCTTTGACAATAAAAGGGCTTGAGTCTGAGTAATCTGAATGCAAAATTTAAAACTCATCCCAACCATTCATGGAAATTTTTTAAAAATGCCAATCCGCCCACTCACTGTGATCCTCTTGTCCAAAGTCAAGTTATCAACCCAAGGGACAGAAGAAGAAAAACAGAGCAATGAACTCTAAACCCAGTACTTTTAGAGGTGAGTAGGTCTCTGGGGTTGATAAAATATAGCTGAGTGTCCTTGCAAAGACAAGAGAACTGATATCATTATACTTGCAAACTATTTTAAATCACAGCAGAGTATTAATTTTCTAACCTTGCATCTTCTGCTGTTGTTGGCTTGGCTGCTTCTCTGAACTGGTCTCTGGGAATTAAAACTGCTGTCCTTAAGAGTGGTCCCAGGTCTGCTTACAGAAACATGCTCTGCTGTAAAGTATATACAAAACATTGTTTACTCAGAGTTCAAGGAACTTTTGGGTAGGTATTATTTGGCACAAGGAGCTGACTGGCTGCCTTTAAAAAAGGAAGAGAAAGGAGAAATGCTCCTTAAAATTTGGCTAGGCTGGATACTACGAAAAAGCAGTTAATTTCAAATTTCCTTTAAGAAGCCTTCATTAAATTGCACGTTTTTTTAACAGCACTGCTTATCTTTCTTCACACATATCATGATCACTGTTATCTGGTGTTTCCCAAATAAGTGTCTCAAGGCACCCAGTAAAGTCATCAATAGACATGCAATAGATCTCATTGTCTGTGTCAATGGAAACACAAAACATAATTCTTAGTTCATATTGTAAATACTGGCCCTTGAAAAGCATAAAATCAATACAATATTTGTTGCATTAATGAATGTGACAAAGCATTAATTACTAATAGACAGTTTATTTGTCCTTGCAGAATTTTTCATTCCACAGAATTTTGTTCCAGAAAAAAATCACTAAATCTTGATTCAAATAATCTGAAGTCATTAAAATCAGCTTTTGTGTCCCACAAAATGTTCCTGGTACAACAAAAACAGCATTTGGTTTTCAGAAATACTTAAATTATTAAAAAAATAAATAAATAAAATCAGATTAAGAGAGAAGAACCAGAATGATGTTTCACACTGAAAATCTCAGATCATTAACTCACTACTAAATTCCACTGCCAAAAGGGCAAGTGAGTAATAAAAAATTAAAATCTTGTCATTTAACCTTTCATCTAGAATGGATACTTACATGCTTTGCTTTAAAAGCGGGGAAAGTATACAACAGAACAGAATTCAACATCTTCCATTTTCATTTCATCATAGTGTACTTGATGATACCATATTTGCCAGTAGACATAGAATCTCAGTTGTCAAGAAAATAAAATAGATGTGACCATTTAAATGTACTGAAACACAGTATAAATTAAGTGAATTATGGGTATGCTACATCTTCAAACTGTAATCTCATCTAAAAATCACCATCATACACATAAAAGCAAGAAATCGAGAAGGAATGACATGATGAAAAGGTTTTATTGGTTTTGGGTTAAATGGGAGTACTGTCATGAGAAACAGGCAACTTATGAAGACTGCTGCAAATGAGCTCTAATTAAGACAGAACACTGTAGAAAGACAAGAAAGACATAAAATATATAAACCTAATAAGAAAAAAAAACATCACAGGATATTTCATTTTATACTTAGTAGGCTGTTTTTATATATTTCCACTTATAAAGATAGCTGTGCAAATAACAAGCAGAACTGACATAGAGAAGCAATGAGCTATAAATATTAGCAAAACTTTCCAAAAGGCATTTGCTAATTGATAAATCTGTTATAACTTCAAAGCTCCTATAGAAGAAGAAAATTCTGTCTTATTCACTCTCCTGGAAGCAAAAACCCCCAGTGTATGGAGACTCCTGCTTCCACTTCTGTAAAATGCCAGGTTAGAACCCAGCAACTATCTAGATTTTCATCTTTTCTGTTCTGAAGCTCCATGAACAGCAGTTTGTGCTAGAGCTAGAAAGCCTAAGAGCACCACAGCATATTCCAAACTGTTGTCCAATGGACCTTTCTCTCTCAGTCCTTTGCATGGGCACACTTACATCACAGCCTTGCAACAGAAATCTCAGCAAATTCTCATGTGCCTTCATGGCATTTCAGTGAACCACAGATAAGAGCAGAAAGGGAGGCTGTTTCTCAGAAGTTTTTAAGTCTGCATCTTCAAAGGTGCTTGGTCACTATAAATGCTTGAACAAAGCTGAGTAGTAGGGGATGTAATCAGTGACTCCCAATTTTTAACTATATACCAGACTACTAACAAACTTCAGTCTTTCTTGTAGTCATCTGACACTCGTATCACACTTTCTTTGACAACATTATATAATTTCTTTCTGTGAAGCGGGTGGGGAACACCTCCAACCTCAAAACCATTTTTGGAGAACTACAGCGAAGGAGGCAGAGCATCACTGAAATGACCAAATATACTTATCAAACACTGTTTTCATGTATGCACAACCATGACCATGACCATCTATATTTAGAAACAGTTTCAGAACCTTTTTATATTGGAATAAGAGATACTGGAAGCAAATTCACCCTTTTACCTCTGTAAATGGACAGTATCAACTGGCAGCTATCAAAACCTACTGCCATAAATTACATTAGATCTTTTTGGGGTTTTATATTACAGAAAAAAAAAACCAAAAATCCACAAAGTCCTATTTCAGGTGACTATTTCCAGTTCTGCAGGAAGTTTAAACAAGATTAAACAGATAAACATGCAGCAATAATACCACCAACTAAAATTAAGAAAACCAAACAGCCCCTATTTCATTAACCCATAACTTTCCAAAGAATTGCTATTTTTATCTGAGGTATTCAAATTTCAATCTTTCCTGCAATTGTCTTTATTTTAAAATTTGAATAAAATGCAAAGAAATGAGCTCTACTCTTTTTATGTTTTCCTCACAAAGATAAAGCCTAACCATGTATTTTGGGCAGCACCGGAGAAGAGGAGACTGTAGTGTGAAGCCCAGGGAGGAAATGACCATTGGTGAAGTGTGTATGCTTTGACTGTGTTGAAACAGAAGTATCAGCAGTTGAAAAGTTATTTCTGAAAACATATGAAGAATAGATTAAATTAATCTCACTGGTTTTTTCTTTCTTTTTCCCCTTACATGAACATCCTCCCTGCTTACTGGGAACCACCTCATTAAACTCACTTCTTACATGTGTTTGTACCTAAAGTCAGTTGCAATAATAAGAACTTGGATTTGCCCAATAAAACCTGTGAACAGTGCTGAATATTTTTGCACGCCATCTACTGGTACATTTTACCAAAACGATGACGTCTATGATTAAAAAAAAAAAAAATTGCCATGAAAGAATACTTGAGCAATTTCAACCTTGCATGGAGTTCAAGTGTTTGCAGCCAAGCTGAAGCAGTTCTTACCTGCAGCAAGCTGAATTTTGCTGCATAGATTACCAATTTTTATGTGCTAAAGCAACTAGTCATCGAGTGAACCAGCAGCAGCTTCCCTTCACAAACCCCTGCTCCTGCCTATGCAGGGATAGAGGAGTTACTACCTCTATCCCTGCTCTCCTCTGTGATACTCATCCACACACAGCCTTACTCCCAACACATCAGCAACCAACTTTATTCTCACCAGCATCTTCTCCCCACATTTTCACAGTCCTTTACTGAGGATCGGCAAACAAACTCACCCCCCTACACAAACAACCCCCGCACGTACAGAATGACAGAGGCTTTTTAAAGCCTTTTGAATAGTTATTTGATCTCTGAGCTATGAGACTTCACATTAATTTCAGGCCCTCTCCTTAGCTTCTTAATGCTGCCAGCTCTCCCACTTCCATGAGCCAGTGTTTCATAAAGCCCCAGCTGCTGTAATCAAGATATCTGCAAGGGAAGCTCAAATCTTGTTTTTAAAGTAGATTTCCAGCCTTTGCTGCAGATGAAAAGTCTGAAAGCACTAGGGCCTCAGGCTCAAAAACAGGCAAACAAGCCCTAAATGTATTATTAAAAAAATAATCAAAGGCTTGGAAAGAATGACTCATTAGTTTTGAATTCTTCAGATAAGTAATACTTATTTTTGGTGAGCACTTCACTGCTCAGATTCCACTTTAGAGAAAAAAAAAAATGTTATAAAGACAACTTTCAAACTGACCAATACCTTCAGCCCTTTATTCCCTACTGCCCCTCCCAGCAGGCCATCAGCTCATCAGTTGTTGAGGTTGTAGGTCCCAAACTCCTGAGCTACAATGAGCTGAGACCTTCCAGAAGGTAGGCTGTCATCAGCCTGCTCTTAAATGGAACTGCATGTCACAGGCCTTTGAAATAAATGCCTTTATCAAAACATGGGACAAAATCTCCACAAATGTCTAATGCTGCTGTGCAGAGCAGGAGGAAAACCTGTGGTGTGGGTAAGAGTGAAGGTGTATTGAGGCTGTGTGCATCAGGTTTTGTTGTATCCCACACGGCTCTGCATTTTCTGTGCTCTCAGTTAATTAAAAGTGCATTAACACCCACCAGAGCATGATATACCTCTGCCACAGTTTTAACTGATTATTCACCACTTGTCTTTGTCAGACACACCTTCAGTCATAGTAACACTATGATTTCTGGGGTGGACAAATAAATATCTTAGGAGGTAAATCACATGTCCTTTTCCCCTATATTTAAATACAGTACAATTTCTAATGAATGAATATAATTTTGGTATTCATTATCAAGGAGAAGACTTACTAAAATAAACACAGAGATATTTGCACATGTCCAAGCTGCAGACAGAAAAGCCAAAGATGTGTATGCAAGATCTTTTCTTCATCAATCTGTAGTGACACAGGTGAAAACAAGTGTAAAAGGTGTAGCTCTTCAAGGGTATGTCAGACAGATTCTTATATTTGTACCAGGTTAAAATTTGGCTTAATTTACCACAAGAGCATCCAAATTCATGTAGATACCTGGAACAGTAAGTGTAAGATCAGTCATTTTTAACCCAGGATGTACTGTAGAGATGGGCAACATTTTAAAAATCTTTCTACCTTAAAATATCAATGTAAGCAAATATGAAACTTTTAAAACCACAGAAGCTGGGCGAACACACCTTCTGTTTTCTGCATAGTTCACAGTAGCTACCTCAAGCTTATTTTACCTATTAAACCCTTCTCCAACTCTGTACTGGCCCATCAGGCTGGCATACGTCCAGCCATGGACAAAGTGCCAGTGTCCTCTCCCTTCTGATCTTTGTCACCTTAACCTGCACTTCTGCCTGCAATCCATACTCTCCACTTTCCATCCTTGCCAGCCTCACATGCCTTACTTATCTCCAGTGGCTTATGTTTGCCTCTCTTGGCTGAAGCTACAAACTAATACGTGCAGAAATGTCAGTGTTTTTAAAGCTCCATGTAAACACGGTGCTTTATACTACAGATAGATTTGAGGATCCTTCCTCACTCCAAGCTCTGTCTCATTCTTCCAATAGTCCCATTCAATTCTGTGGGCCAAATTTTGTCACTCCCTTTGTCATGTAGAGTAGGATCTCAGCTTTTGAATAGTCTCACTGATTTAAATGGGACTTTTTCACACAATCAGCCACTAGTAAGAATGGAAAGAGAAGCTGATATTATACAGTAACATTTCTAATATATGTCTTCTGATGGAGCAGAACAACCTACTAATGATGAAACCTTTGCAAAAATGTAACTCTCATTGCTATATTTTTGACAAACTAGAAAAACCTTGTTTCTGTGAATCATATTAGTTTTAAAGACTATCATCCAAAGTATATCACAGGGATGCAGTGAAAGCTCAGAATATAGCAGACCTGTGCATCTGTTTTTACACTACTGTATAGCAGAAATTATATACTATCTAAAAGAAGAAATAAATTGTCTACAACTGTTTAACACCAATCAACCCTCCATTCACAAAACAAAGCTATGAGGAAAAAGAACACAAATAAATATGGACATAGCTGATCAAATCCACATACAGGTGTAAATAAAATTTAGCTGTTTAAAAATGCATTTCTATGTATTTTATACAGTATTTTAAGGTAATCATGCATTAACATCATTAATTTTCAGCACACAGAAGCTTCAAGCCACTGAGAAGCCTAAAGAGTAAGAAATGAAAGGTAAGGCCTCGAAACATACAGGAATTTAGCATTTTAAATGGTCATATATGTTGAATTAATGCATTCTCTGTGCTTCAGACCAAACCAAAGTTCTAAAATGAAAGAGCTCCTTTAAACAAGCTCCGTGAAAGAAACCGATCTGTTAAAAATAACATTGCAGGTGCCACAATATTATTGTGTATATATTGCTGCTGTATTTTTAATAGTCACTCATCCCTTTGGAGAGCAACTTGTAAAAGAATTATTCATTCTCTCTGTGCATACATTTTGAGAATAATTCACTGTACTTTTCCAAATTATTTTCAAAGTGTACACACTCAGGAAAGGATACAAAACTTTTCCCAGGCTACATTTGAAAGCTTGTCAGCACTCAGAGCTAAGGCCTTTAATCCCAGGCTTTAAATAATTTAGGTAACACTTGATTACTCCATTGCTGGAACATCAAGCTCTGCAAAATCTGGGCAACACAATATTTGAGGGGAAAAGAGAGAATACTCTACTTAAGTAAAATACATTTCCTGCAAACAAACTGCGAACTGCAGCTTGACGTTTGCAATGCAAACCGTGGTAAATCACCACTGAGGCTGCCCTCCAAATAATATTTTGTTCCAGTTTCCACTAACGAAACTCTTTAGTAAGGAGTTCTATGGTGCACTAGTCGCAGCTTACACACCATGAAGTCTGATATTCAGAAGACTTAAGGAACAGCTTCTCCTTAGGTTTATAATACTTCATGATGTACTCTAGCTAAAATGTGCACATCAACTTCAGACGAGCAAACCGCCCCCCCCGCGACACAACGCACACACATGATTTAGTCAGGAAAAAAAAGAAGGACGTTTTTACCTTTCTTGTGGACTAATTTTTTTCTTGAGAGAACAATTTCATTTTCTCAGGTAATCCACAGGGGATTCAATATTTGCTGTCTCTACGCATTTGCTAAATTAAAAAAAAATAGTAAAAATGGCTTTGTTCTCTTAGGTACATCTGTACGTGTACAGTTAACAAAGTCTGAACTACTTCATTTTTTCAGTTGTGTTCTCCATTTTAAAAATATTTCTAGCTAACAAAACTTCTCCGTAAAAAGTTGTTTGGATCATTTTCAGGGCAGGTATGAGTCATGAACATCGTAATGTGTGCTGTGTGACAATCTATGCATATTTCGTTACATAGAAATACCAACTTATTTAAGAATAATTAAACATCCTTTAAAAATTATCAGAAGGTAACAAAGAAGAAGAAACAAACAAACAAACATCTCCCCCTGCAAATTAAATTATCATGTATAAGGTCCTTTAAGATCCCTTTTCACTGCTACCTTTGAATCCTTTTTTGCACAGAGAAATACAAAGTTTTCCTCTTAAATCTATTAGTTCCTTTTCCCCCCAAAGCTCATAGTTTAGCCCTGTACAATGTATACTGCTAGAAAATTAGGACCAACAACAACAAGCCCATAATTGCCCTCAGCAGAGTCAATAAATGGCACATTTGACTCTCTCTCATACCATTTTGAACCAAGTCCTCACACAACTTCTGCCCTGACACCTCATCCATCAGCTCTTAAAGCACAAGAGCAGCACCCCACAAGCAAACCTCTTCTCTCCTACGCCATCTCCAGAGTGGAGGCCCTGATGAGAAACAGCCTTATCTTACAGTATAGCAAAGATACCCCTCTAAGATCAGACCTTGGCAATTTGACCTAAAGCCATCCTTACTTGCAAAACAAAGTCTCCATCATCTTCAGAGCAAGAAGGAAAGAGAGTGAGAGGGAAAACAGGAATGGGGGTAGGGGAGGAAAGTCCTCTCTGACCTGATTGGAAACTTTGTTGTGGCAAAAAGAAAAAAAAAATCTCTTTGGCCAGTTGAGAAACTGCCTATGGTTGCTCTTGTATTGGGAGGGTCTGTTCAAGGTTTCTCAATCTTCTTTTCTCTCTCTCTCCCCCTCTCTTTCTCCCCTTCTCTTGTTTCAAAAGGGGCCTCTGGTCAGCGCTGATTAATAAGTGTTTTTTGTTGTGAAGTGTTGAATAATAGAAGATGGCCAGTGACCCAGGAAAGACTAAACCTTGTGCTACTTTATTGTGGCAAGCTGAGAAAGGGGCTTTAGGACAGAGACCCCAAGCACTGACCCGCACACATCCTGCGGATTCCCTATTCATTCTCACAGCCTTCCAGTCGCCCAGAGCTCCCATTGTTTGCCAAGCAACAATGGAGATTTTGCACAGAAAGTAAAGCTCTCTTCAGATTCCTCCCTGATGTTTTGCATTTGAGGAAACAACGATCCTTAACAGGTTTTTTTTCCCTAAACTGAATTTCACGAAAACTCCTAGGATATGGGCTTTTATTCTCATTGCTCAAGACTTTCTAAGCAAACCTAAGAAAACAAACATTTTCTCTTAATAAATACTTATTTTTTTCTTTTTAATTACACAATACATTTTTCCTGGGGTACTGCCTCCCTAGTGATTTAAGGGGAAAAGTGAGGTTTCTTTTCTTTTATTTCTTAGCATATTACTGTGCTTTAATGCACACTACATATCATATTATTCCTAAAAATAACTGTATTGAAGTAGTCTCTGTTTGAGTGGGAGTCAACTGGAAAGTGCCGCTTCTTTCAAAAAAAAAAATTAAATGAAAGCAGAAGATTGAAATCTCTTGGTTTATTTCTGCCCTGATTAGGCAAGCATAGCTTTTATCTCCTCGAAGGCTGGCCTTTTCCCCACATCCCAAACAAAGAGTTCATCCGCAGCCACCAAGGAGGGCACATGCCATTCCATAGACTTGCTCTGATTTACCTGTAGGGTCCAAACCACATTTCTCATTCCAACCTAGACATCTATTTGCACTCTAACCATGTGGATAAATAACATTTGCATCTGTTGAGCCTTTGGGTAGGAGCACAGTTAGAGGGATCAGAGGCCTCAGGATCACCTGCTTTAATTGCTTTCTCTGGCCTGTTATACATGGCTTTCCATTCTTCTGAGGTATCCACTTACACATGTCACCAAGTGGCTCAGTTAGGGTGTTTGGTTGTGACTTGCGTTTGCAGGTTTTGTGTCTTGTTTTAAATTTATTAGGCATAAGAATAAAAACAAAAAAAAAAAAAAAAAAAACAACAAAAAAAACACCAAGAGCAGAAGAATGTTGCCATCAATAGGACAAATTTCTGCTAAACTGCTAAGAGTGGGATTTTTTCTCCCTCAGTTATTTGAATCTATAACTGACTGAACATTTTTATCAGGACCGTGGCTTTCTCTCGGCGTTTACACCTGCGTAGGGAGGTCTAGAAATCCACCCTTTGGAGTTGAGGAAGAAAAGACCAGTCTGTCAGAGAGACCTTTAACAACTGGAGCGGGAACAACAGTCTTTATTAAGGATATTGGGTAGCAGAATTACCTTGGCGGGGGCGGGAGGCGTTGTAAAACATCCATTTGCAAAAGGCTCTCAGGCTGAAACCCTTTCATCGGTGGCGAGGGGAGGGGGAGGCAGGGCGGGGGCTCGCAAACCCCCAGCTATCTCCATTTGTCAGCGCCACAGAGGAGGGGTCGTAAAGCCAGCGGTGCGGAGGGGTGGGCTGCCCGGTGGTCCGCCAGCCCCGCACTGCCGGCGGCTGACGGCCGGAGCGGGACGCGGCTACAAGTGCGCTGAGCACGGCGGGCTCAGCCCGGGGCGGTGCGGAGCGGGGGACCCCGGCCTTTCACTTTCATGCCCACCGCATCAGCGTTAGGAAGGGGGAAGTGGGGGGAGGAGAGGAGGGAGGGAAGGCAAGCGCCCTGCTGTATTGTTCCCCTGCCGAATTGATATGCTAATTCCCCTTGTGAGGGCATCACAAAGAACACCTTGCACTTCTGAAAGACTTTTGTGTCCTGGACGGAGAAGTTTATTATCAACTAATTAGCAACAACTTCTAGCAATGAGTTGGGTTACATTTTCATAAGCTTTGAACAAACATCCTGAGCTGCGTTGTGTCAGGATGATGATCTTGCTAAGGAAAATAGAGTCCTAAATAAGGGAATGAGCTTTAATAATTAGCGCCTGCTATATACGGAGCCTCTGTCGACGTAAGCCTTCCTCCGAGGCTTTTGATTCACGTTGCTTCCAGGATTGCAAAGGACCATGACAAGCACTCTACAAAATAAAATCTTACTCAGGGATGGATGACTAGCCATTTTTCCCCTCATATTAAGGCTCTTTTCTTCCAACCAAAGACTACCCCGAAAACGCACCAAGGATAATCAGTATATGAAGAAGCTCAGTACAATTAAGCATATTTATATTAAATATAATTTTGAGGTTGTATTCAGTCTAGCACTTTGAATATAAAAATCGTCTGGGAAAATGGAAGAGTATATTGACATTACAAAAAGAAAACATCTATAAATTTCACAGCTTTTCTATGGTGTTCGTTGGGTTTTTTGATTTTTTTTTTTAATTTTATTTTTATTTGGTTTGGTTTTTACTTCTGTTTTACTCTTCTTATAGTCTTTCCAAAGAAGGAGGATCGGGTCTCAGGTTAGCTCAGTTCTCTTATTGCAGACTTCCTGTATCTTTGGAAGGAAAAGTATACGCTGTTTCTTTGGTTGAAAGTGAAACTAGGAAGAAGCAAGAGGACTTTACTTTTATCACTATAGTAAGCTCTAGTTATTTTCTTCTTGGCTTTATGCAACCAAAGCAGAAACAATCCTCTGAAGATAGGCACGTTCTATGGTTTACTGATTGACTGGAATTCTTATTGACTGGAAACAACGTACTTACAGCTTCGCATTATGCTGTCAGGTTTGGCTTTTGAGGTGTGTGATGTGGTGGGGGGAGTGCGTGGGGGAGTGTCATATTGCAGTTCAAATCAGTACTAGGCTGATTTTGCAGTTTATACCTGGTTCTCCAGTATGGCCTTCCTAAACCCACCCTGGTCCTGAGGAGAGCACTGAGGAAGCGACAAGCCCTAGGCTCATATTGGGAAGCAGAAGAGAGCGTATCAGCCCTGGCTGCTTTTGCAATTCACCTTATCCTCTCCTATTCAGTTCATTTAATGGGCAAACATGGTCTCCATCACTCGGTCCCTTTCTGTCCCCTTCTCCAAGCACATTCATTTGTATAAAATTCTAAAACGTGGTATAAAGTCTTATTGAAACCCAGCAACGTAAGGGGTGGGAGTGGATTAGATTCTTTCATTTCCTTTTGGTAATCCTAAATGCAGCTATCTCTGGTTCCGTAATCTCCTCTAGAGTCGGATTACCACCCATTTGAGCAAGTGCAGCTGGAATTAGGGGATGACAAGCATGCAAAGAAAGTGCCAAGAACTCCTGAGGTGACAGAGATGTCGGGGTGGCCCTGGACACCCTGCAGCACCCTGGTGTCCCCCAGGGCACCCGGGCTGTGAAGTGGGATGATGGGGGCGGCCCTGGGCCGAGCAGTGCCCACCGGCCCCCGGAGCAGACCAGACTTTCTCCTTGCTGTGGCTCTGGAGTGGCAAGGACCATCACTGGGTCACTTTGGTGTTTCATTTGCCTCATGACAGGCTTCTGCCAGCCCTACGGCTTTCTGACAGGGCCAGGAGAGCCACACTCTGCCATACACAAATATGTGTTTTTACACACACACACACACACACACAAACACACACATCCATGAATGGATGTTCCTGCCTTCACTAGAAGAAAGAATAAACATAAAACAGGTGATGAAATGTGGAGCAAGTACAACCTTGGTTATGCCTTTCTCTGTCCACCTGGAAAAAGTAACCCTGCATGAAAACACACGTTTGTGTGTGTGGTCACTTTTTGAAACAATCCCTCATATTTGATTGAAGTGGAATATACCACGATGTATATTTAAGATTAAAGCTTTATTTTTAAAGGCCTGTAATCCTTTCAAGGAGATTTTGTTGATATAAGACTTCATTGGAAAGTAACTGTGGATTGTATAGCTCTGACCTTTGCAGAAAGCAGGGTGTGGGTCTGTACAGCTGAGAAATACTGTGCATCAATTCCTTGTGAAGCCCCTGCAGACCAGCTAAGTATGTATACAAGTCCAAGAATTTATTTAAAACGTTACAATTAGTGGTTCAGTCGTCAAAGTTGGGGATGTGGTATTTTTATATGGAGTGAAATACATTATTTAAATATATTTTTTAAAAAAAAATAATAATAAAAAAAAATAAGGCCAGGCCTTCTACACAAATTGGAGGCAGCTAAATGCTCTTTTGTGCCTGCAGCTCTAAGGAGGCTGTGATGCATGTGAAGAAAAGTGACTGACTTAACTCATTGGGATTCAGGGAACGGCCTGCCCTCTTTGGAAAAAAAAAAAAAAAAGAAAGAAAAAAAGCAAGAAGAAGAAGAAAAGTAAGTGTGTGTGTGTGTGTGTGTGTGTGTGCGTATTCGTGTTCGTGTATGTGTGTGTGAGAGAGAGAGAGAGAGAGGGAGAGAGAGAGAGGAGGGGGAGACTCACACAGAGTCCTGCTTTCCTGAGCTGAGAGCTGCTGGTTCCCAAGCAGAAAGTATTAGGAGAAACACAGCTTCTTGTGTCTTTGCTGCATTTACACAATGAAATCACTTCTATTTTTATTCCTGCTAACCGGCCGGTTTTGCTTGAATCCACTCCGAGCCAAGGACGATGGGAACAAAAAAGTACTTAAAAACAACTAGACAAAAAAAAAAAAAAAAAAAGAAAAAAAAGAGTGAAAGGAAACCCTAATAAACCCAACCACGCTGGGATGAGGATTACTCACTTTAGCGCTGCCTGTAAGTACAAAGTCTCTTGCTGCATTTCAGGGCGATAGTGACAGGCTGTTGTTTAGGCTGGGGTAGCTCGGGTTTGTTTTGATTTTTTGTTTTCTCCCTCTTTTTTTTTTTTTTTTTTTTTATATAAGACATCCTCTCTTTTTCAGTCTTCTGCCGATTTACTAAAATAAGAAAATAAAAGCGGGAGAGGGAGAGGGGCCGGCGGCTGAGCAGAGGGCACGGCAGCAGCAGGGCAGCAGCCGGGGGTGCGGAGCTCCGCGGGCGCGGAGGAATGCCCGGTGCCGGCAGTGCGAGGGGCAGAGGGCTGTTTCCGACATCACTTTGTGGGCTTGGATGGATTGAATTTTTTTTTTTCTTTTGGTCGTCCCGGGAATGTGCTCTCCTGTGTGCGTACATACACATCCCCAGGCAGCGTGGTCTGCTTGGGTCTGTGTAGTGCAACTTGAGTCCGCCCAGCTCGAAGGAATGCGGTGGTCAAAACCGCTTTCCAGCTGTTTGGTTTTTTGGGATTCCAACCCCCCCACACACACACTCCTGCGTGCGTGTGATGGTGGTACTTTTCCCTGGCAGGATTTGCTTAAAATAAACTAAGACCAAAACTGTCTCACTCTCGCCTAGCCTAGTCGCTTTTCTCCCCCTCCCTTTCCTCCTTTCTTTCTTTATTTCTGTGAGAGCGCTCCTGGGAAAGCGGATCGGATAGAGGGGAAGGCTTTTGAAATCGTGGGGGAAAATGTAAGAGAATTCAGAGGGTCCGGGCTTTCTTTGTGTGTAGCTGAAGCCGCGGAGCTGCTTTGTGCTTTGGAAGGAGAAAATGGCGAGTCCTATTGTGTTTAGGCCATTTTCTTCCGGTACAAGGGTTTTCCCCCAAATCCCAAATACTTCAGGGCTCTTTTGAAAGAAATCTCCCAGCCTACGAAGTGTGAATGGCTTCAGCTCTGCCTTTTCCCCAGCCAGTAGCACATCACATTCGAGAGAGCCCACACATTTCTCTTTGCAGGGCTAGTGCACAATTTCTAAAGCTGCTGCATTCAGAGCCTCTTGCAGCGTAGGGGCTATTTCAGCTGCTCTTTGCCCGTGTTATTCAACTCGGGGGACCAGGTTATGAGAGAAAGGGAGGGGGGACTGAAGAAATAATATTACAAGACCTGTCCTTGCTTTTAAATGCTAAGGAACAGCGTTAGCCAATTGTGTGTGTGTGTATGTATGTGTGATCTGAGAAAAGACTTGTCAACGGCGAGTCCTGACTTTTCCACTAAATTATTTAAACTTTGTGTATATATACATGTATGTGTACGTGAGAGAGAGTGTATCTCTGTGTGCATGCATGTAGCCACGTAGCAAGATCTTGCTTTTAGGACCAGAAAGAGGCCATATGTATATGCAAAGTGAGATTTTAGAGTATATTTAGCCATGGTGGGCAAGTTATTCCTGCTGCAACTTCTAATGAAAACAAAAAAATAGTTTGCAGTGTTGTCAGTTCTTTTCAGATCAGCCCGTAGGTAGGTACCGGTTACTAAAAACCGCGTCTGAATATGCACGTTAATCCATCTAAGGAAACAAATGGGAATCCGAGGTTTAGTGTCTGTTGTCCGATATTAACCACTTTACATTAGAATGTGGGTTTGCCCAGGCATCAGTGATTAAAAGCTCTTTGAAACAGGAGAGTTAACAAATAAAGCCCAAGAAAGGTAAACCCTCACTTCCACCTCTGCCTCCTTCCAAGGTGCTGAATTAAAAAAAAAAATAGTATTAATAATACCATTAATAACAGCAACAAAGCAGAGGTGCTGCTGGAGCTGTCGCGGAGGGGCCGCAGGCTCCCCGGCCCCGCGGCGGCGGCGGGCCGCGCGGGCGCGGAGGGGCGCGCAGGGCCATCCGCCCGGCCGCGGGAGCAGCGCCCGCTGCCGCCGGCGGGTCAGGACCATGGACAGGGACCGGGCGAGGACGGAGCCGGCTGGTGTCACCCCGGGAAAAGGGGGTGAGCGGGGCTGTCGGCCCTCACGGAACGCCGGGGGCCCGAGCTGCTCTGTCTTTCTTGTTATCCCTTTCATGTGGCTGCTCAAGATTCTAAGCAAAAGACTTGAGAAATTACATTTATAATTCTCCTGCAGGAGAGCAAACTCTGTTAAAATGCCATGCCAGTGATTTCTCTTCTTACTGCTCTCAAAAGAAGTAAAAGGATTTCTCCATTCTGCATACGATTGCTTTTTTCCCTTCAACTCCGAGCCAAAAATAAATCTACTGCTCGGATCGGCTGAATGACAGTGGTGTAAATTAAATTGATTTTATCAGTGACCAAGTTCCACAATTGGAAAAATTAAATGCCACCTTGACAGACAAGGATAATATGGAACAGATCTATAAAACAGCTCCTTTGAACAACAACAACATCAACCCAACAGGAGCCTAGATACTGGCGATCCCTTCTTCTTCATCCCGCTCCGTTATGTCACATCATCTAGTTTGCCTTTCTGCAGTACTGAAATGATTGAAACCATTGTTTGATGCAAAGGGACTAGTGATGATGAGTCATGGACTTTATGCCACAGCAAAAGCAACAGACGTGGTTCTCAGGCAAATTTCTTTTTTTATTTTGATCGCGCTTCTAATTGGATTCCCCTTTCAGATGCACTTTGCGGCAATTCCAACCCACCCTACAGCTCCATCAAACTCGGGGCTGAGCTACGGGAACGACAAGCCGCTCTGCCTCCACCTAAGAACTGCAGAAATGAAACCTCCAAGTCCTTTAGCCAGGAAAACCCTACTTCAGCGCCTGCCGCCGGCCCCGCAGGGCGAGAGGAGGCCTTGAGCCACCTCAGCGCTCCCTGCGTGCCTGACCTCGGCCCGGCCCGGCCCGGCTGGGCTCTGCTCGGCTCGCTGCCCGCCCGCTGGGGCCTGCCTGCCGCAGAGACACCGCGCAGCTCCGGGACGGGCAGCGGGCTGTCCCCGCACGGCCAGCGAGCCGCTCCGGCCCGCGCCCGCCGCTGCCCCGCCGGGACGGGCACAGCGAGAACAAAGCCGCGGGGCCTGGCCCGGTTCCGCCGTGCTCCCGGCCCGGGGCCGGCTCCGGGCTGCTACGGGAGGGAGGCTGGGGCGGCGCGGGGCGGGGGGCGCGGCGGTGCCGCAGTGAGAGGGGGTCGGATGCCGTGCGGGGAGGGTGGCCTCTGGGTGAGCCGGGGATCAGGCTCCTCTTCCTCGCTATGACTGTACAGATTCATGTGACATTGAGGTTGGGGAGGTGGGGGAGGGCGGGAGGTGGGGGGAGAGGACCCGGAGGGAAGGGGGAGGGTTGAACTTTCTGCCGGGCTCGGCTTTTCACACCTTTCTCTCCCGATGATGCGTGAGGACGTTTTGGGAGAGAGCGGCTCGGCGGGGTCCCCTTCGACCAGGTGCCCCTCGACCTTGCAGGGACCCGGCCGGGCGGCGCGGGTCTGGGATTGTGCCGGGTTTCAAGGACACGGGAGATGATCAGGACTTTGGGAGCCAACATCTGCCTGGCTGGTGACGTCAGCAACCCCGTGTAATCCTCTTGTACTGAAGGCAGATGCCTTATTTGTTTGGCTGGAGAGGCATTAATCCCTAATTCTGGAGCAGCAAGCGAGGGGGAGAGACCGGACCGCTTCCTATCCCCCGAAAGCAGCTAGAGGGGCTGTTCTCTCCTGCGCCCTGCGGCTCCGACTGGGTGGAGAAGCCGCCAGCCGTCGGCAGGTTTGACCATTTCCTTTTTGATTATGATTCTCTTTTTTGGTATTTGGGGTGGGTTCCTATTTCTTATTTTTATTTGGATGCTTGGATTTCTCCCTATGATTCTTTGCTCTGGTATGGTCTTCAAGACGAAAAACGTGGGGGGACTGTTGTTCCCCACCCCCCCTTACAGTCCCGTAATTTTATTATTTTCTTTTCTTCTTTTTTCCTTTTTTTTTTTTTTTTTCCCCAAAAAGTTGTCCCCTGTTCTTGCCCTCCGGGGATTTTTGCAGCGGTGGGCAGGGAGGTTGCTCTCTGCGGTTCCCCGCGGCTGGCCCGTTCCCACTGCGCTGCAGGGACCCAGATGCCCGCTCGCCCCAGCGCTGCGGTGGTGGGCGTTCCACCCTGTCCTTCCTCGGCCGCGGACCAAGCAGCCCCACAGGCTCGGGTCTGGCCGGCCCCAGCTCCGCGTCAGTCCGTGTGGGCCCCCCTTCCCTTCGCTTCCTCCCCTTCCCCTTTCCCTCCCCGCCCTTCTCCTGCTCTGACTCCCCCCTCTCTCCCTTTTGTCATTGGCAACCGCGCGGCGTGCGGGCTCCCGGCGCCCTTCCCTCCCAGCCTGCCTTTCCTTTCCTCCCCGCCTGCATTTCTAACGCTCTTGCTTTGTCTGTTTTCCAGGCGGCCGCACGCAGGAGCTGCGGTGCCAAGGGGGGCCGGAGCCGCCTTCCCAGTTTGCCCCCGGATGCCCCGGCAAGCTACGGGAAAAGTCTCTGAGAAGCCCAGCTCGCTGCAGGATCCGGCCGCCACCGCGTGCAGCCGCAGCATATCCCGCTTCGCCTCCTCTCTCTCTCCCGGGCCTGGCGCCGAGGAAGCAGTCGAGGTCAGCTGCCCGGTTCCTGGGGTCCGGCCGTGGTCGAGCCCGCAGGGTGATGCAAGGTGCCCGGCCGCTCCGCTCCTCCCCGGCGCGCCGTCCGCACCGAAAAGGAATGGTCCCGAACCTGAGCGGTGAAAGATGGCAAAAAGCGTAATAATAATAATAATAAAAGCTTAGGCTAATTTTATTTTTCTATTGTAATGACTTCACCCTCATTTTCTCACTCGCCAGTTCAGTGTAGGCAGGCCAGATGGGCTGCCCAGACCCTCCCGGGAAAGGGGCAGGTGCGAGTGAGTAAAATTTTTTTTTTTTTTTTTTTTTGCTTTACAAAGAAAGATGACACGTCCTGCCCTTTCATTTTTCATCGCCGAAAGATCCCCTCTTCCCCTCCCCCCGCCCTTCCCCCGGCCGAGGGGAGCTGGGATGCTCTGGGGGTGCGGGCTCCCCCCGCCCGTGCTCCAGAGGAGCCGCAGAACCAGGCGGACCGAGACAGCCGGAAAGACACGGTCATTCCTCTCAGCCAGGGATGCCAACTGACAGACGTCGAGTCGGGGAGAGTCAACTCCTGTGTTTAAAATCATGCGAAGACGCTGGTGAAATTAAAGCAGTCGTCTGGAAGTGTGCAATAGGCACACGCTTATTTTCTATCTCTTTTTTTTTTTTTTTTTTAATCGATTAAATACATATTTAACAGCTTCCTGAGCATTGCAAACAACAGACTGGCTAGTAAGAAAACTGGAGCATGAGTTATACGCAGCCCGGGCCAGTTTGGGACTAGGGCGGAGGGAAATTACCGGGTTTTTTTTCGGGGATCAGCTGCTGTTCTGCTTCCAGAGAGAGAGAGAGAGAGAGCGCTCTAAGGCTCTGACTCTCCGTGTTCACAGCGGACCTTGATTTAATGTCATACAATTAAGGCACGCGGTGAATGCCAAGAGCGGATCCTCAAAGCAGCATGAAAGATCTCGCTAGAACATACCATAACAATAACGTTAATAATAAAAATAATTGCAATTAGATAAAGAAATTTAAAAAAAAAAAAAAAAGAAAGAAAGAAAAGGAGACACAAAGCAATAAAGAGCTCGACAACCTGTACTCACCTACGGAAACCGAGACTAACTAGGACTGGTGGACTGATTGGCTCAGCCCGGTGGAAAGGAGACGCCGCTGCCACGGGACGGGCGCCCGCGGGGGCAGTTGTCAGCAGCAGGTAACGGGGCCGTGGGGGGCTACTGGAACGGTGCGGTAGCCGTGGTGGTTTTTCAAGGTAGTGGTGACTCGACCTCTCGCTTTCTTGGGCTGAACCATGTAAAGTCGATTAATGGGAAATAAATACATTTTCTAATATTATCATCGCGAGGATTGTTCTTTGCGCATCGCCCAGCCGGTAGCTAGGAGTGCCCGCTCGGTAATGGCTCCTCCTCTTGCGGAGCTCCTCTGGAAGCCGAGGAACGCGGCCCCCGGGGCAGCGGCGCAGTGCGCGGGGGGCAGCGGAGCAGCGTCTGTGCCGCGGGCCGGCAGAGCCATGTGCAGAGTTGGTGCGCGGGGCGGGGGGTGCCGGAGGTGCCGCGGGGGCACTGCAGCAGAGCCATGTGCGGAGAGGCAGCTTGGATGCGCGAAAAGAGGAGTGTGCGGAGGTTGCGAGGGAGAGGCGGGGAGGGGGAGCAGCGTATGGGCACGGTGTGGGGAGAGCGGCGCAGAGCGGTGCCGGCGGGCAGCGGAGCGGCGGGCAGGCGGAGGAGCGGCATGCGGGCTTTGTGCGCGGGGCTGGGCGGCGGGGCGAGGCGCAAGGCGGCGGCTGGCGAGCGCGGAGCGGGGGCGGCGGCGGGGTAGGGTGTGCGGGGCAGCTTACGCGCGGGGGAGGGTGGCGGGGCGGCGGTGGCAGGGCGGCGTGCGCCGGGGCAGGTGCGTGCGCGGCCGGCACTCTGGAGACGCGGCTCCGGTGGAGGCGGTGGCCGTGGCAGGGCCACGCCGGCGGGTGCGGGGAGGGTGCGGGGGCGGGGAGGGGAGAGGCCGGGGTCCCCTCGCCTCCGGCGGCGGAAGTCTTTGTTCCGCGGGGCCTCGCCGGCGGTGGAACAAAGGAGCGACAGTGCTGCTGCGGGCGCTGTCCCTGGTGCTGGCGGTGGCACCGCGCTCCCTCCGCGGGCCGCCAGACTGCTTGTCCCCGGTCGGGCAGACGCGCCCCGGTGACACCGGGTGGCCCTCGGGACGGGACCGTCCGCGGCTAAAGAAAACCCTGCATCCCGACGGGAGTGAGCGGCGAGCAAGGCAAGGGTGCGGGGACAAGCAAGAGAGCGGATTGGCCTGAGGCTCCGCCGATGCGCGGTGCACAGTCGCTGCCCCGGCGGAGTTCCCTGCAGGTTCCCCCCACGCATCCTTCCCGTCGAGTCCCTCCTACCCCCACTCTGAAACAGCCGGGTTGGAAGCAAGTCCTGCGGGGGCTCTGTCCCACTCCCATCCTGACTCCGTCCACAGCCATCTGCCGCGGCCTAATTCTGCTCTCCATCCGTCAAACAGCGGCCACAGCCAGCCAGGGCAGGGCATGCTCTCAAACACTAAATAAGGCAAAACAACTAAGTAACAGCAGTAGCCGCAAGAACTATAACGATAACAACGCTGTCTGCCTGAAGGCCATAGAGCTTTGTCCTCTTCCTTATTGCGCTCAGCAGACAGCCTGACAGCAGTGGGTTTTTTACCAAAAACTGGATTGCAGATTGGACTGATCACCCTTCTCTGCAAAGGGATAAAAGGGGAGAATTCCTGTCCTTTCCCCAGCCTGTCACCTCTTCATCCCCGTGTAATCATCCTTGCACTGTCCAGCCGACAGATGAAGCACATGGGCTACTCCTTTCCCTTCAGCTCAGTGAGCAGGGGTTGAGTTTTTTGCCTGCTCCTGCCGTGACACATAGCTGCTCTCATTTCTTCTTTTGAGATACCTGTTCTTATATACACATCCACCTATACACGTATATGCACATTTTGTGTTTTCTATGTAGCATCAGATTGTCACAATTTCTATTCATTACTGCTTCTTGCTTATATGTCCTTTGCCAGCGCTTCACAGGATCTCAGGGGACTCAAGCAGAGAACAGAGAAAAAGTCCATCTTCGCCTGCTCGTGTGCGAGCCAGGATGATGCACAGCAGAGATTGACCCTCACACAGGTAGAGAGCAGGGAAGTATTTTAAATGCCTTGTGTCCTGAGCAGCCTGAAGCACTCAGTTAAACTGTTTGCAGGATTACAAACATGAGCTGACCACCCCTGCGCTGAGACATTATCTTCACCACATTTTACTTTTATTTGTTTTCTCGGAAATCAGTGCTACAGATTTGTTATAAACATTCTATAGTTCTGTAGGAAAGGAAACATAAATATGTAAGTGAACTTTTCACCACCAATCACGCAATGTAGCTTTTAAGATATTTCTTAATGCCTGAAAAGAAATGGAACTTTCTTTGGAATAGATGGAGCTTTCTTTTGGAAAGCTTCCAGAGACAGGGAGCCTTGCTGCCTTCTAAACTACAATAGCAGTAATAGTGGTGGTGATGAAGATGACGGAGCACGTAAAAAATGGATGCAATGAAGATCTGAAGACCCAGGTGAAGGACTGTGCCATCTAGAGACGTGCGTTTCCCGTTCCGATGTCATACTGCTGTCGTAGGCGCATTGAGGTTCTGGTGGCGGCATTTGAAAGTAACCAGCATTTAATAGTCACCGTTTTCCTTCCTGCTCTGAAAACGGAATGGAAACCCTGCTCTCAGCAATTTTTCTTGGGGCTACCTTAGTCACGGCTCCCCACAGAGAGGAGTGGTGAGCACTGCCTGACAGCCTCCCCTTGAGGTAGAAGACAGCAATGTCCTGCCTCCCCCACGCCTTTTAAAAAAGCCCCTTACTTTTCCTTTTTCCCTGCTTAAGCGACGCCCGGCCGGAGCCCCGGGAGAAGAGCCTGTCCCCAGGGCTGCCGGGGCTGCCCCAGGCGGGGCCGGGCGGGCGGCGGGCGATCCTCCGCCTCCTCCTCCTCCTCATCTTCCTCCTCCTCCTCCTGCTCCGCCATCGCCCCCGCCCGGCCCCCGGCACTGCCGCACCCCCTGGCGGCCGCGCACGGCGCCGCGCAAATCCAGCGCCGCGCAAATCCAGCGCCGCGCAAATCCAGCGCCGCGCAAATCCAGCGCAGAGCAAATCCACAGCAATCCCGGCGCGGCGCGGCACAGCGCTGCCTCTGCGCCTCAGTGGCAGAACCTGGGAAACTTCAGGTATGAACCATTTCGGAACAATGTTCTGAATAAAAAATGACTTTAAAACGTCAAGCACACGTCATTCTAAATGTTTTGCAATGTAGAGCGTGAGAAGCGATGTTTTCATACCTTCCCGGTGGGAATCAAGGCTATCTGTCTCATTTAAATTCAGAGCTATAGAGTATCATCTGTGTCATGAAAATATGAAGGGAAATGAGGTACTACCTGCTTACTGCAGCTGTTGAGGCAGTCTGGGGCATCGGTTTCACTCAAGGACAAACTAGAGCAAGAGGCACAGTCAAGGTATGGTCCAGTTTACAGACACAGTCTCTCTCAAAAAGTTAAAAGCCTCTAATTTAGCTTTTGAATTAGGAAGATTAAATACCAACATTTTATTTTATTTCACTTGTCCTCCTGTACTCAAGGTGGTGGCTAAGAAAAGTGTAGAGCACAGGTAAGTCAGGCAATAAGCAAAGCAAGCCCTCCAGCAGAACAAGCATTGTCCCACTGTCTCCACCCTGCAGAGCTGTGCCAGCAGCAGGATCTTTCCCAGTCCCAGGGAGAAGCAGAGGAGAAGTGACTTGTCTGGTGCTTCAAGGCCTGGTGCACGGCAGTGACTGCCACAAGGCGGGAGAGTCAATGAGCCAGCCAGCGAAGGTATGACGTAAGACTCATTTTCACACTCTGCACAAAACTCCTCGCATTTCTTTTCTATTACTTAGCTCCTCTGATACTGATCAATTATCACAATAACTCAGGAGTGAGATAATAGAGATAGTAATTTGCAGTCTAATGTGAATTAATTTTTGCTTAATCTGGAACAGCTTTAATAGCATGGTGGGCATTAAGAGCACCACATTACTCAGTACTAAATATCTGTGTGTCTGAAATAGTCTTAAGAAAATCTTACTAGAGATATCCCACAATCAGAAAATGGGGAAGAAATACCAAATCTTAAATACACTTATAGGAAAAAATATTTCAAATTGTAAATTATGGACAATTTAATTAGCATCAAGAAACTATTAAATTAACTCATGTACTGTTCATACTAAGGTTGGTCTATAATTTGCCATATTGCAGTAATTCTGTTTATTAAGCGATTAAGTACAGGTTGCATGTTAAGCTATGTGGTCGAAAATACACACTTAACACTTGTACAAAAGTACTTAAATGCAATCTAAGGTTTTTAACTACATCACTAACAGGTTTTGCCTAAGTTTTCTGTACAAGGAAATGAAAAATAAAATACTCTGTACACAGGAATTTATTAGTGTGTATTTTAATGGATCTTAATGAATGCAGCTGGTAAAGGAGTTAGTAAGCAAGGCAATAGCATTCTTTTCTTAACAATTTTAACAAAGAATTACAGAATTATTTGAAGTATCTTTACAAGGCTTGGAACATGGAAATGTCTAACACCTGTAGGTCTTCCTGACTTCAGAGGATTATAGTTCAACACTATAACATTTTGCGCAATCTGTATAAAATAACTGTGCAATCTTTTTTGAACCCAAAAATTATGCTATACATCATTCCTATCTCACAAACTAGACCTATCAGAGATACTGAAAGTATTTTTGGACCATTTAAAGATTTATGATTTGATTTACTGTTCTACGTCCAGGGTATGAGACATTCAACTGAGAAAATGTTTTTTAATGAATGTACAGTCCCCTGTAAAATCTCTTCACACTGTTGTTTTTCAAAGCTAATTAAGAACTTTTTGCTATTTGTTCTTCTTTAGAAAATTTACGTTCAGTATACTAGTATTTGTGGAAAACACGAAAAGAGCAGCTGTGACAGAAAAACTAAAGGTACAACCTATAAATTTTTCACTATGGATACTTCCAGGTAATCTACAGACTGGGTGAAGTCCATTAAAAATCAAGGGCACAATTTCTTTGAAATTAGAAAAATGGCGATATATCTGACTTCTATTAAATTGAACAAAAGAATAAAAAAAATGTGGCTGTCACTAATTAAAGCAATAATTAGTGAGATTTTGACCTATTTTAAAGATTTATAGCTCCTCATCTCTCCTCTGTAGAGGATTCTAAAGGCCAAGCAGAAGAAATAATTTCCTTGAAAAGAGTGCCAAAACCCTAAAAGAAAACAGAAAAAATCAGTGGGTTTTTCTTCTTTGCAGTTCTTTTGCTCAATTCAAACAATTAAAATGTCAGATTCCCCACCTTAGTGAAACCAGTGACACCAGCTGGGGGTTTCAGGCCACAATTATTTAAGAAATACATAGAAACCTGTCAGGTAAGACAAAGGAAGTGTTAATTTTATCATGGTCAATATAACATCAAATCAACATATGCGCCTGGTCAGATAGATCTTCTGCACTTATATTTTGCAAGCCTAATTTTAGTAAGCTTGAGTTTTTAGTAAGATGTTGTACTCCTAGCCCAAGAGCCAGGTTTAAACGCACACAATGAAGCGCCTGAAGCACATCGGATGCAATACACCTTTGGAAAGTAATCCCATCCTTCCCTACATGAGGTCTGGATTTAAGATGGTGCTGCAGCACATGCTGCAGTCCCCAGCTGTGCTTCAGCCCCACAGCCCCATTCTGGATGGAATAAGAGCCCCTGTGTGCTCAGCACCCTGCCAGGACAGGACAGACACTTTGGGACTATGGAACCCCCTTGAACTGAAGGCTCAAACTGCTCACACAGCAACGGGTATGACCAAGGTCAGTGCTCACAATGTACACTTAAGGCAGTCAATTAAATGCATCCAGGGCCTTCCTAATAATATATGTACACAAAATAGAGCATTAATCCTACTTTAAAAGAAGAAACACATTATAATAGCACACATGTCCCAGAAACACTTTTCCACGTCTATGAAAAATACAGGACTTCTGGAATATTATGTAAGAAAAAAAGTATAATGACTTTAACAGAATTTAATGTCAATTGAGAACATGGGAGATCACACTCTGGAATTAATGAAACTGTTTCATGTTGTAAGTTAGGACTACCACTGGCTGGAGGCAGTAGGAGCAATAAGACTTAGAATATTGTTTTGTAATATAATATCTGTTATGCCAGATGTGTGATATGCCCTGGAAAAAAAAATTGGGATGTTATTAGAGGAAATTATTTTCTGCTATAACCCTAGGTATAGGCAAGCCTACATTGGGATTATGTACAGTATGATCAATTGTGGTCAGACAAAGGGCTGCCAAGACAGCAAAGAGAGTGAGTAATCTCCAGTCATGAGCTAATCACAAGAACTTAGTTTGTCAGCTCAGCAAAATGTAGTCAGAGGGGAGGCATGCCAACTCTGGCAAATACCAGAGAAGAAACAACACTAGGATAGGCAAAGCGGTAATTGTATGACTAGGATGTCAGCACTAATGTTATCTTGAAAAAAGATCTCAACCTTAACATAGGCATAAAGGGATATAAATTAATAAATAGCCTTCTCACAAGCTGGTGGAGGACAGGAAAAAAATTATTTTAAGACTGAGTAACTGAATTAATTTACTAGGAAGAATATTCTTATTGTTTTCTCTAACATGTCAAAATCGGAAAAAAAAAATAGAGGAGAGCCTAGCCTGGATCAAGAAAAAGTATTTAATTATATTTAAGAGCCCAAAGTCTAGGATGATTATATAAAAAAAGAAGGTTGATTTGAAAGGGAAGGAGAAAAAGAGAGAAAGAAAGGACGAGAGCAATAGACAAAGAGACAGAGAAATAAAGCCAGTCAAAAAGACATAGGAAGAAAGTGAGAAAGGGAAAGAAAGAGAAGTATTTTCAAATAAAAGAAACTATTCACAACAAGGTCTTTTAATTCATTCATTCAAAGTATTTTTGAATTGGGTAATTTAACAGAATGTACAATTTCACTGCTCGGTTTCAATGAATCAGCATTTTTTTCTTACAAATATTATTTTAAAATCCTAAATGCAGTGCTATACAAATAACTCTCTGTTCTTCTCTGAAGTGTTCCTCCTGTTATTATGCAAAACTTGCATAATAAGATAGACTTGAATATGTCAATAATATTGTAAGCTTACAGGAACAGAAAAACCAGGTATGTTACGGCTTCGTTAACACTGCTGGGAATGAATTCTCTAAATCAAGGGATTCAAAAGCTTTTCTCTTTATTAATTTTTCTGATTTTAAGCAAAGAGTTAAGGAAAATGCAAAGACAACTTGCTTATAGATTTTGTGGTTTGACAAAAGAACATTTAATGAGGTTTATGCTGTACTAACTGCAAGCAATCAAAGAACGGCACGTCCCGATACTTACGATTAAGAGACATCGGAGCTCAGATGCAGCGTTTTTGTCTGTATGGTGGTTCATGCACAGGTACACATAGATTAAAAAATATGGATAAATAAATGCACCCGAGATATCAACTACGTTATCATTAATCCATTGTCAAACCTTTAGCAGTCCATTACGTCATGTTACACCATATTATAAATTTCAGCAATATATAAAATTCATATCATTTTTTAATTATTATTTTCTCTCGCTTTTGGAGACAAAGAAGGCATGAGAGAAAAGCCACCTAAGGATGCAAAAGTTTGAGGAAATCCTAAATACAGGAAAACAAGAGGTTAGAACTGATTCTTTTTACCATCTTAAACTGCAAACACTGCTGCCTTTCCAGATACAAAGCATAAGCCTGCAAGATGAAGGCTATTCTGTGGCTCACGTGGATGTGAAAGAGCAAAGATGAAAGACTACCCAAGCTCATCTGTATGGAAACTGTGAAACTGCTTCGAAAATTTGAGGAATATAGAAGCTGAGCATTTATTAGGAAGCTTGCAGCTGATGCTGAGTAGAAATGAAGACTGAGATTCCCTACAAAGTTAAGTGAAGAGTAATAATACTCCAATTTCAGAAGTTTATATAGTAATATGGAGAAGCACACAAAGGAGACAAATAATTCAAAGAACAATATAACTGTGAAAATTACTTTGTTTTTTTTAACTTACAGCACATTTTCTTCAGTTGCATATGCTCATTGTTTTGTGTTCAGCTTAAGACATTTGTGCAAGCAAGCTTCTTTCCAGCAGACGTTAATATTTTGTGGGCAAACACAAAAATCATTAGATTTTCACGCCTCCAGGCGCACATGGTTTTCTTCAATTTATTCAAGCACTCACCCTCTCAGAAAGTAAGAACAATTCTGTCCAGCAAGCAAGAACAACCAACAGGTCCCAAGTGATTAAGGGATGCCTTTGAAGAGTATTTTTTTGATGAAAACTTGTCAGCAGAATCTGTGTTAGATTCCTGACTGCAGCGTATTTCTTCCTTGAGCCACATGAAGTAGGATGAAGGGCAGAGAAGACAGTGATTTGGGATAAACCTTGAGCCCTGGGACTGCAACTCCAGCACAAAGCCTGCCCTGAAGGAGGGGATATGGAAGTCTGCTAAGGAACAGGAGGACAAATCCTTCCTTCTGCTTACGTTATGCCCAGATCTGGAATTTAGAAAGACCATCAAAGGGAAGCAGTAGCTAAGTCCAGACAGGAAAAGGCAGTTACAACTCCTGTGAAGCAATTTCACATATCAGAGCTAAATCAGAACAGCCTTCTCAATGAAAGAGAAAGGTGGTTGATCTTTTAAAATGCCCTTGAAAAATCCCTATGAAATAAGCACTAGGAAGTTGGCTTTGAATCAGCTGGAGTTACAAGGCAATACTAAATTACTGTGTTACATATAGACTCCTTAAGTAATGCAAATCAACATAATGCACACTAGTATATCGTATGTTCCTCATCCAAAACTCCACATTTCCCTGTCATGTTTCAGGCTTTACATCCTGCAGCAAGTGATTCCTGTGTTTTCCTTAATTTTAGAAACCTAGCAACTTAGTCATACTAGGAACCACTGCTCTTCTGGCTGAGAAGGACAAGGTGAGGTTTTAACCACCAACACAACTCAGTATTAGGAGTAAAGCTGGGTGAAATGAACCCCCACCCCTAGGCGAAACTGACTGGAGCTGGAATGCCCAAGAGTTGGCATGCCCTGTCCCTACTGAGAGCTGACAAGCTTAGAAAGTGATTCTATTGGGAGAGAAGGATTAGCTGACATCACACTAACAGATCATGTTTTCTGAAGGTTCTGGAGGAAAATAACTTAGGAGATCTGGAGAGGTTCTGGGGACCCAATTTAGCAGAACTGAATTTCCTGCTTTTTCAGTTTGCCTAACAGTGAGAGAATATATATAGTGAAATAGGTATGTTAACAGGGTCAAACATTGTCTGAACTCTTCCAAACAAACATCTTCAGAAAAAAATAAAAAACAACCCTGGAATATTCACAGAAAAAAACTGGAGAATATGATCAAGATGAGTAAGAAAAGGGACTTGACATTCTGTAGTTAAAAGTCTTCTACATTCTGCTCCTGGTTATGAATTATTTAAAAGGTGTTTGGAAAACTTCATCACTTATGGAAAAAAATCTGCATCTCTAAAGAGATCACAGATTTGTGAACAGGATCCTAATTTATTTTTTCAATATACCATCTCAAGGGTGCCCAGCTACTGAAACAAGAAATAGCAATTTTAAGAAGTTTATTTATCCAGTTTTCTTTTATTTTTTTCATCCAAATACCATGCAATAAGCTTGACTACCCCTCCTCCAGACAGCTCTCAGGAGGGCTTGTGAAGACAACATGGCACAGCAGGGTCTGTAGAACCACCAGCCAGCCTCAGACACAGCAATTGCCAGACAACTGGTATCTAAATTCAACAACATTTACAGTCTTCCATCTAATGGCTGGTTCCCACCATGGAGAATTCCGAGGGTAGTCACTAGCTGGTAAGCCCACACTTCAGCACTGGAACTAAGTCCAGGCTTCAGTGACTCCCTATCTAAAGCTCTTGAGATCTGCCTACCCTGGCAGGAGTAGATAAACACACATATATATACACACACATCACACAGCCCTTGGGCAGGTTGTGTCCCCAGTTTGGGAAGCACCAGTACAGTTTCTCAGTTCCCAGTGTAAAAAAGCTGCGACCACCACAGTACTGGTTATCAGGGAAACTCTCTTATTCAAAGTGAGTATTTTTGCAGGTCAAGCCCTGGCAGGACAGGGGAGAAATGTTAAAAACATTACATTTTCAGGACCTAATTCAAGTGATTCTCTCTGCTGCACTCTATTACTTACATGATACAACTGTGTTTATAGCAAGTAGAGGCAGTAGGGACTACTTAATTGGGACAGTCTGATGTATGGGCAATAGTCCAAAGTGATACATTTTCTAAATTTTGTATGGGCAGAGATCTTAAGAGCTCTATAGGAATCAGAGCTGCGAAAGAAATTCTAAGGAGGGCTTTGGGTATTAGATGGGCATAATGAGAAAATCTGTAAATTCACTGTGAAGAACTCTGCCAGTTCACTTTAGCATTGGCATAAACTGTTTAACCTGTGATGTTCTCCCTTTTTTTTTATTAGTCTGTCTGAAAGTGGTTCAGAAAGGAGAGACTTTGGAAACCTGGTCAAGCATGCTATTGGGAAGAACAATTATATAGCCAAATTTTCCTGTCAGGGACCACCTCTTCAAGCTACAGCATCATGTCTGCAGGATACATGCTTATTTATTCCCAAGTGTTACATTTGGACATCATGTGCATATAGTACATAGAGATACATATGTGTGTGTGTGTGTATGTATGTATACATATATATATATATATATATATATATACACCTACCTTAATAGCACATTTACTAAAACAAGGGTACTTAGAGAATCAAGAAAGTTTAAAATACAGAATTTATAGAAGAAAAAAAAAATCTTTCAAAATACTTAATTCTAGGTTTCCTTCTATTGCTCCTTCCACCCAAGTAAAACTGCTTCCACTGTATTTAACTTACTAAAGCCTGAAGATATCCATGGTGTTTACTTTAAGTTCTAATCCATTTCCTTTGTTCATGAATCAGTTCACAAAAGCATTCAAAAATACATTCAAGTACATTCTTAATGGTGACTTCTTGAATCAGTTTAATAATTTAAAGTAGTATTAATAAAGATTATTTAATAAACAATTACATTTACTATCTGTTCACAATACAGTGATGCTCTTACATTCTTTCACATGTTTCTGGTTTTGCTACTAATGGTAGTAGTAATATTAGGATGCAAAAAGTTGACTTCATATTTCTGATAGTCAAAGCTTAAAATGGCTTTGAAGACCCTCATTTTCTGAAGCCACCACTTCAAAAAATCAGGTTCTCAACCCTACATCAGTGTTTTTTTGGGAAATCTTGGCTTGCTCTTCTAGGCAAACCATTATACTCGTAGCAACATACCATGGCTTCCAGTTTGACACTGTGGTTTCATAACCATTGGTTGTGTTGTGAGTAGGTTTTGGAACTGGTCACAGCTGGTCTGTGCATATGAGTATGCACGTGTGTGTGTGTGTGTGTGTGTGTGTGTACAAGGTAGGTAGAAAATAGTGCTTGCTCATGTGAGCTGTCCTCCCTTTCCTCAAGGCTCAGTCAAGACAAGTTTCCATGAGTAAACAGATTTTACTAAAACACCCTCCACTGCTTATCTTTGTTTTCTCCAAAAAGCATGTGTGCTAAATTCTGTGTCCAAGTGCTTCAGCAGTGGTACAGCAGAAGGACTGTGGGGACAGTCCAGCCAAGAACAGTGCAGGAGGGAGGAGGACTGACCACCAGCCTCCCAGTCTGATCCCCAACCCAGTGACTCCAGGTGTGCTCCAGCACAGAGCTCGGTATCATTCTCTTCCTGCCAGTGTGCAAATGAGGGCATTTCCACTTTCTACATCAACTACCCAAGCCATGCACTTCCTCTTCCCACTGCTCTGTCAGTGCTGGAGCTGCAATGGGAATCCCCTTTTTGAGGACCAACTAGTGACGTGCAGGGCTTAAGCGAAACCCAGAATTTTTCCTCCTACATTTCAGCAACTACCACAACAAGTTGAACTTTCACAAGGATGAAAACAAAAGGAAGCAACAGGGCACCGTGTATGAAGATGGGAAAAAAGCAACGCTGTTACTCAGAAAAGGCACATAGGACTTTAGTACAAAGCTTGATAACTGGTCACATTTTAAAATGGCCCAGGAAATATCTGCAAGCTCCTGAGTGGCATGGTTTAACAAATGCCCTGAAGAACAGGCTTAATTCAGAAGTGCTCAGAAGGAAAAAAGATCGAAGTGCATTGATATGTAAATCTAACCCGCAAGTAGAGCTGCTTATAGAGCCATACAAAAGGGATTTACCCTTTTTTAGATTTTTGGCTTTATAATGGCAGTGGCGATCTAAGGAACATCCCTAGTCAACCTCAGAACTCCCCATTTTGTATGAATATGCTAACTTAAAAGCAGGGCTGGCCAGAAGGAAAGTTAAAAAAAAAAAAAAAAAGGTGATTAGATTTCCAAACTCATCCTTGTTTCCAGTTGGAGGAAAAAATTTACTTCTCATACATTACTGGGGAGGGTGTAGCAGGGGGAGTAAGCCACCATACAGACATACACACACCCAAAAGAGCATCTTACTTCTGCAGTCTTGCTGCTACAGTTTTCTCAAACCCAATACAGCCTCCCTCCTCTCAGAAGGGAAAAAGAAACAATTGCAGCTATGGTTAGTTTGATGTTGTAGCTACACACGTAGACTCTCCTGTGACAAGGACAGCATTTGGCAAGTCCTTGTCTCTTGAGAAAATGCATTTAGCATGTGGCACTGCCACAAAAGTAGACTGCAAACACAGACCTTCTACTAACACACCAATAAAAATCCCAAGCTAAAAATGTTACAGATGACGTTGATCCAATATTCCTCCTACACACACAAAACCCAAGATTGCCATAAGGACGGCTCTTCATTAAAGTTTCATTAAATGGGCTGTTAAAATAAATAAGCAAATTACTTCTTAGAACCACAGCACACGGTTCCAGTCAGAATAATATGGAAGGCATGACTTATATTGAGCAGATTTTTAAGCCTGTTATCAAAACTATTAATCATGTCTTGTCTAACAAGAATACTCCAACATTATAATTTAAGTGAACATAGTTACTGTTACAAGGAATGCAGATTGCTTTTAAATTGTTGCTGTTACACAGAAGAAAGTTTGCATTGATGTATTGTATGCATCTCTACTGACTTCAGTGAAATCTGCAGGGAGATGTAAATAAGGTAAAGGTTGTCTGGAGCAACGTGAACTAACCAAAGATTTGCCTGTAGAACATGGGTCTACTCCATGCTTCTTTTGGTCTCAAAAAGACAGAAAAAGCAATATTCCTCTCTTATTTTCATTAGAGGAGCCTGGATGAAATCATCTGAGCTGGATTTAAAATTCTCAACCAAAATCAAAGAAAATATTTGACTCAGAGATGTTCTTCAGATTTACTGGCAAACTCAACTGGGAAACCTCCTCAGATGAAGGTACTAGAGGCAGAGCATTAGCTATCCCTCTAGCCTAAACCATCTAGATAATCTCACACAAAACCACTAAAATCTGCCTATGAGATATGGTGAAAACATATAGGTTTATAGGAAATTCAGATCTACAGTGCTTATGCACAGGGCCTACTTGCATTCTCTGGAGGACAGTTTTTTTGAGAAGAAAAAGCAAGACAGTCTGTGTCCTGCTATGGTGCTAAAACCAGCTCATGTATAAGCCAATAAAGTCTGAGCAGCACTTACAAGGTTACCCTTGCTTTCCCCGTATTGACCCTGTGCTTTTGCACATGAGAAAACACGTCCAGGTGTTGTTTGTGATCAGCTTATAGAGCATGTATGGACTGGGATGACTTAAAGAGCATCAGCTCCTAGCTGGTTACTGATGGAAAAAACTGTTTTCTAACCAAACCCCTTGAGAGTCCTGCCATTTTCCTTAACACGTGTCAATAGGATAACCATGTCAAACATTCCCTATGAAAAGGTGGAAAAAGACTCGTAGAACAATGTTAGCATATGCTGTAACTCTTTTTTTTAAATCTTAGCCATGGAAGGTCCTTCAAAGCCTAGGTCCCTCCCTGCTAGGCACTGCATGTGTGGGTTACTCTCAGGAGCCTCTACTACTATCTTTAGATGGAAAAACTGATAGATATCAAAGCTGTGAGGAGATGAAAGAAATTATGGTAAGCAGCGATCACAACCCAGCTCATTCATAATCCTCGTAACTTTTTTTGGAGAATTCATTGATGGTATGCACCCTCTTTCTTCTGCAGATGAGTAACAGATCTTCTCAATCAGTGGGACTTCAGGAGACTGAGTGAAGCAGATAATGTGGTCTTGTACTGTTCACCGACTTCCCATCCCTTTTTGATTAAACCAATTCTTTTCCAGTCCTCCTCCTCACCTGGCTTCTGCCTGTTGACCTCTGATTCAAAGATGTATTTGGGCATCTAAATGCATGCATGGGAAATTCCTGGGTATAATATTCTCAGGGCAAGCTAATTGCTACTTTTAAGACTACAGGGGAAGCACAAACACCTTTTAAAACAAACAAACAAACAATTAAACAAGCAAACAGAAATATTAAAAGAAAATAAAGCCCAATATTTAATCCAGCACACTCAGTTTGTACTGGAGCTGAGATCACAGAGTCTCAGCCAGAGGAAACTGATGGCAGGCAGGCAGGCACCAGGCTTGTAGCTCCTTTCCTTACGCTCCAAAGCGGTTATCCCATTTGATTTAACTTAACAAGCCCCACATTTGTTTACCTGAATGCATCCTTGCATGGCTTATCCTTTCTCAGACAGAAAAATAGTGGTAATGGAGATGGAGTTGGCAGCAGAGTGGAGAGCCAGGTATGTTTTGACACTCCAATAACCTGGGATGAACCACAACCATGCAGCACTACGGACATGAGTTTCTAAGACATTTTATAAGCAGCCCAGATCTGAGGGAGGTGTTTTGCTTCAAAGGGTGAAACTGTTGCCTAGGATTGAAAGAAAGACTTTGCAAACAATATTAAAAGTGGCAATGTAAAGAACAGTTCTTTAATGAAAGCCTGCAGGTGCACAAATATAGCTGTGTGCACACGTGGCATGAAATCTTCACAATTTTTATAAGTCTAATTAATTAGTATATTTAGCAGGTACGTCCAATAGGAGAACAGTTGACCTGGTAACCCACCTTTGGGTCTGCCCCTTGGAGATTCTGCAGGGGGTTCTTTGCCCTATTTCTTGTTATGTCTCTGAAGTCCTGCTGCAAAACAGAAATTATTTTCTTGAAAATAAGACTAAACAAAATTTCAAGAATGTGACATAAAGGGTTAGCTGCTGTTCTGAAGTGTGACAAAGAGTAAGAAAGTGCTAGAAACTATACAATTATATATTAATATCTACAAAGCTACAAATACATGAAAATGTTGAAAATCTTTAGGCATCAGAACACAAACAAATATGTATGGCACTTTTTGTAAAATTGGAACAAATTAGAAACGCTCAGTGTCATGACTTGCAGGATAATTGTGAAATTGTCTTTTTCCTGAGAGGTAAAGGGAACACCCTCCACTCAGTTCTGTAGTTTTTCATCACTTGCATGAAAGGACAGAGATATTAATCTTACTTAGATTTGGCTCCCCACAAGAAGCAATTTGTCCACCACTCTTCGGGGAAGAACCTCCTCCCAGAGGTGCCTATCTCTCTGTATCTGCTCTAGAAGAACTCCATCTCAGGCTGAATGGTTTCCAGGCAGTTCAAGTCCAGAAAGGGGGATCCTGGTGGTTTCCCTAAACCCCATCCCCTGGGTCACACCTAGGTCTAAAACCTGCAAGATTCAGTGGCATTGCACTGGGCACAAACATAGGAAGAAGCACTTTAGATTCCAGGGCCAGAGGCTTAGTATATCTTCTAGCACAATTTCTAACCTGACAGTGCTGTCTTTGCTGCTTTAATGACTTTTATGGAGATGTGGTCTCTGCAGCTACTGATAGGACAAGAACAATTTTCTTGGTCTTGCATTCACAGCACTTCCTTTAGAGGAATTATGTCTTTTCCTGGTTTAAACAAATAAAACAGCATTTGGGCTATATGTTTCAGATGATTAAAACACATTCACTTCTGGTACTGCTTATTCCCTGCAAGAGGGAGTGAATGTTTTCGGATTATGCACATAGCTAAAAACCCATAAATTTTGTCATTCATATCCATAAGCAGCATGGCAAGCTCGCAAAAGCTATTACTTTTCAGTTACACAAGTGTGTTAAATTACTCAGTCAACTGACATCTGGCACAAGCTATAAATTGCTCTCAAAATTCTTTTAGAAAGATTATTATATTATTATTAATTTTCTGTGTATGTCAAAGCATATCACACACACAGCAATCCTGAAATTAATTAGCATTTTCAAGGATCACACTGAAAAGCCCCACAAAGCCAGCAGAAATAATCTCCAAGATACTAGAAGGTTAAGCAGTGCTGGCACAACTTGTCTTTAACATATTTCCTTCAATCCATCTTAAAGAATAAAGCACTAAAAACTTTTTTTTTTAAAAAAACAAGCTCTTTGTCACATGTCCTTGACTATTACAAATTAGGCTCAGAGGGTAAGATTTCATTGGCAATTTATAGTCACTAAAAAAAAAAGCATTTTGAAAAATGTCAGTATTTTTTACTCATTTTTCCAGCAATTCAAAAACAACCTGATAAGATACCTAGTTAAATAAAGAAACACATCTTAACTATTTAAGCATAATTTTGGATACAGGACCCCTTTCCAGGTTTGCTGTGGTCCTTCAAAATACCTAGACAGGAAAGCAGAATATTTAAATGAAATTCTAATTTGATAAATTTTTATTCAATGTAATTTCAAATAAAAAACTTATTCACAGCATAAAAACAAGACTAAATTCAACAATGTTTTATGAACATGATTACTTTTCAGCACATGAGCAATCCTGATGAAATCTTACTGAAATTTTTGTTTTACCACTTCTTACAATTTTTCCATAAAAACACAATGACATCTCACCAAAGACCCTCAATTGAAGGATTAAGAGCTGCAGTAAAACAGTCAGACACTTGAAGAAGTTGGAGTAGGCTGGAATTACAGTTGTCTGGGAAGCCTCACTACATCCTCCATGCAGCATTGGCAGCACAGTCATGGAAATATCACAAGAAATCCTTTTCCCAGCCATGAGTGCAGGAGACAGCTCAGCAAGAGTGAAAGTAATACAGGAAGCCCAAATTTGGTAGTTCCTGCTTCCAGGATTTTGGACTTTGCAAATTCCCTTAAATGTATTTTGCAATGATCCTGGAATATGTTCTAGATAGGAGGTGTTGGATGCCCACACACCAAGTTGTTGGAGTCTTCACAGCATTTACCACCCATCGCTGTGTGCCACTGAGTATAACTTTACATGACTATAGAAAACATAACCTTTAAATAAATTCCGGATTATTAACTCTCTTTTACCCAGCAACTAAAACTTTCATTTCCAGAAATATCATATTTGAGGGCTGGCTATAACAAAAAATATCAGTGTTAGTAAGCGATGCCAGCTTGCAGAATGAAAACACCACCATTTTCTAGATCTCTGTACTTGGAGAGTTTTTTTCAAAGGAGTGGGGATGAGAAAAAATTTCTCAATGTCTCTCCACAGCTTTTACTTTGGATTTAAAAGAGGAATGGCAACAAGCTTAAGGCGGGGGTGAAAAAAACCTTCAAAATTGGCATAACTCAGCACAACTCACACAGAAACACCTGCCTGAGTCTGTGGGAGGCCTGAGACCATGCCATAAAAGTGAAACTACAACGCAAAAAAAGAATTTATTTCCTGAATCTCTTCTCTGAACAGCCAGTAGTGCAAATTACAAGTGGCACAGTCAGCAAGATGCCCACACTGCCTCTGTGTGTATGGAAACCAGAAGCCTTTCATCACTATGGGGTTTATCCATATCACCTACTTGACGCAAAGGCAGGTATCTAAACTGGAGGCACTCATTTTCCCCTATGGGCCACTATCTCTGTCAGCTGACACTACAGTGGGTTTAGGTTATGTGAAAATTAACACTTATCACAGCCTGAAAGGAGTGGATCCATACAGTGAAACAGCTGGAGCCAAGAGCATCCACACTGAAAGTTTTGGAGGGTGTTTCTTCAGTCAAACCTCTAATCTTTGCTTGGGGTCTGAGGGTCTTTACAGTTGTAGCAGATGTGTTTGGAGTGTGACTGTCTTCTGTGCCTCTTGCATAAGGATTTCTTGATCTCATCCTAAAGAAAGCAATTTTGTGTGCTCTGAGACCACCCTGTGGTGCTTAGGTCATAATATCCTTCTTGATTCAAACTAAAACACTGGAACAGAGGCTCTTGTCCTGCAGACTGTCAGAAAGATCAAACAAGAAAGCATTTTGACAACATGAACATACTCTTTGGCCAGCAACCTTCATTCGTCCATAGCATACATACCAAATAAACCGGCTAATGCTGCGCCCGTCCTCACCTTAGTGATGGATGTGAAAGGGAATGAAAGAAGCACGTTTCTGCCTGCGGGAAGTTTCTGACAGGCTGCCCCTCAGCCAGACACACAGCGCTCAGGCGCAGCGCACGCTTCCCCGCCTGGCCGCGGGGTCAGACACACCCGCAGCCCGGAGGCCTCAGTCCGCAGCCCGGAGGCCTCAGTCCGCAGCCCGCAGCCCGCAGCCCGGAGCCCGCAGCCCGGAGCCCGGAGGCCTCAGTCCGCAGCCCGGAGCCCGGAGCCCGGAGCCCGGAGGCCTCAGTCCGCAGCCCGGAGCCCGGAGCCCGGAGCCCGGAGCCCGAAGCCCGGAGCCCGCAGCCCGCAGCCCGGAGCCCGCAGCCCGGAGCCCGGAGCCCGCAGCCCGCAGCCCGCAGCCCGGAGCCCGGAGGCCTCAGTCCGGAGCCCGCAGCCCGCAGCCCGGAGGCCGGAGCCCGCAGCCCGGAGGCGTCAGTCCGGAGCCCGCAGCCCGGAGCCCGGAGCCCGCAGCCCGGAGCCCGCAGCCCGCAGCCCGGAGGCCGGAGCCCGCAGCCCGCAGCCCGGAGCTCGCAGCCCGAAGCCCGCAGCCCGGAGCCCGCAGCCCGGAGCCCGCAGCCCGGAGCCCGCAGCCCGGAGCCCGCAGCCCGGGCCGGCGCTGGGCCGGGAAGCGAGGCCGCCGCACTGCCCGGTCCAACGGCGCCATCTGCTGACCGCTGCTCCGAACGGCAGCCGCGCCTCGGCCCCGGCTGGGGACGCGAGCCCGCCCACGCGGTGGCAGCCCGACAACAGCCAGCGGACACGGCACGCAGGTAAAGACACAAAAAGCCAGCCTAGAAGGGAGGCCCCAGAAACACCCCAGCGCCAAGGCTAGCCGGGCTCAGAACAATTACAAATCGCAAATTTTGCACACTCCGTCTGAGCCAGGATTGAGGCAATGGGGCAGGAGAAGGTAAGAGGGGTTTATGTTTATATAGCTCTGGCTAAGCCAGTCAGTTTCTCACGGAGACAAACTGTCCAAGACAAGTTTTTCTTACTGGACTTCATGGACACTTTTGCAGTTTGCTAAGTGATACAAACACCCAAGTACTGTCAACCAAAATACCCGAAACCATGAGTGAGAAGCCTGACATTAGCCTAAAAGTTGTAGGACATTAATCAGGTGGGAAGGGTTGTTTAACAACAGTCTGCCTTTTTATGTCTACAGGATTTACATTTTCAAGCCACACTTCAAACATTTATTTAAGTGAAATATTATATATTCGTATATTCAAGTGACGTCAGGTACTCAGGCTTTTTAAAAGAGGAAAAAAATTCCTCACAATCACAAAACCAGAAGAGTTTGTAATACTCAGTTTGGCTTAAAAGACCAGGACTAGGGAAACCAAGTGAGCATGCCCTTTTACAGGAGTTTAAAATTATCCATCCATGGCCCCACATATTCAGGAAAGCCTTTCAAATTGTTCTCCCATAAGCATCAAAACAGCTACACTTCACAGTAGTTTTTCAGTGACGTTTATAGAATTTCGTTATTTGTCTGACTGTCAGCACACAACGTTCACCCAGGAGCAGCAAATACATTAAGAGAAGAAAGCAAAATTAGAGAGTCATGGAGAATTGAGAACCCAGCAGCTGTTTCCCCTTGAATTATCTACTTAGGAGTCCCTTCTCTGCATGCTTGACATGGAAACAAAAGAGGCTGCCGTCCCTCCTCCCAGCCGTGGCTGACAGCCTATGACAGACTATCTGGCAAGCTGCAGATCCATTACTGGCTTAGTGGGAAGACTCGGGAGACATCTATGATGCCACTTTCAGGCAGGGCCCTACACCTGCTAAAAGGCTGCATAATTCCCATTCGGGCTCTTTGGTGAAATGCCCTCTTGGGGCTTCTGTATGTTTTATTTAGTATTTTCACGTCAAGTTGCTTCAAGTGACTGTACAAGGACATGAAGCATGTCTTTATCCCTTGAGGGACACGTCTCCTGAGATCACCGTTCAGGGCCCTTCAAGCTGTCCTGTCTTTCATAAATAGCTCATCTCTCAGCTGGTTATGATGGGTAAGCTCTTTTGGCACTTTCTTCCTCTGATCCGGACAACCCTGGAGTACGCATGAGTTAACTTCCTGCAGCTCTACATCCTGATTGACACTTTGTTGCATCAACTGGATCCTCCCCTCGAGATATGGAAGACTTGTCATATGTTGACAGACCCTATTGTTCCACAGAATAACCTGAAATTTTTTCTGAAAAAGATGCTTTGTCTCGGCCAACACAATTAACATGAGCAATGGCCCTTCTGGGCAAAAATCAAAGGCTTTCCAAAGTTGCAAAGTCATCCAAAGTAATTTTCTATTCTTACCTTTGAAATTGCAAGAAGAGGATTTTATGTGAATTGTTATTTTGTTGTTTGCAAGAACATAAAGAAAACTGGGCCAATCTCTAATCATTAACACTGCTCAAGTATGACCATTCACTTGAGAAGACAAAGGGAAGAACAAAAGCATGAAGAAATTCACCATTAGAAACCAGAGTAGATTACAGAGTTCACAGAAATCACCAATTATTCAACAACAGAGCCAAACTAGGACTGTTTTTAACTTTTAGCCATCTGACAGACTTTCATGCAGAAAATAAAGGCACATTTTGCATTGTATAGCTCACTTGACCCAGTGATGGTGTTTGGCCTCTGCAGCAGAAATGACATTGTTTAACAGGGGAATATGAATTGAAGGCATCTTCCCTGGCCACCCAGAGGACAATGGTGCTGGTCATGCAGAGAGCCAAGCACCGGGCAGTAAAATAGCCTGCAAAGGGCTGCTACCTGGCAAAGGTGGGGTGCTGTTGTACTCACACCTGGAGACCAGATAGAATAGTATGTGATGCGCCAGCAAATAAGGATTCTGCTCCTGTTGGGATACTTGCACCAAGAAGAGCACAGAAAAGGCAGACAAGAGTGAAGTAAACTAGGCAGGCATCCTACACTAACAACGACTACACTCAGATACACTCAGTTGAGGGGTTTTATGTGCAGCCACACAATCACACAAAACAACTGCACGTTGATATTGGTCACCTGAGCTTTTTGATATTACTGTCTTAAAAGGTTTCAACCTTGCCACCAGGGATTCAGAAGGATAAGTCAAGTATCTAGACACAAGTTTTGAGAAATATTTCTGATTCTGATTTGCGCAATTTTTAGATATTCCTATATGGAGACCTGATAAGTTCTCAAATACTCAACAGAAAAGAGACCTGAGTAAAAAAAAAAAAAAGACCGTGGATATATATATAGTCACAATCAGAGATTACTTAAATTATTTGTTTCTACAATTACCTCAGCATAAAATTATGCTGAGAAGAACTGATGGTAAAGTTTAAACATCCTGAAACACACAGTCCCAGCAAATGAACTGTCTTAAAACTTGTTCTACCTAACTCAAAGCAAATAATCAAATCTACCTAATTTCTAAGAGCAAACAGGGAGGGCTGAAGCTCCCCTCTGGCCTGCATGTCCTACCATTCTCCCCTAATGATTCACCCCAGAGATATCTTGCCTTCTTTCCACCTCTACTTTGTCTACCTGTTCATGTTCAGATGAAATGTCAGTCTCCTATTTTAAACTGCAGTTTATGCAAGATGAACCTTTCTGTTCACTACACAGCACTTGAAAGGACAGACTTTAAGAGGATTCCAGGTTCTCGTCCTAGATGCCCCCCCCTTTTGCCCCCCTCTTCCTTATTTAATCAAGTCTGTAAAAAGAAAGTTCACAATGTGATAACTATGTTCATTTTGGTCACACCCCACCCAACCATATGCTGTTGTTTTTTAGCACACATGGAATTTTTGCACGCTAGCAATATGTTGGAGCTTTTTGGGCTTTAAGTGCTGAAATTAAATTACTTCTGGTGTGAAAACTAAAACCACCTCCAGCAACATGCAATAATTTCTGAAGTTGTCGCAGATTCCACAATATTTTGGGTGTGGAAGAGAGGAGGTGTACCTCTCCTTTCCTGCTTCCTTAAATCAGCTTACAACACAGAGATACTTCAGCTAACTTGCTTATAGGACACATCTATACAGCACATTGCAGTGTGGCAGGAGCGTGGTGCAGCTTTGGGAAAAATTAATTGTTGAAGGCAAGCAAAGACAAAGACAAAGCAGTAACATAGCAACATACAGCTCACGATTGTTTGATTAAAACATACTAGCAGAAAACATGGACAGCTACAAGTTGTTTACTCAAATCTCCTGAATTCCTCATTTTGCATGAATAAGGTAATGCTTGATGAAAGCATCAAAAGAAAACCCAGAGGTTTCAGTGAATCAGCTAGAGTTTAAACACATCCTTATATAATCCAATGAGGAAGCCGAACGAGTACTGCAGTTCACATCTTCAGACACCAAGTTTCCAGTAACAAAAGATTAATAAGTCATTGCTTACTGCAAATTGGCTGCCATGTTTATCTTAAAGATATAAATTTATCTTCAAACTCAGAATCCATAAAATTACATTTAAGTGTTTTTTAAATGTATTTTGCATATATTGACAAGAGAGAAACCTTAATTATGGAGCAGCTTCTACTGGGCAGCCACATATAAAATATACTTGATCATTCCATTTAAAATTTTTAAACAGACAGTTGCACCATATCCAGATAACTTACTATTTATAGCTCAAATTACACATATATAAGAATTTTATAAGCTTTATTGTACTTACTCACCATGGAGATGCATTTAACAAGTACTCTGGGACAGAAAGAAAAAAAGCTTTCCGTTTCCTAAGACAGTAACCGAGTCTGGACCAGTCTTTCCTCAAGTTACGGCACATTTTAGTAGGAGGCTGACACAGAGCTCGTCTTTTGAGACAGAGAAAAGAGACACACAAAAAAAATTGTGTTTCACAAAGCTGCTGTTCCTCACTTTTGAATCCATCCATCCTGAGTCGCACAGGAGCATCCCTCTTCTGTCACCTCAGCTCTTCCCTTCCCTTTTGTCCTCCTCCATCTTTGATTCCCACCACCTCCAAAAACAGCAGCTTGATATTGCCACCAAAAGAGACTTGAAACCTTTCCCCAGCCTCTCCCACCTGAAAACCAGCAAACCTACTTATTAAATAATCCTGCTGGACAAAAGAAAACATGTTCCATCCCCCTTCTCTGAGAGTCCTCTCGGAATAATGAGCTGCTCTATGAAATATGGATTTCTACCTCAGTCAATGTAATATGGATTTCTATCTTTTCCCTGCTTCTCTTTCTTGTCCTGCTGGATACACAAGACCTAACTTCTCCAGTTTTTGTCCTTTCACCATGTGGGACCCACAACAAGCTAAGGCTCTGCTTAATCTCTCATTTTCTTTGATTGTGGTGGTCCCTATCTTCCCTTTAGTTAGTCCATTTCTCCTACACCATTTTAGCTTCATATACCTAAAGGTGCCCAAGATTTATTATACATAACAGTATTCTTGGCCCAGCCAAAACCTGGGGTCCTGCTACACCGTCTTTCCAGTATTCAGCAACAGCCTTTCTGACATCAGATATCACAAAACTAACCCACAGGCATTATGAACAAGATTTCCATTCTGCTCACAAATAAAACAGAGCTCTCCCCAAAAGCCAGACAGATTGCAAGGAGTCAGAATCAGTGTGCTTACAAATTACCATCACTATATTGCTATTTATTACAAAAAATTGTCTTCTTGTGTGGTTGGTTTTTTTTCTGATTCAATGATACACCATAGAGTAAATAGAATACTTTTAAAATCACAAATGGGAATCGCCTTAATACCATCCAAACAACAACAACAGACAGCTAAAAAAATCCTAAAATCCAGTGTGTAGAACTAGGGTGTCTGTCTAAAGAGGGTTCAGTAAGCAACAATGCACAAACCTAAATCCTTGGTACTGCTAGCATTGTACCATTTAAAGAACCATCAACAAAGGAAAATATTTCATGGGAATTTCAATAGGAATTCCAAACTGAATCTCATATTCACTACGTGTGGATCTCTTTTGTCTGTCTACAAGATCAAGAACTGAAGCAATCCTTGACTGAACACTCTCAAAAAAAGTGTATTTTAAATTGGGAATGCTTGCACTTCAATGACAGTGGAATTAAGAATTATTTCTAGTCACATTTCCAGATGTCACATTGAGTGAAAAAAATATCATTTGCAGTTTGTAGACAAACTATGAACTGACAAAAAGGAAAAAAAGTAGGGGGAAAGTGTATCTTTGGGACCTAGTCAGTGAAACTGCTTAGGGTAGATTAGGGGAAGTATCAATTTCACGAGCTCTGAAAAATGCAATATGCTCCAGGTAAAGCTTCCATCACCCTCCGAGGAGTGTGATTTCTTTTTTAAGAAGGCAAATAAACACTTTCCTCCCCCAAAACAAACCTTAAATTAAAGCTTCTTCCCAGCAGCTCAGCTATGCCTTGTTTAAGCTTTAACCATGTACAGCTATGTATTTTTTAGCCTGCAGACTCTCACCAGCCGCTTCTAGTATTCCCTCAGTATCATGATCCAGCAGGCATCAGCATGTGACTCAGGGCAGGTTGGTAACACCTGCTTTGGAAGGTCAGGAAAACTGTGGCATCCTGTTCCACTTCCAGGAAAACCCAAGCATGGGTCTGAAGTGTTTTGCCGACCCTGAAACATTATTTTATGGGATTCTAAATATAAATGTTTATTATGATTTGTAGTTTCAAACAAGCAGCATTTTGCACTGGCGTGTTACAGAGCCAAAGGAAGGCCTACTGACGATATGGCGTGGTATCTTTCCTCTATTTGAATGTTCAGAACTACCTTTGGACAATTAGACATAAGACTATATTTCCTAAATTTGCATAAAATGAGAATCACACAGATGGACAACACATGCTTCCCATAAGTCCAGTGTGAAAATTACTCTATCACTTGTCGTTGTACCCAATCTTTCCACATTTCTGGCAATTCACATCTTAAACAAACAAGAATTGTGACAAGCAAAACAGATGGTCTCTCCTCCTCCTTCCTAAAAAGTTCCAAAGGCACATTTCCCAAAATTCTTGCTTTATAATGGTGCTGTTCTACTTGTCACAGCAGTTTTGAAAGAAGTTTCAGTAATACACAAATAGCAGGCCTAAGCTTCTTTTACACCAAGGTCCTGGAAAACTTGCCCGGGAGTGCAGAGATCCACACAGGCAATGAGCTAAAGCCCACAGACCTTCTAAGTGAATTTAAAGAGATGACAGTCAAGCTGTTTAAAACAGGCTTGCTATTCAAAGGCTAAAAGGCAGATTCTGTTTCCTTCTCCATTTATAAACTAGACTATTAATTGGTGCTTGGCCTTGGGTCATTATTCAGCATGTGGGAGCTTTATCAAACCTACATATTTGCTAAGGAAAAAATGTCCTGTAACAAAGGGCACGCCTAACCAGTGGCACAGGAGCCTCTTCATTGTGGACACTCACAATGGATATAGAGCCAAGAATGCCTGTGCCTCCCATTGTGGCCTCCCAGCATAGCAACCTTCTCATTTCCAGAAGTATAATTACTCCACAAAACTGAAAGGCAGCTACGCACAACCTCTGCCTTTCAACAAATACATCATAGTGGAAGACTGAAGGCAAAAAGCAAGGACATGTCTGGGAACATGGTGACCAAAACTGCAAGAGCATCCTCCCTAACTCCGAAAGCTCCACATCCTTCCTGATAAGTGTGCAGGAATCTGCCTGGCTGGAGGGAACCGAGGACATTGCACAGAGAAAGAACAGCATAGGCCAAGTTCTTTAAAACTAATCGCCGCAGTCTGGCAAATTTTTGGCATGCAGCCACTCCCAGCAGCCATTCAAAAATGCCAGGTGGCTCCATCTTGCCAGCGAGATAATTTGGCAGAGATTTTGCAATGAAGCAATTCGAAGTGAAAATCATCTGCCCTTTCCAAACAGAACTGTCTCAAACACTTGATTAGATTTCAATCCAAAATAGATATTTTTCTGTTCAAATTAACTTACTGCAAGATAAGCCCTTTTTGTCCTGGTCTGTCTGGCTGATTGTGCCCCATAACAAACAATGGTATTTCTGCATGTTACCTTTGCTCAGGAGGGGGCTCTGTTATGGTAACAGGCAGGATGCATTTTGTTATGGTAACAGGCAGGATGCATTAGGAACTTCAGATTAATAAAAACTCTTGTGAGCCACAATGTGCATCTGCCTGCAGCATCTTGCCACGTAGTGTCTCACCTTCAACTGCAAGACTTACTAGGAGAAATAAAACAATCCTGACTGCTAAGCATGAGCAGGGGTAGTTGAGAGGCTGTTAAGACAATTTTTTTTTGGTTTCTAAAATACTGACTAGTTGAAACTGGACCTGAGCTAGTTTTACAAATTTTCTGATCTCAGAAAGAATTCCAACCTTGAAACTGCTCTAAAATTTTATTTATATGGGGTTTAACAACAAATAATTTTATTCCCAAGTTAATTTCTTGATTTTATTTACATCACAAAGAACTTAAACGTGTTAAAAAGACAACATCCAAGCACATTTTAATTGACCTGATGCAAGCTATCTTTGTTTGTTTTTCTGGAGGAGTTTTTTGGCATTCCATAGTACCTAAGTATCAGACATTTACATGGTTTTCACCATGCTACAAAGCAAAATGTTTAACTGTTTCAACACCATTGTCATGGTTTTCACAATTACTGCAATACTGAAAAAACCTCTTCATAGATATTTAAAGACCAGTAGGGAGCTCTCTAGGCTTGTCCTCTTGCAAAACAGTTTGTAAAGTTTTTTCCTAGTGAATCATCCACCAAACTCATCCGTGCTTTAGATGTAGCAATTTTCATCCATTTTGACTTGCGCTTTTCAAGGAGAAGTGTTAACTTCTGTCAAGCCTCCAGGCAATAAAGCTGCCTTTTTAAGCTCTCCTTTGAGATCTCTGCAAAATAGTCCATAGAGACCAACAGCGTCCTGTCTAAATTGATTAGAGCTTATTGTGTTCACTGTTGCAACTATTTGCCTTCCTGTCTCCCAAGAGCTACCTCTGCTTGCAGACCCAGACAAACCTGCTGAGAGCAGCAGAACTTCTAGCCAGATGTGATGTTTAAGGCATGGAGGAGCAAGGGAAGGAGATTCTCTCTACCACCTGTTTAAGTGTGCCACCCTCGGGATGGTGGTCTGAATTTTCTTTTTCAGACCACCAAAATCTTGAGACAAATAAAGTTCAGTGGGATCCAGCAGGTTGCACACTTGAAACAAAAGCCACCTGCATCTGTATAATACTGAGTTCTGCTTAGTCCAACCAGGAGAAAAATGTAAGTTTCATGATATTATCTCTATAGCCCATTCTAAAAACACACTGGATCCTGTGACATCAAGCATTTCAATTCATTTTCAGATATCAAAAGTTTATGTAATCTGCTTCTGCCTTTGGACTACTTGTTTGTAACTGTTACAACCAGAGATGTGAAGCAGCACTACCCAACTCAGAAGATGTGCTAGCAGGCAAGGCTTTCAGAAGTAAGGCCCTGTTCCTGTCTAATTAAATTTTCAGTTAATTATTTTGTTCATTGTAGGGTTTACATTTTGCCTCAGCTCCCCTCTTTTCCTTGAAAAAAAAAAAGCTGGATAGTGCTATGGAACAGAGGGTCAGTTTCCTTGTGGGGACTGCACAGGGTATTTTGAACCCTACCTTGTTCTATGCAGGAATCTTTTACAAAGAGTACCAAGGCAAAATGTAAATTGTCTCATAGAGCAGATGGCCACAAAATCACCTGAATGAAGTAAGCACATTGAGCCTCCAGGTGGGCAGCAGACAATATGAAAAACTCTTCTCACCAGGGAGACAAACCTGCAGTCCAGGTTTCTCTCTGTCCTCTCCTACTACCTTGAAGCCTTAAACACTATAGATTGATTTTAACTATTTACTACAGTGTTCCCAAGCCAGGTCAGACTATTCCTTTTTGAGTGAAAACTCTTGGTTTTGTTATTAGATCCTCATAATGGCATCTTACTCATAGTTCTTGGAAACAATGTTCCTCCTTGGGCAATTTTATAAATGATTGGATTACAAAGGACTGAATTGTGATGAAAGTGCTGCATAAACCAGGTTAAAATTGAAAGCTGCATTTCAAAAAGCAATTTATCTAGTGTTTGATAGATTAAGAAAAGGAAAAAAGAAGAGAGATCACTACTGAGGAAAGCATTCTCAGAAACACTTATTCTCAGTGGACAGTGAATTACCCAACACCCTGTTCTTAGGAAAGCAGGATCTGCCTTCTCACAGTTGGGCTGTGAGATTAAAAATCATATTAAAAGAAAAATAAATTAGAAAACAAGAGGAAAAATAAGTTGCCTGTCCAAATTTCATCCAACCCTATTGTCTATAAGCACTGTGAGGTGAAATACTCTATTCTGTGACAGAGTACACAATGTGCTATGGCCATAGAATCATATGTCAGGCTCATTTAATGTGCAAAACAGCTGATGTGCAAACTTTTATTCAACCTTTCTACGTACCTCCTTTCAAGGGATGGCTCAGACTTTGTTTGCAGTGCCACAGATCAATGTTATATCAAGTATGAAATTATTCATTACCTCCTGGAATTTTCTGTGATGATGTCATTTCAGAGCAACTGGTCCACAGCCATTATGAATTTATCTCTCTAGTATGCCTGAGAGATAAGAGCAAGGACAATTTGCAGTAGGGATGGAAGCTGAGACACAGAGACATTTGGGTTCTGTTTAGTTGATTGCCCTTCAAGTGGTTTCCCAAAGTGTTTAACACTTTACAACATCATGTAGCAGAGAAAACTAGAAAAAAATCATATGCATAATTCTGGCAGCACAGCATCTTAGCTCTGTAGCAAAAATAGAGCTTCCACCTAGTTCTCCAAATTCCTGAGGTGATCTTATACAGAAGCCATTAAGTGGCCATTACCAAGACTTCTAAATATCCATTAGTGAATGATGTAAGGTTTCAAAGGCAATGCTGATTTAGGTATTTCCCTACAGTAAGCTTCCTTGCACAGAAGTGTAATTTTTTCTTGTGCATGAGTTTAAACAAAGCCAAGGATTTTACATCCATTGTAAACACACCTAACAATCATGTCCGCTATCCCTGCACTTCCCATCTCTGCCCTATGTCACCTGAGGTTCTCCCTCTGCTCCCAGCCACAGTCATTGCCATCTCTTTGCTGCAGGTTAGCTCAGATTTTCAGTCCTTGCCAATTCTGCCTTCTTTTTTCTGCCTTTCTATTTCTTCTGATGCCTTAAAGTGGCTACTTGCAAACAGAGGCTAGTCAAGGTTAAGAGAATAAAAGTGGGTATTTATTGAAGGGCCTTCAAAGGTACACCTTGAGCAGTCAAAAAGCTCCCGAGGGGATCCACCCAAGATAGACCCTGGGTCATGGGTTTTTCACACTTTTATAAGTTTGGTCCATTTGCATATCAGGGTTAATTCTCCAATTACAATTTCAGGTAATGATGTCATTACCCCAAGTTTGCTCCCCCTGTCCAGAGTCTCAGTTTACATATTTTGGGGCCTGGAACAACAAGGTGTCCTTGAGTCCAGGCCCAGAGAGAGTTTGTTATGTCTAACCAAAATGTGAGAACAGTAGCTAACAGGCTATGGAGTTTTAGAGTTACACACTAAACCAGTACAGGATCTGAAAAATATAAAAGCTAAATCCTAAGGCATCACTTCTGCAATCCAGTCTGAGAGACCCCTCTTTTTATCATGCAGACACATTAAGGGAAAGCACCAAGGGAGCAAGACAGGCGTGTAAGTTCAGCGGATATGATCAGCTGAAAGCCAGAGACTTAAAATGAAAAGCATTAGAGAAGCTGAAGTAGCCAGCTACTTCAGTAGCAGCTCTGTCTTTAATGGGTGCTGTGGTGGCTGCCACAATTGTGTCCTTTCATTTTAACACACCAATTACTATTATCTCATTGATACCAAGCTCTTGCCTCAGTTATGGCACTGGATTCCCCAAGGTAGCAACAATAGTGCCATAAGGTCAGGCCTATGTGTCAATGTTTCATCTGTATATTTGCAGTAGTTTAAAGTTCAGAGGAAAGGGAAACTGAATGTGCTAACAAAGAAGTTGCTGCTTGTTTAAATTGCGTCTCCACCAAGAAAGTTCTCAAAGACCTCACCAAAGCTGTCTAGCACAGATACACACACCCTTAGCACATAACAGAGATAGACACGGGGGTATCCTCATCTCGCAGTGCCAGATAAAAATCCCAGAATAATCCTGAGAAGCAGTTTAGGGTGATGTCTATCCTCTGTTTTTGAGGAAGAACAAACAGTATATAACAGCGACATCACGAACAGGAGTTTAGCTGCCCACACAAACTCTTATCAGTAAAATACTACTTTCTGCAACGCTGTGCCACCCGTAGCACACATAGCAAGGCACTTGTCGTAGTGTGTGCTGTAAAGCTTTCTTTTTACAAAGCCCAAATTTATTCTTTTTCTCTCTTAGTGATGGAATTTAATCTATCAAACAATCAAGATTTTTTTTTCTGGTTAAATCAGAGCTAGGAAGATCTGCCACAACTTCTTTTTAACACTGTGCTGAAGAGGGAAATGGTTGAAACAAAAAGGTAAAAATGTCAAAAGATTATTCAGTGTCTGACACTCAGTGGTCAAAATCTAGTACTGCAGCTACAGAAATAAGAACTGCATCAAAAGTGACCCAGCTCAAAAGTGACCCCATTCAATGAACCAATAGAAATATTAAAGGACACATCATCTTCTATTTTTTAATTTGATTAGCATATGCTTTTAAAACATGGGATTAACACAATGAGAATTAAAACCAGGGTTTAAATTACAGATAACTGAACCTGAATAAAGGGCACAAAATTTAAAGACTCTAATTTAGTTACTTCAGAGTCAATGAGATTATTTCTATTTGATCATTAATTTCTGAGAAGATAGATTTTGGGTTCTTCATTTCTGTGTCTTTAAAAATGCCGGTCACACTTCTGGCATATTTTAATAAAAATGGCAGTTTAAGCCTTTCACTTTGGGAAATTTTAGAAAAATGATATGAAAATGCAAAGTTAATCCCCTGAAAAAATTATCCACATGTAATCAATGAATTAATCTTAATTCAAAATAAACCATCAAACCAAAATAAATAGATACAGCTAAGAATTACTAATAAATTTCACAAAGATATTTAACTTGCTGCAAGAGAAATCATAATGCCACATTACATTGGTGTAAGGTAGGCAGTGAAATCATTTATAGCATAACACAATGTAAAAAATACATTCTAAAATAGAATAAAAATAAGATGTCCCCAAAAAGCTTCTCACTGCATGTTATCAGAAACATAGAGGCTTTGCTTTACATCTGCAGACTGAAATCCAAGCCAGACTGGTGCTGAACCCCAGCCAGAGGTGGTAGGCTTGAGTACATCATGTCCTGAGCATACTAGCTGTACTGCCACACCAACTAGAAAAAGTGGTGTGACCCAAACACTCTGACCTTGGCTGGGGTGGTGGGGACCAGAAATGCAGGTTTAATCCTGCAGATTAAAGGACTCATGAACTACTCCAAGAAAATGGCAACACAAAACAAGAGACAGTCCATACCTTCTAGCATCCCATTTCATTTAGGGCATAGAAGTTATCCAAGAAAAAAAAAAAAAATTAAAAGAGCTTGTAACTGAATGAAGGAGTTTTAGGTAAATTCTTATAAAATCCTTTTGCTTAGCAAAGGACAGGGTTTGAGCAAAGGTGTATGATGTTGTCAAGGAGAGACATTCCAATAAAGACATAAGAGATGTCAAAGGGGAACGCAAAATCAGAGATAAGTTTTGTCCTTCACTCCTTGAGTTTATGGACCAGAATATTCTAGATTAGTTTCAGAGCACTGATGGCTTGGTAATGAAAGCCAGCCATGTACATTAGAAACACTTCTGTGTATCTTTTCAAAAGTTACATTTCTTTGCACAATAGGAACTTTATTATCCCAGATACGAAGCTGGATATGCATGGTATTTTTGACAAAAACAAATATACTATCTTGAACCCAGAACATTTTGCAGACATGCCTTGACCCGAAAAAGAGAGACTGTGCAACCTCACTGTTAAAGAACATAGGATGGTCATTCCTTCAAAGAAGAATCCTCACGTTCACAGGTCCTGGCCTTCTTGGATATCCCATTTTCTGCTGAAAGGCCAAAACAGCAGTGCACAAGCAATCCAGGAGGTTTCTGGACGGTACTGATAATAACTTCCTAAAACAGGTTGGTGCCTTAAGAGGCCTCCTAGAAACAGAGGCTAGACAGGAGTAAAGGAATAAACGCAGGTATTTCTTTGAAAGGCCTTCAAAGGTACCCCCTGGGGAGCCAGGGGCCATTGCCAAGATGGACCCCAAGATGGACAAGAGGTCACGAGTTCTTCACACTTTTATAGGTTTGGTTCATTTGCATATCAGGGTTAAATCTCCAATTAAAGCTTCAGTTTAATGATGTAATTCCCCTCCGCTTGCTCCCCTCTCAAAGGCTTTTGATTTATACTTTTTGGGCCTAGGACGGTCTGGGTGTCCTTGAAGAGGAGGCCCAGAGAGGCTTTGTTATGTCTACCTAGCACAAGAGAGCAGAAGTTAACAGGCTACAAGAAACTTCAGAGTTACACACTAAGCAGTACAGAATTTGAAAAATATAAAAGTTAAAACCTAAGGCATCAAGGTGATCACAGAGCCAACAAGGAGACGTGCTCTGCTGCACCTCATACTTACAAACATGAGAGAGCTTGTTTGGGATGTGAAGCTGGGAGCAGCTTTGACTGCAGTAATCACAGGATGCTGGAGTTCAGGATCCTGAGGGGAGGAAGCAACATAAAAGGAAGAATTCCCAGCTCTGGACCTCAGGAGAGCAGCCTCGGACCTCTTCAGGGAGCTGCTTGGAAGAATCCCATGGGATAAAGCTCTGGAGAGAACAGAGGTGAAGGAGTACTTGTTGATTTTCAGGGACCACCACTTACAAGATTGGAAATTATCCCAATTATTGTTCCCGTGTTTGGGAGGTCAAACCAAGGTGGCAAATGACCTGCATGGTTGAGCAAGGAGCTCCTGATTAAACTCAGGCTCCAAAAGGAAACATACAAGGTTGAAGTAGGGCCAGGTTATGCAGAAGTATAGGGACACTGTCTGAGCATGTAATAGGGTTAGGAAAGCCAAAAATCCATTGGAGTGAAATCTGATGAGGGATGTGAATGGCAACAAGAAATGTTTCTACAAGTACAGAAACAACAAAAGGAAGATGGGGGAAATGTGGGTTTGCTGCTGAATGGGGCTGGGAACCTGGTGACAAAGGACAGGGAAAAGGCCAAGATACTGAATGCCTCATGCTTGTATCAGTAAGACTGGCCTTCAGGAACCCCAGACTCCTGAGTGGAAGTCAGGAGCAAGGCAGACTTGTTCTTGGTAGAGAAAGGTTAGGGAATATTTAAACAAACTGGAACTTACATGGCATTGTCACGATGCGGTTTAAACCCAGAAAAGCAAAGAAAGCTAAGTCTCTGTGCATAAACTGGAAAGAACTTAGAGAAGGTTCAAAATATTCCCAAAAGTGACATTAAAACCAAATGAGGTTAGATGTCGGTGCCAAAAAAATGATGTATTTTATTTAATAATAGAGAGGCAAAGAGAAGGAAAAAGAAAAGAAAGAAAGAAATGGAAGAAGTGTGCATGGGGTTTGGGGGCACAGGGAGAGGTGACAGGGGTTAGGTGGAACCATATCACCCATCCAAGGGTCCCAATGATGTCTTGTTGCTCCCCTCCATCTGCTCTGCTGGTGGTGAGGGTCCCCCATCGCCGCCGTGGCCACGCTGCCACACGGCGCCACACGCCAGAGAGTGCAGAATCCCGTGGATTAATGCACACTTTGGGCCAGGTGGGAACGCCCACGTGTCTCCCCTTGCAGGGTCCAGCTTGACACTGTCCCCTGCAACACTGAGGGTCTGTTGCATCATCTCTGGTGCTCTGGGGCAGGGTCTGGGCACCCCTTTGAGGGGGGCCCCTGTGATGGGCCATGGCACCCCCTTCTGCTGTGGATAAGCTTCCCCCCCTGGTGAGCACCCTCAGCTGGGCTCCTCTGCACAGTGGAGGATGGGCAGTCTCTGCACCTCTGACCACAGGCTTTTCCAAGACACCCAAAGCCTCTCCTCCCCCCCACCCTTTGGTTCGAGGGTCTGTGTGAGCCTGGCAGCTGATAGCCCTGGGGCTGTGATCTCCCCCTTGGAGGTGTTAAGCCTGTGCTTTGTGAATGTCCCCAGGCCTGAGTTGTTCCTTTATCTTATCTTCATTAGCAAGCATTGTAAGGCCTCAGACAGGGCCCCATTCAGGATGTGGTAGTCTTCTCTGCAGCTTTTGTAATACAGTTTTAAAAGTCCTTCATGAAAATATTTAAGTCACAAATTATAATATCTCAGTCTCTGACAGACATCTGGCAGGATGCATCTGTGGTGGCGCGTGAGTCTATGGAACAAGGGACAAAGAGAGTCCACTGGTGGACAGTCCCTCGCACCAAAAGATCCTCCCCAGGTTAGGGTGAACAGAAGAGGCTTCCCCCAGGACGCTTTGCTTTGGTATGCTAATGTACCCCAGTTCTGCTTCCGTGGTTGGCCCCATTGGCCTCGTCGCCCTTTGTTACCTTATATGTCCCTGCCCTAGAAGGTTCTCCACTCCAAGTTCCCCCCATTGGCCCTTGCCCCATTGACACTCCCCCAGAGTTTCCCTATTTGTTCCTTTACTCTAGCCCCACCTGTGTACTGCCCCCATGCCCTCAGATCATTGGTCTCTGATGCTCGCCCAGCTCCCGTATATAAACCTGGGCCCTCCTGTGTTTTTGTCTTCATCCCTTAATGCATGTGGCTGCAATAAATCTCATCTGTAGAACCCCATATGGAGACCCTTGCTGCCTCTTTGCTGTCAACCCATTTTAAGGAGCTATCCGTGTGTGTGTGTGCACGCGTGTGAGTGTGTGGTGGTCCTGCCAAGCGGCTTCGCCTTGGAGACGCTTTTTGGAAGGTCATGGCGCCTCATTATCCGGCACCACCAAGCTGGAGACCGTGACATGCACCCACAGGTTCTGAGGGAGCTGGATGATGTCATTGCAAGGCCACTCCCAATTGTCTTTGAAAGGTCCTGGTGTTCAGGGAGATTCCTGAGGACGGGATGTTGCTTCTATCTTCTTGAAGGGCAAGAAGGAGGATCTGGGGAACTACAAGTCAGTCAGCCTCACCTCAGGCCTCAGAAGGTGATATCTTCATTAATAACCTGGAGAACAAGACAGAGGGCACCTTCAGCAAATTTTCACATTATACATAATTGGGAGGAATGGCTCTCCATCAGGAAAAACGTTGCCAGCAGGTAGAGGGAGGTAATCCTTTCCCTCATGTCTGCCCTGGTGATACACATCTTAAGTGCTGGGACATGGTTTGGGCTCCCCTGCACAAGAGTCTGAGGAAGGGCCATAGAGATGACTCAAGGATCAGAATATCTGATGTATGGAGAGAAAGCTGTGCCTATTCAGCCTGGAGAAGAGAAGCCTTGGAAGTATTTTATCAATGTGTGTAAATACCTGGTAGAAGGAAATGATAAAGATGGACCCAGCTCTTTCCACTGGCATCCAGTGACAGGACAAGAAGCAATGGGCACAAAATGAAATGCAGGAAATTTCTCTTCAACATAAGTTTTACTTTCTGCCTTTTTCCACAGGTTGCCCAGAGAAGCTATGGGGTCTTCATCCTTGAAGGTACTCAAAATCCAATTGGACACTTCTTGAGCAAGCTGTTTTGGGTGACCTGATTGAGTAGGAGGTTGGGCTAGATGATCTCCATGGGTCCCTTCCAACCTCAACCACTCTGTGACTGTGTGAAAAATGTGGCTTTGACTTCGTTTTGGCAATGGACTCCCACACAACCCTGTTTCTTCGGCCATGCTTGAAAGGCACTTAGTCAAGCCCAGAACAAACAGAAGTTACAAGAGGTGGTGGAAACAAAATTTTTCTTTCTAGCCCAGGAACCCTAAACATGCCAAAACAACCTACAAACAAACAAACAAAATGTTCTTGAAAAGCTTTAGGTACTTTCAGCATCCTGAGGAGAAGATTCAGTGCACCAAAATTAAGCTGTTTGTGAAATATTCTATAGAAGTGTCTTTATCCTCTTTATCATCTTTAGCCTATAGAAGTGTCTTTATCATCTTAGAAAGTGTCTATAACAAGCTTAGATGACAGTCCCCAAGTCATTCACCCAAGGTGAACCAGGCAATGTACAAATAGTTATAAACCTAATATTTTTGTCTCAATAATTCAGTTATAAATAATAACTGAGTACTACAGAAGGAATGAGAGAGGAAATTTCATTACTGCCAGTAATGTTTATTCTTACCCCTATTAGGCATTACATGATACCTTGAGCAGCAAAGAAATATTCCACATTAAAATAAAATATCTCTGTTGGCTTTAGCTTTTCGCTATACCGACAGCATGAAAGAGGGCAGTTATAAGGTAAATTTTTCATTTGATGAATGACCTGCAAATGTGGTAAGTGCTGCACATCCTCAACATCTGTTAAAACTGTTGTACTGTTGTACAATGTGCTGTATGTAAGGAACAGATGTAGCAAAAGCATTTACTGGGAGAGCTTTGTAAAAATCTTCAAATGTCTTCTGAGGACTATTTGTCATAGTTTTTTTGTCTGTGAAGTCATGTTCTTACCTTTAGAAATCTATCCAAGTAGAGTAATAACTTTTTTTTAAAAACAGCTTAAAATCTCTTCCTTAAAAACAACAGTAAGAATAGGTGATGTAAAAAACACAATTTAAAATGTCATTAGGTAGGATAGGTTAAATTTTTTCTCTTTGCAAACTTTTTTCATAAATAAGAGATGTTTGTAAAAAGTCAGGAAAAAATGTCTAGGTATTTTTGAAAAGCAAAAATACAATCAACTAATACACAAACAAACAACCATTTATCAGCCAAGACAGGACCTGGGGACTAGTATAGTCCTCTAACTCTCAGGGTAAGGGAGTATAATTCTGGAGATAAAATCTAATATTTTGAGGACAGAATTAAAATCTCTACCTGTTTAAATAGGTGTCTTTCTGGATTCTTACCAAGGCACTTGGATTATTGGCTAGGTAAAAGTGAGATGACGAAAGAGAATGCTGCTTTGCAGTATGTCCTGTTCCCACAGACATAATTGTTAAAATCAGACTTACATACATGCCTGAATACATACATGTACATGTATTGTATTCCATGTATCCAACAGCACGAAAACAAGTTTCCTCCACATTAGGAGTGAAAATGCACTCTGAAAATCAGGCTACAGCCTTTTCAACTGTTTGAAGATAATGTAACTGAAGTTACATCCAGATCTCTAGTTACCAGCTTCTGTGTCAAGAAAATCAAGGCTGCTGAAGTCTGCTGTGATATCACAGGAATATGTTTGGAGGATGCTGTTTCACCAGTAGCTCTTCATCTTGAACTGACATTTCTCACTGTTCATATCCATCAACGTCAAAAACTATATCAGGTTTTACAGCAAACTTTCTACACTTGCCTTAAAGGGTGTCAGTCAGCCTATGCTGTGCGCAGTTAGATGGGCTCAGTGGGCAGCAGGACTCCAAACTGTGCTGAAATGCAGCCTGCACCAACACTCGTGTGAGACACGGGGCTGTCCTGACAGCAGTGATGCTCAGAGGAGGACATGCTGCTCCCCACACAGCTGATGCTTCCCCCTGCCATGACTGCAAGAGCTTTCCACTGGAAGTGGGAGTTAGTGTTACTATGGTAAAGTGGTTTTGCTTGTGTTTGTTGAAAGGTATTTAATAGTAAGTGTAGGGTTGAGTGGATGTGTCATCTGCCAGTCTCTGTACACATGGAATAGAAGAGAGGGAATCTGAGCATTCAACTTGTGTCCCCTGATAATTACCTGAGGGCGAGGGGCGGGTGACTGGCTGCATCACCTCATCTCATCTCATCTCATCTCATCTCATCTCATCTCATCTCATCTCATCTCATCTCAATACCTTCTTTTGAATTTGGGCCTTTGGAAGATAGATTCTGAAGACAGGAGATATAATGGTAAAATTAAGATCTCAAACAGTTTGCAGATCAGGTCCTACAAGTAGAAGAGTATTCTCCTCTAGAAAGGATACTCAATTAAAACAGCTCATGAGAGAAAGGACTGCAGGACGCTGCAGGATTGTGTTCTGATGTTTTTGTAAGTATCCATCTATATCGTCTCCACTTGGACAGATTCTTCCAATTCTTCTTTTTATTTTCTAAATATATCATTGGACATAACAATCTGATAGTGAAAACACTATATAGGTCCCAAAAGGGCAAGATGTATTGTGCTTGCACATTTAAGTGGGTATAACTAAGATGATGATCATTCCAAGATTTGTAAGTGAAACTTTAGTACTGATGGTAGTAAACCTCCAAACCCTGAAAAACTACATAAAAAGTTCAAGTTGATTTCCAGTTACAAAAAGCAAGAACTAACTGCAACTAGAATCCTCTATAACACGACTCAGTTCCATCCATCATAAGACTCACATTTGACCATTTGTATATTTGAGGATGCTTAATGAGATCTCAAACCAGAGATGTTCTTCTAACATTGCTCCAGACAATAGCTTAGTTTTCCTCTCCATGAACGAAATTTCTAGTGAGTTAAGTCCTGCAGCCTTTCACTTGCCATAAACACCCGAGGCAGTAAGATAACCATCAGACCTCTTCCTGATACAGAGAGTACAGGGTATAAGGCCTCTACCATGGCTAATCAGAGGAGAAGGAATAAACAGCTTTCATCCTATAATTAGAAGTAGGCTAACTATAAAGATATTAACAAAACACAGCAATTAATGCAATGAACAAACAAGATTAGTCTGCTTAGAAGCTATGTAACAGGAAATTAATTTTCTATCTTTTTCATGGCAAAGAATTGTCAGAGGGAAATAAATAGGAAATAGGAAGATCCTACTACCAGTTTGGAAAACTGGGGGCATAGCTGCCCTTTTGTTTGCTCCTTTAACTCCTTTGGGAATAAAAAGAAGAGGAATGCACGCAAGATGAAGAAAAATGTCCAGCTATAATCAATGCAAAGGTGCTGAGAAGATCTATTACAAATGCAACTGAACCACAAATTTCAACACAGCTTCTTCCACAAATCACATATAAATTGGGGGGTGTTCACAGTATATATTACAGTGATTTTAAATCACATTCTACAAGAAATAGTTTTTTCGGCAAGTCCCCAGTTTCTCTGCTGTTTGCACTGGTGGTGTTAAATTCCACCTTTCAAAGAACCAACAGCAGCTACAGAGTGCAAAAGCTTGAGAGCTTCAGAAAATGTCTTGCATGCATAAGAAAGTGTACACTGTATGACTGGAAAATGAAATTTGGTAGTTTTTTTCTTCCATCTTATTTTTGTGCTCCTATCAAGAAGGGACACAGATTTTCATAAAGGAAGAATAAAGTGATCTCTTCCTATTTATTTGTACTATTTGTAGCATACTTATCTGTTTCCTCTCCTTCCTAATGCTACAGATTTATAGTGCCAACAAAAGTAATGAATGACCTGAATTCACCTTAAAATCCCAGGAAGCTTGAATAGTCTTTATCCACTGAAGTAACACTGCTTTGGATAATAAACTCCTAACTGGACTGACAGAAGTCAAGTCTTTGTTGAATTCCTCCTCTAATCATCTCAATACAGAACAAGCTGTTTACTTTAATGTTTATTTTCTTGTAACACAACAAGACTTCATTGTTGGAATTACTGCATAAATATGGAGCTGAGAAATAGTCACTAGTGAACATTATTCATGGATGTAGAGGTCTTAAATGATTCAGACTCTGATTCACTCACATCCTCAATAATTATCGCCACAAAAGCAAACACATTTTAAAGAACAGGTTGTGAAATTAATGTTCTGAAGAATTTATAAAACAAAACCTCTACAGATTTTTTTCAAGTTCACTATGAATTATTACTGACTTCTAATAGCTCAATCAGGAGTCTTTCTTTTTCAAGCAACCACAGTACATGGATTTTTTTTCATTATTAAAACAAAAGAGAATTGTTAGGTAACTGGAAACTTTTAGGATTACTTTAGGTCAATTTAGGCCCATTACTGATATGGTTCTGCTATCATTGAGCATATGTGTGGTTTAAGTCACTTATAAGTGAGGTTTAAGATTATTTTGTAGAAAGCAGAGCAACTCTGTGAACATCCATAAGAATCTTCACTCAGCACTGAGCCAAAGACTTGGGGAGATTTACTGTAAAATTCTTGGGGACATCTATCTAAAAATTAGCAGTAGGTTTATTTCCTTCTGTTTTCAACTTAAATTAGCCCTATAAGAGAATTTAAAAATATCTTTAAAAGCTCCATCACATGCAACATAGAGAGCAGCCAACCTGAGATTTGGAATAGGTAACTGACAAACATTTCTGTCCTCAGCCATGGCAAAGATGTTCTAAAGAGCTCAAGAGGTTCTTGGAAGTCTTAGCTAGTTGGCCAAATATTGTATGTTGCAGTCCTATCTCAGAACCCCTGACTTCATTAATTGACTGTACCATGTGGCATTATGATTTCATTGCAATATTGTGTTTTCCTAGCTTTGGTTTTCAGTCACGGAAAAAAGAGTGTTTGCAACACTGGGTGATGCAAATCAACCACAGAGCAAAAGGTAATTGAAGAACAATTTGATGAATATTCCTGAATATCAAATATGGTTGTGCAGGTGAAAATCAGATCACAATCCTATCATGAGTGAAGAAAGGGGCTAATATTTTGCAAATGGTATGAGGCAATATTCACTTTCAACTTTAGTATTCATTGGAACCTTTGAATGCCTACAAAATCTGAAGAAATTCTCTCAATCTACTTGATGTCTGCCGAGGTGTAATGGACTGATGCTATACCTAAGGTTTGCCTCAAAACTAGAAAAGATTGGTCTAAACAATGAAGTAACTATCTAGTATTTTTTTATATTTGCCTGGGTCACCAGGGAAACAGCAACTAAAAGTTCTGTTTACTTCTTGAAAAAGGTCTTGAGGAGCAGGTTGGACTAGATGACCTTCAGGTGTCCTTTCCTACCTTCTTGATACTTTGATTTTATTTTCAGAGATAGCTTGCACCAAGATCAACAATTAACATTTAACATAGAAACCTTATGTTTCCTCCTCTAGACTTAATGATGTTCTACCTGATTTGCACAGGTTGCACAATCATAGAAAATAGGGCTAAAAGAAGAGGGTGCATATAGTTGTCTCCCTTCATCTAGTCCATGATAATAATTTAATTATGAGTCTGGTATCTATAATAATTTAATAATGCAAGTTCTGTTAGTGCCATAGGACTCCAAATGGGCAATCAAAGAGAAAGTTTATTCCATGTAGAAAATACATCCATCCAATTTCATACATTTTTCAGTATAGATCTTGGTCTTGAAAATCTTGGGATGATACAAGATTAAGTTATTGACTAAAGATTATGCCCTAGGAACCATCCTATCACCATTCCAGAGCAATAATGCTACAGCTACTTCCACTGAGTGCATGGAGATTTCCGATGACTGAAAATGGATGGTGTTAGATTCTCTTCAGTGGTACCCAGTGACAGGACAAGAAGCAGTGACCAGAAAAAAAACCACAAGTAGTTTCACCTCAACATGAGGAAGAACTTCCTTACATTGAGGGTGGCAGAGCACTGGAACAGGCTGCCCAGGGAGGTCATTCCAAACCCACCTGGACTCATTCCTGTGTCACCTGCTCTGGTTCACCCTGCCTTGGCAGAGGGCTTGGATGAGGAGATCTCCAGAGGTGCCTTCCAACCCTAACAACTCTGTGATTCTGTGAAAAGGTGTTGGGTTTGAGTAGTTTTCGTTGGCTGGTTTTTTTTTTTTTTTTTGCTTTGAGAACATAGTCAAAGCAGAGGACAGAAAGTAAATGTCATGGAAAATAATGAAGCAAGAGAGAAAGAACATATAAGGCTGGAGTGCAAGAGATAAAGAAGAAAACAGTTGCAATTTTTCAGGAGAAAAAAAGTAGTAAGGGAAATCAAACAGTCATAATGAGCCTCAGATAAAAAAGTGGTGTGAAACTCTTAAAACAATAGATGTAAAAAAGACTGTGCGAAATCTTTGGCAATGCATCCAGTCATTCCAGAATGTCTAATCATCAGGCAAAACATTTCATAAATTATTTTGAATTATTATTTTCATACATGATTTCTATAATTTAAGATATTTGGATAGTTCAGTGAAAAAAATAAACATGAAAACAAAAACAAAACAAGCACACACACGCACAAAAAAAAAAAAAAAGACAGAAAAACCCCCAAAATACAAGTTTTGGTTTTAGCCCCAGGGTTTGTGATGTTTTGGTTTGGTTTTTTTTTTTTTTAGGTTTTCTAGGGCTGGCACCTCACTGGGACAATGGATCCTTCCTGAGTGCCTCTGTGTGTTTTAACATTGTGTTCAGATGCAGGCAGATGTCATCTGTCATTCATCTATCTATCAAGGCAGACAACACACAGGAAGATAGGAAGACGTGATAAACTCAAAAATTACAGAATGAACACCATAATTCAGCTTTAGTTCTTCACCAAAAACATAAGCCATACCTTTCTCCCATTTTATTTCCCTCTTACTGATCCGAGGACTCTTTGTTTTGTATGAAGCATACAAATGTGCTGAATTTGAAAGCTATTCTAAATAGCTATTCTGCTTCTAAACTTCTTAGTCTCATCAGATTTTGAAAATAAAATAAATACAGTCTGCACCCACTCTTCCAGTGATTAGAGAAAGGATAAACATTCAGAAAACTTGGGAGACTTACTTCTATGAAAATTATGTCAACTTGTTCATGGATATTTATAAATTCAATTCAGATTCATTGCTTTGAAAAACCCTATTTTTGTTGTTGTTGTTGTTGTTTCCACATAACTGTTGCCACTATGAATGCTTCTATTTTGAACAAAACTGCAATGGATCAATAGCCATAAGGTTTAACAGATTCCTAACAAGAAGTTACACTTTCTGTGCTTTTATCCAGAATTCCCAATCTGAGTACATCCAGAAAAGACACACATCAGCCAAGTTTCCTGGACCAGAACTGCAGACCTGAATGTTATCTAAAGTTAGATCATCACACTACACTACACAGATTTTGTCATCCTCTCACTCCTCCTGTTCTGAGGTAGTCAAACAGTTATTCCAAATCTAAACTGTTAGTAGGCAAATTATGGAATTTACATCCGATACCATAATCCTGTTCTTCTTTTTGGAACTTCAGAAATTTGCCTCTAGAAAATGTGGACTTAGAAAAATGTGAAGATGTTGACTATGTAAGATCTTCAACCTAAAATGTTGATCCTTAAGTGAGTTAGTTGCCCATTCCCTTAGAGGTCATGGAAGCATCCTGGACTTGTATTATTTGCTCAGGAAATGTAAATGGAAATATTTTGTACGTTTGAAATATGTTAATATGTTTGAAAACATCTTACTGAGGTGAAATGTGTCACAAAGTGATACAAAAGGACATCAGTGGATAAGAAGAAAGAAAAATTGAACGGAACAACTAATTCAAATTCTTCAATGGAAAGTATATTTAAACTGTACCTGTCTGTAATGATATTACTGTTGCTTTTACTGAACATTCACACATCCCATTTTGTCAGTAAAATAGCAGCAGATAGAAGCTTCCCCTGATTTTCACATTTCTCCCATGCCTCTCAAGCCTGAGGGCTGCTTTTCCCTTCCCATACAACCGTACAGGTTGTTCTGTCTCTCTAAGCAGGTACAAAACTTGGGCTGTCAAGTCTTCTTCCACCCGCTTCTTCAGCTGACAGTACTTCAGCTACAATTCAACCTCCAGCAGATGAACTCGGATTTGCCTGGAACCTACCTCCAATTTTATACTATCTGTTGTGGGTTTTAAAAAAAATATAGAATTTGAGGCAAAGTTTTCAGAGGGGATCTGTACAGCAGGACAGCTGATGCTGCCGTCGTTAGTCCTCGTGTGACAGTTTGTGCTTCACTCAGCCTTAGATCATTTTCTTCCACAAAGCTGCACCTAACAATTACTTTTGGTGTCTGTTGCAGAGCTGTCAGCTCCGCATCAGCTGTCAGGAGGCTGAATTTCACTCCGTCTGTGTCTCATCCCCATGGCCCTGACTGACAGGCGTCCTGCAGTGTGTGCATCTGACTGCCCCAGTGTGCTGCCAACCTGCTTCTCCCCCAGATCAGGCTCACACCCTGGGGGCTTTAAGCTGCCTGGTGATGGAAAAATGCAGGTTGCAGTGAGGGCCAGCAGTGCAGGGAAGGAAGCACAAGCTGCTGACAGAGGATCATATTCCACTCCTAGATCCCTGGGTATCAGCTTCCCTTTCCTCCCCATGGGACTCCTTATTACCTCAACTCTGTCAATCAGGGGCACAGACCTCATCTTTGTCCCTCCAAACAGTGCCAGGACTAAGCACCCAGCCATGCCACCCTCTCTGCTTTATCTTGGAGCTGTACATCATAGTGACACAACATAATATTTTGTGTAGAAATCAAGACAGCTTTTAAAAAGATCCAGTATTAAATGTGCAATGATACCACAATGAAGAGAATACTCTAAGTAACTATATGCAATATAGTCCAATTCCTTGAAAAACATTACTTTCGTCTTTGAGATGAAACAATCTTCTTTTGTAACTTGCAGAAAATATGTGTGGGTTCTAAGCACGTGTATGCACAATAAATCTTCAGTATCAAGTCTAGCTACATGCATAAACCCCCCCACAAATTACTGGCTTCTTGAGCCAATGTCAGTCCAAAATGACCCTGCCGAGCCACAGTACCTGTGTGACTGAAGTGACTCCTGACTGACCCAAGAAACGTGTGTTGCTCTCCATTTTTAACAAGCAGGTTTCATTTGGCTGCTAACCAGCCACAAAGTGAGACATTAACAGAAAAAAAGCCACACAAAATAACATAACAATGCTGCAAGCTTGTCCTCCTTTGTTTATATCTACTACAATCTAAAGTCAAGATGCAAAAAGTTGGGTTTAATTTTCTTTTATATATCAGTGTACATATGCACACATACACACATTCCAGTTTCTTTTAAGACTGTAAAATAACAGGTTATTTCTGAAAATTGGTCATTAAGTACTTAAAAAAGAAAAAAATAGTAAGACAAATTTGTCTTCCACAGCACAGCTGAATTAAAAGACATGGAAAGGTCCTTCTCTAACCCCCCAAATCTCTTTGCTTTATTCTACAGTAACACTGGAATTATTGTTTCCCAAAAGCATCTCAGCTGTTATAAGAAAAGTCATAATTCTGTATTTTCAGATATAATTTTGATGTCGTTATTTCAGAAGTTGTTTGAAATAACAGGAGAGTGCCCATTTTCAGCATTTAGTTACAATTGCTCCGGAATTTTCTCACAAAAGAATGACACCTGCAATAAAAATCATACTGGTGCCAAATGCTTTTATTGTTTGATTTTTTTTTTTTTTTAATCTCTTTCAACTGAGAAAAGTAAGGCTGAAGTTGGGGAAAACATTTTTTTTCTGGTGTGTATGAGTGGGTGTGAAAATTACTTCTCACTCTTCCCTAAAACACATTTTCCCCTCCCTTTTAAATGTGATGGGAAAAACCTTAAAACAACCAATGGACAGGGAGATATCAACTCACTTTTTTTTCCACAGTTAAACAAGATTCACATTTGACTTCATCTCACAAATTCTATATGGCAGCAGGGGTGGAGACAGCTCACACATGGGACAAGAACGGGACAAGTCAGGGCTGGGCAGGTGTGATCTGAGATCATGTAAAGCAATGAGCTTGCCACCCTGGGAACAGGATGACCATGCAGGATCAGAGTTAGAAAAAAGGCCCAGACTTGTCAGCTGCAGTACTCTGACTCCGGCACAAGAGAGTGAAAAGCAGAAAAGTCTCAGCATCTCCCTGGAATCACAGGGAGGAACTCTCAGCAATTCCCCTGGGTGGGATAGCAGAAGAACCTGAAGCTGCTGAGCAATCCATACTTGATCTACACTGAAATCATACCTTATCTATAACTGAAGGGCTGTTGTAATGCTAGGTTTAGTTTAGCAAGATGCAGCTTTCCTGAGAGCTCAGCAGAGCTGCTTAGGGCAGTGCAACCATCGTTGCCCTCCCGTAGTCCATTTCGGATGGCTCCGTGGTTTTGCTCCGGCAGCTGTCAGCGCTACAACCAGTGATGGAGAAGGAGGCGAGAAGGGTCTCTCCATAAGGTTTTAAGACGATCTTTAAAGTTACATCCCTTCCCAGCCATCCCCAGAGGCAGAGAGACCTGGTGATCTGGCACAGGGGAGTTTTGTCAGGGGCTCAGGGGCGGTACATGGGCGGAGTTGGGGTATAGGAACCAATAGGGAGAGTCCAAGGGAGTGGCCAGGGCTAGGGGCAAGGAACGGGGGGAGGAACAATGTGGGATAGGAAAAGTAATGGGTGAACAGATCACCACATCTCCCCCTTTACATATTAAATTGAAAAGGGAAGGGCATAATTTTTATACAACAGAAAAAATGGTAAAACAATGCAAAATAATTAAATTAAAAATGATGAGGCAGCTGCTTGTTGTTGACTTTGGAGATTGGTGCTGGCTGAGTTCTCACACAACAGCTGCTTTTGTAGCTTCTTCTGCTGAGGCTGCTGGGATGGCATCTTTTTGGTTGCTACTCACTGCTTTCGCTCCAGGTGGCATGGCAAACGGGGAAGGGGGGTGCTGCGCCGCTGTTTCTATGCCAGGGGTGCACAGAGCCGCCGACACCCTCGGGTCAGGCCGGGTCGCACGGTCCCCATGCCAACCCTGCCCCGCGGGTCCGGTCCGGGGCCAGGGCTCTTCGCTGGCACAGCCGCTGCTCTCACACTGATACTACTTGCGGCCGGGCTGGCCCTGAGCAAAGAGCTGTTTGATTATTTTCACCTTGAACAAAATTGGTGCAGTGGAAAATGCTCAGAGCCCTCCAGGAATGCCTCTGGAATTTCAGAATAAAAACCCAAACCACCTAACATACAACCAGTTTGCAGCAGACCTTTGGTGAATACAACACTCTTGCTGTGAACTGGTGCTTTTCTGGTCAGCTGAGCTACTGATGACAGGGAGATGGAGGTGGTTCTTAGTCCATGCCCCTTTCCTAGCTCTTGCTCATCTCAATACCTGGTTTTTACAGTGCTCTGCACAGGTTTTACTATCTCATTCTTGGAGATGGGGAAAGCAAGGCAAGGGTCAGCAGGAGCACAGGTCAGCAGTGGGCCTTCCCCAGCCTCACTGTGCAGCTGAGAGTCTGGTTTTCTCACATGCAGACAAGCTGGTGAGATCAAAACACTTGTCTATTTTTTCTAGCTATGCTAATCTGGGCCCTTACAGTTCATTTATCACTCTTACCAGCTTTAAATAATAAAAGAAACTCTGAAGCTCTGAGGCAGTGATGCCCAGGGCTGCTGTGTCAGATGGATCTGGAACAGCGCTAGAGAGAACAGAAAAACAGGACAGAACAACATGAATAGAGCAAATTATCTATTCTTCTGGAAAAAAACCCCCTCACACCGGCTTGCATAACTTTATTTTTAAGCTGCCTAATTAAAACAAACTAACAAAAAAAACAAATAAAAACCTTACTGTTTATTGAATAGCTCTAGGCACCAAGAGCTGCAGTCCTCAGTTTTGACACATTGGGAAGAGAAACACTGCTTCCAGATCTTTTCAGTATCTCCTCTCTTGACATGTGGGACACTGTGCAAAATGGATGTGAAAGGGTCCAGAGCAAGAAGTTGTGGCCTGAAGATGTGAAGGTCTTCTGAGAGCAGACCTGCAACAGCAGCACTTCCCTGGGGCTCTGCAATTGCCATCCCACATAGTGATCCTGAACACCGTGGGGTGTGTGGGGCCACTAACTCACCAATCCCAGGAAGCCAAGGCACCAGGCACCCCAAGCCACAGCTGGAAAAGGGCCACCAGGCAGCATCATGAACCACCAAGGGGGAGGGCAAGACTGAAGAAAACAAAACAGGAGCTAGGAACATGTGTGTCAATGACAACGTGCAAGATCTGACAGGCCTGTAAATTAATCAGCATCACATCACATCTGGGTGGGGTCTTCACTTTGCAAGGTATTGCATTGCTTATTAGAGGGGATAATAAAAGAAGGGAAGCATTGCAGCAGGAGTTGAAGCTTATTCAAACTTCAGAAATGACTTGCATTTGGGAACTACCATTAGATTTTTGCCTCAAATAGGAGCCACTCAGGTCCCCAAGAGTGATGTGGTTGCTCTGAAACACCAAATCAAGAGTAGGTGGTGGGTTTTTTTGAAGAAAGTCCAACCAGCTTCTTCACTGATCAGGAAAGAAACTACTAGGTGAAATTCTGGGCTGGCCAGAAAAACTGATTCTGAAGATTCCCTAGTGCCACTTCTTTTCTTCCTGGCCTTGCCTACTGGATTTACTCTTTAGTTCTCTCCCAGTACAGAAAGAGAACTCTCCAGCAGCTTCCAGAGAGGAGGACTTGGCCTTTCCTCCAACTGAAGAGATAGGTTGGAGCTTTAGCACCAGTCACTGAAAGGCCTCTGTATTTGGAATGAAGACAACCCTGAAGTGAAAAGCAGTTGGGAAAACTGAGGTTCTATAACCCCTCAGCCTCCTTGCCACTGGACACACAGAAGAGGACAGTGCCCCTCTTTTTGCTCCCAGAGGAAAATGCCCATCAGAAACTCTGATCTGTGCCTTGCAGATGGTTTTGTTCATGCTGGGTGGCTTAGATTCTGTGCTATAAATAGCAGAGGAAAAGGATTTCAAACAGTGACTCAGGTATTGAGTTTATATTTCCTCTGCCATCAACCTGCCAAGGACCCTTCTTAATTATAATTTTGTCTGGAGTTTCAAGTAAGATTGAGACTACAGTCAACTATTTTCCAGGGTCCATTCCCTCCCCATCTTCTCACCAAGCTGTGACCTTTAGAGAATAGGCTTTAGAGGCTCTTAGAACAGGCTGCCCAGGAAAGTGGTGGAATCACTAGCTCTGGAACTGTTCAAAAAACATGTAGATGTGGTGCTTAGGGACATGGTTTACTGGTGGACCTCGCAATCTTAGGTTAATGGTTGAATTCAATGGTCTTAGAGGTCTTGTTGAACTTTAATGGTTCTCTGAATAAATGCAGCGGTTTTCAATAGAGAATGGAAAGAATGAGGCTGCAACTTTGTGAAAGTGTCAAGAACACTTTGTAATGCCTGTGCAGCTTTAAAATGGCAAGGAAAGGAGAATGCAGGAATATAACATAGAAAATCAGCTAGCTGCCCTGCAAACATCTCATAAGGCTGCCTAGCTAGCATGCACTGGAAGAGACAATTTACAGCATGTGCCAGAATTTCCTAATCTTGGTCTGGTTCCACAATATTAGTCCTATTTATAGATTGCAAAATTAGAATAGACCGGAGTGATTTTTTTGTCTGATACTCTGTTTAAGAGAGACTTGAACATTCCCCAACATTAATCCAAGAGTCAATTTAGCTAGTCCATTAGTTTTCAACCTTTTACAATTTGCATACCTTTAAACTTTCCAGTAGATTTGAAGATGCTGTATGCAGACTGAATCAACATGCACTTCTGAGTTACCTCTCTAAGATCCCCTCACAGTCACCCCTGAACCACCAGGTGTTTACAGACACATAAAAAAAAAGCACATATACTTTCAAAAAGCATCCAATCTTAATTTAAAATAAATTACATGAAAATTTTAAATTGAGGAAGAAGGAGTCCCTCGCAGTGTTGTTTAAGAAATTACCCTCATGGATTAAAGCTCTCCTTTTCTCACATGAATTTCTCTGGTTTCATCTTCTGGACAGTATATGCTCTGCCTGTTTGCCAGCTAGGCTGAAAAGCCCTCCATTACCGTGCTCCTCTCCTGATGTGGACTCTCAGAGAGTGATTGCATTGCCCTTTTGCCTTCTCTTTGATAAGTTAAATGGATTAAGCTTCCCCCAGCCACACTACAGGGCATATTTCCCCACCCGTTAATCATTCCCCATTATAATGTAAACAAAACCAAAATGTATTCAATACATTCTTCATATTTCTCTGTTCATACTTATGTTACTGTCTGGTTTAAAAGACAATTTTATCTGACTAAGTTATAGATCATTAAGCTGAAAAAAAGTTTGCCCGTTACTGCTGTTTTACCATCTTGCCCCATCTTGTCTCATTAGCAGGAACTGATTGAGCATGAAGGTGTTCTCTGGCTGTCAGTAGATAAAGTAGGTGCTCTTGGCTTTCATCTGTTCTGAATTCTCCTTGTCTCATTATCTTCACAAGGTCAGATTCTTTGACACCAGGACTGCTTGCTTAGCACTCCATTCTGGTAATTACTTGCCTGGCAACCTTAACCATAAGTAGATTGCATGTATATGGCAGCAATGAAAGTATCAGCATACAGGCCAACAGCCATATATCCATATAACACAAATACCATTAGAAATGTGTTCATTCTACTGATGTAATTGCTCTGCTTCTGTATTATCATACTGCTGCAAGCACGATGCACACATTAAAATGCATGGTTTATATTACAGCACTGAAACTGAAGTTGAAATTCAGTGCAATTTAGGACTAATCTCATAGCTTTTTTTCCACAAAACTCAAAAATGGTTTATATGGAAAAGGCTAAGCTGCACTTCTTCTCTGAATCTTCTTTTACCTTCTCTTAGCAAGACATACTCAACTCCTGAAATTATGAAGTTGGTAGAAGACTTTGGGAAAGTCTGGATGGTGACATCCACTACTGGTACAAAGACTATCCTCAAATCAGTGCACAGTCTTCTACAAAATAAATGCGTCTCCTTTGATCTATTTATTTTGAGAAAGCAAAAAAATGCATCCTGTGATGGATGCCTCATACAGCTCTCCTTTTAATTCCATTTTATATTCACAAAATTACTTCCTCTACAACAAATCTTATTTACACAGTTCATCAATAATCAAATTGTATTTGAGTCACTCACTTCTGCAAAGTTGTAACAATAATATATATGTTGTTTATGTTCCAAGAAAATCCATGAAGAGTATAAAAATGTGAATGCCTCACATTTTGGCAGAATGCCGAAATAAAAATACCTTCATACCACTGCAGTTCAAACTCATTTATATCCGATTTAAACATGCTTCTTTTGTTAATGCAGTTCATCATCTGATCACCTCATTCTTCTTAATGTGTCAGCGATATTTAGATTTATGACAAAGCTTTCAAATCACCTATTCAATGTAATTTCGAAGGTGGTGAAGTATCTAAATAAAAATCTGTCCATAAGGCACAGGGGGTAGGTATCACACTGTACTTGCATTGTGCAATTTATTGACAATGGTCACATCATCTACATTTCACAGATGGAAAAACTGACACCCTGAGAAATTAGTTGACTTGGCACTAATCATACAGCAAGTTAGAAATAAAAATTAGATCTGCTGCCTTCTAGTTTCATAATCTAATCAGTCTAGATTGTTTTATTTTACCCCTCTAGCAGTCACAGCCCCATACTGAAATGCAAACTCACAGACACATTTTTTTTTCTATCAGGAAGCCTTTGCTTTGCTTCCAACTGTCTCCACAGGTCACAGCCCTGCCTCCAGGTTCAGAGCATTTCCTACCACCCTCTTCCCTGCTTACCACCTGCAGTCACAGAAAATCCATCCTCACCTTGCACCTGTCTTCAGTAACGAGGATCTCTCCCCAAACAGAAGTCATGACCTCTTTCCACTCAATTCAGAAGCCCATTTAAAGGCAGCTGAGAACACCCTCCCAAATTACCTCACAGAAAAACAGGTTTCATCCCTTGTGGCCTTTAGATGCACCAAAACTCTCTAAATGAGGCTCTGTTTTATTTACCATTATGGAGGTACCTATAGGAGCTGTCTCTTAGTTCTCTATATACAGGCTTTAGCTTTTGTCATATCTCTTTACCCTTTGTTTGGAAATCTCTGCCAATTGTCTTTAGCACAATGAGAATCACAATCAGCCTTAGCACCTTAAGCCCCATTTGCATTTTTGACAACAACTTTCTCACCAGATGTAAGGAGGTGTTCATTGGAACATGGTCTGTCTGTGGGCAGTATGTGTCCTGACATCCCCAGAACCTGATTCAGCCTTTAATGCCTTTTACTGGATGCACTGGTGCCACGAAGCACAGGGTGCATATCTGTGACAGAGAATACTTTCTCTTGTCTTGGACTGAAAATATGTAAGTGTCCATTACATATTCACAGGATACTAACATATTTGAGGAATTTTTCTTTGCCTTGTACCTTTTCGTGCAGCTTTTAATATCAAATAGGGAATTTGAATTTAATCAGACAGAGGAGAATATACTATTAACATCAATACTTAATACTAAAAAGATGAAAATTGTTATGCAGGAATATTTGGTGAACAAATGAATGGTGAAAGGGGGACTATCTTTCATTTCACCAGGATTGGATTATATTCAATACAATTGAATATTCATCGAGTGCAGAAGCCTCAATCCACTGGTTGGTTAAAACTGGCCAAAGAGCCAGAATATTATCACAGAGTCCCAGACACTTGGTCAGCCTCTCCCATTATGCATTTCGCAGAAGCCGATAAACAAGCAATGAAACAAAAGCCACGTGTATCTCTACATTTATCATCTTAGCTCCAAAAGTGACCTCCACGGTGCAGACAACAAGGTGTAACATGTTCACAATCTCCTGGCAGATGATCCACTTTTCACTCTGCTTTTTCCCATGGATCCTGAGGACTTTGCTTTCTTCTGTGCTCCACCTTCTTTAGAGACTAGCTAGTTTCAATCCTTCCTCTTCCCCACATCTTTCAACTCAGAAGGACTTCTGAATCCTTAATTCAGTCAGCAAGGAGTTTCAGTCTTGCTCACAACAGATTATCACCTACCTTCTTCTGCCTTGCAAAACTGGTGCCTTGGGCACATGTTTTTTGGGTTTGTTTTGGTTTGGGGTTTTTTTGCCACTGGGTAAACAAAGTAAGTTACTGCTTGGCAGTGCCTCAGGCAGTCTATTATCACACATTTACCATCAGTCTAGGCAGCAGCCAAGTCTCAGCGTGAAGTTTGTTTCTTCTTTTGAACTTTATAAAAATATACACCTTTCTGACATATGGCAGCCACAAGAGGGACAAATATATCTAGTGTGTTCCTGAGACTTTGTGGGATAGTGACCCTTGAGGAGACCCAAAGGCTGAGAGAAGGAACTAGGATTTAATCAGAATGTATTAAAAGGGAAAAGAATGACTTATATTAGGAAGAGAAATTTGTCAGGGACTAAAAGAGGAAAACTTAGGGTGACAGCCAAGGATGAACATTTTAATAGCTGTGGTTTGGCTGAAGAGAAGTCATGGGGAAAAAAAGCAAGGGAATTTAATGATGAATATGTGGTATGGGACTGTGTCAAAAGCCTAAGAGAAGTCGAGGTGTTCATCTTTAATTTAGAGCTGAGCAAGATTCTCTGCTAATAGCTAATAAGATAATAAAATCTACTTTCTTCCTCTCAGTTCTTTTAGTCCAGGCCCTGTTTCAATGCTTTTCCTGAATTAGTCTCTGCAGCAGTACTATTCCCCATTTACTTTGGGAAGTTCATAGTGTCTCTCCAAACACATACAAATTAAGAATTATAAACAAATCCAAAGAAAAAGCACAGTTTGACAACAACAGCAACACAGCTTTTCCCTCATGTCTTAACCCATTTTTAGGAAACACAGCAGGCAAACCTATGCTCTCATTCAGCTTTTATTTCCAAGGCAGAACAAGAAGCTAGATATGATGGCAGATAATTATCCATCAGCAAGTAAGGAATATCAGCAACTGAGGTCTTTGTTCCTATGAAAAAAGATATATGCTTTTCACCTTTATGTGTTTTGTATTAGTTAACACTAAAATTGTTGTAATAAAGAAGTCACAGTTTACAGAGGAGTAAATATGTGATTAGGCCTCATGGTGGGGATTTGACACCTCCTGGGCTCTCTGATTAGCCCTTGTCTTCCATTCCCCTTTGGGAAGCTGGAATCATTCACAGTTGCAGTACAGTGCTGAGTTTTAATGGCCCATTGGCCATTCAAGGAGAGAGAGACAAGTGCTGATGAACTTCAGATCTGTAGTCCTAAATACCATCACAAGGTTTTCTGTGAGAAAAATCTCTGTGTTCGAATTGAAGGGTTTTTTCCCTGATCTGAAATGAAAGCATAGTAAATATTGATACTATGAGGGAAAATTATAAAAATAATTTATATCAGAAAAAAAGACGTATTTCAATAAGGTGTTTTTCTTTGAGATAAAGGGATAACACTCTTTCATCAGCCAAACTTTTGGCTCTTTCTAGGAAAGCCTAATATTTCAATGAGTTCTTCAGTGTCAAAGTCAACCCCAAACCAGAGAATATTAAGAACTAATATGATTGCTGGTCTTCTTCACCTTTGCATCACAGGAAGGCTGGAGCTGTGAAGGCCATGATTTGTCCTCAGTCCAGTGAGAGAAACACCAGAATCTGTGTCTTACATGAAAATTGTGTCCCAGAATCCTGCTGCAGAGACAAGATGTGGGTCCTCTCTAAACATGTTTATCCCAGGACCTTTAGGTGCTATTCCTTCTCCCTCACCAGCTGTAGAAAGGTGAACTGATTGGGCTGCACCAATGTTGCAAAACCTGAAATTCCTGGGCTTGCCAATTCCATGATGATCTGAGCTGTAAGGCTGCTACAGATATTCAGTTCCTGGAAAGTCCAGACTTCCACACAGCCTGTGCAAAAACCACTGACATCACTGAAAGCAAATTGTTTCCATGAAATGCTTCATGGAAGTGAGATCTTAAAACAAAAGCTTGTTTTAACCAGAAATCTGCAGCCACATATGCTCTCAAACTGCTGAAGTCAGTGGGATTTATGCAATTTATGTTGATTTCAGTGGAAGTTTCTCTTTGTCTACACTTCATTTTTATTGAGAGGAAGATTGTGTAAACCTTACCCATAGTGGTTAAAACTTAGCTCCTGTGAAGAATATCCACATTACCCTCACAAAACTCCAAAGTCCCGCTTAGGACACTTTGTCAGATGTAAGTGATGCATGAGTCTTCTGGTGGCACTCTGCACAAGGGTCAGCTCATCCCACATAGCATTGATGAAGCGTGGTCCTGTATCCCTAAGTTTAACCTAAAACTGCAGATCCAGCTATCTCAGCAGATTCCTTAGATGCTGCCTCTGCAGCATGTTAAGACTTTCCCACCAGTATTAAAACCATTGACCCAGCCCAGGTTGTTTTATTTCCTCATTTACCCAGGGAGAAAGACTCTGATATTTTTTATTTTTTGTGAAGGACGATGTATGACAAGTCTTACTGGGTCTTCTTCAATGTAAACAGGCAGTAATTCTTAAGGTCAAACAAGTACAGATTCTCAGGAATGAATAATTAATAGGGATATACAAAATGTCAGAGCTCAAGTTTCTAGGATTTTCTAAATCACAGACAAATTGAAATCTGACAAAAACAAATTGTGTTTAATAACCCTTAAAGACGTGATTCCTGAAGCATCCTGCGGTACTCAAGTCTCCCCCTGTCCAACTTCTTTCATCTTCATTTACACCAGACAAAGGCTAGTGAAAATAATGTTTGAACTTTAAGTAATAAAATCAGTTATAAGATCACTTACTTTATCACACATTAAATGTTTTTGCCCGCTCTTCCTTCTTTTTAACCTTCCTGACTATTTTTAGTGACTGCACAGAACCACTCCCTGCCAAAGTAGCCCAGTGCCACAGGGGTGGTGCCATGCAGGCACAAAAAAGAAGGACCTTTTTTGCCCTCTGCTCTCCAAGGTGATGCCAAACCTTGTGACTATTGATGACACAACACTGTGCCCCAGCTACCAAGCCAGAGATGTGAGATAATATATAGTCTCTGGCTAATTCAGTTAGGTGGATTATAGTTGACTCGGAACAAGGGCAGAGTGGGATCACATTATGGGGAAATCAAAACCTAGTATATAACCCCTGGCTTATGCATCTTATGTCCATCTTTAAACCTGTTATGTCAGCCTGACATTGGTATCAGTCCAACTTTATCATCAGTCCATAAAACTGAGCTGCTTCTGAATTATGTCAGTGCCGAATTAGTCTCACTGAAAGTGCAGAATCAGGCCATCTACTAATAATGAAACAAAGGGAGAACATTTCACTGTTGCCATTTATTCCACACTGACCTTCTGGAGATTTCTTGACCAGATTTATAGATCAACCCTCCAACTCAGAGCTCTAAAACCAGAATATCCCAGGGAATTATGCAGTTGCAGGCAGTGGGCAGTCAAACTAGATATGTCCAAAGTAAAACTAAGAGATAATGAGGAACAACTGTTCAGAAGGGAGATCACACATGTGAAGTCCTCTGCTTTCAGAAAGAGAGAAAAACCCCACACCACAAGGATGTCAAATGCTGCAAAAACTTTACTCCTTAATGTGTGCAATTTCCCCTGGAAGTGCATTTAGGCACCTTTTGTACACACTGCATTCAAGGAAAAGACATTTTGTCATGAACATCACTTAGCATATGCATGGAAAATACTTGCAGTACTCATCAGTATTAACAAAAGAATGAATAATTACCCCAACACAGGATCGTTCAGAATATCTAAGATGCTTCTCAGCACATGATATTGTTAGTTGATCAGCTGGGAAAATTCTACAGCATTTATCCCATATTTTCAGCAAAGTGGCAGAAGCGACAGACAGGATCAAGCAGCACCCTGGATACCAAAATCTCCTCTTGCTGTGAACAGACACAGTTGGTCAGTCAAACAGCCAGCCAGTCAATCGATCACATATACAACCTATTTATATCTATAGACAGAAGCAGCCTTAGACCTTGAACTGCAAAATTGGAGGCTCCCAGGCAGAAAGCTCAATGAATCCTTGGAGACTGAACAATGCATGGAGCAGTAGCTGTGGTATTTATTGTCCAGTGCCCCACTTCCACACTGTGGATTACAAATTGCCCCCCAAAATGTCCCCAGGAGGATTAATTTTAGTTCAAAGACTAACTAAAAGTTGAAGAGACACATAAAGAATACATAAAGGCTGAGGTCGGTGGGCAGAATATTAACACTTGAGGAGAACCTGCTTAAGAGACACATGGTTAAGAGCTCCATCATGCTCTCTCAGGCAGACTCTACACTAACAAATAAAGCAAAGGCTCAAGCCCATGATCACTCACTGTGTCAGCAGGTTCCTTTGTGCAGTTTTGGTCTGAGCCCAGCAGCAGCAGCCTGCTCTGCCTGGGTATGGCTCAGAGCACAGCACTTGCCAGGATGCATGCCCAGGTGGTGAGTTGGATATAGCCACCCCTGTTTCAAGAGAGACAAGAATTTAGGCCTGTGGAAGTGAATGTATCATGTTGTGTGGCCTCACTGCCAGAAGCCTGTCCTGGACTATTTTTCAGTGGTAGCAAAGGCATGGCTTAGTCAAGCCTTTGCCAAAAGATGTGGGTTTTTTCCACATCCTTCTGTTTGCCTTTGCATGTCAAATTGGCATGAGCTCCCAGCTCTGCATCAGCTGTATGTGCAGTGACAAGTCAGCTCTACCCCTCAGAGACTTCTCTGGAGGGGACCTGCTCTGGAGCCCCAGCAGAATCCTTATCCTCAGGCTGCGACGGATAGTTCCAGCAGTTTCTCATTGGATCCTCTCAGATAGGTGAAACTTTAGACCAGCATTTCATGTTTAGCAGTTTCACATATTTGAAGAAAAAAGTAGTTCTTCTCCCTTTTCTTCTTCAAGTTCTGGTTTCATACCTTCTACACTTCTGATAGAAAACAAGGAATACAGTATTTCCTCTTTTTCCTGTCATTCAAAATTATATAGGAACTTGTGCTCCAAACTGAAAAATAATTATATTTGAGATAAATCAATAAGGTTTTTACTTTGCTTCATAGATTACATGATTTTGCTTGCCTAGCTTAGGTAATCTTTCTTCATGTTGTATCTTGATTCATTATCTTGACATCCAGATAAAGGAAATGAACATATTGGAAAAAACACAACAGTAATGGTTTTCCATGCTAATTCCAGTCAATGTGCTTTTATGAAGTTGCATTGGTCAGACATCTTGCAAGGCTGCTAAATTTCAGATATGGATAAAACTTTGTTTCCAGATGTTAATGCAATATAAAGAAACAAAGTTTAACTTCACTAAGTGACAAAAAGTCTCCAAGAAAAAGAATCAACTTCACAACAAATGTTGGGTGTTTTACTATTTATGAGTCTGGATATTATAACTTCTATAAATATCCAGTCCTAGTTAAGTCCCTAGTCTCAGCAACATCCTATTACAAGGAGTTCTACAATCTGTTACCTATTATTACTATTGAACATTTCACCTCGCAGATTCACAGAATATTGACTCTGATTTCTAAATCCATCTTTACCTTTCTAAAATGATTGTGACCATATTTATCATGGAAATTGTCAGAACCAAGGTTAGGAGCAGCCACATTATCACCCCAAAGGCAGTCATGTTTTATATGCATCTCTCCCAGACTATGAGGGCTTAAAGAATGCTTAGAGATGCAGAATATAGGATGGGCCTGGGATTTGAACCTTACTCAGCCTGAGCCATGGGCTAACAATCTTCCTAGGGATTAGCCAATTTCCAGTTTAGCGCTGGGCTGGTTCTAATCACCGCCAGCCATGCCCAGGGGACATTAGCATTTCCAAGGCAGAGGCAGCCCTGGGCTGCTGAGAGGAAGCTCCTCCCTGGTAGAGTTAATGATTAGGAAGCCCTAGGGGTAAAGAGAGACACAGAAGATTTGAATCTGAATGGGACCCACGGAAGCCCCAAGGAGGGGGTAGCATCTGAAACCAAGCTTACTTTCCCAAGTCAGGGCTCTTCTCTCTGCTACCTGGAGGCACAGGTGTGCACAGAACCACATAGGTTTAGGAAAGCATTCACAGCTTCACTGCTGAATAAAGAAATGGAGAAAGATTGTTTGTGTTTGGCCCTGCAGACTAAACATGATTTGTTTTACTTCTTCTTGCTTGTGACTTATAGTGGTCTGTTACATAATTTCATTTCAGTTTTCGAAAGACTTTTAACCCCACTTGATTTTCAGCATAGCACGTGAAGCACCAAGGCTTAAGTGATCCTACAGAAGTAGCAAACCTTAGAATCAAATTAAAATCCTCTCTAAGTGTAGTTTATCAGCTTTAACTAGTTATTATAACAGAAAACATCTCTGCTTAGTTTTCTAAAGCCCTTCAAGAGCTGGAGATGCCTGCTTCTTTATGAAAGAATTGTCTTCTGTTCACTAGCAGCAGTCTGGAAAGCTTCCAGACAGTAGCAAGAATTAGTGAGGAAGAAACATGTTCTAAGAATGGGCCACAGATGTGAACGCTCACTTACCCACTTTGGTGAGCTGATCAATTAAAGGTAGTTAGCAGTTTCCTGACTGGTGTTGTCTTGAACATCTGCAAACCACAAATGCAGCTGCTTCCTATCTTCTCCATCCCATAGAATAACCGAGCTGCTGCTGCTGTCTCCTACAAAAATCAGTCATCAGAATGCCTGTAGTATCAACCACCTAAGTCTGAACCGAGTATTTAAGGACCAGTAACTGAAGTGTTGAAAAGATACTTGCCAAAAGCAGCTTTAATTGAATGTTTTGACAGTTGCATTTTATAGTGAAGTCACTCATTCACCGTCGATATACTAAACCAGAAGGACCATCATCACCTGTAAGGGTGCAAGTAGACAGATGACCCAAGAGCATTTGTTTTGGGGAGGTTGACGAACCACTTTTTAAGGTACTATTAGAACCAAATTATCAGTAAGCAGAAAAGCATCTGAATCACACAGACAGTTTTCACAGTTGCTGGAAGGCATTATACTATGCTGCCTGTCTTCATAGTAATGTCAGCCCTATGTGTAAAGGGGGTAGTGAGAGATCTGTTTCCTGGCTCAAAGCACATACAGTACAATACCATATGCTCCCATCAGAAGAAACCGTGGGTGCTCACAACTAATCAAGATCAATCTCTCAATTAGGCAGATCATAGGGTTCAAACACAAAGGAGAAGTGGTAACTCCCAGTGATGCACTTATTCTCTTAGCCACGTCGTTTCTGTGTTGGATTATTGCTGAAAGGCTTAGGTGGAGGAAAAGTGTGTTTCAAGGAGGAGGTGTCACAATATGTCATTTATAAACAGTGAGTTATATTGCATCGTATACAATTTATAATGCATCCACGTGGACAGGTGCAGATACACGCAGGCGGCTTGGTCGGTGCTCTCAAAGGCTGGATCCAAGCCAGCTCTAGTCTCGAAGCTGTTTAGACACAAACCAGTAATATACACAGCCTGTCACCAGGCCTTACTGACTTGAGCACAGAGCAATGTTAACACAGTTATATAGACCAGAAATGGCTCGTGTCTGGCCAGATCAGAAGATGAGGAGACAAATCTTACATCTACATCCACTCTCAGGAGGGAGCACCCATAGATTCCCCTGAACCTCCTCAACTTGTTAAGGAAGATGCCAACATCTGAGATACAGCCAGTGAAAGAGGGTATTTTCAGACTCAGACAGGATTTAAAATAAAATCTTTGCTTTGGAGAAAAATATCTATATAAGTCTTATCTCCCTTCGAGGTGTGTGGACATAAATATCTATATATGTGTTAGCTCCCTTTGAGGTTTGTCTTGAATTTTTACAATGTTCATAGACATGCTGATAGAAAAAAAATATCAGTGTTGCATGTCTTTCAAGCATATGGCACTCCTTAGAGCCAACAAGGCTTTTGTATGAAAGATGAATATGAAATCAGGGCAAGATTTTAGTATACCAAAGTAAATTTCCCCCAACACTGTGTACAACAAATAAAAAGAGAAAAGAAAAGGTGGAAAATCTGTAAGGTGATCAAGCTACCAGTGAGTTTAACTCAGGTCCACGGGCTACCTGAAAGAAAAGATACAAAACAAATGAACAAACAAACAAAAATCCTCCTTAGAGATCACGCCAGTCAGCTGGCCAGAAAAAAATGCCAAAGCAACAGTGTACTGGTGCCATCTGGCTACTTCTCCTCCCTCCGATGGCTCCCTGCCATATTCCTGACCAGGATATTGGAAGAACCAGACACAGGCCACATCCAAAAAATCCTCACAGGTTTTATACTGGGCCCAGTGGATGTTGGAACAGGTTTCTGGGAGTCAGTGTTATATAAATGTCAAGCAGTGTGAACATGCCTGAAAGAGCTAATAGCTGAGTACCAAAACTTACTACACTGATGGCACACTGGGACTTGACAGCAGTAAAAGCAGTCCTTTATTCAAGAGACTTCAGGTTAACAGGGTGCAGCGTGTAGGAGCATGCTGGGTTTTCTCTTCTGTGGCTACTTTTCATTTCAAACTTCCCTTTCAGACCCGAAATGGAACTCTTACCTCGAAGAAGACAAGACTTGGGGTCACTTTGCCAGGAACTAATCTTTACCTTAGTTGAAGAAAACCAGGTTGTGATTATCAGACAGTTGTATTTATTTTGCTTGATATAAATGTAATCTAGGGATTGAAAGCAAAACACTACATATTCAGAAGATAATTCACAGTTTTAGATATCAACTGAAAATCAAAATATGCACCATTTGCAGTCAGCAACATTCGCGAACCACATGTATGGGGTATGTACAGCTGGTGTAGAATTTAATTTGAATGCTATTTATGTGCTATGCATGCTGCATATAAAGCAGACTGTCAACTGTTCATTTCCAAAAAAGGAAATAAAAGATACAAAAATTAGACCTGCAAATTCCAGGAACCTTGAGTTTTCATAACAAAAAGGTCAGAATAAGGTTTAATTCATTTTTCATTTCACAGATTTTTGCCAGTTTAAGAGAACCTTTTACTCTTTTGGTGTATTTCTCTGAAGCGTAGTGCACTTTGTAATTGTTTACGTGTGGTTATAAAATTCATAGCTCTCTGAGGCACAGGAATGGCCCCTATTTAGTCTATATATATTCCTTGGATTTTTTTCAGCTTCTAATATTTTAATACAAATAATTTATATCTTAAATAATTTTAGTGCTTTTAAAAAGAGTAAGATTGCTAGATTTTTAAGAGAGAAATGTTGTTTATTCATACCACATATACAGCACAGGCCTTTGCTGTTCAAGTGTCCTGGCACTACTCTAATAAATAAGCAAAACACAGTACCTCCAGTTATTGCAAATTTTACTTCATGTTCATTTGATCCGAATTAACACTCAGAAAACGAGACCCCACTATTTTACAAGCTGGCCTAGAATGGCCTAAGAAGAGCTTTTGCAATTCATTTTAATTTAAAAAAAAAAAAAAAAAAGATAAAAATAACCTGAAAACTTTTTTTTTTCTTCCAGTCCCACTCCCTTTTATCTTCTCTACAATTATGAATGGAATTTAGCCCTATGAGGAGTCCATACCATGATCACCACTGCAGAAGGCAAGAAAATATGTGGAAAGGCCTCCATTTAATCTAAAAGACATTGAAAAACCTCATTTAAAGACTTATACAGAGATTAATAATAATAATAACACAGGATTTTTAAAAAAAGAAATTTTACTAGTGTCAGATGTGCAGTTTCTGTGACAGTAAATGAAATAAATCATGGCCATTTGATGACCCTGAAGGCAAATGGAATAACACAGTTTGCATCTCTATGCCCAAACTCTTCCCTATCCAAAATGAGGTGGCCCATCCACACCGCTTATTGAGAATCATTGCCACCTGCCAAGAGATGCTAGACATTCACTGCAAGAAACATGTTCCATGCAGTGACCTCAGTGAGAAGGATGAAGGATCCCTTTTTTGTCTAAAACATCGTAGATGACAAAATGGATCTTTTTTTTGTCCATCCTGTGCAAAAGGCATTTTATTTTCTGCCTTAAGTTGATTTTAAAGAATTTCTACTTTGGCATAAACAAAAATAAAATACGTGCTTGTAACCCAAAACCCAAAATTACCTCCTTAGGCAATTACTGAATCTTGGCCTTTCATTCCCCTAAAATATTTTAAGTGAACATAAATTTGGTAAATCTCCATAGGAATTCACACTCGTTGGGAAAGATGAGTAGCAGAGTAAAGACTGCTCTTCAGAAGAGCAGACTTCAATTTATTCAGGCATCTTATAGGTAGGATCCCGTGAGAGCTCTGAAGGCTAAAGTAGCTCAGAAAGGTGGCAGGTCTTTAAGGACAGTATCCTCTGAGAACAATACTCAGGGAAAAAGAAAGGAGATGTATTAGGACACAGGCTTGGCTAAACAGGGAACGTATGACAGAGCTCCAAAGCATAAAGGCAGTACATGAGAGGCAGAATCTAAGACAGACTACAAAGGAGAAATGTATGTATGTTGCCTGCACATGTAGGGATGACATCAGGAAAGCCAAAGCTCCCCTAAAGTTGGCCTTCCTGAGGGATGTGAAGGCAACCAGATGTCCTGCCATTGTGTTATAGTAATAGAAGGCTGAACAAGGAAAACACGAGTCTCTTTCTGAATGAAGCAGGTGATTTCATGTCAGTTGACACACAGGAGGGGCTGTTTCAGCCTCCCCCAAGGAACAAAGTCTTCAGGAACCCCAGGCCTGTTTGAGAAAAGCCAGAACAAGGAAGACTCATTCTTGGTGGAGGAGGAACAGGTTAGGGAACACTGAAACACATTAAACATACACAATAAGTCCTGCAAGAACTGTCTGATTTCATCACAAGGTCACTCTTGATTGTCTTTGCAAGGTCATGTCATGGAGGTGAAGTTCCTGAAGAATGGAAAAAGCAAGCCTTACTCTTATCTTCAAGGATGACAAGAACAAAGAGCTGGGGAACTACAGGCTGGTCAGCCTCATCTCAGTCACTGAGAAGATGATGAAAATTTTCCTGGAAACCCTTTTCAAAGAAGAAAGTAATTGGAAGTAGTGAGCACAGATTTATGAAGGGGAAATCATATTTAACCAGTGAGATGGCCTTCCATAATGAGACGGCTGGTTAGTGGATGACGGAAGAGAAGATGTTGTTGTTGTCTACCTTGATTTTAGTAAGGCTTTTGACACTGTCTCATTCTCATCATCATAGACATGTTAATAACATAAAAGTTAGGTAAGTGGAAAGTGAGATGGATTGGAAATTGAGTAAATAACTGGGGCCAGAGAGTTATGATTGGCAGCATAAATTCATTTGTGGTCAAATTATTAGGGGTATACCACAGGGTACACCACACTGGTGCCAATACTGTTCAGCCTCACTACTGACCTGGACACTGCAAGAAAGTGCACTCATCAGGTTCACAGATGACAAAAAAATGTGAAGAGTGTCTCATACACCAGAGTGTTACCATTCAGAGGGACCCGGACAGGCTGGAAAATTGGGCAGAGAGGAAATTATTGAAGTTCAACAAGGAGAAACACCAATTCTTGTACCTAAGAAGGAATAAGCCCAGGGACCAGCATATGCTGGGGACAACTATCAGGAAAGCAACTCTGTAGAGAAGGATCTTGGGGTCCCTGGACAGCAAACTGAGTATGAGTCACCAGTGAAACAAAACAAAGCCAATACTATCCTGGACTGCATTAGGAAAAATGTTGGCAGTAGGTTGAAGGAGATGATCTTTCTCCTCCACCAAACACTGGTGAGACACATGTGTAGCAGTTTGTCCATATCTGAGCTGCCCAATTACAGGAGAGAGATGAACTTACTGGAATGAATCCAGGGCAGGGTGAACAAAGATGATTAAGGGTCTAGAGCATCTCCCGTGTGATGAGGGGCTGAAAGAGCTAGGACTGTCAGTCTGGAGTAGAGAAGGCTCAGGGGGGGATCTTATCAACTTTTATAAATACCTGGTGGAAAAAAACAAAGAGGGAACCAGACTCATTTCAGCAATAGCCACAGACAGGGCAAGAGGCAATGGTTATAAATTGAAAACATGAAATTCCATCTAAACACAAAGAAAGGTGACACATTTTTTACTGTGAGGCTGGTCAAACATTGAAATAGTTTGCCCAGAGAGGTTGTGGAGTCTCCATCTGTGAGGATACCCAGAAGGCAATGGGAAATGGTCCCAGGCAACCTCCTATAACAGACCCTGCTTGAGCAGGGAGTTTGGACCTGATGACCTCCAGAGGTCATTTCCAACCTCAACCATTGTCTGATTTGCAAGTTTCAATAGCTAGCAACAGACACTGAATACACTGCATTTAGAATTTGCATAAAATGTTAATGGTGAGGATAATTAGACTTTGCTGAAATTTTTCAGTTACTCTGATACCTTCCCAGCAGCTGAAACCTCTGAATTAAGTGAAAATGTGAGCTTGAAAAAGCTGCTTCAGATCACACAGGAACTATATGTTATTTCTAACAAGTACAGAAAAGGAAATCTGCAGTCTAAGTCATGCAAAAGTTAGATCAACGTATACAGCTTCAGTAATCAATGTCTGGCTGCTTCTCTTTTCTTCTTGCACTGAACCTGTTCTAAAATCCTCATAGACCAACATAGATTAAATTATGATAATGGTGTTTTCTGCTTTTAAAGTCTGTGAGTAGCTGAACATCAGTTCTCTGGTCTGCAATGCATATTTAAATATAACTTCTAGCATATTTGAAGTGCACATGCAAATCCTTGTAGATACAGCAGGTGCATTTAAATGAATATGAATTCCCTGACAAAATGTAGATGAGGGTTACATTGCAAGACATTTTGTGTACAAGAACTTTGGAAGAGTTGACAAAGAGACTTACTCTATGCTATAGTGAGTAAAATACTGGAAAAGTTCAAGATTACTAAAACTATGTCAATATCCTGCCCACATCATCTTAAACAAAATTACTGAGCTAATGGTAACTCTGTCAGCTTGACAAAGAAAGAGGGATAGTTTTACTAAGGGAAAAAATGGCCAGAGAGCTGAACGCTGTTCCAAGTGCAATTCAGGGTCTACTGAGAACTTTGGATACATAAACAAGGAATATCAAGCAGGGGAGACGAGCCTGATATTCAGACTCAGCACTGAAACAGCCAGTCAACTACTGATTCCCTGAAGGAGTGCAGTTGGAGCACAGTGTCCAGTTCTGCTGCTCCTCCTCAAGAAGGCAGCTAACAATACAGAAAGGGCTCAGCAACTAACCAGAATCCCTGAGGTGTGTTTTATTATGATAAACTGAAGGGTTTCACTTTAACAAGTGGGAAGTTGACAACTCAGTTAACATTAGTAAGAATGATCTTCAGTCTGGCCAAGAGAGGTGCAATATTGCAATGCTAAGGAGTTGAAACTAACCGGGTTCAAACCAGGAAAAAGTCACATGTTTTAAAAAGTGAGAACAGCTATCATTGGAGCAATTTATCTAAGGTTATGCTGCATTAACAGAGAAATCGAAACATTAGGATTTTCTTTTCCACATACATGATCTAGTTTAAACAAATTAATTCACTGCAGTCTTATGCATTGCACAGGAGGTCCAATTAAATGCTTGCAGTTGTTCCTTTGGGCTTTTTAACTGTAATCTGTACTTTGTGACTCTCCTGCCCTCCCCAGGACTGTCGTATGCATGTAAATACTGCTCACACAAGTGCACATGCCTGCCACAGCTACAGGAGGATGAATTGCACACTCCCTCCATGGCACTGTAACCCACATGTTTTATGCTTCAGCATTTGACTTTGGCCCAAAGAAAGAGAGAACAGCTGTTGTTTAGACTCATTAAGAGCCAAGGAGCCCAACAGAGGTCTGTTCCACGCATTGGCTGTGCGTGAGCGGATCGGTGCGGCACTATGGGAGCACAACCCAACAGTTGTTTCCAAAAGGCATGTGCCAGCACCATCTACAACACAGTTCCCCACACCTTCCCTTAGACAGCACACACCATCACCATCTTCATCATTTTCCTATGGTTAACACGGCAAAGACCTTCAAATACTTGCAAATGAGCTATTAACTTAATTAACAGAATCGATGCTGAATTAGAGTTGCATATTTGTCATTTCAAACTCTGGGTCTACCCTGACACAGCCTTTTCCTGACTGTGCTGTATTTTGGGACTCGGTCAACTCTACCTGCTGGTCGTTGCCTGAAAATGTCTTGTGCAAAACAATTGACTTAATGCCTCTTGTCTGCTCTCCTCTTGGCAGAGCATGTGTCCATCTGGATTTACAACCTCCTATGACCACCAGGCTACCTCTCATGACACAACCAATATCCTCACATACACACAGACTGTTTTTATGAAGTGGTGGCAGCTCCTAGGGCATTCTGGTTTTGCCTTATCTCCCTCTTTTATTTTTTCAAGTATCAATCTCTCTTGGTTTATAGCAGATTTTTCTGTGTTGTTCTTGCAAGCAAAATCTAAGGTTGCATTAACCCTGTTTCATTGCCACTATTCTGTAATAGAAGTAGTAAACATAGTAATAAAATGACTCAGTAGCCCTTTTTTTATCAATAGGTATTTATTATTTGAGTGATAGTTTACAACAAATGGACTGAAGAAGAAGGGTGCTCACCTAAACCTGCATTCCACTGCAAACTGATAAAGCCATGTCCACATAGCTGAGACTCTAAACTGTGCCTGCTGTTCCAGACAAAGCAGCAAAAATTACCTGAAATACCAAAATCACCTGTTTAGTTGTAGCAAGGCTGTCTCAGAGATGTGAGAACAGGGAGGTTTCTCAAACACTTCAGTGAATAATCTGTGTCAAGTTTGATCTAAAGGGATAAATCTCTGCACCAGCTGTGTCACCTATGGGGATAGTCTTTATGTCCTTTTGCTTTAATTATTCTGCATGTTTTGTAGAAATTCCTTAACTGTTTGAACACTCACAATTTGTTTGCAGCCATTGAAACATCCCTCTCGTCTTTCTCCTGGATTTTCCAGTTCCGAGATTATTTCTTCTGCGGTTTTTTCTTCTATTTTTGATAGACCTTTTTCTGTAACTGCTTAAGAATCACAATACAGGCTGAAATAAAATCCCGTGAAATTGTGAATTAAATATTGTGAATATTGTGAAATAAAATGTGTCCTGTTCTGGTCCCTTCCTTCAACTGACAATGATTTTTGTAAATAAGCTGTTCTGACTACTCTGTGCTAATACCCTTCTTTTTTCTTCCAGGGTTGCATTCCAGCAGCAGTTCTGGCAGCTGTTGTCCACCTTCCATTTGAAATTGGATTGATTTATGTTTTTCTGACAGCATAACATAAACATGATCTAGCACTAGACTTTCTTACACTGCATTTCTATTAACTACTGAACCTCAGTCAGGTTTGTATTCAAACCGCAGCATCACTGATTTGGAGTTGAAAGAACAATTTCTAAAATCCCAAAGTAGAAGCTGCCAGATCCTTCTTAGTGATGACAGTAAGTGGTGCCTGGTCAGTTTCTGATTATCATTGATTGGAAAGGTGAAAAAAACCAATAAATCCAAGGGCTGAAACCAATTACATTGAGTCCCTCTTTGTCCCTAAATTTGCTGACCCTCTATACTGTCTGGTTTGCCCAGTTCAGTAGAACAAAGTTTCCTTCATCATTTCACATCTTGAGGAAATTGTGCAACCTTCACTAGTCAGCTGAGATTATCCCAGTGATGAAGGCTCAAGTTTTAGGCTATATCTGCACTCCTAAGTAAAGGGAGTGGGAGTCCCTAGTCCCCAAGACAAAGTGGCACAGACTCGTGGATACCCACACTGCTAAGGCCAAACCCACCTTCAATAGAATGGCTTCACCCAGAGCCCTGAGCACATGGCCTCTGTCTCCTCAAGCCTCTAAGATGTAATTGCTACTTTGTGTTTCTTTTGCTGGTTTACAATACCCAAAATAATATGACAGGTGTGGTATAGGCATCACACACAGCACGTGCACCACCACACTAAGAAAGAAACAGAGCATGCTGACGGGTTTGGCATCTGGAAACACAAAGCCTTCCAGGATGGTCTGAGATGACCATCCAGCATGAAGGGAGCCAAACCTCTCTGCAGGCCATATTACCCTTTGGGCAGGAACTGGCAGGAACTACTTTAGGACCCTTAGAACCACAGATTAGTTTGGGTCAGAAGAGACCTCTAAAGATCAGCTAATCCAACCCTCTCTGCCTCAGACAGGGACGTCTTTCACTAGATCAGATTGCTTGAAAGCTCATTGAACCTGGCCTTAAACACTTCCAGAGACATCCACAAAAGCTCTGGGAAAGCTGTTCCAATGTCTCATCACACTCTTCACAAAAATTCTTACTTACGCCCTATCTAAATCTACCTTCTTTAACTTTCAACCTGCTGGACACACCTCTTGTGATGCAGCCCAGGCTATAGCTGCTTCCTGGGGCTCAAGTGCTATTTCTCAAGTCCTGTCCACCAGGATCCCAAGTACTTCTCCACAGGGTGGTTCTCAAACCCTTCATTCCCCAGTCTGCACTGATATTCCAGATTGCCCTGACCCAGGTGCAAGAACTTGCATTTGGCCTTGTTGAATTTCATGAGCTTTACATGGGCCCACACCTCAAACCTGTCTCTTCCCAAACTGGTTTGGAAGTGGCCATCTGGAGTGGTTCACAGCAGAAGCAGGGTATGTACTAGCAACTACATTGTATGCACAGCCCAGGCTCACTGTCTGCCTTTTATTTTCTTTTTCCTAAAAGCATGGTTGGTCTGCTGAATGTCTAATGAACCTACCTCTTACTTCTTACATGTATTAACATCTTTCCCTTACAAAACAAATGTAAAAAAAACCCAAAAGGCACATTATTTATAGTAATATTAGGCCTTTTATGTGAAAGCTCTTTAGGTCCTGTGATCTATCATTTTCAAATCATCTTTGAGAACAATGTAGTAGGAGCCCCCCCAGGCTGTCTGCAGCCACTAGGATTTCCCATCTGGCCCACCATCTTTCCTGCAGCAGACGGAGACCAGATGTTTGAGGAATTAAATTCAGTGGGACAGCTGAATTCCAGCATGAGAGTCTTCGGAGCCCAGCTCAGAGAGAAGCACACCACCATTGTGCCCATAAAAGATTGAGCAAGGACAGGAGGGCTGATAACATTGTATCTGCCCATGGCCAGGTTTGTTTGTCAGACAAACAAAATGTTAAATCTGCTCCTTGATTTCTGATTGGGCTTCTAGGCACACAGGCAAGTTATCATGAGACAGTGTGCAAATCACCTCTTGAGTGTCCCCTGGTCCTCGTTGAAGCTCCTGATCCCAAACTGCATAGAGAGCTATTTAGCAAGCCCACATTTAGTATAGGAGGAGGGTCTGTAGCTACAGCCTGTACAGAACTGAAAGGACTCAAATGTTTAAATGTTTTTTCCATACAATGTATTTTACTTTATGGTCTATTTGCCTCCTGCTAAGTAGTTGCCCATTTAGGGCTTTAGGATTTTTTCAGCTCCTGTTGCTGCTGCTGTTCTTCTTGTCAAATTATCTTTGAATTCAATGCACATCCCTCCTCTGCTCAGCTTGCTGTGTGGTCTGATTGTCTCCAAAGGAACGGTCCTAGTCAGGCTTCTCTCTCTGCTAATAAAAAGCCAGTAACATGCTTAAGGGCTTCAAAAGCAAAACACTATGATTTATAAGGTTTGGTGCTGTCTGCCTCCTTTTCTCCTGCCACCTACTGTCTGCAAATATAGAGTTTAACCTTCTGCAGCTGCCTTGGGAAGAGTTTCAGCTCTTAACCAGTTTTCTGCCTGACTCAAGGTCCTAGGTTTGCCAAGGCTGCCATAATCATGTCATAACCATGTTGCAGGGGGCTGCCAGAACTCCATTCCTCTCAGGGCTTAGCTCCAACTGCTCCTCATTCCATGCACTGGGAACCACTGTGAAGGACAGACACAGGCTACCCCAGGCTTGTGCCAGGGCCTTTAGAGACATGTTCCTTTTGCAGAGAGGCATGGATTTTGGATGGAGTGCTTTGTGTACAGACAGGAGGGCAGGGTAAAATAGGTTAAAAGGCTCAGAGATATTCAGAAAACAAACAGTGAGGCAGGTGTGATGTGTGTCTAATAGCCATTTCTAAAAAATCCCTATCTGGGGTGAACTTCTTGATGAATTAATCCAGCAATTGCAAGGCACAGTTTCCTGGACTCCTGGATCTCATGCCCTACCCAGGCACAGTTTCCTGGACTCCTGGATCTCATGCCCTACCCAAACAGCAAAGTGGAGCTACATCTCCTGCTGCAGGCCCCCGGATAAGGATGTTGGACGTGGACACCCTTGGTCCATCCTAGAAGAAATTTGATAATGGACAGATCGCAAATGCAATAAATTACACTTCATATGAAGGAAATGCTGCCAGAGCTTTAACTGAATGACACTGAGGATAAGAAAGTTTACTAGAAAGGCTCAGAAAATGTACTTGAAGGGTAAAAAATGAAGTGGGTTAGTGTAAGACTCTGATGTGGTTCCCCAGGGCCATTTGCCCATCCCACAGACTTACACCCTGGGATTGTACCAGTGCCATCAAGTTCAGCCGCTGGCACCATCTGAACAAGCACTGTTTGTGCCAGTTTCCTGGTGGGAATGATTGATTAGAGCTGGTTGAGCTTGCTCTGTCCAGAGCAGGTGTGGAGCAAATTTGCCCTGACTCAGTCAATTAACTTTATCAGAGAATCAGAATCAACAGCGTGAATATGATAACAATGTGTTGCAGGGTCCATGCTTCTCACTGTGCCCAGTCTCATGCTGATGGCATAATTCTGAGTTTATCACCAAAAATGGTGCCCAAGCCTTGTGATGTGTGAGCACTTGGGTCCAGATTCATCCCATGCATGTGCTTCTGCTATTACACTGGATAATTCCTGCAAAATTTCCTATGGCCACAGTTAAGAGAGGGAGGCAAGGAATGTCCCATGACCTATTTGGTAATCTCAAAAATGTGTCTCAGGGAGCCTCTGGCAGTTCAAGCACACACATGTCCAGGTCTGATGGCCAATCAGACTGGTGTAAGGTTGACCTCAGTGAACTGACCTCTCAGAAAAACCATTCTTCACTACACTCTTTAATTCAGGGTTATTGACAAGAAGTAGGGAACCAACCACTACATTGATGGTGGGCTTTTTTCCTGTGCTAACATGGTCTGATGTTATATGTGGGTGTGTACACGTGTGTGTGTGTGACGCCCTTTCCCTGACAGTGCCTCAGCTCACAAGTTCCCAAAAGTAATCACGTGTGTGTGTGTGACGCCCTTTCCCTGACAGTGCCTCAGCTCACAAGTTCCCAAAAGTAATCTTACATGTTTTGTAGATCAGATGCACCTAGTCTTGCCTCCAGCCTTACCACTTGTTTTCATGCCCATTTAAACTCAAATAAATCTGTTGTCCAAGTGGTTCACCAGTGAGAGAAATGGGACAATTATGAAGTAAATCAGTTTGAAATATGTTCAGTTCTCCATGCAAACGTGCCTTTGGACAACTGACTGTCACCTTGGTGGATTCAGCCTGCAGGTGTGTGGAATTCCTTGCCTCCAGCAGTCCTCTCCTGGAATAATCAAATTACTCTGAAAAGGAAGCATTGGTAAATCTCTGTGACAGCCTAAGACAGGACTAAGGATGCTAAAAGCTTTTGTCAGCCCTCAAGCATTCTGTGGTCACTCAACCTTACCCTCAAGAAGGAAGTTGTGTGTAAGCTTAGTGGTACCTGGACTGTTCTTGGCAACTGAGACTGTGTTGCAAAATACTCTGAAAGCCAAGTTCCTCACAAAACTGAACTGTATGGGGTTTTTCTCCTTGGATAGCATATGGCCTCTGTCTTTACCCCACCTTGGTATCTGGCTCAGCTCTTCAGTGGGTGTGCCATGCCTGGGTTTGAATAAAGGACTAACTGAGCAACACCAAGGCTGCCCCAGATGTCAGAGTTCAGCAGCTGGACCTCTCAGGAGCTCAGCAGGGTCTGCACCTCACCTGCTGATGCTTCCCTGATTTTTCTTCCCTGGTCCTTGATGATGCAGTGAAGTAGACTCCTTTAGCTTGCACCAGCAGGCCTCTGCCCACACAGTCATTGAAGTGCTGGGACCACAGCTGGCAGCATTCTCCTCTCTGGATGGAAAAACGAGTTCAAACTCTGTTGCAATGATCTGGCTCAAAAATATTGTGAGTGTCACAGTGCTAATCAGACCTAGGCACTGTTACAAGGAGCTTTCCTGTTGGTCATGATCATTTTTGTCATTAAAGGATCCTGTCACTTTTAAAATGAAGCAAGGCCATATGGTATATGAAGCAAGAAAGCAAGCAACCAAGCAACCAAAAGTAAGAAAGCAAGAGAAAGAGAAAAAAAAGATAATAAAGAAAAAGACAGAAAGAAAGCCAGCAAGCCAGGCAGCCAATGAGAAAGAGAGGAAAAGAGAAAAATGAAAGAGAGAGAGAGAGAGAGAGAAAGGAAGAAAGGAAAGGAAAGAAAGGAAAGAAAGGAAAGAAAGGAAAGAAAGGAAAGAAGGGAAGGAAGGAAGGAAGGGAAGGAAGGGAAGGAAGGAAGGAAGGAAGGAAGGAAGGAAGGAAGGAAGGAAGGAAGGAAGGAAGGAAGGAAGGAAGGAAGGAAGGAAGGAAGGAAGGAAGGAAGGAAGGAAGGAAGGAAGGAAGGAAGGAAGGAAGGAAGGAAGGAAGGAAGGAAGGAAGGAAGGAAGGAAGGAAGGAAGGAAGGAAGGAAGGAAGGAAGGAAGGAAGGAAGGAAGGAAGGAAGGAAGGAAGGAAGGAAGGAAGGAAGGAAGGAAGGAAGGAAGGAAGGAAGGAAGGAAGGAAGGAAGGAAGGAAGGAAGGAAGGAAGGAAGGAAGGAAGGAAGGAAGGAAGGAAGGAAGGAAGGAAGGAAGGAAGGAAGGAAGGAAGGAAGGAAGGAAGGAAGGAAGGAAGGAAGGAAGGAAGGAAGGAAGGAAGGAAGGAAGGAAGGAAGGAAGGAAGGAAGGAAGGAAGGAAGGAAGGAAGGAAGGAAGGAAGGAAGGAAGGAAGGAAGGAAGGAAGGAAGGAAGGAAGGAAGGAAGGAAGGAAGGAAGGAAGGAAGGAAGGAAGGAAGGAAGGAAGGAAGGAAGGAAGGAAGGAAGGAAGGAAGGAAGGAAGGAAGGAAGGAAGGAAGGAAGGAAGGAAGGAAGGAAGGAAGGAAGGAAGGAAGGAAGGAAGGAAGGAAGGAAGGAAGGAAGGAAGGAAGGAAGGAAGGAAGGAAGGAAGGAAGGAAGGAAGGAAGGAAGGAAGGAAGGAAGGAAGGAAGGAAGGAAGGAAGGAAGGAAGGAAGGAAGGAAGGAAGGAAGGAAGGAAGGAAGGAAGGAAGGAAGGAAGGAAGGAAGGAAGGAAGGAAGGAAGGAAGGAAGGAAGGAAGGAAGGAAGGAAGGAAGGAAGGAAGGAAGGAAGGAAGGAAGGAAGGAAGGAAGGAAGGAAGGAAGGAAGGAAGGAAGGAAGGAAGGAAGGAAGGAAGGAAGGAAGGAAGGAAGGAAGGAAGGAAGGAAGGAAGGAAGGAAGGAAGGAAGGAAGGAAGGAAGGAAGGAAGGAAGGAAGGAAGGAAGGAAGGAAGGAAGGAAGGAAGGAAGGAAGGAAGGAAGGAAGGAAGGAAGGAAGGAAGGAAGGAAGGAAGGAAGGAAGGAAGGAAGGAAGGAAGGAAGGAAGGAAGGAAGGAAGGAAGGAAGGAAGGAAGGAAGGAAGGAAGGAAGGAAGGAAGGAAGGAAGGAAGGAAGGAAGGAAGGAAGGAAGGAAGGAAGGAAGGAAGGAAGGAAGGAAGGAAGGAAGGAAGGAAGGAAGGAAGGAAGGAAGGAAGGAAGGAAGGAAGGAAGGAAGGAAGGAAGGAAGGAAGGAAGGAAGGAAGGAAGGAAGGAAGGAAGGAAGGAAGGAAGGAAGGAAGGAAGGAAGGAAGGAAGGAAGGAAGGAAGGAAGGAAGGAAGGAAGGAAGGAAGGAAGGAAGGAAGGAAGGAAGGAAGGAAGGAAGGAAGGAAGGAAGGAAGGAAGGAAGGAAGGAAGGAAGGAAGGAAGGAAGGAAGGAAGGAAGGAAGGAAGGAAGGAAGGAAGGAAGGAAGGAAGGAAGGAAGGAAGGAAGGAAGGAAGGAAGGAAGGAAGGAAGGAAGGAAGGAAGGAAGGAAGGAAGGAAGGAAGGAAGGAAAAGAAAAAGAAAAAGAGCAATGTTACTTCCCCTTTTTTATTACAAGCTGTTTCCCCAGAGCCAGTCTGTAGTCAGTATGGTATTGTACTTCAGTGAAGGCAAAGAGAAATAATGCCCAGGAGAAAAAAAAATGTGCTCTAAAAATGGGGAAAGTTCTCCTACCTTGTATTATGTGCAATTCCAGGCACTGTAACAGTGAAACATGAGCTGATATCTCTGTTTCTCTGAACATGCTATGTTTTAGAGGATGTTACTCTCAGAGCTTCTAAACTTTGTGACATAAACAGCAAACCTAATTCTGAAAAAAGCACCTACCACACCTGATTACCATAACCAGGATCACACACCTTTAAATCAAAAGTCAGTTGAGTTGGAAAAGGTTTAAGTTTTTTCAATAAATTACTTTTTATAATGACTATAAAAGTTATATAGTACACAGAGGCTTGCTAGAGGTAGATACTTTACTGTACCTGAATTGCTGGGAATACTTGCTGAGACATAAAGCTGACAATCAGACATCTGAGTGTGTTTGAAAAACATCATCTACTGAAAGATTAAAGTATGAATTTAGCAAAGTAATCCAGGAAGGAAATTCTTTGTTCTTTCTTGTTACTTATCATGGCAACTAAAGGGATACAATGGGAAATGAGCTTACACTTTACTTCAGAAATATTTTAAATATAGGAAGAGTTTGAGAACAAAAGAATTTTTCCCTGTTAAATATACGGATTTTGACTCTTACTGAACTGTATTTCAACACACTTTTTTATTTTATGCCCTTGATAAGTTATTAAACATATAAAATTGCCTTATTTATAGTGTATAAGAGCATTGCAAGTCATAGTGCCTCCATTTTTCAATGTAGCAACTACTTAGATGTGTATAGATACTAAATGATCTTTTAATTATGAGAGGAAGAAGGGAATTGCTAGGAATAAAAGAGATTTGTTATTCTACAAAAAAGGGGGGAAAAGGAGCAATGATTCTAAATTAACAAAAGAACTATTTGCAATTTTTATGAAAAAGGAAGTCCAGTTAGGCAAAACAACTTCATAGTCAGGATTGTTGAGAGAATGTCATAGGGAAGGTTGAGGGAGAGAAAAATAAGATGTGAAACTGAGCATATCCTTCTGACGCACAGCATGGGGAAGAAAGGGAATTTACTAATGAGTGCATCCAAAATACTGACAATATTTTAGTGTTCCTGGAGAATTAGTGAGCTCTAAGATGTCTGAAAAGAGGAGCAGGTTACTGGTCTTTTAAAATGGCAGGGGAAGAGGAAGAGAAAGAGTGAACCTGTCATCTACCATCTGGTAAGCCTAACTTCAGTCTGCAGTAATATAGTGGAAAAAATATTAAAAGGTAAAAATCTTAAGCACTTAGGGGAGAATGGATCCACAAGCAATAAACAGCATGGATTTATAAGGAATGGAAAGAAAGCACGCAAAAGTATTTTTTTCTTCCTGTAATTGCAAAGTGGTGACTGAAGGGAATACAGTAGGTATAATATACGTGCCTACTAACATACAGATTTGTATGTATGGGCTTCAGTAAATTAAATAGGATCTAGCAGTGTGACCAAAAAAAAATCCAATGTAATTTTTGGGCTTCTAACACAGAGGCATTGTGTCATGTACCTGAGAAATGATAGATGTCTCTCTCAGTATACAATACTGATGAGATAGCATCTCGACTACTGCTTTCAGATTTAAGTACTTTCAGTACCAATAAAAGTGAACTGGATGGAGTTCAAGAAGCATGGAAGGAAAAGCAAAAGCCTATAGAAACTGTTTGGTGATGAAATATTAACTGAAATTAGACATCTGTAGCCTAGTCAAACAAGGGTGGGAAGAATAAGCTCAGTGGCATGTTCCTTACAGTGGAAGGTTTCCAGTACAAAGAAAATAGGGTCAGGACTGAAAGGGAAAGCTGGGCACGTAGTAAATATTAACTGTACATGGCCAGAGCTTTGGCCCCTGCTCCTGCTGAAACTCAGCCAGACATTTATTGGGGTGCGGAAGTGTAGAATGGGGGACTGTGTTCATGAGGAGAGCAATGGCTTTGAGGGCCTAAGGGAGCTCCTCTGGGGACAGGACAGAAAAGAAGAAAAGCAATGAGGGGAAGGGAAAGAAAAAAAGAGGGGGTGGAGGAGGGGAGGGAGGGAGGGAGGGAGGGAGGGAGGGAGGCAGGAAGGCAAGAAGGCAGGAAGGAAGGAAGGAAGGAAGGATCTCCAACGTCCCCAAATGAAAGCAGAGCATCTTGTGTTAAGGTAGGATCTTCCTGTCTTTCTCCACAAGCCTCAGTGTAATGACTCAGTGAGCTTGTCACTGCCTATATACCCTGTGTTATCCCTGAAAATGCAACAGCATCAGACTCTTCCATCCTTAATCGGTTTCAAGTACATGGATTTCCTAGTGTGTCTATGCAATTGAATAGAAAACACCCTCTGAGAGCCTGCTGACTCCTGTCCAAGCACAAATATCAGCCCACCGGTTTCAGCTTCAAAAGGGACACCAAAGGAATAATTAGTTCTCTCCCCATGCCAAAACATGCTTAAAGGGTATTTTACTTTTCAATGTAATTTCTTTTTACATTTTCATGTAGTTTTCTATGGCTTCATCCCTTCCCTCCACCACTGCCACCAGCTCCGCCGCCTCCGAGGAGGGCCATGCACTTCTCCCGATGCCCAGCAGATGGTGCTGTGGATTTTGGATCGGGAGCTCAGCGACCGAGGCTGGGGCCGGGGCCGATAGGTCCCCGCGGAGCCCGAAGGAGACCCCGCGGACACCTGGAGGGTCTCCGCGGGAATCTTCAGGTGCCCTTGATCTCTCTGCAGCTCTCCAGAACTTCCTTTACACCTCTAGCCGTTGCCCCAGAGACGCAGGGCCGGGATATCAGGGTGGCATTCCTCACCCCAAGAAGCCTCAATTCCGCTGCGCTGGGGGTCAAGTTCACCAACGCCGTTTTTGTCCCCCCGCTAAGGACCAGGAGCGGAGGGAGTGCTTGCCTCCGTTTTGCAGCCCCTCGTCACACTAGAGTCCCCCAAGCCCGGCTGTACACACGCACCCGCCACGTCCCCCCGCCCTGCCCGCTCCCCCTGGCACCAAGGAGCAGGATGCTGCGCCGGGCGCCCCGGGTACTGAGAGCATCGCCCCCTTCTCATCCCCTACAGGCCTCCTCCCCGCGACCCGGAGCCCCCGGCGCCCTGCCGGGCCCCTGCCTGCAGCTGGGAACAGCTCCCAGGCTTGGAGTCCACCGGCCTCCTGGGGCTGCCTCTGAGCAGACACACCTCTGAGGATGTTTGCACTAGGAGCGGATGCAGTGGAGAGGGTAATTTTATTTATTTTTACTGTGTTTTTTCTACACCTTGAACTTAAATAAAGTTTTCTTCACAGAGAAGACAACACAGCTGCAGTTACGGCGAACGAAAGCGCTCTCTGAAGCTTGACTTAGTGCTGGAAAAGCCGGGAAGACCTTGAATGGGGGGCTGCCCCTGCTGCACTCGGCGCTCGGCTCTGATCTCCACCAGGCTCAGCGTGTAGGAGGCAGAAGAGACGTGGGGCTCAACCACTGGAAGAAGGACCGGGAAGTTGCGGAAGATCCCAAGCCCTCCTCTTGCTTCGGGGCCGTCCTGCTGCAGCAGGCACACGCCGTACCTCTGCTCAGAGCAGGCAGGGAGAGGCTAACTTCACCTGACTAAAACCTGTCTGCATTCAGCTCTTGGGCGTCTGGCGGGAAAAACTGGAAAGTGTCTTTTATCAAGGAAACTTTTCTGCAAATCCAACCTTGGGGAGAGGGAAAATGGGATTTTACTTCTCTCACAGGTGGGGAGCGGAACAAAATAACTCTCGAGCAGATCTTGCAAGAGACGCCACAGAAAATCAGCAATCGCCGTGCTGTCTGCTCTCATCTGTATCCTGGGACCTTCCAGCGTCCTTGCCCCCCTGTCCCTGCCTCCCGCCCCTCCCGGGACGGCCCGTGCCCGGCCGCTCACAGCGGAGCCTGGGGGATGCTCCGGGGCGGCCGGCTCAGCCCTTCTGCAGCTCGGCTCCGGGCTGCTCATTTCCCGAAATAATGACCCAAGTGTGGAGGAGCTGGTGGCAGAGGGCTGCGGTACAATTAAACCAGGTAACGAGACGCTGGGCAGATGTGTTTTCATTGCGCTGTAAGATAAACGCAGTGTTAAATGCCTGACAACTTCCCAGAAGCAATCAGCAAAAGTTTACGAGTGCATAAACCTCAAAGACCATTCCTCGGTATTTTTATAAGCGCCGCATTTAAAGCTTCTATAAATTCTTCTGCTTGCTTCCAAACTAAAGTTCCCGTAGACTATTAAACAGCCACTTCTTCGTGAGGTGGGGAGAGGTAGATCACAACAGGCGGGTCCAGGGAAGGCAAGAGGGGCTCTCTTTTAGCCTCCTCCACTTTGCTCTCCCAGCTCCCTCCCACACCTCCCACAAAGTAAAGTTTGAAAGAAAGTTGGCATCTTTAGAGATCGACAAGTCACAGATGAGCGCATCAGGAAGATGAAGGGATACATTCATGTCTCAAGAATAGGGGACAGACCCAGAAAGAAAGGGGAAGGAAAGAATGAAAAGCAATAAAAGGAAAAGAGAGGTGGTTGAAAAGACGGGCTGAAGCAGGTGCAAGTATACGAACAGATCCAGGGGCAGATCATGCAGACTGACAGGTGGACAGGGAAGAGCAGAAAAAGCTTAGACGGAGAGGGAGATTTCAGGCGCAGAGGGCAAATCTAAGCGAACGCAGCCGAGGAGGAAAGGAGGCTGCCGTGGAAGTCGCCGCGGTGCCCCCGTTCCCCCGCCCCGACGGCGCGGCCTGGCAGCACCCCTCGCCTCTCGGGGCAACCGCGGCGGCCGCAGCCCCGGGGCAAGGGGCCCCGCTGCCCGCGGAGAGGCAGTGTACATCGTCTCCGAAGCTGCAGAAAAAACAAGGGAGACAGTGCTAGTGAACCCACAGATCAGCGGGAGACATCAAGCCGGAGCCCTCTGTTTTCGGAAGAAATGAGGGGAATGAAATGTTCTCACTAGCCATCAAATTATAATAACAGTATCCGTCATCCTTAAGTGACCACACGAGTTTTACAAGTTGGATATTAAACAGATTAAATAATAATAATAAAGAAAACCCAAACCCCTGTCGCGAATATAAAGCCCTTTGTTTATGATCCCGGGGAAAATGAAGTTGCTAATTGAAAAACAATAAACCTAAAATGCCTTTGGATTAATAATGATAGAGGTTAACGGTGACATCCCTCCCTTGGAAAGGGGGAGGGGAGCGAGGCGCTCGGTGACTGTGCGCTTGGACGGCGACCAGGGACAAGCACAGCAGCCAAATGGGGCTGGGGGGCGGGGGGTGAGACCCTCCCTCTTCGGAGGGCTCGGCTTGTATGTTCGCCTCTGATCCGGAGACACGAGGTGAGGAAGGTCTGTATTGTAGTCATGTCCTCGCTGATGAAATCTCAGTCAATTACTCTGAAATCTGCAGCTTGGCTTCTTTTCATTCTTTCCAGGTGAAAATTCAAACGTTTTCTGTTGTCGCCTGGTCCTTTCTTTCCTGAAACAAGGCACCCAACTGTTCTGATATTACCATTCAAAAACGGGTTCTGTGGCAAACCTCATTTGTGAATCTATTACAGAGATTAATAGATTATTTCTCCTTTTTCAACTAATTCTCAGTGGGGAAATTTAACCATATGGTAAGGAGAGAATTAGAATTTCATCACATTAGAGCAAAATGTAATGAAAAGAGTCCAACACCTGGGGCCAACTCCGAAAGACACAATTAAAAGGTTTTTAATGAAACCAGAGAAACCAAAAAATTTCATAGCCTTCAGTAATCCTGCCACATAAGAATGATTTGGAAGTGTTGGGAAATATTGTTTTTACTGATGTCATAAGAATGAAAACCTGCCACTAAATACTCTGAGTGCTAACAGAAAGGCGAGAGCGAGCTGCTCGCCTCAAGCATCAGAGGAGTAGTGGGACAAAATTCAGACCGACCCTCGGGTTTCCACTTCAGCTTTTGGAAGAGTGCAGAGGAGAAGTGTGCCCGGCTCCGAGGAGAAGCCCCGGGAGAGGAGCAGGGGGTCGGGGTAACCGGATGGCTGAGGCCGCCTCGCCCTGACACCGGCGGCGGCATCCCGGCGTTGGGGAGAAGAGCGGGGGTGCTCCCGCCGAGTCGGGCTCGCTGGAGGGAGGCAGGAGAGCACGGACCTGCAAAGAGTTGGTCAGTCACAATAAAAAATCAATTTTTAAAAGTTTGGTGGGTTTAGCCCTTTCTCTTCCCACCCTCTCTCCTCTCCAGATCCGTTCATTTTCAAGGTAACTGATGGGACTTTATGTTTTTTATAGGGACACGGGGGATAATCACTCGCAAGCAGCAATCTGCTACTTGAAAAGGAATAAGGGAAGGAGGAGGGGAACCTCCCCGTAGTTTGGTCTCCGTTTGTTGGATGGGGGGTGGGGAGAGGGAGGACTGGGGACCACCCGCCTCCCAAGGAAGCAAGGTGGACTTTGGCGGTGGGCAGGAGTGGGCACGACGGCTGGGGCTGCTCCGGGGGTTTTTAATTTTATTTTTTCTTTCCCAGGCGATGCTTTTCGGGAAGACGGGTGGGGGTGGGAGGGAGCTATAAGTTAATGTAAATGCAGGGGGTGGGTGGGCTGGGGTGGGGGAGAGGGTGTCACTCCTGACTCCACGGCTAAGTTAGCAGAAGTCTGCTGGCAGCACTCGGAAGAAGAAGTGTTGAAGTGGGCTTTTCTGCAGTGCAGGGCTGTAATTTGCTGAAGGAGGCAAAGAACATCCTTCGATCTAAGTAGGGCTTTTAGTGTGCTCATTGATGAGTGAAAGTCGCCACACATGTCAAGCTAAAGGCAGTTGTTGGGTTACTAACAGGACACAACGTCTTGCAAACATATGCGTTAAGCTGTGTATACAGATGGCAGGGAGAATAATGGAGCAGGCGCCTCTTATAAAGCTCTAGCTGCTGCCTGTCTTCAGACCTGGGAAAAGAAACTATTCAGACTCAGGGCCAGATAGCGCCTGGGATTGTTTGTTACCGTTTTAATCCTATTAATTAAAACGTTAACCTGATTGGGTAGAAAGCTCTGTCCCAACAGGCGAGTCTTCTTCATAATAACCTACTCTCAGAGATAATGATGTAAAAGACTCCCCCGTCTGCGGCGGCTGCTGGTTGATGGGTCCGGAAATCTCTTGAAGGTGAATCCAAGCAAGATAAACGGTGGAAGCGGCTCCACTGGCAGCGCACAATGCCCCAGCGCGGCGCCTGCTGAGGGCGAGCCGGAGCCGCAGCCGGAGCCACAGCCACAGCCCGAGCCACAGCCGCCGCCGGAGCCGCCGCCCGCGCCGGAGCCACAGCCGGAGCCGCAGCCGGAGCCGCAGTCCGAGCCGCCGCCGGAGCCAGAGAAGGGGCAGCCGCGGCGCCGGGCACGGCGCAGCCCCGGCGGGAGCCGGGGAACGATTTCTGCCAGCGGGACGCCGGGGAGCCGCCCGCCGCGGCGCGGAGCCTTGGAGGAGCGGGCCGGGAGCTGAGGGGGGCGGAGGAGGCGGAGGCGAGCGGGGCGCCGATGGAGCGGGCGCTGGGGCTGCCCGCAGAAGAGGACCTCTTCCACAAGAGCCTCGCCGCCTCGGCCAAGCGCATGGAGTCCGCCTTCCGCTCGCCCCCGGGGCTCGACCTCTCCCACCCCCGCGACCGCCAGCCCTCGCCGCTCGCCTGCTACGAGGCGTCGGAGCCCGAGGCGCTGCTGCAGCCCGGAGTCGGCGGCGACCCGCTGGCGCTGCCGCCGGGTTCCGTCTGCGTCAAGTACGGCGAGAGCGCCAGCCGCAGCTCGGTGGCCGAGAGCAGCGGCGGCGAGCAGAGCCCCGACGACGACAGCGACGGCCGCTGCGAGCTGGTGCTGCGCGGCGCCGGGGGGGACCCGCGCGTCGCCTCGCCGGCGGCGGGCGGCGGCGGAGGGGGGGGCGGGGGGCTGAAGGCGGCCGAGGGCAGCTGCTCCAACAGCCACGGGCACGGCGGCAGCAAGAAGTCCAAGGAGCAGAAGGCGCTGCGGCTCAACATCAACGCGCGGGAGCGGCGGCGGATGCACGACCTGAACGACGCGCTGGACGAGCTGCGGGCGGTCATCCCCTACGCGCACAGTCCCTCGGTGCGGAAGCTCTCCAAGATCGCCACGCTCCTCCTGGCCAAGAACTACATCCTGATGCAGGCGCAGGCCCTGGAGGAGATGCGGCGCCTGGTGGCTTATCTCAACCAGGGCCAGGCCATCTCGGCCGCCTCCCTGCCCAGCTCCGCCGCGGCGGCGGCTGCAGCGGCGGCGGCGCTGCACCCCGCCCTCGGCGCCTACGAGCAGGCGGCCGGTTACCCCTTCAGCGCCGGGCTGCCCCCCGCCACCTCCTGCCCGGAGAAATGTGCCATCTTCAACAGCGTCTCCTCCAGCCTCTGCAAACAGTGCACGGAGAAGCCTTAAGCGCCGCCGCCGTGGCCGCCCCCCGCCGCCGCCGTGGCCCCGGGGAGCGGCGACAGCCGGCGGTCCGGTCCCGGGCCGGGGGGCGCGGAGGCGGCGGAGGGACTGACCGCTGCCCGGCCCCCGCCGCCCTCCGCCCGGACTCGCCTCGCCTCGCTCTTCTCCTCGGGTGCCGCCGAGACGAGACGGCGACGGGAGCCAGCGTGCGTGCGGCGGCGGGGACGGGGCGAGGGGCCGGGGGTGCCGCGGGGAGGAAGGAAGGCCCGGCCCGGGGGGGGGCCGGGGGGGCTCGCTGCGCGTCCGGACAAAGGAGAGGCCGGGAAATAGCAGGCCGGGCTGGGAGCCGGGGCTATCGCCGGGGACAAATCAGAGAGGGCACTTGAACATAGATTTTTTTTTTTTTAATTAATTATTATTAGCAGTATTATTATTATTATTCTGAGCCAGGAAACAAACTTGAAGTGTAAACTTATTATTTAAGTGACTCGCAGAAACAAAGAGACTGGACCATTGCTATGGAAGACTTTGTATTTTTTATGGTCTCTAAACTTTGATCCTGTGAAAATGCGCAAAGTTTGGTGAGAGTGATTTAAAAAAAAAAAAAAAGAGAGAGCTAAAAAAAGAAAAAAGAAAAAAAAACCGATCAAAACCCTTACTCCGTGTGGCTGAAAGTATCGCATTTTTAAAAGAAATATTTATGTGCACCTTGTTTCTTTCCACTTTGCAATGATGTATAAACAAGACATGCTATTTATTTGTTATTCTTTAAAATGACCCTTCCACGCCAACAATATTTATCATGTGTTGAGGTCATGGGTCTTATGTGCAGTTACTTTAAATGCTTCTAAAATTCTGTTTATGGATTAACTTAAACTGTGTGCCAAGTGTTTAAAACATTAATTTGCCAACAACATATAACCAGAAATGTTGATGTATCCGAGCTGCTTAGGTTTATGAAAGGTCATCTGGATTTTAAGTTGCATCATCCCTGTATTTAAATTGAGCTTTAATAAATTGCTTCAGTCCAAAAATTACAGGAAAAGTGTATTCTTAATTGCTCAACCAACTGATTTTTGAAAGGGTATTCTTTGCATTATAACAGGTAATAACTATTTACTTTTACAAGGCAACAGAGCAATAGCTGCTACAAGAACACTTGCCAAGCCAATGTTTTCCCAGGCGCTGTGTTTTCAAAGGTATAATTTAAACCGCTTTTAATGTGTATGTAAATTATTCTGACTGTGGATGATTATTTAAGTTGAAATACTTTAAAATACTTTAGGCTGATTTACAGACGCGCGGAATTCTTCTCTTCCTTTTTCAGGGGATGTGGGAGGTGGGTTTTTGGTTTGAGGTTTTGGGGTTTTTTTGGTTTTTTGTTGGTTTTTTTTTTTTTGAAAGAAAAATGAGAGATGAAAAGCAAGAAGTAGCTATTTACCCAAAGTGAGCCTTCAGTTTGAGTTTGCATGGCTGGGTGGCTGTCTCTCTGCCATTTGTAAATCAAGATTTTTTTATTATTATTTTCTTTTTTTTTTTTTTTTTTTTCAAAAAACGAGTCCTGCTATTTTCCACTACTTGCAGATAATACAAATTCGGACTGTCAGGTTGGATGGCAAAATAGGAGCCATGATGGATCTGTTGGCAGGTCACGGATGTGTAAAGAGTGATATATATTAAATAGGTCAATCAGATTATGACAGCAATGTACGATCGTTTGTATGTGTATCTATGTCGGAAAGAATCTTTATTAAAATATTTTGAACAAACGCTTGTATTGTGCTGTGCTTTGTTAAGCATATCTATCCAGATTTAAGGAGGTGGATGGTGGGGGTGGGTAGTTTTCTTTGCCTCCTTTGCCTTGCTCTGAGTGCGCCCCAGTACCCTCCCCGTCACCCCACTCCCGGCTCCGCGTGTCCCAGGCCGGGTGGCGAGAGTTCCTCCCGCGCTGCGTTCCTCCCGCTCCCGTGGCAGGCGGCTCCCGGCGCTGCGGGGCAGCCGTGGGGCAGCGCCGGGCCCTGCCCGCCCGTCCAGCGGCTCCACGCCCGCCTCGAGCCGTGGGGCTGCAGGCGCCCCGGGGTAAGCTGCAGGACCGCCCCCCCTCCTCCCTACCCCCCGAGTTCTGGAGCCGCCCCTCCCCTCGTGGACCCTCCGCCCTGCCCCAAACCCGAGGGCAGGGGGAGCAGGCGGCCCCCCACAAGCTGCCTGCCCGGCGCTAAGCCCGGGCCAGGGGTCCCGGTCCTGCGGCTCCCCCCTCCCCTCGGGCGGCCCGGGCCGGCTCCGGGTGTCCGCGGAGCCGCCTCTCCCAACGGCAACACCACGGGCGGGGGAAGGGGATAAATATTTTCTGCTCCACTTCCCATCAAAAAAGATTAATCAGAACCTGTAACTTTTCAGGAAACATAACTGTAAAGTGCCACGGAGCTGTGGGAAGGCAGCCCAGAGAGGGTGGGCAGATCAGCCCCCAGGCGCAAGGAGAAGCGTCTCTCAGCATTTACTAGACAAAGGCTGGGTGCGTCTAATTATGATTATTAAAACAATTTCCATGACGATGTCTAATATTATGTTAATTTGAAAACAACTGTGTATGAAAACTGTCGACTATAATACCTAAATTCATTTAATGAAACACATCGTTAAGGCAATTAAACCTCCTGGATGTGATTAAGGAACATAATTACGACACTGTTCTGCGCCATAATTGGGTGTCTTTAATCAAGGGGTAAAGTGATCAGCAACACAGCCATTAGTTTGTATTGTTCTGTCTCTGCTGTCCATCATTCTGATTAGGAATTAACCACCGCCACCAGCTTGGCGTGGTGCGTGCCTGTGTGTGTGCGTATGTGTGTCCGTGTGAGTGTGTGTTCGTGCATTTAACATCGCAGGACACATTGGCTGCAATATTTACCGCTTAATGTCTCTGGCTACCGAGCGGGCTTCCTTCCCGGAGAGGTTCCCTTGGAAGGAGCGGGCGCTGCTCGGCTTTACCCGGCCGTGGGGCGGGGGAAGACGAGCCATGTCCCAGCAAACTCCTGGAGCGACCGGTACCTAAGGTTGGGGAAGGCAAGGGGCTGGAGGAGGCCCACGCCCTGCCACGCTGCTCCCCTGGGCAGGGTCCGAAATGTTGCGGCCGGGCCTGGAATGCTCCCCGCCAGCTCTGGGGAGCGAGGGCGGCCGCCGCCCTCTATGGCACACGGAGCGGTTTCTCCGTTCACCGCTCTCTCGCCTGCCTCTGCTTCGGAGCGACGGGACAGCGGAATGAAAATCTTTGTCACCCGTGGCTACCGCTGCCGCCCGATTTAGGGCTCTCTTGCTTCCTCTTCTCTTGCTTCGTAGCGGGGCGAGGGGTCCGTGCCGGGTAGAGGTGCTACCACTCCCCTGTCGCGCTGCACCGAGCATCCTCCCTGGGAAACGGCGCGAAGCCACTGGGCCAGTCCCTGAGCAGGTCTTGCCAATGCAAGCGTAATGTGTGCCGGGCTGGGGGGAGGAGAGAGGCTCCCCCGCCCCCCCTTAAAGCTTGACAGATGACTTAGCCAGAAATGAACATGTACCCTTTCAAAAGAGCTTCTTCCCCGTTCACAACTGCCCCGCCGAACCGGGATCTCCCTCAGCCTCATCCGGAGCTCCCTCTGCCCCCGCCGCCCAGTCCGGCTCCCTTCCCCGGCCCCTTACCCCGGCTCGGAGCCTGAGATTGTCCCAGCATGAGTGACATTGGCTTTCCTAATGTAATGACTTATGAAAGATATAATCATGTGTTAAATTGAATCCTCCGCTTAACTGTTAATGGTGTGCTCTGGGCACATTTACGTATTAGATGCTATGGTAACTAATTACCACTAGAAGAAGGGATAATACACTTTCCAGACTTTGACAAATAATTATGAGTGTTCACATCCCTGCTAGCAGCAGTTGCAGCGGATCTGCTGGAATGAGTAAGTGAATAAATGAATGGGTAAGTGAACTTGTGTGCATGGAGGGGACTAGATAATGAATAGTGGTCAAGTGAGTTTTCTTATTAAAACCTTTAATGAAAATGTGATTTAGGGTGGAAGGGGGAAAAAAAAGTGCGACGCTGCCTCTAAACGTAATTAAATCGCGTAATATAAACATCAGAAACATAAATAAGTTTGCTTTTAATTAAACCGCAGCAGTCAAAGTAAATTATCCACGTGCTCGGAAACTTTACAGCAATTAACACCTTTTTTTTTTTTCTTGGTGGTGGTGGTGGTGGCGGCGGCGGAGGGAGGCTATTGGGGGGTAAAACAAACGAACCGGGACTCCGCGACTCTCTCCAGGATCATTTGTAACTGTGATCGTATCGCCCCTGCCTACAGGCCAGAGGGATCCTGAGGCTCTAAGCAAACGGCAGAAAAGCTCCTTGCGGAGCGGGACAAAAGTTTGAGGAAGTCGCTCTGGGCTCCGCGCCGGCCCCGGCCCCGCCGCCCGCCCGCTCCGCGGGGTCGCTGCTGCCCCTCGGGGCCCGGCCCCCGCCTGGGAAGGCTCCGGCACTGGCGGAGCCCATGGAGGGCGTAGGGCAGGTTCTCCCTGAAGTGTTGCGCATGGCTTAGGCAGGCGCCGCAGGGGTTAAGCCGATGGTGCCCGCTCCTACCCTGCCATCCCGCCGGGGCAGGGGCGAAGGCGGGAGCCGCTGCCGGGAGCGGGCGCCGGCTTGGCTGCCCCGGCCCCCAGCCCCACTCGCGGGCTCCTAGCAGGCGACGACGTCGCAGAAGGGACATCTGCTAAATGAGCACAGAGCTGCAGCCAGCCCAGTTTCCCCGTGGTCACTCATCAGCTCGGTGTCACCCAGCCCGCCCACACCCGCCCCCGAAGCGCTCCGGAGGGGAATTTGGTCTGGTTCGGCTGGTTCTCCAGCCTCGGGAAGGGTTAAATCCTTCCCCAAGCCCCTAGTTGCCCTTGTCCTCTCAACCTGATTCAGAGACGTGTAATAAAAGAGGAAGCAAATTTATGGTCTGTTTCAAGCACTTTACTGCTGTATTTTTAAATTCATATATGCACATATAAGAACTATGATCTGTGAATAATTTGAAATGCTATAGGAAAATGATGTATTTTAGATCAAACATAACCGTTTTCTTACATAATTGTCTCGGATTAAAATAAAAAAATAAAGATACATTTCGAAGAGAGACAAAGCTGAAAATCTAATGACAGCCATAAACTGCTAGACAGCCATAAATTAACGTCTTCATCAAACACTGAAGGGATCAGTGCTTATCTAAATCAACAATTATTTCTTCCGAGAAGTTGCAGAACAGATTGCCCCTTTAATACTATTTTTAAATCTTCCTAATTGAGGATTAGGGAAAAACAATCGCCTTTCCAGAGTAAAACTCCTCTCCACCAGCCGAAGCCCTCCAAACTCACCGAACACCCAGACCGTTTCCCATGGAACCTCCTCGGGGGTCCCGTCCCCTTGTCCCACTGCAGCATCCCTGGAAGCTCGTGATGCTTTCAGGAAGGGGCTGCAGGAGTCTTTCCCCACCCCCCTCTCCCCTGATTTTTGTCGCGGGCCGGGCAAGGTGGGAAGGCAGGGAGCGCAAGCCGGCGCCGGGAGCCCGGCGGGCAGCGGGCGGGCGAGGGTGCGGGTCCCTGCCACCGCCGCGGGCCGGGGGCATCCCGGAGAGGAGCCATCCCGGAACGGCAGCATCCCCCGGTGCTTCGGCATGAGCTCAACTAACGCGCATCCGCTTTTCAGGTTCAAAGCTTTAGCGAGGCGGCACTTCTCCCAGCTGCAGCCACCTGCGAATCCGGTTTTGCAAGAGGCTGCAGTAAAGAACTCATTTTAAAAAGGCAACTGAAAGATACGTTGTGAAGAGAGGCGATTCATTTGCTCACAAGATGGAAATTAGACAGGAAAAGACTCGCTGCCTGTAGGAGGTTAGCGAGTGACTAAACTGTTTGGAAGAAAGAGGTAGTTGGAAAGATGAGCTGATGGGGAAGAAGTCACTGTCAAAAGTCATCACAGGGTGTTTGCTTACTGACTTTTACTCTCCCTGTAGCCAGAACTTAGATTTTTATTCAACTTTTCTGTAGTCATAGCTGCTGGTTTTGAGGAAGAGTAAAATAAACCAACACATTAGTGTCAAAATCGGTTTAACAAATCTCTGAAGATAGAATCCTGCAAGGCTTCTAGTAAGAACAGCTGAAGCTTAGGCTTCTTTTGATTATTTATTTTGGTGTGAATAGTTTTGAAGACAAGCACATTTCTACTATTACAAATGATGTACTCTTACAACTTCAGTACACGAGATCCCAGGAAAACCTGATGCATAGAATAAACACAGTACTGGTTTATATGATGACCAAGATCCCACTACAGCTTCCTTGCTTTCAATTTAAAATGGAACACTGTCTACTTTTAAAAATACACTTTTATATATGCAGCAACCATTTCTTCATATTCATTGTTAATTATAAACATAGACAATAACTTAAGGATCACTATACTTTCATAAGCATAGCTTTAAGGTGTGTTTTTGTAGTGAGATCATTTTTCTGATATATTGTGGGTATGGGGACATGACTAGCCAGGGAACATAGGCTGGTTTAGATAGTAGACAGGAAAATTACTTCACTTTCTCTGGTCTGGAAGTTAGAATAGCTCTATTCATGTGAGTTAAGCATATTCATAAATTGCTACCTTGAACAGTTTTAAAATACAGAGCTATACAAGTAAGATCAAGAGAGTAGCTGGCATCAAATACTAAATAAAATACAGTGTTAGGGGGTCTTACTAATTCCTTCCTTTCAAGCTATCTTTCAGACCATTATGGCAAGCTCACTCAGAAAAGTGTCCTTCAAGAAATCTCAAACAATGCCACTTTTTAATTTATAATTTCAGTAACTTCTAATATAGCCTGGAGTTAAAACAATTGCACAGCTACACACATATTTATCAAATCCAGAAAATGCTGCAGGTCTGTCTTCTCTAGGAAGTATCTTCAATAACCCTCGCAGACGTACCTGACAAGCATTTCTGCGTGAAGGAATGGAGAAACACCGATGTCTTTAGGGTACAACCTTCATATTAAATATCTACTTGTAGAACTCAACAGCTACAGTGATACCTAGAAAATCCAAGTTGTGCTTTGCTGGTGCAGTGCTGTGTATTGTAACAATTTCATTCATATCCCCCTTTAAAATGAATGATCTGTGAAGACAGAATATTTTACACTAGGTACTACATCTTGTACTACATGGAGGTTTGCAAAAGCAAAAGCTTAGGAGCTGTACTTAGGAATCACTAGTGGACTGCAGATCTTTATACTAATTCTGAATAATGTTCTAAGAATGTCAGAAACACCACTTTTTTACCTCATCTGATGAGAACTGGCTTATGTTTCATGGGGGGGGGGGGCCTGTGGTAAAAAAGACATGATCATTTCCAATATTCAGAGGACTTTCTGCATTCCACTGCTGAATTTAAATGGGTTTTTTATTTTTTTTATTACAGAAATATCTGTCAAGATCAAGTAATAGAAAAATGCAGTATGTTGAAATAATAATTAAAAAAATAAAGCAATAGTTATGAATCTGTGAGAGAAGTATAAACATAAGCTGGAAAAAATACCATGGACAATCATTCAATATTAAAATAGATATATTCCTTTTTATTGTGTCCTTGAAATACAAAATTCCCTTAAGATGTTAGATTACTAAAATAATGACATTTTGATTTTCTTGCTTAGAAGTACCTTAGTGGATCTAGGAGCCTGAACCCTGGATATTAACTGTTAAAGCAGAACCTAGCTGTTGTTCATCTATATACAAATTGTCAGTTTGCACAATTAAGAGCACTTCACAATCTCTCAAACGACAGAAAGTTCAATAATGACAAAATAAAAGATCGTGTATAATTCTACAAGAGAAATTCACACACCAGGAATTATACATAAAAATAGCAGTGCCAAAAGTAGTGACATGCAGCTAGCTTCAAAGCATAAACTAAAGAACAAGTCTTACCATGGTTATATTATTACATTAGGACATATTGACAAAGATACGAAAATCTAATTCGCAAACAGGTAAACATATACTAGATGCTTTCCTAAATAATGGAACATTTAAAAAGTTTACAATAGCATCTAGCAGTACTAAGCATCGGCATGAAAATGGAGAACATACGATCTGTAAATTAAAATAAGAATAGTAATTAAAAACTACATTTTAGCATTCACATTAGTTCATGATAAATTAACTTTCTTCTTGGGTGCTATAATGGGCCATATTGACTGAAACCTATTTTTTTTATGAGGAAAAAAGGTGCTTATATATATTTTTTTTTTAATAGCAGAAGATGCTATTGATACAGCCATAGATATCAATAACTTACAGTCAGAGGCTAGTAGTGACCAGCCAAGTCACATCTCAAACTGATGGGTTAGTGCACCATTTCATCGAGGAACAGCAGAGAAATCAGGGGGTAGCTCTGTACTCCTCCTGCCTCATCTTGCCCCTGGCCAGCCCTGTGGATGCCCCCAGCAGACACCGCTGGGCTGGCAGGGCAGACCCCCCTGCAGAAATGGAGAGGTGGGAGAGGGAAGCACAGGTCTGACTGCCTCCCCCTGCCCTGCCCTGCAGCCCCACCAGCACCTGAATGCTTGTAAACAGCACTGCTGTTTCTGCTTAGATGATTTTGCCTCTTCGTGCTCCAGTGACAGACACTCAGAGCTGCACACTCCTGGGTCCTGCAGCAGAGATCATCAAAAACGGTGTTGTGCCCTATGTAATGAAACATGCTCTTCTTGGCACAGCACCCTGCAGCCAGCTTGGCTCAGCTGGGACTTTTGGGGATGATGCACCCTTACCGTGTTGTGCTGTCTCAGCTTATTGACCAGGAATACCAACACCAGGGTCCTTTCAATCCTGATCCAGGAGACGGAGTCACTCCTGCTCAGACCAGCTGCTGGCTCTCAATATGTCACCTCCTCAGCTGCTGAATGCACAGACCAGAAGGGCTTAACCTCTCCTCTGTCCTGCTCCAGCTCTCATGACTTTACATGGGGGTGAGGTTTACTTCCTCTGCAGCCGAGGTATGCCAATGTAGTGATGCATTGCATACCAGCAAAACTAATCTACCAGGAGTATGGGTTACCAGGGACACAATTCCAGGCCAGGCTGGACAGATCCTGCTTTGCGTTTGATTATTTTGATTCCTGAGCAAAACCAGCAAGCAACTTTTATCCTAGCAGAATGCTGGCCTCTTGTGTGGTGCTCTCTAACTCTGATGCAAGGCCTCCAAGTGCCTTCATAGAGGTTTCCTGCAACTCCTGGGAAAGTTTCTGACCATTTTCTTTTTTTTCAGTTGAGCATACCCTACAGATTTAATTTGCTACTTTGGAGACAATCTAGTTCTTTTTTTAATTTCAGAAAAATACTATACAAATTGATCAGCAATTAATCTGAAACTACTAATGATTTGCATGTACTTTTGGCACAGTCCTATTATGCCCTATCAAATTCTGCAGCAGCCAGTGACACTCTAATTCAAAATCCTATAAATAGAATACAATTATAAAAAAGAGGCTTCTGTTTAAAACAAATACCCACTGTTATTTTCACAGTTGCTTCAGGTTTGTTTTAAAGTTGGATGCCAAAGAAGGATTCATCATAATTGTGGTATGAGACATTTTACAGCTTACATTTAAGCAATAATGGAATACAGTTAACAGTGTAATGATATCAACATTCCCCCTCTCAATAAACCAGGCTCTAATGTCCAAACTGGATTGTGAGCTACAGCTGAGTACTTCTACAGAGTAACTACAGGAGTAAGTAACCTGACTACAAGAATGTCTCCATAAAAACCAATTTTATTCTGCGGCACAAAGCAGTAATCAGCTTTTGCTGCTGATTAAATGTTGAAGTAAAGTTAAAACATTTAATCAACTGCAAAGCCCATTTAACGTAAGTGTACTCCAAATTTGTAGACATTATCAATACTATATATGAAGAGAAAATGTTTCTCCAGTATATCCCACAAAATCAAAATTTTCTTCTTGGAGGATTTGGAAGGTGGCTGTGCCAATCTCCGAAAGCCTTTCTACTGATGCTGGTGCTTATTTAGGGTATATGCTTTACACAAATAACTGAACTGAATAAATAATTCTTAATATGTAGGTAGTAGTTTTCATCCATAGGCCATCAAGTGCTCTACAGATGAGTAGAATTTCTGATTTTGGAAGACTTACTCTGGCACATCCCAAAGAGAGACGTTTTTTAGGAACACAAGGCAAGGCCCACAGACATGGCTATTCTCCCATCACAATTATCATCTTGGCAAATTGAGACTGGACAGGCACGGGAACCCTCATCAGTCTCTGAAGTGACGGCTGGGAAGAGAGACAGGGTCTAAAATCTCAGATCTTGTGCACTAGGAAATTATTTTCCAAACAAGAGCTGGGCACCCAGTGAAGCAGGCTGGGCAGCCAGTATAAACTTCTGTGGCTGCCCAGGGTTTTCACTTGCTCAGATTTTGGCCCCAGGGAAGAGCCTATTTTCCAGTTTGCAGATGGACAATTCTGTTTCCAAACACAGGTCACACTACTCTGCCTATGCATAACGTGGGCAAAGTAAAACAACATCAAAAAGCAGTTTTAGATACCACACTTGCCCTTGAAACCCTCTTCCTTTTTGCCTTTTTGGAGAAATGAAGAAATATAAGAAACGGTCAAAATAAATGCACGAACATGTTACTGAAAAACAGTGAGAGAAAGAGAAGCTAATTTTTGAGGTGATAAAATAATTTCAAACAGGCTTGTATATTTTCTCCCTGAACAATGTGCTTCTTTGGGGGGGGGGGGGTGCTCAAAAGCCAAAATAGATAATTTAGGCTTGATTGAGAGCCTATTAAAATCAACAGAACTCCCCTTCTGACTTTAAATGATTGCAGGAAAGAAATCACATATTTTATTTTTTTTGCACTGCACGAAAAAAAAAAAAAGGAGCAAGAAAGCAAAGCATTCACCCTCAGCACATAAACCTGAAGTTAGAAATGTGTTGTCAGTAAGACATTCTTGCAAATCATCCTCCACCACCCCACACAACTTCCATCACCTCTCCCAAATAGAAGGCTAAGACTCTCAAGACCATTAAAGAAATAAAGTAAATATAAAGTTAGGATAATTATAACTAGAAATTCTTTCATCATCTAGAAATAAGCTCCCCCTTTCTTGTTATTATGCTTCTATGAGCAGATGCTGATATTCCTCTAGATGATGGGTGTATGGGACCTCCCAATCTAACCCTGTGACAGAGGGCTGCTGAGCCCATTTCCCATGCAAGTGGCCTGGATTCATCCTTCCTCTAAATCCTTCTCATCTCACCGCCAAGAGCATGGGGGGATGCACCTTGTAGAGATGCTGGGCTATTTACTTGGCCAGACTCTTGTCATGTCACCTCACTTCTCACAACTCAGGCAGGACAAATTGAGGTTGCACATCCTTGCATCTGGTCTCTACCTCCAGCCCAATGGCTTTTCTCCTTAGAAACAAAGAGGAAGGAGGTAAAAGCAGAGAGGGAAAAGCAAATGTTTCCAAAAATATAAAGCTGAGTGATGAAACAGAGCAAACATGGAGATTAGTGGAAGGCATAAAAGCAGCTGCTCAATTTCTTAAGGACCTTAGCTTGTAACGAAAGGCAATATCAACGTCTGGCAGGAGGATACCAAGGCCCATGCGACTGTTATCAAGTCTGACAGATTTGTTTTCTGCTAGTTCTACATCAAAATGAGACAATAGTATGAAAAGAAACATCTTCATCTCATTCATTGCGAGGAACCTCCCTGGACACATGCTGATCCCAGAGCCAAAGGGCATTAGGAAATACTTCAGTTTTCTTCCTGCCTTGTAGAATGTGGTTTTCTTCTTGCCATTCTCTATGTATCGATCGAACTTATACTCCTGAAAATGAAAGAGAAAGAGAGAGACAGCATGATATGTAACAAGGCAGTTACATGAGCTGCTTTCTTTGCACAATGGTAACACGCCTGAAACCCAGAAAATAAGATAAAGACGAAGACAAGGAGCTGACAGCTTCTTCTTTTTAGTTGGTTCCCTCAAGTTTCATTAACTCACATTATCTTGCCTGCAAAGAACACTCTTTAAATCCACTTATTTAGCTTAGTCCTTTTACATCAAGCTCCTTCAACTTCCACATCTCATCCAGCGAGTGTCTGGCCTATATTGATTGTAATTAGATTTTGACCGCTTTGCAGCAGGGACAATGAACCTTAGTGGAAGGACAATTTTCTTGTAAAGCATCATACGCACTCAGTGTGATACATACATCATGAATAAGGATAATCTGCTAAATTCTGCAAATGCCTATGAATAAATTAATGCATTGCACCAATTTTGCTCCTGCAAGCTAGAGCAAAATCCACCCTTCTCTTGCACCGAATGGTGCAGATTGTTTGAAAACTCCAGTGCTTTGCAGTCAATTTTCCTTTCAGTTGGAGATGGTTGCTGCTTAATTTGCCACATCTTACCTTCAAATATTTTGCTCTAGAAGCTGGGAAAAAAGCAGGACAACTGCCAGTGACTGACCATTATAAAGAGGGTGCTTTCAAGTAAGGCTTGAGTTCACACTTGTAACCTACATTCCATAAATTGAACATATTTCTAACTATTTTTGAGTAGCAGGATCCCTGTTTAGAGATAATTTGTGTTTTTGAATGGAGGAGATCTGGCATCCTCACTCAGTCAATGGCAAATTAACCACTTACAAAACCCTCCTGCATGCTTTGAATAAAAATGACAAGCACTTCTTGCTTATGGTCACTCATTAGCATTTGTCCTGCTTTGCATACATCTGCTATAGCAGCAGCCATTTGGAGCTGCCTGGGAACAAGTCAGTCAGACAGAAATCGACCTCAACTGATTAAAAACCCCACACCACCATTAAAAATACACTGATAGTGATCTACCCGTTAGATTAAAGGCTCTGAAAATCATGCACTCCAGGTCTTGCTGTTGAGAAGCAAGTGTCAGGGGAGGTGGTCAGTGAGAAAGAGAACGAGTACTAGGTGCAGTGGGATGTAAGTTTGGGTGCTAAAGAACAGGAGCTTGTTTCACTAAATGGCAGAGGCCTGGATTTTCCGCAAATATAAAGGTGATTCTATGTCTGTATCCACTGACAAGTAATTATTTTCAGTTTCTTTGAACACCCCAGCCAAAAGGAAGCATGCCTTTATTTTTTCCGCCAGGAAGTTATTGCTTCATTTGAAGCAGCACAGTAACAAATGAAAGGCCAGAATACCGTAAGATTTACTTCCTGAATTCTAAGTCCTTCTGGTCTAAAAAAGCATCTCTAAGTATGAACTGCAATAGCTTAAAAACCCAACCCAGAGCTCTTCACTTTGCGCAAACATTTTCACACGGTGCACTTCTGGTGTCTGGAGCAATTAAGAGCTGTGTTATTGAACACACAGACACACTGGGTCAAACCTTATGCTTTCTTTGTCATATTAAGAGCTTTCTGAGACTTGTAATTGCTTTTAACAAAAAATAAATTGCTGTCTAAGGAATAGGGAAAACAGAAAACAAGTGCGAGACAGGAATGTAGCCAATGACAGTGACATCGAACTCAGGCTTGTGCTGCTGAAGCCCCTTGGGTTGAGTAGTGTTTCCTTACAAGCTAGTTTACTGGCTAAATAAAGCCTAATTTTTAAAAATGAAGGAACTTTCAGCCATGTGCAAAGGCTCCTGAATGAGACATGGTGGCTGACAGCAAGGAAAAGGTCAAGATACTGAGCAAAAACAGGTAATGAAGTTCTGTGTGGATGGGCTGCTGCAAGTATCATGAAAACTGAGCAATCTCCTGCGATTGATATAAGTCCCTTTCTGTCACATACTGTATTTAGCTTTGTTTGGGATGTCACCATAGAGGGTTTCCTGCAGGGTTTCCTGATATTTACTCTATGGGTTTTTCAGAGTTCATTTACTGAGCTCTATAACTAGCTGAGTTGGAATTTAGGGGTTCACTTATACACTTTATAGAAAACTGACTAATTTATTTAGGCCTTAATGGATGGAGAAAGAGGTCAGAAATACATGCTTACACTTACACAATATGGTGCCAAAGCAGAAGATAGCTTGAACTTAAATTTATGTATCCAGGAGAAAAAGCATTGCTACAAAATTATCTCGTCAAGCTGCCTGTTTTCCCAGGAAAAGTTTTCCCTAAATACATGACAAGCTCAAGACTGCACCTTTCAAAAAATTCATTCTCCATCTCTATCTGATCCTCAGTAGTTATTGTTGAAAGCACACTGCATATTTTAAGAACCAAACAGAACAGTGATTTCCCCACTTTTCGAGAGGGCCCATGTGCTGAAATCAATGTACTGCAATGTGTGGATTGCTCATTCACTATCAAAAAGATAAAATATATGAACTAAAGCTGTACTGTGAAAGCTGAACAGAGCTGATACTAAGCAGATATATCCAAGCAATGGAAATATGGTAATATATTCCGGCAATTATTGGATAAGGGAGGAGATCAGTTTCCACACTGATGCTTTTGGTCTAGGACCTAAACAAACAGATGGACTTTTGACAAATCAATAACATTCTCCAAAATAAAGTGTTAAGGATAAAATGAAAAAAAGAGAGCTTATTTGTTAGCTGTTATCTGTCCTTTTTAAGGATAAAAATATTAATCAACTATTTGCCAGGAGATTAATTATTTTTAAAACCCTAATTTTCTCTGCAGGCTTCATCTTCATTTTTGGGTGGGGACAGCCAGCAGAGCTCCCCTGAATGTAATTTTCATTCCCACGGCTCCAGCGTTCATCCCAGTGACTATACCTTACTCCTGCTGACTCCAACATGCTCCACACCTCCTCTCACTGAGGCTGGCAGAGCTCCTACACAACGAAATGCTGTCCTGCACCAAGGAGACACTTGAATCTCATCTTTTCTTTGCAACCTCTCGTCTTTAAATTCCTGGAAGGGAGAGCTTCAGAGAGCAATGTCTCTAACACGGGCTTTCTATAAACATGTAAAAAAATCCAGTTCCTTTCTTCTTTGCCTCAAATGCCAAGGATGGAAATCAGTATGGCTGGGAGACAGCCATTTGCTTAGAAAAATAGGGGTGAGGAATGGATGAGGTAAAAAGCTCTTGCCTCTCAGGCAGACGAGCCATTTAATAGCGTCAGCGCGCACCCTTGCTCTTTCTTGCTCTTCCTCTGTGCCACCCTGGGCTGGGGACAGCAATCTGGGGAGCAACCTAGCCGAGAAGAGGACTATTCAATTTGCATTCAGGTGGTGAACTTCTGAAGCAGTATTACAGCTGAGGCAGGGTGGATTAATTTCGAGTCTTTGATATTCATTAACTTGAGCGTCAGAGAAAAATACAAGGAGATGACACAATTACCCTCCGAGCTTCGCTGCAGAGCAACAGCTTTACAGTCTCAAGTTCACAACACTCTAATTGATCAAGAAGGGGTGAATCCCTACGAAGGGAGGTGAAAAAGCATAAGGCTCAAGTAAGACACTGCTATTATAGGGCTTCAGAGAGTCAATGATGCTTTGCGGGCACTTAGCTAAATGGCCCACATTATTTGCTATTTAAACCACCTTCTATTATTCAGCCCTCCTTGGGTATCAAATGATCCACTGCCAAACAAAGCCCACATTTAGCCTAAAGTTTATGGTAGTCAATGTGCAACTGTCAATTCCTTTGAAAGCAGTCCCAGTCAGTCTCATCACCATATTTCTCTCTTCAGGCCATGAATCCTTTGACCTGCAGGGCCCTAGAAAATACATCTGAAACTAGGAAGATTTGTTCCACAAGAAGGAACAGCAGTAAAAAAAAAAAAAAACAACAACCCACAGATCACAAAAGGCTTGGCTGCTTCGAAGTGCCTGGAGTAGGAAGAGTAGCACCAGCTGAATGTTTACCTTAGGATCTTCATAGACCTCAGGGTCCATGTGCAAAATCTGCGGGTAAAGGGCTATCCAGTCTCCTTTCCTCAAAACGACTTCTTGATTCCCTTCAAGCTTGAGAACAAAATCCTCTTGGCTGATGCGGATGTTCATGGAGGACGAGCACATTCTTAAACTCTCGTTTAAGGCACTCTCTGCGATTAAACAAAACGGGGGAGGGGGGGAGGCATCAGAAATATGGGAGATGACTGGAAGTTATACATGGCTACAGCTGCTGATTCTCCAGGAGTTTAGTAGGGCAGGCTAAAGGAAAAAAAAAAAGGAAAAAAACACAAACAAAGCCAAACAAAAAGCAGAGACCAGGAGGAGGCAATAAACAACCCCGCAGGGTTGGGGTGGGCCAGTCGGGATGCTGAACCTCCCGGTGTGATTCTCACTGATGGTGATGAGAAATCCTGTCAGTTGTAAGGAGCACCAAGTTTTGGGTGGAAAGTCACTATTCAGGCATCATGTTGAAAACAACACAATCAAAAGACATGAACGCTTTATGCATTTACATATATTTTGGTGGTTGCAAACAAATATCAGCGAGAGCATCCATGGAGCTGTTTAGCTTGCCTTTTGAAAGCTGTTGGAGGTAATGGATTTCTAATGTACATTAGAAATCATTCTGCTTGTTAATTCTGTAGTTATTCTGAGAATTTTCAAATGTATTTTCTTTTCAATGCACTATGCTGCCAAATGATAGTGTCTGTTGTGGTCAGAGTGAATGAAAGCAATTCATTATTTGCCTGGTAATTTTAAGAGAGAAAGACACTTCTAATTGGCCTAGAGGAAACAAAACATAGTCCTTTCAGGTTTGGGGAAAGCAAGATTTCTGTCTCCACCATCACATCCTGGAAGGCTCCAGAAGCTGAATGTCCTTGCTTTCCCAGTGGCCTTCACCTTTTGCTCCTAGCACGACAGATTTTATGGCTAATTTCCGGCAATTTATCCTGGCAGTTTGAGGAGGAATTCCTTTGGGAATAATATGCATAATTTGCATAAATCATTCTGATAGCATGTATATCAGCATGTAGCTCCTGTCTAGGGCTGCATCTCTCACTTTGTAATCAAAACTGACTATTTTTCCACCAGCGTGTATGGGCACTGTTATATGTGACTTGATTCCTTCTAATCATTAGTGTGAAAAATAGCCTAAAATAGGGTTTCATTTGCATGTAATAATCCATTTGTGTCTTCATTTATGTTTTGTGATATCAAATAAGCCTTCTCTAAGTGTTCACCAAGGCACTGCAATTGCTGCACCCAAAAGGTTAGTTTATTAGAGACAGTAGCTACCCAGTGCAGATGCCTCTGAAAAAAATAATAACAAACGTTCTTTCACTAAAAATTAAATCTGGTGCAGCATGCATAGCAAATAAAGTGGCCCTGGATGCTTTCTTGCAGGAGGTTTTTCCTTAAGCATGCATTTGTCTAAAGAAATGAGGCTGCGGTCAGCTTTGTGTGGCCAGCGCCGTGATTCAATGTGACGTACAGTGAGTCTGTGCATATTCTTTTGGACTGCCTTCGTTACTATAATCAGGCAGAGTCAAATCGGCTTGTTGGTGACGAAGCCAGAAAAGAACCCTGGTTCCAGAAGATGGCCTCTACTGCGGATAGCCACAAGGCACCTGACACGATAGATTTCAACTGGCAGTGCTCTGGCAACAAAACTTTACGCGGTACAAAGGAAGGGTCCAGCCTCCACTCCAGCCTGCCTTCAACCCGCGGAAAATGAAGCTGGTAGCTTCATACCAGTCCACCATTTGGAAATGGTGGTGACATATGTAGAGACAGCAGAAATCAAATGAGGAAGAGGGAAGGAGGGAAAAAAAAAAGAGTAATAATTATGGAAGTGCCATGGCAAAATAGCAGGTTTACATTTAACCACCCAAGCAATGCGGTCACATCCTATCGGTGGACATCCTCCCAGAAAGCGCAGCAGTCCCTGCCTGCTGCCGGATCTCAAATGACAATTGGGCAGCATATCTTATGCAGAAGTTAATCACAATAATGGAGCACAAAGTGTGGCTTAGCGGTCAGATCATAAATGACAAATCTGTTTTACCTTCCAGTACCAGTTATGTGTGGAAGGCGAGCTTGGCTCTCGCTCTGAGCGATCATGCCGATAATCATTAGATGACAAAAGTAATGAGTCACATTATGATCAACAAAGGAGAATGGAGCTTATATGGCTTTGCAGGCTCACATTAAAAAAATAGACAGTCAGCTTTCCACAAATGCCAGAGCTATACATTGAGAGGAATGACAACTGCACAATAAAACTGCAGCCTTTACTTGCAGTTGTCATAGTTCAGCAGACACCAGCCATCGCTGCTGACAGACCAGCTGGGTAGCCTGGGAGGCCTTCCATTCTGCACTGTGAGGTACAGTAAATTATCCAGCACGGTAGAGCAACATCTGTTTCTGTGCTTGTGCCGAACAAACAAGGCAATTTAAAGCATACCAAGGGATAACCAAGCAGCAAATGAACATGACCCTCATTTTTTTCCCCCCTTCTTACACACATGAGATGCTAAACTTCACTGTGCAAGCGCTACATAAAGAAGCCAGGCTGTTGTTTGATAAGGTGTTGTCAGAGAGATTTTACATATTTTCTAGAGAGAGAGAAGGAGGGGGGAAGAGAGAGATATCTCTCATAGTATTGTTATTCTTAGAATCCTCCCACTTCTCTCTTCATTTCTCTTATACTAAAGCTAGCACTCAGCTTCCAATTCATTCTAGACTTTTTTTTTAAAAAACTGTTTCAATATACTTATAAATATTCAGTCTTTAAACCCTAATTTGCTATACTTAGTTCACATGCCTTCAAGCATTTGTCTTCCAATTTCCACTGAATAAATGCGTACTAATGAGAAATAGAGCAAGCTGCTGAGGCAAAGCTGGGTGACTTGAGCCTGGCCTGCCACCAGCTTGTGATAGGCAGGCAAATTGAGTTAAAATGAAAAGTCTTGTCAGCTGAAATACAACATGGTAGCCAAACAGCAAGCTGTCAATCATCCAGCCAAAACAAGGGACTGCAGGTAATAAAAGGTCATTGCGAATCATAAGTGCATTTGGCTTTAGTAGGCAAGTTAATTTTAATTAAACATGATCTCTATCTGTAAATGTTTTATAAAACTTATTGTGTAATAATGGATTGTTAATTTTACACTAATACAGAGCAGGTAATAGGGTACAATAATTATTAGAGTGTATTGTAGGAAAATAGCTATTGAGTATGCAAATATTTGGGGGGGTCATTTACCCACGGGCATCACGGTGTGCCAACACAAACGATAATCTGAAACAAGTACATTTGCATCTTACTAAGAACTAAATGGCACTGCCCAGACCATTCCAGAAAAATATATTTATTTCTTTCAATTCAACCAATAATTTTAATGCTTAGCATTTGTGTTACGACTACATACTCTGTATTAGGTCTTTTTGGGTGCCTACCCTTTCTTGTGCACGAAACAATTTTTCAAGCTGTGCTCTTTTTGCAGGAATATCTGGGATTCAGCAATGACCTGGGGCAAGAATACTTCACCATATAAATGAATGGACTAATATTAAACAAACGAACTGACTAAACATGCCTAGCATTAAACATGCACTAAGTACATCTCTGCTTTACCCTTGGCATTTCCATTATAACCAGTTTAATTGACAGACCATTTTCACGTGTCCTTTACCATATGAGAGTTCTGTTGTGATCTACAATGTCTAATAATGTATGTTACTCTGTGTGCACAAATACACGTTTGGATTTTGGGATTATATTGTTTTATGTAGACAATACAAAGAGTCCTTGCCCAGAAATACCATCAGAAAAAGATAATCAGGGCCAACATTTGCTAGCTTATTTTGGGTTGAATGTGTTTTGGTTTTTGGTTTATTTTGTTTTTTTTTTTTTTTAAATAAAATAATCACATACCTGTGCTTAGAATTTAGAAGTAAATCCGACCATGTTGTTCCCTAGACCCAAAGAATCTGACCATAATAACAATGCTACTTCCTGAGACAGACTTTTACCAATTGTGCTTCTTCTCCATAGCATGAAGAACCAAAAAAAGTCTCTTGTTATAGTAGGCCAAAAAGAGGATGGAGAATCAGAGCGCTTAAAACAGGAGAATGAGATGACAAGGTGATGAACATGCAAGCATCCCACCTGGTCTGCCTCACTCGAGAGCAGGGACACAATCCCAGTTTCCTACGCTCCGGGTTGGCACAGAGGGAACGGAAAGAGGAAAAGCTCTTGGAGGTTTGGGGTCAGTGGCCTTCCTGCAACAGGGGAGTTTTTGGTGTGCAAGCAATGTAATTTGGGACCTTCATCCCTCCTACACACTTATTAACAAAACATCCCTTTCCGCTGAAGCACGACTCTAATTCTCCTATGGTACAGATTTTTTTCTATATTATTATTTTATGGGACAGTATTGAGCCGTTTATGACTTAAAGTGCCAGAAGAATTGAAATCTAGCTTCTGTTCATATCACATTATGTTTGACATGATTATAAAATTTAACAAAAGTGTTACAAGAATACTACAAAGTAGGATGTGGCACTTCCCTCTTAACACATAAATCAAATGCTACCAAGGTACTTCAAGATTTCAAGAAGCAGAGGAATGACACAGTTAATGTTTTTAAACGGTTCATACTGTTTTGCACCAGATGGTTTTAGCAAACTACATGCTTTTATTTTCCTTAGTCCTACACTTTTGGGGAGCCTTTTCCCCCCTTTTTTTCATTGCCATTCCCATCTCAGTCTATAAATACAAACCAAATTCTCTTTTGATCTTCTTGATGCTTGGTAACTTATTTATTGGTGTATGCTAGCTCTGGTGTGAAGTAGTTTTACTTGTGTTCCTTAAAAGTCCATTAAATGCTTAGAAAGTCATGTTACTCATCAGAATTGTCATCCAATATCTCCTCTACTTCAAAAGCATTCTCCATTTGTTAGAGATAAATCTGCATCAAAACAGCTATGACTCCAGATGTAACCAAATTAGTAGACTTATGATATATAAGATTAATATTAATGCTCTAACACAAAGGAAATTAATCGGCCTCAATTTTATATTTGTACTAATCAAATCAAGTTTGCACAGAGACTCTTGAGACATGCCACACTGGATGATCCTGGAGAACGGCAACAATTACAAGGATCCAAACCAGGCCCAGAATGCACTGCTCCACCACCACCTCTTGACACAGTTTTGTTTAAGAGTGGAGCATCAGTTCAGGTCATGAGCTACCAAGATCTATAGACATGAGCTTGTTTTGAACATGGGATTGGTTTTGATATTTAACAACAGAGGATTATTGAACATTTAATCTTTTATTCAGCTGTTGTCTAACCTTGTAACGCTACTTGTGGGGACTTTCAGATGCTTAAAGGTTAGGTACCTATGTGCTACACCCTCTTTCCTCCCTTGGGCTATTTTCACCATTTCTCTTGCCAGTGTCTGTGCACCACCAAATGAAGTGAAACCAAGAGCTGATGCTCTGAAGGCCTATACAGCTCCTGATTCAAACAACTTCCAATGACCACTGGTAAGGGTCTCCTTCTGAACCCCTGATCCAGAACTGGAAGACGTGTAGCTCCCTTAAAGCTCCCTCTTTTGAATAAAGTACTGAAAACACCATTTCTGCTCTGCAAATTTTTATCTTCTTATATTTTATTTGGAAGCATTGCCCAACAGAAGCCTGCTTTAGAAGCCTTTTTTGTTTGGTTGAAGAGAGAAAGAAAGAAATTGCTTGCAGAAAAAAATACATTTGCGGTTTAAATACGCTATCCCCCTTTAATTTCAGAAAAGGGTCTTTCTTGGCAGTACCATACAGAAGTATTTGAAATGCATTAACACTTCGGCAGATGCTCAGAATCAAACAACTTAATAGGCATCAACTTTTTTCCAAATAATTGCAAAGCTTCGATTTAGCCTTTTGCATACCTTGCATAGTTAATTACCTAGGCTTTAATGTTTACATGCAATGAGAGTATCTACAGCTATAAACTACATAATTTATAATTGATGTAAATGGGTGTTATTATGTCAATTAGGCAGCTGTGTCCTCCACCTTCTCAGTAAACAGAAATGAGTGATAAACCGAGTTTGCCGGGAGAGCCCCTCTTCTCTTCCTAACAGATAAAAATAAATTACCTAGGTAGACCAGGTTGTCCAATTGTTCTCTGGTGAGGTGGATGTTATATGTGGGCCCTCTCTTTTGACCTGTTGACTGCAGCAAATGGTCAATCTCGTCACGCACCGCTGCAAGAGCTTCTGGGTGCCGCAGAAGATAATACATGGCCCAGAATGTAGCTGGAATCGTGTTTCCCACAGAGGCCCACAGGAAGGCAAAATGATGTGCTGGGAGAAAATAAGTGAAAAGGAAGATTAATAGCGTTTATTACACTGATTAGATTTGCAGTGTGCTAATTAAAAGATGTTAGGACACAGACCCAGCCAAGGATCAGTGAATGCTAATGAGGACCAATAGGCTTCTGAAGTCTAATTTTCTGCTTAATGAGAATAGTTTGAAATGTAATGTCGGGGGGGTGGGGGGAATAAGGGGAGGAAATGCAGCTCAGTTATAATCTTTCTCATTATCACCATTAAGTATCTTGTTTTACCACCTCAGCACAAAAAAAAAATCAATTATCATAGAGGGTTGTTTCAGAGTAAAACATTTTATCATTAGCCAATTAGAATGAACATAAAAAAATTTCAAGGTCGCCATTTTGCCTTTTTATTTCAAAGGTCTATAGTAAATTATTTTATTTTAGACAAGCAATCATTCATAAGTTTCCTACCTGCTTTGTCATAATCTCCAAGCAGCTCATATTTCTCAAATATATCTTGTCTGGCTTGGACCACTTTTGACCCTCCCAGCCATTTTGTCATGTTCTGAAGTAAAAAATGATGTATAAGCTCCTTCCGAACCTTCTTGGTAGCTCCTAGCAACTCAATTGGTATGTTTGCAGCTAAATAGGGAAAGCTGGCATCAAACTTGATAAATTTGTCTCTGATTTCACTAATAACTTTGTGGCCATCTGCAGCAGGAACTCTTCCATATAGTGTTACAAAACTGGCTTCAAACATTACAGAGCAGCAGAATTTGTACATTTTTTCTGTTTCCCAATCTGTTGCTTGTGAGCATTTCCATTCAAATATATCCTGGAGATTTTTCATCATGTGGTCAGAAATGATATCCAAAGGCTTGCCTTGTAGATACTGGTAGATTCTGTGCAGGTTTTCCTTGAGTTCAGGGAATTTTCCTTTTGACAAGGCTGGGTAGTCAAAAGTTTTAGATGCCATTTTATTAGCAAATTCATGAAATTCAAGTTGCTTGCTATTTCGGATGACATAGACATATTGAAATGGGTCCATGATAAAGGTAATATATCTACCTGAATAGAAGAAAAGAAAATAATAAGAGATGTGCACTTTTATGATCCGGTGACACTTTCAGAAACAATAACTGAAAATAAACCCAAGTTGTGAAAAAAGCCTGCAGAAAAAAACCCCAAAGCAAAGATACGCGAAGAAATCTGCAAAGAAGGAAAAAAAAAGATAAAACAAATTTTATTTGAATTTTCTTTGTCAGGATGCAGATTCTGCCTGTGTACACTTCGCAGGCTCTTTTAAAATCCGCATGAAGCCATTTCCACGTAGACAGTTTGTGTCAAGAGTTGTGTGTGATCCCTGCAATTGTGGTGGTCTGAAATAAATAATTTACTACGCTGGTCTAATTCATGAAAATACAATGTGGAGTCGTAGCAACATTTGGAAACTGTAGGTTTTCACCAGCAGAAAGAGAGAAACACACACCTTTCACCTGCAGAGAGGAAAGTGAATGACAGGGGCGGGAGTGGAAAACACGCCACCTAGGCAGCTTTTTTCCAAGCCGATGACACAGGAACTCGTAATCTGTCAGTTACAGCTTTAACTGCATGCTGCAAACCCCCAACATTTAAAGCTTCTCTCACATCTGGTTCTTTTTCCCTGAAGCTTTGCTAACTCTTTGTTAAGAATGTGCTTAGTATCCGTAACATGACTACCTTAGTTTATGGATGTGAAGTCATAGCTTACGCTGTAGCAGGCACCATTTTTAGCATGGGTTCTACTTTGGGGTACACACTGTCCCAGTGCCAGCATCCATTGTGTCAGAGTGTACTGCCAAACTCCTACCCTTCCCAGGGTACTTAATGAGGTGACACAGTGATACCTTCAGTTCCTTGTACAGAGGGATAGGATTGCATCAAGTTAGATGCTTTTTCAAACTGTCCCTGCCAGAGAAATCCTGCAATTTCTCCCTAAACTTCAAGTCAACTGCTGAAGAAAAGCATTTAGAAGAACTACCATGAATCAAAACGCTAACACTCCCAAAGCTCAATTAAGTTTTAGCTCTTTATAGATGATTCTAAATTTAGAGTTCCTGATTCTTACCTTGAACGAAGAGGTACATTAGGGAAAAAGGGTACTTTTTAAAATGCACACTTCCTCTGCGAAATATCCCAGTTACAAACTCAAGGAAAGAGCGAAGCTTCCAGCACTTACAGTCTAATTCTGTCTCACTAAAGGGACAAATCTCCTTTGATTTTAATGGGAACACTACATGCTTAACTGAGGACCAAATTTGGCTCTGTGACAGATGTCCAGAGATAAGTAGTCACTACCACTAAAAATGTCAAGTATCCATGGTTACCATATAGTGATATTTGAATTATCATAGTTATTTCATATTCTGATTTATACACACACAGTGCTCTATGGTATTTGGCTACACTCTGGACTTTCTCTACAATTACCAGCTGCCGTAATTTCCCTCCCAATTACATCAACTGCAACCCCAGTGAACCAGTAAGGAAACATAAGGGATATATCGACACAGAATATGACCCTTTTTCTTTTTTGTCAACAGTGTGTGAAGGTTTTTAAGATACTCATGGATTTTGTTTTACTGTATCATAATCAACCATAGCTGTAAATTTAATTTTAAAGAGTAAGTATATTGAGAAACCAGCATTAACGAGAGAGCCTGAATTCTCAGTCCCTTTTTGACCATTTCTTTCCTTCCAGAGTACAGAGGCTAACAGGAATTTTTCATCTTGACCTCTGCAGGATCTTTGTTAAGAGTCCTAGAATGACTCTCTCCAGCTTTCACCCACGTTCATGCTCTTTATTGAGGCTACCATCTTTGTGATCAAAGCTTGGAAAGAATGCCCATTGGAGCAATTTTTAATAAATAGATTTGGAGTGTTATTAACCCTAAAGAAGAAAGCTGGCTTCTTAACTTTGCATTTACAGGGTAAACAATTTAAGTTAAGATTTTTAATTAATATTAATTTAAACCATCTGTCCACCATCTGCTTATTTCTGATGCAAAATATGAGTTTCTTTGTGATCTTTAATCAGACACTTAGCAAACGCACATCAATTCTTATCATTTTTAAGTAAGAAAATGATTTTCAGCAAATGAGTTTTCAGACAAACAAACTATTTTAGTAATAATTTTAAATCAAAACTCACTCAACACTAGCACATACTTTGGAAAAAAAGTCCCTGAGAAAAAGAATATTACAGATCCTGTTTTTATTATTCTCATCAGGTTCCTGGTAGCAAAAAGTAAGTATGTACCAAAATATAATTCATTTTGTAGAATCAATTCAGGCTCCAGACCACACCACTGCAAGTCAACAGCATATATAAACACATAAACCAAAATATTTCTTGTTGCTGCATTTAGTAAAGGCCTAGATAATCAGAAAAGTGGAACCCCTCTATAACAAAGGCAGCTTGTTTACATATGCCATCGAGAATCTAATTTTAGATCTCTTAATTAGAAAGGAACTAAAACCTAGGGCTAATTAATGGCAGTTAGAAAGTTGTGAGAGTGGGTATGGGAACCTTTAACAATTACAGTCATCCCTGCACACAGATGCACTACATGGCTACACTGCTTACCCCAGTCTCCTCCATACAGGAACAGATTGCTAATTACAAAACCGTGCCCCAACACCTCCTCTACACCCTGAGCAGCAAACATCCGAAGTGGAACAAACTTTCTCACCTCAAGTTATGATTTTAAATTTTAAAGTGCCATTATGGTCCTTAGTTTTGCCTTTTAAATCCTGTTGTTGTCCCCAGTGAGGGTGCTTCCCACTGATTGTCCCTCGTGATGTTGTAGACCAATAAATTAAAACCTTTCCTAAAGTTTTCAGTTATTATTTGGTATTTTAAAATGCAGCTTTCCCCTGTACTCCCATGTCCTTCCATTGCAGCTAATACCAAGACTATCTTTGGAAAGTAACCTTTTCTGAAACCAACCCAAAATCTTGATACTCATGAGTTTCCATCAGTGTACTAGAAAAGGTAATGCCAAATCAGCCAAAAATGGAGGCATACTACAATCTCCACAAATCAGGTCGCCTTAAATATTGAAGGTATTTATATAGAAACCACTAGAGACTAAGCCTTTCCCTGTTAGTTTGTAAAAAAACCCTTCAACACCAAAAACTAAGTAGACATGTACATACAGAAATGTCACATTCCAACTCTGAATACCTGAAGTCACTGAGCTATTTTATTTAATACAGTAGAAACAAGTCAAAACAAGAGATTTATCACTGTTTCCGCAAAACACTGGATTTATTTTTTTAATGGCTACAGAGAATTCATACTTCACTATCCAGTCCTTCAGCCTCCATTACACCCATGCTGCAAATAGCTTGGTTATCTCCATTTAGTTTCTACAGTCTCCTAGAAATAGAAGATTGATGTGGAAAATATGAAAATTGTCAACTTTGGTAAATCTGAGCAGAGAAGCCAGTATTTGTATGATAGTTAAGAAATTACTCTAATAATGCATTCTGGAGCTTTTTAATGCTAATGATGAAAGACAAGCATTTCAGATGGCATCTAATGATGGATGTTATTTCAGTAATGCTTGCAGCAGGCTTCAGCCTGGTAAGGAGTTAATGTAAATTACCTTTGCCTAGGAGAGAAAAATGTGATACGTTACTGTAGGTGTATCTTGCTTTAAAGAAAAGAATGACTTAGCAGCAGTCCTTAGACCTTTGAAAAGGCAAATGTGCTTAGTCAAAACCACTAAGACAATTTTATTAAAAGATTAGTTAGTTTCAGAGAGAATGTTGCAGAGTTCATTATCACTCATTTCAACTTGAGAGGGAAAGGACACAAAGTTTAATCCCAAGAAACAATGGCAAAACTGTTTCAAGCTTTTTAAGTTGTTACCTAGCCTTCTGCCTATGCTGCTGACCCTTAACAAGCAGAGAGGCTTGGGAAGTATGATCATCTCAATGCCACAGACTCTCTCTCTTTCCCCTCCTTATTCTTTTCTTTTCTGTTCCTTCTTTTTTCCCCCAAGACTATCGCATTTATGTAATCGTCCTCTTATTAGGGAGATTCTGCTGAACTGCTGACAATGATGTACAGTGGTGCTGCGCTGGCATGACGTTTGGGGAAAACGATTCTGCTGCACCACCACACAAAACCAATTAGAGAACTATTTTCTGCGACAGGTCAGGAATTTACATTGTTTCTCATAGAAAGATGTGCTTTTTAATTTCTTTATTAAGATGACATCCATGTCCCTTGAGACTTTTAGGGATGACAATCATTTGCTCATCACATGGGAAAGTACAATCAGCAAAATCGCATTACCAGTACGGGGCAACGCCAGAAACTCCAAGCATCGTTCCACATTTTCCAAATGAGCTAGTTTGAGACCCAATAATTAGAACAATATATATTGATAGAATTTTTTGACAGGACCTTTAGACATCCACCGGGGGGTAAAGTAATGATAGTCCACATACAGCTGGCTACGCTATGTTTGCCGAGCACAGAAACATCATCTTTGTCAAATCAGTAAGACATACAGAAATCCTGCATGGCTTCAGATCAGGACACGACAGGAGGTACTAACTAGCTTTGGTTTCTTCCCTGACTTGCGGATGACAAACTGTTTCTCTTTAATGAAGTCCTGACGGTCAGCAATTTTATACTGAAAAAGAGAACTTCAAGTGGTGTCTCTGTTATGACGGATTCACAAAATCAAACATTTCCCTGCACAAGACTGAAGTGATACCCAGAACTAACTCCATTTACCTCAGTCTTTATCAAGGGAAGCTTGGCTCAAAACACTTGAACATAGGGGGATTATCTGAGATGGAATTTGGTTTATCATGCAAATAGAAATTTCTGAAACTACACTCACAGATTGCTTAAACACAAATTTCTAAACACAGTCTTGCATAAAATAATAAAGAGGCAAAATAAGGAAATATTTGATTAAACACTTTTAAGAATCTGACGTATGACTGTATCTGGTTTTACGAATGTACTAAGATAATATCTGAATTGTAGTTATTAATCTGTAAGAAGCCAAAACTGTATTGTAGTGTGAATTCACATTAACAATAAAAAAGACTGTATTTCAACAAAAGTTGGTGTTATACTGTGCCAAACTCACTTTCAAGTTGCAAAAAAATCTGATCATACCAGTTTCCAAAAAAAACCCCTTCTAAATGAATTTTAAAAAATCACATATTTAATACAGTAAAAATTCTCTTCCAAAGGAACAAAAGGACAGATTTTTTTAAATGAAGAAAAATTTTATTAATTAAACACTCAGCTTGCAATTAAATTAATTGACATTTGAAGAAAAAATAATTTGCATTGCAAAATATTGCTTCTATGGAAATATAAAGCTAATTCTACTGCCCCAGAATTACAAAGCAAACTTTGTACTTTACATGTAACATTTTTGTTTCAAACTCCCTAAAACTGCAGGAATAACTAAAAATTAGATAGACTAAAGTTGATCATTTGAACAAGGATATCAGCATCTAAAGCTGCAGAAGATGATTACACACACCTATATTAATAAGAGCTTGCCTTTCTGAACACAAGAAAATACTGGATTTTATATTGACTTTAGTAAAAAGTAGATCTCTATGGATAGATAGATAGTTGTAAATTTATATATTTCACTTTCATTCAGGATTCCAGTTTTATTCTGTTTGTCTTCCATAGCTAAGTGTCTATGTGAAATCACTCAAATGTTTGTATCCAATCTAGCTTAGTAATACAGTTATAAATACAGGAAGCAGCAAGGTTATATCATACTTTATTATATTGTTATTTTCAGCAAGCATGATCAGAGTAAGAGGCTGGCAACGGGAAGTTTCTGTGTTCCAGTCCCGATTGTATCACTGAGTCAATGTGTCATTCATTCCCTTGTGTTCCTGTCAACCAGTTGTAAAATGTGTGAGAACAAATTCTGCACTTTTTTTCTTAAGTGTTTTCTAAATTTAATCTGATATTTTTCTGTGCAGTGTCAAGATGATGTTAGTTCTCCCTTCTTTAGGAAAAAACCCAACAATATGCAATTAAATGTGCTGGCAAAATCTATGTTCATACAGTACATACCTACAAAATCTGTCAAAATACATATATACTTATAGATGTAAATAAATCCACACGTTGATAGTGATATTTTATGGATAATTATTATGATTACAGTACATGTAAATCTGAGGGATTTTTATGGGTCTATGCTAGAGATAAATGTTTTGGGTAAGGAAGATTCTAAACTAAACATTTGGATTAGTATTTAACCTCACTGAGGGAAAAAATCAAGATATATACTAAAATATTTCTCACCAGCAATATGTACAGTGAAAATATCTCCAAATTTCTTTTGCTGATCCAGTAAGAATTTGTAAGCATCTTTTCTAAAAATCAAAGCTTTCCCAAGGTAAGGAATCCAGCCATTTATTAGTGGGGGCTCTCCAGTCTTTCTGTTAAAAACAGAAAAAAAAAAAATAAACAGGAGTTAACTTTGGCATGAGAGCAACTCATCTTTATATCTATTTATATGTTACACTTAGACCCGCCATTTACATATATAATTTCTGCAATGTATAATATGTTGTACAGAAAGTTCTTCAGATATGATGGCAGGTTAAATCTAATCACACCTCTGAGCACTGAGGGCTCCGTGTGGTGATTAGGAAAAATAAGTGAGAGAAATTGAGATGCATTTAACTACAGGTCGTCCAGTTATTACCATCAAGTTATGAACACAGAAAAATGACATTCGGTAGAAAATCTCCCAGCAAAGAGTTATCTCATTTTCAATATTTGGCATGTCAGAGGAAGATGTATTGGAAGGCAATTATGACAGATTTAGGTAAATAGGACGCTGACACACCACACAAAACAAGTATCTTTACAGACAACGTTTTAGTAATTTCAGCTTACCGGCAAAGAGAACAGCCATTCTAACTAAATATCTTTAAAATATGGGATAATAATACAGGCTGAACATTAACTATAATAAATCTTAGTCTCTTCATATTTATAGTCTAAGATAGGAAAGTGTATGAACAGTTTAAGAAGAAATTCCAGGTACTGATGTTTGCATCCCAGTCTAAAAAAGCAGCCACAGTGAACATTAGTTATCTTTACAGAACAGCATAAAATACCTTTTAAGAATCTACTAAGTTATATTTTTCTTTAAAAGGAAAAAAGCTTCCCACACTGTCCTACTCCTGACTGCAAGTAAATATCTTTCGTTCATGCTGGTCTTTAGTTGCTTGAATCTGATTTACAACAAAGAAACATAAAGCGTGCTTGTTCTGGAAGGGATTAAAACAAATATTCGCGAACAACTCTGCTGCTACATCCCATCTGTGAAGGTGACTTATACTACATGCAGAACAACTCATTCTGATTAAACACAAGATATTTACTAGCTTGGATCTAATCAAAGATCAAGGGATCACAAGCTTTACTACTATCATACACAGCATGGATTTTTATGTAGCTGGATTAACCCTATCATAGTCACATTCTTCCTTGAACTGCTGTAACACAAATAAAAAAAAATTACCATGCTATGCTGTATTTACTTTTTATTTTGCTTTCATAATTAAAACTTTTTGAGCAGGAAAATACAAGCCAGAGATTTGCTCACTTACTTTAGAAAAGCAGTTATAAATTTAATTTACAGATAAAGAGATGTGGCTAAATCAAGCTGCATATTTTGATCTCTTTCTGTTTAACTGACTACTAATTTCAGATTTTAGTTTCCAAGAACATCCTTTTGTCCTCTGGAAAACCAGTAAATCTTCTTGTCCGACAGTCTCACAGACAACAGTTTGCTGTGCCTTTTTCATTTCCTTAAGTTTTGTGGCTTTGGGGTTTTGTTTGGCTGTTTTGTGGTGTGTTTTTTTTATATTGAGGAGAAAGTAGAACCCCTCTTTCTTCAATACCTCCCAGAAACCACTGCATTAATCATCCTCTAGTGGTCAAATAACATTATTATTTACTCAAGTGGTCCAGAAAACTCGTAATGTTTAATTCTGTATTAAGTGAATAAAAGCAAAGAACTAATCTGAGATTACATGAGAAGGGTCACTAGCCCTGGAAGCATAGCAGCCAACTTGATACCCTCAATTATCCCTTCCAAGCCTGTAAAGAATCTGGATGATTTACCCATTTTTTTCCCCCCAGACTATTAAGTCCCGAGAGTGTCTGCCTTTCACTTCCCCGGCTGGACACTACCTCCTGTAAGTAGCATCCTGACAAATATTTAGATAGGCTTTTTGTCATCTTCTAATTGAATGCATCTAATTTCACCCTCCATGTTCTGTCATTCGGTCAGAAGCTGTATTCTTCACAAGCTCTCTGCCGGGTAAAAAGAAGGCAGCTCAGAAATCCAGGGGTAAATTAACTTAATGCTCCAAGTCTTCGGGATCACATCAGGGAGACATTTTGCTATTGCAAAGACGTGAGGGTCATCGTTCACTTCAGACACGTTCAGCTCAGCAGCAATAAGCTTAACACTGTTAAACACTGTGTCAAGGCTACGCGGCTTTCAGAGGAAAATATAACACCAGTTCAACTTACGACCCACAGCAGACTGATAACAGAAATGTGTCTTCATTTCTAGCTTTCTGTCTCTTTGGAAGATGGAGGTCGTCTCCACGACTTATCGATGGCTGCTAACACACGGTGAAGAAAAGAGCGGTGCTTGTATTTTAGCGCCTCCCCAAATCCAGAGCTTCTCTGCACAAACTTTCAAGCAGAGCTAACCCCATTTCCTGAGGGACTCTTACCTGCATCCAGGGTATCTCCACAAGTCATTGTCAACTTCGGATGCTAAACGGAACTATTAACAAAGCCCACAGAAACTTTTACTGCTTAATTAATTTGCTCATGAACTTTAACTCTGGACTCACACTTCACAGAAGTTGTAAAATTTGATAATTAGGCAAGATATTACAAGCATTGAAGTTATATTTTTCTCATGGCGAATATATATTGTTGTACCAAATGCAAAATATAGCTAAGAAACGTAAAAGAACACTATAAAGTGTTTTGATGGAAATTTAAGACTGCAACTTTTCTAAGTGAAACATTCAGAACGCCTTATATTTTATTCAGGTCTAGTCTAGCTGCTTAAATTCTAACTCACTTAACAAACCTCATGACATTCCCAGGTCTTTTCACTCCACATACTGGGCTGGTTTTGCTTATACAAAGGAATATCTTTACTTGTCTGAGAAGCCTCTGTGAAGCCAGTAAGACTTAACGAACAAATTTCTCACATATGTGAGTGAATTTTACAAATAAAGCATCAGCAACATGTCCAATGCAATCTATAAGTAGACGGATCAGTTACAAAGTGGAGGGAGAGCAACACAGTTGTATCATCCATCATTGTTAAATGGATAACTTCAAATGGCATTATGCAAAAATCAGCTGGCTACAAATACAGCCCATAAATAGAATGAACAGATTTTGATAACTGTAATTTTTCTTTGCTCTTACAGAGAAAAGATAATTCCTTGTTAGCAAGTAATAGAGTTGCAACATCTACTTCACCAAAAAAAAGCGAAGTTTGAGAGTTTGTTTACAGTTTCCTTAAGGGAATATTTTTCAGCTCACCTAAAACACAGAAGGCACTGAGTCAGGTGTGATTATTTAGCTGCTGAGGTAAGGCAATACTAAAGATATGGAAGCTGTATCTATGTTTCACTTATGCTAAGCAGAAGTGATACAATAAAGCAGGAGAAAAATGGGCTTCAACGTAAGTATTTTGAAAAATATTCAATTAAAAAAATTATTAAATTCAATGTCTCTAAACACTGTGTTTACACATAGTGAAAGGGAATTATTTCGGAAACCCCAATGCAGTCATTTGTAAAGGTCTCTGAAAATTACTTTTTTTTTTTTAGTTATAAAGAAAATACTCTAAAGATTCACAAACAAACAGACTTTGGCAACAGGATCTTTCAAGGAAATATTATTGCTTTATAAAAGCACACAAGACTATTCTTTTCTTGGTTACACCATTTCAACATCACTGCACTGTGAGGCATTGGACCTGTGTAAATGAGAGGAGAATCTTTCTCATCTCACTGGTTATTTGTATTCCAAAGGAGCAGATGCCTTTCAAATTATGCAAAAACCCATAGCGCATCTTGTACTATAGCAGATGAACAGGTTAATTTTTCTTTTTGCACATAATAAATCATAAGTGCTTTAACACCCATAGTCGCATTTCATGAACATAAACCTTCTGTTTAATAATGTCTGTTTACAACTAGAATCAGACATACAGTAATCTCTTGCCTGGGATAAACATTAATCCAGATCTGTCTAGAAAAATTATACAATTCATTACCATAAGTAATCTCTATTGTGCCCCATGCTTAACCTTCATCTTTTTTCCTGTCCTATAATCTTGCAAATCCACTGGTGGTGTATGATTGGCATCTGGTGTTAACGCAGCCTTCACTGCACACAGCACAGCTGAAGAAGCCCGACACGAACACGTCACTCTGCAGGGTAACGCCGGTTCAGCTGACCGCTTTTCACAACAACTTTCACCAAAGGCAGAAAAAACCCCACAAGCCGAGGAGAAAAAGGTCTAACAATATCACTTGCCACAGAGGGGTCATTTTCACTTTCCAAACCATCGTTACCATCCACAAAAGCTCAAGGTAGTGCTCTGATTTTTCCATAGTATCTCCGGACAAACCATCACATACCATGTCCAAACTGGAACACACCACGTCAGGGGACTTTAAGGAATGGAAATGGATAGATACAGAGTAGAACAAAAGCTATTATGAACATGTCAGAGCAGTTAGAGATTATTCACAGGCTCGATCACAATATTTAAGCAACAAGACATGACAGACAGTGTCTTTCCAGGGGCTTAGGAACACTCTAACTGTGAGGAAAAGAATGAGGCCAAAGGCTTCAACCCCAAGAAAGGTAATCCCCAGAAATGTGGTGTCTGGAATGTCTTCTTGTATTATGAGAGAGAGAACACAGGAAACTTAGGACAGGAGAAAGCCAGTGAGTCTATCTCCCTATTTTTTTTTTTTTTTTTTAATTTAGCAGTTTTCCCCCAGACCTAGGTGCTTTACACCTAAGAGGAGAGAAAATAAAATTTTCTTTCAAATATTTGGCCACAGTGCAATATTTGACATTTATAAAATTATGTGTGTCTTAAATCCTCACCTTAATTATCTGACTCAGTGATCTCCTGGAACTCTAAATTTTCCAGGTCAAATACATGCAGTATGAAAAAGCATTCCCTGCAGAACAAGCCAGATGAGAGGTTTAGCAATATACAGTCTTCTACCCTTGAATTCTCAGCTTAAATACTTCCAGTGGAGGTAAAGACATTGCTCCAACCTGATCACTGTTTTCAGGCTTGTGGGGAGTAAATGGATGCATCATCTTGAGAGAGACATGGATTGAGTCAATGAAAAAGTGAGAGTCCTGGATAGAAAAAACCTCACACTGCCACTGTCTATACTTATGCCTAGGTAAAGTGGTTTCATGCTGCAGTACTGATAACCATCTCCTTTTCATCAGGATAAAGATCACTGGTAAAAGAAAAGGAGAAAAGACTAAGGAAAAAGTAGTGAATACACTTTCGAGTACAACAGGGAGAGGAGAATTTATCTGTGCTCCCAAAAAGAGCAGTACAGCAAAACAGACTCTAGTGCTAATGTGAGACAAACTGGGAGAAATGCTGACAAAAGCAACTCAACCAAACAGAGAACTTTTACAGTGATTTTTTTTTTTTCCACAGAAAAATGCAATCCTTTTGTTGAAAGTTTTTCATGTCAAAAACTTCAGTGATTTTAATAAAAATACATTTTTTCTCCTTTAAAACCATACAAGGTTTTGTTGCTAAGATCTTCAACTTGTGCTGTAATCATTCACCACAGGAGAATCTTCTTTTCTCTCTCTTCTAGTAATTTCATTAAGGTAAACCCCAAATATCAAAAAAATACCAAAACTCAATAACTCATTCAGTAACTCTGAAATATCACTCTCTAAGAAATCTTATTCCTTTGCAGTTTAGGCTAAATTATCTCGAGAATCGTACATTGACATTGTACATAACAATTCTTCACACTTCAAACTGTGTTGAAGGACAACTGTAAATTCTACCTCTACTTGTAGTTACCAGTTGGGACATTGCCTAAAAAGCCAAAAGGCAAGTAAATGCCATCACGGGAAAGTAATCTGAACAGTTTTAAAATGGAAACCCACCAAAAAAGAGCTTGTGGCTCAGGCTTTATTAGAGGCTGAAAATTCTGAGAAATTTTACATTACCAAATGTAATGTAAATTTTCATAACAGCCAGGATAGGAGTCATGGTGAAGACAAGACCTGGCCAATGTGACAATAATTCATCAGCATTAAAAATTAATACAGATTTAGTGCTCATAGCCTTCATTTTGCAATCCCACTTTGCTTCTTCTCTGGGTGAGGGCAGTGAGAGCAGCCATGACTACTCAACACTTTCCCTGACCAAGCCCAAGGTTATTCTATTACATTTTACATTTGAGGCTATTTGTCCAGCCAAGGACTTTTCCTTTCTTAATTCAGCCTTAATCAAAGAAAAATAGGCTTAGAAGAGATGACAAGAGGTTACTTATTTCATACCTTGTACCCCAGGTAGGGTGCTATGCACTGGTGTCTTTCTTATATTATTCTATGCCCTTCTTGAAGATACTCAGTAACAGTCTCTACAGTCTCCCCAAGCAATCTCTTTCTCCTCACATCTAACCTTTATCTTCATGCTGTACCTCAAGCCCACTACTTCTCATTCTGCCTGCAAAGGATAAGAGAATAAATGATTCCCTTCACTTCTGCAGGAACACTTAATGTATTTAAAGGTACTTATTACGTTCTCATTTAGTCTTCTTTAGGTTAAACAACCTCAATTTCTTTCAGTATTTCCTGATAACTGTTTTCTAGACCTCTACATACTTGTGTCACTTCTGTCTTGATTTTCTAGCATTAACCCACACCTTTCTCTATGGCAGTGTCCTGCACTGAGCACAGCAGCGCAATCACCTATTCCATCTCAAGGGTGACACCCTTTGCCTCCCAGCATTACCTCAGCTTTCTGCGCAAAATCACCACCATGTTAATAAAAATCCAACTTGGGAACCATTACAGCCCTCAGCCTTTTCCCAGAGAAAAGACTGTGCTCCCATCCAGATGCTGTTGATTAGTCCTCTGTGTTTTCCAGTTCACCATTTGGAATGCTAATCCCTCCTTTGCAGGCTTGCAGACACTCCTCTTTAGGTATTATCCACAAACATAAACAATTTTTTCCCTCGTATTCATGTGAGAAGGATGGGATGAGAATATAAAATCCACCTGTATTTCCTTTTACTCCTATTAGGAACGTATTTATGCTGCACATACTTATGAATTTACCAAAGAGAACCCGATGACTTTTATCTGATATCCCCCTCTTTCATAAGTCATTTCTGCACTTCAGTATACTGCTTTGCTGCAACACATGTTAAAACTGTACACAGTAAGTAGCTCATAGTAGGAAATCATATTAACCGTCTGGCCTGGAAGTGACAAGTGAAGTGTGGATAAGAATGTCAGCACTCCCCACAGAAATATATTCAAACAGGCAGAAATCATTCCTTACGTAATAAAGAGCAAACAAATAAATTCAGGAAATCTCAGAAACAGTGGTGGGACATTATCACATTTTAAAAACCCTGGTAACAAGGAAAGAGAGGAGAATGCTAGATGAAAAGATATTGCTGCTTCTGTATGCAGCAACAGTGTTTTCTTTGAGAATGCAGTATATAATTTCAGAAGGAAAAAAAATTATTGCAAAAATCAAGTATTGTTTTCTATAGAACTGCACAAAAGCTAAATAATGCAGGATGATCATTAGAACAAAAAGGGTAATGAAAATAGAGCCTTCATTTAATATAACTGAGCCATCCAGAAGTTTGGAATCTTGGTTAACCAGACATCTTTTAAGTTCTCTATAATCACCAAGAGAAAAGGAGCCTTTTGGAAGTATTGGTCTTTATTAATGATACAGATAGATTAGAATTGCTCACTTAGGTAGCCAAGATGATGACTCCCCTAGATTTCCCCTAACTCTGTCTTTTCTCTTCTCACATTTGTTTTTTGATGTCAGTTTTTATGACCCACCCAGATTAAAATGTTTTTCTCCTGGCCCTGATTCTTCTGCATACTTCCACCCTGACTGCCCATCCCTCTTGGGATGCCTCCATGGACCTGCCACCACCATTCAGCCCCTTTGCCCACCCACTGTCAACTTTCTTCTCAAACCAAGCTCCTGTTCACATCTGGGAAGCCTCTGCTCTCATCTCCTGCAATATGTTCTTAGTCTGGGTATTGCTTTCACTTCCACTTCATCCTCAGTCAAACCCCTTCCTGAATCCTGGCCACCACAGCCACCACAGTGAACCACAGCCATACCACACTGGCATAGAGAACAAGTAAGGCTGTTGGTGAGTCTTGTCCAGTTTCCTCACCGTGCTCTCCTGTCTTCCCACACCCATCTGTTGTCTGCTGTCTTAGGCAGAGACAGGAACAGCCTTTCTACAGTGCATGTCTGCATTGTTCACTGCAAAATTCACCCTCAACTGTGAGATCAACTAGTACTGATAAAATCCCTCCCTCTCTCCACTTCCCCCTTCAGGGAGTATTAGCCATTTTCAAGAAGCAAATACACTTCATTCAGATGCATGTGTGTGTGTACACATGCATTCATCAACACAGATTATGTGTATATAAGCATACTTATTTCTATATGCACACACGTGCATTTATGCAATCCTATTTATCATGGGAAGAACTGAGTGGTGCTGCAATTTTTTTTTTTTTTGGTAGCAGTAACACAAACACCTTATATGCTGTAACATATAACATATAACACAAACAGTTTTATTGTAATATTTTGGGGGGTTTTAACTGTAATTTTTTTCCCCAGTAAGCTTCGGATGTTATAGCCATGATGGCATTGTGAGTATCCGTACCACCTTTCTGACCTGAGTGCATTATATACCATTACAGACCAGCAACAGAACACTGCAGAAAACTGCTCCCTCCCTCACTCTGTCTACCATGCACAGAATTTTCAAACACCAGCAACCCACTCCTGATTTATTGAGGTAATTAACTAGAAAAACGTGGCCACTTACTCTGCCTAAAAATCTCCATGTGCATAGCTTTAGAAGAAGAAGAGATTTTGCATTTTATCTTTAAAAAAAAAGATGCAATACAGCTGAGAAGACTTTTAATTAACAATTTCTTGACTCCCACCATTATGGCCATACATTCCCCAAGTGGACACACAGAAGCACATGGTGATCTGCAAGCAATTTCCCTCCTCTCCCCCATGAGCTTCAGATGTCACACATTTCACAAATTGTATTACAGAATTAACAGTCAGGACATATTTTGCTCAAAAATGTATTGAAAAATTCCAAAGTATAGTCTCAACAGTTGGATAAACACAAAAATGCCCCAGGTACCTTATTTAGTTCACTTATTTGCAAATAAAACTTGAAGTTGATATAATGAGAGAAGGTAACTAATCCTGTCAGTAAGGCATATATCATAGGAAAGCAGAATTTGAATATGGTACTTAGGTCAACGTTTCAAAAGCTTTAAAGTCTGTAAGATGAACACAGTATTAGCAGGTGTTCTTCTCTTTCAAAGATTATTCAGCTATTCATATTTGCTTTCCAGATACTTCTTTTCCCTCTTTTCCTTCCAGTGCTACAAGTGTATTGCACATGTTAAGAGAAACAGTCTTGTAACAGGATTCCCCACAAACATTCATTCTCTTCTGCCTCATCTCCTTCTGCCACCAGCCTAGATTAACATCTCTGTTTCTCCATCTGAACTATTTTAGTTCTCACAGCAGAAACTGCAGGTGATCTATTTCAGCAGAAAGCATGCTGCAATCTGCACTCTTTATCTTTGGCTTTTCACTAGCTGCAACAAGTCTCTCCTTTTTTCCCCCTTCCTAGATGTGCTTTTTTACTCGTCTTCCAAAACTTCTCATCTCTGTTATTTATTTCACTTGTACCTTTCCCTCCTTCTCTCACCCTGAGGTCTGCTCTGGCTCTACCCCTGCATTCAAAAGCATATGGGTCTTTTTCAAATCACACTTTCTCATAGTCCATACTGAACTTAACAAGCTGCCACAATTAGGGAGCAACAAATGCGATTACTTGCAAATTTATTTTCCTAGGTCTGGGAACCCAGGAAAATAAATACTTTTCACATAAATGTACGTATGAGGAGCACCTTTCTATAATTCATACTACACACCACGAAACAGCAATCTGATGGACTCCCGGGTCTGAAGTGAGTGGATATGAAAAGTGCACACTTTTACTAAGCAATCTTGGGAAGGAGTAGCCTGAAACTAGATCTCTCAGTACAAGGGGAATTCTGAAGTATCTGAAAACATTTTTATTTTTAAATTAAAAAAAAAAAAAAAAGCCCTTAAATATATTTCCCACAAAACAGCTGCTCCTCAATTTTATTTAGCAAATATCAAAATGAAGCCAGTCACAGCCTTCTCAACTTGCCCACAGCTTTTCCAAGGATGCTGAGAAGGACTTAACAAGAGGGATGGTGGTGCCCTGTCCTCCTCAGGCAGATTTGCAGAGCAGCCTGCAGCCATCCTCAGCCACACAGACACTGTGAGCTGCGCAGTGGGTCGTGTGTCTCACAGGCAATCTCTGCCCGACCTCCCCCTGGGGTGCTCTCATCTGCTTTTCCCTCTCCAGACCCTAAAACTCTGCTAAGCCCATAACAGATTTAATATGTATTAATTTAAGAGCATCAGTGCACTGCCGGAAAACAATGGTTTGATGCTTGGAAAATATATTCCTTTAATTGGTCTGTGGCTGCCCTTCTTAAATATTTATGTAAACTCTATTGTGTTCAAGGGCACAAGGGTTAAACCTAAATGAAGCTTCTAGCCTTGTATTTGTGTGAGTTCTCTCAAATGCAAACCTTGTCAGTTTTAGGCAAACTAACTAATTTCAGTTTTAGGTAAATCAAGAATAAATTTTCATTCTGTTGTCAAAGAAAGTAAAATATTTTTAACTGAAGATCATAAGATGGAACAGTAACTGGGACAGTGTAGGTCTGAACATGTTTTAAATCCCTTTGCTATGAAATATGGAGTAGAAAACAAAAATAAAATTCTCAATTTTTTTAATTAAAGTGAGCAAATGTCAACTTGGGGACTGTAATCAGAGACATTAGAATTGCAAATGAATACTTGTTTCATTTTTTTCCTTAGCTGTTTCCTGCACAAAATAATATTTAGGTTATAAAGGATCATCTTTCTGAAGAATCCAAGACTTGGCTATTTATGAAAATATTTTATCTTTTTATTTTCTTTTTTCAAAACCAGATACTGTCCAACTGAGTAATTTCATAGAATAATGGAGTAATTTAGGCTGGAAAAGACCTTTAAGATCATCAAGTCCAACTACTGCCCTAGCACTGACAAGTCTACTACTAAACCATGCCCCCAAGTGTCACTTCTACACAAGTATTTCCAGGGACTGTGACTCAACCACTTTTCTAGGCAGCCTGTTCCAATGCTTGACTGCCCTTTTGATAAAGAAATTTTCCTGACATCCAATCTATAACTCCCTTGTGGAACTTGAGGCCATTTCCTCTTGTCCTACCTATTGTTACTAGGGAGAATAGATTGACCCCCACCTGGCTACAACCTCCTTTCAGGGAGTTGTAGAGAGCAATTAGGTCATTCCTGAGCCTCCATTTCTCCAGGTTGAACCACCTTAGCTCCTTCAGCCTCTCCTCACAGGACTTGTGCTCCAGAACCTTCACCAGCTTCCTTGTCCTTCTCTGGACATGCTCCACTGCCTCCATGTCTTTCCTGCAAACTAAATACAAGAGCCCAAAACTCAGCCAACCCATGATGAAAAATGGGTGAAACAGGTATTGATCTGCTGGCTCTTCCTGTTTTTCCCCCATCATTCCCTGCAAACAGAGAACACTACTTGTGCACCTGATGCGTTAGCCAGTTGTCCCAAGCCCTGAGGTCTCTCGACTGCCCTCAGATTTCTTGTTGAGACTTTCAGGCTACCACCTGAAAAAACAGCAGTGGATGATAATCTGAAGGCCATAACAGAGTAGGAAGGTTTCTCTTGACATGTTTAAGCTGGGCCCCAGGAGGCAGCAGACTTCCCGAATAAGTGTGTCCAGTCTGCATGTTGGGCCTTCTGTTCCCATCAGAAGAGTTTCCTATGACAATGACCTGTCTTCTTTCTGTCTGGAAGCGGTTTTGACAGAGGGTGTAGGCTGACTTAACCTTAGTGACCCGTGCATGCTAGATGAACCTGCGTCCTCACTATTGTCCAGTTACACTCACAGAGCCTCACCCCTGTTACGCCAGACACCTGAGGAGGTGAGGTGGTCACACAGGTGATGTTCCTGCTGCACCGGGCAGGAACTTATTCCCATTGCTCCCTATCCTGTAAGTCACTGTGTTTAGTTCAGTCCCTGTGTTCAGAGAGGACAGGGAATCCTCCATATCACATGGGCTGTTGTCTGTTGGGCCTGTCTCAGGGAAGACAGGATAAGATTTCAGTAGTCTGTATGTCTGTTTGTTTGTCTATCAAACTACCTGATGCTCCTCAACCTGCTCACCCCCATCCCATTCTAATTTGAAAATTAGAAATTTTATTAATGAAGTGTTCAATATTTTTCAACCAGCTACTTCAACTGGGTACCATTACAACTGTTTTGGAGCCCCACATAATTAAATGCTGATTCCCAAACAGCAGATGAGGCAGCTGTCTATACAAGAGACATAAAACTCACAGAAGTGTCAAAACTTCATGAAATCCTGAAAGTTAAAAACATTTCTGTTGAAGAGATAATGAGCTTTAGAGGTTCTAATGAAAAGAATGTGGATTCATATGGGAAGGAGACTAAGACTTAGAACACCTCTTCGACATTAATCCATGCATGTGAACTCAGGACTATAGGCTGGTGACTCACCCATTCATCATTCCCCATGCTGAAAGGGTTTCAAGACTGGCTGCACAGCACTCATCTAGCACAGAAGGCTGTAGGTGTGGGTGTTCTAGAGTACATTCAGAGATGGACTCTCACGTGTCTTGCTATGTGACCTAGCAGCCAGACCATTTGCACCCCGAATTGTATCATATGACTGGTGCCAAATAGACAAAACTGTGCCGATTTCTTCCTAGGAAGGACCTCAGTATTGCTTGCCAGAAGACAGTTGGATTGGTAGGAAACCTGAAAATCCTCTAGCGCAGGTTGCCAGTAAAGCTGATATGAAATGCTGGGTCTTGTGGATGCCCGGGATATCAGACCCTGCTGGATGAGCCACCTCTGACAGATCATAGATGCAGCATGCAATCTTATCTCCACCTGTATACTTGAATCCCAAAACATGCATTCCCATTGTCCCAGTGTTTAAATATTTCCAATTTTGTCAGATTCTGTAATTTTTGTTTGTTCTGACTGAAAGCTATTGTGTCTTATGAGTGCAGTACAAAAACGTCCTTTATTCCAAAGGATATGTGGGTATCAACAGCATCATAAACTGCTGGAGAAATATGGAGTCACTGAAGTCAATATTAAACTGAATATTCAGTGGAAAGATTTCATACCCTGTGCTGCACCAGGAAGTCAGGCATAGGGTTAGTCCTGAATTTTGTAATCTACATGCTATCCCATTGCTCATACACAACTGGTGACATCTTAGGGGTGATGAGGAGCTTACCAAAGGCATGGCCAAAGGGTGCATTGGCCATGCTGAATTTTGTTTTGAGGGTAGGCAGAAATCCTGAGTAGTAAGTTTTCCTAGCTATAGCTCTACTCTAATTATAAACTTGAGTTCTCCATCACCAACAAGCATTCCATATATATATATTATGTACCTTTGCTATTTTTCAATTATGAAAGAATCCCAAGAAAATGAAAATTAGAAACAAAAGGTTACCAGTAAAAATTTTTAACATTTCAATTCCAACTATTTGCACCATTCTGATCCAATGTAGCCTTCTGTTAATGATGCATCTGTCATTTTATTGACACCCTTAAACAGCTTTATTCTCTTTTCTAATTAAGAGACAAAGCTGATTATGTCAATCTATGAACTGGCATCTGAGTGCTTTTGTTAAAATGTAAGAAGCAATGAATATGACTATTGTTATGCTAAAACAAAAAACTTGGGAATTTTTACTGGAAAACCCAAGATAGCATAATATATAATGGCTAAATTAGAACAGATTCTTCCTATTCATGCAAATGCACATGTGATTGTATTATATAATTAAATGGAGATACTCTGTGAAAAATTAATTCCCAGTAATAGAAAACATAAAGCAAAAGTGATACATAATATGCCTGACTAAAATATGTGAGAAGAAATCATCAGATCATAAAATATCAAACAAATAAATGACAGACTAAGCTATCAATGCTCAAGGAAAAATTAAGTTATTAAATAATCCAAAATGCTTGCATGTCAGGACATGATTTCAGCTCCATCCTGCTGCTAAAACAGAGGTACCTACCCAGTAGGCTCTTTTAAGAAAATACTGTGGATGGGATGAAATGCTCACCATTGTAGGAAGGTCTTTATGTTTGGATTGTCACAGGTAACTCTGAAAGCATCTCCCACACACCACCATGAATTGTTGCAATCTGTCCTACCTAAAAAGGCCAGGGAGAAGAGAGCAACAGGGAAATCCCACAGAGTCAGATGACCTTCAACGTTTTGGGATGTTAGCAGTTTTCAGACTTGAAGATAACACAGAACAGTTTTCCCCTCAGTTGTGATCAAAGGCAGCAGACAGAGGTTATGTGTCTCTTCTGGCAGCACCAGATCTTCAAGACCACTACTGGTGCTGAGCTCCTGGCAGGAAAGCACTGAATCCTTTCCAAGGAACTCTACTGATTCCATGTATGCAGTTCCTGCTGACGGTACTGGGTGTCCTCAGGACAGAGCTTAAAGTACTGCAGTCTGACACAACTCTCCTGGCATCAACTGAGCTAAAAGAATTTACACCCTGAAGATTTAGTCTTCAGCTGCTGACTGTGTCAACCAGTGTTGACATACATCCAACCAACACATGCATATTTCCTTTTTTTCCTTAAAAAATTTCTGTTCTAAACTATCAGAAAAAGCCAAGACATTATAAGCTATAGTATCAAGGGCATTACATTTCATTATAGCTTCTGTGCTCCCTCACATGCACACCACACCTGTGGGTACAAACTACCGTTCTTCTACCATTTGCTCATAAAGAGATCATATCCTTTTGTCTCAGGTTACAGGCAGTGTACGGAATTTCCATGACCTTCCACTTCGACCTTAATGGAGGTTTAGTCAGCAGGGAAGGTAGCACCTCACACTTTTGCTAAAATAGATCTTCAAGTACAAGCTAAAACCTTTACACAGTACATGTGCAGGTTAAGAATATGTCTCTGCATAACTTATGGAGATGTCTACTACTTATAAGACCAATGGTTTTGCTCAGTACTTCAAAACATCACTCTACTTCTGTTGCACATCATGAAATACCCAGTTGACTGAAAACAAAATTTTGGGAATGCTTTTGAGGAACTTTTTAAAGGGATAATAATTTTTCCTCTGCTGCAGGATCGCCTCTAACAGTCCACTCAGTAACCTGATGTGACTAACCAGTTTGGTAAATTTCAGTTCTGACTACCCACTAGTAAGGTTGGGCTGTTCACTGTTTAGTGAGAGAAAGGGAAGGTTTCAGAATGTATGCCCTTTGGCTTGAGAAGGTCTTCTTTTAAGACGGTCATGGTCTTCTTTTAAGCCACAAGCATTTTGCTCACACTGAAGTAGTGAGATTGATACATTTACAGAAGAGTTTGGAAACAAATTACACTCTTAACTAGCTTCCATCACATGTAGTATCATTCAGAGGTGACTGACAACAGCATCAAACCATCACAATATAAAATGCAAGTATCTGGAGTTGGGATTATTGATTGCTGTTATTTGTTCTTAATATTATTTAGAATATTCCTCTTAAAAAAAAAAAAAGAAGTAAGCAAATTAAATCACAGCCTCATGTTTTTCTCACAAATTGGGGAATATTTTTAGTTTATAAGAGCAGGTAAATAAAAACAAAATTAAAATCATGAGCTACACTTAATGGCATAAATCCACATAGCAGTATTAACTTAAATACTGCTACTGCTAGGCCAGATAGTACTGGGTAGAGACAATATCTCATTAACACTGATACAAAACTGACCGTGGTGGTCACAGAATATGAACACTTGCACGTGTGTAGGACCTACAAACCAGTCACTAACAGATGAGATTCCCATGGAAAAGGGACTCCATATAATCTGAAGAACTCTCAAAAAATGCCTTTGAAAATCAGGTTAATAAAACCAAACCCTACCACTGCACCTGGCCATGGCCCAATCAGAGAATTCTTCTTGCCTGTGCTGGGATCAGTTCCGACCACAGCCAGCCACTGGACCTCTGCCAGCCACAGCAGAAGCAGGGGTCTTCCAGCAGAACAGGCATCACAGCCATTTCCATGCTTTTCCTTCTCTTCTTCTCCCCTGACACCCCCTCACCCCCCTCCCAACAGCTCCTCTGGATGGGCTAGAGGACATGGCCAAAGGAAGGGAAGTGCAGCCAAGACTTTGCTATGCCCCAGCAACCCCTCTCTGCTGTTGCAGGGTCACTGGCAGCCAGAATGATTTAGAGCAGCCTTCAGGCTATTCTAACTTACAGAGAGGGACTTGACTGACTCATTGCTGCTCCAGGACTGTGGGAACATAAAGCTACCTTAAAGCCATTTCAGTCATCCCTGCTTCTGAGCTGTGCTATTTTATCCTTGCCTGTGACTGAAAAAAACCTGAGAGTGCAGCTTGTTTACACATCTTGCAGCTGCAGCAAGGGGTGGTTTCCTGTGCCTTTCTTCTGCCTTTATTTGTTGGGGGGGGTTTTTTGTGTCTGTTTTGGCTTTATAGATAGCACTGGTAGTGTTCATAGCCCTGCACTCCATCTGAGACGGTGATTTATGGCAGTCTCTGCTCTATTGATTGGTCTTCCAAAGCTGAGGCGCCCGTCAGCTGCAAGGCTGCGGGAAGGCATGCTGTGCTGGAGTTTGCTGTCTGCAACCAGGACAAGCAACATTCTTGTGGTTCCCATGCATGCCATGCACATCAAGAATAATTTTGTAATTTAGCATCTTAATTTTTACAGAATCAAATGCTAGTGACAAGCCCAACAGAAGAGAGATCAACTGTTTCATTTCATTGCTTATCAGCTTTGCTTACATTTAAACTCTGATGGTATTTTGGATTAAATTTCTGCATCAATAATCTGTTTTGTTAGGCACAGAAAATATCAAACTACATTTATTCTACTAATTCCTGTAGCATTCATGCACTTACATATACTTCCATACTCTCTTTCTTTTTATATTTGACATTTTAATTTAATGCTCTTCATTGCCTATTTTTCACACTTACCCTCTTTGTCCTTTTCTTCTGTAATACCTTTATTAAATGAAATCTTTTTATAAAAAAGTACTTCCATTTTTTAATATTATTGCTTCTTCTCTATCACTATCTAGATTTAACATTTCATTAAGCAGACAGTTTTAATTTTACTTTTCTCCAACTGTTCTTTCATTAGACTATTTCTTGTTTTAACTGTTTCATTTTATTTTTCTCTTCTGTAATTTGCTTTTACCCTGCCTAATGGACTTGTCTCTTTTGCAATTTGCTTTTACTCCCTGTTACTCTCCTGGTGACTTCTCTTTGTTGCTCAGTGCTGACAAGTGCTCTTCCCCATCCCCTGTGAGTGACAGTGACAGCATTTGAGTGGTAGCTGGCAGATTTAGGAACAGTAAGTATCTGTCTGAAAAGATTTTATTTGGTTTTATTTTTATTTTGACTATAAAATCAGACCTCTCAAATCCTAGAGCACCAGGGGGCATTGTTTCATTTAGAAAATAAAAATTGTCGTGATAGCTATTAACTTCCCAACAAGTCCACTGCAATACCAAACAGAGCCAAAGGGGGAAAAAAATGGAGCTATTAAGTCAAATGCAGCAACCAAGAAGGGTTACAGGTCAAACGTTTTAGTGTTGAAAAATGGGTATTATTCTGGAAAGCTGCTCTACAGTGAATCAGAAGTGCTGCACCCCTGACCTCCACCCCTGTATGCCTCAGTGTTCAACTATAGCATCGAGGAGGAAATAAGGGACTGGGAGTTACAATGACAGCTCCACAGCAGAAACATGAATTTCAGCAACAGTGGAAAATATTGACTGAAGTATCTAGAAGGAGCAGGCAGTGACAGCCAAGGGAAATTACATATAAATGTAAAGAAACTGCGTGAACTGCCATTAAAATGAATGGAAATGTAAAGCAACAGGAGAATGGGGAATGTCCCACAGGTCCAGCAGCTACATTTTAGTGAAATAATTAATAGGCTGCATTTCATAATGAAGTGCAGGGTAATAACAAACATAAGTGCAGCTTCACAGCTGGCTAAACTCACAATAGCAACAGGCAACTCTATTACCACTACTGAAACAATCCTGTTTGCCAAAGAAAAAGAGAAAAACAAGGCAGCAAAATTCTCTATAATTATGAGGGAAATCATCTATGTAACAAGTTAACTAATGCCCAGAAGCTGAATGACTCACAGCATTAAGAAAATTAGAAAGGGTGCTCAGTAGTATTATATAATTCAGGACACGTACATTAGAATACCGTGGTCTTACCAAGCCAGCAACAAATTTAAGACCTATGCAATACAGGGCTCCAAACCCTGCAGATCACAAGCAAATGATTACTTCAAACCACTCTGCAGAATTAAGCGTGTAGCTGTTTACAGATTATGGATCTGCAAGTCCAAAGATGGATTTTTGTTATTTGGATGGGGCGTTTGTTTCTTTGTTTGTGGGGTCTTGTTTTGTTCTGGGGGGGAGTTGTTTTAGTTGTATTTTCATGCGATTTGATGCTTGCGTAGCCTCAAGAGTTCTTGCTCTTAGTGTGTTTATACAGAAAATAAAATGAAATGAAATGTAGCCACCTCTGAACTGCCTGCTGCAGGTGAAGACCTCCTGATGGAACTGATGGACAGCATTGTCTGAAACACGAACTCTGCTGACACCGCCAAGTCTTGCTACAGCTCTGTTAGCTCAAGTCATCTTGACTCAAGCCCAGGGCCAGGACACATACAGACCAGAAATACAAACTAAGAACAAGCTAGATGTCATTTACCTAAACCACTAATTTCCAAATAAGTTAAATTTGGGTAAAAAATTACCCCTTTTTTAGTTTGGACCCCATTTATAACAAGAAGAATCACAGATGCCCTTGAGCAATATGTGCTGAAACCCACAGGAACTCCTGAAAATACGTATTTCTCCTAGGTAGAGGCAGAGCCCAGGAGATACTGTGCATGCCTCAAGGTAAAGTCAGCTGGAAGGCAGCAGAAGTCAGGTATCAAGTTCAAACTTGTACAGCAAAGTTCTTACATAGCAACTATTTCATAAATCTCCACTCCTTTATATTGTCTTCAGCTTCTGAGCCTCTGCTGCTCTGCATCCCAACAACAGGGCACCACCTGGCACATTGTGCTGCTCCTCTTAACAGCATATTGATTCTCCATAGAAATGAGAATCACACATCAGACACTTCATGGTTTGCTGTAGGGACTTCTAAAGATTAGAGAAATACATGTCTATGTATATATAAATACAAATAAACAACCAACACATCAAACACAAAAACTTCCTTTTATCCCTCTATATTTCATGATTTCAAGTTTTTTTCCACTACTTGCACAAATACATTAAGTTTCTTTATTTTTACTAATAAAGATCATGCTGACCTCTCTCCTTTATAATGAAGAAACAACAAAGCATACATTCATATTACAAGTAACACATTATTACACACACCTATATAGAGCTAATTCAACTCCTGACATTTTCCTTACTATCAGTGCTATATTTTACCTACTTGTACATTATCATTTTACTGTGGCAACTCATATGACTTTAAATGCTCATTTTCTTGTTATATTATAAGCAACCTGTTGAAGTCTAATTGAATACCAGATAAGTAATTTAATCTTGAGCTTCTACTGCCATCTGTAATATTAAGAAAATATTGTAGGTAAATTATAACCATATACCCAATTGGTTGAGAGTTTACAGTTCTTCAAAAAAACATTCAGCACAACAGCTTGCAGTAACTCTGTATTATTTTTCATATAAACTATCAACAATATCTTTTATTTATTTTCTTGTACATTAGCATTTCAAAAATAAGTGTTTATGTTTATTGTTTCCTTCATTAATATTTGTTTTGGAAATAATATGGCAAAGTTTGAAATATAATGCTTACAATTAACAAAAATCCACATTCAGTGAATGCTTACCTGTGGAGCTAATGTATTTAAAACACAGGTTAAAGCTCAAAAACTGGTGGACACATCATCATTAACCCATCATCTAGATACAAATCCACCTGTGAAATTTGGAAGCATTTGGAAGCATTCTATATGCAAAGCCTTTGAATACATTTAGGGTAAGTCTTAAAATCTCTATCTGAAACAACCTTTTAGGATATCTAGAGAAAGATCTTCTGTGAACAGATCTGCATTTTCAAAAACTGTTTTGAAATCTCGACCTAGGCAACTCTGTAGGGCTGCAGTTATGTTACATCTGCCATGTCCTAGACTGCAATGATAAAGAGAATGTTATTGTTCATTTTAATTTAATGTGCGGATAATACTGTCCCTAGGCACCAAATTTCTACCAAGGAGGTTAGATTATTGTATCCACATAATTAATTGCATTATCAACTTTCTTACTTTTTAAACATTTGCTTTTGGTTAGAGAAGATTATTGCACTGCATCTAAAAATGTCTTTACAATTAATTATCTTTCACTGCAGCAAGCAACTAGGAAATGGATATTAATCGTATAAGACTTCTCAAATTGCTGGGATTATCTCATTTTTAATCACAGGTGGCATAAACATTGTGCAAGAAATGTGGCAAAATACCTATAGCTTCTGTAATATGCTTTCTTGCACCAAAATCATTCTACTTCTTTATTTACATAAAGTATTCCAGTTTGCCTTGGAAAGGCTCTTTAGCCTTCAATATTATCTGTGGGAAGTTTCACCACAGAAAACAAACATCAGCCATCAGTTCAAATCTGCCTTGCAGCCAGCGAGTCAGGGATGTCTTCCTAGGGGCTTTAAACCGGTTGTGCTCCCAGACAACACAGAACAATGCCAGCATCTCATTTTAAAGACATAACTGACACATTAAAGGCCCATGATTCTTAATTAGAAGCACTTCTTGACTCAAAAATGGAGCTGCTAATCCCACTAAAATGCCTGTTTTCTAACCACCAGAACATCCTTGGTCCATTAGAGACACACTTAATGGTTGCACTGGCTCTGTCCACGGTGTGCCTGCAACACCCTGTGCTCAGCTAGTGAGTCCTATCTCCACTGCATGAGAGCACAGCAGACATTCCCAGCCAGCCAACTGGGCTCAGCTGCCTGAGGTAAGTTCCTGGAGAGGGAAGAAGGTAAAAGGAGAGGGAGAAGGGAGAACAGAATCAAGATCAAAACAAAGGGGAACATCAATCTGAAAAAGAACGGAATGGATTTAGAAGTCATCCAAAGACCCCGAAAGGCAGAAGACAAGAGAAAGAAAAATGCTGAACTCCAGGGAACAAGGCAGCAGTTTCTTAATCAAGTAGGTCCAGACCTCATAGCTTTTAAAGAGCTGTCCTTTAACTAGAGCCTGGCAGGATGCCTGTGGAAACTACTGTAGAAACTAAGTTTGAAGTATTAACCATGCAGCAAAATCCATCAATGGAAAATTTAAAATTATAAAAATACTGCTCATAGGCCAGAAAACTCAAGTTTCTAACTCACAGAAACTGCAAGAGACAAAAGGCATGTGTCTGTGCATACTTCTCCTGCCATACACCTGCTGCTGGCCTTAGAGTCAACAGGAAATCCAGCTATGGGAGCTGTCAGTCTCACCTTGACCATTCATACCTTTAAACATAAAATGACAAACATGAAATATTAATAAAACACGTTTCTGATTTGGGGAGTGGAGGAAGAAAGCCAGAAGCAGACACCAGAGAATACAGTCTTCATTCATATATACTGCCAGACCAAAAGATTGCTCCTTCTGTATTAATAAATTGTTTAAAATCTACTTGTGAAAGAAAACTACTAGATAAAAAAGCACAAGCCAATATAAGCTTTTTTGCAACTAGTGAAGCAGAGGTCTCATCTTGCAGCCGTGTTGCTGAAACTGTGCTGCTTTCATGTGTGTGCTTACTGCACTGCTCACAATGTTATTATTTATATGAACTCATTCCTATCTAGCTTTTTACTTCAGCAGTTCAAGTTTTGACTGAAGTTTTAACCTTATTTGAGCCTTACACAAGGAACTGAGTTTACCTCTTTCAGGTTTTTGTATTCCTGAACAGCTTCTGTGCAATTATTTATTGGTTCATCTTAAACCTAAGCAATTGTGGGTTATATAAAGACTCTTTTACCTAATAGCATCTTTTGGTCCAATTAGCACTAACATGTAGCCTTCCCGCTGCTCAAATCTGCACCACCTCCAAGAATGACTCTCCACAACTCACCTCAGAAGGTACAGCAAGGTTTCTCTTGTGCAAACCTGGATTATTTTTCTCAGAAAGTGCCTAAATTTCTCTGATGTTAACACAGGATGAACCTTCTGATTCTTGCAGGTGACACCATCTGCAGCTGTTTTAAAACAGTTTATGAGGCAGAATTCCCACTGAACAGTCTTTGCTTTCTTACGTCATCTCCTTCAGCTAGTTCCTGAGTCAAATCCTGTCTGTAAGGCTTGTTTTCACTAACTCATATCTTCAACAATGAGCTTTTTTTAGAGCAGACAACGAGAATAGATAACATATTGCTGCAAAGGAAAGGACAGCTATAGGAGGAAGGATGATGCGGATTGAGCAATGTACAGTTAAAAGCAGTAAGGCTCATGAAAAGGAGCATGGCTCATACTTTCAAATGAACTTGAAAGATTACAGAGAAACTGCAAAGAAAGCATCATGACATGAAGTCAGAGATAGGAGAACTGTAGGATTGTGCAATGGACCCATTTCACAGGACTGCTCTAATAAAAAGCAAGATCCTGGTCAGAATTACTCTGAAGTATCTATCCAAAACATTTCGTACACTATTAAATGTGCTAGCTGGAATTTAAATTCAAAGCCTACATCTCTTTCACAGTTACTATGGAAGCGCCTACCCTCTGTATATTTCAGATCTACAGTCTTAGACTTGGCCTTCTTTGCATATTAGATTATAACAAAATGTCACTTCTTCCCAAAAATATCTCTGAAGACTGACCTTTCCCTTCTTTCATACAGCTAGAAATCTCACCAAGTAGCCATGTCATCTTGGCTCTCACAGCTACTGGACATGGTTTAGTAAGGATTAACTTCTACCTTCTTCATTCTGAGCACCTCTGAGGTGGGGAAGGAGGCCATACCTGCTCTTTGGATTTCTTCTCTCCTCTGTGTTGGGTGCAAACTTAGCTGCTCCACTAAGATTCTTGATGACTTTCCTGTATTCTTGGGGAAAACAGAGTTTTCAACTAAAGCTCCAATCTGCCAGCAGTACCACCCCTCCTTGCTCAGGTGTCCCTTTCTCATTATGCTACCAGCAGTTGAGAGGAGACTGCTCCACGCACCCAAGGCCCAGGATGGTTACCCCTCAGAGAACAGTGGGGATGTAGCCCACTCACTTGGGCCACTCAATATTCCCATTCCCATATCATTTTATAAAGCTAGACAGAGCCCAACTAAGATCTGCCCACTGCTGCTTTCTACATATGGTTATCTTCCTGGCTGATAATGGTCAAAAATTTTAGTGACCTATTGGCTGTCATTAGCCAAGACAAAATGGATTTGCAGCTCATTTCTATCTAACAGATGGATATACCCATATATATATGTATATATATGCATATATATATATCCATAAACCCACCATTACAGAACTGAGGTCACTACTCATGGCAGATGTACAGGATTATGGCCTTTATGTGCATATTTAATAAGGTTCTCATAAAGAGACCTCCCTCTGCTGAAGATGAGTAAGTCTGAATGAATAACTGATACCAAGCTGTAGCAGTTCTGTGGAGTAACAAAGGCCTCTAGGGCTGTCTGCATCATTTGCCACAAACGCTGGAGGTGCATAAACAAAAATTAATTTCACATATCCGTAATTTTGTGTGTTTACATTACAATTGCGTCTGTCGCTAGGTTACACATCAAATGAAGTGTCCTTGCTGAGGACAGGACCATAAGATTCCATAAGACATGTAACCTAAGATCTTTTCCATTATGGTACAAACCAGACTTCAATGATGTTCATAAATATGATCATTCTAATATTGTCAAAGACTACTAAACACTTTTTTTAAAGCAAAAGACCACTTACTCATTCTTGTCTAGAAAAAAGAAAGAAGTTCCAAATTGTTTGGAAACAGTAGACCTAAAAATTAACTGGAACTTAGTAAAAGGAAGCATGGAAGCGATGATATTTCCATACCCCCAATAGTTATTTATAGGAGAAGTATCTAAACACGTAAGAGCATATATAAACCTTACGAAATAGGTAGCTCTTTGTAGGAGTACACAGGACATAGTAAAGGGAGTTATCTAACACGTTACTCAAAATAGACCAGAGCTAAATATGCCGGCTCTGCTCACTTTCCAAACTTTTTTCTTTAGTGCTGACCAAGCTCAGCTGGGCAAGACCTGCTTAGTATAGTCATTTTCACATTCCCACTGAACATATCAGCCCTGACAATATTTTTTTTTAATCTCAACAGCAGAAAGTAATATATAATTCCCTCTAACTCAGTCAGGAAAAAAAAAAAATCGAATTTAAGAAACTGAAAATGCAGATACAGTATTATGTAAAATTGCACAAAATTTTACAATGGTCTGATGTTCCTGATATTTTTATCTTAACACATCAAGGGTGATAGAAGCTTCTTTTTGCTGTCAAAGTGATCAAAGAGAGGTTGAGAAAGAATCTATAAACAGATGCTGCCCAGTGACAAACCTTAAAGAACAAGACTGTGGGGCCAGATGTTTGAGTGACCTTCGGACTACAGAACATGTTGGCATGGTGTTGATTTAGATAGCTGTTGGCAGGGGCTTTCGATCCAGCAGCTGAAAAAAAAAATCTAAATTATGGAAATATTTTTTCTCATCTTTCCCCTAACTATAAAAACTGAAACTACTGGTCAGTGGGGCTGATGGCTGTCAAAGAAGTTGAATTCACCACACAACCCTGCCAGTAGGTATCACATCAAAAAGGAGTTAGCTGAATGAACAAGAACATCTTCAGGCTGTGCCATTTTGCATCCCCCTCAACTTTCAACAGCTGTTTCTTGAGTGAATACAGATGCAGAATAATTATATGAAATGTTTTACATTTTCAATGTACTACATCATGTAAATATATAATCTATGATTACCTATGGGTGATATAATATAAACCACTGTCAAGAAAGGGTTTGGGATGTGGAATAGGAAATAGAATAATTAATCCATAATGGTGATTTTCTTAAATTATGTTCTTCATACTTACTATATTTATAGAATTAAAATGGCATTACAAAACAAAACCCCCAAAAAACAGCAAAGCAACAACAACAAATGCAGAGATAATTGATCACATACATTTTGGTTTTGTCAAATAGTAGAAGACCCTGGAAATTATTATTACATGAAACTTTTGCTGTGCTTCAATTTTCTAGATCTGTCTCAGTAAGCCCTTCCATTTTTTAATCCGATTGAAGAAATTAGTCACGTACGAGGAAATACAAAAGGAAAAGAGAAAGTCATCAATCCAAAATTCCAGCAGATACTGAAGTCTGAGCCACTGCACGCTACCAGAATAAATGGAGAAAGCAGAAAAAGTCTTGCTTTGTAACATTAAATGTGATTGAAGACTGTACAGTTCTTCTTACGCTTTTAGACATTTTGTCACTTTACCTGGAGAAATATACACTGCTTATTCTGAATTGCTGCTGATGTCCAGCACTTGTCAAAACCGCTATCTGTCAAGCACTTCACAAAGTGTTGCAAAATGACAGATCAGGATGTCTGAATAGATGGAGCCCCAGGAAAAACAGAACAGATAGAAAATTCATGACTCTAAACTACATCAAAGCGACTTCTGTCAACATCATGTCAAAAGAAGGAAAAAAAGAACTGTTCATTTTAGAGGGTTTTTTTCATTATATAAACACTTTTTTCACGTATGAGCTAAGTGTAAGGAAAAATTAACTTGGTGTACAGTATGATCATTTGAATGTGCCAAAAATACTCTTTAAATAATCCAGGAATAAGGAAACTTCTAACAGTAGATACTGTCTGGCAGTTAAAACCAATGACATCCAAAAGAAATGCATGAAGAATCTATCAGCTTAAAATAGGACAAACCATCTGGCTCCAAAGAAATAAAAGTATTCTGCTGTGCGTGTTTGTTGGGTTCACAGAATCCTACAACTGGATTAATTTTGTATTTCCTCTCCGATCAGTTTTGATCATCTCTACTTAGTCTGTCAATTGCACAACCCTAATTCAATGTTATATTGCAGGCAGCAGATTTAGTAATATCAAGACAATACTTTAATTTAAAAAAAGAAGCACCATCAACATAATCAGACCCTCCATTACAGAAAAATCCTTTAAATTGTTCCTCAAAGGTTCCAGAAAATAAGCAGGTTACGATACATGACTATATATATTCAAGTTATACATAATAAAATTTTGAGAAAGAATCAGACACTCAGACCATTACGAGTAGTGCAGATCTAGAAATGCTTTCTGTCTCACATACCTTTCACCATAGGCCCCTGCCATCAGTACTAAATTCAAAGAAGTTTACTAACGCTGTATTGACCTCTAGAAATTAAGAGGCTAAATGAGCAATGGGCTCAGTGGCTTTTAGAGCACTGGGAAGCACGAAGGACACACACTCATCAACTTGGAAAATGGAAAGTGGCACACGATCAAGCGAGCATTAGCAAAGTACAGAACTTGCAGCAAGTTTGCAACTCTGCATTGTCCACCTTTAGTGTCTCGGTGTCCTCTCTGCTTGCCGGTCTCTGGCTCGTGGAACCGTATGGAATGGGATGGGTTGGAAGGGACCTTTCAAAAGCTGTCTGGTCCAAGCCCCCACCCCAGCTAGGGACATCATTTTTCCATCCACTTTTTCAAAGGGCCTATAAAGCTGCTGCTGGCTCTGACAGGAGTGACAGCTGATCCAGAAACTGGCACTTGCTGACTGACACAAACATGCTCCAATTTTCCTTGGAGAAGATGCCCATTAACCACTGGCCAGAAAAGTTTCGCTAGCTTCAAAACATTTGCAACATCTAAATGAGCATGAAGAGGAATAGCACCTTCTGGTTCAGGAAGGTGCTTTAGGACCCATTTAACATCCTGTTGAATGTGTACACGGCTGGGAATTGCGATCTATTAACACTGGAGTACAGTGGAAGGCACGTCTGCTTCTTACTGTACGCAGAACTCAATATATCTTGCTTCCTACTTACAAAAAGATGTTTATTACCTGTAACTGTACAGAGGTGTGTGCTTCACAGCAGCAGTGATTGGTAATAAGCCTCCTTTTCTCATTTACATTGATAGCAAGCATTAGTGAAGATATATGCATTTCATTTCATGGTTCAGAAAGAACAAAGTATATGTATATGTGATAGCAGTGGGTGGTTAATGAAATGGTCTGACAAACATAAGCTAATACATAATCATACCAGAATGTGGACTGGAACACCTGTTCCTGCTTCACAGGCTTACAATTCTTAAAGAAAAGTTACTATTCTCAAGAACTGAAATCACTACTATTTAGACATCAATATGCTTCAAGCAAATTTTAGTCATTTTTTTTGCAAACACTAAAGGGGGGAATTTTAATGATATCAAATCTCTTTTGCTTGTGTCCTAAGAGTAATGAAAACTTCACACATGCATGAAGCTCCAGTAATTATTTTAAACTGCCTTCTGTTGTCCCCCTGAGGAACACGGTGGTATTTGTTTGATGCAGTTTAATTAGTGTCAGGGTAATTAATGCTATGCATCTACATGAGATCAAACCCCTTTCTTTGTAACACTCTGGTAACTAAGAACTAAGAAAAGGAAGTGGCTTGAAAATATGGAAGCTTGGTAGGCTACATTCAGAAACAAATCGAATTGCTCAAATCTGCATTTATGTACCCAAAATATTAAACACATCCAGCCAAGTCAGAACCTACAAGTGTGAGATGGGATCATAATGCATTAGAATGGTGCTGTAAGACAGGAGACCCACTGCTACCCATGTAAGTGAAATGCTTTTTCTATGGATGTAATCAAATTAAGTGAAACATTCATGGACACCATGCACCTTGTAAGGAGTTTAAATCCTTTAATAATGAAATTATATACTTTTGCACAACCAGATCACCATAGTTATTTATAAGCAGCATGTGGTGCTACCATGTGCTGATATATTTTCCTAAATAAAAGCATCATTTGAGTTTAATGAATGAATGTGATTCTGCTTTAATGCCTGAATAAAATTTGCATTTAATTGAATGTTCAGTCTCCACTTCAAAATAGTGTCCTCTACAAAATGGACCAAGGAGGCACCAGAGTGCAGAAGTTGGAACATACAGAAATTCCAGACACACACACTGCACAGACTACATAAATCCTTTTTAACTGTTTCTTTGGTAATAAGGAACTGCAGTATAAATCTCACAACACACAAACTCGGGGTGAGTACAGGCTTAAGGAAATAGCTCCAGTTATCTTGACTGGATAAATTATTATATCCCAGAGGTTATTCTGTTTTTTCTAATAAAGCTTCAGCAGGAAAAAGGAAGGAAGGAACTCGGAAGGAACTCGGAAGGAAGGAACTCGGAAGGAAGGAAGGGAGGAAGGGAGGAAGGGAGGAAGGGAGGAAGGGAGGAAGGAAAAAAAGAGAAAAAAGAGAAAAAAGAGAAAAAAGAGAAAAAAGAGAAAAAAGAGAAAAAAGAGAAAACTTCTCAATTTTTTCTTTACAACCAAAGAAATACCTTTGACACCATTAGTTTGAAGAAGAGAAAAAAATGTTAGAGGCACACACATCGCCTGGAAAGCATACTTTATGCAAGAATACAGAGCTTCTGTGAGGCTTCTTGCAGAAAAGAAACCCCTGATTTGAAGACAAAGTGGCTTGGTCTTTCACATACATGTCCTGAGGGTACAAACAATAAGAGCTCTGTTCAGAACTGGAAAATATTCTACCAAAAAAGCACAGGGAACAGCCCTACAGCAGTCTGCAGATTGTGTTGGTATCCATTACCTTTAAGTTCATGTTTATCACAAGAGATTTCACCAGCTTATGCTGGTGGCACAGCAGGGTCTGAGAGTCTCTGCAAAACACTGCTTTTGAGGTCATCCATGACCCACCATCCCTGCAGATCAGCTGACCAGCAAAATATGCTCCTTCCTCCTTCCAGTCCTGCTTCCTGCAACTTGGTTGTTTACCAATTAAAGCCGTAAATACAAATTACTTTAATAAGGCAGGCGATGTAGTAAAGCAACCTGCCAAAAGCTTGCCATAAGAAGCGCCCGCAAAGTTCAACAACTGTGAAAGAACTATTAAAAAGGACACACAAACAAGTGACCTTGACTGACAAGCGCACTTCATCCCCGCAATAAACAGCGGCGGGGCTGATAAGTGTTCATTGGCGCAGAGAGTAATTACCTATCTGTCAGCGTTGCTGGTGTGTGCGAAATAGTATAAATGAAACATACATAATGTACAGCAATAATATCGGGCATGCAGAACCTAATGCATTATCATCATTCTCAGGGCTCAGGTTTATGTGGCTGCCACCACTGAGTAAATGCCTTCTAGCCATGATAATTTCATTCTAATCTCTGTTCCATATTATAATTTTCATAGCTAAAAGATACTGAGGAGCAATACGTTTCAATCAAGGGCTAAATAGAACACAACCTGTAACTGGGTATTTTATACACCTATATATATTTTTTTCTTTCAAAAAAAAATTTAGTCAATTTATGAATAGACTGAAATAAGCTGTAAATTTATGGATGACAAACTCTGTCTGTAGCAATGTCACAATGTCTGGAGACAGGCTTTACATATCTTCTACAAGGGATGCCAGCTTTGTCTATCATATCTCACAAAAGAATTCAACCCTCTGGAAGAATAAAGGTTTCTGTACCACTTCCTAGCACGTTATCAAACAAGGTTAACTTTTAAATGAATGAAAAAGGGGTCCTATTGAGTTAAAAATAATAATAAAACAACCTGTTAAACAATTTATGCAATTATTTTAAATGCTGTTTAAAATTTCATTTTATTACATAACCTCCACAGCTAAACCACCACTGTGATGAACAAATATGCATGCCTGCTTCCTCACTAATGTCGATTTTACAATAAAGCCTTTGCATATTTTGAAATTATTTGGGGGTCCTTTTGAAGAAAAAGGACAGTGATTTAAAGGTATGCTCAGCCTCCCCTCCTGATCTCACCAGGAAAAGGAAGAGAGAGAACATCACTCACCGCTTTACCAAAATCCATTTGACTGCCTGTTAGTATTTGGGGGAAAGCGCAGTGAAACGTGCACTGGAGCCCCTGTGGCACCAACTGGAGCCTGTGTGGCACCAGTGGCCCTAGCCTTACAAACTGTTGTGCTGCCAGCCTCCCTTCCTTCCTCCCTAAAGCCAGAGGGATGCACACACCTACCACTCCATGCTCAAGGAGGGTCAAAATGGGGCTAAAGCTGAGCAGTGTGCTCCACCCAGCTGCATCTCAGGGGGCAAAATGGGGCTCCTGGAAAGCACTTTAGGGTGAGGGTCACTCCCCAGGGCAGAGATGGTGTGTTAGGAGCAATCCTGTGCTGGCTAGAGGAGAGGAACGGAGGAAGGGAGGGAGATGGCTGCTCAAGTCAGAGGCAGGCCACCCCACCCCAGGGCCCCACCATGGCCCCCATCCCAGTGGGCTCTCACCCCACCTCTGGAGGGATTTCCACACACCACTCTTGCCTTGGCCAGCCCCCACACATGCTGGTACTCATTACACACCCATCCTCATCAGATAAGCGATGCATGTCTGGGAAGATAGGCAAATGTGAGAGCTCAGTGATTACAATGAGCAGGGGTGGGAGGTTTATGCAAACCTTCATTTCAATTTCCATTAGCAGCCTGTCTCATCATTTGCTTTTTTGACCTTCCACCTGCGAGAAACTCAGCTCTCTGACGAGTCTCACCTGGACCCAGCCCTGGTTTGCCCAAACCTTCCAGCAGCATCCATAGTGGCAGGCAGAGACTCTGCCAGCCTCCTTTGGAAAGCAGCCACCTTCACCATCATACGTCATGAGCAACCTCTTCGACAAACCCAAACGAAACTTCAAGTGGTACAGAAACCTGAAAGCCAGCATGTTTTGCCTGGCTGGGAGTTTCACTAGAGAAATTTCACATGGTTCTAAATATAATTCAACAGCAATATTTATTTTATTTAAATGTCTCAGAACATTGCATTTGACAGAAGACAACAGACTGGAAAATTGCTTATACAAAATGCAAGAGGTAGTTGCAGTATTTTCTGGCATGTGGTATTGCTTTGCACTTCGCTGACACCCGTATGGCTGCAGCCACCCCTCACCTTGTCCCATCACCCTCTCACTCTCTGCTTTCTGATACGAGTCCTAAGACCATCATATTTCAAATAAATATCCAGGACCCAGGAGATCAGCTGACACGGGGCACCATTTGGGCTGCTGAAAGTTGTATTTTTACAATATGCTGACGGCCAAAAGTCAGGAGGGTGAAACTTTCTACTGAAGTCAGTGTTGGATCCAAGGATGGACATATCAGAAATATATAATGAACTCAGCCCATAAACATAATGTTGGTGATCTGCCTTATAAATTTAACAACATGTTACCAATACAGAAATACTACACATTTCTTGTGAAGTCAAAAACTGAACAAAAATGTCTAAGGCAGGTTTCTGTGTCCACCTTACAGTATTAAAAGCATAGCCCAAAACCTCTTACACTGCAGCTCCTGGATTTACAATCAGGATAAGGTTTAGAGGAACAAGAATTTAGACACAAAGGATTTTTTCTGTCTGTTTTCAACAAAATGAAAGAGTCTCTTGGAGAGGGAGAGAAAATAATAACGGGGAAGATTTTTTCTCTGAGAAATGAGGTGAAAATGAAAATGTTTTTTAATCCAGCTCAGCATGCTGGAGTGAGCAAAACAAACCTGGAGCTATTCTGTCCCACTTGCATTATCTGCAAAGCCAAAGCAGCATCCTAACTGGATACAACCCCCCTCTTTGTGATGCTTGCTGACATCCAGACGGTATACAAAATTTAGTGCCTTGCTCCCGAGTACTGCTTGCAGGTGCAATAAAAAGGAAATACAGCATGGTTAAAGGCAGACAGAGGCAGGGTCCCCAGGAGCCACCACCCAAGAAGAGCTCTCTTCTTTGCAGCTTATGCATCAACCCCAAGAGCAGCCAGATCAGTCAGAAAGCAAAACCATCCAGGGCTCAGTACACCCTGTCCCAGGCTGCTGGGGTCTCTCCTCTCAACTGTCCTGCACTCCTTTGTTTCTTTTTCAATCCTGTTAGATAAAGCACTGTTCAAACGTGATGTGCATACCCCTGTAATAGCTGGTGCCTAAAGGATAAAAGGCTTATTACGCTTTCAGCTAAAGTTGTTAATCCCCTAACAAACTGAAACAGCCTGTGCCGTAGTCTCGGAGGCCGGGGTTGGACAGGCGATCATCACCTACATGGGAAGTTTTTGCTACAGTGGCAAGCAGCATGGTCCCTCTGGGCCCTCTGACAATACAAGGGAAACAAACTCAAGGAATGACAGTTTAAATCTCAAATTAAAGGTACCTTGTTTTATCAAGCATAAAATTAGGAAGTATCAATTACAGCTGTCCAGTGTTAGCGTATCCCTTTCATTTTCTTTTTATATGTTATGAGCCAGCCATCAGCTGCAGGCTTGGATATCTTTTCTTCTTCCAGAGCCTCAGTGTATCATAGTAGTAGATAGTTTTCAGGGAGCAAATTAAGACTATGCAGTAAAGGAGGCTGTTTTCAGCAAGGCCTCTGCCTCTAAATGGCTCTCAGGGCCAGAGATTTTCCAGCAACAGAGAGATAAAAGAAATAGTGATAGGGAACTGGAGAGAAGCACTGGTGTGATCAAAGGAAACAAAAGGCACACCAAAACCAGTCCTGCACTTCATGCTCTCCCAGAATTCTTATGTCATGTGTAGCAAGGCTATTAAATTAACATTTTGGCAGACATCTTAACAATACCTCTCATTCACTGGATGCAGAATTTGTGATACCTAGAGCCTGAACTTAAGGAGGCTTAAGGCACTTACAGCTGGCATAGGTATGAAAGAGTTTGGAGATGCAGTAGTCCAGCAGTAAAACAATGTGGTTTGTAGCTGAGGAAGAAGCCTAGGAACCAGTTGCTCCACCAGTGGTTCACCACATGGAAGTAAGTTGCCTGAAACTATCTCAGTTTCCCCAGCTGTAAAACAGGACTAATAAAAATCCTCCATCTCCCAAAGGAATCATAAGGATTAATTAATTTCACATTTAATGATCTCTAAAATACTCTACTGAAAAGTAAGAAAAACCTCCGCTAAGTCTGGGCTGGTTTCAGTTGCTAACGCAGTGAGGCATGTTTCCAAGAAGTTCTTAAATCATCCTCACCTCCTCTATTACAAACCAACCAATTATCTGAAAAGAAGAAATCAGACGGCTATCACGTGGCAATAAAAAGCTCATTACAGCTTTGGATCTAACCTTCAGGACTACCCGTCTTGAACTGAAGAGAGTCAGGAGGGCCCTGGGAGGCTCACAATGCCCTTAGACCTGTTAGCCTGTCTTCAACATGACATGAAAGGGGAGGCAGCACCCATGAACTGATGGTGTATTTTAGCAATGAAAGCCCAGACAGGTAAAGCTGTAAAGATACTCTGTCCTGTGTCCTTACTGGAAAGGGATGCCAAGATTTAGGCTGGTTCTTTGTATTTAAAACAGAATATTCAAACTGCGGGGTATTCTTTTATCACAGTAAAAAGGAATAGTCTTAGCTGCTCCATTCCCCAAACCCAGCATGTGAAAAAACAAGCAAATGCAATGGAGAAGAAGGATACTGCTATCCTTTCATGATCTTCTTCACAAAGTCACACTCTTCCCAGTACACAGCCCATGCAGAACATACAACTCATTGCTAAAGTAATGCAGTGCATTAATAGCTCCCCCTAAGATGAATGATGTCAGAAGGATTCCACTGTTTTTATTTAATTATTAATAAATTCTCCAACTGTTAGTATTGCAGAAGCAAAGTCCAATTAAAATTTGGAGTCCCTTGTAGTAGGTGCCTTCATACCTGCCTCTCATGTCCTTTTGTGTTACTGTCAAACACTGAATTTCCCCCAGTACAAATTTTCCTCTTGGAAACCACTGGCATCCTCCCTCCTAAACAGCCTTGTCAGAGAGTGGACTAAGGCAAATTACATTGAAGCCAAGAATATGCCTATTCTGGCTATATACTTATTTAAAGTCAAGGACATTCTAAAGAGCAGCTCCGAGCTACTGTAGAGATGCCAGCCCATGATATTTTGTGAAGTATGTCTATGAAGTAAATAAAAATAATAATAAAAAAACCTAGCACATAAATAATCTTTCATCAGAGACATTACCCATTATAAAATACCACTGAAAATTGCTGTATATGCTAGCTCTTAGTCTGAAAATAGAATATAATACACTACAATTAAAATGTTCACATATGCATTATCCATCCCCAGAGATGAATTATTTAGGAAATTAAAAATTTCACTAGGTGCTTTATACTGTCACAGGAATAGTTCCTTCTCCTGAAGTAAACAGAATTACTCCAGTGAGCAAGAGTGGCACATTTAGGCTATACATTTGGGCTTTTATTAACAAACATCTATGCTTCTCTAATTCTCTAAAAGGTACTTTTCTTGAAAAAGGCTGTCTTATGCAGCTTCCAGAAAGAAGTAAGGAGTAAGAAATCCCAGCTGACTAGTGTGATATTATTTTTCTTCCAGGAGAGAACTATTAATAAAATATTGCCTCAGCAATGAGAGATTATAATACATTTTCAAAATAAAATAAATACATAAAATAAAATTTATTTCACACAGAGATTCCTACCGAAAGTTGTATCTCATATTGTCTAGGATATAGGTGGTCTGTCACCTATACCATGCACCAGATCATAATCGCAACAATGAAAAATACCAGAGCTTTTCCCCCAATTTTTATATAACATTATTCAGATCTTTGTAAATTTCTGATAGAAGACGACCGTATGGCACAACCAAACATATCTGCAAAATGTCTGAGTTATGGAGCGTGAGAGAAACATAAACATGGAGCTGTTCCACTTTTATGAATTTATCACTTGGTATCATTTGAATGTATGCTTTATGGTTGGATCTTTGAAAAAGGCCTCACATGATCTCTCATTTCACCTCCACAGCTTAACAGTGTTAAATTCAAATCTGTACCCATAGTATGTGGAGAAGTAGGGTTATCTTATCAATATAGCTGGCTGTGCTTTTGAGCATATGTTGTACTGAACATCCAAATGACATTAGCTACATCCAAGTCTAGCTATTATGTAAAAAGGAAAGATTAAGGGTTTAAGGTTTTTAAAAACAGACAATTCCCCTCCCTAGTATTTTTACTATTTAAAAAAATATGACTATGAGTACATGCATACACACATTAACTCTTCATATATATAAATAAGAGAATGAAGAGCTTCCATCTTCCTGTGAGAATGCTCGTATAAAACAGTTGCATAATTTCAATAGCTGTGTTTTAATCAGGACAAAGCTACTCTTTCAAATATCATAATTAATGTTGAAAAGACATCATTTTTGTAAATTTTGCAAAGCAATAATCCCACACTCAGACATTTAATATAACAGAAACACTATCCAGCTGAGGAGAGGCATACACAAGAAACCACAGCCATGCCCTAGTAAGGACACCATTTAAATCACTCGTTTGTTATCAGCCTGCAGCTTGGCATGAGCTTGAACCCAGTGGCTGGAGGTGAAAGATCTCTGTACTAATTCACTACATCACTGAAATGCCTCCTAGTCTCCCTTCTGTGACTCCAAATTAATTTGAATCTGTCTTTGTAATTTTTTTCTCTTATCCCAACATATTCAACAACAGCTTTTACTAACAGTGGAAGATCTCTGTTCTTCCTCTGTAAACAAAATGAATCTGAATGGATGTCAACATCAGCTGTGTTCCTGGGATAACAGTGAATTTCATCCTCTGTATCCCAATCTAGTGTGGTACAGCAGTTCACATCTGTAGTCATGCAGGTTACCAGGAGCACCTTGCCTTCAAGTCCTTATATACAGTCTGCATTTACTCCATGTTTTCAAAACCTTTGAGAGACTTGCACAGCGTTCATAGAAGACAGCCTCCTCTCCTTTAAATGTCAATGACTCCTGACAGCTCTGCCCCTCAGGACTTCTGAATCCTGAAGGATGAATCCTATGCTCTCAGAACTAGGCTCCTTCAGTAACCAGCTTCCTCCAAAACAAGCCTAACATACAACCTGTGAGCATTCACATGAAAGGCAAAAAATAAAGTGGAGCCTACTTCTTCAGAGAGAACTATCAGGGTAATTTTTCCTTAAGACGCAAACCATCTTTTTTTTTTTTTTTTACTTAAAAAAGTACCTATAGAGCTTTATAAATATATACGTATATAGTATACATATCAATATCAATATATAACAGATATGTACAGTGAGTTTTAATAGCACAGTATGGAAATTTGGAGGAATACTTTGTGTTTCTCCTCGAGCTTTATGATGATTTCTGATGACAACTTGTCTTGTGCTCAGTTCCAATAAATCATTTTATCAGTTCAAGAAGTTCCTAACCTTGTAAAAAGAAGGAGCAGTAGAAACATCCTGCAGCATGCCATGGATTTGCAACAAACATTTCACCTGGCCTACCTTCAGTACACCTTCTTTCCTAAACATTCACCTGCAGTTTGTTTTGATACCAGATTTTATTTTGCTATTGTATGGGAAGATGACTGAATTCCTTTGGGGATATCCTGGCCATGTTGAAGTCAAAAGGAACACCTTCAAAAAGCATGCAAGCTCCTGGCTTCCAGGCCATCTAGAGGACAGATGGCACTGGAAAGACTGTATGAGATGTTACTGCACAAAGATAAGAGTCACCTGAGATGCCAGTCTTCTGGACCTTCAGTTTATTCCAGCACAGTCACTCCTCTGAGCAGGCAAGCCCCTGCAGTGGCAGAGAAGGGCAATTTCCAGGTCAGAGGGTTTTGCTAAACAGCTGGAGCTAGACAGAAGCTGGGACTCCCAGACTAATTCCCAGATTTGGGACTAACCCCCCTCTGCATGGGGAAAAAGAACGAGCCATCCAGTTCATTAGCAGAAATGAAAAGAGTGGTACATGTAAATTGAGGCAGGATGGGCTAGGTCAGCAGGGATGATCTGTGGATTTACACTCCTTGATGTCAAAGGAGCTCTGCTAATTTTTAGCAACAGAGGTCCTGTCCTATTTATCTGAAAGCTCACTGCATCTGAATTTTGCACACATTTATCTCAACTGCACATCCATGTCAAAGTGTGAATGCGTCTAAGGCAACCTCTTTACACGTACATTTATTCAATGTGCATACCTTACATAAACACACACATCAGCAGAGAAGTGACAGACTTCTAAACCTCATAATCTTATTAAGTCTTCCCAAAAAGTAATAAGGCCATTAGTGGTTTCAAAAAACACAGCACAGTCATCAGATTTAGGAAATTTAAAAGCTTTGCAGGTAATACACATCTTCTCTTTCCTCTTACTAGATCTTGAAAATCCCTCCACTCTATATTTGATTATTTGCAGCACAAAATTATGATGGCACAATGAGGACCATCATCATCATCATCATGATTTAGGTAAAAAGCACATTTATCATATCCAGCAGGCCATTGCTAAGGTCATTCTGATAAAGAAAGAAAATTGGGCCTCCACACAGGGAATACAGTGCCTGCCTAATCTTTTTTCCTCTGTTGCTGTGTCAAGAGGCAGATCTTTCCAACACACAGATCCTCACTGGACTCAAAGCTATTGCAGGAAGCTTTAAATTAGATATATGGGCCATTCTGCTCAGCTCCTCTGAAGTCTTTAAGGCCTTGTGTGCCTGCCAGATTACAATTTGCCTCTGGCAAAGAAGCCACTGTTTTTTGAGTCAAAACTAAAATCTGTGTATAAGAAACTAAGAACTCATTTTCTAGGTAACTATTCTGGTGATGCCTATCTTGTCAAACAAAGTCTGGAGTACCAATCAGAAAAAGAAAAGTCCAAACCAACCAATAAATGAATTTGGGGTTTCTCTTTGTTATCCATACGAGATCATTCAAAGAGAAGTCATCTTTAAATTCAGTCAATTCAGAACATGATTTAAAATCAGCTTCAGGGGGCAGACCTGCCCTCAAGACAATTTACCGATGTTGTAGCTCTGCAATCAGATTTGCGTATTTTTTTTAAAAAAATACACCCAACCTTCCTTCTGTATAAAAGGCACAAATAAACAAATGTTAAATCTGACTAATGCTCCACTAGCTTCAACAGGCTTTGAATTCATTCTCACCATTTCCTTCAGGGAAACAGTCTAACAGTTTATAAACAAAGTACTATAAAACATAAGCACATGGAGAAAAAATATTTTCCCTTTTTCCAAGGCAGTAAACTAGTTTGGAATAATAACAGAAATGCAGCCTAAATTGTTGGTGTTCTTTATTTTTGTGTTCAGTAGTCCTGAATATTTATGGAATGTTTTAGCTAAGGATGCTGTTACTTTATAATCTCAGAGTGATTTGTTCTGACTTTGAAATTTACAGGACTTTAAAAGGTACCACTTATAAGTAAAACTATAAAAAAGACAAGACATAAACAATGCTGTTAGAGGTAATCACTAGAAAAAACTAGTTGTACTTTATTATTTTTGGAACTGTGTCTATAACCTAAATTATGGATCAGAAACCCAATGCATTAGGTACTGCACAAAACCAAAGCAAATGAAAAAGGCATTTACTTCCTCAAAGATCTTACTTTAGACAATAGACAACAGCTGTTTAAAGACAGAAGGAATTAGCATAGGAAAAGCATTTAGTTAACATCAATTAGCAGTCATCTTGGCACATAAGAAGATAAACTATTTTCTGTGTAGTCACAAGGAAATGCAAGCTCTGAAAGTCATTTCTCAAGGGCAATATCCTCAATATCCTCAAAGATGAACTGTCATTCTGGGCTGATAAGGAAGAGTGTGTAAATACTGGGATACTGTATGAAAGGTTAGTTGAATCAGTGAGAAGACAAACCAAGAGAGACTGCAAAAATGCAACTAAGCATGTTGCATTTGATGGATTCATCCCCAGTGGTCATATGCTGAGGTGCAATAACTAAGGCAAAGCAGAGCAGGGAACCCAACAAGCATGTGTGATACATAGACAGAGAAGAAAGGTGGTCTTTTAAAGATGTTATGCAAAATAATCAGTGAGATCTGGCATAGTCTGGCTAGAAGACATGAGCAGATGATAATCATGTCTGCATCACACACCTGACTGACCAGAGTGGTGGCACGAGGTACAGCAATGGAAAAAACAGCAACAAGAACAGTGTGGTTGGAAGGAAGTTTAGATGAATTTATTTATTTATACCTTTTTTGTATAACAAGGGCAGAAATGAGAAAATGAGGTATCCTAATTGAAATCAGGCATGTGCGTATTCATGCCTTTAAATAAACAAGTTCAGTTCTGTGACTGGTGTTTAGGCAGTGAGGAGCTGTATTTGCCTACATAACCTAGATGATTAACTGATGCAAGTTTTTGGAAAAGGTAACTATTTTCTGTCAAAAAGACATTGGTTATTCATCATAAGGGCAACAACAATAAACACTGAAGCACCAAGTACTTAGCCATGGCATGCAACCTTGCAGTGAACTAGGAAAACCAAATTCACACAAGATGCCTCCTAATGTACATAATGCCACATCCATGTTTTGTGTCCAAGGGATCAGACAAGGGACAGTTTCTCATCCAATGCAATGGCATTTATCTTAAATGATACTGGCATATCTGGGCCCAGTTTCTGAACCACCCCTACTATGCCCTTTCTTAACCAGCTATAAACCATGTCAGAGAGTATAAGAGACAGTATACATTCAAGCGGATGCAACAACCATGTGGGGTGTGCTCTGACTTAATAAGGATAGAATATATCAGATAAAGAGAAATGAATATGATTATAGCAGCAGAAACATTACAGATATTTATGTTAACAGTGTCCATTTTAATTCTACTTTCAATTCACCCCAATTATCACTTTCCTTCTGAAATTTCCTGATCTTGGTTTCTGTCTGAACATACTTTTTAAGGAAAGTTTGAGCATCAACAGCCATCCATGAGAAGTGAAATGAAGTCTTGCCATAATGAAAAAAAAATCATTGCATCCTTGCTTTAAATAGCTCCCTAGTCAAGATGGCCACAGTTGGAGAGCCAGCATTTGGCAAGAAAATTTCTCTCAGTGGGAAGATATCTTGGCTTCTTTGAAGGAAAACTTGATTTGATTTGGTATCTTCTTTTCAGTACATACTGAAAGTTCATGATACAAGGTCTGCTGGAGAGAAATCTTGTCACTGACTTCTTTGGTTTTGTACCAAGTGCCAGCAACTGAGAAGATATTTGGTATGTGAGGCCACTTGTGTACTCTCAAACGTGCACACAAAAATGTTGGTAAGTCAATGCTGTGAAACAACAGGGGTACCAAAGCTTGAAGAAAGAGGTGCTACAGCTCTTAGAAGTACTCCTGTCACCTTCCACAATCTGAAGGAGCTGTACCAGCTGAAAAAATGGCTCCATGGATGTTCAGTTACACTGAGCACTTGCATTTTAAGTATTATCTTACTTATAATCAAATGGATTTATTTTAACATGTCAGGAAACACCTGTCTGCCCAAAAATGAGCAAAGTCTCACCAATCCCCCCTCCCCTATTTTCACGTGTGGTTTTGTTGCTATTGAAGAAACCAAAACCCCTTGTATCAGTTTCAGCACGGATCTTGTACACCACATTTTGGAAACTATCCCCCTTTTGAAAAAAAGTTGTAGTACCTTGAAAGCAGAGGCTCCAACAGAAAAGCTGATATATATCTATCTATACCTATATCCATATCTATATCTCTCTATCTATATCTGTATCTCTATATCTCTATCTCTACATCTATACCTGTATCTACATCTATCTTAAACAATACTGCCATCCTCACATTTTGAACATCTCCTTGTAATTTAAGCTTCCAACTTCTCTGTGCCTTTGGGCTTTGTCCTCTTGCATATCAACTACGCAACTGTTGCATCCAAACTGATAAGGAATGGTTACTCCCCTACATACAAATCCACTTACACTTCTACTCAAAGCTCCACTGCTGAGATTTCTGTATATGCATCTTCAATTCTGCTGTAAGCAGAAAACCATTGCAGAGCAACTATAACAGTGCTGCACGGTGTTGGGGCACAAATCGCAGCATTGGAAGGGTGCCAGGAGCCAAGAGAAAACTGCCTTCCTGATGCCAGTCATTTTACCTGTCAGTCTCTGAAAAGAGACACTGCTACGATGAAATCAAGGCTTAAAAGGATGCTCAAAGCCTTGCTTGTTTCTGGAAGACAAACACAATGTAACTCCTTCCACTGTTGCTTTATTATTCCCCATCAAAGCATTTTTACTTTACAGACAGGAAATTCATTGGGCAGGTTGTTCTGCCCATAAATCACTAATTTCATAAAGGAACTAAGCCCTTCTTTTTAAAAGGAACTAAGCCCTTCTTTTTAAGGGAAGAAAACACAGGAAACATGGGCTTTGGCCTGAACTTTGAGGAATAACTCCTTTTCACCATTGGATCAGTGGATGTGTCTGCCTATCCTAATCTCATACCCTGTTTCTGTGTTTGGTCTCCCTATAGCATATCCTACCTTTTACTTCCTTAGACCTCTTGGGCTGAAAAAGAATTGCTTTGAGGTGAAAAGTCACCATGATAATCTTTCCAGGGAAATATTTTTCTATTTTTCCTCACCACTTACTATCATTTACACCTTAAAAAGCATTCTAGATAAAAGGTGTACTTACAAATATTTTGATAACATAAAAACATTTGGATCTAATGGGGTATAAATCAGCAAGTTTTTAGAAATCCAGATCTTGGTACAGAAACCAAGCTGCCATGCCCAGGAACAATTTCCTTACAATTAACTTAATGCTGAAATGGTGCTGCCACTCTCGACCAGCATGACAAATGTACAGTAATGTTTTTGAAATGTTAGAATGTATCAGTATTTGTTTCTGCAATGGCTTGCAATGAAATCCAGACCATGGTAGAAATTGTTATTCCTGAAAAGCACACATTAGAGCTGGGCGGGAAGGGAGAAATCAAATGCACTGCTTCCCTTTCAGCAGCATACTAAAATCAGTGGCATGGAAGTGCTGGAGCTAAGCTCTATATTAACAGGCTATCCATCAGGTCATAATCAACAGCTTGAATGGAATACACAAATGTGGAATTCAGGATGTGAACACACACTGGTCTCACAGACACTGTACTATAAAAATTCAAACATGATCTTACCAATTAGTACTTAACTATCATAAAAGGCAATTTAAAATATACACCCCAGTCTTGCAGTTCCACAGGAACACAATGCTCAGAAACCAAGGTATTGCAACCAAAGCGTCAGACCTACAACCACTGCATGAAATTTAGATTTTGCTCATGACAAAACCAAGCACCTATCTAGTCAGAAGTGCAGCTATGTATTTACATTGAAGATGCCCAAAATGCACTTTTCCTGAGAAGATCAATGATAAAAATCTGTGTGTCTCTGAACAGAGGAGTGTCTAGTGCAGGAGCTGATGTGCTGTGAGGGACACGTGTTAGATACTCTCTGCTGAGATAAGATGGGGGACAGGAGGAGATTGGGGTGGGTAAGGAGGAACTGGAGCAGTTCCAGTTTTACTCAGCGTGGTTCCTTGTTTCTCTCACATACATATGCACGAACAGGGACAATAACCAACCTTGTCTGGTAGGAAAACAAGGCCTATCAGGAACATTTATATCACAGGCCCAGACAAAGCCTGCAGATGCAGTCTGCCACAGGAAGGGTTTACTGTCCATACTACAGCCTGTCATTGTAAGTGACTGTATAGATACTCCACAGTGATAAATTAGCTAAAAGACAATCAGCCATGCTTAGGATGCTTAATTTCAGAGATACATTATCATGGCTGTAAAATGCTCCTGAACATAAAGCTCAGAATTGGTCTGTGCCTTAAGGCACTTCTACTCTGCTTGAGCCCTACCTAACTAAGACACCAAAATGTACTTTGTGACAATCCAGATCAGTTAATATTTCTGTGCTAGTCACTCCTTGATTTTAAGGCTGGCAGCACTGGATTTTCAATTCTTTTTAATGAAGAGTCAGGACTGTGGTAAACTGAGAAACTGTTGGCATGATCTTTTATAAATATTATGAGAGCAGCCATTTGCCTGCCCAGGTTTGCTCTGATGCCTGTTAATCTGTGTGATTGTGCTCAGAATCAAAGAAACTGGAACAGTAAATATATAAAGGAAAGGTTAAAAAAGTAATGACAGCTACAGCTACCTCTGAGGAGGGAGAAATAACCACAGTTGGTTTTCTTCAAGCTGCAATCCTCCAGAGATCAAGCCTGGGATGGACAGAAACCTGACATCTTCAGAGGCCCGAGAAGGATTTTTCAAGGCATGTCAGAAAAATCAAAGGACATGTTAATGAAACAGCCAACATTTTGGAAAAGCTGAACACCAGAAGGTAGAAGTATGTTGTGGGCTGAACAGGCCTCTGCAGAGGGATCTGCACAGGCCGGATTGATGGGCTGAGGCCAACAGTATGAGGTTCAACAAGGCCAAATGACAGGTCCTGCACTTGCATCACAACAATCCCATGGGTCTAGAGAGCGAGTCCTATGAGGAACAGCTGAGGGAGATGGAGTTGTGCAGCTGGAGTTGTTCAGCCTGCTCAGAGGGGACCTTATTGCTCTCTACAACTGCCTGAAAGGAGGTTGTAACCACATGAGGGTCAGGCTCTTCTCTCAGGCAACAAGTGACAGGACAAGAGGAAACGGATTCAAGCTGTACCAGAGGAAGTTCAGGTTAGACATCTGCGAGAATTTTTTCACTGAAAGGGTGGTTAAACATTGGAATGGGCTGCCCAGGGAATCACCATCTTTGGAAGTGTTTGAGGAATGACTGGATGTGGCACTTAGTGGTTTAGACATGGTGGTGTTTAGACATGGTCAAAGGTTGGAATCGATGATCTTGGAGGTCTTTTCCAACCTTAATGATTCTATGATTCTAAGAGTAATATAATATAGTTCGTAATTTCACTAATAGCATTGCAGCTAGCAATTGTCCCTAATAATTTGTATCTGCAGCATGCCCATGCAGATGAGGAGGCTAAAATAGCAACAGAGATTTGAAAAACAAGAAAGGCATTCTATTTTACATTCATAGAATAAAGAAAAATATCCATAATTAGTACTGGACATTATCTTGATGGGCAGCTTGGAAGTCTCTGACGAATATAACCTGTTAAGGCTATGCCACAGACTAAATTATTAAAAGACTGCCATTTGCTAAAATAATTCTTTAAGTGTATGCTAGCTCCAGACTGTACCATGAGAAAGTCACCCACTTAAAAGAATGGAGTTTTCTATGACTTCTGCCTAACAAAATTTTGATTGAAATCTAAAGTGTCAGCACTGAGAACACAGGGTTGACATAACAAATGCCATAGCCAATTTGAACAATTACAAGCCCAAATCTGCCATCATTTACATATACATGTGATTCCAGCTGGTGAGCTCAAATTATGTATGCACAACCAACAGAGAACACTTTTTTATATATCTCCAAGTTTCATCACAAAAAATACAATGGATATTCAAGACAACAGCATTTAAGCAAAACAAAAGATGCTTTAAGGAATATGCTGATCATCCTTCTCCGTGTATCTGTCCCACATACAGCGAGTTTGATAGTGATGTACGGTTTTATATGCAAACTTGCACTGTAAATACAAAATGAATGCAAAAGGATGCACTAAGGATGTGAAATGCAGCAACAAGTCAACAATTTTTTGTATCTCAGCTGTTGTATTGCTGTGGGTTTTGTTACTGCTCTCCTCTATGTGTACCCAGCTCAAACTGGTGACACCAAGGCTTCCCAAAAGGGAGCATGACTTGGGCAAGTCTCTTCTGTGTTCAAAACAGAACAAAATCATTCTTGAATATGAATGATTCATCCTGGAATCTGAAACAATCAAAGATGAAGATGATCTGATGTGTTTCTCCTTCCAAGCGGGAGATGGAGGAAGTTATGTTTACTCTCTTCCTTGAGCCAGCTTTGTCCATATGAAGTCTGACAGTCCAATGACAGAACTTAAGCAGCAAGGCAGCTTCTGGTGTGGCTGCTTATTCCACCATAGTTCTCTACAGCCATAGAAATATCAATCACACCTGTAAAGCACCACGACCACTGCACGATCAGTAAAGCAGTAGCAGCTCAAACAGCATGTAAAATAAGATAACACTGACCTCCAAATATCAGGAGCTTTCAAAGTATAAACCCTGAATCTTTACAGATCAATGATTTGCATTTCAGACATCCACAATGGTTAACTGAGAAAAGCAAGTGTCCTGCAACCAAGAGATGCCTGCATCCCCAGAGGAAAAAGAAAACAGGTGACCACAGATCAAACACTTTGAAAGGGTCTAACTTGCTCAATTCACAGGGCCAAGAAGGGGAAAAGGCACTAAGATAAAATGGTCTCTTGGAATTTACGTGACAACAATGTGAGGAAGTTTGTTGCTTTGCTTCACACATTATTTCTTTGACATATTCTTCTCTAGGTAGAGTTGTTAATGCCGTCTATGGCTCATCTACAAGTGCCTTCCATTAACTTAGCTGAGAGATCACAACCCTTTCAAAATGAAATGTCTAAACTCATGAAAAAGACTGATCCAAACAACATTCATATTTCTTGTTTAGGACTTCTTCAGGCTGAACAAACTCAACTCTTCTTAGGAGAGATGCTCCAGCCCTCTGATGATCTTTGTGGCCCTTCTCTGGACTCATTCCAAAAAGATCTGATCTATTTAATTAAAAAACCCAAAATAAAACAAAACAAAATGTGAAAGGGGAGCTCTCTTTTACTAATAAGAACATACAGTTTGAAGCTATGTTTTGATTCAAATAATAAATTCCAACTTCAGTAGCTCACTTAAAATGGATCACTGCATTTGTGCTTTCTTATGAAAAAGTATAAATCAGCCAAACAAGTGTAGCACACATTTATCTGCAAAACCAAGGCATACGTGAGCTGATCCTTTCTGAGACCCAGTGTCCAAGTCTAGCAAGATGAACCAGATGCAATACACTATTCTTCCATTTATGTTACATCCTTCTTTCATTACTTTTATTGAACACTGAGTGTCTCAGCTCCACAGACTTGAAGTATAACTGGTCTCCATTTGCTGATCAGCTTATTCTCAAGAAATGGACAAACAAGCCATGGCCAAAAAATTACCATCCATCTCAAAGAGAAGGTTTGGAGCAGAACACAGAATGGAAAACAGTAAAATAGAATGTGACCCTGATTTGCTATGCCACAGCACATAATTTGCTCTTTTGCTAGCATACCTAGATATATATATTGAGAACAAATGGTGCGTTTGACCTTACTGACAGTAGCACTGGAGGGAATCCTGTGTTGTTTCAGAGCTGGTAAACCTGTATGTATCATCACTGGAGTGCAATCTGTCCTTATTTTTCTTAAAAAACAACCACCCCAAGTCCCTACAACATTAAAAGCAAGTTAACAATTTTTTTTTTTCATAGCATTGTTATTTTAAAACACTATGTGTTTGTACATATATGTTGACACTTTCTGGAAAGGAAATGGACTTGCTTGACACCGTGAGGGTAAATTAAGTTTATGGATGTATAAATACAAACCAGAAATTACTATGTTTATGGTGTGATATAATAAAGGAAATCAACGTTTCATGATTCATGATGAATAAATTTACTGAACTACACTTTTTAACTTACGGGTACACACATTAACCCACGAAAAAAAATTATTCCTTAGCACTATAATTTTTTGAAGTGAAATCTCAGAAGGACCCACTCCTGTAACCACATAATTTCTGAAGCTGCAAGGCTGGGGAGCTTAAACAGCAGCAAAAGGCAGATAGAGACAAGACTGAGAGATTTTCACCCTTTTGAGTCAACAAGGGAGTGTTCCAGCTGACATATGCAGCCTCTGCTTGCCCTTTGTCATGTCTGTGTTTCACCTCAAAAACTGTCAGTGACTTGTCAGAATCAATCAGAAAAGCTAATGCAATTCTGCAATGATGTACAAGTTTGGACAGCATGACATCAAATTTCTGGTAGTGTGTGTCAAGTACCATATGAAAACAGATGTCCTCATTACTCCACTGCTTTGGTACAAAAGAGTACATCTTACCTTTTTGACCCGTATCTGGCAATTGGGGGATTACAATAAAGGACAGCCAGCGATTACAGCCTCTAGCCATTACTCTTATCATATAAATCGAATTCTAATCCTCTTTATCTTCTGGCAAAAGAAGTTTACTTTAGCAGGTACAGTTTTCCTACTGGATGCTGCTTTATGTTCCACAGACTTTGAAGTCAGACTGTCAGTGCTTCAATGACCTGACAAAACCCATCATCTTGCTTAATGCAACACAGGGGTTCAGAGTTGCAGTCAATAACTGCTCCAGTTTGACCAGAAAAACCAAAGCCTGTTACTGAAGGGTTGTGCAGCTCCTAGATGAAGCTGGAGCTTGGAGCATGATTAGGGACCTGAGATGCAGCCTCAACAGAGGTTTATATACATTGCTGTCCTTTCCTACAGCCAAAGTGCTTGCCCCTAATATGTTCCATGGTTCCCAAGTGTCATAGCTGCAGGTGAAGCATGGAAAAGCACATATGGATTAATTTTTTTTCAAAATATAGCTGGTATTCTAACTGCGCATTTTTAATTATCTTATATGATGAACAGCACTTCTCCAAAAACCTTCCCTCTCATTAAACCAGGACATACAAAACCCAACTGCTGCTACACTTCTCCTTTTTGATACCGCCACCAAGCTCTACCGATGCTGCATCAGAGAAGAGAGCATTTTTTTCAAGAAGGAAGTAAGTGAGGGTGCCAGAAGACTTCAACTACCGAGGACCCTTTTGCCCAATGTGTAACTGCTGAAACTGGTAAAATTCCCAGATGAATCCAAGGCAAAGCATGGATACAGGTGCCCATCCTTCAGAGCATCTTTGTGAAAACAACCTTCAGACTCTCCAATTCCATTAGCAGGTGAATTAAAGGAACTCTATAGCCTGAGGTATATTAGAAAGCAAAAGAAACTTGATATAAAACTGATTTAAATGTAAAAATAATGAATTCCTACCACATGTAATCAGAGGGAGAGGAATAATTTTATCTCATGAGGAAAATGCAAGCACACCTCCCTGTACAAGGTAATACCTAGGAACAGACTCATAATTAGATGCCTTAGGAAGGAGAACCACTCCCCCTGCTTAGAGCAAGCTCTGTCATCTGAAACTTGCCCGAGAATTCCCTTTGTGCTAACCAGGAACAGCAAAATGAGTCTCTGAATTACTCTGTTTGCTGGTTGTGCCTCTCTCACATTCAGTGGGTTCTTTGGGGTGTCCAGGCTGCTCTTACTTAGGATATCTGTACTGTCACAGCCCTTCTCAGGGAAAGAGCTGGCAATGAAGCTTCTGCACAAGGATGGGCAATGGCAAGGGAATGAATGTCAGTCTGCAGGAGCCCACATTGCATATTCCCCAGCAAGGAGATCTGCTTTCACAAAGCCACTCAATGTAACATATTACACTAATATCCAGAGTTTTGTATCACTCTTCCTGTTTAAATGTCTAAGCATATTACAGAAGAGACACAGAAAGCAGTAAGAAGATCTGGTTCATGAAAATGTGTGATCTCTGCTTTATTAACAGGCCATGCTCCCACCGGTGCCTAGAAGACAGTATTCTTCCACAGCAATGGACAGGTAAATATGGATAGAAGTGTCATCAGTTGGAGTAGGATGGTAGTAAGCCTTTGCATCCAGTTAGTGGCTTTGAGAGCCAAAACAGATCCTGCACAGTAAAAATGATGGTTAAATTCTTTGTGATTTGTGCAATTAACACACTCACTGTCACAAGGGCCTGAGCAACTCATCTTGGGTGCTAAACAACTCTGGTTAACACTAAATTAGCCTGATCTTTAATTTGCCATGGAATTGGCTTCATCCGCGTCCACTCTTCATAGACATTTCAGTAGCTGGCTTTCCTCCAAGTATTTCAGAGCTTCTTTCTCTAAATTCAGCCTTTTCAGCTACCCACATCCCAACAGTTATACACAAAACATTTTATTCCATTACAACATCTAACACACTTTGAGTTAACACATGTTTTGCAAGAGCATGGTAATACCATTTAGCACACAATATATTATTTAGTGCACAAAAGATATAAAATCTTTGTGGTTATGAAGACCAGGGTCAGCATATTGCATTGCAGTTGCAGCTACTGTACTGCATGTATAATAAAGGGCTTTTATATGTCATCAAAAGTATGCCCTTAACCACATACTGCTGCACAGTTTAGGGGGACCATAGCTACAGTCAAGGATTCCTTGATGCACACCAAATGCATCCTTTTGACCTCCGATACCTTGTACATTATTTTCCTGCGCCACTTCTTCTCGTAAGGCCAACTTTCTCTAGGAGATGGACAAAATGCAGGTCATCTAATGAAAGAAAATAATGATGGAGATGGAATTTTCATCCCCATCAAATGTGTGAGTGAAGAATGATCAACAGTGTTCAGTACAGTGCCGCCTAGTAGAGAACCTGTATAAATATTATTGTAACTGTATTAACACTATTAAGACAAATAGAGATTTTTTTAAGGCATAATAAGTATGCACCAAAAAGATTTGTCCGTCCTCTGCGTGTCCTGTATATGAGAGGATGTTGCTTTAATTACCATTGCAGTTTAAAAGATCATCATTACAGAAGAGGAGTTTCTGTCAGCCAATCTGACCTCCTATTCTATATGCAAGCTACATCATTCTCCTCTTTCCTGAAACACATGCCAACAACATGGAGGACTAGAACCCATGCAACATGCCTACCAGAATAAAATACTGCACTGTACACAGAAACTTGCCATTGTTTAGGTTGGGAGGGACCTTTTGAGACTGTATAGTCCAAACCACCTGCTCAAGCAGGGTCATTTACAGCTGGTTGTCCAGGACCATGTATTGATAGATGGGGAACTCCATAACCTACCTGAGCAACCTGTTCCAATGTCTCACCACCCTCACAGTAAAAACATGTTTCCTTGTATTCAGATGTAAGGAATAACTGAACAGACCACACGTGACAAATATTAGCCATGCTACTTCATGAAAGATTTTCTGATAACTAGATGCCAAAGAAGAGTAAGAGCCTTGGAAGGTTAGGAGGGGCTGATCGTCAGTGACCTTCATGCAAGCAGACAACTGACATTCCCAGAGAAATCTCTCTCCTGTTTCCCCACAACCTTACCCTTTCCCTACTGCAATCCATCAGTACTCACACCTGAACTCCCAGCATCTTCCCAGCCGATCAGGGTTTCTCACCCCCTCTCTTTCCCTATCATCCCAAGAATCAGGAAACTCCAGAATACACAATGCATCTCTAAGGCCAAATATCTTCCACTGTATCTGCATGACACCTCCAGCCACTTGCTGCCACACTCCAAGTATTCCTGATCAGACAAAACCAGTTATAACACAAATGTTGAACAGATTTTCTTCTTAAAATTGAAATGAATGACATTTCTTCAGTAAATATGCAGAGTATTTTAATTGAATTTTTATTTGCTCTTCTGTTCACTGAGTCCTCTTTGGACCAAGTGACAAACATATTTGGCTCTGAGACTGCTCTATCTGTTAAATAAATCTCATTTATCAGTGAAAAAACTCAAAACTCTAAGTTAATATCCTCTTTCCTTAATATACAGAATATGAATCATCTTAGGGTTCTTTTGCATTTGTGACTCTCAGTGAAGTCACAAAAATATTTTATTAATTTCCTCAAACATTAGCACAGGCTTCCAGTTACTAAAATTATTCTTGCTGATATGTGCTTTGTAAAAACACTATCAAGGACAGCATTTAACTTCTGCAAACATCAATTTTTTATGATAAATCAACAGGGCAGCAGATACATGTATTATGAAGTTAATGGTCTGTCAAGATATTAACAATGTTGATTCCTGAAGAGAAGTCTAGAATTTAAAAGACAAAACTGGGTTTATTGGATAGGACAGATTGCTGCTTGTCTAACCAACTTAGTCTGTGTGACAGAGCTACAAGCTGCCTTTGGGTTCACAAGTCCTTCAAAACCGAAGATTCATGGTAATAGAAAGCTTTTCAGCATAAAACACCCAACAATCAGAGTTAAAGTTTTATTTATTGGCTCTGACCATCTACTTCTGTTATCAACCATAAGGGCCCATACACTTCATCAACTCCCAACAATAGCCGCAAGCTTGGACAATCTGTCTTGTGTCTTCATTGGGTAAAACTTCAATGGAGCAGCATCGATTAAAGAACAGCCCACGCATAAAATGGAAACTCATTAAAATAAACTTTTTCAAAGGGGGAAGAAACTTCAGTTCCAATTGAATTGAACTGTTTTTATTTCAGAGATGAAAGCTCCATTACCCAGCTATACATTCATGTGCTCATGGCTTAAGTGCTTTTTATTTGACTTAAACTTTTGGTTTCTTCCCATGTCTTTTTGGAGGCTTGAGAAACATAATAGGAATTCAGAGCTTATTGAGCTTGATTGGAACACAGTATCTGTGAACCTCATCATAATACCTCCTGGACCTTTATGTTTATCGTCTCACTGTGGCCTCTTTTTGTGTGTTTTCCTGGCCTTTCCTACAAGAACAATTGTCTCCTTTCACACATATTTGCAGAAACGTTTTTAATGCTTAAAGCATTTTTAAATGAGTGGACAAAAAATAATGAAGAAATAAAAATAACACAGGTGTAGTCATTTACATTATAGATGGAAGACTGCATAAGCCGCTGATGTCAAGATGGCTTTTCTAAAGTGTTTATATGAAAACTGACTTGCAGCTTACTGCCTGAAAATCTCACCTTGAACTTATTATGAGGGCAATAATAATATGAAAAAATACAGATGGTATCCTGTGCTATCTGGAAACTCCAGTTTAAACAGACAAAGCTTAATACATGGTAGATTACTCATTTATATCAAAGCTAAGTATTAATATTCCAAATGCTTTGATTTTAGATGACTGAACACTAAATGAAATTAACTATATTCTCGGTTACTTACATATACTGAATGTCAAGAGAAATTTGCTTTACACTGCAAAGCTATACAGAAATATTCACTGACTGTGCCACCAAACACCCTGCATTGCAGAAAACGAGCCCACAAATGCTTTACAAAATTTCATCACACTGTGTGCTTTTGCCTTCATACATACTTTTATGAAACATAAAGTAATCTAACTCTATTAAAAATACATGCAGATATTTCTTAGAGCTTTCTTCTTTAATAATATCACATGGCTTGCATAAAGATTAATACAGAAGACGAATATGTTTGTGCTTCAAATTCACCACCAATATTTTTTTCACCTAAATTATCATTCAGGGTGAAAAATGTCAAATCACCTTTGATTTCAACTAGACACAGATGCACACAACAGAACTCGGTTCCTCAAGTTTACATATGGCCACACAAAGGCTGAGAAAACACAAAGGTCTATTAACGATCATCTCCCTGGAACACAAAAAAATGTACTTCATGCAGCACATTATTTTAAAACAAACAATGTGTGGGAATCAGACAGATTTAAGACCTGCATTATTCTAAATTTTTGCATAAAGACTCAGTGTTGATTATAAATTAGTTTTTCTTATCAATGTGTTCGTTCTCACACATTTAATTCCTGAGGCTGATAGACATTAGTCTAACACTTGAACAAGACAAGGAGAGTCTGAATACTCAAGAGAAAGCCATGCAAATCTGGGAGTCTGGGACTCCCAAATCTGATCGTAATCTTACAATTTCTAGATTGCATTTGTCCTTTGGATACTGAATGAAGGTGCAGCTCACAATCTAGTGCTGCAGACAACATCAGTGAAGATATACCTAGGCTGCCCCAAGTCCATGTGCTGACCACTGCACTGCCACAACTTCCCTACCCTACACTGCTCTCACCGCAGCTGAATTAAAAGTGGCACAGTTCTGGCAGCCTGTGCTTCAATTGTCCCATGCCAATCACTGGAGATATATGCTTAAGCACACCAGAAAGTCCAGTTCTTCCACCTCTGCCTCAGTTTCACGAGCTGTAAATTTAATCTGCTCCATGGAAATCCTGCACTAATTGGCCAGTGCATGTACTTAATGTAGCCAAAACATTATATAAAGAACCCTCTCTTTTAAGGGGTTAAATAATTGTTCCCACTCTAACAGCATTTTTAATACCTGCAAAATGTCTCAGCATTAACAAAATTTATTTCTTGTATTTCTTATTTAAAATCTCAATCCATAAAGTCATTTGAGAGAACAACCCCACATTAGTCAGGCCCCCAGAATCTGCAGCCATGGATTTTCTGCACAGAAAGTCACCCTAGAGTAGAGTGGGAGTTTGGGTACACTGCCATGGGATCAGCTGCAGATAGGGTAGATTGCTATGCTATTTAACAGTTTTTAATGAGAAACTCAAAAGGCAATTTAGAACAAAACAGGTGTACATCAAATACAGAAATGTGTAATCTACATCAGAATCAATTATAAAATAGGTAAATTAAACATATTTGGAAAATAGAGCATTATTACTGGAATGATGAATATTTTCAAAGTATTTCCTGATGGATTTCACAGTTCAAACACACTTAAGTCAGAAGTTAAACATACAAACCAAAGCAAAAGTCTATAAAGCTGAGCTATGCTTCTACATTGCTGTTCCTAGAGTTTATGTTCAGTATAACTCACAAGGATTGCTACTCCCTATCAGATATTCTCAAGCGAATCGGAGAGCTTATAAGAATAAAGCAGAAAAGAATAAAGTAGGACACAGAATTCTTGCTTACATTGTCTTCACAGGCCATTTAATTATTTTACAGGTCATTGCAATCTGCATATATTTTGCAAAGGTAATATTAGATATGGTCATATTCAGGTTCAAAAGTGCCTTTTATAGCCCAAAACTGAATGCTGTAGTTCAAAAAATAAAATATGAATGCATCAAATTGTTATAGTTTAACTTGAAACTATTCTTTTTTTTCTGTTCTCATAAAATACAAACTTGCACTACACACACACATACAAAACCCAAATATTCAGAAAAGTTTGCTTATACTACTGTTGTAACTGCTGGCAGGGAGCTCTATCCCAATTAGACCTTAAAGAAATGTACTGTCCTATTATCTGAGTGTGTTTTTGGAAATGGCAATCAAAGAAATATTCTAACATGAACAAGTGTTTCTAAGTGCTAATTATTCATGGTATCACTTGCTGATTGGTGCCTGCGGCCATGAAAATTTATTTCTAGGCTGTATTTACAGTAAAACCAAAAGTGCTTAGTGGCAAGTAGCTTAATCAAATTTAAGAACAGCAGACAGATAACATAGGAGAATTTTTTTTTTTTTTGTTGCTTTAATCCTCTCATTTGGTTTTGAAACATAAGGCCCTGTTCACTTCATTTAAGTCTCACAATGACTGGAAGCCTGATCAATCTGTCTTGTGTCTTCTTAGGGTGAAACTGCAATTGAGTGGAAGCAACAGATGAACAAAGCCCACATTCAAATCTGTAGCTCATTAAAATAACGTTAAAATAGGGTAAAATCGCAATTGTAAGTGAATTGTAGTTGGCTTCTTTCAGCTACATACATTTGATTAATAAACCATACATTCATTAGCCATGAACCACTGGTCTTTAAACTAAATTTAAATGAATGACCCTGCTTTTTTGATCTTCAGACAGTTTTGAAAACAGTTATGAAATAAAGCTTAAAAAAATAGGTCAAGGGCTGTTTCCTACAAGCCAAAGAGCTAATGGGATACAATCCGTCAAATCCCATAATCAATTCAAATTCTGATACAGAAACTTAGAAAGCTGCAAGTTTACAAGAGACATATTGTAAAACAGCTTTTCAAGAGGGAAAAAAAAGAAGTATTGTTAATTTGCTTTAAACTCACAAGCAGTTCAACACTTCCAAGAACATTTAAAAAAAAAATACTGTAAGAAGGCAACCTTAATTAAGGTTACAGCAACTCAAACAGCAATGAGAGAATATGGGGATGGAAGAAACCCTCTAAGTCATGAAGCTGAGTATCCTGAAGAAATTCACCCCAGACCATCCTGTTCAGAAATGTAAACAAGGATGTTTCCGCCTTGAAACATGGGTAGAAGTTAAACTAGTATTTTTACACAGGCTCTCCCTCAAGTTCATAGAATCATAGAACGATTTGGGTTGGAAGGGACATGAAAGATAATCTAGTTCTGCCCCCCCCTGCCACAGTCAAGGACACCTTCCACTAGATCAGGTTGCTCAGAGCCCCGTCCAACCTGGCCACTTGCAGGGATGGGGCATCCACATCCTCCCTGGGCAACTCATTCCAGTGCTTCACCACCCCTGAGTAAAGAATTTCTTCCTAACAGCTAATCTAAACCTGCCCTCTTTCAGTTTAAAGCTATTTCCCCTTGCCTGTCACTATCTGCCTGTATAAAAAGTCCCTTTCCCTCCTTTTTATATGTCCCCTTGAGGCACTGGAAGGCTGCAGTGAGGTTTCCAGTGAGGTTTCCATCTCTTCTCCATGCTGAACAACCCCATGTCAGCCTGTTCTTGTAGGAGAGATGCTCTATCCCTCTTATCATCTTTGTGGCCCTCCTCTGGACTCACTCAAATAGATTCACGTCTGTCTTGTGTTGTGGATCCCAGACCTGGACCCAGCACCCCTGGTGGGGTCCCGTGAGTGCAGAGTAGAGGAGCAGAATCCCCTCCCTCGACATGATGGCCACACTGCTTTGGATGCAGCCCAGGATGTGTTTGGCTTTCTGGGTTGCAAGTGCACACTGCTGGCTTGTGCCCAGCTGCTCATCCATAAGAACCCCCAAGTCCTCTTCTGCTGGACTGCTCTCAATGGCTTCTCCCAGTCTGTACTCATGCCTAGGACTGCCCTGACCCAGGTGCAGCACCTTGCATTTGCACATATTGAACTTCATGAGGTTCCCATGTCCCGCTTCTCAAGTTTGTCCGGGTCCCTCTGGATGGCACCCCATCCTTCTCTTGTGTCACCTGCACCACTCAGCTTCACATCATCTGCAAACTTATTGAGGGTGCACTCAGTCCCACTGTCTGTGTCATTGATGAAGATACCGAAGAGCATCAGTCCCAAGGCATATCCCTGAAGGACACCACTCATCACCAACTTCTGCCTGGACATAGAGCCACTGACCTCAACTCTGGCTACAATGATCCATCCAATTCCTTATCCAATGAGTAGTCCATCCATCAAACCCATATCTCTCCAGTTTGGAGATAAGGATGTCTTGTGGGACCACATCAAAGACCTTACAGAAATCTAAATATATGACGTCTGTCAGACTTTCTTCATCAACCATGGCCATCACTCCATTATAAAAGGTCACCATATTGGCTGGGCACGATTTGCCATTGGTAAATGTGTGCTGGGTGCCTTGGATCACCTCCTTGTCTTTTATGTGCCTTAGCACATAACTAAATGAAAAGTAAAGCTTTGTCCCATGAACAGAAACCACTGTTAGATGATGATAAGAGTTATCAGGAATAGCTCCTAAAGAATATTATTTTATTTTAGGAACACTTTGGATTTCCTGGGAATTGATCAAGGTTTCGTCTCCACTGGAATAATCACAACTGTCTGCCACTGTTTTTTCAGGAATTCTGCATGGGGAAGACAGGCTGCAGGACATGGTGACAGCTGGAATAAACCACTGCTAATCCCATACCTGACAAAAAACCCCCAGGTCATGCTTTCGAAGATGGGGAGAAAAATAATTCCTAACTCAAATTCAACACCCAGCCCAACACCTGAGCCAGCCAACTACCAAATCTGTTTTATATTTGTCTGCCTCCCTAACATCACTGAGGTGTCAGTCCAGTCTCTTTGCAGACTCTTTATTATACTTGTTTTACATTTCAGGGGTTCTCTGTGAAGCTGTAACATGAAAAAATTCAGGCCCTGATTTATCTCTCTTAAATTAAAGCAATCAGTAAGGATCCTAATCCCCCTGCATATCCTGTACAGCACATGGAAAGTATAGTTCCTAGTGTGAGTGCTAATTCAGCTGCTCTGAATTCCTCTTCAGATACCTGTCTTAAATCCACAGCAGAGGGACAACTGCACTCTTCACTTTTATGTGGTCCGGTGCATGAATGTAGTATGGGTGAATGTATCTTACACTTCACTTATCAGAATTTCACATTTTATTTAAAGATGAGTTTGCACCACAATGGCTTTAGGCTGGTAGACAGTGGCATGCCAACAAGTTTCCAGCCTCCATCCCATGTACCAGTGAAGACAGTAAGCACTCTGCTTTTGGCTGTATGTTGATTTCAGATTAAATTTTAGGTACCTGAATGTAGGTATCTAAAACTGCTTGAGCTCCCTATGCCCAACAGCAACCAGTACCATCAGTGGAGCTCAAACTGATTTATTTCACCTGAAGTAAACAAGCAGGACTCAATTCAGCTGCCTCAAGATAGGGGTCTATCTAGTACTGTGAGATGCTCATGATATTTATTCCACATTCACACATAGCTGGCAGGTCTGACACTGCCATGGACGGAGAGTTACATCCTTCTGGACCCACAGCTGGAGGCCTCACAAGACAGACATCTCTGTTTAGGAGAAGGAATGGTGCCCTTTATGTCTTCATTACAAGTATGTCCCTGCATCATAAATTATTTCCACAAAACCATTGCCAGTATCTCAGGAGAGGTGACCAGGGAGAGAACAAAAACAGAGGACAAATACACTGAAACTGCTCTCATTGCCCATTTGGATGTGCCGGAAGTTCAAAGGGTTCAACACTCTGAGGTACAAATATCACCACACTCAAATAAGGGGTCTGTGCATGAATCCCACCAAGCCCCAGGCAGGGATCATGCTGAAAACTGGGCATCACATACAGACTGTATGGAGCAGCAGAACACTCCCACTCATGTGGCACTGCTTTTATCCTTTAATAAAGCAAACACTTTGCCCTGTTTTCTGGCAATAGCTAAATAATGTCAACACACATTTTTGGAAAAGTTACTGCACCTGTGGCAACCATTTTTAACTCTCCCTTAGTACATGCCATAACACGGTGATTCTCTGAAAGGCTAATTATCCAGTCTGAACAAAAAGTATATCTCAGTTCAGCTGGGCATGGGAAGTCTTTAATGTTTTTCCTATACTGGCAGTATAAATCAAACCAATCAACCTTAGTGAAGTTTCTCATAGAATTAAGGAAACAGTAAATTTTACTGCGAAGCCTATTTAGAAGAGGCTAAAAAACCTGTGCTTTTTTCTTTTTAATTATGCCAAGTATTTATTTTACTACAGCCACCATTCATTGGTTACTACCATTATTACACAGCATTTTTCATCAGTATTTTATGTTTGTGTGTTCAGTGCAGAAGAGAAAATGGCTATAAAATAGTAGTAGAGGTAAATATTCATCAGTTAAAAACAAAGTGATGGTAGCAGAAAGCTTTTGACCTAAAATCTTTCATATTCTGGAACTGGTTTGATATTTATAATCTTTTGTATTTATTTCATGCATGAACTCTGTTAATTTAGCTGTGTTACTAGAATTAAACTTCAATTCACTCAACACTGGAATGAGAAAGTTGACAGAAACGTTGTTTAAGCAGATAACCTTTACTTCAAGCTGAAGGCTGAGAACACATTCCTCTTTTGATACTGATCACCACTATGCATATTGAGGACTGAACATGCAGTAATTGTCTGCAGTGAGTACTGAATATCAAATTTGTTTGATAAATTTGTACACAAAAGTTTCCATATCTTTAGAAATATCACCCACTTTCCCAAATACATAGGAACTGAAAGGGCATAGACTCCTCCTAATGAAACAAGAGAAAGCTACCTGAGAGGCACCTTTGCTTGAAGAAAACAGAAATAGCTTCCATTTTGCTGGTGGCCAGCTCTGTTTTAAGGGCTGATGCCACTCAGTTGCATGAGAACCACTCAGAAACCACTGCATCATCAAATGAAACCTAAAGCAAGTATTAGTAAGGGGAAGGTCTTTTCTGAGATGACTGGGAAACATGACTTGGAAGCAACTAAAGAATTGGATGAACATGCTAGGACAAAGCTTTCTATAAGATCTCCTAATAACCAGAAGCAGTTTTGTTTTTTAAAACTCATTTGCAAGAAAGTAGGATAGTTTTTCTCTCAGTGTAAATGAGTCCATACTTGTTGGCTTCTACTTGGAAAGTTAGGAAACCACCTTTCAGGACATAGAAGTTTCTATTTCAAAACCATTCAGAACTGGAAATTTTGCATGATAAATTGCTGCATAAAACTCCTTCTTGTGACATACAGCCTCCATAAAGTACAATGGAATGTCATTTCCAAACACTGAAGAAAAGGATTAAAACTCAAGAACAGTCTGCTTTGAGAAAAAAATCACCATACTAATTTTTTGTTGAAATAAATACTCTTCATACAAATCAAGAGTTGCACAGTATGATTATGTCTATTTCCTTCTAATTTAGCCATTAGGAAGAAATTCTTTACTGTGAGGGTGATGATGCACTGGAACAGGTTGCCCATAGAAGCTGTGGATGCCCCATCCCTGGAAGTGTTCAAGGCCAGGTTGGATGGAATTCTGAACAACCTGGTCTCTGGAAGGTGTCCCTGCCTTCGGCAGGGGGGACTGGAACTAGATTATCTTTAAAGTACCTTCCAACCCAAATCTTCTATGATTCTATGATTTTGTGAACCAGTATTTTACATTATAAAACTAAACCAGCAAACCCAATAATTCTTAATCTATCTGGAACTCAGCAGAGTATTCCAATAGTCACAAGCAGTTCTGGAATCAGCTGCCAATGCCAGTAGTTTACACACTAAAAGAAATTATTCATATGGGAGGCAGGATATTAATAAAGTACTTTGTGGACTGGCTTCAAGGTTAGTTAGGTTTAAAATTTCCACCAACAAAATATTAAATATAAATGTGAACATGAAGTCAACTCACTGGCAACAAAAAGAAGGACCAGAAATCACAAACATTAAATGTGGGACATCAGTAATGGAAGATCTCTTGGCCTTAGCTGAGAGGCTGTACACTTCAGGACAGGGACAAAAACTGCAGGATGCTGTGTTTCCACAACTGAAAACACAGAGGAGGCCAAGGACCACGAGCTATAAATTTTTTTCTAGTAATGAGACCCAGAGACACAACAGTACTGCCAATCCACATATTGTCAACAGAAATATTTGTATCACCCCCCCAAAAAAATCTCTGATGAAGCCTCATCTAGAATTTCAAAGAAAATTTAGTGGACAATAAAATTTAAAAATAAATAAATGGATTTATATGGTATAGGAGTGAGACCAGTTCTTTGGACAAGGACTTATACTTACTTATCATAGTAAAACTGCAGCTTCCTAAAAATACACTGGGAACAACTGGAAAGTAAAACCAGCAGATTAATTTAAGCTAGAATAGAAGTGTAGGCAAAAAAGTCTGGGTGTTACCTATTAGCCTATTTGGGGCTGAGACAAGAAGCCTAATTTTATGGGTTTTATTAGCTTTTTTCATCTTCATCTTTCTGTTCTCTTAAACACAAGAATGATGCTTAGAACCACAAGTCAAGAAACTTGTTTGTGCCCTTATTAAGATGAAATTCCTATTCAAGCACTTCACTTTGCAAGTTGAATCCTCTGAAGAAAAATATAAACCAACAAACCCAATTTTCCCCATTTTCCAAAATTTGTAGCAAAATGACAGCTTGCGCCAGGAAGAGTGGAAAACAAATCTCTGTAAGAGAAGTCCTTCCACGTCACAAATTGGGCTTGATAAATCAGATGCGTTGTCATACAAGTTTTGAATTCATGTGCCAAATTGGGGGTAGCAGGCAGGTCTGCCTTTCCACCGTGGTGAAAACCTGTCTCTGCCTGAAGTCCACGGGCGATGTGAGAATTCTTAGCCATCTGACAGCTAAAAACGTGACCCACCTTCAAAAAAGAAGCATATGGCTTCCAGCACCCAATTCTGACAACATTTTGTCCTTATTCCAATTTTGTGCCAAATTCTCTAACTCTACTACATTTTTGCCTAACATATTATTCACCTTGTGAAAGGATGTTAATCAGTATCATTGTCAAAATGCTTCTCTGGGAAGAGAAATTTCCACCAGGAAAAGGAGACTGCTTAAAAATCTTTTTAAGGGATATAACAACATGTCCTAAAACAAAAAAAAAAAAAAAATAAAAAGGAAAGAAAAAATGTGGATTCAGTTTTTTATACTAATGAAAACTATAATCTGAGAGGAAAAAAAAATCAAAGCAGCTTCATTTCTGTGTGCTCATCCCAAAGAAACATTATTTATATCAGACTATTTCCCTGTCTCCTATAGGATGTAGAGAATCTGAGTCTTCATGTGATCTAAAGAAGAAATTCCCATTTTTTTTCCCTAATAAAAACCCAGCCAAATAATATTAATACACAGACACACAGTACTAATAGTTCTGCATTATTGTTGTTTGTATCTATCTCTTTTACAACCCATGTTCCCATTTGATTGTAATGCATGGCAGACATGTGGGCATTGGGTTGACCAAAGTAGAGTCTAATCCAACCTGAGACGACAGGTGAATGATTCCCTTCAGTAACTGCAGCATAAAATCACAACCCTACAACTGTACCCAAGTGCATCTCCACAGTTTTTCTGGCGAAAACTGGTAATGAGAAAAGGTTAAAGGGCAATACACTACTGACGTATTATTTTTCCAAGGCTCTGATTTCTGTCTATGTAGTTATACTGTTCTTGATTAGAAGGACTATAACCAAACACTCATATTCTGCAGCACCTGTTTGTGTAATTCCATCTGAAGTAAAGCAGATCCCAGAATTGCACTTGGTAAAATCTCTGTATTTAACTGAGCTGTAATTTCATGACAGCAATATTTGGCGAAACTGAATACCATTGGAAGTAGGCACTGGAGTTAATTGCTCAAGGCATATAACAAAAGGACTGCAATACAAGCCCACGTACAGAAAGCTGTGTGAGAGCAAACAAAAGATTAAAAGCAGAAGGAAACATCTACTGCTTGAGAAAGGCTGAGGCTCTTTCAGCTCTTTCAGCATAGTAATGGGCCTTATCAGTACTTTGTGCAGTGCACTGCACACAGCTAAAAAGCATCCTTGAGCAGATGACTTTGGACTCTACAACACAGGATGAGGCAAACACAGCCCTGAGTCTGACGCAAGGAGTGAAACTTTGAGCAGACTTTCAGAGATGTGACAAAGAAGTCCCCGAGAGGAAACAAAGATTTCCAGGCTTCCTCCACTCCACCATTTCCAGGAGGTGCAAATAGCAGGTGTCTTGGCTCCTCACCATTCCTGAACTTTGCTGGTGGTGCAGCATTCCCTCTGTCTCTCTCTTGCTCAGAGGTTTGGTCCTCTGGCAACCAGCAAGTAGGTGTCTGATACATTTTTTTCTAACTTCATGGCAAGGATTGCACTTTGTTAATACTGCCAGACATATATGATAGCTGTCAAGCTGGTGAGTTATTTTAACACTTGGAGAACTGACTCTGAAACAGTCAGGTAGCAAAATGCTAATGAAAAAGATAAGCAAATTAGTCAAATCAAGTATGCTACACTGTCTGTCTTAATGTTGCTTGGACATCTGGAAAGAAAAACAAGGCTTCCTACTGGCTAAATTCATTTTTATAACACCCAAGTGCCTTCCTGTAATTCACTAACTCACCTCACTCACAGGTCTCTTTCCTGGAGATAACTGCAGATGCAGTCTTTTCTAAGTACTTGAGGTTTTATTTCTTCTACTCACCTCCAGTTTCTCTCTGTGGAATTTTCCTGCCAACAGCCATGGACATACATGCACTTAGAAGGGTAAAAGTTTCTGAAGAATATTATTCTTCAATATTTAGTAGAAGGAAATGCTTAGAACTCTTGTATACACTGTATGTGCCTGAAAATGAATCAGTAATGCAGAATTTTGTCCTCACTCAGGAAACTGGATACTTCTTGAAGTTAGTACAATTTACTGCTCATCTGCTTTACCATAGGTTTTTTCTTCAAACAACTACATGATTGAAGACTTCATTTACCAAAAAAAAAAAAAAAAAAACTATAAAAGTGGGCCAAATCTAGAGCAATTAGTACAGGACCACCATCTAATTCAAGGAAATCAAGTAGCTTTTTTTCCCCTTCATATTAGAGTTATTAGTCAATGGACAATTCAAAGTGCTGCACAAACTGGACATTTATAAATCACATGGAGTCTTCTAAAGACTATTAATTCAAACAAGAAGGAAGCCCAGGAAGGAAGCATTCACAGATACTGCTAAGAAAATGACTCCCAAATAAGTTAATGACAGTGCAAGGGCAAAAGGACAGTGTCACTAGTTTTACTCACGTTTTCCACTTTTTACACAGAGGCTGACAGTGGTTTAGTAACAGTTTCAGTTAGGCTGGGGTGTCCTTTCATTAAATTATGGAAGCAGCCTGAAAAGGAGTACATTTGAAAAGCTACTCAGAGCTGTGAAAAGAAACATGTTGCAGCTGGTGCAGGTGATCATCTTTTCATCCAGGCTGCCATCCTCTTGTTTGCTTCCCTCCTACATGCACATATACATCATTGTTAATTTTATAAAAGAAATATCCTTGAATGTGTTCCCTCTGCAGATTCTTTGCTACCTCATCATTTCCATCCATGAATCACAAAGAGACAGGAAAAAAGATTCTTACACAAAGAAATTAATACTAAGCTTTATGTGACTGTGATATGATTCTTAAAGACAGCAGTCCCCTAACTACAATTGTTGACAATTACATTTTCTAAAGCATAATCACAACTTAATTGTAAGTTTAGATTTTGTAATATCACAAATAAACAAAAAAGATGTAACTATGTATTGTAATTGGCTGATCATACAAATACTTATTAAATATAAACACATATGCTTTTGTAGATTTGTTAGAAAGATTCGTTAATTGCTTAATGAAAGATGTCTTTCAGATACTAATTCCTTCATTTAGTTCGACAGATTAAATTTTATATGAGGAGATATTAGCATGCATGCAATGAAGTGACAAGGACAACTAAAAAGCTTAAAATGTTAATGGATGAAGTGCAGCTTTCTCAGTTACTCCAAACTAAAAGCTATAATCTTCATTACATGCACTAAAGATCATATTTTCCTCTGCTTTCTGCAGAGATAAGACAGCTATATTTAACACAGAAACGAACACCACAATATGTTTCGATTCAGCTGCTATATTTTCATCATCATAAATAAATTATGAAAACTTGAAACAGTGCATGAATGATTCCGCATAGAAAATAACAACAAAAATTCAATTAATTTTTATAGAAGAGAAAATTGATAGTTGACATCCAAGCAATCCAGTTGCTTCTATATTTCATCACAGTAGCTTTAGGTAATTATCTTCTTGATAATCTCTCTTCTCAATGTGCTTTCAGAAAAAAAACCCCAAACAATTGGCTTTAGTTACTAAGGCACTACAGGGTTAATGTCAACCATTGCTGTAAAAAGCAAATTACTAGCAATACCAACAGTCCAGATCCTTCCTTTTTGCTGTAGACTGAAGTTCAATCTGGCATCATCTTTTCTCTGTCCCCAGTAGGGTGCAGGGAGCCCTCTAGCTTCCATGTGGGATTCCTACTGTGGTACATATTGGCCAGCATACAGCTGCTCTAAACAACTATTTGCATCTACAATGCGGTCATCCCACCACCTTCTTTTCAGATCAATATGATTGGGACAAACAATAGTTTGATTTTGATTGCTCTATAGTACGCTTGGGTAGAGCTGCTGAATGCAAGCGCATCGCTCAGAGACAATGGGCTGGTTCATCATCCAAAGCGTCCCTTTTCAAACAGCTGCCTCTGCCACACTCACCCTGACAAACGTCCAGAAAAACAGATGGTTTCAGCATTCATGGGCAGTTTAGTGAAAGCCCTAGAGTCAACTATTCAAGACATTTTATCATCTAGCTGATAATAGAGCATTGCTTGGAAATAAAAATGAAAAATACATTTAAAAACTCTATTAATTCGCACCCACGTGCAGCCCCCCTTGCACATACACAAAGCAACTTCCCCGTGCCTTGTAACACTGCAAAGTGCAAGCACTAAAGGAAGCTTCAGTCTTAATCCCTTCTGTGGGATAGCAGCACCACTAAGAAAAATGACAATCAGCGGGCAATCTCACCAACCACATGTATTGCAATACCCACAAACAAAAGCAATGAATTACTAATTGAATGGGAAGTTTAACTTTGAGCTGCCTGAGGTTTGCTGTGCATTAAACCAGGTCCTGCTATTTCTTCTTTCCTTTTTTTTTTTTTTGGCTTGTGTGTATCTAAGAAACAGAGATATTTTTTGCTTGGCTTTTTTCAGGCTGAAACAAAAATGCTTTTGAGACATTGTATTGGGAAAGGCACAGAATGCACTACGATATAGACTCTGCTCATACCTATGGACAATCACATCATTTCCAACTAAAATCACCAGCCTCCAAGGCAAAAAAGCTGTGCTATTAAAAAGCTGAGGGTCTGTGCTCCCATTAACATGGTTGTGCCACACTTGTCTGGAGAGACATGAAAGACAATGGCTCCTCTGCTCCACCAGCCACAAAGCCTGACGTAGAGATGAGAAATGGGAAATATTATCCTTCTGGAATGTCTGGGCAGTGATATCTTTCACAGGATGCATTACTGCTCCAATTTGCTCCACAAATCCCTACAGCTTTGGGGAAACTTAAACTCTTTCAAGTCACGCTGAAAAGTCTAACTCTTCTTGAGGGTGGATAGGAGGATTTGGCTTCTCTGAAAAAAATGGTGTTGTATTTATTATTCCTCCCTTAATATTTTAAAAAGATTCATTATTACTGATCTATTAACATTTTGTTGGGCCCCATGAATTTTCCACAGCAAAGATAAATGCCACACTTGGCACTGCATTAGTCCAAAGAGCTGAGCTGCTGCACAGTCGTGCTCACTCTAACTCTGCTTTTCAGTGGAGCACATGGGACTGAATCTTGCAGATGCTGGGAACTTTCTGGCAGCTGTATGCAAGTATGTGTCACAGAGTTCTAAAGAAAAGCAAAGAAACAGAAAGAAAGGGTCAGCAATCATTTTTTGCCAATACCTCAATGTATTTTGGAACTGAAAAATACTCATAATAGAAAGAAAGACAAATATGACCAGATACTGTAAACGTGGACTAATTTTTTTCTTAATTTTTTTTTTGTTTTCTGAAAACATTGGGCTTAATCTATTGCTTTCAGTTCAGGAAAATGATATTCTGAATCCAATCAGAAATCTCCAGTGATGAAAACTTTACTGAAGGAAATCCCTGAGTGATGAGAGATGGGACCAACTTGTAAAAATTAATTTAGTCCATGTGTCCATGCACAAATACAGTTATCATGTATAAAGTAGCTTTTCTCTACACTACTAATGATGTCAGTTTTGAACACGTGTTTGTATTTCTCCAACAAACTCTTCCTTACTGCTGAACTTACACAAAGAGACTCTCTGAAGCTACTTCAAGTGTCTGCTTCCTCTTTCAGAACTTCTCCCATACCTCCGCTCTAACACCAGCTAAGTGTTACTGAGGTGTGCATGTTATTCAGATTGACAATATTATCATTAAGACTACAAAAACAGAACTCTCAGACACCTTAGGAGATTGTTCAATGCTCAACCCCTCTGCTGCATAAAAAGGAGCAAGGGGCATAAACATTCTACACAAAACCAACTCCTTGAACTCCTTTCATTTTAAATCATACTTTTAAAATTCTTGATTTCCTCATGATTTCTTTTGGAAACTCTCCAATTTATCTACATCTTTCTTTATATGCAGTCCCCAAAACTGGATTCAATACTCCAGCTGAGGCCTCACCAGCACCATATGGTGCAAAATAATTACTTCCCATGTCTTACACATGACACTCCTGTTAAAGAATCCCGAAAAAAGAGGTGCTTTATTTGCAGTAGCGTGTCCTTTGTGAGTTGTATTTCACTTGTGATCTCCTAAAGCCCCAGACACTTTTCTGCCTTCCAATTACTTCTACTTTTTGTCTTTGTGCATTTACTGTATTGTGGGTAGTATTTTGTCCTTCTTTACTAAAAATTCACCTAGTCGATTTTTATATAGACGCTTCTGAACCAATTCATTACTCCAAAGTGTTGCCAACCTCCCCGCCTGCCTGGGTCCGACTCTATGAAAAAAAAGAATTAGCATTCTGAATGATGGATTAGATGGCCTAGAGAGCAGAACTTTCTGTGGAAGAGCCCGTTCAGCAAAGCCAGGTGAGCTGCCCCTGCTGCAGCTGGGAAGGGCATCACCAATAACTTCTCTTTGAGAATACTTTTCAACTGCTTTGCAGCCACTTATGGCGATTTCATCTAGGCCATATTTTTCAAGCTTGCTTATAAGAATGTCATGTTGGACAGTGTCAAAAGCCTCACTTAAGTCAAGATACATCACATCTCCTAGTTCTCTGTTATCCACTAGGCCAGTTACTCTGTCAAAGAAGGAAATGAGATTGGTTTGACACCATTTGTTCTTGACAAATTCATGCTGGCTGTTTTTTATCACCTGATTATTGTCTAGGTGCTTATGAATTGTTCTAACATTTCTCTAGGGGATCAAACCAGGGCTAAACTGGACTTGGCAACTGGAAAAAGGAGTACCCAGGGAATTAATGACAAGCCTGACTTTCTCCAGCCCTGCCACGCTGCTTCTGTTTACATTAAATACAACTTACAGCTTAAGATCAAACCAACAAAATCTGGCCAACTTCAACAGTAGGACCCTCTTGCAGTTAAACACTAATTACACTACATTGCTACAGTGCAATCATCATTTAGATCTAGAAGAATCATTTAATCTAATTCCTGTCCGAGAAGCTGAAGGGCTAAAATCCTATTCTCACTTTCTCCAATAAGGCCAGGACTTGGTCTTGCATCTTGGGATAAATTACCTCAGAATTCTGCTGCTCAGACTTGCAGAGCTGGCTTTACATCTCCTAGTGATATATTATTGCAATATGCAGACACATACTTAAGTTTTCTAGCATGCTTAAAATGCTATCCACTCAGTGACATTAAAAGGAGGCTTCACACTGCTTGTAACAGCCTTTGAACAAGGCTTCAGAACACAAAATTTACCATCTTTCTTTGTTTTCATAGCCTCTTTCCCAGAAAGGTCTTGACCTTGTTTGAGACTTTGAGTGGTACTGCATAAGAGTAATAAATATTATGGGAAAGTCATAAATCCCACCTCAGTTTAGAGAATGAGAATATGTTGTGAAATCAGGAGATATTTAGCCAGAAAAAAAAAAAAAAAAACAACAGGGGGGTGGGGGAGAAGCAATCTGGGAGCATTCTGTTGCCAAAAAAAAAATAAATAAAAAAATAAAAAAATAAAAAGAAATCCCAAAACAAAACCCAAACAAGAAAGCCCTTTCCCTCTCTGTGTTACTTCCAGTTTAATGTTTCCCTGGTCATCTTTCCCAATTCTTTATATTTTCCTAATATTTAAGTGAGCTCTTTCTCATGCACATATTTTTATGCAAGAGATAAACAAGAAATTCTTTTCTTCCTCCTTTCCATCACTTCTTTTCAGCCTTCCTCTTACTTTTTTTCCTATTTACTCCTCTCAGTTTCCAACTCATCCATCCTCCCCCACATTCCTTCTCTCTCATCCCCTACCGTGCTTTTTATTTTTCTTGTCTTACTGTATAGGAACTATTTCTTAGTTGCCTTCCATAAGTCTTTTTAACCACACAGGTTTTTGTACAGGTATTAAATTAAGTGTTGAACATCATTTTGCAGGCATGTCTGGGTTACCTCAATTCAGCTTCCCACACTGCTGTTTCCATTAATGTCTGCTAAAACATGTCTCACCCTTTGCATTGCAGAGGTTACAGGACATCACAGAGGAGTAACGCAGGCACGGCCATGGAAATAGCCATGTCAGCACCTCTGAAGACGAGGGCAGACAGAGAAGACCAAGCAAAAGAACACACAGCACTGAACATGGCTTCATCAGAAGCCTCCACACCCTGAAGGACAGCTCACACTTGACTCTGGTCACAGCTGTTCCTCAGCCCTATTTAGATGAGTGATTTTGCAACTGCTGGAGACCCCAGGTGGTCCACACACCATTTCTAAGGATGATATGGTAGACAGCTAGCGTATGATACATGGCAGCCTACATGTACCAGAGTCCTCAGTCTTAAAAAAACCCAGATAAGCTAGAAAAGCAGTTCTAGTTTTTTTAAGGTGGTACTGAAAACATTCAGTAAGACCAAGTTCCAGTACTCCTTGATGAAAATCTTCGACATTCTGTAGAGCAGTCCATTCCTGCTCTTCTCTGTTTCCTCTATGGCCATCTGTTTGTCTTGTTTTCAAGATGCAGTTTCTTGCAGGAGAAATTATTTCCAGCTTTTACCATGCTCAGCACTAATGTAATAATAAATAGGTTTGCATTTATAGGCAACACTAATAAAAAAAATTGGTTCTCTAATCTGTTTACTTTGTGAAAAAAAAAATTAATGTAAGAAATTCACTTAAGAATTTGTGCATAAAAGTATCATTTTGTTTAAAGTCTGTCTCATTGTTAAACTGCATAATTGGATTTTCCACTGCTTTTATGACAGCCTTGCAGTCCAACACAGGATATAGAAGTCATTAAAGAGGAAAATATAACAGTAGAACTACAGAAACTGGCAAGGTAACATAGAAATAGAAACAGTTCCTGTAACTACTTGCTCTATTTTTTCATGAAATTACTAGGTTTCAAGCTGACGTTGTCAGTGCAAGTAATCTTGAAATTTACACTACAGTAGTTTCACTGTCTCAAGTCAAAGGCAAAACGTTTAAAGAAAAAGTCATTTTTGAAAGCTTATGCATTAAAACTTTGAAAGTTATTTGCTGGCTTGATGAAGGTTATTTCATTATAGACAGAAAAAACATTTTTTAAATTAAGACCCATATGGCTACAAATATTTTGATGCAGTGTCATCCCTGTTACAGAACAATACATAATGAATTTTTAGATTTTTCTATCCAGTCTGAGTGCTGTGAAATCCAGTCACCTAAAAGCATGAAGCAGAAGGTTCAGATTTTATACTTAGTTTTTCATAGGAAACATAACACTAGATCATTTAGGAGTTAAGTGCAAGATTAGAATAAAGTATATCCTGCAAATTTTGTATATGATATAGGCCGCATATGGCCAGTTCTTCCATCTGCCTAGATGACTTCAATGAAGACACAAGTAGATAAAACTGAAGTTAATTTAGTAACATGTACCCACATGATAGCAAGTCCAATTTTGATTGAAATCATTTGAGGGTTCTAACATTTGCATCTCTTCAATCAGCTTTCATTTCTTACAGAGATTCATCATTTCAGTATCTAGCTGGATTGCACAAAAATATGGACCTCCATTAATTTCTAGAACGAAAAATTGAAACTAATCCCAGAGACCATCTGGAAGGCATGAGTAGCATAAAAAATCAGCTCCTTGCCTATAAGGCCACAGCTTTTCTTGAAAAAGAACAAAAAGTAATCCCACAAACTTGGTTCCATTTTCAGTTGCAGGTGCGATTCAAGGGCCTCGGCATTTCAGTCACACACGTCTTGCTCATAACGAAGGCAACATGGCATCCAAACTCAGAATTCCAAAGCTTATGAAGTTGGAGCTGGTGGCTAACATCTTTCAGAGCATTCACTTCTTCTAGCTGGAATAGTTCTGAAATCTAAAAAAGACTGTCTGTTGATGGATACAGAGGAGAAAGTGAATGCAAACCGCATATTTTGGGACAAACCTTGAAACTATTTTTGACCCTAATTAAAGTTGTCTATGTGAACATCAACCTTGCCAGAAAAAAATGAAACTGTCAAGTCACAGAAAGAAATGGTAGATGACACGACCCTTGTCTCGTGTTACTGCTACTTACATGTGTAGCTTCAGCGTAGCAAGTTTGATTATAAACATAAATAAGAGTTCATATATGAGTATGTGCACTTACACACAGACGAACAAAAGATTTCTAGTCTTTTACAGAATTTACATGTATTTTTTTATCATTCATTCTCTTTAAGAATAAATCTCATCACAAGATTTTAAAAGTGGTATATCATAACAATATTAGAGATGTGTTTATATTAATGTGTTTCCAGAAAAGACCCTGTCTACATTTTGTTTCAGGGCTAAAACGTACTTGGGGAAGAATGAGCTCATTCAGAATAAATGCTTCTTTAAATCTGCTTTAATTTTTTCTGTTGAGTTAATCAGATATGACACTGATTTTACCCTGTACTCAGAACCTGTTAGGTATTCTGTCCAGCTGAAATACAAACACTGTTTCAATTACAGAGGAAGGCAGGTAGAAATTAAAAGAGGCATTGCTCCTTTAGGTTTAAAGTCGCTTGGCTAGTCAGATCTTCAAGAAGAATCTCTGTTACTGAGCTGAAGATTTAAACAATCGTGACTTTCAAGAGTGTGTTTCCACACCATTAGTGATATAGTAGTTCACATCAGAAAGAACTACTGCATTTTACAGAATTCAGCAGAGAAATGATTCTTATCTAGTACTTGGTAGAGGCAATATTTCAGGTTTTTTATGCTATGGTTTTTACAATCTAAACACAGAAATTAAATGCCTGTAGTCATAACTCACATCCTCCAATTGCTTTAAAATGGACATTTAGCTCCTCAAAGGGGCTGACAATGTCTTTTTAAATTACTACCGCTGATTTATATCATGGTGATATGACAAAGTAGACTTACGGTCCTCAAATCTGAAGATAGAACAAATATTCTTTGCACATAGTATTGGGCAAAGGTTCTTCAGAAATAAAATATGCCTGCCCTCTACTGACCATCTAAGAAACTCTTTTTTTAAAAAAAACCAATATTTGCACCAGTAAAATTTTAAATGAAATTTTACATTTCTTTCCTCATTTAAACTGTCTCATAACATCATGTGTCCAAATTAGATTTCCAATCTCCATGTACTTGTTGCATCCCTCCAAAAAGCTCAAAGCCTGTTGGTTTGCACAACATGTTACATGCATCCAAATATTTTTCTTTTTTTTTTCTTTCTTTTCTTCACTGGTCCCTTGAGAAAGTCAAGGAGAAAGAATAGAGTAACCCAGAGTTTAAAATCTGAGTGTCTGCCCAGAATTGCTAATGTAAAAGACTCCTTTTTTGCAGCAGCTGTTACAAATCAAGAAGCAATTGTACTTGGGACATTCACACAAAATGAGTTTTATCCTCAGGAGAGCTTAGAAAACACAAAAGTGTTTGCAAAATTCATTGGATACCAAATTTCCAGGATAAATTTAATTCAGTTTGAAACACTGTGCACATGTGCTATCGGAATGAACAGTTTTTAAGAGCAGCAAGAAAAACAAAGTCCTGGCTATATACATGTGGCCAGTTCTGGCAGAGGCACACAAGGACACATCTGGATTAGCCATCTCCTTTTGAGTTACAATTTGTCTAATCTGTTTTAGACTTACTTAAAATGAGATGAGCCATGCTTTAGAAGTGCTCCCCTCCCCTAATTGTGCATGTAGTCAGATGAATCTTGGGAAAAGTTCTCTGTATTATTTACGCTAACCACAAGCAAACATAACCCACAATGAGGAATAAAAGGAACAAAGGAAATGCTCCTCTCCTGGCAAATCCAAGGACACAAACTGCTTCAAAGTGCAAGAAGGAGGAGCTCAGTCCAGAGAGAATTTTACCCTTGGACTCTGGGGATGAATGGCATTCCAGAAAATGAAGTTATCACCATTTCTCTTGGGCTAGATGGGGCCAGCACTGACCCCAGCACAAGCCAGTGCTAACTGCTGCTGTTTTCAAAAGCTTTCAGAACTTGTCTGTGCACAGTCAATATGGACAAATTAGGCTGTGAACTCTAAACAGAATGATTATTCCTGTTCAGTTCTCCATGTGGGCACTCAAGGATAGGAAAGCATCCAGAGCACAAGCTAACCATATAACTGCACAAACAGGACCTAAGGATCAGGCTGTCCAACCTTGACACTGATTTTAGCAGTGATTTCGGTGAGAACTTACCCAGACCCACTCTTAAGTGCTACGAAGAGCCAAAGACTCTTGGCATGATTAAGCCATTGCTCTTGCCATGGAAAACCTATATTCACTAGGTACAGCCCTGTGCTAATGCAAGACTAACATACTATGCTTTACATTCCTTCCATAATGCTATGACTTTCTGTAGTCACCAGAAAGTGACTTTCCAACTTGGAAACATTCCAGCCCAAGTTTTCATCAGCCTTTGAAGCAAGTTGCTATCTTCAGAAACTGTAGAATAGCTATAGGTAAAAAACTCTGAAAAGGCATAAAAATAGATTAGTGGAGAATCTGAACAAAAAATTCCACTGAGGAAATAATTTTCTTTTCTTATTTATATCCCTAGCTAACCTGTGAAGAAGGAAAGCAACAGAAGGCATAGGTCTTAATAAGCCATGTGGATAGCTAGCCCTTTTCTGAATCTCTCTCTCTATACAGCACACAAAGACATAGAGAATATGTACAGATATATATTATTCCCCAGTAATAATAATCAATAGCTACATTTTTATGGAGATGCACACTAATGGGGCTTCTGCTACAGCTGCCTAATGCTTGTGGTTTGTGAACATCAACTTTCTGAGGATGAACAAAAAGAAATATCTCTGGAGTGGAGTATTTTTAAAATGGAATAACCTGCTCATGAGGGAAGTTTAATGAACAAAAGCTTTCTTTCACAATCAATGCTCCCCCTATCAGGGCATTTGAATATTCTCCCATCACTGCAATTTATAGTGCCCTGGTTTGAAATCTTTTTCTACTGGGAAGCTGAGGCTCTGCTCACAAGTCCACACAGCACAGGCAACAGCGGCAGCCTCATGTAGCCACTGGAAGTCAGTCCCTGCAGAAACGAAGGTGGAAAGGAGAAGATACACCCATCATTCTTATATCACTTACTTAAGGATGAACTTTCAGTGTAAAAAAATGACGACAGTAGTGACATGGTCAAATACGAACAATACGGACTATACTCGTATTAATTACCTCTGGTTCTTAAGATGAGACCAACAGTTCATAATAGAAAAAAAAAAGTTTCAAATAATAAAAAGTGTCTTGTTGACCAAATATTGATCATTAATAAAGCACACGTGATCCTTCCCAAACGAGCCCAAAAAGATTATTTATGCATGTAGAAGCAATAGGCAGTAATTATTCCTTTTACAGCAAAATTTGCTCTGGGAATTTTTCATCACTCTTTCTTTAAGAATAGCCACAAGAAAAAAGGTTGGTATTTTCCCTTACACAAAAATTAATCATGACCGTTTGAAAAACCTAACTACAGCTGAAAATACTACTGAAAAACTGAGTCCAGAGACATCTTCAATATCTATTTCTTCCCTACCAACTTTGCTATAGATACCATAACAGAGACAGATGCACAGTATCAAGAAAAGCACTCTGAGCGCTGCCGCTGCCAGACTATTGAGCCTCACAATGTACATAAAAAAGTGTTACCCCTGAGGCAAATAAACATAGCAAACACAGTCCTCCAAGAAATACTACACAGTATTGGAAGTTTTATGCTATATTTAAATCTTGTCCTCTCCTTTTAATAAGGAAATATTGATGCTGAAAGAGAAAATTACTCTTCCTGATAATTTAAAACAGTCTGTTGATTTTCGCAGTAGGACTGTTAAGTGTTCTTTTGAAGTTCCTTAATCCACAGAGTCTCAAAGAGGCAGGACATATCTTTGGAGATGGAGGTTGAACTGAGCAGGAAGACACAGCTGTCTTGCTGACACTGGAGAATTTCACATTCCCTTGTCTGGGAGGTAAAGGCCTCTTTCACCTTAGCACTAAGACAAGAGTCCCCATGGTCCTGCACAGTGAGGAAACATGGGGTTTTGCAAGTGGTCGTGCTAGGGAAAAGATAGGTATAGCCACCAGACACCATCTCCTAATGAGATAGACAACCAAAGAAGGAACACCAACCTCTGCAATTTATTGTCGAGCATTTCCCAGTTAAAAAAAAAATAAAAGTCATCTCTTTAAAAACATCTTTAGCACTTTCTTTTTACTTGCATAACAGGACACAAAACTAATTGGTGTAATCCCCTGTCTTCAAAACCAAAAAAATCTACCATGGTAGCTTTCACTTAATGTTATACATTTTAGTTTTGATGTTCAACTTCTTCCTTTTCTTTCTTCATTTCAGCTTTCTGAAACCATCTGTTTTCTGTTAAGATGAATTCTTAAAATCCTCTGAGCTGCTCATATGAAGCGAGTAAAAGTTGGGTTTTCTAAAAGAGGCAGAGATTTGCAATGTAAACAACCTATATGCAGCTTATATCTTCATTCAGGTTTACAGCAAGTGGGTGGATGCATTGCATAACTACACTTCAGGAGAGGTAATTAGGTACTGAATTATGCATTTGCTTGTGTAGTGAACCAAGTGCACTAACCCATACAAACCTGCTTATTTTTGTGCTCATAACTGTGTTTCTCTACCTTCTAAAAATGTAATCTCTTCTGAGAGTGAGTATTCAATGCTACATGGGCCCACAAATCCCTTTTACCACTGCCTATAACTTCTGAGCTTTTCTGTCTCCAGTTACTCTTCACCACTTAGGAGGGTGTAGAGCTCCACTGAGCATATTTCGTGTGCTAAGGTTGAGAAGGCTAACTAACTGCTTCACAAACATTAAAAAATAATAATACCATGGCAAACTGTGCCTGATTTGCTTTCTTTAGGCGCATTATGTAGCAAACAATCCAGCTGCAGCCCAGAAGCAGCCTAGCTGAGCTTACACAAGAGGGGCACCTGCTGAGATGGTCTACAAGCAGGTTCCTGCCCCAGAGCTGCATGGAGCATCACACAGCCTCATTAGCTCCTACTTGTTTAGATAGTGGTTCTCTTCCCATTGTGTTGGTCCTTCTTGAGAATTAACTGAGATGGTCTGCAGGTTACAATAATAAAACAGCAAAATAATAAATGTTAGGATGCGGAGGCCAGTGCCCATTATCTGATCCAATGTATGGGATTGCCATGGACTGGCAATGGATCAGACATGACTCCTGTGGTATCTAACTGTGACTGCACAGCTGGGCCCCATGCTAGTTCAGAACCCATTCACTTCCTTTAACAGCATCTTTAAAATCTCAATCCATGCCTCATTCCTCTCATCAGTGGGTTATGGACAATAATGCTGTCTAGCCCCAAATTACTGTGATGACAAGATCCTCAGAAAGGAGGTGAAAGATAATTGTATAACATTACTAAGTATTGCTTTATTCTTTTTTGAAGTAGATGGAGCATAGATCATGTTACTACTTAATCACATACATGTTTTTTGCTCTGACATACTGGTCTAGTTCAGCCTAAAGTTAGTGATAAAGAATATTTTTAGGTACTTGAACCCCACCAAGAAATCATTTAAGGTGTTTCACTTTTAAATATAGACAGCTACTTCTGTCTTCCTGAGAGGAGTGGATCACATTTGCAACATGGTTTGTCCCAGATCACCTTTGCTTAGAAGACCTCAGCAATGTATTCAGACTTTGCAGGCAAAGGACAAGTTCATACCCATAGCTGAACCACAGCTTATACAGAATCTGTATCTCTGATCTTGGTTTGGAGAAGAAATAATACAAGACGGATGCCTGCATTTTCAAAATTTGAATTAGTAGTCTGCTACTCAGCCCTGGTGAGGCCAGAGTTGATTGTGTGCAGTTCTGGGCTCCACAGTACAAGACAGATATGGAGCTCCTGGAGCAGGCCCAGTGACTGAGAGGGGACCTCATTAATGTGCCTAAGTATATAAAAAGTAGGTGACAAGTAAAAGGACAAAAGGCAATGAGCAGCAACTGATGCACAGAAGTTCCACCTGAACATTAAGAACTTCTTCACTGTGCAGATGAGCAACAGAACAGGTTGCCCAGGAAGGCTGTGGGGTCTCCATCACTGGAGATACTTAAGAACCACCTGGACACCTGTGCCATGTGCTCTGGGATGACCCTGCTTGAGCAGGGAGGTTGGACCAGGTGACCCACTGTGGTCCCTTCCAACCTCGCTGATTCTGTGATTCTGTGGTTATACTGTGAAATGCATACATGGAAAAAAGTCATGTGTTCTGTTTCATAGATGATGAGCACAAGTCTGAACCTGAGAAAAGAACAGCTGTAAGAAGCAGCTCTAAGCAAATACTGTTGGCATGGTAAATACAGCTCTCCAGAAGAGAACCACGAATCCTAAAAGGTGATATCATCTAGATGGTTCTGGAGCTGCACCCCGTTTAGCTCTGTATTAAACATTCAGAACCTGAACAACCATACAGTGTCTGAGTTATAATAATGTCTGTGGTGTGATATACCCCTGGAGACACTCAAACGGTTACAAGTTCAAGCACAAGGCAAAGCACTCCTTTTGCCAAACTAATTGGTCACTGTAAAAGCACTAAAGTAGGTATGTCTTCAAGTTTCAAAGAAAAAACCGGGGAGCTGTGGAGGGGGAATTGTTAATAAATCTGCCCTTTAATGAGGATATTCTATTACAAAATAATTTGTAAGTATATTAACCTGTAAAAGCAAATTGCTGATGGGTTAATGGGTTTAAAGATCTTGTTATGGAGAACCATTAAATATGTAAAAGAGTACTCACAACAAGGAAAGGGTGAAAAGTATAGACTGGAAGCACAGACTGCATTTTTTGCATTACATCAACAGCACACTTACTGAGTGTGCACACAAAGAGACAATAATTTATGACAGCATTTACATGTTGTTCCCTGTTTAAAAAGTTTTATTTTGAACCCTTTTTTCCCTCTTCACATTGTGCAAAAAAAACCCCAAACCTTCCTTTTTATCACATACACATTTTTTCATGGTTTTAGTTATAAATACACATCCTATCTCTCTGGGAACTTAATGGATGACTGGAAAATTAGTGAGACTGTAACATCAGAGGTTTGAGCCTCACCAATGTGCAAAACAGATTTTTAACCACACTTCTGAATGCTACTGTTCGTTCAGGCCCAATTAATTAATTCATTCTACAAATTAGATTCTTACAATCAGACCAGACACTTCCTTTTAAACCATGCCTTGTGTAACTGAGACATTTATTCTGGGATATTCAAGAATTCTTGTAAGGCATTTTTTTGACCACAAATAGGTCAGTCAAGTCCCGAACACATATTTGACAGGAGGGGAAGTGAGGATGACTTAAGGACTGGAAATCTGAAAACAGGGAATACAGAATGAGAATGCTACAATACACGCTTAGGTTTTAAGGTGAGTCAAAAATAAATATTGACCCAGGAACCCCAGATCTGACAACTAAGGAGATTCTCAGATACAATGCAAACACTGTAAGGAAACAGATGAAGGAAGACAAGCAGGAAGAAAGAGTTCAGTGACACGGACATGATACCAATGAATCAACTAGCATAGTTTTTAGGTCCTCACTCAAACTTGAGACTTTTCTCCTCAATATTCCTCCCATGACAGAGACAAAATGAACAGAGGACTGGCAGGCAGCTAAGGACACAGGCTGCGTAGGCACTTCTGGCCTGTAAGTTTGCTGTTTGCAGTATATATTGCTCAGCCAATTACAAAGGCCACTTTTCCTGCAGCATTGTCCCTAAAGCTCATAGTGTCTCGTATTTGCTTTGTAGCATCCTGAGAGTATTTTCTGAAGAAAGACACACCGTTTCCCTGGAGCAGGCCACTTGACCACAACTCCCGCTGCCAAGGGAAAACACTTCACTTTCCCTTTTTCAGTGTTCTGTGCAAACAGATAAAAACAAGAAACAGGCTCAACATAAAGTAAGTAAACCCCAGAATTAACATCAGAGTAACTTCAGTTACTTCAGTTATTCTGGTAGAAAACCATAATAGTTAATATTGTCATGTTTGGGGTTTTTTTTCCTGGGGACACGTGGTCTTTTCCCAATTGTGTACACTTAGCTGTCTGCACCAAATACGAACATCCTCTGACCAAGCACTATGTTCTGACTTCTCTGCAAGTGGAGAAGGGTGATGGAGAGATGCCATTCTTCGTGGCATGGTTCCAACACCAGAGCAATCACCAATATATATTGAAAGGAAGGTAGTGAATCATTTTTTCCTAGAAAAGAAGTGCTACTTTGCCATGAATTCCTTTGTTAAAACAAAATTTATTTAGTTTCCATGTTTTTTAACAAGCAAAATGTTCTAAGATGGTATTTTAGAATATGCTCATGCAAATTCGAAGGAGACCTCTTGGACACACTTCATCATTTCAAAATATACACTTTACACCTAGGAAAATGTATCAAAGCCACAAATGCTTTGGTCAAGAAGTTTCACCCCTCTTGAATTGACTGATGATATCATATGTTCTAGGAATATTTTTATCATCTGGCATGTTGCTCGGCACCATATGGCACAGCACACTGACAAGAGAGAAAGGACTAGTTTTAAATATTATATATATAGGTAGATAAAAATAAATGTTACACTTTAAAGAAGTATAAAGACACTATTGCCCATTTCTATAATTCTTATTACAGTAGGGGTTCGTTGTGGAAGGTATGTTTTTCATCCTCACACTGAAATACAGAAGAACTACAGAAGCAAAATGTAGAATAGTTTCAAAAAAATAAATGCAACCTCTCAAAACGAGCTTGAACTGAATGCAACACTTTTTTTCTCACTTAGCAATGCTTCTTTTTCCAAGACTTGTAATTATTATAATAATGACATATTAACCCTTTCTCATGGAATTAATTTCACGTAGTTAATTCAGATAGACAGGTTTCATAGTCACTTATCATTTTTATATAGAGCAATAGCTCCAGTTCTTTCAGTACTGGAGGGGATGAAGTCTGCTGTTTTTTCCAAGAAAACTTTTTAAAGGGAAGCTCATGTCATTTGGCACTAATACACATATATATTATCTCTCCATTTTTCATCACTATTTGAGGTAAAATGACATTATGAATTGCACAAAATACTGTAATGAATATTTATTTAGGTAGAAATCATAGTTTTTTTCCTATTTGGCAAAGGAAATGTGAACTTTGGGGGTGTTTTGGTGAGGTCACTAACTGCATATGATAGAACATTTAGCCCAGAAAAGTGTCCACCATATTATTGAAATTCCTCTTTTATTTTCCTCTCTAATATCTTCTTGATCATTCTTCATTCAAACTCAAATACAGCAAGAACTCAACTTCTCCTCTAATATGACAATACCCCAGAATGTGAAACTGTGTCTAGAGAGACAGAAAGTTTAAACATATTCTGTGCTAATGCAAAAACAAATGTCCATAACCTCCCCATAGTAATATTCTGCTGCAAATTCACCGTTTTAAGAATAGAATACTAAATTGCACATAAATCTTCTCAGGCCTTTAGAAACATCTTCCTGTCCATCCTGTGTCTTCACCACATGAATATTTATCTGTTTGGGCTTTTTCAAAGTACTTTTCAGACAAACCAAGCCTGTAGGAAGCCTGAGCTGATGACTGCTTATCTTCCTCCCACCTCTAGATCCTCCACCTTCTCCCAAAGCCATGCACAAAAGTCTACCCCACCTTCAGAGATACTTGTGCATATGAGACACTATTTTTCAACTTGGCACTATTTTCAAATCTTTATTACCCTGTTCATGCCCACAAAGAATTGGTCTATCCCATATGCTGCACGACACTCTCCTCCTGCCTGCCTATCCTGGCACTGGCATGCTCCCCATCCTTCCACCCATTCTTGCCATTCTCAGTTCCAGACCTTGGAAACAGTCTTTCACCCCTCTTCCTCAGCAAATCTCCACATCATTTAAGATCTTAAATGAAATTACTGAGTTTGCTTTATAGTTGTTCCTATTATATCTGGCATTAGCACCCTACAGTACAAAGCAGACAAAAATACAGTGCTCTAAGTACTCCTCTAATGTCACCTATTCCTTAGAGTTGAAAGTTCTAAAGAGATTGAAATGGATGGTTAAATTACATATATTACACAGTATCAATAGAAAAGCAAAGTCTCATTTGCAAGAACTGCGGCTTCCCCGACTCCCACCAGTGAAGCTCAGTGAGGCTGGAGGGCAGTGCAAAGCACTGGAGCTGCACAGCTCAGAACAGGCTCTGGCCATCAGCAGGGCAGATGCTGGCATGTCTGAGAGCTCCTGAAGGCTGTCTCTGTGCTTGCTCTGTACCCTCGACACCCAGCTGGCTTCCCAAGCTGGCTCTTCATGCTGGACTCTGCATCAGAGGCACGGAGGGGTGGAAGGTCATGGCTGTGTGTATTTTGCAGAACCCATGGCCCAACAAAGCCACAATACTGCTCAGTTTCACCATAGTTTCATAGCAACAGCTCTGCACCTGAGTTGTTTGGGGATGAAGGGGTGATAAAGAAACTGTGCATCATTAGTAAAACTCTTCTCATGCTGTAGGGATGCACTCAGGTACATCCAGTATGTGAAATAAAATTATTCTGCTGTGAAGGGGCTTTTCTTTGGGTGCCAGGCAGACAGTCAGAAAACACCATTAGAGTTTTCCCTTCTTATCATCAATAGAGATACCCTGTTCAGAGAAGAGTAACTATGCAGACATACAGAGATGTAATAAATCACGGGGCTGGAAGCTGGTATTACAGTAATCAGTAACCATGTCCTGGATTATGTCCAACATGGACAGTTCCAAAGTCAACAGCTTTAAAGAACAGTTTCCAAATGTTACAGGAAACCCTAATAGTTGTAACTCAGAGAAGCAAAATTAGAAAGAGAAAATGCAAATGAAATTTAGAATTCTTCAAGAGAATTTGGATTTCTATTAGCCAAAGTGCCAAGGTCTAGAAAACGATACAATTTGGGCCAGCAAAGAACTGAAAACAACATTTACTAATAAAAACCAAGGTCAGAAAGGGACATTATATGGATATAACGAAAAATACATAGTCTTACTTTAAAGATTATACTATCCACACTTTACTTCTCTTTTGCAATTGTAATCTCTTTTGCAATTAATAATCCTCTGTAACTACATTTCTCAGGTCCTGAGTCAGTTAGTTTATTGCAAATGGGCATTTGGAGCCCTGATAGGAAAAAATTCAAAACATGGTAATGGTTGGTAGGACTAAAAATTAGAACAAGCATATTAGAAACAGTGAAAAATATAAAAGGGCAGCTAAACTTTCTATGAAAGCATATTGTCTTGGAAATATGGGGAAGGGTATTAGTTATCAGCCAAGGGAGGCTTGAATTCAATCCTACATAAACAGGGCTTTAGCCCAAAAAAAACCTCTTACAAAAACACTATCTCTAAAGAAGGACAGGAATCAACCACCACACAGGTAAATGAAGAAGCTTGCAAAAATTCAGACAAATGAAAAAAATGAGCAGGCTTTCATCTTAGAGAAACACATAGCAACCACCAGTGACAGGGAAACAACAAACCCTTGTTATAAACATGGTATTTTAAACAAGAGTATGAGGAACAAAAGGATCTGGCTTCCAGGAAAGCCACAGGGATGGTCTGGAAGATGTATACTCTCCAGAGACATGATGGCATTGGACCACCAAGTGAAATGCTAAGGCCCATTTCTAGAAAAGGGTCAGAGTAGATGCTCTCCCAGACTCTTGGATTTATCATCTAAAAGATGACAAAATCAAACACCTTATGCTCAGAATAGGCCTTATCATAACAAGGCAACACAGAAACGTCTCCTGAAAAATAGTAAGGCAGAAACAACAGCACTTTATTTACCATTCAGTCTTCTATCTACCATTAATTGTCAAATTCCTTTGCCCCCAGTCCCTCTCCCTGCCCCCATTTTTCAGTTCTCCCTCACTGTGACTAATAAATCCCACTATCTTTCCAATATTTGCTCCTGAACACTTTTTCAGCCAACCCTAGAGATCTCTAATTCCCTGTGGCTCAGTTAAGGAAGGAGGAGAGGTGGTTTCACAGGCAGTTACAGAGCCGAAGTCTCTGCCCTGGCTCCAGGTTCCAGCCACCACCCAGGCTTTGCATTAAAGGACACCAAAAATATCAATATATAATTTTGTAACACAACATCACAGTTGACTCCCAAGTTAAAGTCTTAAGTGTGCTTTTACAGAACAGTAGAAAAGAAGCCAAGTTATCCACAAGACTATCTTTACTTCAGCATTTAAAACAGGATTTGATACACAGCAAGTGTACCTCAGCAGGCTTGAGAATTTGGCCTCTAAGGATTATGTTTTCTATAAGGGCCTCATTAAAATAAAAATTAGCATTGTCTATTAACTGTTTTTTCTTAAAACACTTTTTGTAAATATTAACACCCAGAAGTAATACCCAGAATAAAACCTCCACTTCTACAATATTTGTAAAGCTACTAATATAATTTTACTATGAAAGGAGAATTTTATCCATTTTGATTTTTCAATGGTGGGAAGACCTTAGTGTACACAGAGTATATTGAACCACTTAGTGTGTGAGAAACCCGTTGTCAAATTTTTGTAACTTATCTTAGCACACAGTTACGTAATACTGGTGTGCAAATAGCTACACCTTCTCTAAGTTAGTTTCTAAAGTGGTGGAGGAAGGCTAATGAATTGCAGAGTTATCCAGGAAAATAAAGCAAGATTCATTCAGTATTATGGGTGCCCAAACTTCAGTTTCATTTCAAACCAGAAACTTTTGTGCATTCAATAGAGACAAATAACAATAATATCCAGGATGAACAGGAAGAACTGAGCCTACCAGAGAACCAAATCCATGAGAGGTGGAGTGCCATCAACTCACTGCAGTGACCAGTGATGCAGGTGGTCATGATTTCAATGACAAACGATAGGATTTCTCCTGTTAAAATCACTGGCAAAACCTCATTTTGGTAGATAATGTGAACACCACCAGGCTCAAGGAATTTTATTTATAAAAACTATGTAAAAAATTACATGAAAGACTGGATAAAAATTTTCAGTGGATTTAAGTGGTTGTTCAAGTGAGGGAAAAATCTAGCTATTTGCTGAAATGAAGGACAGATGCATGGTAGATAAAACTCCATGAAATACTCTGCAAATCTATGGGTATATATTAGCAACAGAATAAAACACTCCCCTCCAACTTCTGACAAAACTGAAAACATGGAAATAAAGATGTTAGTTAAACAACCCCCTTCTGGAAGAATGCTAATTAACTTTTATAGGTTACATTTTCTTGATATACCGAAATCAAAATGACACAGCCATTTGTTTTCCCTGGCAAAGTCATGCACATCACTGATTATTCAGGTTTTGAAAACTGTGTATAATACAAACTACCACCTACACAACAGCACAACGCTGACATTTCAGCACAGAACATGTTGAAGCAGTATTTCTATACTGGAAAAAAAGAACAACTAACAAAGACATTTCCTAGAAGGTATCCATCGAAGAGAAGAGAATAATGTATAAAACATGGGCCTTTTCTTGAGAGCCTGAGGTTACAGATGCCTTTTTCACCACATCATGTTCCCAACATAACAAATCTGGCAGAAGAACCAGGTTGAAAAAATGGAAAGCAATTTTCATTTTGATTTTGCAGAGCAAAAAGACTTATCAACTTCTTGCAGTAATTTTATGTGAGGCAGAGTACATTTAGGGGAATTACAAACAAGTTGCCTGAAGGTCTTTATTCCATATTCTTTCCTGATTAAAAAATGTATAAATTATTGTTGCAGTCATCACTTTAATAAGACAAGATGAAATGACTGTATTCTTAATACCGTATCAACCTTCTTCTGTTACTCCTGCTTAGGAGAGAGACATTACTTTTCATCCATGAGAAAAGCCAAGTGATCCTATGTTGTACATAAGTTCCACCCTGCTAAGTTTCTATTTACTTAGAAAAAAGTTTAAAAACCTCCTTATACAACAGGATGCTCCCTGCTGAGCAAGGGAGGCACTCCTTGCTCTGCAGGAGCCAGATGCACCCAGCATACACCAAATCCCTGCTGTAAATGGGCAACTTCAGTGAAGTCTGCAAAGTCCATCAGTCCAAAAAGAGTGCAAAGGACATGAAAACAAGGCTGGATCCTCACAGCACCCCTGGCATTAGCACGAGGGTGAGGAACTAGCTACACTTTCTAGGGAGATGTGCATGTCAGGTGCTCTCACACACAAAGCTGAGAAACATGGCAGATGACACCAAGCATGGAATCCCAAGTGTGGACTAACTGCTCACCGAACTCTTGACTAATCAGCCTGTAAAAAGAGGTTAAAGTTTCTGACAACATTATATGACTGTGCAATAATAAACTGAATTTTGCCATGAAATTTAGTGGTGAACACTCAGCATTTTTATTTCAGTGTTGAAGTAAAAGTGATTTGAGTCCCAGTGTGGCATCGCTGCAGTAGCAAAGTCAAGATGACCTTTGGGTACCAAGAATCAGCAGAGTCCACCACAGATGACACGGTTTAGAGATCATCAATACAGCACAGATACAGCATGATTCCAGCACTGACAAAGCTGCAGCACCACAGTCATGCTGGGGAATCAAATCACAAATCTGAAAAAAAGCCAGTTTGGTTCCTCTAATGTGTTTTGTGGTTTAAGAAAAAAAAAAAGGGAAAAATGCAAACTCAGAATATCGTAAGTGAACTCTGAAAGCACATACATTTCAATACATTTATATGAAACAGACTCACTTTAAAGAAGTTGGACTACGCTTCCAGTTTCACACAAAGATCTCCAAGCGCCTGAATTGATAACAAATGGTAATTGACATTAAAGAAAATGGCAACCAATGGAAATCAGTTTTATGGAAAAAAGAGATCTTTTTCTTTTAGAAGTTATTGTCATAAAGCTGTAGGCTGACAAGACCTATGTTTTGATATTTTATAGAAGATATATATCATGGAACATTTATCAGTATTTTTGACACCAAACAGTACAGGTAAATGAATGCAGAGCTTAGAAAAAAATAAGCCTCTAAAATAGCGTCTTCAGGAGTTGAAGGAAAACTGCTTATTTACAAGCATCCATAATTGTGGTTAATTAGCATGCTAAGACTGCAGCAATGTTTGAGACTGATCGTAATCAAAGGATAGCTGGGTTTTCAGTCTGCCATTCTCTTCTTATGTGCCCTCTTTGTTTCCAAAAGCTTTACCACCTATTCTACTCCAATAAAAATACCTACCCTGCGCCTTTCTCATTGGAGACTCTCACCTGGAGTTATCTTCCCATTTACTTCAGTCCTCATTATTTTAGGGAAAACTGCATAAAAAGCAATGAACACTGACGAGGCAAATGTCCTTTCTTTTGAAAAAAAAACCAAAAAAAACAATTAAAAATTAAGCTCAGTGTGGCTCTGTCTGCAGAGTAGGACAAAGATTGCTTTCCAAACTGAGTCCTGTGACTCACCCCGAGTATACTGGGATTCCTGCCAGCCTACCTTCCTTCTCCCCTCACAGCTGGTTTCTGTGGGAAGAAGTGCACAGAAACACAGGCACATTTCACAATAGGAAAAGCCCATTGTTTTTACTACCCACAGAATTCTGTTCATACTAGAAGGAACTATATTGTACTAAAGTGACCAGAAGAAATTCTTAAAAATGCGATAATAACAGTCTGTTCAGTTGAAAGCTACGTGAAGAGCTTCTCCTGGGAAGCTTTCACAAACTCAGGATGGATTTTGTTAAGAAGTTCTGAATTAGTTTCTATATACCCAAAACAAATAAAAAAATGCTAAACATCAGAAAATCTTCGAGGCTCAAATGGCACTTTGTGACATTTAGCAACTATGTTACTAGTTTCATCTGCATGATTAGAGAAAATTCACATCTGATTGGTTCACAGTTGGAACACAGAAGTCCTTGACTGTGCATCTTACTGTTTACAATTGCAAAAAGGCTCTAAAGGCTTCAGCCTTCTCAACGACTCAGAGTACTTTTGTTCTCTGTAAGTCAATAGAATTACACCTCCCCATATTTTTCATGAAAGGGAAACGAGCTTCTGATTGCTTTTAAAAGGTTACTATCCCACTGGGAAACACCAGATCGGACTCGTTAGCCAATGTGGTTAAGCACAAGCGTGCCAGCTCATGGAAAGAAAAATAAGGGGTGGGTTTAGCAGAAGTGACTATGCCAATTCTGTCTAGCCACAGGCAGCTGATAGCATTACAGACCCAGGAGGGAGTTTGAGAAACAAGTCACTGTTTCACAGTTTTAGGAATAAGAAAAAAGGTTGCCTCATGATCAGGGCCATGTGGCCATTACAATTCCATGCAATCCATAAATTCAAACATATGTGGCATTGCATATAAAAGGAAACCTAGAACCTGCACCAGCCTTGAAAGCTCTCATTCAGCATGGGTATGTAGATGGAAGTGAAAGTGTTATTTTTAAGTAACCTCAGTTACCGACAAGAAATGATCTCATCTTCTATGAACTTTGAAATTCTGTTCAAAGCATAACATTAGAACCACATTTTTCCCCCAGAAATTAGTAGCACTAAGGAGAGGAAATACTGCTCTATATTCCGTATCATATCATCAAACCAGAAATTCACATATGCCTCAGCATGAAAGTGCTGATCTGTCAAAAAACTTGAGCTTCTGCTCCACTTAGAAGCTCGAGTCCCACTAAAACCAGAAGCTATTAAAAGACTTTTAAAAAGCCATCACTTCAGCAATTCAATGAATCAGAATGCAAGGGAACTTCTGTAACCCCAACTAAACTCGCAAGTATTATCATTTAGATGGTGAAGTAAGTCACCACGTGTAAGGATGGTGAGATAGTGAAGACCAGCAAAAGCAAAGAACTCACGCATGGTCAGGCTGCATGTCTTTAGCATTAAGGTTTCCACTCCTTCCTGTATGGCCTGGTCTGCCCTAATCATCAGTAAATTCCACGTGAGCAAACATGTCTCAAACAGACACGCTAAGGTGGCTCCTCAACCAGAAAGAGCTACCACGGCAACCCCCTGTATGCCCAGGTTCTGCTGCCACTGCTGGGGAGCTTCTGCAGGCACAGCTGTGGTGGGGAGGACAAACCACAAGCCCATCTAACGCAGCCTTTGCTGGTCTTTAAAATGTCACCGAGAGATCCAGAGTCTGTAGTTCTCCCAAAAGTACCCTTAACTACTGTGTATTTTCATCCTGCAAAGTAAAAATGCAAACCCTCCCTCTGTAACAATATCCAAAGCCGTTCCATGGTAGAAACAGGACCACAAACCAGAGCACTGCTCCCTTTTCAGAAGCCTATGGCAGCAGGAATTGCTGGGATTTTGAACAGATTTTCTTGCTGCCATAGTATTTCTGTTGTTACTGATGTGCTATGAATGACAAAAATGCTAAATCTACACACACTACTTACAGAAGAGATTTCATTTGGCTGTATGATAAAGATGCAGCTACCATCGAAGATCTATGCTGTGAGCAAATAACTAAAATAAAATCCCAGGCTTACAGAAATTCGTGGAAAATCTCAAATGTCTTAAGTAAGGCCAAAAATTCAGGTTGAATGCTGCAATAATATAAAGTTTGATAAGGGTCTGTTACCACTTGTTAACTGCTTTGACATGAGATTAGAAGAATTAAAGGTCTAAAAGTTAGAAAATTCCAGCTGTAATAGATATTTTGTAGTAAAGCACCACAGAAAAAAACAAAAGGGACTTGAGACAAAGAAACTGCTAGAGTGAATGACAGAGAAACTGCCAGAAAAATCAAGGAGGACTTAAATGCACTAATTTTTCACTCTGTCTAAAACTGTTGAAAATCAGTTTGATCAGCCAGTCAAGAAGATTACACTAATGTCAAGGCAATGACGGAATTACATAAATGAAGAGAATAGTGATGGCTCTAATCCCTTCCCTGGGTGAAGCAAGGAGTCCTGCAGAAGGCAGGTGTGGCAGAAAAGGCAAGAAGATTTCAAGCTACTCTCAACAAAGTCAAAGATAAGAAGAGACTACAATAGAGCTCAAGGGGAAAACATCAAGCAAGAAAAGAAAAATCCAAATACATCTTGATTTGACATAAACCTAGTGAAATTTGTAAACATCAATAATTAAATTATTGGTTAATAAATTATAATAATTACTCGTTAATAAACTCCATTAGGTTCAATGTAAATTTTCTTCAAAAGTCAGAGCACAGGTCAACCCAGGACTCATGGAGGCTGTCTCCTTTCAGATACATTCAACTAACAGGATCCAAATCATTTCTGAGGCTTGAAATTGATTCAATTATACTTTCTTAAGAAGTTTACAAAACATTATGCTAGCCTCACCCTGAAAATAATTATACGATTCTGGAGTAGGTGAGTTCTGAGGTTGATGTTCAGTACAGTAAGCAAGACTTGGGGAAGAAGATGGGTGCAAATGGGTAACTGGGAAAACACTGAGCCTTTGTAAAGGGTAAGTGTTGAAGTCCTCAGCCCTTAGGTCTGCAGAAGGGACAGGGTCCTGGCATGAGCCGAGCTGTTAGAGAACTAACAATACAAGTATGAACTGAGATGGCAAAGGATCAGCCACAACTATAGGACAGGACAGGAGCCTGGATGAAATTTCTTTTCCTGATGCATGTTGACCATCCTAATTTCATTCTTTTATTCTTTCTACTGCTGAATGGAGTTACACTCCATCACAACCCGCTTTCAAGCTTCATCCCATCAATTGAGAAATCCCACACAAAGAAAACAGAGGGGAAATAAAGGGCAATTAGAGGCACTGGGCGTTAAGGAGTCACTCACGTTTGCTGACAGCTATGTTGAGGATTCATGAGGAATTGCCAGGTGACTTACCAACAAAAGCGCTTCATATTTTGTTGTCATTTTGTCCACTGAAAATCCCCTTACAGGTTCCAGTGTGATAAAAGCAATTAGCAAAACTCACTCAAATGAAAAAAAAAAGGGTCTCATTAGCCCAGCTTACCCATTGAGCATAGCAATGAGAATTCATGAAGACAATTAATACAGAGCACAATGAATTTTGTGAACAGTAAAAAAAGTGAACTGAGAAATCAGACCAAAAAAAGTACTCTAATATGTGGCAGAACAAAATGGATGATACAAAACATAAAGCCTGCTGAAAAAAGTGACGAGTGATAAATAAAGATTTTATCCTTTCATGATGTAAATCTAGTGCTACACGCCAGCCAAACTCTGCAGTCAGGTTGTAATGATTATGAAAAGATTGCAAAAGAGCCTAAGAACCTTACCTGTATGATGCAATCCAGCTGTGCTGGTTGGTTTCCCTATACAGAGCAGTTTTGAGAAATTTAGCATGTAAACTCATATGTATTAAGGCTGCTTTGACCAAGCCTGGGAAATGAAAGAGATGCCCACTGAAACAGAATGCCCATCCCTATAAGTGTTCAAAGCCAGGCTGGATGGGGCTTTGAGTAACCTGGCCTAGTGAATGGTGTCCCTGCCTATGGCAGGGGAGTTGGAATAGATGATCTTTAAGGCCCGTTCCAACCCAAACCATCCTATGGTTCTATGACTCTATGTTATTTCATGATGACTTGCAGTAAAATTCATACGTCAGCAGACAATTAACTAATCCATCCCTTCCACAATCTTGAGAAATTAACTGAATGCTATGAGCAGAAGAGACTTTCCAGCACCCTGCTGCCTTTACGGAGATATTTGATATGTGCCACAAAAAAAATAAGAATGATCTGGTACAGCACGGCTGAAGATGCAGATGTAACTGATCACTGCACCTAGGACTAAATAGGATACCAGAGGTACAAATGGTCACGTGTGGTAACAGCAGGGATTTTGTCACCCAGAGCCCTGGATCCTGACCACTGAACAAAAGCTGTGGGGGTGAAAATGCCCTACACGTGGGAATCCTAGGGCAGCCTTCACTTCGGAAGCCACCACCATCATAGCACACGTGGGGATTTCCATTTTCCAGTCATCTCCAATGCTGCAGTCATTCACTGAGAACTGAGCCGGGTGTGCCCTCTTCAATACAATGACCAAGGAATCAAAACCATATCTCTGTAGGACATTTCTAACACCACCAATTACCTACAAAGTTGCAACTATATGCACATATGGAAGGGTTTTTTCACATGGTCTAATAGCAGAAACTATCTGATGTTCCAAATCAGCACATTATACTTGAGCTAAAAACAATTACAAGAAAAATCTTCCTGGGCTTTCATTTTGATGGAACCAACAGTATCGCTACAGTTTAAACAGTTTTACATCTCACATTTCTACTGTATACAGTGCATCTGTAACTGCTGCAACACAATTTGGAGGCATGAGATAACACATACGCCTGACTCCTAAACAATAGTCTCAGTGATATTATTAATAACAAAATATCCTGTAGTGTGCAAAACAAAACAAACAAGATTTTCTTTATGTCTAAGCAAAAAAATGAAGCACCGGTTCATCTGGTCCCACCTGAATTATCTCCGTCTTTCACAGTCTCCATTAAAAGAATTGTCTGATCTTTTTACCAAAACAATGAAGCAAGCATGCAATGCAGAGACTACAGAGCAGCAGCAGGCAGCACATAAACTGGTCCACCCAAACATTCCTGGCAGTGGGGGAAAAGCATAAAAATCAAGTTGCTTCAGTCCATACTAAATTGCCATTGAGCCACAAGTAAAGACGTGTCAGATGAGCTCGCCCACACCTTTAAGCAGGTATTTACGTGCAACAGCAGTATTTAATACTTGGAACAGGAGATGACCTTGTTTGTTTGTACTGAAAGACAACTTAGGATGTCTTTCATAACTTTTATTTAAATCTTTTCAAGGTTTAAAAGGATATATACATCCACTAATGAGACTGAATTCACCCTCTTTTCTAAAAGTAAAAACAGAATGGTAAGAACATCCCTCGAAGTAAAAAATAAACCAAAGGCAGGACATCCTTCCATGCACAGTTGTGTTCAAACACAATTCAATATAGTTAATGCAGGAGATATTGCAAAGCACTAGACTATGTGGGAGGTAAGACTGGATGGGTCACAATAACTGTGCTTTATTGGACTTGGGTTTCCAAGAGAGAAACACAAAGGTTTCCTTCTGGAAAGGAGATCATGAAGGCAGGAAACCTGAACTTTCTTTTGAGCCCAACAGATCTCAGCATTGTCTTATTTTAGCTTCTTACCACTGAACAGACACAGCCCGCACAGTTTTATTTTAAAGTCTTCATAACAACAGGTTTTCAAGGCTCTAAATTTATTATAGCTGATGTGGTTCTATCTGAGGAAGTCCAAAGGTTATGAAAAAAAATCCCTTCACTCATAACGTGGTAATACCAAGTAGGATCTAGCACTGCTTTCACTACATAAGATGCAAGAAACTAAACAGCTTATAGAAGAAAAAATAATTCTGACTCATTCACATATGCAAGATTTCTTTGAAGCTTGATTATAATTTTTGTATCTTAAAGCAGCAATGCCAGAAATTGAGCTGTCTGTTCAACCACAAAACCAGACACTGCGCAAGCAGCTGTTTCCCAAGCCACTGAACACTGACATACAGGGGGAACCTCTCCAGTCCTGCTGTGAACAATTCTGTGTCACACCTTAATGGTGACAGATAATTTAACCTGGCTTTAAAGGATATTATGTGCAAGCTGCTAGGACACAAACTTCAAGTTTCCCTCATTTGGTCCCCAGAAGGAGCCCAGGTTCTGACCCCAGTTTATTGCCCTTGTTCCAGGGCAATCAATCACCATCAGTCATGGACACTGCGATGGCAACTGTCACTGAGAGGCCTAAACATCTTTTGGGTAGTAGTCATGCACTATGGGCTCCATCTCATCATCAGATACACACACCTAAGTCCTACTGCTGTTGAATCGGAATCTTCCAGGCATGTACTTAAGGTTAAAAAGAGCACCACATATAAGCCAGCTCTCACAGTACTTTCACTTTTCCTCCCAAATAACAATTCAGTGGGTTCATCATGTTTTACAATTGGTTCTTGGATGACTCCTGAACTGAGAGACATTTTCACTTCTCGTACAGCTACACAGCTGCTACTTTTTAAACAGCAATCGCATATGAACATTGCAGCGCGGGCTCTGGCAACACGCCTCACCCTCAGCTGTAGGTCTAGGAAATTTGCTATTTAAGCAAAACAGTTATGCTGAAACTAACCTAGTAATCTTAAAATCTTACAAAAACATTAAAAAATCTGCTCCAACAGAATAACAGAAGTTTTTGAGAGGGATATGAAGGAAATACATAATGCCCTGGAAGCGTTCTACAAATACTGGTACCTACCAAAACAAAAGCAAATATTCCATGGACATTTTTCTGTCTTAATCAAGTATAAGTCTGAGCTGAGTAAATATTGCAGTTCAGTTCCTGAACAACTGAAGGAAAAAATTATGTCTTGTCATCAATCCACTCTTTGAGCTATTTTCAGAGAAGCATCCCAAATGTGACTACCAAAGCTTCTCATGCTGAAAAACCAGCTGGATAGAATTAGCATGGCTATGATCTATCTCACACCAGAAGCTCTGAAGATGAGCAATCGTAACCTGAAAAACCATGCCAGCACCGAACAGGAAACCACAGAGCAGTACTTTCCAGCTAGGGATGCGATGACCAAACACTACTGTAGCATCAGGTGAGTGGACCAGCAGTGGAAGTCACTCAAATTTTCTCTGAGGAGATACTAGGAACTGTCCTTCTTTCGTAAGCATCCTGCTTTTTGTTAACCTGATAAAATGGGAGTTTGTAAAAATATTTTTTGGTTTTCCTTGAGGTCCTATTAGAAAGCTGGAGACCGTCTCTCTGAAGCCTTCAGAGACTACAGTATTACTCTGTGACAAAGGGGCAGACCCACACTTTTGCTGGCATGCATACAAAGGGAAAGAGAGAATACAAAAAGACTGAAAAACTGACTCCTTCATCAGTTCCGTCCACTGTGTTTTAACAGCCATCGTTTTCTCATGCTAAGGAATATATGGGTTCCTTTTTTGTTTGGTTGTTTTTTTTTAAATAAACAGAGCTGCCAGAGCTAATAATTGCAAAACTTCTGCATTCTCACACCATGCTGAAAGGAGACTGTAATTTTTTTCCAAATATTATATCACTTTTAAAAGTAATGTGACAATTTTCTATGATAATTTTTTCAACATATCATTAAAAAATTTCTAATTTTGTTCAAATCTTTTTAGACAAGGCAAGTTACATAAAAATCTGTAATGACCACTCAAGAGAAATCTGGGGAACAATCTTATGAGAAGCAAGACAATGGGTTAAGGAAAGAGCAGGCCACTAAACAGTTTGTTGAATTTTTGGGAGAGTCGCAATAAATCAGACAACCATGCTTAGCAGCGCTGCACTCTGCCTTAGCCATCAGAAGCACATTGACTCATAGAAATAAGAGCTCAAAGGGTACAGAGTAAGGCTGTCAGCATGGAAAATGAGTAGCTTGTGACAAACATGCACAGGCTCTCTGACAGATCCCTGGGATGCCATGGGCCAGGAAGGAGACACTTCTTCAACCACCCACTACGGACATGAGTCTACAAAGAGCAGTGTTGTAGTCCAGGTTTTCACTGCAGTGTCAGAAAGGGGCAGCTGGACGGTGGAGAGGTTACTCCTCTAACACTCCATTTTAGCTTCATTTTGCCAGTCTGTTTTTTCTTCACATGCCTCCACAGGGCTTGAGCAGGCCACTCTGCCAGGACTCCATGCATATTCTCCAAAATCAACAGGAACGCATCCATTGCATTCGGCTAGAACCTCCTACTACTAGGCCTACAGTATGAGAGAGCATTATTTTTTTAAGAACATTGGAATATTGCTTAGGAAACTACAAGATTAAATCACGAGAAGCACAACCATAGCATTTTTGTGCTGATTTGAATTACGAATAGAAAGTACGAGCAGTTAAGAGGAAACAAGATATGTTCTATACAAGAGCCAAGATTTTTTTTTCCTGACATGTGCCAAACAAGGAGAAGAAACAGAAGAATCTGGCACCATTAAAAACAGTTTGTGGAGAAAGGGACTGAATATCTACAGCCAAGATCCATGTGGTTTGTAAAGAGGAAACTTTTGTTTTATGGGACTCTCAGTCAGCCAAAATTCTCCCAGACGGCATGCAAATGGATATTAGCCTAAAATCCTACATGCTTCTTGCTGAAGGATCAGTAAATGGTGGGGAAAGAAAAAGAACACTACTGAAGTTTTAAATCAGAATTCAAAATCTGCCTCCTGGTTGAAAAAGTTAGTTTACCAGACAGCTATAATGTCATACATATATGTTAAGTGTCTTGGAAAGAAAAGGCAGCAAGTTAAAGTACAAAACTAGAAGTCAGGAAAATGTGTTCCAAGCCTGGCTCCACTACCTAGGAGATCTATAAAACTTGGATAAAAGAGAAAAAGACTGCCAACTTAACAGTGAGATTTTCCTTAACTTCATATAGTGTATTAACATTGCACTTATGCTGTTTCTTTTAGCTTCTGTATTTCCCCCACTCTCTGGCATTATGATGCACTAAGTTAAGTAAGTGACTAGATGGAGTGCTAAGAACAGTTATATCACCGTATCAAAACAAGCCCTGCCCAGCTTCTTAATCAAAACACTTGACCGGGAAAAAATAAAACAACAAACCCAAACAATTTTATATGGGACCATAATTCTCATAACATAGAGCAAAACACTAAAGTGGCTGGCACAATTCAACAGCTCAGCTGAATATTGCAAAAATACAATACCTAGAATTTGTATTTCAGCATATAGGAGAAAGGGATGGACAGGCAAGAGTTCCTCAGCACATGTTGAGCAGTTATGCCATGGAAGAAATCTTTTCAGCATCTCTGACAATTCTCTGAGTGCACAGTGAAGCATTTGTCTGTGTTATCCGTAAATCAAGAGACCACACTGACTTCCAATTTACAGTAGGGGAACTGAGGCGGAGTCCACAAGCAAGACTGCAAGCTTGGGACTTAGCAAAGTCTCTGCATCCCAGTGAAGTCACTCCTTGCTGGGGGAGCTAAGATCCAGGTAGCTTTGTGAGTCGAGACTCCAGGAAGTCCTGCAGTCACCTGATGATGCAGCTCTCTAGTTATATCACCTATTATTAAAACACATCAGGGGGGCAAGTTTCATCATCATGCTTAAGGGAGAAATAGTTCATAGCTCATGTAAGGGGACACCAGGATTAAGATTTGCCCTTTTTTGTCTTCCTTCACACCAGCCTTTATTTGTAATGTTTCAGCTAAGATTCACCAACCAGCTTGCTTTCCTCCTCTAAATATATATATATATATATATATATATAGTGGTAAGCATGAATATAATTTTTGAAGCACTATGTACTCATTTGGGCTGTCCTCATTCATAGCTTTGGGATTATCACCTTGGAAGAGGAGCAGAAGGGTTAATTGTTCAGAACTTTCTGTAAGCTCTGTGCACTTGTGTACAGTGCTCTAGATGGACACTCCATACTTCATGTTGCACTGGAATAATAAAAAGAGCTGAAAACAATTCCCTTTAATTCTCACCATTTAATTTTATTTTCTCCAATGAATAAAGAACAGCAGAAAGGAAAATAAATAATTCCAAGGGGGAAAAAAAATTATAGGCCCTTTCCATAAAAATACGGGGAGGAAAAAACACCATGAAAGTATAAACTATTGTATTTTAGTCAGAAACCTGAAGCTAGCAGTTCTTATTGCCACTAAAAATATCTCCACCTCTCACACACATACATTTACCAGGATGGCATCTACTGATGGGTTCTGGATGCTGATCAAGACCAGACCAGGTATAAACTATAAAGCTGAACAACCCCCAACAAAGTAGGTCAAAAAAACTGGGAAGGAAGGGAAACTGTTGCTAGGTGGCAGTGTACCTTAAGTAAAGAATAATGTAAATCATAAATTATTGGGAAGGTTCATTATCTTCTAAAAGAGGTCTCATCTTTACTGTCATCTTCAAAGCTTTGGTAGAAGTGGAACCCAAAATGTACATGACACCCAGGCTACACATCAGAAGGATGAGAAGCAGCACTAAAAAAAAAAAAGAGAAAGTAAAACTTGTCTTGAAACAGACTACCGTGCAAGACCCATGATGTAATGGCTCTCCAGGTCTATTAGAGCCATAAGAAAAACCAAAAGCCTGTGAATGGAGACTTGTACACCTTGAGAAGGTTCTGGTTTTGCTGACTTCATTTTATTCTACCTTCACTTAAGCTCTGACCAGTAGAAGCAAGCAAAGAAATAAACTTCCACCACATCTTGGCACAGCAGTGAACAGTTGACAGAAAACCCAAGTGTGATGGTGAGAAAGAAAGGTTTTCTAAGGCTACTTAAGAAACAGAACTGTTACTTTTCTGCCTTAAACAGTTTCAACCTTCAGTCCTTTTCAGAACGGAGAAAGAGCGGACAGTGACAGTAAACAAAAGGAGGTCATGAAAACACATGCACTCCCTGGAGCTCCAATCAAAAGGATGGAGAAAACGGCCTCTGTAGAAAGCCAAGGTAAGAAGGAAGAGGCCAGATTTTTCTGGTATCCTTCTATCTGTCCTTCCTGATGTTCCCTCCAATTGAAAACTACCTTAACATATTGCCTAAATTAGCAGAAGTGGTAAAAAAGACAGGCTGATGACATCTTGTGAACTACAATTCGCTTGGTAAGAGAGCTGTTAGCAAGCTCACAGCTTGTCACAGAGAAGGATAAGATGTTCTTGAAGGCAAAGACAAAATCTATATTCTTTTCAACAATATCCGTCTGGGTTCAAGAGAGCAATTTTGGGGAAAAGTATCTTAGATGAATGTAATTGTATAGATCATAGGTATTTCAAAATACAGAATAAAAGGGAAAAATGAAAGTCAGTTTGCTTCAGCAAGGCTTTAAATCCATAACTCAGGTCACAGCAAAATCCTTTCTGAGAAATGTATCAAGCAATTCTTCTTCCGTTGACTTCAACCTACAATGTATGTTTGGGTTTTTTTTAATACCATGTTCTGATGCATTAGGAACTGATCAGAAACAATCTATCAGAAGGTACAGGTTCCATCTAATGCAGCACAGAAATTCCTATACTGCTGTAAAGCAAAACCCACAACACGTGCCACGTATCGTATCATTCCTCACAAGCAATCCTGACTGTGATGACCATTCCTAATAATTAAAATACCAACCCTACAAACCTACAGAATCATGGAGTGGTTTGGACTAGAAGGGACCTTAAGGATTATCTAGTTCCAAATCCCTCCCATGGGCTGGGCCACCTTCCACTAGACCAGGTGGCTCAAAGCCCCATCCAACCCGGCCTTGAACACTTCCAGGGATGGGGCAGCCACAGCTTCTCTGGAAAACTTCTTCCAGTGTCTCATCACCCTCACCATAAAGAATTTCTTCCTCTTAAGTAATGTAAATTTACCTTCTTTCATGTTAAAGCAATAGAATTACAAAACGAATAATTTTTACAAACCCTGTCATTGATGCAGCTGACATCAGATGTGTGTTAACTTTCCAAGCAGTTATAAACCTCTAACGACTGCTTCCAGGTTCGGTCTGTATTTTCTTTATCTGAAAAACTTTGGGATGCAAACCTTAGGAGAAGGATTCAATTCCAATAGATAAATAGGGACACAACAATCTTTGTTCCAATTCTCTCCACTGTCCCCTTCCCCTAAGGCAGTGGTTTTAATCTGTGGTCAGCCTGAGCCTCTTCTTCTTCCTAGTAATTTGCAGCATCTGTTCTTCAAGGAGGGAGTCAGAGAACATCCCAGCCTTTTCCACAAATTGTTGGTTACAATCTGTGAACATTTTCAGTCATGGACATGCAATGAACACTAGCAGCCAAAAATATGCACCAATTTGAGCAAGAAAAAGTGGAATAGTACTACACCTATGGAAGTTAGCAGGAGACAGCCCCTGGGGATCTCAAGGGCCCTTCCCTGGCTTGGGCAGCATCACTGCTGGAAGACAAATGGGAGTCAGCTTCACCTGACACTTCACCTCCTGCTCCATGAGACTGTGTAGAACTAGTGGAAAAAGAGTTTGAAAACACCAAAAGAAAACCACATAAAGCTGGGGCTGACATAAGACATTTTATAAAGGCAAAAGAGAATAATCTGTACAGTCTCCAGGCTAGGAAATCATCAGGTTTTGCCATAGCAGAAATACTTTTGTACAGCAGCAAAAATGAAGTCCTCTCTGGAGAAAATACGTTCCCCAGCAAACAGCCTAGATAGGCTTTTCTTCATTAACCAGTAAGAGGGAGATCTCTCTTAGCATGCAGAAGGCACTGAGGCTCATTTGACATTGAGTTTAACTCAAATTAATTTTTTCTGTGATTACAGAAACTTTTGTTCTACTTCTGTTTCTTCACCATCTGTGATACAAAAGCTGGCAAAGACTCCAATTAGTTTCCTTTGTGTTATTACTGCCACAAGCACTCAAATGATAAGCATTTATACAAAAGGAAATTCCTCTTCCTTTCTACTCTATCTCTAAGAAAACTGGTACTGACCTCACCCTCAAATCTTGTAATGTCAGGTTACAGCAACTGCATTACAGAAAAAGGGAACAGCAGATTAAGTCAATACAACACCTTTTCTGGCAAAACCTTTCCTCCAGTAATGAGCACCTCAGCCTGAGAGGAAACAGAGGGGGAAGCACCTCACACCAAAAATGGTGAAATCCTGCAACATCTGCTTAAGGAGCACCATGTAACATCTGCTTAAGGAGCACCAGCGATGGATTTAGGGAGTTCTCTTCTGAGGATATACAAACCCTCATTATGCTCCTAGATGTGTAACTCTCAAGAGCCACAAAGGTGGTTATGCTTTGCCTCAGTCAAGCAGGACAGAGATATCACCCAGCAAAACAAACACAGAACTCGGAAGCGCAAGTTAGTGATGTTTATATACTTACTTAAGCTCTTCATTTATATATACACACACTTGCCTACTGTAGTGATCCTGATGGAATCCATGCAGGGCTGTGCTTAAGATGTCAAATTTGATTATTCTGGTAAAGCTTATCTTGGTACCTTAAACTACAATCCCCTTATACAAAGTTTGCACACTGCTGCAATCATACCAACATTAAGGCAACATATTAACTTATATAAAAGCACATGCATACCTGAAGTAGAAACACTTTTTCTAGCACAGGCAAGCTCCACATTGTCAGTGTTTCTGTCCAAATGGGTGTGATCCATGACCAGGAACATAGCCTTGACTTTGGCATTTATTTATGCAGTAATTTGCCAACACTCCCTATGTCAACAGGTTCCCAAATGTTTACAGTGGATTCCTGAGGGAGGGTAGGGGGTAGCCCACCTGCTACAGGGTTTGTTAGATTCAAACAGGAGAAAGGGAAAGAAGAAATGTGACAAGTGGAGGACACATGGTGATGGATAAACCAATAAGGGTTAGATAAGGAAGGGGAGATCACAGACTTGCATCAAATCTGAGAAGCTTGAACTAAGCTCTAACCCCATTTTTTAGTCCACTGCACCCTTTTCTTCCCACAGATCAGAAATGGCTGTTGAACACCGCCAGGCTGCTGCTAGGCACCTCTACAGACCATGCATAATTTCTTTTCTTTCTTTATGCTAAAAGAATTAATTGCACATTTTACTGGAGCAGGATAGTACCTCAACACCAGCACCTTATGCTGAGGGCTGTACCACACAGAGGTTGATGGGTTTTACCATTTATTTTTCCAGTTGCTTGCTCGCTAGTGCTTTGCACACTTCTTTGAGAAACAGCACAAGCTTTCAAGTAGTTAATTAATCAAACAGCAGTTTGGTTTTTGGGGCAAGACAGTACGGCTTCTTGTGAGGTCTTCTGTATAACATCATTCTGCTGTGACACAAACGTCCAAACCATTTTGCTGTAGACTCTAAAGAGTGCACTTCAAAAACTCTACAGCCATAAGGGGTATAAAAATCATTCAAAATGGGTTCTTTGATCCTTTTTCCCTACACTCACATCTGGCTGAAAACTTTACAAGCAAGAGCTTTGCCTGCTTCCATTTTCAAAAATTCTGTCTTTTACAATTGTACTAGAATTTAAACTAATAACAGGCACAATTTTATAATATGGATGAGACAGTATAATATCTCCTAGCCTTAAAAAGACACCCAATCCCATTTGCCAGGCACCCAATCCCATTTTCCTTCCTGCCCCCCTTTTGCTTCTGTGCTGACGTTCTTTAGGGAGCTAGACTGGTAGCAAACTAAACCTATCAAAAAAATTAGTAGTTTTTATGTGTTTGACTCCCAGAACACGCTCACAGAGGGTCAGCTAAGCAACACGGATGATGAGGAGGAGGAGGAGGAGTAACCTGTAAAACAGCAGCTCTCCATTTCATAAACTGAGCTCTATCAAGTAGTTTGTGTTATGGGATGACCTCACTCAAACATTGGGATGGATGGGATGGATGTCTCACTTAAGGAATGGATTGGGCTCTCTAAGTTAAATCACGTATAATAATGGTTCCAAACCAGACACTGTGGAAATAACCCATCTCTGTTTACAGATGCCTTGAATGCCAGTGAAAACATGAATTTTCATGGTTTTTCAATTCATTCTATACATGGTCCCAAAGTTAGGGGTATTGGTCTAAAAATTGCCAGCCTGCCTAACTTTTTTAGAACCTAGTAGTGCAATTTATTTTTTGCATTTGCTTGTCTACATCTTCCAAAAATAACTTACAATTATTAGGAAAAGTAATGGTTTACTATTCAGAATTACATCTATTATTTTCTATGCATCTCATTTTATGAATTAAAAATAAGCAAACAATCCAGTGAATACTGATCCCTCCCCTTCTTCACTCCTCCTCCGTCAGCCTTTACACACATTTATTCATCAGCTGCAGAAGAGACACTGAAGAGCATCAAGTACTGGCTTCAGGTGGACAAGTATTTCACTTCATCAGGTGAAAAATACCTGGGAAAATGTCGGCATATAAAGCAACAGGTGTTCAGAAAGCATAGTTACAGTGCTTCTTTTCCCCTCAAAAAAACCTGCAAGTTCTTCTTGAAGTGTCCCAAAACAAGCGCGTACCTTCTTTGAGTTTATAGATCGTACACTTGAAAGAAACTAAAGGCAACAGCGTGAGAGACACTAACGTAAGTCACTCGAATGTCCATGACCCGAGCGACTCGGCACAAACAGAAGGGCAGCGAGGGCCAATGTCGCAACTCGGCGGCGGCAGCGGCTGCAGGTACGGCCAGCGCACCTCGGGCTCCGCGGGACAGCCGCCGCGGGCCGCTCTGGGTCTCTCCTGATGCATGGGGCGCAGAGCCCAGGTTCTCCGCGTCGCGTATGCTCACACATGCCGAACTGCCCGGGGATGTGCTACGTCCACAGCTCCTTTTGGAGCACGGGATTCCACGCACCCACGGGAGGCGAGGCCAGAATCCCACGTGCCGGCGGCCGCCCCCGCCCGCGGTCAGGAGAGCAGCCGCCTCCCGCCGCACCTCCCCGGCTCTCCCTCGCCCCCGGGGCCGCAGCTGCTGCCCGCGGCCCCCACGCTGGCCCCGGCCGTAGCGGGGGCCGCCATCCCCGAGGGCCGCCATCCCGCGGGGGGCCACCGCCCCCGGCCCGGCGGGCGCTGATAGGGCGTCCCTGCGCGGAGGGGCGGGCGGAGAACAGCGCGGCCCAATGCGCGGCTCGGCGGCGCCGCGCCCGCCCGGCAGCCCCGCTCCCCCGGCCCGGCCGCGCAGGAATGCGGCGGCCGCCCCCCGCCCCAGTACCTTCTCCTCCTGCAGAGCACGCACACGGCCCAGAGCAGCAGGGCGGCGGCGGCGGCCGCCCCGCCGTAGGTGCCGAGCGGCAGCGTTTCGGGGCCCATGCTGGCGGCGCTCGCCTCGGCGGCTGCTGGTGCCTCTCCGCCGCCGCCGCCGCCGGGGAGCAAAGTTTCGCCCGTCCTCCCGCTCCCGGCAGGAGAGGCGCCCGGCCGGCCGTCCCTCCCCGCCCACCCCGAACCCAGGGGGCTGGGTTTGGCTGCTCGGAGCCGGACTTGGCTAGCGGGCTCGGTGCGACCCGGCCGGCTCCTCCCCGGGGAGCGCCCGGCGCGGGGAGGGTCGCGCCCGCCCGCCCCCGCGGCCTCCCGGCGGCGGCGGAGGGGAAGCCCCGGCTTTCGGCTTGCCGGGAAGAGGCTGCGATGCGGTGGGAAGGTCCTGGAACGGAGACCCTGGAAGGATGGGGGGGCTCTCAGTGCTCCCCGCCCTTCAGTCACTTCCAGCCGTCACGGCAACCCGGGAGGGTCTCAGTGCCCCTCAGACGTGGCCTCAGGTGGCGGTGTGGCGGTGGCGTGTCCCCAGTGCGAACACTGCCAGACTCGGACAGGTAGCAGCTCTGGCAGCCCTTTGACCTCCGCTTGGTTTTGATAAAGATACCCGATACGTGTCCCCTTAAAAAGCAAGACATCCCACAGCTTCATAAAACTTAATTTCAGGTATGATAAATGAGATCCAAATAGCGGGGGTTGGTTCTTAACGTTGTGCTGTACGAGAAGAAACTGGGTCCAGTCCTCCCACTGTGCCAGCTCCTCTGGTGTGTTATGGAGAAGAGAGGAGGAGGTGAGAGACAAAAAACTGAGGCAATGGGGACATCCCCAGCGTGAGGAAGTGGGATGAGGTGGAGTGGCAAAGAGGTCCAGGGAGTTCGATACTTCGTGGCAGGGCAGGGACTAACGAAATACCGGGGCAGCAGCAGTATCTTACAGCTCCACTGCCATTTGGTACAAGGTAAATGCTGCTGTGATGTAAGATACTCCTCAGTCCGAATTCACACTGAGAGATGGAGTAAGATCCTTCAGGCTTTGGAATTCTGGTTTGGTTGAATGCTGACAGACAAGTTCATGCTCATTTTTGGCCACGTGCAGTGTCATATGTTGTGTGTTTCATAAAGTTTGGTGGTTTAGATATTCCTTTCATCTTGGAAACAAATTGTAGAACACCAGTCTTCTGACTTGTCTTGTTGTAAGCTTTTTCAGAATTGTGGGGTCCCAAATGTATCTCAGCAGATAAAAAAGCCGGTTAACTAAAAACCTTCCTGACTTTAGCAGATTTCATCATTTTTAAGAGCCTGAGGCATATCTGAGGGTTTGCAGTCATCAGAGCTGTGTCTTCTTCCTCAGACATTCCTTTTAGTTGCATTGAAATACTTAAAATGCCGTTGTATTAATCAGGGAAAATCTAATTAGTGTGTCTCACATTAAAAGTGACCCAAATCTGAACAACACTGCTTAAAACCATCAGCTGTCTATCCCTCCTGAGATCAAAAAATGAGACACCCTTATTGTGCAATATGATACATGGAGGGAAACCATAAGAGAAACTAATGCTTCACTTGTAGTTCTTTTGAATTTTTTTCAGGTAATTGTATTTGAAATCCCCAGCTTGGGAATCCCAAGGGGTTTCTTAATCCTGTAAATTCATGGAAAAGGAGTAATTCAGAACTGAAAAGCATTTCACTGTAAGTCATTACATAAAATATTACTCATTTTACAAGTGACCTCTGCTGTAAAAATTTAATGTTTCAGTTCAGTTTGGTGAGAAAGAGCTGTCCACATACAATTAAATAGCTCTGGCAGCTAGAGTAAGCCCTCATCCATAATCAAAACATCAAAACACCAAGATCACTGTAGTTCTGCCAAAGGGTGTGAAGAGGGTTACAACAATCTTTTTTAGTTTGCACTTTTTGTGTTTGCTGAAAGTTACTGTCTCAGGTCAATTGTAGATGAAAAAAAAAAACCCATCCCACACTCCAAAAAGCATTTTGAACCACACCATGAGTATTTTGAAATACAGGGAACAAACCCTGAAACGTCCTAAGTCCCCTAAGAATGCTGAGTACTGTTCTGTGCTAACATTTAAAAAGTCCAAGAGGATGGATTAAATTCTTAACTAGTAAAGGAATCTCAAAGAGCTAGAAGCTAAACATGTTTAAATTTGATGTCTTATATATAGTATGAATTACGTCAATGCAAATCTAACTGGATGATATTTACACATAACGTACCCAGTTAAAATTATAATAGATGTATCCATAGATATAGGCATCTCAACTAACTGGAGAAAGAGGGTGAGGCTGAACAGTTCCCTTTAATGTAGCTCTGGCAGGAAAGAGAAAACTAATTTAATTTTCAGAATGTACAAGCCTAGTCTATAGTGATATGGTCTCGTGTTGGAAAAGTTTATTAGGAATTGGAGGGATTTTCAGTTTTCAAGCTGTCATGAGATCTTTAAAGAGCTCTCGCTGCAGCATGGTCATAAGTGAGGAGAAAGAATGCAAATACCATTATATTTGGAAATGGATAATGTTATACTCCTGCTGGATACAGCTGTGTCCAGCTGTTATTCTTACTGGTGGGGTGTAATTGCTGTTATTCCATGATGGTAGTAGTGGCTCCTTGACAAGTTTCTTAAGTGTCCTTTGTCGGTATTGGAAAACTTCTAGAAACAACTGCAGGCTGGAGAGAGGTGAAGGCATTTGCAAGTACTCACAGGTTTGGGGAGAGGGATGGAGAATTCATAAGGTAAGCTTGGAGGGCTTTTCAGTTGGACAGATTTCAGAGGGGTTCCTAATACTATGGTAGTAAGCCTACAGAGATGGATAGATTTACAGATAGATAGATAGATAGATAGATGCTCAGCTACATTTCTCCTGTTTAAATTGTGAACATTCTGTACATATGCTACAGTTCAAAATGCATACTGTGTGTATGTTTCATACTGCCAATGTTGTAAGATGATATAGATCATATTTTTTTGTCTTATGAAAATGCAGAAGACTCAAAATAAACTTTGAACAGTATATACTGCAATCTGTACAGTATTTTACACATCACAGTGTGATTTTGCTATATGCAGCACATGGACAAATGCCTGTTCTGCTGGGTAGCTTTCATGTGCACAAGGATTTAAACTCCCAGTCTTAGACAAGAGCAGATTCTCTACCATTGAAACACCAGTGACATATGTGTCATAAGCAACAGCGGGATCAAGGCTTACATTTCCACTCACCCAGCACTACTCATTCAAAGGTTATTTCCAACAGCTTATGGCTTTCATTTGCTATAACCATTGCAGTTGCAATACTGCAATGCCGTTCTTGCCTTCAGTTTAAGGGTGCATGAAATATTTCAAGCAAAAAAAAAAAATTATGTGTTTTTGTGAACAATGCTAAAGAAAAATACCCTGGTAACACTTTTTGTGATGTTGAGAAATGGCAGTGGCATTCAACTTTGAAACAGGGTCAACAAATTAACCTCTGTGTCAAAGATAATCTGTCCAAATTTATTTAGGTTATAAGCCCCACAAGAAAAGAGGTTTTGTATACTCTAATGACCTGCTGGACCTTTGGGGCTTCACTCCATGAAGATGCCACTGGAACTGGGTCTGCTTCCAGCTCTTAGCTCAGCAGCTGTTTTCTCTGGAAGTGAAGGTCTGAGCTAATAGAGATCAGGCTGAATTCAGGGCAATGAAACTAAAAGCCTTTTTGTTCCCTGCTCTCTGTCTCCCTTCCTGCTAGAATACAGGCAAAGGGAAATGCAGTGATTTAAGTGTAGGACGAAAAGGCTTACAGACCTTTTAAATCTCACTTGATTCAAGAGTAATAATTTGATTCTCACTTTGTGTTCTCTCCTTAAAGTACACACCAATCTGCATTTAATGCTTTTGTAACACAGCACTGCAGGCTCTTTCCCATGGCCTCCTGTGTCAGTCACAGCCGATCGGCCTGAGCTCTGAACAAGATCCCACGCTGAGATGGCTGAGAAGTCCCACTCATCTGTCCCTGCACGTCAGATGTCTTGGTCCCACTTCCTACTGTCATGTGGGAAACATGCCATGCCAAACACATACTTGCTACATACACCAACATATGGACTCATCAGAAAAAAAAGAAGCTGAGAGTTCTACAGGGACAAGGACAGGAATTGAATAGGCAAAGAGATCATGAATGGGAGCCAGGAAAGGGAAAAAAGGAGGATTAGGAACATATGAGGGGAAACTCAGGATGAATGGGCAAGATGAAATCTGGGACCCAAAGGAAATGAGATGACAGTAAGAATAGAAAAGATTTTGAGGAGAAATGTGACAGACTGGCAGCTGCCTCAGTGTAGAGATTGAGAAGCGAAATTGTGATATGACTCAAAGGTGAAATCCAAGAACAGAGGTGGAACTGGAAATGAGTGGGAATTACAGTGTGGGAGAGGAGAAGCCAAGAGGACTTACATAAAAAACCTCTGAGGTGGTTCCTACAGTTTGCAGGCTGAGTCTCACTGGGGAAGACGAAAAGGGATTTGGGTGAAAAATTGTTCCTGGGAAAACATAAAAGCAATGGGCAAGGCAATCAAGATAAGAAAATGCTACGTCTTCCTGGCTGCAATTTTACTTTATACAACTGCAGAGCCTCAACAGACATGGTCCTGTTTCTCCGTACTGCCACCTGTGCCACAAGCCCATCTTTTCCCTTCTGTTATAGCTATCATGTGGTCACAGTGAGAACTGGTTACTTCTTAATCTGGAATAAAACTCGTTCACTGAAGGAGAAGAAGGAATAGCTAGCATGCCACCAGATAAGCCGTTGATTGCACTCATTCTGAAGCCGTAGAGTCTTTACCTTTGCAAGAAAATAGACTGGCAATCTAAGATGTGGACTATGGGAAAGTGAGACATCCTATTCTGGGAGATAAATAAAGAGGGAGCTGTGTTACAGATGCCATGTGGAAGAATTTTCATATTTTCACTCAGAGTTTTTAATGAGAAAATTTTAATATACACACTTATCTACAAGGAAGTGATTTTGAAATGAGCTTTACAGATAAACTTAGATTATGTAGTCAAAGAGACTGGAGAACTCCTGCTTCTTCTTTGTTGTAGATGGGAACCTGGTGAGGCAAGGGGATGACTGCTAGAGCAGTGACTGTCCTGGCTAAGTTAACTAAAGATTCTCCTTGATAGTTATATTTCATCCATTTCTGTGGATAATTTCTATACCATCATACCATGGCTAATTATCTGATAGACCCTCATTTTCTGCAGATCAATTTGAGAACTTAGGTCTGATTTGCCAAAGTGCTAAGCCCATCAAAAGCAGTACATATCTATAGTATCTAGCTGTAAAAAGCAGTGGTGTATTCAGTACTAGCCCTTTGAACATGTAAAGCACCCTTAGCATAGAAAACCCCCAGCATTTAACTTCCCTACGGATGAGCATCCATGAAAATATTAATGCTGGTGTACCCTAAACAGGATTTATATTTGCAATATAGTAAGGTAGTCAGTTGTATGCTCTGAGTGACATCACAAAATTTTGAAGAATGCTGTATTCCCTGCACAAGATTATATATTCAGAATTTTGCAAAGTTGTAGTGAAAAATTAATGTAACTATATTATACTTACCTTGATTAAAGGCCTACAATTCTGGGATTTTTTAACTTTCTAATAGCTGACTTTGTAACCTTCAAAATGTACTTTTTATTTTTCATTGCTATAATTCGGTTTAATTTGCTTTGGGAATACTGCAGTCTTTGCTAGCAGCAAATATTTGGGGCAACTAAAGAGTGTTTGTACTATTATAAAAACAAATATCATGTATTAACTCATTAGCTGGCAGGTGTATGTATATAAACAACATCTGGACATTTTTCATTTCTCTGGAGTACTGAACATAGCTATAGCTCAAACTGGAAGATAGGAGAGGGGAGGGGAGGAGAGAAAAAGGAATGTGTGTAAAGAAAACTTAAAAGATTCAGTTCTCGCAGTCCTGTCCATTATAAGGATGAATCAGCAGTACGGTGAATATCCTGTTCTGCAAACAGAAACAGTTCAAGAGAAAGTCTAAAGAGTACACAGTTACCCAAGTGAGAAGAATGAATGATGAAGACTGTAGATGAAAAATCCCAGAACTATGAAAAAGTGTGTTATTGATGGACTGTGATGCAAGACTATTATATGAGCCAAATGGTTAGACATAGAAGCAGTGAAAAAGGAGACAGTAAAATCCAGACAAGTTTGTCGTCATGATCAAGTTTGTCAAGGATGATCATACAACTGTGATTCCACCCACTGACATTTCTGAAATCCCACACATGGAAATGCAGGAAATGATCACAAACCAAAAAAAGTCAGTGACTGGGGTATTGCCCTAAAATGAGTAAGCATTCATGTCATGAATGCTAGCCTTTGCAAAACGGGGCAGATGCAAAGTGTTTAAACAGGAGACTAGACTTCCTAAACTGAAATAAAATCATTAATACACTCAAAAACTTGTGAGCTGTGTTGGCAAGAGCAAACAAAGTGGAGCAGTGCTGAGCAGATCAAAGTGCAGTAGAAAATGTTTCAAGAGCAATGCTAAGTTACTGCATACATAGAAGTTAATTAGCAATAAAAGACAGGGTAATTATCAATTAAAATCACGTTTTATGTAAAAAAGTAGAGATATGCACCAGTTCTAAATGCATGTTTTCGTTTTAACATTCACACTGACAAGAAATGCAGTTAACAAATAAGGTTTGAAGGAGGAAAAGCTCACATAGGCTTAAAATGTGACTTGAATAATATGACTTAGTCACACGATTTCTAAATCCTGCTGCGTTAGACTAGAGCTGACAATGATTCCCAGGGTGCTAACTATACTATACCAGTTTTTCTTCTTATCTGTCATTTCTGGACCATAGTTTATCAACGTATTGGTGCTACAGCTTTTTAAACCATGCTTTTAAATTTGTGCTCTTCGGGTTTTGTTAATTTACTGCGTTGCTTGTTCCTCCTGCATAGTATTAGTGGTCTTGCTGATCAGTCACATCATTAAGATATTATTTAAAATATTTGGATATTTTATTGTACTTAATAATTTGAATTAAGCCTAACTGTGAAAAACAAAAAGCAGAACTTTGTAACACAGTAAATTTTAAATGTATCTGCAGAGTCCAGAACTTGGCTTAGCAGACAGTAGTTCAGAGTTAATGTGCAACCAGTTAAGTCAAAGGTACTTGATATTACTCAGCACTTTGTATAATTGACTTTTAAAAACCAAATCAGATGTACTTCAAGATGACTTGTATGTTTCTTCTTTTTTTTCCATTATTCTCTATGTTTATTACCTTAACTGTATCTTCTCCTTGGGAATGTCTTGACTTGAAGTTTATACCAGAACCTTTTGAATCTCTAAATTCACCAGCAGATTAAAATCTGAAGCTGTTTTCTTCCGCCTATGAGGGACATTTTTGACTGATCCTCCCATTCTTGAGATGAAGACTTCTGATTTGCCCACGAATCAGCTCCTGATCCACCACTTTTCAATTGCCCATATCACAGTAAACTGAGTCGAAATGATTCTTTTGATATTTAATGAGCAAGGCTCAGCTTGTTCATGGGGCATGTACGTTCTTGCGCCAGAGATCTCGCAGCAGGCCTGGGGCATAGCCTAATGGCCCATCATTATGTTACTCAGATTGTGATCTTGTGCTGCAAATCTGTCAAAGCCTGAAGTAAAACTCTTGGTGTTGCTAAATGTGTGACTGCCTGTGCGTGGGGCACACCTATGGGAGGTGCTGTGATTAGAGGAATTGGGCGGAGTACGGAGTAGAGTCTGTACTTTGGACTCTATCCTATATGGATACTTTTCCTAAATTAAATGTTCCAGTGAGAGGATGGAGACTGAGCTCAAGCAGGTCTAAAATGGGACCTCAGAAGTTACTTTATCTCAATTTCTCTCTAACGAGTGAAGCAAGCACAGAGCCTTTAAAAAGGGAAGTGGGAAATAGGTGTGCAGCCAGCCTGTGCCCACAGTTACTTTCCAGGTTTGTTACAGGCTAAGTTTAAACTGAGGCCATGTGTACTTTGTTACTGAAGTCTCTTTTAATTTCCCCTTCTCTTTTTTATTTCATTGCTGCCAGTTTGAACAACCTGTGGGGGATAGTAGTCAGAGGGCCTTAGGTAGACTGGAGAATTTTCCAGTAATGTGCCTTATCCAAGCCCCTGGGAGACAGAAAACTTCTGTGTGGTTTGGGTCTGGTCTGCATATCGGACCCTCCTTAGAAGGGAGTCTCCTATTACAGCTACCCTTCTTTTCCTGTTAGCAGAGGAGGTCTTGATGCAGGGCGCAGGTGGTGTTGTCTCAGGAGGACCCAGCACCCCAGAAGATCTTTGCCCACCTCATCAGTTGTTTGGCCTTCTAGATCCAGAGCCCCATGCCTGTTGTAAAAGGTCCCAGTCCTACTTGTCAAATTCAGAGAAGGAGGAATGTTCTTCTTGGTACGTGCTGTGATGTGCCTCCAGCCTTCGTCTTCAACAGACCCTTGGCTAACAGTCCTTTGACTAATCACCCTGCAGGATTCTGAGTCCATCTGCTTCTTCACCACAGCAGAGGTTCAAGACCCCTGCGAGTCTGAGACTGTAGCATTGCTGAAAACAACCGGTCTATCATTTGCTCATTCACTGAAATACTGCAGAGCCTGTTCACTTCTTCCTCTAGCTCCTTCACCTGGCAACACAGCTCCTCAAACACAGCTCACCTTCTGCAAAGTAACTCTTTGTCATTTCAACCTCTCAAAGAAGCATCAGGCACTCCTGGCAGCCTGTGACCTGGAGAGCTACATCTACCATCAGCAGGTCTGGCTGGCTGGAGGCCTCTGACATGGCTGGGTCAGTGACCCTTGCTACAGGGGATCGAGCTTGATGGCGTGTCAACACCACAACCAAGGAAGCTTTAACAACTATGCTAATAACACTGGGGCTAAAAGGATCTCTTTGCTCTTCCCTGCCAGGTACTCAGTCCATTTGCTGCCTCTGTTGCCTCCACCTGAATGGTTGGAGAGGAGCTCTTCTTGCGTGAACTGCCATGCAAACTGATGTGCCACACTCCATGTTGCTCACGGGCCCTGGAACCATTTAAATTTCCCATGGTTGCTCCTGGCACTGCCCCTTCCTCACCTGATTAGCTGCGGTGGGCTTCCACATCCTGACATGGCTCAGGGCTTCTGCAGGTGTTCCTGAACAGGAGAACCCCCCTGTACAGCTCAATCTCACCCCCTGGACTTTCCTTCAGTCACGGCCGCTTTGTGGACTTAACCACATTTTAATTCAAATGATGATTTCATACTTTGAGTTATACTCTGCAGAAGCTGGAGGAGTCAAAATAATATATTGTCAGATGCAAATGTCAGTGTTTTAACCAAAGCAGCAGAGGCTTCTGGTCATATTCCACGTGAGTGTGGAAAACCAGGCCAAAATGGAGCTCACAAACAACAATCAAATAAATGGCTACTATAAATTAAGCAACCGAGGATGAATTTAAAAATTCCCTAACCAGGAAAGTAGTATTTTAAAAAGTAAAATAATTGTTTGCCTTGAAAAACATCTGTAATCTTGTGACTTTTCTTTCCTTATGGGAAGAAAAATTGGTGGTGTATGGGTTATGACATGTCCTTGATGCAAACATTTTCTTTACAGAGAGCAAAGGCCTGATTTCCAGCTCAGACTGAAACTGGGTGTTTCCATTATTTGCATTTCCAAACCTTCCTCTAGGCATTATTTTATTTCTTCTACCAGGTCCACTGTTCCCTGCTTTTGCTTTCTGCTTGATGTTTTGACTGTTTCTCTTTTGCAGATCACAGAATCATGGAACGACTTGGGTTGGAAGAGACCTCAAAGATCATTTAGTTCTGACCCTCTTGCTATGAGCAGGGACACCTTTCACTAGACCAGGTTGCTCAGAGTGGCCTTGAACACTTAGAGGGATCACAGCTGGCCTCTGCTTCCAGAAACACCAAGTACACAATGGTATCTTCCTGCCCACTTTCCCCAGTTTTAATTTCTGGGTGAGCTGTGTTTTGGGCTGTGACTTCCTTTCTCTCCCATTACTCCAGATAAAGGCATCACTGTTCCAGCATTTGTAGGAGGAGAACCTGTGAAGGTCAGTAACCAGTTGCATCATCTTCAAAGATGTACCATCCCAACATCCATTATGCCCTTGTATTAAATTCACAAGCACTAAATGCATATATATGTATTTAATAGGCCCTTATAAGTTTCAAACTTGTATATATTCAGAATATAAATTATCATAGTTCTTTCCTTATTTTGGAAAAGGTCCCATTTAATTGAAAAACAAGTCTTTCCCATTGGTTTTTCCAATAACTTACAGCTTTTTCTATCACCTCAGACCCAATTTTATATTACCTGACATAGGCCGGTTGAAAACATAATGATACCCTGATCATTTTCTGTTGAATTCTTTATTCACTTCTGTTACTATTCACACTTCTGTGGTATTATGTTGGAATTATCCTTAGAATTCCATGCATTTTTTTCATAGGTAAATTACTTTTAAAATGTAGAGGAAATACCTAATTAGCAGTACTGAATAACTGATAAATTTTGTGCTACTTGAGCTTCTCTCAAAATTAGAGTTTACTTCTATGTGCATTTAGTTTTCTAACCCAGTGCTTGGCCTTTGGAGGAGAAGAAAAATTGTTTGCTTAAAGGATCTGTTTGTATCAGGTTATGTGTTTAAATATCCCAATAAATAGCTTCATTCTGTAAATCTTTAAGTTATATTTTTCATTATATATATGTTTTAGAAAAAATTTGGCCTTCATCTCGTCTATCACTAACATTATCTTTAAAAGCCGGAATGGTCTCATTGAACCCAAATGGCGAGACTACTGAAGTTCAATGACACAGTGAGAGGCATCTGCCGGAAATTTTGCACTTGTAACAGATACTATTTCAGCACTGAGAGCAACACCAAGGACTTGAGCCTGTATGTCTTTCACATTTAGAATTCCTACCAAAGTCAGGGGAAATCTTCATGAAGCAGAAAAGTGTAACAGTTTAATTATTCATCTGCTGGAAAATGGCATGTTATTCTAACACCTATTAAAATCAATACCTTTGTAAGTTTCTATCTCAACAATTTTGAAAGCAGTAAAAATATGTGCAGGAATTGTTAAGTGTTTTTTCTTCTCTGAATCATAAAATTTTGCCCTTAAAAGTTTACAGAAAGTCAAATACTAGGCAAATATTTTCTCTGTACAATGGTATCCATCTTTCTACACTGTTTTTGTAAGCAAAAACTTAGGAAATTTTAGAAAAAAAACTACTAAATAAAATTCCGTGTGTCAATTCACTTTTATTTTAAAAATAATTTTACCTGACACTAAATCAAAGCCTTAGATGTTGTGATTTATTGGCAGTGCAACATGTTGAGTTTCAAGTGAGCTGTTTGTCTCCTTAAATGGACAGGAGAAAAGACACTCTGAAATTACATCCAGAAGGTGTGAATAACTCTGGTACTTCTCACTCATTCATTGCTCAACAATTAGTTATTGAAGATAGGAAAATAAGGACTTGTGTTGAAAGTATTTGCAAATGACTTTTCCATTTTTTGACTAATTATATTAGTCATCTCTAAATGACAGCAAATGGAGTGAGGCAACAACCATATCATTCATCACCTGGTATGCATGCGTCTCTCTCTTGCCTGCAATACAGGTAGGCCAGGATGGGGCTATGACCCAGAACTCTGAAAAGTAGGTATCATCGTACTGGCTATCACAAGTGGCCCACTCTTTTTTTTAGGAAGTAATTTCTATCAAAAGTGGTAGTGTAAGCAACTAGATCCTTGCAGAAGTTGGTTACAGAATAATTTGTGTAAAGGCTGTCTCCTATATCCGAGGGATATTGTGCTTCTGCTTGGAGCAATGAGAAGGTGTGGTCCTTCCCAAACACCTGATTTTACTGTAATATTTAGTATTGTAACTATGGACTTAGTTACTATTATTATTATTACCCTATTAATATCCCACCATGTGCATTTATAGGTCTTGTTTATATATAATAATGATTGGAGTTAGAAATGTCTGATGCTGTTAAACACTTGGCCCTTAGCCTTCATCTTGAAAGGTTTTATGGTCACACTTAGCTTTGAGCATGTGAGTCCAAAGTGTACCTGTATTACGGCTCCAACATCTTGGCAAAGAGCTGCTCCAGCTTGGGGGCTGGGTGCCTCAGCTCCACCTTAAATCTTTGGGTCTGGTCCAGCGTTGTGCCTTGGAAAGGTGCCAGGTCAGAGTCCCTCAAGGTTGAAGTTCTTCCCTACACTCAGGAAAAGGCAATAACGCAGGTCATAGCAATGCAAGGCTGTTCACACATCTCAGCAAACAGTTCTGTACAGAAGGAGCTGTGTCTTCCCTGACAAGGCACTTCAACCACTGGGTGGTTCAGATTGATCCAAAGAGTCAAGAGCTTTAGTCCTTCAGCTTGGACTGAGCAGTCCAAGTCCACTAATTTATTTGATGTTGCACCTCTATAAACAGCTGCTGAGCACAGACAGTGCTTGTTTTGACCGAGAGGTAATATAGGTTCAACAAAACATGGAACTAGATTCCAGACTACTCAAACCAGTCAAAACAAGTCAAGTGTCTTTCCAAAGCCCAGCCCGCACTGTCCTCCCTTGCTAAAAGGCTTCTCAGTGCTGCAATTTGGCAGTCAGCAGGCTATAGCACTGAGAGAGAATTTCAAATTCAAAGATCATTCCAATCTTAAAATGTCAACAAAACACCTGCTCTTTCAGTGTCAGGAGGCCACTGATGAACCACAAATGCCTTTTTTAATTAGGTACAGATTACTAGATGGGAAGTTTGAATCGCCTATGTCAAATTTTTGGTGTAGACTTATAAAACAGTGAGTGCTTAGTTTGCCAAAACACTCAGGAAATGCCTTTTAAGACAAGTTACAGGTAATACTCAGCAGCACAGACCCAGCAGTGCTCTGCTGTCTTTCCTGTGACAAGCAGAGTATTGATGCCCAACATCTCCACTGCCTCAATCAGCCTCTCTTTTAGATGTATGGCATTTTGAAAAGCAGTAACTAACACTAGGTCAAAACCAGTTTATTTTCTCTGACAATCCCTTCTGATACCGTTCACAGGATAGAAATGCTTGTGGCACAGGATTATCGTAAGTGCTGCATGCAGAAGTCTTTAGTTCCAATGAGCATACAGAACCTGTGTCACTTAGGTTCTACCTGACTTTGTGATCTGATGCTTGAATTGCTCTTACAGGGTTTGCTTTCAAGAAAACAAAACAAAACAAAACATTGTTTTATGGAAAGCAAACAGTAAACTCAAGCTGTGGCTTGGGGTGCCAGATTGGTCTTTCGGAAACAGGAGAGTAATGCAGCAGTAGTAAAGGTTATACAGAGAAATCAGTTTATCCCACCCATGGAGATTTTGAGCAGCTGTCTGACTTCATCCTGAGTCGATGATGGTCCTGTTTCAAGTGAGAAGGCACAGTAAAAAATGTCCATAAATAACTTCCAAACACATGAAATGTGTGTCCTTTTCTGCTGCATTCCTAGGATTACTGAAATTAACATTCTGATTTGAAAAAGAAAAGCAGTTGTTAAGCCTGGATATTTAAACTGAACAAAAGTGTTTTCCCAGTAGTGACTAACAAAAAAGGAAGAACAAATATAGATTTTAATACTGGTATATTAAAATTAAAATGAAAATATACATGGCTGCAGAGAGCTACAGTGGGGATGTCTCTCTCCTCACCAGTCCACAGAGGTTAGCACATATGGTAGCCCACTTTGCATTGCTTGGAAACTTTGTCACAACATTTGCAAAAAGTGATTTGTGTTTTGGGACAGTAATTCATTTTTTAGAAACTTTCTTTTTATTCACTGCTAGAGATGGGCTGAAGCCAGTTGTGCCTGAAATGAAACCAAAAGCCTCATGAGCAGATGGCCTAGCATGTTCAGCAAAAGTGCTATCTGGAAATGTGATGTTTTCTTCACTAATGAAGAACCTTGAGGACTATCCTCTCTGTTTACCATCAGCCTCTGAATGTGTATCATTCCCTTATTCTCACAGGCACTGCTGCAGATGAGATATAAGAAGTAGGAGTAGCACTAAGATTTAAAAGTCACATTATATTTTTTTGTTCTGTATTAATTGTATTAGATTTATTTTGGTTTTTTTGCTTTCTTAATACTTAGCAGCACAAATACTTCTAAGGGTTCACTTGTCTATATATATGAACTGGAATATATCTGCATATGTAAATTAAACCACACTAAATGGACATTATGATATCCCTTTCAGTGTCCTTAGCATAGGCTACCTCATCTGATTTTTCTCCTAATTTATTCATTTTAGGGTGGGGAGGAAGAGAAGGAGACACAGTTCCTACTTGCTTTCAGCTATTCTCAAGGTTAAAGCTTCCTTCTCCATCCACTCCTTTCCTCTGGTTAATGTAATGTTTGCCTGGCTTACAGTGTCAGATCTCACAGCAGCTCCTGCCATATCATCACCTGCCATTTCAACACAGCCTATTATGTTCAAGATCAGGACACTCAAATGTGTTTTAATGTACAAAGATGAGTACGTAGGTGTCTACTGATAGGGTGGGTACTTAAACTCCCGTTATGGTAAATGGTGTCCTTGAACAGACAGGCATCACCATCATAAGTTCTGGGCTCCACTCAGCATAACTCTTCAGTAGGCAGCAAGGGGACATCGAAAATCAGATGTAGATACCAGCAAAAGAAGTTTAAGCTATTAAGTATGGAACTGAATCCCACCCTGGCTGATTGCCAGCAGTACTTTTCCTTTCTCCCCAATATGGTCACTCAGTCCTTTTGTATTTCCATTTCACTTGTTTACGTGCTCCCCTTGCTCCTACATGTCTTGTTTAATTCCTTGTTTTGTTGTCTCATATCATCATTTGTTCTGGAACAATGTGTTCAAAATCTGCTCTTGAACAAGACAACCTTTGTTCGTACCTGGTTGAACTGTCGCTCTGATAAAGTGCCTTCCTCCTCCTGACAGTAAGTTTGACAAGAATCATTTATCCTCTCACTTCAGTGTCATATTTAATGTGCAAACATGCTTGTTTGTTTGTTTGCTTGTTTTCTGAGGGAGGGAGATTTGCCATTAAATTTTGGTTCTGTTTAAGAAAAGTGAATTTTTAATGACTGATTAGTGTTTTAGCTATCAGTTTCTAAACCAACACTGCCTACAGTCTTGTTAACATGCCTGATCCTCAGGCATGCTGATTTTTAAACCCTTTGCAATCAAAGAGAGCTGTGGAAGTTTAATGTGTCTTCTGATTTCTGCAAAGGGTTTTCTCCATGGTGGTTTGTGACTGTGTCTATATGAACAGCAAAACAACAGTGCAAGAAGAGTTCACAGAACCTGTGTGCAATGCAAAAATTATGATGATAACACTGAAGAATCCTCACAGTCCGCCAGATGTATCTCTCCAAGCAAATATGAGAAGGCTAGCTCACATACAACAAAACTATATGCTGTATTCTAAGCATCATTGAGCTACTTTAAATCTGCAGTGATTTCTTGTACTTTACTCCAGCCTAAGTGAGATCAGGATATGCCTGTGTGATCAATACAGTAGGCATGTTGACCTAAACCTTCTGGAAATAAATAAATACTGTCAGGAACAGTCGTCTTGCAGAGAAACAGACAAAACCACCTGACTTTAAACAGACTTTTAAAAAACACATCTCTTATGAAAGCTCTTGGGAGCAGGAGTTCTTTCAGTCTCCCAGGGCATAGCAAGCAAAGCAAGGTAAGTTATCTTGACACCAAGTCCTCGAGCAGCAGATCTTTTGGGGAATGAACAAAGTGCTCTGTAGAGCCAGCCTGGCTTATCATCAGAGTCATCTGTATCCTTGAAAAGTACAGCTGGGGTTAGGGAAGCTGCAGAGAACACTTATCTTAGACTGACATGCTTCTCCAAGCAAAGGAATCATCATGACTTCAGTTTCAGGCTAAGTATTTTCAGTGCTCTTTGCTCCTGAGGGGAGTTTCTATCATAACCCATTGATTTTCATGGAGCTTATTGCTAGATATAAAGTTGTTGGTTTAGTTCTTTTCTTTTAATTATTTTTTCCTTTAAAAAAGAGAGAAACGTACTTGAAAAAATTCCATGTTTTTCAAGAACTTTCCTTATTACACTAACCCTGTGTGAGTTATTTCCAGCAATCCTGAACTTTAATCTGGGAGTCTTTATCATATGAAAGAGTTACTATGTTGTGCAAATAAATATATCCATATGAACGTGTACAAATTTCAAAAAATATTTCTTTCCACTGTTTTGGTAATCTCATGTAATTCATTGACACTTTGGGAGTCATGCAATTTAATGCAAACAATACTCAGTTTACTACTCTGCCAGGAGAAATAAGTCTGTATTGTAAAACAAGAACAAAGGCTATATTTTTTTTGTCCTGGTTTTCTGATTCCTCATTAAATAGTAATTTACTTTTGACAGCTGTTCATTTTTAATTTTGGCCAAATGGAAGCATAGTGGAATGATGTTTCTGACATTCTACCTATTCAGGATTACTAAAAATGAGGGAAGCAAATGTTAAATCCACAAAACCATACAGAAATGAATTTTTCTTTAATTTTTTTCCCCCCAGAGAAAGTCAAAAAGAGATTTTCCCAAATGTATCAAATGAAATTCTTATAAAACTTGACGAGACTCTGCTAAGTGACTGGAAGCAGGAAAAACTGTTGCAATCCTGTGGTGAGTCAGTAGGATGTTGAGAGGCTGGTATTATTGGTTCAAGTGAGTATACTATTCTTTGTACTTCCTCCGGCAATTCATATTTACAAATAGCCCATTAGTGCAGTTTTGCACCACAACTCCACGGTTTTGGTTTTTTCTTTTTTAAAATCATATTTGTGTAAGCTAAACTAGTGGCATACAGACTGGGGAGTGGATGGCTTCTACTTTTCATTCACATGTGCTGGCAACAGAGAAGTTCACCTGTGTTCCAGAAGAGAAATGTGAATGCTAAGGAGAAGACACATGGCTCCACCAACACTTTCAGGCTGGTATTTCTGAAAGAAGCAGTTCAAAAGCTAACATTTCATCAGTTTATTTACTACAAGCCAGAGTCTGGTTTTCTCAGTTGGTTGTTAAACAAAACAGCTGTCTACTACACATCTGTTTACAAAATGTATTACCAGATTGTGCAATGAGAGATTAGGGAACCTTGTTTTAATTTGAAATGAGATAGTGCAGCAGTCTTAGATCCAGTATCTGAGCCTGAATCTTTGCTTTGCTGTGGAACAGTGCTGACCAAGTAATGATTGGTATCTTCCTACCGTCCTGCTTAGTGATCAGACACATGACAGCAGCCTTTGGTCACATTGTTTGAAGCTTGGGGAGACAAGTGATCAGAAGAAAAGTCAATGGAAGATTTATCCTAATTTAGCAAACTATAGCAAATACATTGATTAGCTGCTTATGTATTTTACAAATCGTGATTGAGAGGCCTAAACATAGTATTTGAAGACCAGTGACAAGAGGAATGTTGTCCACAATCTAAGCCTCCTCTTTCACCATGGACTGAGGTGGGTTAATTAACCTTTCCTTTCTCATGGACTAGGCATGTACTCACAGATGGATATTGCCCTTCAGCTCATATGAGATAAATAAAAAAGCTGCAAGAATCTCATGGAATGTCTGAGACCTGAGTTCTGATTTGAGCCTAGTGTCTATTAGTGTAGCTTCTCACTGCCTTCTTTCATTTTCTCCACACTTTTGTATGGGTTGAAAATAATTGCTTCACTTGTGAAAGATATTGTGCTAAAAAATACTTGCAAGGTCTTTGAAGATGTTATGCGCTGTTCCATTAAGTCAGTGACCCAAACCCTATTTGAACTAAGGCCTATCTGGTTGCTTTCTTTTGGGTGGTTGTGTTATGAAGCCCCAAAAAACCCCAGTCATTAGAAAGCTCTCAGCAGCTGTTCTCTGAAAATCAGAGCCACTGAAGAGAGTTGCAATACCAGTTGTGCTCAGATGGTTGTCAAAGTGGATCTGACAGAGCTTACTGGAGGCAACAAGAAGCAGTGACTTTCAAAAAAAAAAAAAAAACAGAGAAAAGAAAAGAAATCAAGATGTTAAATAGTAAGAGATCAGAACAGACCTAATCTCCTGTAACTAAACTCTTTCCCTCAGTCAATCTGGACCTCTTGAAATGTGCAAGGAGATCTGTAATCAAACTGGAATGGCTCTTGCCGTGACAAAGTTTCTGGCTGTGTGTGTTAACAATTATTTTTTAAGAATGAAACTCACTCCTTTATGTCGTGGAAAATTCCCACAACTTCTCATTTCTCAAGGGGAATTCCAGGCACACCAAGTGAAAATTGTTTAAAGGAACATCTGTTTTGTCTCATAAATTATATGACAACATCTTAATAGAAGCACAATGTGCCTGTATATATTTCTGTGCTTTCACCCATTAATTACAGAGAATATTAAGGTTCTATTTTACTGTGCCTAAAACATCTGGTGCCAAAAGAAGCAGCATGGAGAAGGGAAGCATGGCTATGTTATTAGACTCAACAATCCCAAAATACTGGTCAACACTTAGTACTGTCTGCTGTTTCCATATTAAGCTAGTATTTAATGTGCAACTCATTGACATATATATATTATGAAGTATATATTTTAAATAAATATATAACAGTGTTCTATCCTATTGTGCAGTATTTTTAATAAACTCTATTTATAATAGTTAACAAAAGCATCATGTGGTCTAAATTCAGCCAGCTTTTGTATCCAACTTGGTAACACACCCAAATTTTAATCTGGTGTCCCTGAAAACACCTGCAAGACTTTCTCAGAATCCAATACTGCACCAGGAAGAACATTCAGTCCTGTGGTCTTCATGTGCTAAACAACCAGCAGATGCAGAGCAATCAGCCCTGTCACAGTGGGAGTGATCCGTGCATCACGTTTTCAATGACCACAGCCAAGGCACAATGTTGAACACTGTGTAAGAGTGAGAACCAACACTTCAACATTATGACCTGACTTCCCAGCCTAAGCTGGCCACAGCAATGCTGGGAGAGAAAAGCAAATGACTAGGAATATCTACAGGTTTCTAAAGGAAGGCTTCCTCTCTTTATGTAAAACTAAAACAGCTCCAAATTCCAGCATCTGTTTTTATGCTTTAAATTACCCCAAGTAGTTTCTTCATTTTCCAAAATTGCACTTCCTTAAAATGCCTCCTATTATACTATTACATTTTATTGTGCATTAAACATCTGGTATCAACAGCCTAAACAACAAAAAAGCATGATTATGCTGTCAGACTTAATAATTCAGAAATATTAACCAGCTCCTATACTATCAGGAGTTTTTCATGCAAAATTGGCCCTTAATGTGTATTTTACACTTATGAGACTTTGCACATACCAGCATAAGATAACAGTGTTCAATCTTTCATGTAACTAACAGAGTTAATTTGCCTAAATGAAATCACTTTATCAGCAATACTCTTGCCCTGCAAAAACCAAGGGATTATCATAGTCTGTTAAAACATACCAAACTGTGATCTGGAAAATGGGGGCGGGAGGGACTTCTTCTGTGCAATAATAGATTAGGAAAGCTATTTAGCCTTAAGCAAACTTGAGAGCTATGGAGGCTGAACCATGTGGAAGGAGACCATAAAGCTCCTTGCCTGTTCAGTAACCAAATGACTGCTGCTTAGTTAGCTGTAAGCTTCAGTTTGAGACCTTTTGCTCCCATATTTAATTAAAACATCATTGTCATCTTCTGTGAGTACTGAGCTGTAATACTGCAGGCCTATTCAAGATCTGTTTCTTAATTGGTCTTAAATAGGTTAATTGCAATTCAAAGAACAAGTCATTACCAGTGGGATGCAAGTGTATGATGCAATGGGACAGAGCATGAGCTATTGGCTGTAATGCCTGATGAGCAGCATAGTTATTATTTTAAGGTTATGGTTGGAAACATTTTTATTACATAGATTTCTGGAGTTTCCTTCACCAGCCACCTCCTCCTTCCTACTTTTGCTCTGTGAAATCTACCCCTGCAGCTGTTACAAACTTCACGTTCACTGCTTGTGTGTGTCTGCACTAATGAAAGGGCTGGGAACCTTTGGTGAGTAACACTGATAATGGGGGGTTTAAGAGGCCTTTTTCTTTTCTTTAATAATCAGTTGCAGTCTCAAGAGAACAAAACCAGTGTGAGTACCTGTGAAGTCTCACTGTCTACAGAAAACAGCCCTTGAACTCCCATGGGGTCCCCAGATCGTCTGTGTGAGAGTGGTATGAATATGTACCAGGGATTTAATGGCAATGTCATTGCATTATGAACACTTAGAATCAAAGCATTTGAAAATGTCACTGCAAGTGTTTTCTGACTTGTCTAATATCACTTGATTGAGTAACACTACACAGCTTTGTTTCTCAGTTACACAAACAGGTACTATTAATACATTAATGTTTCAGTGTGGTGGGCTGTGGATAGCCAGCCTTTTCAGGAAATCTTGAAATAGTGTTGTATATGGAAAATGTATAGTTATATAATCCTCAGAAAGCCTAAGTAATTTAGGCATTCAACTAGATAGATACAGATTTTGCATTAATATTTTAAGGAAAGTTGCATTTTTAATCCTTTTACTGGCTTCTAGTCCTGCCAGGCACATAGTAACATCCCCTGGAAATTGAACAGACAATAATGTAAACTTCTTCAAGAGGCAACAAGACTACTATCTTCCCCAAACAACCCAAAGCACAAGGGACTGGCATGTGCCTTGGCATGAGGGAAAAAAAATCTAACTTCTCTGGCCCTTGCCTTCACTTTCACTCATGTCTGCTTCAAGCTGCAGGTCCTGGTACAATTGTACCACCTGCCCTCTCAATGGCTGTAGTTCTGGGAAGCACAACACTCTCTCTTCTGTATGTTTCAGGGTTTTATACCACTCACAGAAGTCCTGGCACTATATGAAGGCATTTGCAGTAGCAAAGTGAAAAGAGGTATTCAGGGAATCTCCAAAGCATCTAAGGCCAAAACTCTGTTGGGGTATGGCTTTCTCAGATAAGAATTTGACATGGAGAAAGCAGAAGGTATTCAAATTGTGTATTTTAGTTTCTGAGGCTGAAAGGCTTTCCCATGGCTTTTTGGACATTTCCCAATGCTGTTTTCCTCTGAGATGTTGCTCTTTAGCTAGATGCCTTGAACAGAGAACACTGTGTCCCCAGCTTCACTCTTAGCTTTCTGGTCAGTGTAGTCTCCAAAGAGCTTAGCTGTCAGCAGGATTCATAGATACAAATTTGATGCAACTTGGGGTTAAACCATGAATTATTTTCAAAATTAGGACAAAGGTCTTAGTTGGCATTGAAAAAATGGTATCAGGACAGTGGAGAGCTGAAGTGCAATTCTGTATTTCGGAAGTTCCTGTCTCCTGCTGTCCTGACGGGTACTTTACTGGTTGGTAATAGCTCTTGACAGTAGAGTTTTCTGTCATGACCAGATAAATCTGTATTCTTCCCCTTATTCTTGCATTTGACATAATAATTACCTAAAGAGCTTGTTTTCAAGGAGGTACAAAAAAAGCATGTTTAACATGCCTGAGCAAACACCCCAAGCATGCAGGCAGTGGCAATGTAGCAGGTGGATGGCAAAAAGAAGGTTATTTTTAGGACTTTGCAAAACCTAAATCTGAAGACTCAAAGCATGTCACATAGGTCACTGAACAGCTGTTAGACTGTGAGCATTCTCAGTCTGCATTCAAATCAGTGAGCTGGAGGTAAAAGAACAGATTTTCAAATACTGTATGTTCTCCTTCAACTGCTTTTGTTAATCATAGAATTATATAAACACAGAATGTTAAGGGATTGGACTTTAGTATTTTCTAGTCCTCCCACTGCCGTGTGTAGGGATGCCTCACGTTTGGCCAGGTTGCTTAAGGCTTTATCCTACCTGGCTTTGAATACTGCTGCAGTTGGGGTTCCCACAACCTCTCTGGGCAACCTGTTCCTGTGCCTAACCACACCCCACAGTGAGGAGATTTCTTCCTAATATTGAACCTAAATTTCCCCTCTTTCAATTTGAACCCATTGCTCCTTGTCCTATCGCTACAGCTCCTGATGAAGAGTCCCTCTCTGGCTTCCCTGTGGGCCCCTTCAGATACCGAAGGGTTTGCATTGAGGCCTCCATGCAACCTTCTCTTCTCCAGGCTGAACAGCCCCAACTCCCTCAGCCTGTCTGTGTAAGGGAGGTGCTCCAGTCCTCTTACCGACTTTGTGGCCCTCCTCTGGACTTGCACCAACATTTCTGTGTTCTTCTTGTGTTGGGGGCACTGGAACTGTGCTCAGCAGTTCAGGTGGGGTCTCACAAGAGCAGAGTAGAGGGGGAGAGTCACCTCCTTTGACCTGCTGGCCATGCTCCTTTTGATGCTGCCCAGGTTTCAGTTGGCTTGAAATATTACAACTCTGAAATTTTGCAACAGTTGAAACTTTTCAACTCTGAAAGTGGCAGCCCACACTGTGTGGGATTCATTTGACCCTATAGATATCCACAGAGGAGACTCTACATATGAGTTACTTAAACCCTTTGTTAGCAACAGAGAGACATACTCTTTCAAGGTGTGATCCATCCTATCATAAAGCAGATGTCAAAGACAGGTCAGATACATTCTCCTTTTCTCTTGACCACTGAAGAAGCCAAGAAGAACAATCCCATGAATTACTTCAGATGTCCAAATTTTTTGAGATTGTACAGTCCTTACACCTTATACCTTATACCTTATGTTAAGAAAGTCAGACCACATTTTTTATTACATTAATGTTCAGGGAAACTGGACTCAGGAGAACACTAAGCAATAAAACCCAAAGAGAAGGTGTTCACCAACTAAATGGGGTCTTTAGAAGTCCATTTAGATGACAACAGCAATATGAGGACTGAAAGGAAAACTCAGTCTCAAACTTTCCAGAGAAAGTGTAGACAAATAAAATATCATTAGTCTTGAGTCTTTTGGCAGTGGGAGGATCAGCATCCTCCAAAACTGCCAAGAAAACAAGTAATAGAATTATTGCTGATCACTGCCCACTGAGATTTAAGGACTTGCACAAGTCAGGGTTTGCAGGCAGCAGTAATATCTCCCATCAGAGCAGCTGGGAAATTGTCATTGAGGAAAGCCATTGAGAGAGCCACAAGATTTTAAGTACACAATTCTTTTCTCTAAAGCATTCTGCTTTTTCAAACGAAGACGGATACATTCCGAGCTGAATACAAATGGAGAACACTTGCCTGGTTCCACAGTACTCACTGATATAAGGCCGTGTTTCATGCACATTTAGCGGTACACTATTAAATGGCCTTTCTTGTATCAGTAACAAGAATGTTTGTCATAACAGAGAAGAAATTGTGTGAAACAGCTTTTGAGGGCTGAGAAATTACTCAAATATGAATAGAGCTATCAAGAATCGTAACACCACAGGAGAAAATCTGGGTGAATTCTCTGTGTTGATAGCTGCTCTAGAAGAGGACACACAGGTTCTTGTACAGGAACTTTTCTAAACAGGGAACAAGTTGTAGGAAGAAGTATCAAGTATCATGATGAGGAGAGAATGCCATGAGAGTCTTGCACAGAGCCTCTTCTAGAGACTGGAGGCTGGAGAAGAGGCTGGAGCCCCTTCTATTTGAATTATAAATAATCTGTAAAGAGGGGTGACAAAGTTGCAGATGATTTTAAACCATTCATGGTAGCAAATGTCTACAAGGGGTTACAAAAGGATCTCACAGTACTGAATGACTAAGAATAATATAGGAAACTCAATATCCATAAACATCAAATAATGCACATAGGGGAAAACAATCATGAACTATGCATACACAGTGAGATGATTTAATTTAGCTGCTACTGCTCAGCAAAGAGCACTCATTGTGTGTATTAAAAGTCAGAGGCAATAAAAAAATCCCAGATAGATTGTTAGAAATTATTGAGAAAGGAACAAAAAAAAGCCCCAGAAAGATCATTATGCCATCATGAATCCCCGTGTGTCCCACGAGTTCTGTGTGCTATTCTGGTTCCTTCCATATCAGGAAGGATACAGCAGAAGAAGAGTGTGAAAATGGTGATCAGAACAGAGAAAGGCTTCCTTCACGAACAGGGATTAAATAGGCTAAACTCCCCTCAATGTGGAAAAGGAAAGTTTGAGGGCAAGTCTGTAAAGTCACAAACATCATGGAGATGAAGACCTAGGAACAGCTAGCAGTTGCCTCTCTGTTATAGAAAAAAGTGCATAACCGGCAGCAAAACAAAAATACATTATTTTTTTACATGGTAATTAAGTGTAAAGCTCATTTCAAGGATACCATAGACTCTGTATACGGGTGTTAAAATAGGGCTGTGTAAATGGAAAGATGTGGCTGGCACATCCAGCCCATAAAGTACGTAAGACTGCACAAAATGGGAGTGTGTTTGAAGGGAGTGTTGTGATGAACATGCTCTAACATTGTCATACAGTATTAAAGAACATGTACTGGATAGAATAAACTGTGGCCTGACCCAGTATGAGAAGATGTACAGAGTCCAGTACATCCCAGAAGCTTTCCTGGCTTTTATCGTCTCTAGTTAATATCAGTTTGTGCCTGTCTGGTAGATACAAGGGTCTAGAACTAGCTGGGGATTTCTCTATTTGAGAAACATCTTTAAGAAAACAACACTGCCTTCATGTGCCACATGGGATCACTTAAGATCAAGTAAGAATAAAGAAGAGGTTTTTATGAAGAGAAAAAGATTAACAGTGACTGTTACTGGCCTTGTTTGGGGGACTGGAGGGAGATTAGAAAATCTCAGAAATTTCAGAAAACAGATTTTTCTTTCACTCTCTTAATAAACATCCAAACTCTGTAAGGCAGTAAGTCCTGCTGTAAGTTATGTCCTACCTATCTCTAGTAATAGATGCAAACATCTCTCCTTATGGTCTCTCTTAATGATGGACATTCTTCTTTGCAGACATTTTGCTCATTTCTGTTTTTAGAGATGTTATAAATCTTACCTCATGCTTGGTACTAAAACTGCTTGCAGCAGGAATGGGAAAACAATGGTTGCAGAAAAGATTATGCTTCAAGAAATTAAACTAACATAGTACCAAAGCCTTCTGTAGCAATAATTCTGCTGTGTCCCAGTATTTGGGGTCTTTGTGCTGTGTTATTTCCCACATCTGGGCCTTGGCAGGTGGAGAGGTGCACTTAGCTTCCTTCAGCTCCGTGCCATTACTCTGTATTTGTTTTCATTGTTTGCACAGATGTAACTGTAAAAACTTTACTTGAATGGGAGCTGTGAGAGCTTGGGAAAACCCACCTGGAAAACCAGCTTGTTTTTTTAATATATTTTGTTCAGAATAGCTTACCAAACTTGTAGGCTTAGGGAGAGCTTAAACAAAACCAGTGTAGAGTTTTAAATGGGGGAGAGTGGAAAGGTTCATGAAGCAGAAGTACAAAATCATAGTAAAAAGATGATGGCAAAGAGTTAATGGGGAATCAGAAGCAGACGGTGCCAGTCATCATTGATTTTGCAGATGAAATGTACAAAGAGTGTAGAATGGGACAGTGGAACCACCAAAAGGTGGAGCAAGAATTTGTCTGACCCCTCTGCCCCAGAGAGGATACACACCTGCTGCACTCCTGCCAACCTGCTGAGGTCGTGGGAAGTAGGCTGGACTCTGAAAAATGGCAGTCTAGGACTAAGGATTCAGTGAGACTCGCAGATTCAACATGGACATTTTGTGTCTGCTGATGACAAGTGAAGAGTGTTACTTTAGAGCTGGCAACTGTGAAGAAACTGTGGCTTTGCAGCAGCAGCAGCACAGATGCTCCAGGCCAAAGATGGGCTTTCAAAGTACCCACGAAATTCTTCTCATGTGGAGCAGGGCTGTACAGATGTGCTGTAGAAGTGAAGGGTCTAAAAAGGAGCACAGAGAGTTGTTCCTGGCCCTGATTCACTAGGAGGAAAGAGCAAAGTTTCAGTGTTCAGAATGAGTCTAATGAACTCACCAGCTTTCCTGTCTAATCAATGGGGGCAGGAGCACCTCTGTATACTGTCTGCACAGTTGCTGTTATAAGTTCATCCTGATTGGTCAGAAATATTGCAAAAAAAATCTGTGATAAGGTCATGGATTGAGGAGTGAACAATTTTTGCTTTTGTTTCATTTGGAAAAGCAATATTCACAGCACCCTAGATGTCTCCATATTATTTTCATCCTCATGAATCCTCTTGTTTCCCAAGTGGAGCAAGGGTCTACACTTCAAAACTGAACTGGATGCCGAACAATAATGAATAGAAGGGAAAATTTTCCAGCAACTTATAAATTTCTGATCACTTAAAACCAGAAACACTAGTGCTTCCCATCTTCTTTGGAAAATAAGGTGCATTCTAGGATGAAATCCCCAAAGATTCATTTCTGCAAAGGCCACTTTATTTTAAAATAAAACCTTTGTTTTAATTTGCGGAGTGTGGTGACAAAAATGGGAAATCCAAAGCCTCAGTAATTTTAGCCCTTGAGGGAAGAACAAACTAAACTGTTACTATTTGCAATACAGAATTAGCCAAACACAGGCATTATACACACTTACAGAAGGGTATCCATGTCCTGAAGAACTTAATGTTGAGGAAGATAGGAAAAAGAACATTCAAAATATAAGGAAAGAGGGTGGTTTTTTTCCATCATAAATGAATAGAACTGATCATTTCAAGGATTTGTTGGGGTTTTATAATGCATGAAGTGTTTCATACTGTCCTTTGAGTTAATTATTCTTAGTTGGATGATTTCTTAAAGGTTTGGAAGCAGAAAACAAGTTTAAAAATTCAATTTTCCACCCATGATTCAGGTAAATGTTTTTTCAGGAGTAGCTCAGTTCCATATCTGACCACAGTGAGCAAAATAAAACAAACAAACAAACAAACAAAAAACCCCCAAAGAAGCTGTAGGTTAGAGGCCAAGTCCTGATGCAGTATAAATGGATGTCACTTCTCTGACTTTAGTTTTGCTCAACCCCTTTAGACCTAGCTATCTGGGAAGATTTTCAATCTATCAAGTACTTAGCCTGAATTTTAAAAATAGGCAACCTTATTTTTCTTCCAACCCTATTTCTCTGAAGCATCAATATGTGTTTTTTGCAAAAGGATATGAAAATTAAACCATGAAGTGATATCATCCTATTCATAAATCTGCAGCCTCCAAGGTTGTGATCTGCCCTGGAATTATTTTTTTTTTTTTTTGTTGGTGTCCCTTTTGGGAACAATCTCCCTGAGTTCTTAGTATAATTTATGACTTGGCATACTTAGAATTTTGTTTTTTCTTTTGTAGATTCATTGACACATTTCCCAAAAGCATGGATTTGTCAGGCTCTGGCATTGTCTATAGTATGGAACTTAAAGCATCTGTTACTGGAGGTGGCTGCTTTTCTGTCTATACCTTGCTGCATATCAAAATGTAAATTCCATATCAGCATGTGAAAACCACAGTATTTTCATCCAAAATAAAAGCATGAACAGTAGAAAGGAACCAGAGGAGCTTGAGGCATGTCCATAGCAAAGCTCAGAAGGTAAGTAAAGAGACAAGCCTAAGCAAGATACAACTTGTAATGTGTACAAGTGATGCTCACAGAAGAGTTACAATGGACCAAGTGAATTTATTGCTACTCTACTGATAGTTGTCAGGACAGAACCTATTTGGTGATATAAATCTGTTACTTACCTGTTTGTGTCATGGCAGGGAGATAGATATAAGCAGTTTCTTAGTGCATCTTGACTCATCTTATTCTTCAGTTTTACAAAGTGAGGATGGGACTTGGAGCAAACTAATCTGTAGCACCATGACTGGCATTTTGCATGATTTCGGTAAAGAATAATTCCACTGCAGTCAACTGAATTACATACAAGGAAGTATTGTCTGTGTTAACAATCTAACTCATTCACTTCACTGGCATAATTCACATTTTCAGTGACACAATTTGGTAGAATCAATTATAATGGGAGTATTGTAGCTCGTCTGGAGTACATACCAAATTTAATCCATGTGCTATTGAAAACATCTTACTGGGCATTAAGGAATATATTTTGTAACAAAGCATTTATAATAGAAATGAATCATCGGCAAACAAATCTGCTTTATTGTATCACTGAATGCAATACAATGCTATGCAATTTTTACCAGGAACAACTGTCCTCCTGCTACCATTAAGGGCGTAAAATTATTTGGTATTCTCCTGAGAGAGTGGTTCACCCATCAGAAGCATTTCCTTTAACCTAATTTATCTGTTGCTGTCAAAAATACATATTTTTAAAACTTTATTTCTAGATAGTCATTAAGGGATTAAAACCAAATGAGAGGAAAGCAGACAGTTGGTAGCACAACATAAATCATAATTGAAAACATCCTGGTAGTATAACACCGCCAGACATTTTGAATGGTTTGCGAGGCTCTGAAGAGTTCCACGGTAGCATGGCTTTTTAACATCCTGCTCAGTAGTTAAAGGGTATTCAGCCTGATCTGCCTTTGTTGATAGCTGATATTATTTGACATTTTAACAAGGTTCTGTATTTGCAGAAGCATCTTATGGCACCACTTTCAACATCAGAGTCTATCACAAAAAACATTTCAACTGTTTTGCAAACAAACTTTCTTCCAGTTAATAATTAAACAGAGGAACAGCTTGCGGTATATGCTTGGAACTAATTTTACTATATATAGTTGGAAATGACAAGAGCACATGAAGATGTGACTGAAGCCTGGTAGCATTTAAATACTCAGTACTTCCTCTGTTACCTTGACTTGTGTAAAGTTGGTTCCCAAGGTAAAAACTAAGTGGTCTGCTGGCATATGGTATAACCTCCATTTGAGCGCTAAAAGCTGGATACTGTTTTTGTGAAACAGATGTTGTTGAGTGCAGCAATGCACAACTGACTCTATCTAACAGCTGGGAATCCTTCGTGACCCATATAGCTAGAAATAAACATGGTCCTATGCTTGGCAAAAGTGTAAGGAAGCAAATTTTCATTTGTTAAGGGCTTATCAAAATGAAGAATAAATGTTTTTAGCCATAAACTGATTTTATTCACAAGAGTAATCTTTCCAGCAGCTTATGCGATGGCCTCATAATATTACAGGCACCCTTTGCCAGATGAAGGCTGCAGTTGCACTGACATATAGTGCAGATGGAAAATAAACATCTGCCTCAATCAAGAGAGAAGACCAAAGACAAGGTTGACGAATATTTTCTGGCATGACTATCTTTGCAGGAAAGCATATAAATGCTACAGGACCAAAACCACTGGCATCGTCTGGTGTTGTCCTTATGTGGTTACTGACCATGAAGAGAGATGATTAGTATGCACTCTCCAAGGAGGAGTAGTGCAGATGCTCAGGATGATATGATTCCAACTCACTAGTATGTGTTTTGCTATAACCATACTATGCTAGCAACAGAGCAGTTTGAAATATTTTTGTTCTCAGGGTTTCAGTGACATTTTGTATCCTCAAATGTACTTCTTTTTGGGGGATGAGGAAAGATGATGTTTTGTCGCAATTATGTTGTTAAACATAATTAAAATATTGATATAGTGGCAATTTTCAGCAATTTTTTCTTAAATATGTTTAGGAAAATAATATTTCTGTTCTGCTTTGAGCACAGCATGTTGTAGAGATAGAGTTAAATGTAAAGATCATTCAGTTGACAGCAAACTGTTCAACTTATTCCCACTTTACCTTTGGGAGAGAGAGTAGTACACATTTAAGGTAACTCTACATGCATGCATGTATGCACAAACCTACAGAGCCAATATGGAATTCCTCTGATTGTCTGATTCTCCCACAAAGGATACACACTGCAGGATGGCTGTAGCTTCACAGGTTTTGTTTTTCTAGGAGCGTTTCTTTGTCAGAGTAAAATAGGAATCTTACCCATTTTTGGTCATTTTGATGGCATCTGATTTCATATCTAATTTTTGACAATATAAGTTCAAACTGCCTGTAATTTGCTCCAGAATAGAGCTACCCAGGAGGGGCATATTAATGACTGTTCAGTCTTAATTAGTGTTTTTGACCTGGTAAGAATGACATGCATGATGTGTATTAGCTAAATTAGTGGGAAACTTATTAAAGATACAAAAGAAATTTAGCATGAGGATGAAGGTGTAAATTTGAAATTTGGAGATTTCAGATCAAAACAAATCCTGGCAAACTGCCAGCAATGTGCCCAACAGAGTTAAAAAAAAACCAACAACCTCATGATACTGAACAGTGTTTCCATTATGCTCCAGAACTCTGAGCCACAGAAGAATCTTTGTTTTCTTTTAGAAATAATAATTTACTTTGTAGATTTTAACTAAAAGGTGAGCTTTTGAAGTCCAAAAATCATAAAGGAAAAGGAAAAGGAAAAAAGGAAAAGGAAGAAAAGGAACCAGCACTGACAGTCTCAGAGTGTTTATGATGATCTCCTGGTTGTCTCACCTGCTTTCTTATTCTTTTCTATCTTACAAATAGAACTTCTCTGCTTTGGGGACTTTTCTGGGAACTTGGAATTTGACTTGCAAAATTTAATGGGTGCACCAAGCTGTACTCAAAATTATATTTTCCTGCCATGTGCCATACCAGATTTATCAAATGAAAGGGTGCAACCACAGAAGAGACAACAACAGCACCCTCTGTGCCTCACGTCCTCAGTGTGTATCTGTTATCAGGCAGGATGCAAGCCCTAAAACATTTGCAAGTTTTGAGGGTTTCTTACCAGCAAGTCTCAGAAGTCAACCATAAGAAAAATGTGTGGGATAGGTTAAAATGGGCAAAACCTCAGTTTCAGTTTGGGATATTCAAGAGGATCTGGCCTTTTTATTCCCAGTTTTTTGTTTTGTTTTTTTTTGTTTGTTTGTTTTTGCTTTTTTTTAACAAGGTTGCTTCCCAACTCTTGCCTGCTTTGAACAGCAGTATGTTTCCTTTAGGCAGTTTTCTTCCCTTATGTGCTGTTTTTATTTCATAAACTAGTCCTCAGACTTGTCTTTCCAACTGTAGCCCCAGCAGACATCCTCTCTAATGCTCGAGTCTTAAAAAATTAATTTGAAGTAATAGACTAAAACAAGCTTGTTAAGGATGGTGTTAGCTGAGCCAATCTCTAAAAGCTCTAGTTTTCAGAAACATATACACATCTATATGTGTGTATGGCACAGGAACTATAGGAAAGTGACTTTCTCTGAACGTGCATGAAGCTTCTCAGGCTATGGCAGACTCCAAAATGGACAACAATAACAGAACAGTACCCTGAATATCACCCAAATACTCCACAAACTGTCATTTCTAATGACAACCATTTGCAACAGTAAAAGTGAATTCTCAATGTATGTGACAATGAGACAAAGGAAAACTCATATCATCAAGTGAAGAAAATTAAAAGGTGGGGGTGACAGCAACATTGCCAGTGAGGGCAGAACAGCTCTGGTACGTCTCTGGGTATGAATAAGACTTGAGCTTCTGGTTCACAATCCAAAATAGCCCTAAATTTGTTCAAGCACCAAGAGTCATGGAATGATCTCTGAACTATTTCAGTCACATTGCCATTTGGCACTTGCTGCAGTTAAAGCACTTACCACAATACTTTCTTCTTAGCTTTTTCCAAACTTCTTCATTCTGTGTTGGATTTCATTGGTTTTATCGTTTCAGTCCCAGATGAGATTTTCTTTCTTATACATAGTCTGAGAACTGACAGACTGAAATGGCACAACCAACCTTCTATATTCATCATAAAAAGTATTGCTTGGCGAGTGATGTCAAGATGTGATTTTTCTAAGACAAAACTTGGAGTGTGGACTACAGAATTGAATCTTTTGTACAGTTAATGCAGAAGAAGGAAAGACTTATAATGTTTCAATTTTTTTGTAGTTACATGGTTTTTTGGTTTTTTTTAAGTAGCTCTATCACAGCTTGAAAAATGAGTAGAAATTTTACTACAATGTTGCCCTGTCCTGATGTTTTCTGAATAATTTTATTCTTTCAAAAATGTTTTTTGTTTTAATCTTCTACATTCCATAGGCTTTCTGTTTGATACTAAATAGCAGCACTAAAAAAAAAAAAAAGTGGTGAGATGCTGATAGAGTGAGATGACAGATTTTTGTTATTCCTAACATGTTAGTCATTTGTTTGGCCTAGTATTTCTGCATAGGATATCAGTATGTTCAATCATTGTGGGTTTCTCACATGATATACCCTCCATCAGAAATCTCTATGTTTCATGCCATCACCAGCAATATCTGTGTTTTCTATCAAAAAAAAAGTCATTAAAAATTAACCATAGCTATTCCATAACATTAACAGCTTTGCTTTTTATGGGGCTGAAAATGAATTACATATTTAAAGCTACTCTGTATATTTACAGTTTGCACATAATTTTTACGTTTTAAATACTTTTGAGCAACGTGAAAATTGGCTTCATTTTCTCAATGCTACTGCAACTTATTCCTTAATTTTAAACTAAAGTGTTCATTTAGACCCCTGTATACTCAGTGGAAAGATAAATGTTTCCAAAGCACAGTACACTACACCTTCCTAAACAATGTTTTGCAGATGAGATGAAGTGCTGTGTTCAGCTTCAGATGGCTTAGACTGGAAAATTACTGTTTAGACAGCTTGAGTTCACCCAGATAGATAAGTATGCAGCATACCACAAGGCATCGCATGTGGGAGAGACTTTCCTGGTTCCTCATACCCTCCTACATTGGTTACATGGGATGTATGGATTTTGTCTTGACAATGAAACATGGAAATGAGGTAGGATGCTTTTACTAGGTGCTTCAAATGGTTGTGTGTATACATATGCACAATATGTGTAAAATGAAGAAAAACCCTGTTACAGAGGGGATACTGCAACACGTGTTTCAGACAATGAGGCCCGTGGAAAGAATATATATATGGGCCGATTCTTGATAGCTGTTTCAGAGGTGTTTATTTCTCCAGCCGCATGGCCGGGGCTCTGCCGAGGAACTGAGGCAATCACGGGACCCGAGGGTCCTTGCCCGCGCAGGGGAACACAAAACAACCAATGGGAATGAGGCTGACCAGGGCCAGGGAAACCCCGTGTGTCCCCTCAGGGCCCCTCTCCCAGGGCTACATGGCAGGAGGGAAGGGACCCTGACAAAACCGCAAACAACAAAACCCTGAGTGGTCTTCCTAAGATTATGGTTTTTTTACTTGAGACTGCTTAATCCCATTTTGAGCATAAAACTGCACCTAGGAGAAGCTTTGAATTTTTACAATCACAAAAGGGAGTGTTCCAACTTTGCCTGTGCCTTACTATGCTTGGTGCAGCACTCCCAAAGGAGCAGAGTGGGCCCAGTTGTGCCCTTACACAGACATTGCGAGGCCATTTTTGCAAGCTTCCTCTCACTTTTGCACACAGAACAAAGAGACTGTGCCCTTCACACGAGGAAAGGCATGCACAATGCACTGGAACATCGACACCAGCTAAGCTTTTTCACACAGCTTGTTCAGGCAGGTTACTGGCCACACTCAAGGCTTGTCCTGCGATATGGGTATCACTGCCTGGATTTTAAAGGTAAAAACCCTGAGGCAGAGGAGTGACAAACTGCTTGAAACAATGTGATGACTTAGTGACAAAGCAGGTTTAGGAGGCCCATTCTTCAGTGCCTCTGCCCTCAAGATTGTGGCTTTTCTGGTTCCTACAAAGCCATGGTTTGTTAATTATGTTATTTTTGCCAAGTCATGTTTATGGAAGCTAAAATAGCTCTGCGTTACTACTATCATAATAGAAATATGAAAGCCTGAACACAGGGGAGCTAGTTCTCCAGGCTATTTTGATTTCAGTGAAATAAAAACATTAATAAAATAATTTCAGGGCTGTATCAGAAATTCCTTTCATAGGAAGAAAAGGAACAAACTCAATAGTAACACACAGAAACACAATCTTTTATTTTTAGAAGAATGGTAATATTTCTCTGAAAGTAACACCTGATTAAGCAAACTTATTGAATAAGGTCCATTATGTCTGCTTGAAAAAGCTATAAGTTGAGATATTTTAAGTTAATCAGATTGTAAAACTGCACTAAATTCTTACCATTAAGCTACCTCACCTACATTGAATCCTGAATTCTCATTACAACTAATCATATTTCCATACAAAGTAAAAATAATACAGGTACTTGAAATTCGGGTATATTCTGCTCTCAATAGCCATGTACATCTCCTACTAGCAGTAATGGCAGTTAGACGCAAAGTGGGAAATATATAAATATATATAGATATATATATATACACTCATATCTCCCAGGTTGGCAGGTACAATTATATTTGTGAGAAGAAGAAACAGTAAAGATGCCTATATATTCCAAACACCAGTTTCTCTTCACAGTGGAGGTTTTAGACAGAGTATTTATTTATCTGCAATTGGCAGGACAGCTTTGCTGGGGATGGGATTTATCTCATTTAACCTAAGCCACCAAAAGTTAGATTCTATATCTAAGCTAGCTGTCTATAAATGACTCTTTCTTTTCACCATCTTGGGAGCTGAGACAGTTGTTTTAGAAGGGGTTTAGTATCTCTTTCTCTTCAAAGCATCTTAAAATTTGAAATAAAAATTAGATGAATCACCTGCTAGCCTAGATATCCTTTAAAAAATGTAACAGTTTTTACATAGGTGCATCTTCATGTGAAGTAATGGAAGAATGGGGGAAGTCTCCAATTTCCAAGTGAAAAATAAGAATTTGTTTGGGTTTTTTTCTACATATTTCGTGCATTTCTGAAGACTGATAAAGGAGAGAAAGGTATATCACTTGGCAGAGTCAAAAGGTGAGATGTGTAGCAGTTATACATGTTTTTGCAGCTGTGGAATCTCATTCCCAAGATTTTCCCTCGTGGAGTTGGTCAAACAATTACTTGAAAATAGGATTTGTTATTAACCTGCTTTCTGGGAACCAAATGGTTTCAGTCACCTTAGCTGGTATCAGAAGAAAGTCAGACACAACACTCTCAGCTGCCTACAGCTCTTGTTTTCTTCATTTGTTGCATATGATTGGTCAGTGAAACTTTTCCTAAAGGAGGGATTCTTGAGGCTAAGCATCAAATTTGTTGAATTTCAAATACATTATCTCAATTTAAAAATGAATTTACATCTCTACGTAATATATTTCTGATATTTTTCTTCTTGTTCCCCACTAAAGTCTGAAGCTTGGTCCTTGAATGGGATACATAATTTATCTGCTGAATGTATCTCATCATCTGCTTAAGACTTCCCAATGTTTTTATTTGTTTATTTTGAGTGTTGATTTTCTCAGTTATATTTAGATTAGTGCAGGATTTATTTGAGCAGTTAATTTCAGCTGTCTCTGAAGAATTCATATCCACTTGATGATCTCATGTTTAATATTTTTGGGAAACTTAAACTTGGCAAATGGGTTTTTAGTGGTTTCAGCAAGGCTACCACACCAAAACCCACCTTGGTTACAGGGTGTTTTCAGGGTGGAATTCCGAAGGGAGGTTGAGAAGACCAACTCTCAACTGCTGTAGTCTATCCTACTGTAAACAGAGCTTCACTGTGTAGTCTTACAAATTCTCTGATAGAGTTGACATGTTTATTTTTTTGGCTAAAAGGAAACATTTTTACCACTGAAATGGAGCCTTCCTGTCCTGCAGCATGGCTGAAAAGAAAGCCAAGCTGGGTAAAACCAAAACAACACAATGAAACCAAACAGCATGCAGCTGCCTCCTCAGGAATATCCCTGCAAGGCAGACAAATGGATACATTTATTTTCCCAGATTTATTTGCTAATGTAAACATCCCAGTGCAAGCATTAGCACTTCAAATCATTATATAGTTCTGGGGCAGTCTTGTGAGGAGTTTAATTTCATTAAAACAAATCAGTAATTTGACATTGCACTAATTGTAGATATATTCTTGTTTCAATATATTTCATGAAGCAGTGCCAAATAAACCAGTCTTCAGACAAATGCTCAATAGCTATGCATCACCTTTCTAGATGAGTAAACTGGGCATAGTGCACAAACAAAAGTTTGACTTCCTTATAAGTTTGCATTTCTATTTACCAAATAAAACAGGTAGCACTTTCATATTTTCAAAAGCTTTTGAGGTAGAAGATGAAATAATTGTATGCTACTTAGCAGGAGAAAGCACCATGTTTATCAATTTAAAAAGAGGAAACAGGAGATTTTCCCCTGCTATTAATGCTCTAACTTGCATGTCCAGCCGGCACCACGTAGCCTTAGTGGGACGTGTCACATGCGACAGAGTCAGAGGCAGTGGTTGCATTGCTCAGCAGAGCAGGGGCCAGAGCACCACCAAGGGCACAGCACATTTCCCACCTCCCTGCAGCCCCCCTGGGCTGCCTGCTGCCCCTCTTCAGTCCTTACTACCCAAGGTATTGGCTCTTTCAGTGACCCCAGCCCAGCTTCACTGCCCAAATTCAGCAAGGTGCTGTCACCGTAAGGCGCTGTGTGTACAGGCTGGTGACTGGGACAGCTGCACAAAGCCACCTCATGCTGCAGGCAGGAGGGACGTGGCTCCTCTCTGCAGGGGGAGGTGGAATCAGGCATTCTCTCCACAAGCACTGGAGCTCATGGGATGCCCATGCCACAGCCTGGGCTTGTGTCCATATGCTCTGGGCTTAAACACAGACTCATTGTGATATAACCATAGCCAATGAAACCCAAGTCCCTCCAGAAAACTTGTTAGAGAGGCTTAGAAATTTCCATATAAAACCACATCTGATTTTCAGTCATACCTTTTTAATGTACCATCCTTAAGCAATGGGAAGCTGATGGGCAAGATGGTTTCGCCACCACTGTGTGAGTGGGAAGGGCAGTTGAGACCACCAGTGAAATTTTGACAGCCCTTATTCCCCATACTGGCACAGCAGAGCACTTTGGCCATTGCCTCTAATTAGGTTCTGGTGCCTTAATTTGGACAGTCTTTGTGGGTAAATAAATCCTACCCTGGGATATCTTTAACTCTGCGTTGTTTGCTCTACATAGCTGAGACACTGCCTACCTAAAAAAATTTACCATTTTTTTCCTGATGCTTTATGGCCTGTAACCCTGCAGTCTCTGAGATGTTGCATGGTACAACCTAAACTTCTGCCTTCTGACCTCGATGCAAAGCATTCCTCAGTGAGGGTTTAAGCATGCAGACAGACAGGCACAGTTTTCTCTGACATGGGAACAAACAATTTTATTATAAAATATATAGATCGGGGAAAAAAGGACTTCTTTTATGGCTTCCTTTCACAAATTAGACTGTTCATGTTGTGAATTTGTGAAATTTTACATGGGTTAAATTGTACAGGGATTCAATATATGGATATGGACTTACACCAGGAGTGTCAGATCTCAGTCTTTGTTCAAGTGGGTTTTGTTAAATCTACTGCACAATTTTTGTGCTTCATTTCAAAACCTTGCAGAATGACTTACTCTGCCTAAATTAATAAGATGTAAACAATGTTTAAATAGATGGGCAAAAAAAACAAGCTAGTGACTAAAAACCAGGCTCCAGCAGAAGGGTGAGGGAGCACAGAAGTTAAGCCAGCTGTTTCCATGAAATGCAGAAAGAAGGCAGAATGCCGCTTGACAATTTTTAATTCTTCTGGAGGAAACAGTTGGAGATCATATGCTCTCTAGCAGTTAGAATACCAAAATAAGTACTCCTTTTGCCAGCAGCAGTAGGAAAACACGTTTTTGTCCCTTCTGTACTTTGTGCCATGTTTCCTAAAAATCACATACTGGTATCACAGCCATGTTCAACCTGTGAGAACACTATATTGAGCTAAAATTTGATGGTACTGCTGTCTCATGGGACACAGTCTCCTTGTATGATTTAAAAAGATAGAAAAAAAAGAAAAAAGATAAAGAAAGCTCCTCTCTTTTTATATGTCTGAAATCCTTTGGAGAAAACAGTTCTTCAGAAGTGCTTTTTTGAGTCCTGAGGGTTAGTCACGTCTGGCAAGGATGGGGAACCAAATGTGGTGTTTTCATCGGTAAAAAGGAAATAGACTAGCTTGGGTTCTTGGAAGTTCCCAAGTATTCCCCCAGCAAATGACTGAGCTGGAGAGCCACAGAAATCTTCAGTGTGTGCCACCAGAGCTGGAAAGCTGGAAACTTCATCACAGCTTCCTTTGTTATATGTTAGTCACATAAGACAAATCATACCAGGAAAGGGAAGTGATATTTCTCTGTTGCCCTTAATAATCTGTTACCTAGGACCTAGCTCTGGAGAAGTCTTTCCTACTTTGTTTTAGAGAGAGAAAAGGCAAGTGAGCTGAGGATAGAGACAGAAACACTGCCTTGATTTTTCGGGAACCCCATGAAAAATCCAGATACTTTTTCATCACTGTGTCCTGGGTCTGTGTTGTTACAGTAAACAGTGGTTTGCTATATGAATACTACCTGAAATTCCCCTGCTTTTTCAGACCTACCTCATTCTGTTTCCGTGGGGACAGTAAATTGCAGACTACCTAAAGGAAAAACAAAGTAAAACTGTATGCCCTCTGATTATGGAAAATCAGAAATAAGGACATTTTTGGCAACGTTAATCAAATAGTGCTTTGACATATCTTTTTGTTCATTCAGAGGCTGACTTCATCCTCTGACTCATGCCTGGATTACTGCTAGGAGTTGCTGAAGCCCATTTAGCACTCCAGGCATTAGGTAAGGCAGAGTCGAATTGTAAGCATTGCAGAGTGCTGCTTAGGTGGACCAGCTGATTCAGCCTAGAAGACCACGTGGGACCATGGCAAATCTGCTATCATAAAGAGAACTTGCCTAGTCTAAAAATTGATCTCAGAAAATGTGGACACTCTCAAAGTCATTATACAGCAGAAAATCAGCAGGGTGGAAGGAGTTCTGGAAGGTTTACTAAGTTGTCTGCTAATGAGCGTCATTTCTCACCACCCCTGATGAAGGTTGGTATGAAAAGTATTTTCTTTCAAAAGATTCTTGCCATCAGGTAATGTTTTCTTTAAGCTTCCAACCATTTGCTTCTTCTTGACATTCCTCATGAGATGTTATTTCAGGGTTAACAACAAAGAACAACTTCTAACTTAAAACATCTGTGGAAATGGACACAGCCTGCAAATATTGCATGATACACAATGGCTGGTTTGTACCACAAAACTTAAATAAAAATCGTGGGGAGCCACTTGTTTAAGTGCTTTGAGTCACAATATGAATTGTCCTGGTTCCCTATCCAAGGGATTGCTAAATGATGCTAATAGGATATGGCCTATTTGATACTACCACATTTAACTGTAAATGGATAAAAAGTGAGCATTTATTGTTTTGAAATCCATACTCTGGGGGTTTTTCTGTTGTTTGTTGTTGTTGTTACTATTCTGCAAACTAAAGAATTAAAGAAACAATCTCCTTTAATACAGAAACTCCCCTAATTCTCACATCCCTCCTACCACTGCCTCCACTTTTTCCTAATTTTCATGCCATAATCGTAGGCCAATTACCTCAAATGGCCACATTAGTTTCTTGAATAAGTCTTTTCTTTATTAAGCAGCTTTTGACAGAATGAAAACAAAAAAAGCAATATTGAGGAATGTCACTATAACAATGTAAATTGTATGCCTGCATTTTTTATTAATAAGGTTAGACTCTCTGAGGGACTAAGTTACACTGTTTTATGGGATTAAATTATTAGACCTGGAACAGAGAAGGGCCTTGTCCTATTGTTGAAGAGGCTGCTGGGGAGTGTGGAACTGCAGGGAGCATTGGCGAGTCATGGTGAGATCTTATTTCTCCATAGAGAACTAATATCCCAGCTGCTCCAAATGCACCTGAATGGGTACTAGAGAGCTGAGGAAGCTAACTTGTGGCAGATGGGACCAGACCAAATGGTCAGTGAAATGAGCACATTCAACTAATGCACTAACCATCTCTAAACTGTTCTCCATCAATAATTTAGGGCCTTATGTCATAGTTTGTTAAAAATTATCTTTGATTAGTTATGTTATTAATACAATATGCACATTACAATAGTGTCACATTTTCTATCCATCAGAGTCAGAATAAGTCAATATGAGTGCATCAATAATTTATATTGGGTATACTAGTCAATTTTCTGCATGCAATAACATTGCCTGCTGGCAATTATGAATGCAACTGGTGCTTTTACCTCTATATTTTTAATTAGGTCATATTCATTTTCCAAAATACGTGCAATACTGGATTATTAGGTGGTTGATGTTGATTTTTAACAGTGGAAGTGGGGGGTTTTTTTTATGTAATGCTCAAAGCAAAATGAGAGAACGTGCATCTCTGAAATAAAAGCAGACTATTCATGACTTCCTCAATTTTTCTTCCATAAGATCTAGCAAGGAGCAAAAGCCTCTCTCGGTATCTCTGGTACGAGTGTAAACAGAAAGAAATATCCTTCATTTAAAAGCATTTACAGTATCGCAGAACCAAATCTGAACCACTGGTTTGTGACCCTCACATATTTAGTTTCACACAAAATAGCAGCCCCCTGAAAGCCTTATTTGCATGACAGCCCCAGGGAAAAAAATTAGTTACAACTTCTTTGGATTTCTAAATATCCTTTTTGGGGTTTTGGGGTTTTTTTATCAGTAAGGAAGTATCCGTGGAAATCTAATTTTAAGGAATTAGCCCCCTCACCTGGAAAGATCAAGTCACTCTATAAGAGTGTATTGCAATGTGCAGAGTAGAGATGTTTATTCTGCTCCATCTAGAACTGAGTGTACTACTGTCTGTGTCAATGACTGCTGTCTGTGTCAATGCTTGGATAATCTAAAACTTATCTTTTTTAAAACAAATATTCTTTACTTGTGATTCAACAAGTTGTGGAAACCTGTTTCGGAAGGCAGGTTGTGTATGTTGATAACCTCAGGCATTTTGTCTTTGTGACAGTTTTTCCTTAGTTTTGGATGCTTCTATAAGGCTTTCCTTTTTTTCCACTCACTCAGACTTTGACTAGGAGCACTTTCTGTGGATTATGGTAGGAAGATACTTGTGTGGTTCCATATATTGTATACTAATTGGGCGGTAAAATAAAAGTCTGCCAGAACCAAATTATTTCCTCTGCTTTTGCTTTTACAGAAGAAGTCAAGAGACAGATTGTAGAGGCAGAAGACACAAAGTCCAGCAGAACGTGCTGCAAATCAGCAGATTTGCATGGTGGCATTACTCATGGAGGATTGAGAATTCAATTGAGAATTCTCTCTTGTAAGTCAATGAAAGAGTCTTCAGAAGCAAGTCCCCTGGGCATACAAAACAGATAGCAAAAATACTAGTATTACCTGATCTGCTAGTTTTATCTTTAAAATAGAAATATAGACTCAGTTATTGTTTTTCTTTTACCAAAGGAAAACAGGTACAGATGAAGGGAAAAAAAGAGGAAGGAGTCAACACTATTCTCTTAAATGAGATAAGTTAAATTTACTGAAGAACTCTGTAGGATTAGCTGCTGAAACTAGTTTCTGGTCATTTCTCCCTCAGTATACCTCTGTAGCTGGTAGCTCAGCATCTCAATCCTTACCTATATCATAGGCACAATTGAGGAAATAATTTAAACTTTTTATTGAATAAAGAAAATTTTTCGAATGTAACAGAAATACTCTGGCAGTCACAGCCTATACCCCAGTGATAAGGGATCTACATGTCACTGCAGCAGCTCTGAGCTGCCTCCAGACCCACTCCGGTTACAGCTGCCTTCTGCTGCTGGAGCATCAGACATGCTTGAAGTGGGGTTAAGGTGCTTGGCCCCCATTGCTTCCCACCTGCTCCCTGAACAGTTTGTTTGCATCATCAGCCCTATGCTTGCTGCTCTTGTTGTGCTCTTTTCACTCCGAATGGTCTTCATCCTCACAGCCACTAAACATGACAGAGTTCAGGATACCAGCTGACACTTGCATGCCATGGAGCCTTGGTAACTCAACTTAAGGAGCTTGTTCTTGCTCTCTCTTTTACTGCTGGGATATGAAGCTTCCCAGAAGTCATCTCCTTTGTCTTTCTTGTGTCAGGTGTGACCTGAATTTCATACAAGCCTCAGCAACCTGGTTTACTTGTTAGAATTCCCCAACTTAGGAGGATTGCATCAGTAACATATGCTATCATCATCATGTCCATCAAAAGCAACATGTATTTCCCTATAAAGGTAGACAAGTGTTGTGCAGCAGAGATGTGCATGCAGCACCTTTCTGAGAGCTGGAGCCCCTTAGTCCCATGCTGATTGCTCTGACTACTTCATTTTGCTTATACCAGGATCATCCTTTAAATGAGTTGGAGGCCTTGTGGCATGAACACCAAGAAAGAGAAATGGACTGTTACTCTCTATATCAGACTAGTAGCATACATCATACTAAACTTCCATTTTTGCAGACAAACATACAGCTTAAAAATATTTAAGCAGTTTTTAAAGCTTTATGACAGTCGATTTTAATATCTGTAGATTACGAATGCAAAAATGAAAGAAAACAGAAATTACCCCTAAAATAAATGGTGAAGTTTAAGGATTTTTAAAACTCTTAATTATAACAATACTCATTTAGGAATTTAAATGACAATTTAAATAACAATTATCATTTAGGAAGTAAAAAGAGAAAGCTGAATCCAATAAATGGTTCCAGATCTGATATCTATAAAAAAAAATTTTACATCATCATCCTGTTCTAGTCATCATCATGAAAAGCCACTTGAATTGCAGAAAAACATCCACTCAGGTTCAAATTTTGGCTAAAAAACAGAGTACTCCTGTTCCTCTGTTTATCTCTGTTGATCACCAGGCAACCTGAGACCAATCTTTCTTAGGCAGAATATGAGTATTTTGAACACAGTGGAATAGTCACCTTGGTCGCAAACTCAGGATAGGGACACATGCTCTGAAACCCACTCTGAAACTCACACCACAGGGAAGAAAAAAAGATCTATGAAGAAAGTAAATTATCTGAAGCAGAAGTCTGTACCTCTCCAATGCCCCTATAAAAGCAGATGGCTTCGTTTGAAGTAGATGCCAGTTGTATTAATAACCTCAGAATTAACCTAATTAATTTATCATTACAGAATCAAGAGTTCTCATAGCAAAGAGAAATTAGGTCTTCAGTTGAAAACAGCCATTTCTATTCTCTCTGTTTATCTGCAGAGCATACAATGCCAGTTCTGGATCTTAATCAACAAGTATCAGACATTGTTATTTCATCAGGATTTTACATTTAATGGACTGTGCAATGCTGGACAACCACAGAGATAACTGTACTGAAAATGCATTCTTAAAATAACTCCTCTGCATATACTATAAAAGATCATAGGGAGTATCAGAATATTTTAAAATATTTGGGTAAGTGATCTCAATTCATAAGCATACTATTCCTCCCTTCCACAAGGATGCTTCCTCTAAACATCTGCTGGTATGAACCACACTATAAAGGGGAGCTATCAACAGAAGGGAATTTTAATAAACACTGTTCTTTGTTCCCTGTATTTTAATGACTGATATAATTAGAATGAAGGTTAAGGGAATATTTGTTTTCCTGCCCCTAAGGGCTACTTTGAAACAGTTTGACTTGCAAACAGCATTTCAAACCCTTCCAGCTATAATGCTTAAGCATTCTGGTGTTGTACAAGGGAGAAAAAAAAAAAGCTTACACAGCAAGAGCATCACCCAAACTCTTTGAATATAGCAGAGGAATACATGGAAATTAGCAGTCCCACACTCTGTTTTCACAATATCCCTACAGATCCAGCACTGTAAATCTTCCTTCCACAACACAGACAATGATGATACATTTTCCAGAAATATCTTGAGGCTTGGTAGCTCAGGTTTTTCAGGAATTTCGTAGTTAGAAATGAGCTGTGTATAAATACTCATATTCACTTACATCAGTAATTAAAATATGATAGTTCATGCAACAGCTTAAAGTAGACATCATCTTCCACTAATTCAGACAAACTGACATCAGAAAATGTGAAAATATTTTTTTCTAGACTTCACCATGAACAGGTCAGAGACAGCACATTCCTTCACAACAGCCATCGTCACGATAGAATCAACTCTTAATACAAGCTTGATCCAGGAGAAGTGTGTGTTCACAACTACCTGTCATGTTAGTCAGAATACAGATTTCATTCTGTCCATATATTTATGAAGGTCTGTGGCAGCTGGGGGAGGCTAGATGATGCCAGATTTAGTAAGCTGAATGCATAGACAGTACTTGATCTGTCATAAAACCTGCTGTACAAAGACAACTCTTCAAAAAATTTTTGGAGATTTTGAACTGGTTGAATCAGTTCATACTAAGTCAGCACTTCTAAAGTTATAGAGTACCCAGAGTTTGTGTTCAGTCAAGACCCAAATCTTTAGGCACTCCAAAAGCTGTGAATCACTATCAATCCATATAGAATCTGGAACTGGATCCAGCATCATACCTATCTTTTGGGTACCTGGCTTGCAGATTCAGAAGTCTAAGTTTTTCTCTTTTCTGTCTGAGATCTTCACTCTCATGAAGATAAGGAGAGCTTCACACTTTTCTAAATGTTTTGGAGGTAGAACTATCCAGGGACAGCTATCATTTGGCCCTACCAAGGATTTATACTGAAGTATATCCAGAAACTGCCTGTACGTGTGCAGTTTAATAACAGTGTCTAAGTCCAAACCTTTCAAGAACCCTTCAGCGGATCTTGCACGCCAGATAGAGTTACTGTGAACAGAGAAGAACAGACATTTCTGGAGTGGATGGAGCAAGCAAGATCTAATGGTAATTGTTAAACAGTTAGTCAGTAAGATCATCAAGGAGGAAAATACCCCTGTAAACTGAGGGGTAATTTTGAGAACCAGATCCGCTACAAAGCAGCTTGAATCAGCTGACCAAGATGCACAGCAAATTAAGACTTTTCCAAGGCTTTACAGCTACCATAGGCCAAATAACACAGCCGGACAGAAGCACAGAAACACTGCTTGCAGCACTGGGAACAAATGTTGCAGGATGCTCTGTCCTGGAATGTGATCAAGCAACTGAGACAATGTCCTGTTTGGAGAGCTCTCAGTGGTGGGCTGAGAGGGGTGACATGTGATGGTTTTGGTGTTGAGTTATGCTAAAACCAGTCTGGCTACCTAATCCTGAATTAACATCCTGATAGTGAGGCAAAGATTTGGCAGATAAACTGCTAAACTGACCTGGAGACACATGACTGGCAGTCAATAATTTTACACTGTACAAGTGCAGTCTGCTTTCGTACAGTTATGTTCCTCTAACATATTTCCCCTTGGAGTGTGTGGAGATTCCTTCCTTGGGTAGGGGATATCCCACAACTGTACCCCTCAAGGTTAAAGAGATCTGCCCATCAGCATTGGCACGGTGAGTTAAATCAATCTCTACTTAAAAATTGTTTCTTTTTGCTAGCTTCAATGTAATTGCTGTGGTACAGTGCAATATGATATCCTATATACTATACACTACTAGTAATTTTAGGTTTTATACTGTGTAGTAAGTAATTCTGATTAAGATATTTTGTCTACTCATTTGCCATAATAAATAATTCATTTTCTATAAATAGATATGATTTGCCATCTTTAATCCTGCAGGACAGGGTTACTTAAACCATCGGCAAAGTTTGGGGCTAAGATTGGATCCACCTGCCCCCAGGCTCGTCTCTGAGAAGGAATTTAGAAAGCAAGGGGGTCCACTCTGCACCTCATGGCTCAATGGCTGGGCTTGTCTAATAAACTTTGTCTGAAGCTCCCACTCCCACCCACAACAAATAATCAACTTAATGTAGTTATTATAAAGGAAGTGACAGGCTCCCACATCCAGTAGGAGAGAAAACAAGGATTTGGGAACATGACTATATCATATTCACTACAGAATGCTGGAGATGTTGGGGTGGGAATGCTGTTATAAATAGACTAGACAGGAGAGCAGGTCATGCCAGAAAGAATGTTGCTAACAGTCTTCTTCACATACTAAGAATTTTGAGTAATTTGATAATTGAACTGAATATAGCTGACTCCTTCCCATCCACATTGAAGGATCAAACCCTGTGCCTTGCACTGGTGGTTGGCTGCTCCATAGAAAAAACAAAATGTATAGTATACATACAGATCATTATAGAACATTTTCTTCACCACACTATCTTGACTCATATTGTCAGAGTTCCGCTGCCTAGACCTACTTCTATGAAATTATATCCATGAGCTGAAAAGACTTTTTTTGCTGTTGTCATTATAATACTTTATCTGTAGAAATAGGAATCATCATTTGTTAGCTCAGTCCTGGGTTTTGGTCATCACAAGAGTCAAGCTGTATTGTACTTTACCTGATACACAGGACACAAACAAAAAGGATACAAGGACACAAACAAAAAAGCGGATACTAACAATCACTTTTGCAAGGAAAAGAAAAAAAGCAGTCCCAGGATTTTAGTGGCTCTTAATACTACAGTATTATATAAGATAACCAGGAAGCCTCCAACTTTTGCAGACATCTCCCATTTTTGCTATCTGATACATATCTATATGGTGAATTTTAACTAAATATCAAGAAACAGGTATAGAGATGATCCAGTGGTTTTTTTTACTGAGGTAGTATTCAATGCATCAATGCCAAATGTGAATTGCTTTTGTTTATATTTGGTACAAAAAGTGTTGTTTATAAAAAGGCTTGGTATGAACATTCCTGATGTAAAGTCATGTCCTTTATGTGTAATAAACATTTATACTTGAGTTTTGAGGGAAAGGAGCAACATTTATTATGGAGAAATATAAAACAGCATGTACAAGTTGCTTCATAAAGTGCTCTGAGAGCCTGCTGAAATCAGAATTTTCACTAGTAACAGTACAAATCTGATGCAGTTTTTCTGCTTGTTTTTAGTAGAAGTACTTCAGCTTCCCACCTCACTATCCATTTTAATCAACTTTTCTTTCGTATTTAAGCAATCTGTGGATATGGTTTATGTTTTTAATCAGATATTAATTATTAGCATCAAAAATACAATTAAAAGTTGCTTCCTGATGTCAACACCAAAGTGATTACAGTCTGAAGTAAGCAGAATTAACTCCAAAACAGTATCAAGGAAATGGCAACTTTTGTCAACATTTCCCTGCGGCCAAGTCTGTTGGAGCACCACTGAGATTAGGGTCTGGGGCTGCCTCACACCCCAGCTCTGGTCATAGTCCCAGGATGAAGCCTCTCTGGTGTGCAGCACACAGCCACGCTCACTTGGGGAGAGTGGAACCCAAAAAATAAATAAATAGTGGAAATGCCAGGAGGAGCTCCAAAGAAACAGCATCCCCATGTTCAGCTGCCAGCTGCACAAGGCTCATGTGCCATGTGCTTGAGCCTCTGTGGCAAGAGGTCTTTCCCTTCCAGCAGATGGCTGTTGCTCGGGTCAAACCCTGTCATGGTGCCTGTGCTGCAAAGTCCCTTCAAATTTACAGGAAATTAACAAAACCAGACATAAACATAAGACTATTAAATGACTGAGTTTAACTTCCTGGGTTTAGATTGCACTTGCCCTCCTGGCACAGATTTCACTGTTTCTTCTCTGGGAACAAAGGCTCTGCATTTTGCAGGATACTTTCTTTTCCAGTCTGCCTGAATCCTTTGCAAAGCAAGCCCTCCAGAAACATGAATGTTTCTCCATCTTCACCCTATCCTGCTCATGATCACGCTTTCCTTGGTCCTACAAAAATCTGGCCAAAATTCTACAGCAGGAACAAACCTGAACTTCAATCATTCCTAACTTTTAGAGATTACATTATACCAATGAATCCCCACTGAAATATTAGTGGTAGTGGTAGTTTGTCAGTAAATGTTACTAAAAGCATGAAAAGGCTGGAAATACCTTTCAGGCAAGATCCCATCAATAATACCAACTGATTATTGCTATAACCAATGCTGGTACAGTCTCTTGGATATATTAATATATAATGTTTCCATTCAGATTTAGATTAACATTTCTACACAACGATTTCATGGCACACTTCAAATTGTGTGAATCACAGATGCTGTTACGTTTATAAGAGCTTCAAGCAGGGCTGGGGTAAGGACAAGTTCCAGCCAGCATCTTTAAAAAGTATTTTCAGCAATTCATCCAGTGTCTGAAATTGGTTACATGCAAATACAACTTCATCCCAGACCAGTGATAGTTTGACCCTACTTAATAACAATTTTAAACTCTTACCACATAGCTGTGATAAGAAAACATAATTTTGCAAGAACATGATGATCTACCCAGCTTATGTTCTGAAGGGTGTTTGGTAAACACAGCCTACTACTTTAGATATTTTTTTTCTCCTCCTACAGAGTGGCCTGAAAGGGAAATTCCAAAATTTGCACAAGAAAATTAATCACTGCATCCCCATAATGTAGCAGTGTGACCTCAAAAAAAATGCAGTACCATTTTTAATATTTTGTTGTTTGGATTTTTTTTTCATGGAAGGCTGTATTTGGAATATTCCATTCATTTTGGTTATTGTTGGAGACAATCTGCTAGCCACAATTTCACCTGGTGCAAACTTGCATCACTCTCCTAAGATCGATTCAGCTTCTCTGGTTTGTAGTGTCTGGAAATCTGGGGGATTTTCTCCATTATTCCATCTGGATTCTCCGAAGTGCTCTGCAGGGCTGCTCCCTCTGGGGACTTCTGTGGGTTTGTGACCCCTGGTGAGACACAGCTGGCTGGGTGTGCAGCTGGTCCCTGGGACTCTCCCCAGCCCTCCAGGTTCAGCATGGCTTGGAAGCACTGCTTGGGTGGTGTCCAGCTCAGAGGTTTTCTTTGCACTTTGCTTTAAAGCAGCTCAGTTTCTGCTATTATTTATGCTGCAGCATCTTCCCTCATATACCTCAGGCTACTGGCATGAAGAAGCATCACTTAAAAAGTAATTTAGCAAATAAGTATACTTTCCCTAGGGTGCAAATAAGAGGAAAAGTTGTAGTAAATAGCTAATGTAAGCAAAAGGTGCCTTGGGGGAACCCTAAGAATCACTTCTTTGAAACCAGCAATAACTTCTGGTGCTATTGGTCCTGAGGCAGCAGCAGTCAACATTGTTTAAAAAAGCTCCCTTATGGTGTACTCATTAATTAACTGCACTGTTTGTTGATTCTAGATTGATTCAGTTTGTTCTCAGGAGAGCATTTTTGGAAACTCAGTAATGCCTTGATGCAGAATTTCATCTTCAGGCCCTAAATTCCCAGGATGCTGCTTTACTGGGACGTATAGGAGATGAACTAAAAAGGAGAATTTGTCAGACAAAAATGATAATAAAAATATTTTAAATTCAGATGTAATTTTTGAAGATTTTCCCCACAGAGCTAAAAAATTACCTGCAGCAAAGTTTGACTGACAGGCAGGCTTTATCAAACAGAGAATAAGACAAATGGTATGCAAAACAGAGAAGAAGGTATTTGCTCCTAATTACTCGAGAAAGCATTTTAATTAAGTTGTTTGCCAATTAATGCCTCATTTTTAACATTCCATAAATATTTAAATACATTTCATAAACTTTTCTTCACAAGGAAACACTTGCAAATATTGTCAAAGAGATTCTTAGGACTCTCTTAATGCAATGCACTTTAAAAATTAAGTTTTATTTGCTCTTCTTGTGAATAAATAAGCAAGTAGAGAAATATGTTGTTTCATATCAGAAACGGCATATCTGTATGTCTGTATCAAGTCTGTATCAAGAAGATATTTTAAATATCTTTATGTGAGGACTCCCTTCTATTATATGAATGAGGAACTGGGAAACATTATTGAACTTGAAACAGGCCATTGAAATGCAAAAGCAGATAAATGCAGCTACCTCTCTTTTTCCATACTCCTTCAAACTGATCACTCAGAGCTATTTACAGCCACTCCTGCTGCTTAAAAGTATTTCTGTTCAAGAAAAGTTAATTAAGAAAAAATAATAAGCAAGTGGCAAGGAGAGAAAATGGAATGATCTCAGTAGTACTGAGGCCTGATTCAGCCTTCATCTTAACACACACAGAGCTCTACCCTTCATCCACAGGGATTTGCTCAAGCTACAAGCTTGAACTGTCTCTCCCTGGCCTCATTAGAGCAGAAACCTGCTCCTACACTCATGTGCACCGCAAGTGGAAATAAAAGTGTCAAGGCTTTTTTTGTGTGTGCAGAAAACAAATGCCTCTTTCTCCTCATATTTTAAAGGCTTCCTGGTTTTGTGGAGCAGCTGGCTCTATTTAAAACTTCACACAGGCACTTTATCTATTTATTTAGTAATTCATTTGTTCTCCCCAGAACTCTCCTTACTTGTCCAAGGTTTGTTTGCTTAAATGGCCATGACTTCCATTATCTCAGAGCTTAACTTTGAAACCCAGATCCTGCCCCACCCCCTTTGCTGTCTTTAGTCATTTGTGCCTGGATCCAGTCTCTGCCTCATGATACAGGAGAGACCCAGCCTGGTCTAAAACACCAGGGGTTTGGATTGAAGGGGACACAGGTAGTTGGACAGGATGAGATTGAAGGCGAGGAGAATGATGCAGCTGGCAAGTCTATCTTTGTGTGGATTCATCTTAAGGGTTTTCCCAGCCATCCAGCACTCACTAGGTCACTTCTTGAAGAGAGTGGGTCCCTGGTGGCTCCTTGCCATCCAGAGCTGCTGTTCAATCTGTTTGCTCAATTCATAAAACAGCAGCAAACTCTAACCCCAGAGCAGGAGGGCACCAGGTATGGAAGGAAGCACTGCAGTGCCGCCTCTGTCTCACTGTGTGCAAACAAGTATCTGCAGCTTCCCAGCCGTGACTGTGTAATGGACAGTACAGACTGTCAGCTGTTTCTTCAACAGTGCTTAACTTACACTTTTCTTCCTAAAGACTTTACAATTTATAGCAATGATCAAATTAGAGCATAGTGGAGCTGGCTGGTTCCACTGCACTCAGGTTTTTCTCAGTCTGCACATCGGTACCTTGGAATGAAAGCCTGGAAATGATGTTTCCTTGCATGTCTCAGCCAAATTTATAACTAACCCTCTCTCCTTGCCTATTTGTCTCCTCCAATTCCTTACTCAGACTTGGGGCAATTTATACCTGCAGTGAGGCAGCCCTCATCTGTCCTTGGAGATAGCCAAGTTACAACGTCAGAATAAAGATAAGTCTGCAAAACAGAGTAATAAGTTACTAATTTGTTCAGAGGGTACGTTTTGCAACCAATACTCTCACAGTCATAAGAGAGTCAAGCAAAAATTTCCAACTAAAATTGTTTATTCAGAAAATGCCTTTAAAAAGAAACAAAAATTACTGCTCGTTCAAACCATCCCTATTACAAGAAAGGAACATCTCAAAGGAAATCTAGCAGGGGGCATTCTTTGTAACTTAGTCACCACATAAAATCCAGGAAACACATTACATGAAATATTTTTCCTGTTTTTCTCTACCGATTTTCAGAAACAAGACAAAGAAAGAGGTGACAAGCCCCTGAGAAAGAAAGAGGAAAAAAAAAATCAAACGAAGTTGTGAAAGGCTAAAAATGTAAGAGGAGACCTTTTAACAGGTAAATAGGATAAAGGCCAAAGAGTGTTTGAATGAAGGTTAGCACAAGGGAGTCCTGAGGCTGACTGAGGCTCCTGGGTCCTGCCATACTATGAATATTAAACAATAGCTTATCTTTTCCTCTGTCTTGCAACACACAGCTCCTCTCAGAGCCCTTGTCAGTGGAGATACTAAGGCTCTTGACCACACTTAGAAGGCGCATACAGAAATAAGAAGCTCTCCGTTTTCTGCTGCATGACTCCTAGTGGGGTGTTACCCCCACAGAAATCAGCAGCTTCTGTCCAAATTGTTCTCAGAAAGAGACACAGATGGTCTCCACAAAGGCCCTGTGGCCATGCTGAACAGAACACCTCATTCCAGAGCAGCAAGACCTCCCTGACCAGGGAACATTTTAACTCTGCTCTTTAGAGCCCTGAGACCAAGAGCTGCGGGACTTCACCTACACTTTCTAACATTTCACTGCTGAACTTAGCCAGAAAATTATGTTCACATCTAGCTACTCACATAGAAAATATACTGGCCAAAGGGCACAAGCTCACAATAACTGATAACCTCAATATTTCCCTGGGTATGTCATTCCTGCAGCTCCCAAGTCTTTGGGAGGAACTTGGTAAGGCTGGGGAGATGGGGGAGAAGGAACTGTGCTTGATCTCAAAAGTATGCCTCCCCTGTGAAGACAACCAGAAATAGTAGAAATACCTGATAATACAACATTCACAATTTTTCTTTTACCAGTGTCACGTGGAGAAGCCAACGGCTGCCAGGTGTACTGCAGAGCAGGGACTGCCTGTACTTGGTGTGTTTGGGGCAATCCAGTTTTTCTTCCATTTGCTGGTTTGAACTGCAGCTCCAAGCAATGAGCAGTCTCAAGTGAGAGGGAAGCATGGGGACATCCGTATCTGTGTATCAAGCACAGATTTACCACGAGGCAGAGAAACAGGTTTTAGTGTCAGGCAATGCCTGTCTGAAGTCTTTCCTTCTCCTGCAAGAGCTGCATGAAAGAGACAAGTCCTTTGCTTAAGGACTTGTTTTTCTGAGTCTGGATTTTTCCCATGGCAATAAGCCAAGACTTCAAGTTTGGAGGACTGGTCTTGCATGGTCCTTTGAGCAGAATGAAGAAAAGTCACACAACGGGTTTGCAAGGTTTTGATATGTAGGAAGAACGTTTCCTTTCTGTCACACACTGTGCTCATGGATGTTGGTTTTTTTAAACTTCATTCTACCATTTGCTGAAATCCAACAGAATTCAAGGGTTTAAGGAAAGAAAATTGCTGAATGTCCTTGTTAGCAAAACTAACCCAATAATCAGTTTCACAGAACCACCGGATATTCTGAGTTGATTGTGAAAGCACAGCATGGGAGCAAACCAGAGATCTTTGGCCCCTCTCACACATTTGTTACCTTTGCCTGCATTAAGGAAGACAACTATGAGAATCTGGAGTAACTCCAAACATTTGCCAGCTGGTTTTGAATGTTCTCAGCTGTGTGTGCTGTTGGATAATCTTAGACTTATTTTGTGCTGTTTGTTGCTGCCAGATAGTGTTACTGTTTAATGACAGTGTTAGAGAAGGCAAAAGTAGGTCCAGCTTCTGAGCTAGAAATAATCCAACATAGCTCCGGCTGAAAGTTAATGCACTCTGAAGAGAAAAAATAATCCTCCAGTGCATTCATTTGGCTGGTCCTCCTAATACTTGTGGGAAAAGAAACAATTTTCAAACATTTAGTTTTGGTTTTCTTCCCTGTCATTATTAAGGCCAGTACTTTTCTCTGATGTGAAAAAATTCAAGAAAGCCCTTGCAGAATTTCTGTCAGATCAGTCTTCTCACCAGGAGAATTTTCTTGGTTACTTCAAAGATTCACAGACTCACAGAATGATTGAGATTGGAAGGGAGTCCTGGAGGTCATCTGGTTAAACATGCCTCCCTTAACCTTGCAGCAAATTTAAATATTTTCCATCCAGGTTCATGGAATTTTTCTGATTTACTCCTAAATCCAAGTAGAAACTTCAAACACTCCTGCCTTCTGAACACATACTCAGCAGTTCAATGACCCACTATTATTCTCTCTTAAAAATAAGATGCTCCATCTTGACCCCTAAAGTCACAGTCAGCTTCTTCCCAGCAAAAGGCCTAATTAAAGACACAAGTGATCTGATGGAAATTTTGCCAAGCTCTGTGAAAACTGCATCAGGATTTTCTTTAAAAAGGCAATATTTTTATTCAGTGAATCAATTCAAAACATTAAACTCTCAGTTAAAAATACTACGGGTCTGTTCAAAAACATATACTTTGGTATTTTATCTGCTTTTATTTAAAAAAAATCTCCTGCTCACTTTTTTTTAAATCTGTCCTTCAAATTCTCCTCACACTTTCAGCTATCATTTTTCTTTGCCTTATAAGAATGTTCCACTCTCTTATTTTAAATACAGAAAGTAATCAATAATTTGGATATTATTAACCTGTTCACACCTCCTCAGTCAGTCTGATCCGTGGGAAATTTATGCCACCAAAATCTGTAGTTAGCTGCCAATAATTAACTCACATTTCTAGAAGTGTCTAATTAATCAACTCTGTTTTTGCTCTCAGAGTCCAGAATTAAAAGTGTGGTGAGAATACTGTTCTTGCAGACTCAGTTCTTCTAAACCTAAAACTTGTGGACATTTCTGGACAGCTATATTCTACCAGTAAATAAAAATATGTCACTCATTTCTTCCCAGAAAAGAAACATTTCATCCCAAATCTCAGCTGTTTTTGGAATGTTGGAATGTTTCTTTTTGTTCCTTGGAAAAACATAAACAAATGTTAAGTGTGTACACATTTCAAAAGCCTTTTTGATAACAAATATGTAATAAACTAAAAAAAAAGTTCCAACACGTGGTTCTGAAAATATTTGTATCTTTTGAATCCATAAATACTATTCCCACTGAATTGAGATCCTGTGACTCTGTTGGATTTGGGCTGTGCCTGTTATTTGGTGAAGGGGTGTGTGTAGACCCCCGGAGCCAGCCTGGACTCAGCAGGCCTCTGCCCAGCCTGTGACACCCAGGCAGTTTTCCCAGAGCGAGCTGGCTCTCTCTGGGTGAGATTCAGGGGGTTTCATCTTCTCTACCTTGCCATCCCAGAGCCTCTTTCCACACACACGCCACACCCCCACCCCCAAAGGCTACCTGTGTATAGAGACTGGACAAAATGCACAGTGCGCTTCAGAGCACCTCCCCTGCGCGGAGGAGCAGGACACTGGTGTGGGCAGAGACCCACACGTTGGTGTACAGGCAGCCTAAGCAGGGTTTCCATGGGCCAGATTAACTCTCATGGCCACATGATTGAGATTACATTCAGGGGAGGGCCACAAAGGTGATTAGGGGTCTGGAGCATCTCTCCTGTGAGGAAAGACTGAGGGAGAAGGCCCTGTTTAGTCTAGAGAGGAGAAGACTGAGAGGGGATCTCATCACTGCATATAAATATTTCAAAGGCAGGTGTGAAGAGGATGGTGCCAGACTCCCTTGAGCCAGTGCCCAGTGACAGGACAAGGAGCAATGGCCATAAACTAAATCAAGAGAAGTTCCATTTCAATAGGAAGAACTTCTTTACATTGAGGGTGGCAGAGCACTGGCACAGGCTGCCCAGGGAGGTTGTGGAGATATGGTCGTGTCTCTCCGGAGGCATTTGAATCCCACTTGGAGGTATTCCTGTGTCACCTGCTCTGAGTGACCCTACTTTGGCAGGGGGCTTGGATAAGATGATCTCCAGAGGTCCCTTCCAACCCTAAAAAATTTGTGAGATAGTTTTCAAAAGGTCTAGAAGTGCCCTTAAAACTGGCATTTCACGCTTACCTCTAGGATACTGAACAGGCAGGTAACCACCATGAAGGAGCACAGTGTTTTGCAAGAGGGAGATTCTCTCAGGGGGACTTGAAATTGTAGTTGTGTGCTGTCCTCATCAGCCTGACACAGGCTTAAGAAATGAATAGTAGTCTTGTTCAAATAGAACAGGAAAATGGTTCAGTACTGAAAATGTTCTGATCACTGCATAGACACCATGAGAGCTCCTGTGTGCATCTGGTGCTCTGGAGATGTGCAGCTGGTGCAGGGGGTAGGACGAGCAGCAAGCAGCTGCTCTCCGAGGTGCATTCCCCTCGGGACTGAGCATATCTCTAGTCAGAAATATGTCAGGGAGTTAGTGCTGTCTGAACCAGAAGTCCCACCCTGCTGAAACAGCCAGTGGGGACTGCCTGGCAGTGCTGCCAGGGGAGTCACAGTGCATAGGTATGGAGAAGACAAGGAGGAGCACTGGATCACTCTGTGTGAGTGCAGCCCTGTGTTTCAGACCCTTCAGAGTGTAGCCCACCTAGACTACGAGAGGCAGACAGGGGCAGCCCCTGTGTACCCCCTAGGCTCTCCCCATTGCCCTCCTGCCAGTTCCTGGCACAAGGTAGCTTCATGCTTGGCAGCTCAGCCCATTCAGCACAACCTTCTCATTTGAAATGGGGTTCTCACCTATTAAGAAAAAGCCCAAGCATGTGCAGCAAGACTGGAGTCCACACCAAAAATCCTGACCAACCAAAAGGTCTAAGGGGGAATTTATGCATCCATCAAATAAGGGAAATGTGATGGATCTGAACCTCACACTTGCCAGCTTCTACTCTGCCCTAGAAATAGGGGAGAAGGGAAGTGCCACCTTCTCCAGATCCTGTCATTTAATAAACCTATGCTCACTTTGACTGTTCGAAAGGAGACCAGATCTCTGCTTTCATTAGAGACCTCTGTAACCTAATGCCTAGGGTTATTTCCATCCATGGGATTCCCTTATTTGTCTGGGCTTAAAATACTGCACCATGACTTCTCTCAGCTCCTTACTTTGAGCTGTGTCCCTTTTAAACACCTCTCCAAGACTTCGGCTCATCCCACTTACTGCATTTGGAGTCCAGTGTCTTCCCCACCTGAAGGCTTCTGTCATTTTTAGATGCTGTACTGGATTTGACTTGTAGGCCAAGAAATATAAGTCTGATACAAATGGGCAGTTTATCCTTCACCTTAAACAGAAACTTCTTTTACCTCCTGAAGGAAGCTGGATCTCCTATGGAATAAATGCACTCTTAGGTAATTTTAGTTTCCAGTTCAGATGTGGTTAGATTAGTGTAACAAAAGGATCTTTCTAAGGCTGTCCTGACGCATTAGCAAAAAGAACCCTTGTACAAAGGGAGAATGAAAATCCATGCTGTTGAATGCAGTTTTCAGTCACTAACTCACAGAAATGCAATAAGGGTCCCACATACCAACTCACATTAGAAGCAGCCTACAGTGGTCCCACACATAACATGGATTTATTTTCCACCCTTCTCTTGCTAAACTGTGGTAGATATGACTATTTAGTGTTGTCTGTTCCACAGAGGTACAAAAGACTTAGAAGATGCAGTCCATATTTTCCTTGGTCCTTGGCATGTCTCCCAGATCCTCCTTGTTTTTAAATTACTTCACCTGTATCCATTGATAAATGGGCAAACATATGTCAAGATAAATCTTTCACCTTATCCTCCACCAACACATTACAAAGGTAATAGCTGCCACTAGATTTCGATTAACCTTTTTAGAAGATCTTCTACTAACCTATCCCCAATCCAAATCTCCTACTGCTGAGTGTAATTTATTCCACATCCAGACAGCAAAAATATCTATCTTCTGATTAAATGTCTTACATAAAAATTAAAAATTAAGAATTTTCAAGTTGGTTTTAAGGGCTGGGTGTAAAGAAAAAAATTGCTGAAGCATCTACAAGTGCAAAGAGATCCCCCATCTACATCACTGTCCTTTAAAACCTGTCCCCTGGGTCTCTTAGGTGCAGCCAGAAAGAAAATATCTTATGCCATATCTGCATATACTAGATTGCTGTCTGGATTTTGCTGGTGAATACAGTTTTCATTTGAGCTTAGTTGAGAAGACAGGCATACATCCATTTTTATGTATGTCATCCACTTCTGCAGGGATAAAGATCAAAATCCTTAATATCCTTCTTCTAGCCTTCTTTAAACAGAGATTTACACACAGATTTATTTCAATTCCAGTTGATAATGACTTGTAAGAGCCTTGATGTCTTTGGAAAAATCAGCCTTGGCAGTTCTCCATTGACCCCCATAGTCAAGAGCACCACATCAGTTTGAAATGGCTTATTTCTGTGCCTGAAAAGAAAATCCAATCTACTTACATATTAGGTCAATTATTTAAATTAAATATTATCATATGTCTTCCTTTTAAGTATTCTTGGCATGATTTGGGTTTGTTATTTTCACAAGATACCGGCTAAATATTTATTGCATTGTTATTTGTATTTAACATAATCAGCCATCAGCACCAGGGGTTAATGGATTTACGTTTTGCATTAGGGGAAACCAGCATGTGGGTTGTATTTCAGCTACAGTAAGTGGTACTATGCTCATGAAATACCAAAAACTTTTGTGCAGCCTAAGATGTTTAGAGGAGAAAAAAAATCAATACAGCGTAGAAAATAAAAAGAGTAAACATGCAAATTAACTCCTGGCACATATTTTGTTCTGGGCTGTAATACTCCTTTTAAGATTGCCCCTTTTTAATAGCTTTCAAAAGAATTTCTTGCATAATGGCATTTTAGTCATCATGTTAATGTCAACAAACAAGGCAGATTAATGCTTATAATCCTGAGCTGTCTCACACTCTGCTTATTAGAACTGTAGGCAGATCTTCATTAGGATGAATGACATCTGAATCTATAAGCTCATCACAACAGAGGCACCTTCTTGCTGTGGTGTCACCCTGCAGATGACAATGTCGGCCATTATGAATGACACTCCACAATTCGTTACTTCCTGCCTCAAATTGCAGTTAATCTTTCATCCAAACTGTACACATGTGCAGCTTTAAGTGGGCTATCACAGCAAGTACCCAGTAATGCTGCAAGCACATGGAGAATGACAGAAGGTAAATTGCTTGTCAGGAGGTCTGTATTTCAATTCACAGCATATTCCAAACACGTTGTGGTGAAAGCTCTCCACAACAGCTGCTTTCATTGCTAACTATTTTTGATGTAAATGTCAATAAAGCTCCAGGCCCTTTCATATTTTTGGCCAAGACTGTCCATCTTTCCCTATGCAGGCTGGCAGGTTGAGCTCCATTTATCTACTCTTAGGAACATGTCCTATAATAATGATTGTCTCTGGAGACCGTTTAGAGTGATTGAAAGCAGTGATTGGGACAATAGGCTGCTGAATTTCATTGCTGGATTGGGTTGACAGGTGAGTGCTTTTATATCCTCTGGAGGAGAGGTGGAAATAAAAACACAGTTATATCTAATCAACAGACAGGCATCTACCAATTGCAAATCTATACCTTCAGTTTACCCTTCTCATCAGAGTAACTTAACCGCGAATTATTACAGGACTCTCATATTTCTCCAGTGGTCAGAGGGGTTTCAGAAGAAAGGAAGATGGGGAAGATATGTGTTGCCTCACTAGAGGTGAGAAGCAGGGAAAGAACATGTCACAGGCCATATAGATCTACCAGTTTCAGCGCCAGCTGCTGCTTTTAGTAGCTGCAGTTAAGATCTTCATTTTGCTTTAATGAAAATCCCTGGGTGTTACAGAAAGAAGGAATTTCATTTTTAATCAAAGAGGCCATGAATGTTATACATTGCCCATGAATTTTAACACGCTGTAACATGGTCCTATTTTTTTGTCTTGCATTTAAGCAAAAGTTCTGTAAACAAATTAAGCTTACCATGGATATTTTTTCTTTTATGAAGTTGATAATTAACATACCACTGGGTTTTCCAAAGGAGACGGGAAGATGATCAGGTAGAATTCTGAAAACAGTATGGCAAACAGTCTAAAATATTCACTCTACACCAGCATCTGGCTCTTTGGCAGACCCCAAAGACTGTTGCGCTGGCACCTTTGAAATTCCCTGTGAGTCCATGTAGTTGCCCATGGTTACACAGCAGCTGGGATCTGGCTTCCTCATCTTCCCTGCTACCACGTTCCTCCCCCCCTCCTCCATTTACCTTTGCTTCTGTAATCACATTCACTTCTGTCCATCAGTGGTGCCCATTGCAATGTTGCATCCCTTTCCCTCTCTAATTTGCAGACCAGGGGTTAAAGGGTAAGTAGGAGTTTACCCTTGCCCATTTCCTTTTGTCTAACTCCGCATTGGTGTAGTTTTGTTCACGTTTTACAGTCATTTTTGTTTACTAGAATCTCTACAATACTGAGCAGATTTCTGCGGCTCTGGGCAATGCTGACACAAGTTGTGAGAATAATATGATTAAAAGCAGCTAGCTACCCAGCTGTTAGAGTCACATCTCTAACAAAAACCTAATTCAAAATACTCAATGCTGTATTATCTGAGTTCTAGCCTTCAATTAAAAAAAACCCAAACAACTGAGTGCTTTTTGACTTCTATATGCTGTATACAACAGCAGTTTTATTTTGAAATTTTGGGAGTGGAGTGGGTTTGCACGGCAAAGTTTTGGTAGCAGGGGGACTACTGGGGTGGCTTCTGTGAGAAGCTGTTAGATGCTTCCCTCATGTCCAGAGAAGCCAATGCCAGATGGCTCCAAGATGAACCTGCAGCAGGCCAAGGCTGGGCCAATCAGGGATGGTGGTAGCACCTCTGGGATAACTTGCTTAAGAAAGGGAAAAAGAAAACCATGGAGTAGGAGCAGCTGGAGGGAGGAGTGAGCTTATATGAGAGTAACATCTCTGCAGGCCCCCAGGTCAGTGAAGTGGCAGAGGCAGGAGGTGCTCCAGGCGCTGGAGCTTAGATTCCCCTGGAGCCCGTGGTGCAGCCCATGGTGAGGCAGGGTGTGCCCCCACAACACATGGAAGTCCATGGGGGAGCAGAGATCCACCTACAGCTTGCAGAAGACACTGCAATGGAGCAAGTACATGTACCCAGAGTGGGCTGTGACCCCATGGGAAGCCTGCACTGGAGCAGGCTCCTGTCAGGACCTGTGGGTCTGTGGAGAGAGAAGCCCACGCTGGAGCAGGTTTGCTGGCAGGACTTGTGATCCCATAAGGACCCACACTGGAGCAGTTTGTGAAGAGCCTGTGGGAAGGACTCACACTGAAGAAGTTCAGGGAAGACTGTCTCCCATGGGAGTGACGCCATGCTGGAACAGGAGCAGAGTGAGGAGGAAGGAGCAGAGACAATGTGTGATAAACTAACTGCAGCTGCCATTCCCCATCGCCCTGTGTCGCTGAGGGGGAGGAGGTAGAGAAATCAGGAGTGAAGTTGAGCCTGGTAAGAAGGGAGGGGTGGGGGGAAGGTGTTTGAAGATTTAGTTTTTATTTCTCATTACCCCACTCTGATTTGAATGGTAATAAATTAGATTAATTTTCCCCAAGTCGAGTCTGTTTTGCCCATGATGGTAATTGCTGAGGAATCTCCCTGTCCTTATCTTGACCCACAAACCTTCCATCTTATTTTCTCCCCACCTTCATCCAGCCAAGGAGCAGAATGATAGAGTGTCTTGGTGGGCTCCTGATCTCCAGCCAAGGTCAACCCACCACAGTGGGGAAAATACCTACTGTGTGACAAATATTCATAGAAAATTTTATTTCTCCATGGAAATAAAACCAGCTCGTTTGAATAAGGCTCACATTATAGATTCAATGCAAATTTTCTTTGGAAAGAGAAAAAGAAGCATTTCTTTCCAATTCTTGAATAACAATTTTTTATATACTTTTGCTTAAATAAATGCAGATGATGGGTTGCCAAAGGAATAAATTCTAGTTTAAGACCCTAAAATCATCTTGGAATGTTCAAAACCTAATTAATATTATAAACACTGAGCCCCTTGTATCAGATCCTGAATGCCAGCTTACCAGTTTGTGCAGGCTTCCGCAAACTGGGGATAGAAATACTCAATGTCTTGCAGGCCATGTGAGGAGGCTGCATTGCCAAAGAGCATTATGTTTTGTTCTTTTTATTGAATGTTCTGGTTTCATCTGGGACAGAGTTAGTTTTCTTCTTAGCATCTGGCACAGTGCTGTGTATTTGGATTTAGTACCAGAATATTTGTTAACAAAGGAAATAAGATACCTGAAGTTTTTGGTAAATTTATGCAAAGATGATATTACAAACTTCTTTCAATATATTGGTTAAACTGACAGACTATAAAGATCAAAAGTAAATTCCAAAGCAAAGAAATAGATTGTCCAAGAAGAGAGAATACATGAAACAAATAACCCATGCTTTGTTTACATACCAGTTTGAATATTTGTGCAATGGGAGGTTAACAGTTGGGTTGAGAGAGTCTAGCAAGAGAAGCCCATTTCACACATCTGATAACATAGCTGTCACTCAGGCCCTATGTCTTTCCTCATCCTTACCCCAAAGAAAATTGTGTGTGGATCCAGACCTTAACTCAGTTTGGCTTTTCTTTTTTTTTTTCTTTAAAAAGTCCTCATTTCTTTCTAAAAAGAAAACTGAATAAAAAATTGATTACCATGTCAAGAAATGCACTAAAAGCCAAAAAATCCATAGTATTTAGAAGTTAGGAAGCTTTCTGCATGCAGTAACATCCACTAAGACATAAAAATAGAAAGTTACTGAGTTTCACTATACAGGCAAAAGCATTATAGTGAAAATACAGAACCCTGTTCTAATTTATTGCTTTAAAAAGATAAAATAGGGGGTTTTTTATTCACAGAGATATGGAAATATGTGATCTTTCCATCTGCTGGGACCAGATTGCCCTAGAAGGACACTCAGAAAAAAAGGAAAAGCAGGTTATCTAAACAGAGAATGTAAAATCATTTTGGTCATTTGTAGAAGTGTGATTGTTTCTTCAAGTAATAGTTTTTAGAAAAATATTGTCCAACCATTTGCAGTAATTGTTCTCAAATTGTTCTTGTGGGCAAGCTATCAAAGGAATACGGCCAGCTGAGGCAATTGTCTATTACTTTAGAAACAACTTAAAAGTGAAGAAGCTGCTTGCTTGCTTGCCTTTTATTTTATGTAACGAGTTACTGTCAGATGTCTTTTGTAACCATCACTCAGCTTTGGTTCTCCCTGCTTATCCAGAGAGATATACAAAAGATTCGACATATGATCCCATGTACACTGAACGACTTTGGTTTCCTAAGATCTTGTGTAAATGTTTTATAGATTTTCCCTTCTCCAGCATTGCTGTAGGTTAGATAAACCCTCGTTTGAACTCTGTTCAGTACTCATTCAGTAAAGGCTTATGTTAAAATCGTTATGGAGAGTAAATGTCTACCAGGACTAGATAGCATCTCTGACCTCTCATGGAGGTGTATATGGAGTGGAACATGTTAGATAATGTATCTGTGTATCCCCACATCCCTGGTAAAAAGAACTTGGTATCTGTTGAAGATTTTGAAATATCAGTGTTAGTAGAAGTCCAATCAGTTGTCCTCTTCATCAGAGGAGATTTGATCTGGTATTTCAGTTGTTAACAGGCATTCTCCTTTAATAGTTACAGGATCTTAACTTTTTTTCAGAATTTCACTGAATTTTAATTTAAGTTATCCCATGTAGCTTTTGGCACCTCACTGAGATAAGCTAGGCTCAATTAACCTAAGTTGTAGGGCACCGATTCCTAACTTAGTCTCTTCAATTACAAGTCTAAACTTAAACAGAATGAATTGGCCTCAGTAAGGTAAAAGTCAGTGTAGATATAAACACACTTGGAAACTCCCTGGCGTATTGGGTGTCACACACTAAGCTGACGTGAGACCTGAAGAATGGGTGGTTGATAAGTATTCCATACTCTGTGAAGCACTGTGTGAAACACCAGTCTGATGCACCGTGCCAGATCAACAGTTTCCTATCAAAAATATTTCTCTGAGGAAGGCCAATATTTGTGGCCTTTCCGGGGATGGATCCCACCTAAATAATAGCTAATTAATATAAAACTATTGATTTTAAACTTCTTCTGTGTATTTTCATTCTTCAGCAGAGTCCACAATGCAAAATTTCCATAAAAATATTCATGGTGTAAAGTGAACTCTGGCTTACTAAAATATCCAGTAAGCCAAAGAATGCTCTAGCAGACCAAATTGAAAGGCTGATAATAGTCTGTGTCACATCAGCAATGCTGTAGCTGCACTGTGGTACAGAAAGAGCATTTGGCTTTTGGTGGGTGTATTTAGCTGCAATATTAGATGAATAATTAATCTAAACTTCTCTTAAAGAGAGATGCAAGGCATAGCCTGGAAAATGTCACAAGCAGTAAAGCAAAATTTTGATATATGAGGATATGAAAAAGTCTGTTAGGCAAAGTGTGTAATAAGGACCTTTTATTTAGAGTAAAGTGACTTTTTATTGTCTATAATTTTCCCATTTAAGTGCTCACAATGGAGGAGTTAATGTTCAAGAGAGGAGTTCCAATTAGCTCACATCAAAAAGTCAGAAGGAGAGTTTGTCTCCAGAAAGGTGTATCACTGTCCAGCAGTTCCTGCAATCCAGTGCAGGGTCAGATGTGTGTCTCCTGAAATCTCAGATCTGCTTACTGTAAACACATCTACCATGGTCTTACAACAAATCATTGAGGAAGCAAATTTATGCAGTAGTGACTGACTGTTACACAATTAAATGTGATGGCATGAGGTATCAGAGTAACATGGAAAATTTGTCCATTGCTGTATGTTATGTAAGGGATGATTCATCCCTGAAAATATCTCAGAGAAGAGGTGCAACTCAATCATCTTCATGCCAACTGCACCTCTGACATGATTATTGCTCCTTTGAAAGCAGCTGAGTTCTCTTCTAGTGGCATCATTAATTTGTGCTATTATAAGGCCAGTCTGAAATTTATGAAGACGAGTTGGCATATAAATACACGTCCAGAAGGAATGTGAAAAGGAAATACGTTGAAGTATGCATGATTTCAGGCATCTATTTCATTGAGTAGGGCATGTCTTAAAAAGAACATTTATGAAAATCTTCCAAATGGTGATTGCTGGGGCAATGGTGACTTGGGTTTTTTTCGTTTTTTGAATTTATTTTGGTTGCTGTCGTTGGCATGATGATAAGGAAGAAAATGAAGAAATGTGGAAGGAGAAGCACAAAATTGACAGCCCATCTTTTCTAACATTGATACATATATTTGCTATTCTAATATACTATAAAGTATTGTTACAATGGGAATTTCGATTGGTTCATCCATTCACACACATGGAGTAGGTAGATTTAAATAGTCTTTATTGGAACAGAACATTGTGAGAAACCATGATGAAGTCTGTTTTTATAACCAGGCAAAGTCTGCAACTGGACTACAGTTTTTGACTCCAGCATAAATCTGTGCTGGAAATATGCTGGAAAACCCAAACAGCTGTTTCAGCTGTTTTGATTGTGACATCCTAATGAAGTTTTCCAGATTTTTTAAGATTATCCGGTCAGAGACTGAAAATAGTAGAAACATTATCAGATAGAAAGATTTAAGTTACTAGTGCTTTTTATAAACATCTTATAAATGTTTTATAAACAGGTCTGAGACTCCCATGACCCACTCACAGAAAATCTATGAGAGAGATAAAAGTCACCCTGTGTGAAGCATCAGGAAAAATGTAAATCCCAGAGAAATTCTGGTTAGGTTCTGAAGTTCATAGTGTCTCAGGTGGACCCTCTGTATAAAGCTGAATCAAAATCTAAAAAAGGAAAATAACAACACTACTGCATCAACAGCACAGTAATTGACATTATCAATTTATCACTGCTTGCAAGGGCTTTTGTTTTCAAGAAATGTACTGAAGTCTGATTAGAATCAGTGATAGAAATAGGAGAGAGTAGGCATAAATAATGTTTCAGGCACACTTTTTTAGGACATAAGAAAGGGTAAGAAAAATTTTCACACACTTTTTGCATCTTGCTGGGGTATTGATCAAGCTTTTACATCTTGAATGCTGTGGGCATCACAATAAAGCATTTCAGTCATTTTAGACTAGTAAAGCTTCTGGCACAGGGCAGAAAGACCAGGCAACAGATGCTGCACAGATAAGGTAGAATGTGTTTCCCATGAAGGAGTGAAAAAGTTTGAAAGGCACAAAGGAGAAGTGAGAGGAGATAGCTACCTCCTTGCTCAGTGTATGGGTGTGGATGAGTCAAGCGAACACACAGCGGGAAGCTGGCTTCAGATTTTCCCAGTGCACAAGACTGTGTTTATTAGCAATTCCTTCTCACTTTTGTGCAGGCACCAAGTCTGTGCTCTTTAGCTGTCTGCCAGCAGGACGGTACATTGGGGTGGGGAGGGAAGGAGCCCTTGCTCCGGGATGGTGGCATGGAGCTGTCAGGAACGAGCAGGCAGCACCGCAGACAATTGCAGGCAGGGGGGAGAGTACACACTTCTCTCGTGGCTCCCTTTGATGCCTGGATCAGATCGTCTCTTGGACCAGCAAACTCTAACACCTCTTCTGAAATCAGCTCCAACTGGTGATGAGCTACATCTGGCCTGTGAAATGAAAATAGCAAAACCTTTGATTGAGTCCAAGTTAAGTGGATCTTCATCATCTGCTCAGTCAACTTTTGCCAAGATGAATGATACTATGACAGTATTCTAATAATTTCTGAGGTGGATTCCCTCCTTTTTTCATCCATCTGCAAAGAACCAACTGCAAACACTTTGAAAATTTACTGCTCTCTAAGGGAGAAATTTTCTCTTTTCGAATACATCCACAACATTTCACTAAGTGAAATGGAGTGCTACATGTAAGCCTGAATCAACCTAAAAACACAGACCTCAGTGCTGAAAGAGGAATCAGATTTTTAAAATTATTGCAGTGCCTGTTTTTACATTGTTTATGTGTCAGTGTTTTTCCTATAATCTGTTGTTATATTTAACTGGACCTGGATATTTTCTTTTCAAAGAGGATAAACTGGCATGACAGAGATAATGGTCTCCATTTGCCACCTCTACCACAAAGCAAATAAAAACATATCTTTAAGAATATGTTCACAATGGAGGTTTTTAAACAAACAGAAACTTTGGCACTTAGAGGACAGCTGTACAATGATCATTTGTGCTATTCTGCAAATTTTATGGAAAGCACCGGATTTCTGTACTTACTGTACAGTGCATTGACTCTCCAAGTGCTGAAGGTCACTATTAAATGGCTCCAACAATTTTCCATATGTCAGTATTTCAGTTCACTAGAAGATATTCAGCAGCCATGCAAAGCAGACACCCATGGCTTGCTTGCCACAGTGCCTGTCTGTGGCAGGCACAGAACATGCCAGGACTCTACTTCCCTCCTGGCCTTTCAGTTTCAGTGTAGGTCCTGGTATTTTTCCAAATGAGGTACCCAGATATCTACACACTGATAGGAAAACTCTGCCACCTCCTAAATACGAGAGGGTGCAACCCCCTAAAACCCGAACTTGTCTTTCCCTCTGAGTTCGGGGAACAGCGGACTCCTCACCTGCCCCAGTCTGTGGAGAATGCAGAGACCATTTGCTTCACAACACACATTTAACTAAGTTAAGGTGAGATTAAAGCCACAAGAAGTCAAGCAAAGCAATACATCTGTCTTCTTGCCATGGAGCCATGGCAAGATCTAGTTTCTCTCAGCTTCCTGCCTTACTGAAAATGAAGAGTTTAACCTTCCTGCAAAACAGCAGCCTAGCTGGCATTTCTCTTTCTCCCTGTCCCTCACAGTCTGATGTCTCCCCTGACTGGTTAAACACTAGCAGCTCTTTCCTGACACAGAAGAGTGGAATAATGCTGTAGCCTGTCACAGATTTCAGTAATGGGTTGTTTCTTTTCCCTGCATCAAACAAAATCATGTTGAAATTTGTTTTCCTTCAGCTGATGTAAGAGATTGGAGGAATTGTCTGATTTTCCACATAGCACATTTGACACTATCTTTCTCCCATATCCATCCTCACCGATTTTAATCCCATTGTTTTCCTCTCTTTTTTCTTCTGTCTTCCCTTTCCTTTCCACTTTCTCTTCATGTTCGCTCTTTCTTAATCTCTTACTTGACTGCCTTTACCTTCTCCAGACCCACTTGTTGGCCCTGTCTGTCTGAGGTCATTCCTGAGGTGCTGCTGGCAGTCCTTTTCCTGTGGGAGCTATAACCATGGGCTTTATTTACTTCCTCCTTCCCCAAAGGTGGACTGCATCTGGCTTCCAAGCTTGTGCTATTCTCCTTTAAAGATGCCTTGCTGCTGCCATGTGTCGGCATTTCTTCTGGACGATGGTGATTTTTTTATGCCATGAGCTGAGATGCCACCTCACCAGAGGGTTTGCAGTTACTTAACAACGTTAGATTTTACCCAAATTGCTTTTAAGATTTTGGGGATCAGTTGGTGGGTTTGAAGATGTGGATAAATGCTTTGAAGAAAGGAATGATAGTTTTGAACAAATCAGGTTTTTGTTAAGTTCTAACCTGATATAATGCAGTCTCCAACAATGCCCACAGAAAATTGTCTTGTCTTTTCTTGCGTCTTGCCTGCAATGGTTGGAAAAAATAGATAGATGGTTAAATAGATAGTTATGCATTACATTTTGTTATAGAGATGGAAAATACAGAGAGAAAAATTTTATCACTGGGATTATTCAGAGCCAGATTTTAGAGGGAAAGACTAGTAATTAGTCTCAGTTTAATCGCTAGTGGGAGATAGTTCACATTACCAAATGATTTGATGTTTCAGCACAAATGACAAACTGTGTTCAGAGAGGTCCAAGACTCTGTCAGCATGGCTGGAGACTAAATCACCTTTCCTCTTTATAGTAGATTGAGTTGTCCTTCCAAATCAGGGTTAAGGTCACTGGCAGGGCAGTCTGAGAATGAGAGCATCTGTCTGAAATATACCTGGACTGTGGATGTATTCAGAAATTCAATTTCTGATGCTGCCAGTCCCTTGACCTTCACAAGTACACAAAGCCTATGAAAAGGTAAAAAAAAAAAAAAAAAAAAAAAGGCAAAAAAAAGCCATGATATTTTTATTTGCCTTCAGCTTCAAACTCCTGAATGGACCATGAAGAGCTGCTGGATATATTACAGAGCCAAAAATAATCATGTGCCATGCAGAAAAAATACATGCTTTTTATCTTAATTCTAGCATAGCTACTCTGTTTCCTTTCTCCACATGCCCACACCCCTCTGCCTGCAAATTATTTCAGGTCCCCTCATGCTCCATTGATGACAGCTAGACATTTTTTAAAGTCCTTGAGCAGTCAGGTCTTGGAGTAGATACACTGAAATCACCACACCAAATAGACAAGCGCAGGAGTCCTAAATACACTTTTGAGCATTTCTCCCCACGAGATGACGTTGGGAGGGATGTTTTGCATATGCTGATGAAGTACAGGCTTCCAGGAGCCCGGGGAACCAGTGTCCCTCGCAGCCGAGTGGCGGGGCCAGTCCCGGGGGGCTGCAGGGCTCCGGAGGGCGGTGCTCATGGGGACTACCTGCTTTAGCTCCGCACAGCAACAGTGAGAGCCATATGTGGAGCTGCAGGAAAACAGATGCTGTTTCTCCATTTGTGAAATCAAGTTGTTGGAAAGTAGTCAGCTTTCCAATGTACGAGAGAGAGCTCATCTGATCAACCTGCAGAGACAGCATGAGCTTCTATTTTTAAGAAATATCTGTCAATATTTCCAACTTATTGGTGCATAGAATGATGCAAGAAATAATGGTATGGGAGTAATCAGCTGATAAATGGCTTTGATAATAGGCAGGCTTTTGAAGACCTGTGATTTTCATAAACAAAGGGGCTGTGCGACCTGGATTTTGGCTGCCAGATCTGCTTCCAGGCATACATCTCTAGATGTACTGAAGGTTTACTGTAACATCTTGATTTATTATATAACAGACATAACCACCCAGTTCAATTTCTTCTTGCCATCAAAACAATAACATTATTCCCCTAGAATAAAGTGAAGAGTGCTGTGTTCTCAGAGAAGCTTCAAACGTCTTTGTTAAACCCAAAATAAATAGCTTTTCTTTTATTGTCAACTGAAAATGTGTGCTATAATAGCAAAATGCATAATTATTTTTAAAAAGTGAATAATGTGAAGTGGTATTCTAAATCACTGTAACATAGTGAAACATAATTGTATGTAATTTTTTGTCCTTTAAACATGGAATTTATCTTATCAGAAATGCAAAGATTTAAAGCATCAGCTGGCTCCAGTGTCTCCAGACTGATAAAAGTCATCTTTTCTATTACTCTGGTTATCAGGACAGTTTAAGGTACTACACACAAATAAAAAAGACTTACCAGAAAATAATAAACAAAGAATAGTGTTCTTTTACCAGAATTGTACTCTTTAAGAGTCTCTGCCAAGCTCCCTAGGATTTTTTGTCAGCATGTTAGGATCCTTCACATTTCTCTGCAGTGTATGTATTTTCCACTGGTTCAGACCTATGGGAATCTGTCCTAATTTTAGCATTAAATCTACCTCTTTCCAGCAATATAGCTGTTCTGTTGATTGTATAAAGAATTTAGGATATTAGTTGCTCAGAATTACATCTTGGATATCTAAAATAGATGGGGTAGGAGGTATGTAATCAAAAGTCAGACTCTGGTTTGAATTTGTGTCAGAAGGCAAAAATTATGCCAAAGCTGACTCCAAAAGATTTAGATGCATGAACACTTTGTCCATGTATTTTGAATTTCTTCAATTAAATAAACTGTGTCTCACTGTTGCGATGCGATCCTTGTTAGAGGTGAGGACCACAGCCACACCAGTGCTGACATTTGTGTTCAAACACGGGCTCTTTCACAAATCATAAAAGGTGCAACAGTTCAGCTTACCTTGCCTTGGCTCCCAACCAACAATATTACACAAATCGCGTAAATTAAGCTAATTCCATCTTAGTGCCTGGCCCAAGAATCCTTTAGCACAATAGCAATTTCTATTGGAAGCATAAAGATCATCTTTGCAGAGAAGGAAGTACCTTCTCTGGAGCTGGTCTGAGACCAGTGAGCCTCAAATGCAAATCCTTGCATTCAGCGAGCAAGGAGCTTCACCCTGAATTGCCTCCTCTACCCAGCAATATGTGCTCTCTGGGGGGGTCTGTATGGGACTGTGAGTTTATCTGTTTTTCTCTCTTGAATACACACACGTGCAAACATGTCTAGAACTAAACAAAGGGTAATGGCTTTAAACTGAACAAGGGTAGGTTTACATTAGGTGTTAAGAAGAAATTCTTTACTGTGAGGGTGATGAGGCACTGAAACATTGCCCAGAGTAGTTGTGGATGCCCCATCCCTGGAAGTGTTCAAGGCCCTGGATGGGGCCTTGAGCAACCTGGTTAGTGAAAGGTGTCCCTGTCCAATACGGGTGCAACTCTAGTCATCAGTTTGGTTACACAGAGGTCAGGGGAAATATGAGCCAGTCACTTGCAGTGTTAGATGCATTTTGCCCTGAACAGTGTGTTCAGAGCTCACTTAAAAGGCAACCCATCTGTCAGAGGACAGGGCAGTTGCAAGTCTTTGTAGCCAATTACAAGTCTTTTGTAAATGAAATTGTGTCCATCCCAAACATACATAAAAAAGATTTAAACAATCCCACAAATGAGTCACTACTCTTGTGTGAGACTGGGCTGCGCAGGGTAGGTAGAACTGGTAACCTCTCAGTCAGAGCACTGCTGTGTGAGCTGTCAGTGCCAAGTTACTCCTGAGGATTAACTCTGATTTACAGAAATATTCTTGACCTTGACTAAAACTCTTAGATTTTGTTTCTTTTTCTTGCATGTGCGCTGGTTTGGGGTTTTTTTGTTGTTTTCCTGTTTTAACTTTACCTCATGTTGATTTTGGGGGTTTTTTTTATCTAATGCAAAATAAAGGAAAAGCAGTTTGAATCATGTGTCCTGTTGTGGGGACCAAGTTAATTAAAATCCTGATGTATATATACAGCTGATACTCCTCACCCTAATGAAGAACATTAATTCTAGAACATGTGTGGCTGTAGTCACATTGCTACAAATTACTGGACTCTTTCCTTTATCTGTTTCCAAGAAAGTCTCCCCCGGTTAGTTAGGAAAAAAGAAAAATATGATGCCTTAGTTCTAAGCAGCATAAATTACATGCATCAATCAGAGGAAGCTTAAATTAAAATACACATTTGGCAAACAAATATGAATATGTTGATCTCATCTGTGAATCAAAATGATTTAATGCCAGTACTGACCCCCCACTGATCAACATGAAGGTCACTGCAAACTGCTTGATTCTCATTGAGAAATGTTGTCGTGTCTGTTAAGGATGCAGTTTTATACATTCCCTAATGCTCAATCTAATCGGTAATTCCAATGTAGCAGAATTGATTTATTTTAGAAAGAAAATACAGAATTCATTTTTTTAAATTTATGTAATCCAAAACAGATAGCTAAATTAAAATGTTAAAAAAACACATGTGGTGGATGGGTCTGGGCTGAAGGCTTTCCAATGTGTTTATGATGTTTTCCAATCTAGAGGAATACTATTTGTTAAATAGAATGCTACACCTTTCAGATACCAAGTGATCATAAATCAGTCTTCCCTTATCAACCCGTTCATGCTTTCTGGCTATAGGAATAACTAGTTGTTTAACTCAATTATCAGGTGAGATGTGGCTCTGAATGGATAATCCAAGGCCAGTTGGGTTGTCATTGCTCTCCAAAGGTCTAAAGCAAACAGATGGGTAGGACACCAGTTTTGCCAAACTTGATTTAGTGTTTGCCTTTTATTGTTTTGCCTACACTTAGTACTTTTTTGAATCAGTGATGGAGACAATCATCCTGGCCCCAGGGTAGGTAGAACTGGAAAGGAGAAGGGCCACACTGTGGTGGGATGGCACACAAGATCAGGAGCTCCTGATGGGAGCAGAAGCAACAGGGATCCACATCAGAATTCATCTGTGGGGCCAATGTCCCCAGTGAGATGCAGGGAAAGACGTCAGTCCAGGAAATATTTCTTCCTGCAGCAGACCCAGTGGATAGAATTCATGATGTTTAGATACATTCACACATGTATGGAAATGGGGTTTTCCCATAGGTATGAATGTTTTTACATTGTCGTTTGTGAAAAATTGCACTTCCTAAGTAAACATTTCACACCTCTCTAGCTGGGGACTACAGCAGTGATGAAAGCCAGCTTCTCTGTTCTGCTAAAAAACAGAGTCCTTTTTTGCTTACAGTGTGAAATTATGACTTTCGATGTCCAAGACTCAACATTTTTCTTTCTTAGATAATCCTTCACCAGTCTCTCTACTTACAAATTATTTCTATCAGAGGACTTTGGTATTTTTTTCCTTCTTCTTCTCCATGTGGAGCTGACACATTCTCCAAGGGTATTCAATAATCGGGTCTTACCTTCTAAAGCTCCCAATAGCCCATCTATAGTGTGAAAACCTTTCAAAGCATACTCCAATTTAAACCATCTACTGGGAAAAAGCAGGAAGAGACATCTTAAGAATGCATTTTGACAGGAACAGATCAGATGTTCACTAAGGAGAAAAACAATTTTGAAATTATTGTTCACCTTGAACAAAGCTTAATTCATGAATCTTTGGCATTTGAGTAAGAAGAAACAAGAATTCACTCACCTTCTGTTTAATAAAATAACACCATCAAAAGCACATGCTACTGTAACATTAAAGTACAAGCCACAGATGAGCTGTTTGCATCTTGGGGTTTATTTAGGTCTCACTGGCCCTGATGAAATTCTCAAATAAAGTATTGCAGAACAATGCTTTACTGAAGGATGATATTTTTGTGCTCTTCCTACCACATAAACACACTGTTTAATATAATAAACCATAACATTATGAGAACTGCAGTTTATCACACATCTTTGATTGTCTTTTCTACCTTCCATCTTCTGTCTTAGGTAGTTCCCTTCCTTGGTCCATCAGTCAAAAATCCCTGTGCAGCCAGATGTAGCTTCTAGTATCAATTGGATATAGAAATATTTTGCATCTCTCGATAGCGGAAGGATTTTGTCATTGTCAGCCCTGCACATCTGTACATAGAGGTCAAGCTGGATGGCCCCTGTTCCAGTGAGGCATCTCTGAGTTCTAGGGATTAAAGCCACTAATGTTCATTTTGAAAATTGAAGAGCATGTAACTATGGCTCTCAGGGTGGTGCCTGGCACTTGCTTTTAGACCAAGGCATATTGGAAGAGCAAGCCACTGAAACCTGGCCTGGATTGCTAAAAGGCCATCGTAGATACATCTCAGCAACAAGGAGAGAAGTAGATACACATGATACACGTCTGTTCTGCCCTTTGAGGCAGAAAGACTCTTTTAATAGAGAAATCAAATACAAGAATCCACCTGTTATGACAGAATGAGGCATGGCATTGTTAGACCACTCCTCCACACCTCAAGTTACTCCATATTAAAGCCTGCTGAGCCAGGGCAAGTATCATCTTACCTCAGTGCCTCAGAAAATTTCAATGTCCATAAATTCTGACACTTTTGACAAACCTGAAGGGCATTAAGGTTATGTAAAGGAGCAATTTTCTTATCTCAGTTTTGGTCAAAACCACTTTATTTTCCTTCTCTGAGGAAGAGAGATGACATAAGAAGGCATCCCTGATAAGATCATGCTGGAGCAGAAACGGATGGTACTTCTGCAATCTGTGATGGAGTTTGGTACAGTCACACACACAACTAAGACAATCTAAAAGATCTGACCACTGAAAATGGGATAATCCTTTGAACATGTACATCAATCCTTTGAACTGCACACATGGAAACCTGTGGCCTTTGCCACTGCTTACACCTTAACCAGCATCAATACCAGATCTGTACAGGAATTCTATTGTTGAAGCTTAAGATAAAAGTGTCAGAAGCCAGAGACATCCTTTCAGTATACAGATGAGGAAAGAAGAGAGAAAAGACAATGGCAAGTCAGTACTAGCTTGCAGATGGGGGAAAATGGTGCTGGTGACTTTGCTTCATGAAATTCTACATCCTTGTCAAAAGTAAAACTATTGTCATGTCTAATGTCTCTACTTTTTACCTGCTACAGTATGAAAAAGGAAAGAATCTTTTCCTCCACATCATTTTGGTTTCCTTCAAGAGGTTCTAGTTTAGCTATTATTGTCTTTTTTAGCCAAATTTCAGACTTTTCTTTCAAAGCAAGATTTTTTATCTTTATTTGCAAGAGGAAGAAGAAAGATAGATTTTATCTGCCACAACAAATCAGTTATTTTTTTGCTGAACAAGTGCATCAAAACATCATACTAAGATCTCTTTACTCAGCAAGTTCACTTTGGGATGAGTTTTTAATGTTTTCTGTTTGCTATCATTTATAGATTTAGTCAAGATGATAAATCCTCACAAAATAAACATTATCACTTCCAACATTGATGGATATTTATTTATCAGTAAAAGGAACATTGCGCTTTTATATATGCAGATTAGCTCCTAAATAATAAACAATTTCCCAGCTATGCAGCTAGAACTGGTTGATCAGAAATAGTTTTATGTGTTTGAGTGAGCTGACCTTCATCTATTGATCAAGGGTAGTTGGCAAGATCTTAAGTAATAACATTCTTGGCTTCACACATCACTTTCATATTGATAGGGTGGAATTGTTTCTGAGTCCAATACTTATCTGCTGGTGAAATACGGGAACATATGAGCCTAGTCAGTCACACCCAAAATATTGTGGAAGCTAGAAGCAACATATGTACTTCCTTGAATTTCTCCCACTGGTATGGAGCATTTGGAAATGCAGTGACTCTGTGGAGAGGCGCTTGCTCAGTATCTATCTAGTGTGTGGCATCCCCTGTTACAATCTGGAAATTGCTTAAACCGTTGTGGAAAATCAGCTGGTTCAATGACAACACAAAACAGAATGAGTGTCCCAGTTAAAGCTTCATTCCCAAGCCTTTAAAAATGTCTGTGTTAACTCTACAAAGGCAAAATGAACTCATCTTCCTAAATGCCTTAAAAAGAAGGAAGTAGGACCACTCTTCCCTTGGGGTGCAAATATATCCTGCTAGCAAGGGTTAGTCATCTTCTGTCACCTTCCTTCTCAAACAGACTGTTCTGTAGAGTGGTTTTTGTGCATTGCTGGGGAATAAACAAGCCTTCAGCATCCCACCTGGCACCCACACTGGGTGGTGGAAGAGAAAGAATTGCTCACTGTAGAGTCAGCTTCTTCCCCCTTCCCATCTTTTAGCAGAAGAACATCACCCTCCTTCTTTAAATTATATAGAAAATATTTTTGATTTGTTCCGATCTCTCACTGAATACAAATCAGGGTAAATAGCTCTGAAATGGCTCTACAGCTAAGATCTATTATCTATGTGTTTTGATCAGTTTTAACAGCAATGGTCTATAGACCTCAATTTCCTGTTCTGAAGTGCTAAAACTTATGAAAATAAACTCCAAGGCTTACTAAGCATCCTTTAATCAAATAAAATTGTCAGTATGAATCTACCTATGCTAGCGTAACCTTATAAAAAATGTTTGATAGTAGCTTTTTGCTCCATGAAACCTAAAACTGCAGTACACTACAAATTTTGCAGGATAAATTTGATACATCAGTGATGCTTTTTGGGTTTTTGCCTTATTTATACCCTTTTTCTTCATTTCTGTCTGTTTTACAGTGTTTTCTCATCCTTCTCTGTGTAATCCTCACCATTTTAATTATGTCTGTTTTATAAAATCATGTCTAATTAGAAAATTTTAAATTCCTCATTACAGCACATTCTCATGCAGAACTTGAAATAGGAATGATTATGAACTCTTCTAATAAGCACCAGCCTTGCACTCTTTAAAAGATTGGAATTGTTGTTTATATCTGTATGCACATTAGTTTACCTCAAGATGTGCTAGATTACATTAATTATCTTTGCATCTGCAACAGAGAACATTTAATGATCGACACCAACCTCATTCCTCTGAATTTTTGAAAAGTTTTGTCGGGTTTTTTTTTTTCTTGACTATGTGTATTTGTGATACAGGGAAATTTAAGAGGGATCAACAGAGCTTGCTGCTGGAACCTGGAAGACCACTGTGTTTTGTTGTGCTGCAGACTAATTGTAAATACCTTTACCTTTTTAAGACTTCAGTGAAAAGATCTGATTTTGCAATTAGCTGTACTTTTATATCACTTCAATACTGATCTGTCTCAAAACCAGGCAGATTTATTGCAGCAGTGTCCCCATGTGGACTTCTACCAAAATAAATGTGACCAACTGAATTTTGTTTCCAGTTTTGATGCAAAAAAAATCCTTACAAAGCAAAATACAAATAAATTGTTTTGATAGTTTTTAACCAAAGTGATTTAAGTAGGAATTTAGATAAAATAACTGTCAGCCAGTATCCAGAATTAGCCTTCTTGGGCCTCTGCTCAGTCCCTGCCTGCTTAGTTCAGGCTGTACAAATCCTTGTAGCTGCTGTTATCAGAGGTAGCTTGTGTCTTATATACACAGACTGGGCATCCCAGCTCACCCAAGGACATGGTTTTCCCAGTCCTGTAAGGCTGGCCAAGTGGACAGAGAATTCAATATTAAGTGGTCAAACTCCAGCTCCTTAGCACTTGGTGTAAGTTTTTAAACAGACTCAAGACCCAAGTGAATAAATTTGCTTTATGGCTCATGAGAGTAAGTACATTTTTTCAGGTCTTCTAGCCTATGGCCAGAAACAAAGATACTGGGCCAAGCTGTCAAATTATTTTTCTTTTCTATTGTTAGGCATTTTCACAGCAAAATTTTTATATTGCAAATTGAACCAGTACTGATCATCCCCTTGAAATCAATGGGATAAGTTACAAAGGAACTTGCAGCTTATAGGATCTGGGAGTATAGCAATCTAAACCCTAGTTAACACTGAAGAACTTATTTAAATCATTTTACTGTATTTGCTTTTTTGTGAAAGTCTGCTTTCAGACTGTAATTCCACAACATTTATTTGTTATTCAAAGCAATTTGATGAATAATTCTGTAATAATTTGTCTCAGCTTATTGTGAATATTCAGGATTTGAAACATGAACTGTGATTGCTCTCCTAAATCAAATGCTGTTTTACTATTCCTTCAGTGAATGACAGTCTTAGAATCAAGTGAATGACTGGGAGAAAAAGAAAGGGAAAAAGGAGATTTAAACTTAAATATTATCCAGAATTTGCATAAATTAACTCTTATGGTGGGCACTCCTGCCATGACAAAGCAAGCTCATTTATGAGATGCACGCATAACTGGCAGGCAGGCATATTGTTAAAATGCATTTGTTCAGCGATATTGTATGCAACCTGGAATTACACTTTTTATTTATTATCTGTGCTACAGCCTAAAATTTGGTGGGAAACAAAAAGGGGAAAAAACAAGTAACAGGTCTGAGGAGGCATTAAAAAAAGCATTCTTGAAAAGGAATCCTCTGTACAGTTAAAATCAGTTTAGGTATTCCCCTCAGGCTCTGGAAAACAAACATTACAACACTGCACTCAGGAATTTCAGTGTTTTATGCAAATGCAGACATATGCACACTCTAAATGCAGTGACCTCAAAGGCAGAGGCACCTGTTTGAAGGCTGATTTTTACCTACTGTTTGTTAGATTTCTAAATTTCTAATCCCTGCATGCTTCTGCATCAAGCCCTCCACTATTTTCTGGATGACCGAAAACTCCAGCTTGGCTTTGCTCTTTTGAGTTTGGTCTGTGAGCTGTGGTGATGTGCTGATGCTTGAGGGTGCAAGTGACACCACTGCAGCTCCAGAGGCAGAGGTGCTTCTGCTGGGTGGGCACCAGGATCAGATGAGCCTCCCACCACCCTCTGCCCTGGGGCTGAATCAAACTGCATCTGTTTGTCCCTGAACATTTCTAGGTTGCATCAAAAGAAGCATGATCTGGTGGTTTAACTCTGGCTGGATGCCAGGTACCCACCAAAGGTGCTCTAATACTCCTCAGCTGGACAGGTGAGAGAAAATTTAAGAAAAGGCCTGTGAGTTGAGATAAGGGCAGGGAGAGATCACTCACTGTTTACTGTCATGGGCAAAACAGACTTGACTTGGGGAAATTAATTGAACTTATTATGAATCAAAATCGAAGCAGGAAAACAAGAATTAAAACACACCTTAAAGACACCTACACATGACTAGCACATTGAGGGAGATGATTAACCCCCTCTATTCTGCTCTTGGAAGACCCCACTTGGAGTACTCTGTCCAGCTCTGGGGCAACCAACATGAGAAGGATGTGGACCTGTTGGAGCAAGTTCAGAGAAGGGCCATGAAGAATAGCAGAGGGATGGAACACCTCTCTTACAAGGACAGGCTGAGAGAGTTGGGGCTATTCAGCTTGGAGAAGAAGACGCTCTGGGGAGATCTTCTAGCACCTTTCAGTATCTAAAGGGGCTATGGGACAGATGGAGAGAGACATTTTACAAGAGCATGTAGAGATAGGACAACAGGAAATGGCTTTAAACTGACAGAGGGTGGGTTTATATTAGATATAAGGAAAAAATTCTTTCCTGTGAGGGTCTTGAATACACACAGGCGGGGGTTAGAGGAGATCCTGGGTGTCAGGACTTCTCATGGAAGCCCATGAGACCAGAGTTGTGCAAAACGTGCTGCAGACTGGATGTGGCCCAGGACTGTTTGCACACAAAGCTTCATGTGCTTTCAGAGCACATTAAGGCAAACAGCCTTCTCACAGTTTAAATGTGAGTTACGGTCAAAATGATGTGAGCCACAGAAAAGGTATGACCAGGTAGCAAGTCCCTGCAGCAAACCAGTGACTCTGGGACTGCTGAGGACACAGAGACTGAAGAAACATCTTTGACAGCCTTTAAAATGTGTTACATGATGGTGCTTGTGACCCTGCCTTTGCCCCAGGCTATGCTATAGCTGCTAGAATTTCAAATCTCTTTCAGTGACTGGTATCTGGGCAAAAAAAAAGAAATAAATAGGTTTGGACATTATACATTTTCCATTGAGGAAAGTTAAATTTCCTCAACTTGTTTTCCCCTTGCTTTATTTTATTTCTTTGCCTTTCTAATATTCGACAGCCTTATTTTTTCACATTTAAAAAGTCATGTGATTACTGGAATCTCAGGTTATAGAATCCCAATGGCTTAAAATGGCTTCATCTGTACCACTTTGTCATCAAGGCCTGATAATAGTCAAATATTTCAAGTTTTCACACATAAAAAAATATGGGCATCGGAATTTTCTGAGCATATTTTATTATGACCAAAACATCAACTTTGAAATTGAAGGTCAAAGTTTTTCTGTTAAAAGCCAGAAGAGTGACACAACCAACATGATGGTAACACAGAATATTTTGTACCATGCTCTGATTTAATCCTGTTCCTTTTGTCCACACCTTTGGGTTTTGAACCATTAAGTGTTCTTGTTAGATGTGTGTGGAGAAGGGGCAGGAGGCTGGAAGGAGTGTTTTTTTCATTTTAACAATAATATCTTTCTTCCATAACAGATATGAAGCAGAAGACTGAACAGAAAATCTAGCTATTTTATTGCCCCAAGGCATTATTCATTTTCCTGACACATTATGTTTTTAATTAAAATTGCACATGAGTTAATTAAAATGTTCATTCAGCTTTTTTTTTTCCTTGCATGGGTGCCTTGTTACTCTCCTAGCATTTTAGTAGAAGGCCATTACATTTCAGCAAACTGCTGCCTTTATCAGCTCAGACTTCTGCTGACAGACTGTCATGTTCTCTACACCTTTTTATCTCAAATGTTCTAATTTTTTTAAGTACCTTCTCTAGTCTGGGGACTGGTCAGTGGTTTTTTTAAAAAACATTATTATTGTTATTATTCTGCTACCAGCACCTTCCACTAGTGGTTTGAGCTCAGGTTTATTCAGGAGACATTGTCAGAAATGGGCAGGAAGGTTTCACAAATAGGGGTCACTGATGTGTTATCCCACAAGACCGGTGAACATTGTCAAAGCTCACTCTTACGGAAACTGCTCAGATTAATCTGCAGCACAAGAGCACAGCAATACCAGTGCACAATATCTTGGGAGCATCACTAAAGAAAAGGAGCATTCAAAGAAAGTAATCATCAGAATCCTGCAGACACCTTGCTTATACTGAAGTATGTGGGATCCTTCAGATTTATGGATTGCAGGTACTGAATTTTTGATCGTTTGGAAAAAAGAAATTCTAGAAGATAGACACAGACTTCTGTCCACCTTGTTTAGTCTTAAACTCTGTTTTTAAAAGGTATAGCAGGATTTAAACAGTTTGAGAAAGTTTCTTTTTACCTGAAAGTGTTCTTGGTAGTATATTAGGAAGGGCAAGAGAGATTTCTTAGGCTGTGGACTAGAAAAAATTGCTTTACTCAATTTTCAAGGAACCTGTTTCTACACTTAAAATTCCCAAGTCATAAGTGGAAGTCTGTCCTGCTTCCTTTGTGCTGGCTACATAGTATGTTGAAATGCAGTTATTTCCCCCAAGCACCACCAGAGCTGACTTTGGGAATGGAGCCAGTGTAGGAAGACTTCTCTGTCCCAGGTGTCAACCAGATTCTAGAAAGAAAGAGATTTCACAGATGGATCATCTCTGCTTTCCACAGAGGTTGTAAACATACATGGTGCACTTGTTAAATTTATCCTTATTGAGCATCACAAGTTAGAAATGCATACAAGGCCAATAAACTATAGCGGGGTGAAAGGTAGAAAGCGTGTCAAACAAATGTTTTCTGAGGAGGAGTACAGCAAGCTGTTGTGCCTTTGGTAAAGTCTTCAAAGCCTGCAGATACACATTGATGTTTGTAAGTAACATCTTGCGTCCTGGCTGCTGCACTGGCACGTGCCTGGACAAAACAGAGCTTTTGAGCAAAGATTTATGTTGTGTGTAAGTGCCATGCACGCCTTCTAACAGCAACACTGAAGCCAAGTTTGAAAATCAGACCTCAAAACGACAGCTCCCATAACTCAAATAGAGAAGGAGGGATGGGCTGAGGGGTTCAAACTTTGGGCTCAGCTAATATGCATTAATGCCATTTGCTTTTTTCACACAGCATGAGTTAAGGACAGGCTGTCAGCTGTAACTTTGAGCTTCCTGGATGCTGTCAGATCATTTCACAACCTTCATATTACTGAAGTGGAGCTTTTTACATTTTATTCTTTGACTTCTTGTTGTATCTTCATAAGAATAATGTGATTTCGGGGGAAGTGTTGAAAGGTTTGAATGTGGTAACTAAACATTTACAAAAGATCTTTAGCCTGAAATATGTAAATATATTTCTCTCAATGGTTCAGATAGCAGTGTTTAATTTTGCAGAAAAATTGCAAAGGGGTTTTTTAAAATTTTTTATACTGAATTTATGCTCTGATGAAAAGCCCGTCACTTCAGGAAGTAGAAGAAATTATTTATTTAAAAAACTCTCTTAATATGGCATCTTAGATATCTTGCAAAGGGTGTGAAAGATAAGGTTACCAGTCAGGAATAATGTTTTACAACATCATTACCCTGATATCACTCAAAGCAGCTTTCTTTGAATCATATCGTTTGGTATATATCTATATTTTGATTCAAATAATACCCTCCTTGGTTATGCTAATATTGCCTTGTGATATTTACTTAGGCATCAAGAACAACTTCACTGAAACTCAGCAAAAAGCCCCTTTTGCTTTCTAAAAGGTCCTTTTAGTTTAAAACATACCTTGATATTTCATTTGTGGTAAGACTATACCTAGTTCACAGCTCATTAAAAACTCTCTCCTTTATTGCTTTATATTATCTACACATTGAGTAAAAAAATCCCCAAAAGGCACAGACATGAGAAACCTTGAATACTCTCTGGAGTTCTGGGCCCCATGATTTACGAAGGATGTGAAGGTCACATCCTTCAGTAAGTCCAGAGGAGATCCACAAAGCTGGTGTGAGGGTTGAAAGACTGAGAGGAGCAGTTGAGACTTTGGGTTTGTCTACTTTGGAGGAAAAAAGGAGGTTGGGGGGTGACCTCAATGCTCTCTCCAGCTTCCTAAGGAGGGGTAGTGAAGAGCCAGGTGTGGATCCCTTCTCGCTGTACCCAGTGACAGAACACATGGGAATGGTTCAGAGCTGCACATGGGGAAGTTCAGACTGGACACTGGAAGCATTTCTTTACTGAGAGGGTGGTCAGATATTGGAACAGGCTTCCAAAGGAGGTGGTCAATGCCCCAAGTCTATCTTCTTGGCATTTCCATTTTCCACTACTTTCTGACTTGTGCAGTAGGGTTTTTTTCTTTCATGTCTCTATTTTCTACTTTTACTGCAGTCTTCTGGTCCTAGTAAATCCCTAGCCCTTCACAGACCAAGTGTCTGTCTCTACCAGACACCTGTGTGAAATTCTTACAAATTTGTGTCAATAAAATTCAAACATTTGTGAAGTTGCATTATTTTTACTAAATTTTTCATTTAGGAATATTAAAATGTTGTAAAGGTATACTGAAGTATTTTTCTTCAGCATTTTAAACATAAATTTGCATTTGTGGGTTTGTAATAATTAGTTCTTGGTTTAAAATTCTCTTTAACACCAGTGAAAACAAAGGTTTTATCCCATAATTTTCTTAACAGTTCATCATGCTAACAACATTTCAAAAACACTGGTTTTGAAATGGCCTGGAACATTTTTCCAACATTTTAAAAGGACTCTAAAATGAAAAAAAAATCCCTTTTCTCCTTATTTTTACACCCTGTAATCTGGGTACCTTGAACTTCCTACACAGCATCAACCTTTTGTGCTTTCATGTAGGAAAAGTCAATGTTTAATCATAAAAGAGTTTGAGAGTCTATATTAAGAATACAATCTAACTTGGTAGCTGCTGTTTGAGATCCTGCACGCTATGAATTTCATACAGTAGAAATTAAAATCTGGTATAATTTCATGACCCGTATCACCTTCTTTCTCACAGATTCCAACTGTGTGAAGTTATTTCCATAAAGAAATGTGGGGGTATTGTAGGAAGCAAACTGGATTTACCAACAGTTCAAAGCTGTGGTGAATATTACATTTAAAGCCAACTCCTCTTATTATAGATACGTTTAACACTTCCTGAAAATTCCCTTCAAAAAAGTAACAGTAATTTTCATCAGCTCTGGGAAAAGAGTCATCAAGTATCTCCAGGTGTAATGTATTTTTAGTAGAACCACCCAAACTGTTAGCCACAGTTGTGAACTCTGCTGAGGAAGTCTCTCGGCGCTGTGGTGGCAAGCTATCTGCCCACAGGCAGTTTAAGTGCTCTAGATAGAGGTGCAAGACCTTAAAAAAAAAATCTAAAGCCATGCCATAAACAAGAAGCATTTTTAAAAATAATTTTCCCCAGTTTGGAAAAGGATGGAATAATAGAAAGAGAAACAAACTGTTCTGAGAAAGGAGCAGCCTGAGGAGACTGGCTTTGCTGCAGGTCATTGATCCTCCCCTGCTCTAGTTCTCATTTTCTCACGTAAGCACTCACCTAATTCTGGTCCTGCAGAAGCCCCTTGGCTTTTCTCGGCTCATGCTCTGCCTCCCTCACTCCCTTTATGCTTTCCTAGCAATTCCCAGGAAGTTGATTTCCAATAATCACCTAATTTCCTGCATGAAGCAGCACAGGACGCCCCAAGACTCCCATCATCTTGCATGACCACTTTTAGCATGCTCAGACTTGTAAAGTCCTGCTGCTCTCTGCCCTTGTAGACACAAAGGTTAACAGAGACTAAGCAACTTTTCTTAATTGTCAAACTCCAGCCATTTAATTCCTGAGACTGGGAAAAGAGAATTTCTTAGGCGGATGTTAACAGCCTCCTCACGTTTTCCCCCATGAAGGGGCAAATCTGAGATGAGAAGAAACTCCAGACTGGCTCCAAAAGCTGAGCTCTGTCAGAACAGATTCCTTTCAGAGAACGTTTCCTCACCTAGAAGTATAGGAGAACAAGTGAGTAAACAAACAAAACTCCAGCCACCGTGGACATATTTCCTGCATGCTCACAGATCATCCTGCCTAAGCACAGCAGTACTGACGGCCCCTGGCCAGGCCACAGCAACACCATCCAGACCTCCTGGAAATGCAGCAGGTGGTAACCTCTGCAAGGGAGATAAAGACTTGGAAATGGCAGTGATTTGTACCCTATGGAGATAACGCAGAGTCACTGCTAAGAATGTATTTGGGTTTTTTCTCTATTTGTTCCCTCAGTTTGAGTAAAGCCATGCGGGAAGCTTTTTGACTGCTTTTTTCTTTTTATTCCTTTCATTCATCTACATCATTCAAAACTAAAGCCTTGCTACAAATGAAAATATGGGGCTGAAAGCACTTTCTTTTTTCTATGCACAGAGTGACAATCCACTGTGCAGACTTGCAGCTATCTCTACCTACATGAAGATGCAGCAGGACCAAAGGACAGCTGTCACCCCTTAAACTCTCAAGCTGGCAGTACAAATGGGTTTGCTTCTATACTCAGAGAATTTGGGGTTTCTGTGTATGTATTTCTGGCTTTTAACCTCTCAATAAATGTGGATGGTTTCAGACATGTAGAGAAATAAGACAATGAAATATCTGTTTTGCTGTTCTAAATTTCACTATGTGTAGTTTTAAGGCCTTTGCTGCATTTCTTACTCCCATTTATCCCCCCCACTCTCATCAGTAGGTGTGGATATCAGGTTTACTTACTGACTTGCCAGTTGTATGTGTTCAACAGCTCTAACTCAATGACATCACTTATTAGGGAGATAAATGAGAGCAATTAAGCATCATGGCCATAACTGGTGAAACTTTCTGCAATGAGAGCATTATTAAAATGACAGAGTGCTTGTCTGTGCCTGCCCAAGGTGTATGATTCAGCCTCTCTCCTTTGCCTGGTGGAGTGACCCCCAGCAGCACACTTCACATGCGTTGTTTCTATAGGGCTATATACAACCTCTCATGTAAACTGGCAATGTATATTGATTGATGTCCATTTCATTTTTAAGAGCCATCTTCTTCTATGTTGTTTAAACAGGACAGCTGATAAACATTACACTTTAGTTATGTTTGTTAAACTACTCAAATAACTTCCTCAGATGCTGATAAATGGCACCTTCACAAAGAATAGCTGCTACTTTTTCACATAATATCCTGGTGTTTAAGGCTTTTTATAGTATATTATATACACAGCCTTGCTCTGTCATTCAAAACCCAAACGACATTTTACCAAAATGTTTCTTTTTAATCCTGTCTGGCTAATGTTTCCAATAATTTTTAATATTGAATTTGGGGGAAGGAGGGAAATTGCCACGAGGAATGGAATCTCCATTTTGAAAACAAAAAAAACTAGGTTTCAGATTAGAGCTTGTTTCCTTTAAAAAATTCAGTTCTCTGTTTTGGGCAGAAATGTGCCTATAAAGAGCTGGAAAAATAAGACCATGGCAGGAAAAGGAAGCAAGTAGGAGTAATATATGGAGAGTGGTAAAGGTGGTCAAATATAGTCTGAAGAAGCAAAAAAAAAAAAAAAAAAAAAAGCAGAGAGGAAAAACTTGAATCTAAAACAGCCATGATGCAATGAGAAAACACGAATTAGAGAGGGTGCTCCAGACATCCCCCAGTAGCACCAGCATATAGGACTGAGCAGCCTTACCAGTCTGGGGCATCCCTGCCTCTCCTGCCTTCCTGCAGAAGGGATGTGATCTGCATCCCCATGCCAGAAAAAAACCACCATCTCTCAGGGGAGATGATCCCATCACGGGACCCCTGTAGGGTTTCTTGGGAGTCCTGATCTGGCTGCAGACCATACATGTATGGAGCACACACAAAATGCATGTAGATGAAGCAGCTGTGATGGCAGATCCTCACCCTTTTTAAATGTCATAAAGTAAATGTATTGCACAGGCTGTGATGTGGCTGGCAAGCAAATGATGTCCCTCTACTCCTGGATCCAAATGCTTCATTTTATAGAGCACATGATTTACCTGTGGTTTGTATCCTAGCACACACAGCCCAGAGCACAGTGCCCAGAAGCCTGTTTCCAACACAGCTCCATCTCCAGGAACATCAGGGAGGGTGAAATGGGAGCCAGGAGCAGTGGGGTAGTGCAAGCTGAGGCCAGCTGCACCCCGGCCCCCAAGAGCTGCCTGGGAGAGGAAACCTGAAGCAAAGCATCACTTCTGAGGACTCTCTTCCACGTGTGTGAGGAGGGATACAACCCTGGGGTCAAAAAACAGAGGAAAGAGGCAAATCGAGGCTGGATTTGGAAACCAGACAGGTACCCACCTTGAAAAGATTTTGCAGATATGTTAAGCTAAATTTAGAGCTGCCATCTTCTTCCTCTGAATTGTTGCTCTGTTTTCTAGATGTCAGGAGACCTTGAATGCTTTTATTGCCATCCTTTCCACCCCTGTGAAGCCTGCCACAGTGACAAACCTATGGAACTAAGGTGCAGAGAAAGACGAGATGAATTAGTATTTTAGCCTTTAGGTTGGTCTTTACATGTTTTTTCAGAGTTGAAAGGTGTCAAGAGTTAAGGAGAAACACACAAAAGGACTCTGGGGAGAGAATGTGTGTTCAGACTGCCAGAGAAGGCACAGAGGGAAATGGGATAGGGGCAGCTAAGGCATATGAAGTTTTTTTTTTTTTTTTTTTTGTGCTCAAGGATGTGTCTAAATTATGAGAGGAATAATGCTAAAACAGACACAAAGTTAAGAACCATCAGAAGGAATATAGGAATAACCATGCCACATCAAACCAACAGTCCATTTTATTGGCCTCTGACATGTCACAGCAAGGTTTAAAAATGCATATTAAGCCATCTCCTGCACTGGAAATAATGTGCTAGCCAAGATAAGCAGGCAGTCAGGGCATTTCCTTTAATGCTAACCTATGCTAATCTATGACAGATAGTAGTACTCATCTGTTAGAAAATAATTTATTCTAATGTAACATGAGTGAATGCTCTCAATAGGCACAGAAATGTTTTATATATTTGCTTAATCCTGCTGATTTTTGGCTCAGTAATATCTAGGAAAGGTGTTATATTAGTTAACAAGGAGTTACATAAAGACAACATTAAACTTTGATCACTGTTAAAGTATCTGCAATTCAGGTTCATTTAATGCTCCCATTTTATGCTTTTAAGGAAAAGTATAGAAATAACTATTTTTTTAAAGACTGGGCCAACGTGTTTGTGGGGAAAATGTTGCTTCTCTAATCTCCACTTTTTGCTCACCACCCCAATACCCATCTTTCTCTTCAAGGAGCCAAAACCTCTTTGCTGTCTATGGTCAACTGTCTTCTTTGCTGTTGACTTCAGCCAAATAACAAAGCCAACTCAACACTTATATTTCTTGACAGGAGAAAACCAAGAGGGTATTGGTTGTTGCTGTTGTTATTTCATCAAGGATGCTATCCATGTTTACCATATGATGCTATAAAAATACAGAGCCCCATAATATGTATCTTTATTGTTTCCTACATGGGATGATACACTGGAAAAAAATGTATTCTTCAGTGAAAGCAAATATACATGTTCTGTGTTTCCCTGAGTGTATCTGTGTTTTTTAAATCAGACAGCCTCTGTCACGAAATGGAATCAGTGTACTTGTGTCATAAATTAACAGAATAATAAAGAAAAGACCATCCTTTTAGGGAGAAGTAGAACATATATATTATTTTAAGTTTGTAAGAAAGTTGTCACCTGTTTACTTCTATTATACCCTTTAACCTTGGATGGTGCCTGTTACATCTCACTTGACCTGCACTATAGATGAGTTCCTGCTCCCCAAAGACTGATGAAATTTCCACTCTCACCTGGGAAAAAGTTGAATATAGATATATAGATGCTACATGATAGATACTGCACTAAGTGCCCAGCTTTAAAATGGCACAGTATATAATGGGACAGTTTTTCATATAGATATCCTTCAGCTGAAGGTTCTATTCTTATTGCTATGAAAGGAAAAAAAGTTTGGATTATTCTCCTTCAGAAACAGGTTGCAGGCACAGAGTAGGATGGTCTCACAACAAATTATAGCACAGGTTATTTCTTAGGGAGGTTATTCAATAAGTAAATTTGGTATGTTAGTACCAAGCCATCACTTCATCATATACATTTCTCTATGCAGTTAGAATTCACCCTGCACATTTAAAATTTGTCCTGCACAGTGAATAGATTTTTAATAAAAGATTTAAAATAAATCTTCTCTTTTTTCAGGAGAAATGAAGAGAGGTGGGTGCCACATTTTGCATTTCACCTCCATCCTTGTGCATTTTGATGTAAGGCAGCAGAATGCCTGCTACTATTTAATTAAACAGGAATCTGGATTAGCTCCAGCTGTGGACCGTGTAATCAGGGCTTGTGAGTGTGTTCAAAAAGGGGTGTTTTCCCTGGCTCATATTTCATTCCTGCATGGAAATCTGCTCTCACTCAAACCTGTCCACATGCTGCAATAAATGATTTTCCTTCCCTTCTGAATCATACACTTAGGCACCCCCTAACTACAATCCTTTGAAAAGAAACAAAAACGCACAAACAGCTTTACTGATCCACTTACACTAAGTACTATTTAATGATGAGAGGCTTTGCTTGTTCATGTATAAATCTACCATTTATTCAAGTTTATACCGTTATGGCTGTAGGATCTATTAAATTTTTTTGTGCAGATTTATGTTATTGTCTCCAGATGATGACAATTTAATTGTTGTTGTCCATGGCTTAAGATGAGCTCAATGCTCAGAAGTGAATTTACCTTTCCTCAAACACTCATATCACCATCATGAATGACAAGAACACTTTCAAATCTTACTACTTCTCTAAATACTTTTGCTACCATTCAAAATGATAAATTATATATAAAATAAAATGGTAAGTCTGGCTGAAGCTACAAATCTTTTTTTTTTGTCCTAATAGAAGAAAATTATCACAAACTCATAAATACATTTTGTGGAGAGTCTACCCCACCCATGGAATATCAATGCGTTCAAGTCTGAATATGAGTGTGCAACAGTGCAAATGTCTGTATAAATTAATGAACTGGCACATCCATGAGAATTTGTGATCATATTTTATTTTCAATAGTCTTTCCTGAGTATGTACTTTGCCTCTTTAGATGTCATCATTGGTCTCTGGTGGTGCTTCTGACAGAGTATGTCTCAACCAACAGAAAAGACAATTGTCAAATAGATGTTGCCCATTGTTCATTTCCATAGGCTGGACATCTTTTTGTGGTAATTTGATATGGCAAGTGTTCTCAAGCTATCAGCAGAGATTCAGACTACAGATGATAATGAAAACTAAATCAGAGTTCATCATGCATAAAAGATTCTGAAACTTTGAATTTTTTAAATTTTGTAGCTTGTGTGGAGGTTACAGATGGGTAAACTCAAAAACGTTTGGCTTTACCACAATATTAGATTTGCTGGCCAAATATCACCTGCCAAAACAAACTAGAAATAAATAGCTTTCCATTTTCAGCAGAACAGAGCCATTTTCCCTCCCTTTTTTATTTCTATTTTAGTCTTTCTTCCAATCCATCAGCATGAAAAGACTGTTGAATGAAATTCTGGAAAATACATCCAAATATTTTAGATTTTCTGATAAATTTTCTCAAGGACATTGTAAATGGAAATTTACAATTGTAAATGGAAAGGACATTGTAAATGGAAATTCTGATCACCACAGATTGCATATTTGAGATAGACAGAGTTGTCTAGGGACATATAGTTGCATGTGGCAGGATGTTTCTTTGTCTGCCATAATGTCTCATAGTCAGTCCCTGGGGAAAGTGAAGTATTAGATCTCACTTTCTTTCTGTTCCTATTACTTTTTTAAAAATTGAAGAAGCAAAATTAATCTACATTTTCTTTTTTGTCTTCAGGATGTTATCTAATTAATTTTCTAATGGTGTTCTTCACTGCTTTTCCACCTACCCTTCATGCCAGTCCTTACAAAAAAAATAGTATTACAGTACTTGTCTCTATAATGTTTCTCGTCAAGACAGTGGGTGAGGAAGTTTTAATGTCAGTCCTAGAATCTGCTCTGATGAGATTCTAATTAAGTTGCCAGTATAGAGAAAATTAGAAAATCACAGCAGTTTAAAGCTTAACCTTCAAGGAAGCTTGAGCAGATATGAATAACGTTATTTCTGAAGGATGGCGTGAGTGCAGTTGCGGGGCTACTGTGAAGCGATGCATGTTCAGTACATCATCTTTCCACACTGTTAAGTGGAACAAGTCATAGTGCAAGTGTATGTTTAAGTCCTTGAGGATATAAGATAAACTCTTATTCTTGAAGGAAATGGTGGTGACAAAGGCAGTTTAAATGCCATCATATGGTCAGAAGTACTCTCCATACTTTTTATTTCTGTTTCCGATCCAGGTCATGCTTTGACTGTACCTACATCTTTTCACTTTTACCAACTCTCACCTGCCATAAACAACCAGACAAGCTTGTATGACATCTGAATTTTTGCAGCAAACTCAGATTTATGTTTATATGTACATCCAGTTTCTCTTTCTGGATGGAGAGCTGTTTGTCTCAGATTTTATATCATGTTCACCATTCTAATATTTAATTTCATATGTATGTGATGCAGCAACTAAATGTATGCTTGCATTCCACTCATTTGGAGATCAGGAAAGCAAACTTAAGGTGAAAAACTGCTCATCCACATTTTTATGCACTATCCTTTCATCCATCTTGTGAGAGAATAAACATTGGGACTCCTCTGTGCAGATATACTTCAGAAATTACTTGCAGCTTTAACAACATTCCAGATTTTTGCCTCGACCTCTGTTTTTAATACTGCTGTGGTTTTCAGCCACAAAGACAGCACAAGTCAGCCAGGCAATCCCGTGACAAACTCCACTAAGGACTTCACAGTTAGCAAAACAATGAATGAAACATCATTCTGGCACACAGAACAGCTTTCTGCTGTCTTCTGCCGCCTTTGCTTTTTTTTCCCCAAGTGGAAAAGCAACTTCAAAAACAAGGTGCTGTCATTTTAGCAAAGGAGAATTAGGACTGTGAAAGGATGAAGTGTCCTTGCACAGAAAGACTGCAGCTAAAATTGTATCAATATTCCTGTTATAAACTGATAAACACAGAGCTCCGTGAGGTCAAGTTGTACATGCTTGAGCTGACATGCCAATCTGCCAGCAGTCATATGGTTCTCATATGGCGACACGCCACAGATGCCAGGAAAATGTGAGAAGTTTCTGGCTCATTTCATTTCACTCTCCTGAATGCCATGTTTGCCTGCACACACACACACACACACACACAGAGAGACACACACACACATACACACACAGAGAGTAGATTTTCTATTTTAAATAGAGCTATTATAGCCCGTGTATTCCCATTTTCTTAAAGGATTTGCAATAACTCACCCAAACTGATTCCTGAGACTTCATAACAAGACTTGTCTTGGAAATGAGAGCAGGTTTGTTGTTTTGGTTTTTTTTTTGCAAGCCTTCAGAACACTCCCCTATCCATTTTTAAATGACATCAAAAGACGGAATTAGAAAAAGAGACAGACAAGATAACAACACATCATATGTGGATGCATTTTGCACTTATAATATACATTCAGGGAAAGGAATCTGAAAAGTTTTAGTTATCTCAGAATGAGACTTCTTCCAGTCTCTAACAACATTAAACCAGCTCTTATTAATGCTTGAACAGCAGCAAGTATTCCTTTCTTCGGTTCTCTTTCTTCAATGTGCATTTTTGTATCAACAATATAATGCCTCTGTCATGTGGACTGACATGACAGTACATTAACAATTGTCTATATTCATATTTGGTAAACAGACCACAATTATTCATTGAGTATATAATGCACAATTTACAAATTGTTGAAATATGTATTTCCACATCAGACCATCTTTCAAGCTTTTACAGTCTTTTGTGTCAGGTTCAATTGTCTTCAAGAGAAATGGTTTTCCTTTTCTTTCTTTTAAACTGTTACTAAAGGGAAAGGGCTGAGACAAATATAACTACAGTCATTTCTAAAGAAAATACTTTCTTCTATGACTGAGAGCATACACTTCTCCCTTGTCTCACTAAATCCAGATACTGTGATTTTAAATCAACTTATTTCAAATTTTTAATGCAAAATCATAAACTGGTTTTAGGCTTAAAACATGAAAAAGAAAAAATGCACAATGTGTGTGTGTGTGTGTGTGTGTGTATGCACATGCGTGCACACACACATGCCACTGTACAAGGAGTGGTGATTTCTCCATGCAGGACCAAGTTTGAAGTTACCTCTGGCACCTCACTTACCTTTGGTCAGAAATCTCTCTCTTCAAGAACATCAGAAATACCACATTTCTGGAAGCTTCAAACACTTGAGATGAGTCTACAGGAAAGTAATTTTTTTCTTTTCTGGTATTAACATTTAGGAGGTCCTTAGGATCATACTTTATAAACGTTTGAGATAAGAACACTGAATCGGGAGCAGGAAGTAACTTCCTCACATATAAAAAAGGTAGGATTTGGTGTTATTAGTCCCTGAATTTATAAAACCAGGAACAACAAATAACAGAGAATTCTCTGTGCTGTGAAGATATGTGCGTTTCAATAATAAACATTTAGATCTTCTTTTGTTTTACTTCCATTTACACATCACTTGTAAATTGAGGGAGAAAGGTCAGCTCAGACAGTAGCCTTGAGAAAAACCAAGTTTGAGTCCTTGCTTGGCCTAAAGTTTCCTGCACGTTCTTGCTCCTAAGTCTTTAATTAAGTTACTGCTCCCCATCCCCTTCCCCAAACCTGCTAAGGTTTTGCACTTGACCTCTAAATGTAGGGAACCAGGAATGCTTCTGATTTTGTGGGTTCAAATGAATGTCCTGTCTACATCATGATGCTAGAGAAATGCTTGTATTGCTGTCTCCAGCACCCTAAGTTTCATGGAAAAGTGAGTGCAGCTGCCAGTGAGAGCACAGTTGGGCTTTGGTGTGCTCCCACATCTTGCCAACAGGGAGTCCATGGCCACCACAAGACAGACCATGCCAGAGGAAAATACACACAACCAGTGTATCAGCTCCTTGCATGCCTTACAAGGATGCTCAGACAAAAGACAATGGACAAGTCATTTAAGAGTTCTGCAAGTCCTCACATGACTTCTATTAAGTATTTGAAAGACAAATATTAATTGAATTAAAACTAAACCAAATAACTTTCCTATTTAGAAAGGCAGCACTGCTGGAATACGCTCCAGTGACAAATCCCTATTTTCCTTCCCTCAAACCCATGGGTTTAATATCACTTGCAAAGGTCTTTCTATCTTTTCCAGGGTCTTGCCTAGTTTCTCAGGCTTCAGTCAAGGTAACTAGCCCATAGAGATTGCTTTAAAAATAAGCTATTCTCAATAGAATGATGAAGTATTCCTGAAATATTTTGACTTTCACGTTTCATCAAAAAAAGTAAGAATAACAAAGAAGCTGAAGAACAGAACTCTGGTTTGTTTGTTGCTCTGTAAAACACATACATTTGCACAAATGTTTTGGAATAAACATTTGTGTTTGTGCTTGCACAGCAATTAACAGATTGTAAATACCATCCAAAATACAGCATCCATTTAGACTTATTGTATATACAGCCCCTGCTTGGATTTTGGTACATAAGACATGAGTCCTGACTGGATTTCACTTTCCTTTTTTTTTAGCTGTCAGTGAACATAAAGGACTTCTTAAATGGAGTCAGTCTGATTTAACTCAAGGTACTTGCTCTTGAGATTATATTAATGGAATCAAGACAGCAGCAGTCTCAAACACTGATTTCAGCATTGCAGACATTTTATATTGTATCTGTGCTGTCAATACTACAATCTCCTTGTAGTGATCAGAACAATTTCTGTCCCCAAACAAATTAAAGCATTAGAACATCATTCAGATGACAGCAAACATTGTACATGTAGCTCTATCTTAATACTCAAATCATAATTTTTTTTAACTTAATTTGTCAAGTTCATAACTATCACTTGAAACTTGCTGACAAGGAACCTGATAACACATCATATCAAATTCCATTTTACAACTGTTTCCTTGGAAACACAGGCATAAAAATGGGCCATGCACAATGGAATGAAATCAAACAAATTAAAATTAACCTTAAAGAATTCCCATGAATCACAAACTCTTTGCATTGTTAAAATTCATGCAAAATCAGGGATAATGATTCTTACAATAAGAGCATCATTAGTCCCACATTGCCATAGACCTCACTTGCTTTGGCCCTGATCCATCAAACCACTTTAACATGTGTGCAACTTTAAATGCATGAGATATCCCACTCAATAGAATGAGTCATGTGGTTAAGGTTATTCATGTACTTAAGAACTGCACAAGAGGTGGCTTTGTCTCCAGAGGCTCGCAAGCTATTAGCTCACACACACACATATATGTGCGTATATATATATATATATATATATATATATACACAAATGTATATGTATGTATGTATGTATGTATGTATATGCCCGCTGCAGTCTATGCATACATCTTTGGAAGCCATGTTCAGGAGTAAAATAACATATAAAACCTTCAAGTCTGATATACCATAAGTTATGACTTCTGATTTTTTAAAACTGTGAGAAGATAACTGGATAAAGGTAGGAAGACATTAATTTTGAGCAATCTGTTTATATAGAGGCATAACTTTTATTTATTGTAAAAATTGCATGCCAGTTCAAAGAAGAAAAATTACTTTTTTTGTTGAATTTTGGGATTTTCTTCCATAGGTTTGAAGTGACTTCAGAGTAAGATTACAGATGACCTGATAAGAGAACTGTTCTGAGATTTACAGCTACCTTCCTAAAAATGTACTGCCCATTAACTTTGGGTTTTTTAATTATCTAGCAAACCAGCACTTTTCCTCCTTTTTATTGTAATAATTACAATAAAGATGGGTATGTAGATTCTTGTGCTTGTGCTCCAGACTTAGTGCATCAAATTTATATGGCAGGACTATCAAAATGCAGATATTATGCTGGCAAATGTATTCTTTCTCCCAGTAAAGCACAGTACCAACTACCAGATAGCATTTTAATTCTACCACTCATTGGACAGAAAAAGCAATCTGATCAGAAGCTTTTCAGAATGCCATTCTATTTTTTTTCCCATCCACATTTAGGTAAAAATGTCATGGATAAAGAAGGAATTTGTTTGAGGGAGTTAATTCCGTATTGTACATCACATGATATCTTCTGTCTTTCTCCAGATAACTGCTACCAACAGTTCACTACTAACTGTTAACTAAATCTACTTATTATATAGTATGTTCAAAGACTTCAGATCCCAAAATATTTGTAAAGAAGTCACACATTACTGACTCATTTCTACAGACAGGAACACTGATGTACAGACTTCTCAACAGAATAGGCTATTCCCCATAGATCTTAGATTTGCACTGAGGTATTTTAATTTCACAGATTTTTCAAGGATCTCACAGCAACTGGACTATAATGGAATCCTACTCAACCTAGGCACAGTAAAGAAGAGGTGTAACTTAAGCTTGCAAAGTGTAAGATATCTAACATAAAGACGAGAATGGGTATCAAGTGCTGTTGAAAAGGAAGCTCCATTAGTGTAAGTGCTCCCATTTCAGAATACAAGTCCTGAGACCAGGAGAGAAAATTTGTAAGTACTTGAATGATCTCCTACCTTTTGTCTTTCCTCAACTAGAAATGTTAAAAGTACTTAACTAACTCTCATGCAACCTTTTTTTCCAGTATTTTTGTCTCATGAGCATAAAATGTGGACTATTTAGTCACAATTTTATAATTCACGGATTTCAAAAGCAGATATGTGTTTGATATTTTTTTGGAAGTATATATCTGAATTTGTAAAGTTCAGACCCAGTTTCGGCAGTTTTTTCATATCACTCTGGATGAAACCAAACCTTCATTTGTCTAAAACCACAATTATTAGTTTTTCCTCCAGCCTTACCTATTCTTTGCATGGCAAGTCGACGCTTGAGCTTCTGAGGCAAAAGCTATCCCTCACTAAGTATTTGTAAAATGTCTGCTAGCCCTCACAACATTTCCTTAACAAAAGTTAATGCATAAGAATTCATAGAATCATTTCAAAACTCCAGAATGTCTCAAATTTTTGTCTGTTGTTATGTTTACCTTCACTAAAACAGCAGCCACCTGAAGGAAATCTAATTTCCAGAGCTTTAGGATAAATGATTGAAGGTGTAAAACATATCAAATTCTCTTAAAATTGAGTTGTTTATAACATATTCCCTTATTCTTGTGTAGAGTGGTACTCTATTATATGTTCTCAAATGTTTTTTACTGCTGTTTTCTTCTCATGATTTCTTGCAAAATTTGTGCATGAAGATGGAATACTTTATGGTCTTTGTAAACTTAAACTTAAACCAGATATAAATAACATGAAGGAAATCGTGAAATATGCTTGCTTATTGTCACAAATTCTAACTGGCCAAGAAGGATCCACAGCAAAATGTTCTTCTCCACTGCCCTCGCAGTTAAATGTCACTTGAATGTGGTTTCGGTGTTTGCTAACTAAATGTTTAGAACAGGATTTGAAGTTGTTTTAATAAAAGTCAATAGGAATTCTTGCTAGCTGTAGAGAGAATCCTGAGAATGGCCAGTTTCTTTATTTCCTGTGATCTAATTTTACATAAAATTTCATGGTCATTCTTGGAGATCTGTATGAGCCAAGAGAATGTTATGTTACTTGCACATTAGAGCAGCTCCTTCATATTTCTTGGTTATTAGTAGGTGGAAATAGCAGGCAAACTGAGGGCTCAACCCATGGATTTAATTTTAGCAGTTGCTAAAATATGGGTAGATGCTTCAATGAGGAATGTATCTTTTCACAACTGCACGTGGCTATCACTGCATTTCAGCAAAAGTTACTGGTACTCGGAGATAATTTTGTGTTGAGAGATGTGCGAAAATCAGCATGTATATTCTTGAATATTTCTGGAAAATTGCAAAATTAAGCCCAGTTAAATTATAGGATTTAATATAGAGCTGCCATCTCCTACCAGGGACTAGAATGGTTTTTTCTGGCATAGTGGCTTTTGGACCGTTTTTAGTTATTTTTAAATGTGATCCTACACATTTGTGCAAATAGGTAAAATGAAGTGTCAGGATGCTTTAAATGATGTTAGTAGCTACAAGTTGAGCACATCAGGTCCCTGTAAAGCTCATAAGACCTTCTTGTCCTGGAAGTCCAGCAACAAAGGTTTTAAGGCTCCTGTTGCAGGTTTCAGCCTTTTTTTTGAGACATAGTTTTGCTGACGTTTCTGTTTCTTCCTCTTCAGCTGAAACCATTGCATTTTCTATCTGAAGAACATGTAACATTCCCCACCTGTGTGGGCAGTGTTTGCAGCGTGAGAGCTGCCTTACACCTCCTAACCCTGAAACAAATTGTGTTTCCAAAGTCTCTGCAGGTTCTGCAAGGTAATGATGTGTCTGCCCAAAATTTGTAGAAGGATCTCCAGTGCAGGATAGAACACCACCACAGTGTAGGTCACCAGAGAAAAACTTCCTGTATTTAATTCTACAACAAGACCCCAGACTTCTTGATATGACCCAGAAGAGAACTGCAGTCACTGTCCATGAAACACCATCAGGAATCTCACCATGTGAAATGTAGTTAGTATCAAATCACCAAAATTACACATACCCCATTTTTATTTTTAGCAACCACTGTTTCTCATGCCTCTTTTGTTACTTAATTTTTGAACCCTTTTCCTTATCTCATGGTCCTTAAGCATTTAGCTAGTCACACCTTAATGAGAGTGATGCATGGTGACCGAGAAAAAAGTCAGAAGTCAAAAAGCCACTAAATTACTGAAGGACTGAAATATTAAAATAAAATCTCCCTGAAGGTTGTTGATTTCTAATTTTATATACAGAGAGGAGGAGCAGAGGGGAAGGTTTTGCTTTTCCCTTAATTCTGCCATATTGTCTGATTCACAGCCGGAGACAAACTGAAATGGCCATCTGGTTGATGTGCATACAAAAGGAGTGGTTTGCCAGACAAAGAAAGTACCTTTTATCATACAAAGCAATGCACGTCCTCTTATCAGGCTTCCATTCTGTGGCTCTGGTGCAGCTGCAGGTATGTAGGAGCAGACCCTACATAGCACCCAGATGTAGCAGATGCTGTTAAAATAGCAATGCAAGTACATAATGGTCCAAAGGCTCTGTGGTACATTCATAACATGAAACATACTGCAATCATACTGAATATTTTCAGCTCCTTGTTTCTGATTTTAGCTAGACCATTCCAGTTCACTAATTTGCTCCCATCACAGGAGAAAGTACAGCATTTTCTGCTTAAATAACAATTAGAAATCAGACGGGGACCACTGTGTAAATGGACCTTTTTAAATAGGGACATGGTTTTTATAGCTATTTAATAGCACCCACAAATGTATCTGTCTACTTTTTGTAATGTTGCTTCTGTGTCCACATGCCTAAAAGAAAAAATTGCTTGAAAAGCATCCCCTTTTTGCCCATATCAACTTTTACATTCTTAATAAACATACCCAAACACTTCCAAATGGACACTCCATACTAGTTTGATTTCATCTCTATTTCAGTTCAAACTGCTGATCCCAATGTATCCACCACTCAGACTATGTAAAATGTCCCATAAATTTTAAAAGAAAAATTGACAGTAGAACATTATGATAACCATTTCCCTTTCCTGGCCATAGCTAATCAGAGGAATGAAAGAAATTTGTGTTATTTCACATGCTCAAGATATCTGCTGTGTTTATGACTCAATTTCTCCCCTCTATGAGGTACCTTCATTAGATGAAAGACAGTCATATCTATGAAGCACAGGCATTGTTGTTCAAAATCAATCCTTTATTTCAATTTTCGCATCCTCTCCTCTCCATTGAAACCTCCTGCTCTTGATACTGGACTCTGTTGACCTCCTCTTAAGGGGATATTTCATTGCCTTTGCTCCAGTGGTAACTACGGAAGTAGAACATCCCATTTCCCCATAAAGCTGTCCAGGGAAACAGAATGGAAATTGCCCTGAACTGGCAATGGAAGAGACTCCACTCCTGAGAGTGGGTTGTTCTTTGCTGATATTCCCCTTCTCTTGATTTCATTCCATTTTAAATGGTTTGTAAAAAAGATTGAAGCAATATGGTTTTCTAACTAGAATGAGGGTCAAAGAGATAAAGCCAGCAAACAAACAAAAGGGGGGTAAGGAGTGATCCCAGGTTTCTAAGCATCATTGGGAAGTTCATTTCCCTGGTATGTGGCAGGCATGGCAATATTATTAAATGTTCCCCAGGCAACGTTGCTAGGCTCCAAATTCTGTATTTTACTTCTAGAAAACAAAACACTTTCCCTTTACAATCAACCATCCCCTCCATCAACATGTAACAAAAGACCCAATATAAAGGCTGTTTCATTTCAGACAGTGACTTTCACTGTACTTATGCTGTTGTGGTATAAGGTCATATTAAAACAAGGAACAGTCAACTTAATGTTACTCAGAGAATATGGAAGTGTAATTGCAGCAAAAATACTCTAATAGGGTTTTACAGGTCCAATACATTATTTTGAAATAAATGTGCACAAAGGATGCCTTGAAAGATGGTACTGAATTGTAAGTGTCAGTCATGCAAGAAGCAGAGATTTAAAAGCAGTCTTTGTATTCACAGGTCCATGACACAGAGTCCCTATTTGGAATACGATGAAAGAACATTCAAGGACAAAAGCCTTTCTGGCCCTAAATTTCCCTTCACTTCATTCAATTATCTAGAAACCTATCCCTTTTTCCTCCTCATAATATATGACATCAAATTTCTATGCATTAAGTGAAACTTCCCTCTGTTGGGGAAAGACCTCCAAATTTCTCAGCCATGCAGTGGCAAATTTCAATTGGGCCAGGCTTTTTTTCCATTGATCTAACGCGCATGTGTATTGAAATGTACCCTGCATTACATGTCATGTATTGTCACCACTAAACAAGAAATAAAACCATTTGTTATACTCAAAGCAGTCTCTGAAGTTGATTTCACATTCATCTTCCCATGGAGAGAGCAATTCAAGCCTCTTCTCCAACAGGAGATAGAGTACTTACAGAGACCGTCTGGAGATTGTGGTAGGGGAAACCAAACACTGTAGCAAGGGGTCTCCAGAGTGGAGCTGTGGACTGGGGTTTGTCAACCAAACCACCTGATCTGGTCTTTGCCCTCTTTACCACAGGAGCAAAGCAGATTTCCCTGCTACTCTCTGTACTCAGCATGAGAAACAAACAGAAAATAAAATAGAAACAAACAGAAAATAAAACAGAAAATAAAATAGAGCCCAAGACAGAAAGCTACCAGGGTTTAGCTACAATTTAGAGAGGTCCCAATTAGATTTTGCTTGAGGCAAGTGCATTAATTTTTCATAATACTTGAGTTTCAAAATCTTAGTGTCCAAATGCTTAAACATCTATGGTTGTTGCCATAATAGAGATGTCAGGTATTCAGATGTTTTGACAAGGTCTACACAAGAACCTCAGGCTTATAATATTATATTTATTATTTTCCACTGTCATATTAGCTCTGTTCAGGGAACTGTACCAAAGGAAGTGTCCATGCAGTTCTCCAGTTCTGGGAGAGGTTATCCATATTCCTGTTCTGCTGTGCTCCCTATTTCCACCTAGCAGGAGAAAGCAGAGCAACACCTTGTAATCCCAAATCAAACTTCTCAGCGGAGACAGCAGAAACCCTCAGGAGTTTATTGCTAAAACTCCCTCCTCATTCTCCTAACAGCACCTCTTGGTCCGATCAAGGTGTGGGCTCTTTAACCAACTTCCAGGGTGCTGGAGCAGCACAATACCTTTTTGCCTGGTCAAAACAATAGGCTTACACTGGGCCACTTCTGTCACAGTCTCTTAGCACCTGTGTACTAGTGAGAGGGAGCATAGATCTTCTGCCATGCATGCAAAGTCGCATTGGTAGAGAGGAACAAAGGTACAAAGGCAACCAATTTATATGTTTTCCAAGCATAAAATGTGCAAGACAGGACGGTCAGCTATATGTGCAAAATTAGTCAGATGGTACAGAACCCTGGAGTTCAAAATGTGACCCATGCTCCACACTGAATCAAAAACCAAAATTTTAAAATAATTGCCTTTGATAACACTCTGTTTTACAGAGAAGTGTGTGCCAAGGACTTACTCAAACCCAGTGAAGTTGTTGAAAAGACTCACTGCTGTTAAAAGACTTTGAACCAGGCCAAAAGACTTTCTAGAATATCTCACGAGTAACGAAGCTAAAAATGAGTAGCTGGAAAGGCTGAGGGCAATAGGGACATTTTAAAATGTGGTGGTAGAAAACCAAACATGCAAGCGAGCAAACCGAGAAAGACAGTGACCATCTGCCACACGGAGCGGGGACGCAGACGCCGATCCACTTCTTGTACCAAAGCAGGCCAGGAAGATCTTGGGGCAGGATCCCACGGGCAGGAGGAAGGCTGCCCATTCTCTGTCTCCTCTCAATGTGTCCTTCTTGCTTCAGCCTAGCAATAAAGCTTCAGCCTGGAAGTCCCCCTTGCAAGTCCCCTTGCAAGCTTGAAAGCAGCAGCAAGCACATTATTTTTCCTTCCCTTAAAAAAAAAAAAAAAAAAAAAAAGAGTTGATCAAGCCAAGGACACCATAAAAAATAAGTATAAAAACTAGAGAGAATTAGGAAAAATAAAGGAATGGATATATCTCCTCACCACCAGTTTCAGGGAAGTTCACCTAAGACCCTTGGCTGCTCATGCAGTAGGACAAATGACAGATAACACCTGGCAGGTACCGCCCTGCCTGCACAAGGATGGAAGTAGGGCATTTGGGGACTGACACCTGCTGGTGTGAGTGGTGGCCAGAGAGGGACAGAGTGCTGGGAAGAGTCTGACCTGGGCAGGCTGACCCTGTAAGGTGAGTCACCTTGTCAGGCATGTGGGGAACCTTGCAGGATTGGGCCCTGAATGCCTATACTTGATAAGCAGTCATGGCAGAAATGTTATACTCAGATATTCATCCAAAACCAGAGAAACAAGAATCACTGCAATTAGCAGTAGATGTGGAATTTTTAGCATAAATGGGAAAACCCAGCATTTAATACATAACACAAGGTCCATTTGCAGCCATATAATTGCTGTGAGCTAATGCCTGATAAACCCTGCCTAAATTGGGATTTTATTATATCTATTTTATTATGTATCTGTTTTTACTCTAACAAAAGTTAGACAAACTTGTCCAAAAGACCAGGGGTCCATTTTATGTGCTTGGGTGTCCAAGCACCTGCCAGCTGTTTGTCCCTTGAATTGAGGACATCATGTTTTCAATTTCCTTCAATAAAGCTATGAATCTGGCAATTTGCTGGCCTGCTTCAGCTAAACAGAAAGGACAATTTGAGAAAGATCATAGTTCAGGCTCAGTCAGACGGAAACGATTGAAAACAGAGAGCTGGCTGCTATGTTTCCCCAATGCAGCTTGCTGTCGCAGTTTGACTGACAAACTGACTTTTTTGAGGTGCTCATGCCCATTTCAGTCAGAGTTTATTGAAGGTGATTTTGATCTTCTCCATGAGGCCACAGCAGCGGCCATGCCATCTGTCACCTTGATTGCATCGTGGATTCTCTGGAGAGAGTGCGATGGCTCCTGATCATTTACAGATTGTGCTGCTTTCGCCTCCATAAGGACCACATGCACAGAGCCAGATGGTGAACATACACGCTTATTATAAGTCTTTATCTCTGTGCAGGAAGGAGAGGCACCATTAGATCTCCCTCAGGAGCTCTGCTCCTCTCTACCATCATGCTGCTCTTCAGCAAATACAGTCTTCTTCAGCTGTCATCAACCTACCTCTGAAAATTAAAAAAATAAACAATAATTCCATCAGCGCAGGCACGAGACGTACCGACAGCACCACAAAGTAGCTCCCCCCCGCCCCTTCCCCCGGCACACACACACACTCGGGCTCCTGCGACTGTCAGCGTTAGGTGGAAACAAGTTTGTTCGCGAAAAGACAGTTAATGTGCAATTAGGAGAGACTTCTTTGTGAAAATAAAGCAATGCCATCCTGGTTGTTCTTGGCACATTTTTAATTCAGCGCGTTCTCTCTTTAAAGCAAAGCCTGAGCAGGCGATTGCTGTTTTTCCAAAGGCAGCTTTGTGTTTGTGTCTGTGTTTCTCCTGTCGGAGAGCAGTGATGGGATTCTGGTTGCCACGGGTTGCGTGGCTGAAATCTGACTGTCGGAGCTGGGGAAAGAGGAACCGGCTGCAGGGAGGGAGCTGTGCCGGGGCTGGGGCCCGTTGGGTGAGGGAGCAGCGCAGCCACCGGAGAGGGGATGGCAAACGCCGAGCCCATCAGTGGACCACTGTGAACAGATTTGTGGAGTCCTCTCGGCAAAGAACGATCCTGCAGTCCCTCCTTGCCGAGGGAGAGGGGAGCGGCGGCAGCCTGCACGCCGCACAGACGCTCACCTCGACTCGTTTAGTACATGTACCGCACGCGTGACCTCGGGTGCGGGCTGCCAGATTGCACAGTTTGAGCGCTTCTCTCGGAGAGTTCCGGTTTGGTTTTGCAGCTCCTGCATAACAAACACTTAATTGCTGGTTACGTGGTTTTTCCTTGTTAGCTGCTATGTTCCCACTAAGCTGCAGTTCCTCCTTTAAAGAACTGTAATTATTAAATTTCAAAACCTTAGCAGAAGAACCATTGCAGACACACATTTCTGGGCTTTGCCAAGCACAGAGCATCCTTCAGAGTGAAAACCTGGCCTACTTCCAGCTACAGTGTCTTTCCTGAAGCACATGGAGATTAATTTGTTTGTTTCTTTCTTAAAAGTGCTTCTTTTCTGAAGACTGGGTGTCAGGGAAATAAGATTCAGACACAAGACTGACACCTTCAGAAATGCTTTGGGAACTTGTGAAGGTCATTATCCCAGAAATGGGGAAAAAATCAGGAAAACTAAATATAATGGATTAAAAAGAAGAGGGTGATAGATGAAGATACTGTCACTTACACTGATTATTCTTTGCTTTTTCTCTTTACATGTAAAAACAGGGCTCATATAAATGCTTTCTATGATTTCTCTCTACAAATTGTTTGTAGAAATACTACAGCTGTAAAGTAACTTCTACTACAGGACAACCTCAGTTTCAGTATGCTGAAATTCCACCCTACTTTTCCCTTTATTCAAACCATGTGGAAGAGAAATGCATATTTCCTTTAAAAATTGTAGATTTCTCCACAGGTAAAGTTTAAATACTAGCTTTGGCATCTCTCACAGATGACAGCAAATCCTTTCTTTTCTTCCTGCTTCATATGAATTTACTGTATCAAATTTCCAACTTTGCCACAAAGCTTTTAATATTTTACAGAGTTGTTCCCCACACTTCATGTTTCAGATCCTGGATGCTGTGGCATCAAAAGATGAAAAAACCCAAAACAAAACAAAGCAAAAAAAAAGCACCCAAACAAACAAAAACACCTCCCCACAAATTAAAAGCAAGGTTTTAAATATACTTTATACCAATATCTCAAGCTTATATCAGGGCATTATGTTAGTCTTCTTCCAGTATTGCATAGGCTACTAGCTGATGATAACGCTGTGTTTTGTGAATTTGTAATTCCACTAGAAAATATAAGGTCTCTCTGTGGTATTACAAGTGCAGTACATAGAAAAATCCCTGTGATAACTAGCAATTTTTTCCATGCTTTTTTGTCTGGGTCTGTCCATCCCTAGTATCCCTTCCCAAATTAGGATAGCATGTGGCTATCATGTATCCCCTCTGTGGATAGAATTATATATTGTGTTCAAAATCTCTATTAATCTGATTAAGCTAGTGAGTGACTAATCCTTTAATCTCCTTGAGAACACTGTTATATCTGCTGTGTGTCAGATTTGTAACTAGTAATCAGTTAAGTAAATGCTAAAAGTTAAGCAAAAACTACTTTGGACCCACTTTAGCAGCTGCTTTTGGTTAGTGACCTTTGTAGTTGAAACTTTCTGGAGAACATGAGTGAAAAGCAGAAATTGCTGGTGGTGACAAATCTGTTGCTCCAAGCGTACCAGTTGTAAGGACCATCTTGCTACTGCTCCCCCAGTCTTCAGTTAATTAGAAATGAACAGGTAGCTTCCCCTTTGCTTTGTTTCTTTCACTTTGGAAAGAAAATACAGAGAATTGTTTCGGTGTATTTATAATTTAGAAAGGAAATTCTGTTGCCAATTAATTTCCAACTATTTGCTTTGCTCTTTCTTTTCATTATAGTCATCATTGCTGTGCTAGTTTTGGACTAGTTTTGCTAGTTTCTTCATAGTAGCTGGTAGTGGGATTACGTTTCCATTTGTGCTGAAAACAGTGCTGAAAATTCAGGGATGCTTTTGTTATTACTGATCCGTGCTTACACAGGGTCAAGGCCTTTTTGCTTCTCACCCCACCCACCAGCAAGGGGGCTGGGGGTGCACAAGGAGTTGGGAAGGGACACAGCCAGGGCAGCTGATCCCAACTGACCACAGGGATATTCCATAACATATGGTGTCACACTCAGCATGTGGAGGTGGGGGAAGAAGAAGGAAGCGGGGGACATTCAGACTGATAGCGTTTGTCCTCCCAAGTCACCATTAAATCGGATGAAGCCCTGCTTTCCTGGGAATGGTTGAACACCTGTGTGCCCACGGGAAGTGGTGAATGAATTACTTGTTTTGCTTTGCTTGTGTGCATGCAGCTCTTGCTTTACCTATTAAACAGTCTTTAACTCAACTCACAAGTTTTCTCACTTTAAATTCTCTGATTCTCTCCCCCATCCCACTGTGCGGGGAGTGGGTGAGCAGCTGTGCGGGGTTTAGCTGCTGGCTGGAGCTAAACTGCAATTGCTAAACCCTTACCTGAGCAAAGACAGACACATTTTAAAAGATGCGCTGAAAAACAACCCCCACAACTGTTCTACCTTGATAAAAGGAGACTGAGCGGAAGGAGATTTGGGGCAGGGGAAAGAAAATGTGCAATCTTCATATAAAAAAAATGTGTAGACCTATTGCTGGCAGATGTAGAAGCATCAAGTCAATATGGTAACAAGGATCAATATACCCTCAGGCAAGATATGACTATGACAATGCTGAATGCATGTATAAATTTCCCACTCCAGCTAGTGCCTAGGAATAAAATGAATTCAAAGCAGCCGTGCAGAGGGGAGTAAATATTGAACCTGGTATCCAGCTCAGAGAGGTGACCAGGGCACCAGGACACAACCAGAGGAGCCAGTGGGAATCCTTCCCAGATGAGCTGGCCCTTTATGCTATGCTTCCTATTGTCACCCATGTGGCCTCAGGTCCACATTCCCCACAGTAGTACCCATCAGGAATGCGCAAGATACGTTCAGTTTGATTTTCGTGGGGGCTACACTGCTAAATTGGCTTTTCCTGGTACTATGTATTTGCAAATGATTTCTTGCAGACCATCCTTTACTCCCAAACTCCTTTACCTGGGTGAAGAGGAGGCATGCTCCTGAATCACAGAGGCAGCAGAATGTTTACTGAGTGTCTCTTCTCAGGCATTCTTTCAGGAGGGCAGCAACCGATGGGCAGCTGAGTATTGGCAGAGTAAAACTTGTGGGGAAATGACCATGTTTGCTTGCTCTTAGGGGAGATCAGCCAGGCCTGTCCAAAACACAAAAGGCTGCAGAAACACTAGATTTCTGTAAACCCATTTATATAGTGATTTTCAAGGAAACCTTGGATAAAGAACATGCATTAATTATAGTCACACACAAATCAAAACACTGTAGAACTAGAGGTCTTTTTTTCTTTTTTTTCTTTTTGTGACATTATCTTTAAATACAGTCATTTTACCTCAGTTAAAAAGAGAGTAAGTCAAGCAGACATGACGAATATCCAAGTAACAAGGAATATGAGCACAATAGATTTTAGGCCAGATTCCTCTTTGGATGCACAAGCTGGTCTCCCACAGATTTCTATGACAGCCACATTGACAGCAGTGGGAATCAGGCATACTCATCCAAGGGCATAATCTGGCCCATAATGTATGAGGTTTGTCCAGCTTATGAAAGCAGCAAGCAGTGTATTACAAACACTGCCTCTGTGTAGTTTACTGGGGGCTTAAATCCTCAGTGGCATTTCCTGTCCCTCTAAAATGCATTTGATAAAAATGTCTGAGGCTGCTTGAATCATTACCTGTTCAAAGAACAGACCTGCTAAAAAATTAAAATTTATTGCAACAGGGTTATTCATTTAACAGGTTTCTACTTGAATAAACAAACAATCCTCATTTTATAGCCTAGCTAAAGCCATGGTGCATCCACTGGAGAAAGTCTGATATTTTCCATCCTTGATTCTTAAGCCTGTCTTTGCAAATGTTTCCTACCCCTGCTCGCAGCAATTTCTTTTTACCCGTACGATGGTAATGGCTTATGTAATTATGACTTTGTACATGAGCTGAACTCCCTATGGGTGTTTAGATTGTTATTATCTTTAACCTCACCCACCTCTGTCAGTGAACTCTCACCTTAGCGCTTGTTGGAGGGATCAGCTGGTGGCTGAGAGAAGAGCAGGGTGGTCACAGGGGCTGGCAGCTGGTGGTCAATTCCTTAACCCTTATGGGGCAGAACTGCCAAGGAAGGGAAGACAAGCAGAGGTCCTTTTCTCTCCAGTTAGGCCCAGCTGACTCTCATCACTAGAAGCCATTTGCAGCCACCTCTGAGAAGCCAGTCCATGCAAGTGTGGGAGAATAGGTCAGGCTCACCAGGCTTTGCTTTTGCTTTGCTAGGAAGTCCCATGTGTTCTTGGGAGACTTTGACAAGCCTATTTGAAAAGAAAAGTTGGCTATTAATTTCTGTTGTTGTTATTATTTTGCAGCTCCCATAAAATTAATTCTCCTTCTTTTTCTTGCTCACATGCACTGGACAAGAGATTCAAGGAGCTCTTACTGGTATAAACTGTTCACCCTAGGATGCTATTTGCATTCTCCTTCACCCTTTCTTTTTCTTGCATATCCCTTCAGCCTGTACCATTAACAGCAGTGGTAGAAGAAATCAGTGTTCCCATAGTGCAAAGGTAAAGCTTCCTTCTGGCTAAAAATGTGTTTTGGGAAACTAGTGAACTCAGCACAGGCTGGTCCTTGTAACAGATGGAGAAAAGTCCTGTTACCATGAGGGACTGACCCCCCAGTCTGACCTGACTATACTGAAGTCAATGAGAGAAAGTAGGTCTGAGTCTAAATAAAACGTACTTTAAAGCTATTAAATGGAAACCCATGGAAAAATTTTTCAAACCCTGCTGAAGCTTTCTGCTTGACACAGTTATATGTTTAATTTCATTCCAAGGGTTATCAGCTCTTTTAAAATCATTTTCCCTTCTTATAGCTAAATTACCTATTATACAAAAAATAAAAATCAAAGCAGAACTGTTACAGTAAAAGTTTTCTGAAACTGAAAAACCCCAGGAGGTGTGATAAACCATCTGTAAAATTTTTGACAATTAATTTGAGATCTCAGTCCAATTTCTTCCAGTCATATTAAACACTGAGTTAAGTGGTGATTTTCTTTCCCGGGAAAAAAATCACCAAGACTGAAACATTGGAGCTTAGTTAGCAGGGACCCAGACTGCTAAGATCCAATCTGTGTACTGAGGCCATTTCTGGTCCCATTGAACTGCTGGCATTTTTCAGTCACAATGTATTTGCTGGTGGGTTTCATCCCTCATCAACAATTCTGTGTTAGTGCACAAGTTCTGACACTCATCCTTTTTCATGGAATTTTGAAACCAACGCTGAATGCTGATTTATAACATTGAACATAAGCTACATGCATGGTATGTTAAGTGACCATTGAACCAAAACTCACAGTGATTTAAGGTTCAGGATTTCACCAAGGTATGCACTCATCCATATGGGCAAGCAAGTCCAAAGTCAATAAAGAAGTTGCTGTTTTTTCTTTCGGCCATTACTAAGCTTTGGATTTTGTGTATGTCACCAGAAAATGAAATCAACAAAAGCAGTACAGCCTGCATTATATCTTCACACCATTAAGGATATAAATGACCTCTCTGTAGGAGAACCACATGTTAATAAATTTTTTGTAGTCTAAATAACTATTTTTTTTGTTGAAAGCAAAACCAATTCAACTGCAGCAATAGAAGAATGAAGTCAAATGAAACTGTAATCACGGTATTGACCCATTTGGATGTTATTAGAGCAAACCCCCAGATCAATTAAAAATCACAATTCAGTGCCCCATTAAAAAACCAAAACCAAATAAACAAAAAAGCCCATAGGCAATCAGATTACGCCTAGTTCCCTTAATCTAGCAATTTGCTTAATTTTTTTCCCTACGAATTTTTTCACTATATTTTTCTTCATCTATCTACCTTTATGCAGCTCCAACACTGTACTGCCTTGGATTCCTCTTGTCTTCCTACTCAAGAATGAAGTGTGCATACCAGTTTTACATGGATGTGTAGGGATGGCTTGACAAACTGTTTTGGGACGAACACAGATGCATTGTGTATAGCATGTTTTTTATGGTGGAATTAATAATCATGTCTTTAGATTTGCTTTGTGCATCTCATTCTCTGATGAGATTAAATGCCCATCACTGGTGCAGCAAAGATGGTTCATTTTCCTATGAATTTCTTCTTTAATTGCCAGAGAAGTCTGTGGTTGCTTTCCTCGGAATTTCTGACCCCAGCAGGATTTCCTTCTGAAGTACTCATCATCTCCATGTGCCTTTCCTCTTTCCTAGCAGCTGTGTCTGTTCTGTACTGAACACTAGTTGGTACAAGAGCACTGCAGGGCGAGCAATAACTCCAATAGCCAGTGCTGATACGTGGTGTCCATATGGACAGTATAACTTTACATTAAGGCATTTCTTTACTGAGTTTGATCCTGGCCCCATGAGTCAAACTCTAGCTGTCAAGGGATTTGTTGTAAGTAATGGTCATTTGTGTTTCATAATTATCTTGAATAAACACAATTAGTTCCACATTCTGCTGTTTTCTTCCTAAGGCATCTGTAAACATTCTGTACTATTCTAGCAAATGGCTTTTGGCAATCATTAGAAAATAAAAAACCCAAAGCAAAATGGTTCTCAGTGGATCCTTTTAATTTATTCTAAGGAGCATGCCCAAAGGAGTAATGAGACCTACTAGGCAGTAATGGCAAAGGGATATTATCTTTCACTTAGTTAACCATCGTAACCCACTTTGAAGTATCTCCAATCACAGTCCTCATGTGGTTAAAAAAGAACATGCACTCAAGAGTTTTCACTTCAGGGTTTCTCCCATAAGCCAACCTAATGTATTTGGTATAGGAATAATGTAGGCGTCTTACTTCCATTCTTCCATTAAAAAGGATATCCAAAAAAGCTAGCTGAAAGTGTTACTAAAGCAAAAAACCCAACGAACCAACCCCTCCCCCCAAAAAAGCCCAAAACCCAACCCCAAACCAAAAAACAGCGCTGCCCCTCCCCCACCAAAAAAGGAGTGTAGAAATTTTTGACAGCACCAGGCATGCAAAAATCTGGGGTTTTTTTCTAAGTGCTGCTGTTTCTTCTTAGCCTTTGGGCACTGGACAATTCACTTCTCCTCTCTGTGCCCCATTTTTTCTGTCTGTGACATAGGGATGCATAGCATTTGTTCAAAGTCATAGTAATACCATCCCCTATATAATACTGGCACCAGGTTTACGTACAGTTAAGATAATAGAATAATATTTCTTCAAGATAATAGACTCTAGTTTTTTTAGATTGTACATTATAGAAACAGAAAATCAATAGTCCCAGTCTATTAAAAATAAATAAAACATTGAAAAAAGGCTAATTGAATATGGAGGAAGAAGTGTTGTAGTTCTTGTTCTAGTAAACAGGCAGTTAAAACTAGGAAGAAAGTGTCAATTGGTAAAATTAGCTAAAAAAGTTACTCTGAGTTTTTGCCCTACATTTGGACTATCAAAACTGAGGCAAACTTTTCAAAGCAAATTGCTGAGGATTGCCAAGTTAACAAGCTGTTCTGTGCTGCAAGGGACATATTTATGGACATACTTTCAACAAGACATACCTAGTGCTACCAAGCTGTGCTGTACTAAAGAGCAGTAAGTATCAGATAAACTGATTTTTTTTTAATAAAGGATTTCACACATGAGAATGATTAAACGCAGCTCAAATATTCAGAAGTGTACAAACCTTTCCCTCCCCCAAAACCCACTCCTCTTTTCTTCTACAATAGTGTCTAAACAAAGTAAGAAAACCCAGGAAACTCAAAGACAAGAAGATGCAGAATTTTATAATTCATGCACTTGGGAAGAAGACACTGCAAAGTTAATTATGGGTGAGTACTAGGTCTTCAGCAGTAATTCTTACTTTAGTGGGGCTGTGTGTAGCATCTTCAATGACATTTCAGAGTATGCCTTTTGAATCTATCAGTTTCTTGTTCTTTAAGGGCTGTGTTTTTAAAATGTTTCACAACCTCTTCACAAAATGAACCATTCTAAAAACTATTTCTAGCCTACAAGACCAACAGAGCTATATGGAAATCAAGAATAGCTAGGCAAAGGGTTTACTTCTGGTCACTTTTTATAAGGAGGAGAGATTTTAATGGGAATTTTCTTCAAAATGGACCTTTTGTATGCAATGGGCCAAATTGTAACTACCAAGGCAAATGCTATCTCCAAACACAAGATTGTTTTACACATGCAGGTTCCTTTGCAGCTCCCAGCCCTCAGGAACATTGCTGTTGACAGAAGGGTAAAGTCTGAATACATGCACCTTCCCAATTACTGGGAGCTAAGGACATGTGCATGGAGAGAACCCATTGCTGGGAGGACACTCAGTATTCAGGCGTCGTATGTCTAAGCCCACCTGTGGCATTGCAAAACCTGCCAGAGAAAGCCTACATAGCCCACAAGACAACTTTAGTTAAATACATCATTTGCCTTCGACCTCATTTCTGCTTCCTGGTTCAAATTAGAAGTGGTGCTGTGAATAGACAAAGATTTGTGTCTGTAAATGTGTTTCCAAGCTAGCTGGGCATTTTGGATCTGCTTTGTCCAGAAAGTGTGAGCTTCACTGCTATGTGTCAGAACACAACCTTTTTCCTAGGATATTTTCCTGTCTTAGAAGAGACCTATTTTCTGGTGTTGTGCTTCTCTGAGTATTTTGCAATGCCCTTCACTAAAGTGCAGGAGCTCAAGATGAAGCTTATTCTAACCAGAACCAGAATGTCGCTCACCAGGAGGTAACTCCAAGATATTAAAAACACTTGGAGTAATTTTTTTCCTGTGGTCCCTTTCTTTCATGTAACCTTAACCAGGTTTCCAAGTATCTGCAGTCTCCCATGGCATTTGTACATTGGATGTACCATATAGAACATATATGTGCATCATCATTTATCCTGTTTATCAGATGAAGCAATTCTATCCAGTACACCTTTTAATACTTCCAAAAGAAATAAACCTACTAAAATTTTTGGATTGTGAATGAATATGAGGTTTAGTTTTCATTATTTTAAACCACAGAGCTCCTAATAATTGAATAGGAGCAAAAAAAAAAAAAAAATTAAAAACGAGTTTGAATTACAGAAGGGTAAATAACAGAATTTAATCTAAGTGATCTGCATGCAGCACAAAACCCAGAACACTGCAGAATGTTTTCTCACTTTCCTTCTGGACTCCTACGGTTCTCAAAAAATGATTTAGTATTTACCTTTAAGAGTAACCTTAACCTTAGGGCCTTTCAGGGAGATATATTGATTTAACTATAGCAAACATAACAATATCCCTTACTGAAACATCTGAAAATACCTTTATTCCAGGGCCTGAAAGTCAGATTCCTTCTTTTTAAGTACAAACTTGAGTTTTGGAGGATTTTTCCCTCCTAGTTCTGGTAAGAGATATTTAAGCAGAAAGAGCAGCTTGTTTCCTTGACAGCAGAGAACCAACTGTTTTGGTTTTCTTTGTTCCATGTCTGTTCAACATACTGTATCCATAGAAATAGCTGCTGTCCCAGAAGTTCAAGCATTTTGTATTATATATACCCAAAGACTGAGTTAATGCTACCTTAACTTTGCAGAGTTTCTCTCATAAAATTTCAGAAAGGAAAAGAAAAAAACTTGAACGCAAAGTTTCCCAAGGCAACGTTGCACATTCTGTATGTTTTCTGATTTATATTTAACATTTCAAAAATACCAGTATTAAGCTACACATTTAAGAAATAAAGACAAATGTAATGTGATGCTTATAAGCCACGTTGCTGACTGTGACAATGGAAACTGCTGCTTTTGCTTTTGCCATTTTTGTGACACATAATGTGATGAACTGCTAGTTTGCAATACACCTAATACTTCGCCAAATATTTCCTCTTATTTCAGAAGTGAAGAAATGTGAATAGACGCCCTCTAAGTTTTATATTTGCGGGCCATAGGGTCTAATTTTTGAGATAAAAATGCAGCTGATGAACTGTACCTGCAAGCAATCACCTATCTTCCCTCCCCCAGTCTCAGCCTCATGCACCACCCAGCTCTACCCCTGCACTCAAAAACCATGTAAACTGAAGCTTCTTGCACTCTGTGAACTGAGGGGACAAATATTTTGAAGATAAAGATTGGAAAGGTCTTAGCCAAGACAAGGCTGAGAGCCTTGGGCTCCATGTTCTCCTCTAACATGGCATTTCACAAAGACACTTCCCACCACGTGACAAGTTTTGCGGGGAAGGATGACTCCCAAAGAGCTATGAAACAGTGAGAAGGGATATGGCAATGAGGTTATAACTGAAACAGATTTGTAACTTCTGCTTCCATCTCCTCTGCCTGTAGATGTTTACAAAACACTGGGTGTGCATGTAGGAACCACAAAAGCAGCTCCTGACCTCCTGAAGAACAAACCACCCTCCAGGTTTCAGAATTTAGATAGTTCCCTGTTGTGAGCACCCAGGCTGCTCCGCAATGACTGGTGTATGGAAAGAGGCTTAATTAAACCACAAATCACACAATTCCAGGATGAGGCCTAACTGCTATTTGACTCAGGATAGACTTATTTTTCACTTTCCTCCAGCAAACAAGCCATCTCCCAGCACTGTGCTACCCAGCTCAGAGTGGCTCTCTTGGCGACCCTTGGGTGATGAAGCAAGGAGGGGGATCTGTGATGGGGCCGGCTGTGTCGTGGGAAGTGTGAACCTCTGTGCATGCCTGGCCTTCCTGGGCCGTGGAATATTGATGAGCTGTGAAAAACGCAGCGAGGTTTGTTCCTGTGATTTGCTGTGCCTGCTAGCTCTGTCTCTCTGTATATATGTACACATGTTTACGTGTGTGCTAGTGTGGGTGTAAGTACATATTCTCAAAATATAAATAAATATAAATAAGCATGCGTGCACATATCTGCACAAATATTTACACAGACCAAAAAAACAAAAAGGAAAGGAAACAGTGATGAAGATCAGTATTTTTGTTCAAGGGACCCACTGTGCATGGGGGAAAATGTATTGGCAAAGGATTTTTTTTCCCTGAACCTCAGCTCAACCTCACAAAACCCGATTTCCAACATGGCCTTCATACAATTGCTTTTATCACTTTCTCTCATTGTGTCCTTATGTACAAGGGTAAAGACTATTCTACTGCATCCAAGTAAAGTGTGCTAAAGGGAGGGTGAACAGTGGGGAGCCGTGCCTGTGCCACTGTCCTTTGCCTGTTCCTGATTCCATGGCCTGAGGCAATGGTTTACATTTTTAGGACAACAGCCGGCTATCTGCAAGCAGGAGACCACTCGTCAGGCTTCATTACTGCACACAAAATGACACTAGTGAGCCTGTGGTCACAACTGTGCTTATGGTGCGCTGAAAAGCCATTACATCTCATTGCAACAAAAAACTGCACAAATGTACAGGCTGACCAGCCCCATAAATTGCCAAAAACCTGACAGGTCAGCTTATTTATACAATGTAGTACCTGCAGTAAAAATTTCTGTATGGAGCAATAGTAAGGAACCAGGAACTAGGGAACCTTTTCATCAAAGGTGTTATAGTTTAATAGGCAATGCTCCTGTTTCCTTTACTGAGTACTGAGGAAAAAAAAGAATTTCATTCTGCTGCATGCTTGCTGCATTAGGCATGGTCAGCTGAAGTGTCTTCCCCTTCTTCACATTAAGAACCCCAAAGCATAGCTAAAATCTAATGACTAGCATGAATGAATTTTCGTGTTTGATGCTATTTTAAATTTTTGGTATTATACAGATCACATTGACATAGCTGACATACAGCATTCTACTTAACTATAAGTGAACTGGTTTCTGCTGTAATTCAGACATTAATTGTTTAAGTCAGGCAACAGTTATATCTAATAATGTTGCATGTAAAGGGTAAAACTCGAAGAGACAAAGAAAATGCAGCCATTAGGATTCTGGAACATTCCGTTCTAAAGGAAATTCATATTGTAATGCGGCTAGCATTTATTTATGTTGCATATAATTAGTACTCATCAGCAAGTGCTGTGAACAAAAGAATTCTGAGCCAGATTTTGATCTTGTGTGCATGCTTATGTCCGTATATAAAGAGAGAGAGGGAATAATTTTATCCTGGTGAAACAAGGTAAGAAGAAAGAGGAATTGTCTTTTGTGAGGTCAGAAGCTACGGCTGGGGAAAGCAGAGGGGCTTCCAAGTCTATGGTGGCTCTCTCAAGTGATCCTACTGTCTCAGCATAATTTGTTGATTATAGTTATAACAATGTTGAATAACTTTAGATCTGTGATGGAATTGTGTCAGTTCATGGACATTGTAACTGAGATCAGCAACAGGATGTTTCCTTATCAATAAAACTGTTGCTGTACCCATCAAATGTTAATACATGCTTTTCTTTCCTCAGAAATATGTTCCTCTTCATATTCTAGGCTAAAAATGCTCACAAGCATGCATGTGGTAATTGGTGATTGTGACAGGGAGAAACTCATTATTGTTGTTGAAAGTCCTAACTGTTTCTTCCAAATGGAGGGGTTTAACCATAGGTCTTGCACCCAACTTCTTAGCGGATGGCAGAACTCTGTAAAGTACATATTTCTATTGCAATAATATCTGGCTTTCAAGCTGAGCTCTTCATTTCCTTCAAATGTAAAGGACATTGGGTATATTAAAATATGGGGGAGGGGAGTTGTCTGCAGAAAATACTTCAGGGGACTCAGCCATGTGGATTGAACTTTACCTGGAAGCTGCATTAAAGTTTTCCAAGGCCTCTGGGGTTCAAAAAAATGTAGGATGCTGTCACATTGATTAAATATCTGGGTCTTGACAGAAGGTCCATCAGCTGTAACTTTGAAGGCCACAGATATGATGATGGAAGTATAAAAGCAGCCCATGGACCTGTGAATGGTAATTCATTCCTTTAAAAAGATTGATATACTGTCACAGTAACACTTATCAGTGAGAGGGACTAATCTGTCAGAGGTTTCTCTACATTCAGTTATCGAGTTGCTCCTATAGTGACTCTTGCCACAGATACCAAGTCATGTGGACATTGGCATCCTGTAACAAGCTTCTTCACAGCACATACAGAGCAGTGTATAGGTAATTACTTTCAGCAGTTCACACTAGTGTCAATAAGTGGGAATTCTTTTGAAAACTACAGGGTTGCTGTGGTTGTATCCAAACTTAGGGATCAAGGCTCCATGAACTGGAGATTTTATAATTCATTCCAGCACTGCATTTGCCTTGATAGCTTACACATGACCTCTAAATAAATATCATCATTTCTAGAACAAACCTAGAGTGTAGAATAGTCCAATAGCTAGAAAAACTGGACTGATAATTTGAGAGCTACACTTCTATGACCTGTATTGGCCAAGGGTCACCAACTGTCCTTGGGGATGCGGAGAGCTTTGATTTCTTTTTGCCACTTACAAAAGGAAACCCCTTTTGTACTCTACTTCACCCAGGAAAGTTGCTGGAGGATTAATTGCTTCTTAAGAGCAGCATTACACAAGTCTTTTGGCATGACCAGCTGGGCACATGTACTCCTAGTTAAAAAGAATTTCACCAGCTGAATATCCCTGGCCCTGGTTGAGATGCAGTAACAGAGGAGGTACATGGTGCTAACCAGCAGCTCTATGAAAGAACGAGGAAGCTATTCTGTGATTCTGCATAAGCCATCTCCATGGCACCTCATTTTCAGCAGAGATGTGAGCTTACCCATTTCCCTTATGTTGTGTCTGATAAGCACAAGAATCACATTCAGATATCTCCACTGGCATGGACTGTGTTGTGGAATTAACTGAGCAGAATACAAGGCTAACAAGGAGACAGGGGCTCTCCTGGTCACAGCATCAGAATGCCTTATAATCATTATAATGACTATTTTGATAATTTCAGAAGTTTAAACATGGAGCCAACTTTGAGCTCAGAAAAATTACAGGTATACAGACTGTAGCCTATTAGCCTTATCAGGTCAGAAGGGGAAACCTGCACCTTTGGCCACTATATGTTTAGTAACATCTGAGACAGCTGCTGGGCAGTAGGATAACACCAAATGGATTAAGCAAAAGGAATACCAGCAGCTAGTCTATTGTCATTCTCTACCTCTAGCACCTCCTGGAGCCCAGGATTCAGGAGTTTAAAGGTAAGGATACGAGTAACAAACACTTGGCATTTGTATAGTGCTACATCTTATGTGTTATATATGCTGCTTGTATCTTACTTGGAAAGGGACCACAACATCCCAGTGTAGGAAATAGCTTTCAAGAGATAAGGAAAACTACAGTAGATAGCAAGTAATGTGTATTTGCATGCAATAAAAGCAATATCTCCTGGGCCTGATGAATATCTATCCCAGCCAACTTCCAAGGCACCTATTGCTCCAAAGCCAGCTCAGCTGCAGGCAAGACCAGTGATGACAGACAAGGCTCTTTGCACAACTTAGCACCACCATGGTTTATCTTCTGGCATCTGTCCCATCTTCCTCACTTTGCTCTAGGGTGTATGCTGGGATATATTTTTATGGAAAGTTAAGTTGACCTATTCAGTGAACCAGGGAGCAAGAGTACATGCTCAAAGAGAGAGGATAATTTGCCTTCTGTGTTTCTCAAGTTGCTGACGTACTGGGCCTCTAGAGCAACTACAGTAAGGCCAGCAGCTGGACTTCCTGTCTGTGCAGTGGGATGAGCATTGACATCCTACAAAATGCAAGTGGGAGAAAAAAAATAGATTTGAAGAGTCTCCTGTGTGGGTATTTGTGCAATACTAACCCATGTACTAATTATTACAGGTATCACATGCAGGGCTTGGCAGTTCAGTCTCTCAGCTCAGCTGCGAATTATATGTTCCAACTTCAAGCACCAGTCCATCAAAAGCAAGTGCAGCTAATTTTACAGCAGAGTTAAAATCTTCAGCGTGATTTCACTTCCCCTTTAGCTTGTAACCAAACACATCAGTTACACTCTGTGATGGGAAGGCCACGCAACCTTCAGTTGCATTCAGGATGTGTGCCCCATCAGAAATCCTGGGTCACTTGGCCTGCCCTATTTCCTGATTCCTTTTAATGCAGTTATTGTCCTTCTCAAGCAGACACGCCTCAAGGCATCACATGCTTGAGTCAGCAATAGGTGATTTGAGATGAGAGAGATATGCCCCATAGATATTTCCAGCCGTTGGCATGAATACACAGAACCCAGAGTAAGAGAAACGAGATCCCAGACCCTGGTACACTCCTACCTCACTTCTACTCCTGCATCCAGTCCTGAAACATTTTCTGCAGCCAAAAGGTCTTGCTGAGTATTTGGTTGTCATCAGTTCTCCACTTATCCATGTCTTTAAACTTTTTAATGCTGTAGGGATAAGAGGCTTTTACACTACCTCCAGAGAATGATGACATAATAGTAGTGCTGTAGAAAACTCTCAGATACACTGATATTTCAATTTATTTTAAGTGTTCCATCTGGAATATCATAATGCACTATTTACTGCTGTTCCTATATTTAAAACCGATAGGCTACACTTAGAGTAGCTGTTAAGATAATAACCAATGGAGGACAGATTGATATATAACTTAATATAACAACCTTTTAAAAGTTCTTAAAATAGTTCAAACCCATTTCAACTTCAAGATTTACACATGTTCGGCCCTACAATTTCTAGGGCAAAAATCCCTTGTGACTTACTGAGGCTTTAAAGCCCAAGGTTAACACCTAAAACAATCCTAGGCCTAGGAATACAGTGCTTGCCAAATACCCTAATGTGTTGCCTGTGAAAATCTAGCAAAACATGGGTTCCAGGTATGGGTTTTTTTCATCATATCAAAAATTCCTCCTTTCCTTTCTCCTTCCTACCCTTTTTAATTCTGAATAGTTAGTCTTTATCACTGGGATTGGTTTTTCACTCAAGATTACACTGAAAAACTGCTGAAGTCAGCACAGAAATACAGACCTAGACCCATGACTGCCACCTCAAAATTCTTTGTTCTTCTCTTGGGGCACTTGTCTGCTCTCATGAACCAAACATGGGGCAAAAGCACCATGCTGTTTTGAACTAGATGAACACCATACTGGCATTTAATAGAGATTTCTTGCCCAGAAGACACCTGGAGTCATCTTTACCTCTCTTCTATCCTACCAGGACCTCAGAAAATGTGCAGAGGAGCAGCACTAGGGAAACCTGTCACCACCTTTTTCCATGACAGGTAGCACTACAGGAAGAAGCATAAGGCTTTACATGGTAGAAATGGAAAAATCTGATTGGATCAATTTTATTGTATCAGTGGGGTTTAAAGAACAAATTGGTTAACACTCACTGTCACTGCCACCTGCACTCCTTGGCTGTGGCATAACCAGTCCTGTTTGGGGACAGGCCACTTGGACTTTTGAACTCTCTCCTGTTTTCATTTGTATTCAAAAATACTTGTGACGGGGAATTTAACCCATTACTACATGGTAAATGGAAATGTAAAACTGGAGATGATCAAATAGTCAAATACAATAGTCCATTTTCACTTCCTTATCCCACACCCCCTCCTCTACCATTGCTCATCAGCTGTTCATATAGTCATTTCCTTCACCTAATTTTCAGATGTTCTGATCTCTCGCTTTCCCCTCTGGCTTGAACGGGAGCAGCCAACACCCAGCACTCAGAGTTTCTGAGGAGACTGGTTTAAAAAGAATTACTTCTCTGTCAATGAAACTGAAAGCACATTTTTCAGCTTCTTCTCTCTCACACCCTCTTTTTCTCACCACTCATCCCCCTCCTTCTTTAGGGTATTTAATGTGATAAGGTGCGAGGCACAGTTAATCTAAGCTGCTGGTTTAGAATTGTTAGTGAGGGCTAGCTAACACATGCACTGTGTGTACATATTTTAGCATTACCTTTCCAGCACAGTCAAGTCTGTCAAAGGAAGTATGGCTTTATTTTACAGTTTTCCATTATATTTAATGTTTTACACCTCAGGAATATTTTATAAGTAGGGCATAAGTTTTAAGAGCAATTGAATTCGAATCAGATGCACAGTCTAACTCCAAGTCCCCTATAAACTTTTTCATCTCCCTGCAGAAGTTGTTTCTGTCCATATTTTTATTTCAGCTGGGCTGAGTGGGAGAAAGAACTCTAAGGGAGGTCTTAGCAGATGGTTGTCACAAACTGCATACGGCAATTGAGAATTAGTGTGCAAGCATATGCAACCTGGTACAGTATGAAACATTCCAGCATATGAACACTGAAGTAAATCAAGCTTGGACAGGATTTTTTTTTTTTTTTATGATGAAAATTAGGATTTAGTTTCTCTATTCATCTACACATATAGATCTCAGGGTTTCGCAACATATGGGGCTAAACTCTGGACTTTGACGTGGCACCTTGGAAATCCAGGTAGTTTAACTTTGTATAAATCTGGTTCACTAAGTTTAGTGTAAAAATAAAACATGCACAAATACAAACACAGCCATTTTGTGTGTGTGTGTGTGTGTATAGGTATGTATATATGTGTATATATAAAACACATAATTTAATATTTATCATTCCCCCTGCTCCACACACTCTCTTAATAATCTGTGAAAGAAACCTAGTGAAGAAAAGAATGAAGAGGAACGGGGGTTCCAAAAATTATAACTTGGGTATATAGTTGTTAGGCTTCTTTTTCCTTCAGAGAAGCAGCACATTTTCTGGAAAACAAAATGACTGAAACAGGAGAAATATCAAGTGGGTGAGCAAACACCCTTTTGTAGGTCATGCTTTAAACAAGCAGGAGCAAGGGTTTTGATATTCTGCCTTGAGATACAGCAATGTTCAGGAGGGTCTCTGGCTAAGCAGGGGTTCAGGTAGCATCTGTTGCTCTGTGCCCTGCTTTCCAGGCTGCAGGAGTGACGCTCATCCAGGCTAGTGTCACCCACCTCCCCATACCTCCCTCCTTCCTCTTCCCTGGGTGTTTGGGGTGTGGAGCAGTGGAGCAGGGGAGAGGTTTCAGGAATGAGTTTGCTGTGAGGGAGTCTCCTGGAAAATACACCTTGATACTTTCTTAACCTTGCCACTTGCCCTTCTTGCTAAATTATGGTGGAAAAGCAGGACTGAAATGGAGACAGGGAAAAGAATGCAAATACTGGCACACAAGGAAATACTGAATTACATATTGGTTGACCAAAACACAAATCAACTCAAAACTACAGGAGTCCACCAACAAGCACATAAATCATTTATAACGATAATCCAAGGCTGGGTCCAAATCTCATTAAAGTATATGAATCCTTAATCTATTTTGGCAAAAAAGAGCCAATACACATTTTTTCTTTTTATCATAAATTACAGTTCTGTGGCACTGTGCAAATATTACCAAGCTGTAAGACAGCTGTGCTCCATTAAAATGTGTAATGGTCGCTGATTTCTTACAGCACATGGTCATCAGGCTGAATCTACAGCCAGTAATTAGGAAGATGAAATGTTTAATTGTGCCTTAATTTTGATAAAATTTATCTGTCACACATCCCGTAGTCAAGCAGTATGCTCACAAATCAATGTCATCAGGCCTGAGCAAGAACTGAAGCACCACACTCTTGTTTCTGACAGATTCATTTGAATATCAAACTGCTCCGGATGAGCCACCAGACTAGCAAAACAAATAGAAACTTTCCTGATGAGCACAGCTTCTGTGGCACATGTCTCACCACCTAGGCTAAAAGACATAGAGGTCAAAGCAAAAGGCAGGTCGTTGCCATTCAGCTCATGCTCAGCAAGTTCCCTGGGCACGGTAAACCACCTAAAATATTTTAAAAGCAAAAAAACTTTTTATTGACTTCTTAAACCAGGCTCAAGTGTTGCAAGCTGGAGGAGTCAGGCAGCAGTTTTCATTTCTTGCTCCCCTCCCCCTTATTTGTTCTCCTGCTGAAAAACCATGCAAGGCAAAGCCAGTGCCCATTGTGTAGGCGAGAGGCAATCACTCACTTCCCTGCTGGCGGTACAGCAGTGCACATTACAGCAACCAGTCATGTGCAGATTATTACCACACATATGCATTACTATTTTTTTTCTTTTTTTTTTTTACACCAGAGTCCACATGGCATGTCAAAATGGTAGTGCCCTGCCTGAATAGTGCCCAGTTCCATTTTCTAAAAAATGCATGCTTTGTGTTTAACACATTCAAATATAGGACTTATTTTGCTCATTATTTTCTTTTTCTTTCTTTTTCTTTTTCTTTCTTTCTTTCTTTCTTTCTTTCTTTCTTTCTTTCTTTCTTTCTTTCTTTCTTTCTTTCTTTTTCTTTCTCTTTCTTTCTTTCTTTCTGTCTTTCTTTCTCTTTCTTTCTCCTTCTTTCTCTTTCTTTCTTTCTTTCTTTCTTTCTTTCTTTCTTTCTTTCTCTTTCTTTCTTTCTTTCTTTCTTTCTTTCTTTCTTTCTTTCTTTCTTTCTTTCTTTCTTTCTTCTCTCTTGCTTTCACTTTGTTTCTCTCTTTGTCTCTCTCTCTCTTTCTCTTTCTCTTTCTCTTTCTCTTTCTCTTTCTCTTTCTCTTTCTCTTTCTCTTTCTCTCTCTCTTTCTCTTTCTCTTTCTCTTTCTCTTTCTCTTTCTCTCTCTCTCTGTCTCTCTTAAGATCAGACTAATAGGAGCCCTACCCAAGATAGACAGAATACTTTGCCATGATGGTGGGCAAATCGGCCCCTGCTCCAAAATATTTCTTAATTGTTTTCAAAGAATCATTGTTGGTATTTCCCCCCTGTCCTACTGGAGAATATAGTTGCAATATAGTAGTACCCCCACTACAGGAACTGAACACAGCAGTGCTGGGTTAATGAACATAAGCCTTCCATTGCCTGAGAGAAAAGACAGTCCCCATAACTTTGGGTGCTGTAGGTGACCCAGAACAGAAACATTGATATATGGTCCAGAGAGACTCAGAGAAGCAAGGATTACATTGGTCTTCTTGTGGGTCACAATACAGCAGAGCCTACATAGGGACCAGGGTGGCATGAGTGACAGTGGTTATTATCACCTCCTTGATTTGGAGCAAAGCCACACCAATCCTCAGTTATCATCATATGGTATTGAGGCTGGAAGAGCTTACTACCATTGATTTGTTGGACCAAACTTCCTGGTGTTTGGAATCTGTTTTTTTCCCTTTTGGGCCTATTGAAGGGTGTGTCTGTGTCCAAGCAGAGTGCGAGAGTTCCATTTTTGTTGCCCTAAATTGCATCCATGTACACACAGCCAGGTATTCTGCAGAGAGCTGTAAACAGAAAGTTATTGAAAAACTGGCAAGAAGGACAGCTTTGGTAGCACCTGCAATTCTGATACTAACTCAGACAAAACTTAGGATGATACTCAGTCTATTTTTAAGACAGGAGATCGCATTTACTGGATTGCTTACTCATTTTCTCTACAGTACAGTCAGGTGTCCATCCTTGTTCTTTTATATCTGAGAGCAGGTTTTGCTACCCCTCCCCTGTTAACCTTCAAGCTGATTGTAGGGTCTTTGCAGCTTTTCTGCCATTCATACTCTAGACTGAGAAGATCCTCTGGAATGATTGATCAAATGGCCTGGCTGGGTTGTTCTGCGAAGCTTTGTTATCCCTCTCTCTGCTTAACCCGTGCATGAGCTTGATTTTGAAAAGCGTAGAGAGATGAGGGACCAGAAAGCCAACATCTCTGCTCTAGAAGTCATAATTAACTGTATGAATATGTTCCTGTTTGTAATCACCTCGCTGTTGCATTTCTGCTTTGAATATAAAATGTGTATTTCTTATCAATGATGCCTCAGTCCTAATCTGAAGCATGTCATTTATCTGAAATGAGTAATTTTTTCTCCTGATAGAATTCTTATATTGTTATCCACAACCGGATGGCAGCTTCAGCAAATGTTGGAGGATCACAGGCCTGGACTCTCTTTTCTTCTGTAACATCTTACCTAACATTTTGATTTTTCAAATTTTCAAATAAAATTTTATATAATCAGATTTGCAATCTAGGAAGCAGGTAAATTCTTTGAAAGTCAGTTAGCTGCTGTGAATAGATCAGTTGTTGGGGTTTCTTTCCTACTTAGAAAGATATATTTACTGGTAGATACTAACTGCTTGCATCAAATAGAAAGCTCCTGCCTTTCTTTAAAAAACACACATATGGAATATTCGAAATCTTGTAAAAATATAATGGGTGAAAAAAAGTCATAAAAACACTCAAGGATGTTCTCTTCATTGAAAATCTCGCAATTCTGTCTGCAAAACTAACTATAACTGAGGTATACAATCTAGCTAAGCTCACCAGCTCTTTCTACCCTAGACAAAAGCCTAAGAACAAAAATGCTGATTTTGTGCTTCTAACCACTTAGGCAATTTTGATGCAAACAACAAGAATGCACTAAACCAGTCATTTTATATGAAAAATCATTGAATAGATATGAAGGATTTTTAACAATGGAGAAAATTATCTGCTATTCAGTCCTTCCAGATTTTAGTACTGTTGGTATGCATCATTTGGATACACCTCCTGTAATCCATGACAGAGCACCCTTAACAAACATTAGTTTGGAGTAGATGTGAGATCTTCAATTGTAAGTGCTGGAAAGGAAGGCTGAAGATAATTCACCACAGCTTTCATTTCATCAACCTCTTCTGAAATGTTCTTGCTCTCCTTTATGTCCTCTTAAATTTCACAACAGTACTGGAGACTGTAATAAAAAAAATCTTTTTTGAATGATTTTTCAGTTTTGTTCGGTTTAATTCCAGTTCTTTGATGTCAATGAGATTACAGATTTTAATAGCAATTATGACTGTGTTAGAAGTCTGTAATCTGTCAAATCCCTCTGTAGTCTCGTTTAGCTAAGGTTTCTTATATAATTGTCTGGTTTGCTTATTTACGTAGTTAATTACATGAACTTAATGCCTTCTTGTAACATCTCAAGAAATAAAGCTGGCAATCAAAATATTTTTGATTACAAATCTTAAGATCTTTGAGGCAGTCAAGCATAAAGTTATAAATTCCATCTGAGGCAGGCAAACAAACAGGTAACTATGCTGCTACCATTAGTGTTATCAGAAGATGATAGTCTTTCTTTTTCTTTTTTGCAGTTATTGGGATTTTTTCTCCAGACAATCCACAATAGGGGGCTTGGTAGGGTAAATTTGCAACTCAGCATGAATAAAGTCTGTGGTACTTTTTTCATGGGTTTCTAGATCGATGTAAATGATCTGTAGCCAGAATCTTAATGCAACCTGTTCACACCAAAGCAGAAGCCTCACCACTTAGATTAAAATTTTGTTGTCTGAGGAGTGACAAAGACCTTTTATTATTTATTTGTATTAGACTACCTACGCGCACAGAAAATGAAAAATGGGTGCCTGCCACAGACAGCTCACAGCCTGGCTTTCTGAAGAGACAAAACAGATGATGGAAAGAGACAAATAGTGTGGGTAAGTGAGGAAATGAAAAAAAATGAAAATGTTTTGCTGTGTAAAAAATAGACTCCTCTCTCTCTGCTTAGTCATTGTCAACGGGCCTTCTTCTGCTGACACTGTGTTGAAAACTAATTGTAAAGATGAAATTACAGGAGCACAACATTGCAGATTCCTGGATTTAGACAGAAGCTTTTCTCCAAGCATAACAAGTGCTGTTAAGAAGAGAGTAATGATGCTCATTGTCAAAATCACTGAATTTTTCAGTCAATATCAGCACTTTCAATGCAATAGTCTATTATTATCCTTCCTAACCTCCAATTAAAAGAAAGATTCTACTGTAACTAGAAATATGATCACTATGCAATTCAACTAAGGTCAAAGTTAATGCCTTTAACTATTCCTTCACACCATTCTAGTCCACTTCCAATTTCCAAAGGGAAAATCAATTTGTAATACATCAAATACTAACTTGGGTTAGTTTGTGTCCATCAACCTTGCCTGCATATTATGTCTCTTCCTCAATCTTTTTCTCCCAACCTTATAACTGGCAGAATATGAAGAATACTGGCTTTCCCATGAGAAGATCCTTTAAGGTCAATGAACTGCCAGTGGACATAGCAAGCTGCTTTAAATACCACCAATTGCAGAAGTGCTCTAAGACTGCAAAGTCTATGATGTTAAAAATCAAGTGCTCATCTAGTTTTTGTGTTTGCAGATGGGGTGGTACAACGGTACCTCATTGATCTGCAGATGTTACAAGCATGTAAATTGATCATCAGTAATGTGACAATCTTACACAAACCTACATTTCACTTGGCAGCAAGTGAATGAAAAAAAGTCATTATAATTCAGCAAACATGCTAAAATAGTCTGATAAATTCTGTAAATGAGCATATGAGAGGTCATAGCTATCACAGCCCATATCATAATGTTACTTCAGAACAGTACATTGTCCTGGTAAAACACCAATGGAAGGAAACAAATCTATATGTCTTTAAATCCTCATCTATTGAGGATTTTTTAAACTATTTTTTCAAAGACCGCAGGAAATAATTGTCAATGGGTCAGTAGAGTGAAAACTACAATGTTCAGGCATGACTGCAAGGTGTAAAAAGTACACTTCAAAATTATTTAGAATGAAAAGAATGTGCTGCTTGCATAAAACTCAAATTAGTCATTTTACAACAGTTTTTTAGCATGTTTTCCCCACCTATATACTTTGGTCATTTCTTTAGACATAAAATAACTAGTATTAAGCTATATATGTATATGAGTACCACTATTAAGAAGCTGGTGATAAATAATGCCTTTTCTGTGTATGAATTTTTTACTTAGCTGATCAGGGAGGAGGAATAATGCAATGTAATTAGAAGACTATGAAGCCCCAAAGAGGGAAAAGACAGTTCAAATAATTTGCAATTAAACAAATAATTTTTGCTGTTTGCAGCATCAGGATACAGCATTTCATGTGCTAAAAAAATCTAGAAAACATCAACTGTTTTGAGGAAAGCCCTTAGAAAAGAAGAGAGAAGTCTGTTGAATACATTTTCAACATAAACTGTTCATCCATTTCTATTTAGGATTTATTTCTTAGCACCCTGGTTTAGAAGGCTACAAGCCAATACTTGGTTGTAGTCCAACAACATCCCACATCCCCCAGGCAGATGATTTTACATTATAATAAATTAATATATTTTAAAACAAAAGCCACACATGAACCTAAAAAACCATCTGCCAAATAAGGCGCCCCTACTCCTAGGGCAGTATTTGGAGCCTCACAAAGAAAGGTGAAGGGAACACTAATTTTAAGGAACATGCTTAAATTCAGGATTTTCTGGATTATCAGAACCTGGCACAACCCCAAATATCTGAAAGCTGCTTCCTCAGAAAAATGGGCTCCACAGTACTGACAGCGGGAACAAAGCCTCATCTCCAGCCTGCGTAACGCAGTGTCCATCTGGACAGTGGCCACGGTAGCGAGTGACGGGGGCTAGTGTAGGAGTGGGTCCAGCCTCCAGGTCCCCACTCCAGTGAGCGGGTGGTAGTACACCTCAGCAGAAGAGGCTCGGCTCGGGCCAGCCAATCTGCCTCTCTGCAGTTGTATGGGCTACATACCATGACACCACAAGCTGCCAGGCTGCTGCCCGTGCTGCTCTTCCCCAGCAGTGCATGCCCGAGCCCTGCCATGCCTCCGCTCTGCAGTTCTACCCTCACCGTGGAGGAGGAGCTGGGGCTTTGTCCTAGAAAAGGACAAAACCCCCTCAGACCTGTTGGATCATTTGTTACCAGCTGTAAAAAAATGAAAGTAAGGAAGCAAATGCAAACCTCATAGAACAGTTCCATGGTTGCAATAAAAAGACATTCAATTTATACTCTGTCTTAAAACAGGCTCAGTGTCTAAATTCCTAACCATCCTGGTGAACATGACATTCCCCAACCCAACCGTGCGTTGGGGACATATCTGCCATACAATCACAGCATTGCTTTAAGGGAGCACTGTTAGATTTGTCGTATGTGCAGTAATTGGCTTTTGTTTGAGCTACTTGGACCAGAAAAAAAAAAAACAACTTCTCCTGCGCTGACCCTGGGCGCCAGCCATATTGAAGAGTGAAGGGTTGTTGGCCTGCGGTGCCAACATACTCCACCTTCACGGGGAGGCCATGCCCCTCACGCTCCAGCAATGCCAGACGGCACTTGGATGAGGCGGGCTGGGTCTGGCAGGTGGCGGCACAGGAGGTAGTAAGTGAGAGCAGCACAGCATAACTGGCTGAAGCGTAGCAGTAGAATAATATTCTCGCGTCCTCAAAACTGTAGGAGTGATTTTGACTTTGACTGCTTCCAATACCTAACAAATATGAGATCATGGCTTCTGGCATATAAAGGACGAGTTTGTTGCCATGCCAGTAAGGCTGCCAGTGGTGGGAGGAGGTGTCACCTACCCTGTCCCAACAGGTAGTCCATTGACTTCAAACCAACATCAACTCCTTCTCTGTATGCTGCCCCAAAGTGCTTTATATTCATCCAGTCAACACCCATGCAAGCCAGCAGGTCCCCCAAAGGGATTCTTCATGTAGCAAATCCCCCTTTTTTTTGAACTGGGAAGGGCAGTGTGGTATGCAACCTCCTAGGCTGGCTTTGTTTGCTGTTTTAACTCTTAGCAGTAAATAACTCTTTGTTTTCAAAATGTGCTCCTTCTAGGGAACACAGATCTAGGGAAGTGAAAGTGCAAAAATTGAAATGTGAGAGCACAGGCAGATGAGTTTACAAGCACTGAGCCCAAACAGCCAGAAAACTTCACTCTGCAATAAAAGTCCATGAATAATTGATTTCACTAGTTGAAATGAAGACTTGTTTTTGAAAAGCTGGGTTTGGTATCAAAAATAGAAACACACTGGACAGAAAAATGTTGCAGTGCAACATTTTAACAAAGTCATTCTCCAAAATGTGTACAAACACCCCATTTTCCAGTTATAAATATTTCAACACCTAACATTTTTTTTGCCAAAAATCCTTGTATCTGCCAGCTAATTTAAAGGAGAGCAAGTTTGAAGCAGGGGTTTTCACTCTGGAGGATCTATCTGTCCCATCAGTAACTGTGTCTGTGATTTATGGGTGAGACTGCCAGAAAGTAGGATAAAACAAATGGCTCTAAACTTCAGTGACACATATTGTTCTGTTGGATGTATGCCCAAAAAGAGAGGAGAGACTATGTGCATGTGTGTGAACGTGTGTGTAAAAAATATTACAAATTCATATCATCGTGCTGATATTTGGATTGTTTCTGGGATACCATTAGAAAAATATGGTGTATTTGAATGCACTGCAGTTATAGTGAGATTATAGTAATGAATTGTGCTTTATAAATACTCCTGACTAATTTGGCTTTTCATCTGGCTAAACATTTGGCTAACACACTTGTGAGATGCTGAGGTACAAGGAACACGGTCAGAAATATACAGGTACATTAATGGCACAATGAATGAGACATCCTGTTTACATCAGGAAGAGCATCAGCCAATAAGGATTTTGGATGACTTCTATGTACACCAACTGAATCAAATGAAGGGTCTGAACGATTTTTCATTCTGTTATTTGGTGTCTAAAGCAAAGAGAGAAAATAACATCGATAGAAAAAGCTAATTTCTTGTTGTTCTTTCTGCAAAGAATTATCCCACCAACAGAGTCTTGTCCAGGCACAAGAATCCCAAGTACGCCAATGGAAGGTCGTCTCGGAGTTTGCCAGAAAAGCAATAAAGGGCCCATAGGAACTTGATCCAGAGAAATTTTGTTTTGTCCAAAAAAGCCACTTTCAAAACAGAGACTGGCTGCTGCTTTCATGGTTTTGCTGCTGATTTGATACATTTCCACTTGCAAGCCTTCATTGGTATCGGCTGCACTGATGTTTGCCTCTGAGATCAAGTTAGCAGCAGCTGCGGGATTCTCTCCTCTCACAGCTCGTATGGGAGCACTCAACAGGAAAGCCTGAGGAATTGTTTTGCACTTTAAGGAAGCACCTACAGGAAAAAGAGGAAGGGTAAGGTAAATGACAGAAAAAGACAATGAGATCCATCCATTTTGGAGAATGAGCCAAATGTGAATAGAGCAGAAAGCTGATGTGTGGCTCTGGGAACAGGTTTCTACATTTCTTGCACTTTATGCTTTTCTTATCTGAATCCTTCTGCTGACAGGGAGAGAATGGATGTAAAAAGGCAATGATGAAGCACTATTTAAAAAAAAATAAAATCTGTGCCTTTAGAGATATTTGTCTTTGAAGGTACAGTAGAATCACTCAAAACCAGCTCTTTGCTTTTAATGGAAAATTGTCACTGAAGAGTATTTTTAAAGTAATACCACAGCAGAAAGGCACTTCTGAAGAAAGTCCTTGCAGTAATGGATTTGATATCAATGGTATTTGGATTTGGTACAGCAATGTAATTGTGGTTTTGGTCAAACTACACTTCTGTTCTGGGGAAATATGATAAAGAGGTATACAATGATTCTCTGGGCTTTTCTTCTTTAAGAATTCTCAAATGAATTTCTTCAGTTCCTATGTAAGAAGGCACTGGGCATTTCTTGCTATTTATAAATAAAATTTCTGCAAATTTAATCTCAGATCTGAAAAGAAAAAGTGATATTGTTTCCTGGTTAGGTATCTCTACAAATGGCAAAAGACCTGAAAGGCATATTCTGTTCCTAATTTACCTGCATGCAGTGCAACAAAATTCAGACAATCTAGAATGCAAAATGCAAGCGAGAATCCATTTTTCACAGATATCTGTGCTAATTCTTCAGGGAGTATGAAAAGAAAGGGAAATCGAAGTGCGCTCTTCTTTTTGATAAAACATGTATGATTCTGATTCAAAGTAGGCAAAGACGTGATGCAAAAGAAGGTTCTTGATCTAGAATGGAATCAAGCTTTATGGTACAGTGAGATTACCAGGTCAGAAGTTTCATTGCTTCCAATGAGAATCATGTCTTCTCTTGTCAGCATTTTTACAAGTCATAGAATCACAGAATCATTTTACTTGGAAAAGACCTTTAAGATCATTGACTCCAACCATTACCGTAACAACACTAAGTCCACCTTTAAACCATGTCCCTAAATGCCACATCTACATGTCTTTTGAATTCCTACAGGGGTGGTGACTCTACCACTTCCCTGGGCAGCCTATTCTGATGCCTGAACACTCTTTCAGTGAGAAATTTTTCCTAATAATCCATCTAATCCTCCCCTGGTGCAACTTGAGGCCATTTACTCTTGTCCTATCTCTTCTTAGTTGGGAAAAGAGACCAGCCTCCACCTGGCTACAACCTCCTTTCAGGTAGTTGTAGGGAGTGATAAGGTCTCCACTGAGCCTCCTTTTCTCCAGGCTAAACAGCCCCATCTCTCAGCCATTTTTCACAGTACTTGTTCTGTAGACTATTCCCCAGCTCCGTTGTCCTTCTCTGGACACTCTCCAGCACCTCAATGTCCTTCTTGTAGTGAGGGGCCTAAAACTGAACACAGGATTCAAGGTGCAGCCTCACCAGTGCCCAGTACATGGGAACAATCACTGCCCTTGTCCTGCTGGCCATGCTATTGTTGATACAAATGTTGGCAAGTACTTGCATGTGCCTGAAATTCTGCACCAATATTTTTTTTATATTTATAACATTGCATTTGGAATAATAACTATTTTATTGGGAAATAAGTTCTGCAAGTTTGACTAGATAATTTTACTCAGTCTGGGCTCAAGGAGTATACATTGATTATCATGCTACACACTGGAGCTTATAGATCTGGTCTGGTATTCTTTGAAACACTACATTCATTGGGTGATGAAGCCCTGCAATAAAGGGAAACTAATGGAAGTAATTAGGAAATAACACCTGTCGGTGGAAGACTGCAACCTCTACATTGACCATAGCCAGAAATTGCTCCCAATTGTTATTCACAACAATGGAAGACCTCTGGACTGTGAATACAGGCAATGATGAACTGCAATAAAATTTGCAAATGAGTTTTCACATTGTCCCATAAAATTCTATGACTTTGTCAATCTGTGTTGACACAGACCAACACATGGCTAAACAATAAAATGATGTAAGAAAGGTACTGATCACTATTGGTGGTGAAAAGTATCTTTGCACTTCTGAAGGATCTGTGACCAAATTTTCCATTGTTCACAAATGGATCTGAGAATATTGTTTCTGTCCTAATCATTGGTGAAAGTTTAGCCTTATGGAGGTCAGCTGGGTCAGCTAGCACTCTGCGGTCCACATCCACAATAGCAAAGTTATTTGTAAGTCAGCCACAGCAGCAAAGCTGTAAGGTAAATGCCTTCCTGCACTGCAAGGTTTAGCCAGCAGATGACACAGAACTGCTCATTTTACTAGCAATACATGTAGACATAAACGGTCCGCAAAAGAATCCATTTTTTACTTTAAGAACTAGAGGGATTGTTAAAAAGGATTATTCAGGTAAAAGCATGTGCTTCTCTTGAAGTTCTCAGTTGGAAAATAAATATTTGATGCACATTTTAATTACTTAGTTTTCCCTGTGAAAATAGGGCAGTGGAGGGGAGGAGATGCAGCAACAGCATTAGAGGGTGAGGAAGAGATGTGGGAGAAAAGAAGAAGAGATGCAGAGGAGTCTGTTTGCAGTGACATCTAAAGACTCCGCATGCTGTGTGTGAACGGCATGCATTTGCATGCGAACCATGAAAGACCTATGAACACCAGATCTTCATGTCCTTCAAATGACCATGGTGTCAGCAAGGGAGAGACTGGCAGGACTGACAAAAGATCTCCAGTAGAAACCTGAGAAGTCAATCAAATGTTGTTTTTGAAATTCTTATCACCAAAACATCAGAGAAAAATATTTTTCCCAGTTTATAATTGTGTGACTGTTTTCCAATTATTATTATTCTCCTGTAAAACCTGTATATACCAATTCTTTTAAATAGAACAGGCAATTCCCTTTCCCTTACATATTCTTCCTTTCTGCTGTAGTGTAACTAAATGAGACTATTTCATGCCTCCAAAAAAGCCCAACCACAAAATGAACATTTAATCAATAGACTTAATTTAATTCAATAACGATGAGCTGACTCTCTTCAGGGCCTAATTTTCTGTTCTCTACAGATAGTAGAACCAAATTTTTTTGTTACTGCAACTGTTTACATACAATGAGACACCAAACTGTGTATAGAAATCGATTAATTAGAAAACCATTAAAGAATTATAAATCGTAAAATAATTATAATTAAAACAACACTGATTTTGCTTGAGTAGAATCTTGCATCCATAATTGAAATGTGATTTTCAGAAGGCAGATAATTACTGCCACATTTAGTTCTCTCTCCTGTTTTCTTCTTCTCTTTTTTCGTTTCATTTTTCAGGAACCAGGTACAGAAAAGGTTTCTGCAGATGTGCTCACAGCCTGATATGTTTCACAGAACCTTCCAGTTCAGAAGACTTCTTCTGCAAATAGCTTTTACCCACAATGTAGAAAAGCATCAAAAAGAGGTACCAAGACAGTTCTCTCTGTCTTATTTGTTCTCTCTTAATGATTTGTTTGAATCCTAACAGTGATTTGTAGAAGAAAGATACTCCTAGTTTCAACCAGTCCAAACTATGCATGTCAGGTTATACCTGTCTGGTAACTGTATAATTTTCACACATAGAAATACAACATTTTACTGAATTCATCCAAAACTGTGTCTTAAATTCCCACTCATATTGAAGAGGAAAACAAAAGAATAATTGGAACAAAAGTTTTCAACAACGAAGAATTCAAACAACAGATTTACTGAAGGTTCTGTAGTATGAATAAAGAAATATATAAGGTTTTTGTGCTTCCTCTGCCTCAGTCTTTACTTGTAGCAAGCTATGAAAGTGGTAAATAGTAGAAGGGAAATTAACATGTTCACCTCCTTCTCGAAAATGGGGCAATTTGTCACACATTTTGTGAGATGAGACAAGTACACAAACAGTCAGCACTGCACCCATTCTACAGAAAGGTTCAGCCACACACAGTCTGGAGAACAGATCTTAGCAGTGCACAGAGGCAGCACTTGGGCTACAGGCACAAGTTGTAACAAGGAAAACTGAAATGAGGTACCAGGAAACAATGGATCACTGTGTAGGAGGTCAAACACTAGAACAAGCTACCAGAGAAACTGTGAAAACTCCATCCTTGGAGATACTCAGGCTTGCCCAAACAAGGTGCCTGATGCAAATACCCTTCTGTTGAGCAGGGGTTTGGACCAGATAGGTGGCCTTTTGCATTAATTTTCTTCCTAAATTGCTCTATGACTTTATAAGCCTATAGAGTGACCTGGCAAGTTTCTGGAAAGGGGAAAGGCCTGCCCCACACTTCCAATAAAGTTTCTTTTAAAAATCAGTAACATCACCCTTTCTTGAGTCACTGGGAGACAAATGAAAATGGTGTTTACAATGGAGCAATCTGCCTGTAACCTATGATCAGGTCCACAATTTTTTTTGTAGTTAGGAGGAGGATTAAGCCAAATTACTCACTGCTGATGCTTGAAATAAAACAAAGACTGAATATGAAGCAGGAAACAAACTTCCCTCTTTTCCAGGAAGGGAGACCTATCACATACCTCTGGACATGGAGCTCTATAGTGAGACCATGATGAGAGCACAAGTCATGATGGATATCTTTGGGATTCATTTTTTTTACGAGAATTGTTCCTAATCCCAGATAATGGCAATCGTGTAATGATAATTTTATGAAATGGGAAATTTTTACCTTTTTTTTTTGTCTTTCTATTTTTCTTTAGGGAAATTCTCACCAGCAAACAAACATGCAAAATAGATGGGCAGATAGAAGACTGCATGGTGCCAATACCTAAATATAACTTTAAAATGAAAAATAACCATTTAAGTTATAGGTAGTTGTTTTACCTGGGCCACATGATAAATAATTGTTCTTCCTGGGAATGTTTCCAGCACAAGTCTTATTCTGAGACATGCTTGCCTTCTCTGCAGTCTGGCTCTTTTGTCTGATAAAGTCCTAATGAGCAGCATGGACGGGGCTATTCACCTGGAGGTTGTTGAATGTCATGTAATAATTCAGTCTTCTCTCTTAGGTTTGTATCTTCCTTGGCTTAATCTAGGTTACAGCCAAAAAACCAGGAATAGTTTCTTTTTAGTATCACAGGCTGGCAGCCTTTTTCAAATTGAACAGTTCTCTGCTCTCAGTGTGATCTCCTAAAATGTGGAAACTCAGCTTGTTTTGCAGAGGTTGATCTGCACAGGACAAGGTGTGAGGTTAGAGCTTGAGGTGGGACATCTGGCAAGCAAGTGTGGAACAGTACGGTACTCATGTAGAGTAAAATTGTGTAGAGTGAAATTATTTGTGATTTGCTTTATGCTCAGAGGTCTTCCTGCATAAAATCTTCAAGAAAGGCCTCACCAGGTACTTGAGGAAACAACTAAAACACTGAGTATATTCATCACATATGTGTATTTAGAACCATATGTACTTAGCATTTTAATTGATGCAAAAATTAAGGCTAAACTCTTTAGTATTCAAGACAACAGTTATCAAACTTTAATTTTTATTTTCTGCTACTGAAAGGGAGTGGATCAGATATGAAAAGGGGGAGAGAGAGTGGGACAGGGAATATGCAGAATCTTCACAAAAAATTTTCTTAAATAGGAAAAGATTTTACTAGCCCAAAAGAATAAAGAAATCTGGCAGTTGCACTGAAAAGCAGTATAAAAGATGTATACTGGGAATCAAAATCAAAGACTGTTGGTTATAATAACTATGTTCAGTGTAAGATAAGGTATTCTTACGGAAGTAAAAAAATTACAGTATGTGTCTGTAAGTATTTTGAGTTCAGTATATAAATTTGTATGCAATACCTTCTTCCATTTAAATCTCATTAACTCCTACACAGTATTTCTGAATTTATTCTTTATGCATAATAACCAAAAATTATCTCAAAGGACCTCACAATGCTGAGACATCCCCCTAAGTTCCTGATTATAAAGTATTTACTAGGAGTTGGATTAATCTCACCTGAGCATTAGCAACGTCTAATCAGTCACTCTAGTAATTGGAGAGAATCCAGCTTTTCCAGGGCATGTTTCATCTCTAGGACAAGTACTTTAGAGTGAGATGAACCCCACTAAAGTATGACTTACCCAATCTGCTTCTGTTAGGACAGAAGCATTCCTCTCCTGTAGTCATCTAGCTCTCTTCAGTGGCTTCAGAGAATGTCTACACAATTATTTGTGACTCAGTGTCTGACTTTCAGGTAACTGACATATATGCATAGGTTAGTAAATATCCACCAAATGTTATTCTAAGAAAATTCCACAACATGCCAGTTGTGGCAAAACCAAGTTCTGTTTCCAGAGCAAAACTCATTATATCCTTAATATAAACCTGTAAGTGTAATAAATATGATAAAACTGAGCAAAGTAACATTAAGAGGGAAATAATTTAAATTTTGCCAGGAATCACATCCAGGTTTTGCATTAGTCTTTCAGTACCCTAATGCATGGAGCCCTTTCCAATATGTCTCCTGTCCCAGTTGCCACCTACTGCAATGACTGGCAGGCTGCAATGGCTCCATATGGCCTTTTCATTTCTTATTGTCATTTCTGGCATGTGTCACACTAATTTTTGGCCCATCAGAAAGGTGTGGCTGTGCTGGCGTACAGCAGTAGGACAGGAAGAACTCACTTCTGTGCATGTTGAAAAGGCCCCTCATTCTGGTCACAGTCACCCTGGGCATCTGTAATTGAGCAGGCTTTGTCAGTAGCCTTGGATCTACTTGCTCTGGTGTCCTATTCATTGTCTTAAAAAAAATAAAAGCAAATTATTAACAGTAGCAGTTCCACTCTATTATATATTCATCCCCACAATAGCCAGATATAAAGTATTATAACCAAATTATTGCCCAGGTTTTGAAAATTGCTTGAAAGATTTAATGTCCTTTTGTTTAATTTAGTTGAAGCATTTGTGTTGACCAATAATGATTTTTAATATTTAGTAGAATAAAACTTACTTTTTCAGAGCATGGGAATAATTTATCCCAGGCATTGACAAACAAAGGGATGTATAGAGGATATCCATGCACATGGCAAAATCTCAGTCTGCAGTTGGCCTAGTAATAGAGAATGACTGCTGAGAAGTCAAGGTCATTTCCAGTGTGTAAATCTCAAAGCACCAGGACGAGATCTTGCTTTTAGTTTGGTAAATATGGAAAATCCACAGAGTAGTCTGGGTAATTAAAACATTGGATGCCCCACTGGTCATTCCTAACTCAGTTATCAGCAAGAATCTTACTAATCATAAGTCAGGGATGAGTCTGTGCATGTGCTGTACATGTGGCTTTCTGCATATGTCTGCACATCATTTCACAGGAAACTATTTCACACTACACCAGCTTGGTGAGTAGCTGTTGTTCACACCCACCAAGAAATAAGTACATGTGAGAATAATACCTTTACAACTTTGAAATGTCCTTAGACAGACTTTTAATCTCCAGGCCATCAACCTGCTGTGAACTCTCCTCCTGACTTTTCACACTTACAGAGAACAGGAGTCAAGCAACACACCATAAGGCAATATGAAAAGACAGAAAAATTCCGGGAAGTGCAAAATTAAGTGCAAATAGAAATATGCCATCTTTTAAAAATATGCGTCCGGTTCATCATATATTTACACATAAGCATGCATATACTGATATAAATTTGATTAGTAAATTAGATTGCAGTGCTCAAAATGCAAGATGATACTGATGTATTCTAACAATAGTCTTCAGTTCCATCTCCTTGGTGTCTGCTCCATATGTCATGGCTGGCACAAAAACACCAGAAGTTAAAACACCTGTGTTTTCACAGATTTCCTATTAATGTTAAGTTTAACCTCTGAAGGTCTTTTCATTCAGTCTGCTACTATTATTTGTATATTGAATGAAATATATATCTTACTTAGTAAGGATATAGCACAACAAAGTTCTTGACCTCAGGGTTTTTCAGCTCAAGGCCTTGATATGGTGCTAGTAAAAACCTTGATATCAACATGGATTGATCATTTTTAGAGAGAAAAACAAAAGAAGAAATACAAGGCAATGTCTACTTACTCGCGTCATTCTAAAGAGAGAAAATGCAAAAATGAAGGGCATATCATGCTGAGCAGGAGAGTTAGTATTTAATGATAACAGATGATAACATTTGCAAATCTTGTGTTTTAATTTATCTTTTTCTGGTTTTGTTATATTCCCTTGGTGAGAGGTCTACTAGTCCATGATAGAGAGGAATGGTCACTGGCAGGTGAAAAGCAATAATGTGAGTTAAGGATGGATTTGAAAGGGGAGGGTCTTGATTATTGACTCAGTGAAGGCAGAGGGTTGTTTCAAGGACATGGAAAAATCTCACATGAAGGATAACGGGAGGAGTGCATGGAAGGAGAAATGAAATAGGAAGCACATTAGTAATAGGAAACCAGAAACAGGAGGAGCGAAGAATCCAACAATTTGAACGTGAAGAATCTTAGTCATGTAAAAGACAAAGATTTCAAATGAAAAGGAAGAAACTTGAAGTCATCGTCAGTGGTATATGGCCTTCAGGAAACTGGGATAAAGGGAAAGGGAAATGGGGAGCAGAATACTATGTAGATGCAGCAGGAGTGACCACAGCATCAAGAAGTGAAAAAATATGAGGCAATGTATTTTAGCAAGAGAATTACTGAAAGAGTCAATTGAAGAGTTAGGTAGCTAAATTTCAAGAAAATTATTTATGAGAGGTGAGTAGGTATATATGCCATGTCAGGTTAGCTTAAAACCTAAATTTCTGTCTGTGAAGACAGGGTTTTACAAAACGTATTTTCTTATTCTTCTGGGAGGGAGTGTTCTCTGTTCCTTAGTTTGCTGCAAGGGAGCTAATCCATGATCCTATAACCCTGGATCCTTAATATCATTGGGATTCACAAAACCTGAGGGGTAATTTCAATCCTTTTAACATGTTAACATCAGTTTGGTAGCTGAATGTTTAATTTTTTTTTTAGTTTACTTACACGAGACAGCAGAAAGTTGAAAATATGATTATCAACCAAGAGCAGCCAGGTAGAACTGTGTTTTGCACACACTACTAAATGCCCCAGACTCTTCAGATTTCTCATTACCTTTTCCTCTCAAACTTCATCATAACACAAGCTGCATCATGAACAAGCCTGTGTCCCTAGATGTAGCAGATGTATAATACTTTCTAAATTACTCAGTTAACTGAACATTCTGTCTAAAAAAGTTCTCCTCTTCTTTGCCACCATTGCCACTTGAATTGTCCTGGTCTGGATACCAGAGGAAGTGAACAGAACATCTCTTTGCACACAGCGCACAGATGGGACAGCCTATCCAATTTAAAGAAGTCAAAATGGCAGTTGTTTTCACTGGACTTTTTCATGTGCAAAGAATGCCGCTTGGTAGGACAGTTTTGGTTTACTTTAAACAATTCACAAAAATGTCACTCTACAATTGCCTGCAACAAAATGTCACCTCTCTGTAAAGAATGATTAAGGCAGGCAACACTGAACTTCACAAACAGGCTGTCTGACAATCTTGCTCCATCAATACACGCTAGGGAATCATCATCCAAACAAACTAGAGAAGCTGTCTCTTTTGACATCTGCTCCTCTTTCAGTACATGAATTATCCTCTTGGGTTATCCCATTTTCAGCTGCTTCAGCACTGGTGCCATCTCACAACTTACCTATTCCAACAATTAGTCCATCTTTTTAACTGTATGCATAAAGGGATAAATAGTATAGAAAGAATACCCAGAGAAATATCACTGGCATTTTCTGGGATGACAGCTATATAAAATGGAGGCACAGAGGGCTATGGGTTGACATGGAATTCTTAAAAATGATGTATATGTCATTAATAAAAAGTTTTAAGCAGTCAGTGCTAACAGTCTGTAAATATGTGAAACGGTGAGAATAATCTGTTTACTGACATTGCACTAGTAATGAAAACCTCTGCTCTCCTTTTGGTATCTTTTTTAAGTAGTAAGGATTCTGAGCAAGGACAGTATCTCTCTATCCCTTGAACAGTTCCAGGGAATGAAATTTCAATCTCATGTTGACTCTTCTACATTCTTTTAAAGCCATTGTTATTTATCTTCGTTAATGACAGAGACAAAGGAATCACCATCAGCAGATTTGCAGATGACAACAGCCTGAGTGGTGCAGCTGAGATGCCTGAACAACAGAGGGATCTGGACAAGCTTGAGAAGTGGGTCCACGGGAATCTCATGCAGCTGAAAAAGATCATGTCAAGGTGCTGCATCTGGGTCAGGAAAACCCCCAGTGTCAACCCAGGCTGGTGGATAAACTGATTGTGAGCAGCCTTGCTGAGAAGGACTTGGGGGTACTGGTTGGTGACAGCCTGGATCTGAGCTGGAAATCACAGAATCAATTAGGTTGGATAAGACCTCTGAGATCATGGAGTCCAACCTATGACCAAACACCACCATGTCAGCTAGACCTTGGTACTGAGGGCCACATCCAGTTTTTCCTTAAACAAGGTGACTCCACCATCTCCGTGGGCAGTTCATTCCAATGTCTAACCACCCTTCCTGTGAAGAAATTCCTCCCAATGTTCAATCTAAACCTCCCACAGCACAGCTTAAGACTGTGTCCTCTTGTCCTATCATTAGCTGACTCTGAGAAGAGGCTAACCCCCACCTGACTACAACCTCCTTTCAGGTAGTTGTAGAGAGTGATAAGGTCCTCCCTGAGCCTCCTTTTCTCCAGGTTAAACAATTCCAGCTTCCTGAGCCATTCCTCATTGGACTTGTGGTCCAGATGCTTCACCAGCTTCATTGACATTCTCTGGACCTGCTCTAGGACCTCAATGCCGTTTTTTTAAGGAGGGTCCCAGAACTGAATGCAGGATTTGAGGCACAGCCTCACCAGTGCTGAGTACAGGGTAACAATCACTGCCCTGGTCCTGCTGGCCACACTATTGTTGGTATAGGCCAGGAGGCTATTTGCCTCCTTGGCCACCTGAGCACACTCTGGGTCCTGTTCAGTCAGCTGTTGACCTGCATCCCCAGGTCCTTTTCTGCTGGGCCACTTGGCAGCCACTCTGTAACACTGCAGGTGGTTGTTGGGGCCAAAGTGCAAGACCTGGCACTTGTTAAACCTCATGCCATTGGTCTCAGCCCATTGATCCAGCCTGTCCAGGTCCTTCTGTAGAGCTCTCCTACCCTCCGGCAGATAGACACTCCCACCCAACTTGGTGTAACACATTGGTCTCCACATTTGCTAATGGTAGTCTCAATCACCTCATCCAGATCATCAATAAAGATATTAAAGTGAACTAGGCCCAAAACTGATTCCTGGGGTGATGCCTTGAAGTGGCTACCAGTAAACAGAGGCTGCACAAGATTTAGAGAATAAAAGCTGGTATTTATTTGAAGGGCCTTCAAAGGTACACCTTGGGAGTCAAAAGCCTCCAAGGGTCTCCACCCAAGATAGACCCTGGGTCATGGATTTTTCACACTTTTATAAGTTTGGTGCATTTGCATTTCAGGGTTAATTCCTCAATTACTATTTCAGGTAATGATGTGATTACCTCAAGTTTGCTCTCCCTGTCCAGAGGCTCAGTTTACATATTTCAGGGCCTGGGACAACAAGGTGTCCTTGAGCTCAGGCCCAGAGACAGTTTGTTATGTCTAACCAAAATGTGAGAACAGTAGCTAACAGGATGTATGAAGTTTCAGAGTTACATACTAGGCAGTACAGGATCTGAAAAATATAAAAGCTAAATCCTAAGGCATCGGGAGACACCACTAATGACCAGATACCAACTGGATGCGCCATTCACCACCATTCTCTGGGCCTGGCCGTCCAGCCAGTTCCTAACCCAGCAAAGGGTGCACCTGTCCAAGCCACGGATTCCCAGCTTTTCCAGGAGTATGCCATGGGAAATGGTGTCAAAAGCTTTGCTGAAGTCCAAGTACACAATATCCACAGCCTCTGCCTCATCCACCAGGTCGGTCACCTGGTCATAAAAGGAGATCATGTTGGTCAAGCAGGACCTGCCATTCTTAAACTCGTGCCGGCTGGGCCTGACCCTTTGGTTGTCCTGTATGTGCCATGTGATTGCACTCAAGACAATCTGTTCCATAACCTTGCTGGGCACTGAGGTCAGGCTGACAGGCCTGTAGTCCCTCAGATCTGCCTACTTGTGGATGGGCCTCACATTGGCCAACCTCTAGTCATCTGGGAGCTCCCCAGTTAGCCAGGACTGATGATAAAAGATGGACAGCAGCTTAGCGAGGTCTTCCACCAGCTCCCTCATCACCTTAGGATTAATCTTATCCTGTCCCATAGACTTGAGAGCATCTAAGTGGCTCAGCAGGTCACTAACTGCTTCCTCCTGGATTACAGGAGTTCCATTCTGCCGCCTGTCCCTACCTACCAGTTCAGGAGGCCTGAGGATAACCAGTATTACTATTGAAGAGGCAAAGAAGGTGTCAAGTACCTCAGTGTTTTCCTCATCTTTGGTGACTCTATTCCCCGCTTACATCCAGTAAGAATGGAGTTTTTCCTTGCCCCTCCTTTTGCTATTAATGTACTTCTAAAAACACTTATGATCCTTTACAGACATGGCCAGATTAGGTTCTATTTGAGATTTGCCTTTCTAGTTTTCTTTCTGTATGACCTACTGACATCCTGAAACACCTGAGTCACCTGTCCCTTTTTCCAAATGTGATACACTCTTTCTTTTCCCTCACTTCCTGCAAAACTCCTTGCTCAGTCAGGATGATCTTCCTCACCAGCTCACTTTTCAGCACAGTGGGATGACCCACTCCTATGTCTTCAAGATTTCTTCTTAAAGTATGTCCAGCCTTCCTGGGCCACTGTTTTTAAGGGCTGCTTCCCAAGGGACATTCTGAATAGGTGTCCTGGATAGGCCAAAGTCCACCCTCCAGAAGCCCAGCCCAATGTGCCCTTGCAGCCCAGAAAGCCAACCAGTCCTGGGCTGTACCAAAGGCAACATGGTCAGCAGGTTGGTGGTTCTGTCCCTCTGTTCCGCACTGGAGAGACCCTGCCTGGAGTGCCACATCCAGCTCTGGGGTTCTTAGCCCAGGAAGGACATTGACCTTTTGGAGCAAGTCCAGAGGAGGGCCAAGATGGTCAGAGGGATGGAGTAGGTCTCCTGTGAGAAAAGACTGAGGGAATTGGGCTTATTCACACTGGGAAACAGAAGACTTCAGGGTGAACAGAGAGATTCCACATCAAATTACACAGGCAGCAGTTTTGTGTACTAAGAAGTAACCTTTCATGGGAGTAGAGTGATATCTTTTCTTAGGGCATGATATGGCACAGAAAGATAGAGAATCTGTACATGCATGATACAGATGAAAAAAGTTTGGAGATTCTTTTAAATTTTTATCCATATATATGTACAATGTACACAGCTCCCTTATCTGAAAAATTAACCAAAATTATTGATCCACAGAAAAGTGAGATCTGCAGGGCTACTTAACTCACTGGACATCTGAAGGGTCAAGTCTGGAAGCTAAAGTATATTTGTCAGCAGGGTTAAAAGCTTATATTTTTAGCACAACACAACGTGCTTCACAAAAGGCACTGACATGTCAAGTTACCTCTAGCAATGGAATGACACAGCAAGCAGGTCCATTAATAAAAAGTACTTTTTGACCAGTATGTAAGAAGTCCTTGACTGTTTTCACAAATATTTCTGAATTTGAAGTAAAATGATAAGCAAAGGTAGTGGATTGGTGAGGTTCCATTTTAGCGTACCTTAAATTTTCCAAGGGGAAAATATTCCCTATGTAAAATTGCAAGCAGCAATCCTCATTAATAGGATTTGCCTGACAAGTGACCCAGTCAGAATGTCTTACCAAGAGTGCTCACTATGCAGCAACAAAATTCTCTTCACATTTAGTGACACTCAAACAGATGACTGATAAGCTACTGTCATTTTTCACTCAGTTTTCTTATTCTGGGGCACTAAAGTTTGGAAAGCACTGAGAGCTGGAAAAATTCTCCTTTGTGCTTTTCAGGAGGTAGCTTGTCTTCTTTCTTATTATCCTTGAAGTAGCACTGTGGGAGCTAGAATACCACAGTTATTTTTTGGCTATGAAGCATGCATGGCTGAATTAAGAGTTCAGAAGATGCTTTGCAAAGCAAATCCAATGAGAACCAATATTGGTCTATTATTTTTCAGCTCTCATTACAATGAAATAAAATCTATGTAGCAAAACTACTTTCATTTACATACACTTTACTCTCATAGTCATCACAGACCTGGAGGTGAAAATTAAGTTACTACAAACATTTCTGCTTTAGTATATCATGCAAATATAATTAATTCTGCAGCAAAATATTTCAACAGCTTACAAGGCATTATGGAGAAGTAAAAAAAGAAAGCATATCCAATGCACTCACTGAAATTTTAAGTCCCTGTGATAAGACTTTTTAATTTATAGCAACCAATTGTTTAGGATATTTTTTCCCTACTTGGACAATCAAAGAACTTTTATACTAAAAATGCAGGAATACTGTCAGATTTTAATTTTAACCAATGGCCAGATGAATAGTGGTCTTTATTCCCCAAGAATTGATACAAGTTAGATAAAAGAAGACATCATAGTTTTGGTGGGTGAAGAAGGCAAACATTAAAGTTAAATGAGTAATTGTGTAAAATACTGTCCATTTCCCAGAAAAACAATTAATTTTTGGCAATGTTTATTTTCCTATTTCTAACTTTTTCCTTCCCCTCTTCAACTTCAACAAGCAAGATCTACCACTGCCTAGAGCTCATTGTCCAACAACCGAGAAGGGGAAAGAGAGCATCAAGCCTGGAGAGAGTAGAAGAGCTGGCAAACTATCCCCAGATCCCTTATGCTGAATCCCAAAACCCAATAATCTCCACAGCATATGAATGAGAGATTTAGCAGGCTCTGACTTCAGAATGCATGAAAGAAACATCTTCTAAAAGTGGCCAAAGATTTCTAAAAAAATGGATTATTTAGTAGACTAGTAGGAAATATTCCTAAGAGTAACAAATATTCAAGTACACATGAAACCACACTGTATAGAGGAATGAATCAAAGTCACAGGTGGACCTGGCTTAGTCCAAAACCAAAGATGTGAGTTCAAGTCCACCTGTATGAGTTGGCATTACCAAAAGTTTTGCTCTAATTCTCAAGACGCACAACCCCTGCAAAAGTCTTGACTGTGCTGTGACTGAGAGGAGTGCTATGATCTCCTTTATCAACAGGAAAGGGTCATGGTGTTTCTGAAATGTCATAACCATACAGGTAATAATCTTAAGTCTGAATATTATGAGCGTCTCCATTTAATATTAAATTGTTAAAAAGTGACGTGCTGCATTGATTTTTTTTCATTGTGTCTGTCTAATTTCTTGATTATTTCCCCCTTGTGGATGGGGAGATTGGGCCAAACAAGGCAGAAAAAGCAGAGATCAACAATATAGAATCAAATTTCCAAAGTAAGTCACCCATAGGGAGCAGAATACTCATACTCCCCTTTTCATTCTCTTAGTACTAAGAGATTTGTATTATTACAATCACAGAGCAGGACCAATTAATGGAATTAGACTGGAACAAACTCCACAGATAAAACACTCATTTTATTTTTTCTCCTTCTCTACAAGACAGTTAATCAGCAGAGTACTCTTCACGCTCCTTTCTTATTATTTTTCCTCTGCAATGGCATAATTCCGTCCAACACTAGGTACTTCGTACAGCATGAAATAGGATCACAACCGGAGCTACATAGGATTCAGAGTTCCAATGCAAGGACTGAAGCCAAACATTTGATTTTTGCCACTTGTGTTTTAGATGGAGGCTGACATTGTCAGATGAGGATTTCACATTAGTGAGAGACAATTTCATTAGACATACAGATAGTGCATTCTTCTGGCACTGAGCCAGACCGCAACAAGGAGTCCATTCTGCCCTCACAGGGAGGAGTACAAAAAATAAAAGCTACAATGGGATTGTACCAATGCACAGCCTGGTCTGGGGTCAGAATGGAGCCAGACTTTCATCAATATCTGGGGTTTTACCCTGTTGGGTGCAAATGTTTGTACTGGTTCACATTAGCACATAACCTGCTAATGTTCTAGTACAGAAGAGATCATTATTTTCTAGCATTGCTTGGCATCTGAAAATTTCTGGACTGCTTTCTTGTCACTCGGTACAACTTGAGATCTTTATTTAGCGCTCATTCAATCACCTTATTGAATAGGTTACAAAAGTTAGCAAGAGTTTTTCTTCTTTCTTTTGAGCCAGAACACAGATTCTTGGACTGCTCTGTGAGAGTGAGAGTTTTTGCTGTGCAGCTATAAATGATGCAGAGCAGTCAGTCTGCATCAGAACTAGCAAAGTAATTCTCTTTCACTGATCACTTTACAAATTACATCAGTCTCTTTCCACGAGGCTCTGTATATTTACTTATTTCCAGCTGACAGTCTCTTGAAAACATTGCATGTGCAGTAGCTCTGGTGCATGTTCTGAGCTGGGTGTTAGCCCATGATTCCAGTGGCAATCCCTCACAAAAGAGATTTCCTCCCTTAGACATCACAATGTTGATGACAAATCTATAGATGTTTTTAATATCCTATTTGAGGACAATATTTCAAATTGAAAAACCACAAGTTGAGGCCCGATTAAGGTTTACATGTATCTCTAGAAAGGAAACAGGGAGTCTGAACAAATAAACGCTCAGTGATATATATGGGCACATATATTCTAACTTCAGTCTTGCTTGAACAATATAGCCAAATACAATGCTTCTGTCCTTAGTATAACTCAAAATCCAGCTTACAACTTGTGTCAAATTTTATATATTTATTTAATTGCTACTTCCTTTTTATAGCACTGAATTCCTCTTTAATTTTTTCATTCCTCACAATTTAAATTTCTGTTTGGAGAACTTTATAGGCAGTCTTTACACAAAATGAATACTTTTTACCTAAATCTACAATTATGATTTTTACCACCTTTTACTATCTGTGTTATAATTTTCCTGTTAAACTGAAAATTTTCTGTATTTATGATTTTAATTTTGATACTAGCAAAGAACATCATTAATATGAAACTAGAAATATGTTATTACAATGGAAAAGGTTACAGATGATAAAAGTTGTTATTCCTTATACCAAAACTCTGCCTTAGGAAGGTTAATTATCATATTCTACTGAATATGACATGTAGTGTTATAATGAGAGTGCCTTGGTACTAGAGGATTAGAGTACTGTACACAGCTCTAGCAAGCAGAATGAATAATTGAAATCCAGTGCTTTTATGCTTCACTGAAAAAAAACAATATTTCATGGCACATAAAGTTATTCAGCTTATTTGCATTAAGGTTGAATGATCACCACTGACCAAAACAGAAGCAATGATGGTACCTTGATGTAAGTGGAAAAGAACATACATAAATATTCTTAGGAAGCAAGATGTACCTGCATTTAATCAGTACTTATTAAAATTTTATTCCCTATAGTTATTCAACAGGATCTGTGGTATAAAAACATAATTACAAAAATCAGATTTGAGCTCATTTGACAACAGAAGGGTTTTATGGTGACCTATCTCCAAATGTTCCTATTTGTAATTAAATGCAGCGATCAGCAGTAAGGATTTTGAAGCTGTTTTAGTAGTTCCGCTATTCTGCTTAACATGTGGCACCCGTAATAATTAAAATGATACTAACACATGCACAATTTTATGGCCCTTATGGTGCAACCCATTATGCCAAATAAGGGCCTCTGTTTTCACAGCATACTGCACATGGTCTCATTACACCCACTTTTCTTTTCCTGTCTTCACACTAACAACTGTTAAAGTGAATCAACACACGAAACGTACTATAACAGCTTAGTGTTTATGATATGTGTGCTGTTAGTCAGTGAACAGGAAAATCTAAACATTTACTGTTTATGTAAAGAATAGCGTTAGTGTTAGTGAATTGCTTGGGTCTGCTTCCTTTATTATCTAGATCACAAACATAATGATGGGTGTCAATGGTACCTATATTTCCCCTTTGCTTTGCTCTCCTGTGTAGATGTCTATAAGAACTAGAGGAACTTCACATTTGCAGTTCTAGAAATGTCTTCTGTTAAGTAGTTTTCCTTTTCTGCATTAAAGTGCAGGAAAAATATTTCTATCATAAACTCCCACCACATAAAAAGTATTTCCATACATTTTCTCTTCCTCTTCACCATATTGTACTTGGACCAGTTTGGTTTATCCAAGGTGTTACAAAGTTACACATTTTTTCTGCAGCACCTCAGGAAATTCTACAAGATACTGTGAATTCTAGTTTAGTGCTTTTTTATCATGAATAATTTTGCAATTACGCAGCTACTCAAAGACCTCCTACACTCATTTTACAGTCATCAGTTCGGAATGGCTTTCACTCTCTTGGTCTGGGATTCATTCCAAGGGAAGTCCCATAGGTGGGACACCAATGGATTGGACTAAATCTATCCTCTGCATTTCATATTACAGCTTTGTGTGAACATTAGTTGAAAGTTCATATAAAGAGTAACAACCTGTCCTTTCATTTTCCCCCCTTATCCCCTGAGGACTGCCACTTATTCCTAACAGTTTCAGGAATTTGCTGTGTTATCAGTGCTAAGGGGAAACTAGAGCCCCTGAATGCAAATGGAAGATCAACTCTCCTGATTTCAAAGACATGAAGTGAAAATCGTCACAAAATTGCAGTGGTTGGGCTCCAGATATGATGGAAACAGAGAAATCAACCAGAAAACACTCAGGTATGTAATATATAGGGGCCACATACACTCTGAAGTGTAGTTTTTTAAAAAGTACATCTGGAACCATGAGATTTCAAACACCAGCAACAGTGCCATAATGCAGAAAAATGGAATAAAAGCCAGCACTGGACTCCTTTAACTGCTGTCTTCATGCCCAGTGGTGAGCAATACTGTGCAGAAAACTTGCAGTTCTGCTCTCTAAAGATTCAGGAGGAGGACATGGTGAAGGACATGCGAGGGAGAGGACCGAGGCAAAGAAGGACAATATCCATAATGTTGTAACAACTTCTCCTTGGCCTGTTCTGAAAAAACCTTGCTTAAAAAAAAAAAAAATACAAAAACCAAAACACCCTTATCACTGATATTCAAAAAGACTAAGGAAAAAAACCACTTCATAATTACCTTCTGTCTGAACTTCAGGAAAGTTGAGTTCCACGATCTCTTTTTCTTTGATTAAAATGAATGTTTGTTATCAGCATTACTATTTACTACCCCATGATCAAAAACAAATAACCCACTTTGTTTGTTTCTTACTGCAAATGAATTAAATTAGACGCCATTAGGAGCACTAGCTGTTTATATCCTTGTTTCAGCAGTGGTAGTATTTGAAGTTTCCTGCGGTAAGTTCATTACTCGTATTTTGTCCAGAATTAGTGAAGCGTGCTGAAAATTGCTAATGACAGATGTTTCTCCACTCTGTCACACTTCTTGTATCATTTGATTTGGAAAGCAACATACGGTGTTCTGCTCTATCAGTATGTCACAGACTGTCTGTAAACAGCTGGTCATAACTCAGTTCAGTGAAAACCATTACTTTCCAATGAAGTGCTGGACACCCTCCAAATTGCATTTTGGCATGGCCTGAGCTGCATAATGCACAAAGTTCTTCTGTTCTGAGGTTACCTAAGGAAGGATTTTTCTCCCCCTTCCACTTGTTTATTGTGTTTCAGGAAACAAAATATATTTTCAAATGGTTAGATAAGGGGTGAAAAGAACAGGAAATAAAAATGTTTTTTCTTCTCTCAGGAACTCATAAAAGCTGTGACTGGTGCTGTGCTAACAGAAAAAAAAAAATGCAACCCTACCTCACCATTTCTGTTTGTGCCTCAGGTTGAATGGGGTGTATTATCAGGGTCAGGGCACACAAGATGATGACAGATTGAAATGTCTCCTATCAAATAGTTGTGGCATTCTAACATTGCTATGACTATGGGGCTATTCCACAGCTCCTAATCACAATGAATCTTATTAAAAACATCTCCCTGCGGTTTATGCATTGGTCAGATGCAAAGAAATCCATTTCACTTATGCATGTGAGAAGCACAAAATGCAGAGGGCAGATTTAATGCCACACACATGGGGATACAAGGGACAATCTGCTATTTCTTTCTAACAAAACCACTGCCATGGTTGTTTTAAGATGATATGATATGTTATTAGCACATATTTCACTGAATATATATCATACATTTGATGAGTACCAGTATCCATTTCTGAGACAGTTTGGCATAGTTATGCTATTTATAAAGTATAAAGCATTTAGAGAGCATGTACTAATAACTGTGTTTAATTGACAATAATTACCATTTGTATTATATTCAAATGAAATCTTTACATAGATCTTGGTTTAGAGCCTGACAAACCCTGGAGACTTCTGCAATGCCTGTACATTACCACGTGAAGAGCATCAGCATCTTTCCAACTACTATAAAATGATATAGGTTTTGCCACTTAAATTTAGGACAATAAAGCAAATATTTGGAATCAAGAAACCTGAAACTCAAAGATCCCAGTGGAAATGGTAGAGATGGATGTCAAGACATCCAACAATTCCTGCAGCCTATACCAAGGTTAACATCAAAAAAGATTGGGGAAAGAAAACTATTACCAGTAAATTTGGATTTCCTAACGTTTGATAAGATAGCATAACATTCTGTCCTATCATAAGATGCTATCAAAAGTTATCCTTGAAGAGGAATCCACTTAGAAAAAAAAGAGCTCTCATGCGAGAAATAAATTTTCCAGAATACTAACTGAGGAAAACAAATGACATCTCAATGTCTCCTTTATTTCTTTGAAATGTATCAGTCTATAGGAAGAACAAGGCCATTATATTATATTTGGGTTTTTTCTTTACACGTTGAACACAGATGAACAGATGGGCTTGAGTAAGATATAGTCTTACAGAAAATGTTCAGCTAAGTCTTGTTGAAGTGGATGCAACTTCTCTTTTGGTGTAGAACTTTCACTGGGCTCAAAGTACAAGCCTGTTTTGAGGCTCTGGAGGACTCTACTGTGAGTAAAAAGAAAGGCACAAAACTCTCTACGTATTTTTATACATGTAATACACGACTTCAGCACAGAAATCATGCAAAATATTTCAAAGGCCAGTAGAAAGCAAGGACCCTGCCCTTAAGAATTTATTATACCAAGAAAATAGGTAGCATAAGAAGAAAAAGGCCAGCAGCACTACAAAAAACAGAGCAGCTCGGTTTTGCCATGTGTTAACACATTGACTAATGCATAAGCGACCAGAATCTGTTGATTTAAAGAAAAGTTTTATAATTATTATTTAATTTAACTCAGTAAGTATACAGGGAAATTTACATCATCAAAAATTTAAAAAAATAAATACACTTTCCCTTGTCAATAAGTGGGTACCTGTTGTTCATTATTATACAGGCTGTTGAAAACAGGATTTTTTACTCCTACAGTTTTTACCTTTTCAGAAAATGTCAAAAGTTTTTCATTTGTCTTGGTATCCCATCCCACACAATAGGTCAGACATATCCTTAAACTTATGTTATAGCTTATAACTTATGTTGTATAATAAAATCTAATTAAGCAAGTTCCTTTTACTTCCTTTTACAGCTATTTTCCTGTTAATTTTGTGACTGTGCCCTCTGGCCCAAGCAAACTGCTGTAACATTTGTAATCCAAAACCATTGTAGTTTATGTTCATCTCCCATCAAAAATAATTAGTCATATAGTTTTGTGAAGTTTCACCAAAACTGGGGTTTGGGCAGAATATATAACTATTGTTTTGAAACTGCAGTGAGTTTGTTTCAGCACAAAAGTTCAGTTGTATCAATAAAAAAATGCTCAACAGTCACAAAATATTAGAGAAGCAGATGCCACAAACTCTGTCTTATGCTCATCGCCCACTGCACACCAGTCAGAAGCACAAATAACAACCAGTCATGGCAGACTTCTGGGAAAAACAAATCAAAACTAAGCAAGAACACCCAACTGAAGGTCTCTTACTGCTTTACCAAACCATCCCCTAGTCTGCCCACTTAACTCCTTGGATTTCTGGTATTCTGCCCCTTATTTAACCCTCCAAGACCAAACATGTTCTCTGAGGGTACTGGAGAGACAACATTTAATGGCAGTAAATGCAAAAGAACTTGATGATTGAGCTGTGAAACCATTGCCTGAGATCTTAGCAGCTCTCTCTTCCATGCTACCTCCAAGCTTGACTAAAATAACCTCCAATGCTACAGTATCACTGAGTCTCCGTAAGTTTTGATCTAACTAGGCTGAACACATTTAGGTAGCCAGTACTATACATTACTGGGCTGAGTTTCAAGTTCTTTGTTCACCATATGGAGGCAATCATAACAAGACACAAAAGCATGCAGAGTAAGGGGGGGCTGTCTCATATCTCCAATAAAATTTTGCCAAAGTGTGTCAATCTCAGCACAAGTTGCAAAGACACATAAAAAGGAAACATATTCATGAGTGCACCACAACAAGGCAAAGCTCGGATGATGTTGATACCAAAACAGAGGTCTTTGTTGGGTCTGTTGATCAAAGCAAAATTCTATAACAGATTGGCTTTGTGAAAATGGAAATAACCAGTCAAAGTAAATTTCAAAATAGATACTGGAGCTAAATACATTATCATCATTCTAAGCACATGCAAAATTAAGATTGACCTCCCAGTACTGCAAGCAAAACCTTAGTTTTCCTCATAAAGCAATCAAAAAAAGTAGACAGGGCATAGAAAGTACAAACTCATACTGGCACAAGATATCTGTTGAAAGATATAAGATGAAGAGAAGTGGTATAACTGTCTACAAATCAGTGTTCAAAAGCTATTCTTAAAGAATCTGATGAGGCAGTTAGCAATCTGCGAGGCTCTAAGAATATAATATATCACAGTTGCAGAGATTTCAGTGTGCCATGAAAACGCTTGCTCTGTTACTACTAGGAGATGGAGTCTGAACTTGAGTGAATGATAAAGTGAGAAGTTACTGGGCACATTCACACATCAATTGGCTGGAGTAGCAGTTATGTTGCCATAACAAACCTAACAGTTAAAGATTGTCAAAATCTATAAGATTACAACATGATTATCAAATATTATCATTAGCCAGTAATGACAGCTGATACAGAGTAGACCCTGACACACAAAAATATTGTGATTTCCAAATCCAAGCCATAAGTAGTTCACACTGAGGAAAAGTCACCAAACTGAGCAACTTCCCATGTTCCCCTGGTATCTACTTACACAGAAGACTTATTTTTAGACTTGTACCAGTCTTGAAGGTCACATTCTTACAGAGGTGAATTAAGTCCTAACATTTGTTGTCTGAATTCTTAATTTCTTGATTTTCATCTGCGTTGTAACCCAGAATACTTTATACAAATAATTTCTACAAAAATGTCCCTTACTCCAAAAATGCACAAGTTTAAGTTTTTTAACAATTAATTAAGGAGATTCTTGAAATGTTTTAATTTAATACAAAAAAGAAAGTAATTTTGCATTTGTTGTGTCTTTCAAAGTTTTGATTGTCCAAAGCAGTCACATATTCGATCCAATGTTGTGATTCAAACCAACTTTTTGAATGCTGGACTTCTGCCATTCAGCACTGTGATATGTACCAAACTGGGAAAAAAAATCTAAGAAAGGAGACAGATGCAAAACAAAAAGTCCAAGAACAATCCAAAAAATGTTATATGTATATTAGCCCATATTTATGGAGCATATCTAACTATGAAACTTGAAGAAGACTTTGACCTAACCTTGCATTTATGCTAGGAGAAAAAACTGCATGTGACAGATTCTACTCATATTATTTAATGCTCTAGGGGAAAACTCAGGTACTGTGGCACTATCTGTGGTAAAGAACCTGAATGGACTAAAGCAGCTTTGAAACACATTTGAATTACTTCTACCATTTTCCATAACCATAGATTTTAATGCAGTAGCAGGTCCAGCATACCCTAATTACCTTGTAAATGTGGACATTGCCAAAACAAAACCCAAAAAAATGAACATTACACAACAGGATCTCCTTGTTTCGCTACCATAGAGATGTGTATACCTTTCTTGCACTCCCCCTTGGGTTTTTACGTGGTCCACTATGAGGAAGTCAGATGCATAAAATTCCCAGGTAGGGTTTTCTTCTGTCACTATGGCATTATCTGAAGCATGCAACAATTTTCTTGGTATGAAGAACTAATGAATTTTCCCATAAATTGTTTGTACATTTCATTTGAAAGCTGTCAAATGGTACTTGGCTCAAGAAAGGAACAGTAACTCATTTGAAAGCAACTCCTACTCAGAACATCAGGTTTTATCCTTTTAAACCCTACAATTTTAAAGAGCAATGAAAAAAAATCAATATAACTTATGGAGGAAAATATGATGAAAAAAATCTGTTATCAAATTTTTCGTGTTGCCCAAAAACTGAACAAGTTGTCTTATTCCTCCTTACATTACAGAGTACTGTTTCAAGGACGATTGCATTAGGCTGTTTTGTTCCCTCCTTAATTACTGTTGCATATAGTTATAAATAGCAGACAGAAGGTGAGCAGAAAATGACAAAACAAGTTTATTCTGAAGTCTAACATAAAACACTACGGGCTAAATATGTACAGGGAATTACACAAACAAGTGTTGAACTATATACACATGTTACAACAGAAGGAAAGACATTTCATACATGCAAGGAAAATCTTCCCAAAATAACTTCAGCGAAAATGCCTACATATCCTTAGCTAAACTAGTGATCTAAGAGGCCAGAGAAAGTGTTCTCTGGACACTAACATCTTCCTGAAGGGAGTCTTTTTGTGGCTTCGCAGGCTCTAGAAGGTTTTCTGCAAGCTTCTCTTCCAATCTACCCTCTCAGTCCTTTTGACATCACTACAGTACCCAGGCATCTGTACCCAGGTAAGGCTGTCTCATCTCTAGATATGCAAGCAATATAGATGAGTTTGCCAAGCTGTGCTGGATCCTTCCTCAGAGCAACCAGTTGTACCAGCTGGTCTCTTCAGGCACCTTCCAGGCCCATATTTCAATTATTCTCTTGTCCCTTGTAGAAGATTGTCATTTCAACTCAGTGACTCACAGCAATCAACCAACCTCTTAGGCTGGATTCCTGGTACAAAATAAATGTTACAAGACTTGAACTATCAGATACAATGATGCATTGAATCTGCCATCCTCAGTTTCCATAGAGATGCCATACGGATGCCTCCTCAGGTCTGTCGGTCCCCAGCTAGAGCAGCATCCACATTGCAGAAAGAAAACTCTATTAAATCTGTGCCTTGTCTACACAAACAAAGTGAAGTCACTAGGACCATTTAATCTCTGCTTTCTTTTGTTCAAGAGTGGAAGATCTTCACAGAGTTTTGACTAAAGCACAAAATACTTTAAGAAAAATAGTCATAAACCAACAGTACAAAGGTGCAGCACTCAAAAACTATCTAGAAAACACACTGATTAATTTGACATGAATTATTAAGCTTGGAAAATGCCATCTCTAGTGCACAAAATAAAATGACAGAAAATTTCTTGACTAGGAATCAACTTGTTAGACTGCCTTTGCAATGACATATGTGGACTCGTTTCCTACAGCCAAATCCTCTTTCCAGATGGGATTCTGCTAGGTGATTGTAAGAGGACCAAGGTCTGAATTAGACATATTTGATACCTTACCTGAGAAAGTTTCAGGAAACAGACTTCAGAAGAGTTTCAGAAAATGGAGCAAAGCAAGTTAGGAAGATACTATTTTAAGGAAAAATTGGTTTCAAGCTCCATCATATTTGGTACTAGCGCTAATTTATGTCTTCAAGTACGAGAATTTTGTCTCCCAAAAAAAAGTGCTTACATGCTTAATAGAACTATGTTTATATCTATAAATGTGAATCATCTAAAATCCCAAATTCTTACACTTAGTAATATCCTGCACTTCTGTAATATCCTACACTCAGATGTGAGTGATGCAGAGAAGCCACTCATGTAAGATTTAAATGCATCACTTTTCCTATCTGTTAAATATCTCTTTTGCTATTATGAAGAAAGGCAAATGTGACTGTCTGGTTCACCCCCTCTTTACCATTCATGACTCACAGATATGTAATATTTTTGCTTCCATTCACCTTCTCAGGACAAAACCAAGCATCCATTCCCTTGTCAGACAGAAGCTTGACATACAACTAATAATTTTCTTCATTTATTCCAAGACCTGGCATTTATCTCTTAGATGCTTTTTATAACAAGATTTATCCACTGTCTTTGTGGTAAGGTGCATCAAGTGGTATATATTTACCTGTGGGTCTAGAATGTTTCCCTTTTTTTCTCTTACAATTACTTTCATGTGCCACCATTTTCCTTTGCTATAATAATATATCAATTTCATACATTAAAGAGAAATTTTCATTCATCTTTAACAATTTGTGCCTGGATATGCAAATTAAAATTCTTATCATTCTTTGTGATATATGTAACTTCACATTTACCAACACAGCTTAAAACTGGTATTTTTCATAATTCTTCTCAGATTGGTCTATACTTGATTTTTTATCTGTATTTAATTATCTAAATATCATCATCCTACTTACTCTCCAAATCTTGCCACAGGACTCAGATTAGATCTGACCTAGGCATGGGATGTAGCCCAAGGAAAAAAAGTGATCCCTATAATAAAAGACTGCATATTAATGCCTGCCCTTGGAGGTGCCACAGCTTGCCAGACAGCTTTAGTTCTGACATTCAAAATTCTACTTTGCTGTGCTAATAAAATTATTTTAACCCAGGGTTTTTTTTCTGGAACACTTCCAACCAAATCCCCCAAAATATCTGAAGCAAATGCCACAATATGCTTTCAGAAATGGATCCTAGGAAGGGCTGCAGTCCAGGGTACAGACCTTCATCTCACCAGCAAGTGATGGACATGAGAGCAACAAAATTGTCTCTTGGGTGCACAAGCACAGAGATGACACTCTAACAGGGGACCAGATCCTTCCCTCATTAGTGTCACAGATTCTTGCCTTTAGCACGAACGTGGTGACACTAAGGAACCTAACTCCAAACACAGTAAGGGAACTGTAATGAACTTCCTCTTTGAATTTCTATTTTTTAAATTATGATGATTCACCATTTGGCAAATTAGTTGCAAAAATATATGTTCGAAAGTAGCTTTTACAAAATATTTGGAAATTATTTCCTGAACAATATAATATTCAGGGTGAAATCATTTATAGTGCTTAATGTTCATGTTTAACTTTTTTTTATTTATGAAACACTATGTTAACAATCTTTCCTATTTCCTAGATTTTGTCTTTACTCACATTTTTGCTTTTGGGTTGATATCAAAACTCAATTAACAATGCAGAAAATGAACATTGCAGTTTTATTGTTGTTAAAGAAAATTATTTTAAATATGCAGTATAAAAATATAAATACTGACTTGCATTAATAAATGACCAATTTTTAATAAAAAGAGTTGATGATCTGCAGTTAGAAATGCTTCAAGACAAGAGAATTTACTGTTCTTAGACTCTTAAACCAAATTTTAAATTCTATAAAAAAGGAGTAAAATATAACATTCTCCAAAATTACTTTTGTTATATTTTCCTCTTCTAAATAGCTTTTCTAGTTTCCATTCAGTTTTTTAAGAATTTCAAAAAAATCTGATGATATTGAAGTCAAATTAATAAAATCTCAAAAAAAGGATATAGCTCTCCAAAGCAGGCACTTTTTTTCAAATTTCTTGTCAGACACAAAACTAATGATTTCTCCTGGTTTAGTAATCTGATTCACTTTAGAGATATGCTGTTTAAGTTCTACTCATCATAAATTATTTAAACAGATTATTGGAAGTTATGTCTAAGCATATGCTGTCATAGTTTCAAGTTTAAGTTTTAATATGTTTACATTTACAAGGAGAGATGTATGCAAAGGCAGTCAAATCGCAGTAAAACACATATCTTAAATAAATGATTAATTTATTCTGCTCCACAGTCAGCAGTTATGACACAGACTTGCAATCAGTAGTGTGTGCACAGTGATGTATGGAAAGACCTCCACCAAGACACATTTAGTAGGATGGCCTCAGTTGTATATCAGCTTCCCTAATGAAAATCGAGACACTAAAAATATTCTAGCTAGCATAGTTAGCTTAAGAGCATATCTAGTTTACATATCAGCTCAGTTAGTTCTGCAAAAGATAAGCTGTTTATGCAGGTTTTGCTTTAAGATCAAAGATTGACTAAAAACAAAGCCCTCTTGACAGTTTTCTAAGAGGTCCTTGAAACTATTTTCTGAGAAATAGTTGCTAATACTGCTAGCATGTAAGTATAATGATTTTATGATTTTTCCATTCCAGGACATGTAATTACTTTTTCCAAAGCTTGAGTGTAATATGGACTTCTTATTTAGAACTTTATTTTTGATGTACAAAAGCACTCAGAAGTCAAACAGAAAGACTGAGAAAGAGACTAGGACAGTAACACCGAAAGAATGTAATTCATTTTAATAGTAGGCGATTTGTCCTCATTTATTCTCTTCCAAGCCCACAATATTAAGAAGAAACAGCAGAACTCAATTTTGTCCCATAAAAGGCAATTTTATAAAGGACAAGTAGGAAGGTGTGGCTTCCATTGGAATGAAAAAGTGATTAATTATTTCCAGTGAAGTTGATCACATTATGGAAGTGCTATGTAGAGTCCCCAGAAATAAATAATCAGATTTAGGAAAAAAAAAAAAAAATTAAGTTATGGAAGTTTGCTCCATGTTGCTCAGTACAAGACATTCCACTATTCAGTACAGATGATTTAGCACATAGAACCATGGCCAAAGGCTGAGACAAGTTGAGACACGAGCCCTTTGTTTATGACAATTGCAAAGCACCTTGAGTATGTCACCTCTTGGGCCAAGCATGCTAAAAGCAAATCACAACCACTGTCTCATGAGGCTTCTTAGGAGCTGTTGAAAATAGAAATTTCACCCACTAACAAAAATACCATGGCAAAGTGACCTTGGAGACAACAAACATCATGACTGCAAAAAATCAAGATTTTAGTTCTGCTTCATCTAAATTGTGGCTCTTCAGCAGCTGCAGAGTTTGCCTTGGTATCATGCAGCTGTCTTGATCTGGTGCCTACAATGACAGCACTGGAAGTCTGAGTGATTCCGTGGCCCAAAATTTGTCTGCTGCAAAATGGGAGGGGAGAGGGAAGCAAATTGATGCACTTTTCCCCCCTTCAAGAATCACAAAGGGCTGAATTTGAAACCGAAGCGTACCTCTACCCAATGGTCTAATAACACATCTGTTACAGCAAATAGGAGTCAATGACTGGCAAATACTTGTCCTATCAGCCCATCCATTATGGAAGTGAATGCTCAGCTCATACAATCAAATCCCTTTTCTGTTTGGGCATGTAGGAAAATCAAAATTATTTGAACAGTTTCATTCCCTGTGTGACATCTAAGGCAAGAAGACCTCACCTGTACACATTACCACAGTACATTTCTGCTTGACCAAGAACCAAGTGGTGCTAATCTTACCCCTGTAAAACAAAGCACATTTTCCCCAAAGGATGCTGTGCTTCACCACCCAGGGGATACATCCCACCCATTCCTGCAGGAGCCCCTGGATCCTGGACCATATAACATCAAGCACACCAATGTGGGGATGGGATGCTTAGGGCTGGGTGCCTGCTCTGGCAGACCAAAACTGGCCCTTCAGAAGTCTGCTCTGCCTGGATATTGCCTACTTGTGTCTTTGGCAGGGATTAAGGGGCTGGGTACAGAACTGCACAGATGCAACCAAGCTGTTCCCACTGATGCATCTTCTCAGGCCAGGCATTCAGGTAGTTAAAACCAGCCTGACATGTTTGCTGAGGCAAAACAGATGTATTGTAAAGCCCTGTGGTGTCATTATTCAAAAATAATGGTGTCTCTTCAGAGACAGGGTTGACATTGAGAGGAAAGCTTTGTGGTCACTGAAAAGAGAGATACTCTTGGGATGCTGAGTAATATTAAGCAGGATAGAAAACAAGAGCTTAAGTTTTGATACCCTGAAAACAAATTAGTATAGTTTTGGTTGCCCCATGGAAATGTTTTCTCATGCCTTGCATTGGACATATGGCCCAGAGAGACGCTGTGCTCCCACGTTGCACATGGAGTGAAGGATAACCCCAGATGTTCAGTGACACTTAGCACCCAGCTCACTCTAGTTCACATGCTGGGATCCTGGCAAGCCGAGAAAAATCTTGAGAGAAAGCTGTGATCCTAGAATAACAAAAGCAGCATCTTCTAGGACACCTATATACAGTGGAAAGGAGAATGGCCCAGACATCCTCACCCCACTAAAAAAACCCAACAAATAAACCTGTATGACACAGTGAAGCTAAGAAATTGCATCAGCCTATGTCCAAGAGAAATTTACTCATATTTGTGCCCAAACCATGAAGCTCTGCATCCCAGTATGACCAGATGGCTCAGAGTAGTCTGCAACCACCAAAGCCTTTACACACACTTGTTTTAATCATGCTGATGAGATAAGTTCTCCTCAGATTTTGAAGAGCTTCAAATTTGTCTATATTTCCTGTATCTGCCACTTATCTTTTCACAAGACTATTCCCCCATGCCCTCCAAGGGCTAAATCCATTAAAATATGCAGATGGATTGAACTGATTCTCTGATATTTTATTTTCAAGGAGACTGCAGTCCCAGGTCACCCTGTAGCCATGGATATTCTAGGTTACTGGTGAGCACAGTTTTATGTGATAATGAAGATACCTCTGTTTGTCCAGAGACACTCTCAAATAATGGAAATCAACACAGATCCTCATTCAATAAAATAGAAATTGTCACCATTTTACTGTGCTTCCGCCAGAGCAACATATGGTAGCACAGCTGACAAATATAATCTTTTCCTTTTTTTTTTTTTCCATTTCACATGCACATTTCATTTTGCAGAATACTAAGACTTTACATAAATTGCCTGTTAACCCCTTGTAGTCACAGCATTTGCTACTTGGTCTCCCTTGAGCTCTCAAATATATGAAAGATGGAGTTAAAATGCAGTCAACAGTCAGGGAACAGTTCATGCCTTCAACATACAGCCTACTTGCACTTTTCTCAAGGAAAATCTGCTCCTTTTTACCTTCTACTCTACCCAACCCTTCTTTTTAACCAGAAACAGTATACTCCGGCTATATAAAAGCTTATTGACATAATAAATTGATACTCAATTCACTTGCTGCTTCTTCAGGTGTTTTTTAATGCCATAAGCCAAGTCACGGGTGCCCAGTGATTTTACACTAATGTGACTCATTTACACAGGTTGTAGGAATTTGATTGTATAAAACTGAGCAATGTCCACTTTCTAATGCCAGTTCAAGGTACCTTCTTTGTTAATCACTACATCCACACCAAGATCAGCTTTTTCCTGTTCCGGGCAGATACACCCTGGTGCAAAAACCTTCTTGGTGCTTGGTGGCCTTTCCTGCAGTGGAATGCCTGCAAGGAGTTCTGCATCTAGAGAAATCTTATGGGCTTTCTTGACTCCCCCAGAGCTGATTCTTTCATTTTACTCAGGCCAAGTTTCTGCTCTTGTCCAGCCATCCAGGAAAACTATGAAAGCTCCTCTCACACTTGTATGGTCACAATCAGGATTCACTTGAGTTTGACATGGGGAGGAAGGTGTCTTTGCTTTTTCACAGGACTTTTTGGCACCCAGTAATAAGGCTCAAGGCTGCAGAGGGCGTTGAGAGAAGGTATTCACACTGTCTCACTGGAAGTAGTGACCTGGCTGTGTGAATAAGCCTCAGCTAATTTACTTCTGTTCTGACTCACTCTATTAAGGGTTGTTTCTCTCTCTCTGCTGAACATACAGGGAAACCAGAGAAACTAGCCCCTAATTTCTGTGTTGTACAAGGAACCTGAAGCTGAGCTAAATGAATGCCATCTAACAAGGACAGCTCCATTCAGAAAAGGCAGTTTTATATGGGAGAAGACTTAGAGGACTCTGAAATGGGCTAGAGTGGCTGTAAGGCAGAGAACATCACTGTGAGGTGAAGCTGCTTACTCCAAGGAGTATTACTTAAAAAGAATAAAACTCCTCATTTCTTTGGCTTAAAGTCAGATTAACCCCAACTACCACTGGTTTTCTTGGTGTATCCTTGCATATATACAAAAAGTAACATCTTGACACAGATAAGGCATAAATCATAGCTCTGACCACTTCTTAAACACATTTGCGTTTAATTTGTGAGCAGAAAAGAAAAACCTGCTTTTCACAAATGTCATTTGCTTCCTGACAGTTTGCAAAAACACACTCCAACAAACAGTTGCTTTTAAGGACTGAGAGCACCTGCACAAGCTAAAAGGGAAGAGTGGGGGTTGAATAACAAAGTTCTGACATGCATGCTAAGTATTCCACAATTAAAGGCTAACACCACATGCTACTACAGGACTGCTAATATGAACTGCAACAAAGAAATGTGAAGGAAAATCTATTTAGGCTAAAATCAAGAGTCAAATATGACTTAACCACTTGCCCAGATTAAGTGAGCTTTACGTGCTTTCCTCCATTCAAGTATTAGCCAGCAGCAACATCATCACATCGAGCTGGATGAGGACCTTTGGGCTGACTCGGTGTGTATGTTCTTATGAAGTGCTAATGCTTTGGGATACCTGAAAACCTGAGTTCTCTGTTCATGGATTTTCACCTGACTGGAGCTAAGTTTTGCCTAGAGTAGGAAGGTCTCTGTCACAGTAAAACACTGCCTCATTAATGGCAATCAACATCAAAATATTAGACACTATCAGAAGGGACCCATTTTAAGGGGAAAAATATTGTTGCTGAAGCCTCTGATTTTCACTTGAATAAGTGTTTTTGAACTTGCCGTTTTGTTAGCTAACATATCCTGAGCATTTGCTTACTTTTTATGCTGTTCATTTCACAGACTGATACTTTCATATTATATCTAAACAAATTATCATATCCCATCTCCATGAAAAGTTGTATCATATTTTATTACATACTGTAAGCAAAACCTTTGGGGGAATAGGCACATTATGTCTTTTTCAAATCACTGCATTTTTCCAGATGTACGGTACGTTAGAAAACTGACACAAAAGATGTGAATTGAGTTAACGAGCCCTGCTATATTTCCACCAAAATGGGCTGTTGGTTCATTTGAATAACTTTGACCTTTTTTCTGTTTATTGTCTTAAAAAAAAAAAAAAAGAGAAAGGAAAAAAAAAAGAGTAAAAGAAAAAAAGAAAAAAATGAACCCAAAAAACCCACCAAAAAAAAAAAAGCCACAGCCAATCATTATGATGACCACAAGTCTACTCAGGCACCTTGACAGCTGAATCACCATCTCACATCAAGAGATTTAGCCTTGGGCATCTGGCTGAGCTGACACACATTAGTTGGTCCTTTTTACACATTAAATGTCTTTACAGTTTTCATATTTCTTCTGTTTTTACACTCTCCATTTCTGCATTGTTGTAGAAAGAGAACCTAAAATACACACTGCACAATGAACACCATTAACACCTTCCAATTCTTTGCGGTCTTTCAAAAAAACTAGACACAAGGGGGTTGCTTAAATTTTAAAAATACCAAAAAGCATATGTACCATATATTTAAGCAAGAACAAAATGAAAACAACAAACTGATAAAAGCCTAGAATTATACAATTCCCCAGAGAGTTTCCTTTTCAGTCACATTGCAGGAAAGAAAATTGAGAGAAAAGCTATAAGGACATTATGTTTTCTCCCCTCCTGTACTTTGCATTCCCAGGCTTTTGTTGTCTGGTGCTCTTGAAGAACTTTTTTTTCTAATGAGATGGATAAAAACCCTTTGGGACACAGAAAAATTCACACATAGGCCTGATTCAACAACCTGACTCACTTCACATGGGAATAGTCCCAACTGGTTTCATCTTCTAGTTATGACTTCAGTGGTAGCCACTTTAGCTGGTTTACTCATGCAAACAAACATTATTCCAAGTGAGCAGAGACTGTAGACTGGAAACATCCCCCTCTGAGATATGGCCAAATAGAAGAGAAAATGGAAGGAGGCTGAAATATGAGCACTGAAAGGTATTTTTCAAGGCAAAGCTCAAGGGAATTTTTCAATATAATCAGCAACCTATTTAGCAGTCTCTTTGCATTTTAAAATCTTTGGAAGGAAAAAGTCTCTTTTCATAGATTCTACTTCCTTGCCAAGATTTGTATATCAGGAATAAGAAAGAAAACAGAGCATACAGAAATAAATGAAAAACCTAATGCATCAGATTGACCGGCCACATTTCCTGACTGTAATCATTGTAGTTTTTCTGACCTTTGAAAAGCTTTTACACTAAAACTTACAACAAATCTTTCTTTTTTCTTCAGTGCCATGGTTTTGCCATCCGTAGCTGTGTCTTTTGCAGCCAAAGCTGGAGACTGCAAGCTGCAAAATGCATTGTGGTTTTGATTAACTGAATTAATTAACAAATAAAGATACCAGGAATGAGGCTGGCAAATCTGTTTACCTGTGTTTATTAATTTAGGCAGAAGGCAAACTACACTCTATTTCTTGAAAGTTAATATATCACATCCAGCTGATATGGCATGGTTTCATCTTGGACTCTCTTTAATACTGGGTATGTGTGACTGAGGTAATGTATATGGGCTTATTACTTTTACTCCCATACATGGATGTGTCTCACAGGAGCAGGAAGCAGAAGGCCAATTTAGGCATTTTATACCTTTTCTGATTTTTACTATTTCAATCAAACTTTTTCAGCTGATGTCTCTATTTTGTGTGAAAGATGTGAATAACATAAAAGCAAATGACAAATTTTCAGAACTGAGGTTCAGACTGTTCCAGTTTTAATTGTTCTTCATAGATAAATGGAAAATACTTCCCTAATACAGCATTTCTCAAAATCAACAGGTTTTTTTCGTGACACCATGACCTCAAAATTACAAGATAATCAATCTAAGGCAGGAATAAACTGTCTTATTTTTCTAGTAAATTCTACTGCTATTTTCCAACTCGGTATGATTGCCAGAGAGAACTTAAGAAAAACAAATATATATATATATAGCTAAAATAACACATACAGACAGCAGGGGAGTATTTTTCAGGCCCCACTGGAATCTTACTAAAATATTTAAAATTAGAAGTCCCAAATTATCAGCCAAATGCAACTACAGGAAATACATGAGACTATATGAACAGCTGTGATTGTGTGTTTGTAAAAACTTTCATCTGTTTCATGTACATACAGGTTGTTCTTCCCCCAGTTTAAAACCTCTGCAATACTAAAAAGTCAGTCAATGCCCACTGGAAGCTCTGCAAGCACAGTCGCCACCTCCTTCCTTCTTCAGCCTCCGCAGGAGGAGCCTCCCCGCCCGGCACTGCGGGGACCACCACCAAGGGTAATTGAATTTCCATGCCTATTCAGCCCTGGGTCTGCGCGCTGACGCTGCCAGGCTCCAGCTCCTGTTTGTCTCCGCAGAGCACTCACCGCTGTGGCACTGAGGGCTGCTGCCTAGGGACGGCCAGGTCATCCTCCTGCCAGGAACGTGTCAAAGAATAAAGAGCTTAACCAAGATAACCACACATTGCAGAAGAGCTCTTTGGTAGATACTGTATGAATGATCTGGCTACTATTGACTTCAGCTCATTTTAAGTCTAAAGGATACCTCTGAGGTACCACAAATTTATTTTTGATTTCTGTGAACCGTTTATTCCCTTCTGTGTTGCTTGTCCCTGTGCACACACACCCCATTAGATTTTCTTTTCTATTTTCATAAACCTGCCAAAAGATAATCCAAAAATTTAAGAGCGCTGTCGTGAGGACAGTAGAGTGATTCACACTTGACAGTGGTGTTCAAAGTTTAGCCCCTTAAATACATACTGTAACTGCTAAAGAAAAGCATTCAGTGAAGATAAAAAGGGATGTCTTTCTCCCCCCTTATCACCATGGCTAAATATCCCCTTTTTGTAAAACAGATGAGCTGTTAAGTTCTATGCTAAGGCACGTACACACTTTGGAAAGGTAATTTGAAAGCGAGTTGAGCCATGACAAATAGGGACAGCTGGCCTAATTGAATCATTTGATCTAAGACAGCTCAACTTGGTTATCCTCACTGCAGCCCACATTGATATTAGCGAGTGAATCATTAGCCATGAAATCATGTCGACTTTCCCGATGCAGCGTTCTTGACATGACAGGGAGCGCAGTCTGCCTTTCATTACAGCACCAATGAGTTCTTCAGTCTGTCATGAAGGGTGGAAAAAAAAAAAAAAAAAAGAAAAATGAGAAAAAAGTGCTTTGAAAAGTTTTAGGCTCAGCAACAGAAAGTAATTTACTCCTCCGTACATCATAGAGCAGCTAAAGGAGAAAGACCCTTTCTGGTGGGTCTCAGGTTACCTGTCACCCTCAGCCTCACTCAGCCTGCTGTGGCAGGCAGTCTGCAGTGGGACAACAGGTCACCATTTAGTAGCTATTTCCTAGGGCTTAATTCCTTTCCTTGTGCTTGTGCAGATTAGAGAGCCTGCAGTGTCCTATGCGTTTGTACAGGCTGCTTCGAGGATCAACTTCTTATGTCATTACTCTTTCCTAGACTAATTAGTAGCAGGCTAGAGCTGCATCTTTGCATTTGGACCACAAGTTTTTGGTTATTCTGAATGCTAACTGGACTGCTCCTAATCTAACACTCATCTCAGCTATCCTAACAAAAATAATCGTCACAGTTATTTTCCAAATATCTCCGAAGTATTTAGGAAGAGATGTCACTCTTTAAAGTCCTTCCTTGATTTGCAAAGTAATGGGCTCATCCAGCTGCTATTGAATGGACTGGAAATTTTCTATGGATACAAAGTCAGATCCCAAGCTCTTTTAACAGGCATAGGTGGACAAAATTACCTGATGGTTTAGGTCGGGTTATTGGTGGCAGAACCAGGCAAACATCATTTGGGCAAAACGAGGAGCCTGATGAAATTTGTATAATGTCCAACTAAGGAAGAGCAACAGAAGCAGATTTTTTTTTTGCAAATCAGAGAGATGCCAGTACTGGATAGGGATGAGATTCAGACCTTGGAAAAGAGAACTACCATATCTTATTCTGCCAATAGTGGTCTAAATGGTATATCTGCAAGCCATCAGCGAAAGAAAAAGAAAAAGGAATAAGCACGAAGGCAGGGGTATTTATAAACCAAAATGATACTATCCTAAAGACAAAGTGAAACAAATTGCAAGCCTGAAAAGATACCAGAAAGTCTGATAATGCCCTAAAAATCTTATTTTCTTTGTGGAGGTGTTGCTTAACAGGGGTTTTTCTTCCACTATATGAAAGATAGGTGCAAAGATTTCATTTAAGAATCTGTTTCTCTGTAACAAGTGGCTATCAGTTTGGTAAGCAGGGTTCTTTCCATCCCAAATGTGGAGTTACATCTATATCATGACGGCTGGGAGGTGATCATTATTTACCAGAAGGGGAAAACCTTGCCAGTCTGCCTTCTGGAGAGATGGAAATATAACAGTAGGAAATGGGTAGGAGCTAATCAACATAGAAATCAGACGTACGGAAGGGGGACAGACTTTTTTCAAAGAAATAAAATAGTGAGAATTTTTCAAGTCATTGACCTCAGTGTTCTTCTCAATTTTTGCATTAAAATAGCTTTGTCAGTGTGGTTACTTGGGTTCAGGGTAGGATTTCTGTTCAGTACAAATCCCTGAATGCTTAGGAAATTCATTTGATTGAGTTAGTGTCCTAACGGCTTGGTTGTAATGGGGCAGTAACCTTTAATTGAGCTGTTTTCTGTGAATAACTATATAAATCATAGAGAAGGCAGTTATTTGTCTATTCTGGTGATTAGACTAATCACCTGGGAAGTGGGAAACCTGTGTTCAGGCCTCCCCTGTGCCTGATAAACCATGTGTACACTTCAAATACTGCTCATATATCCCTGTGGTGTTTCAGAGTGTGCAGGGGGATGAACACATGGATTTGGGAAGTGTTCCTGGTGCTGGACCAGAATTCCTAAGTCCTGCATAGCGGCTGTGCTGCAGCCAGCAATTCCAGGCTGCGCCTGGGATCTCAAGCCTGCTTGGTCCAAGTGGAGCTGCTGAAGCTCAGGTATCTATGTGCCATATGCCATTGCATGCATAAAAGCAAGATCAGCACGGTGGAAAACCACTTCCAAGAGCTGTGTGTCTTTAAAGCCTTCAGAATTGGAGCTACCATGTTTCCCATATGTAAACTATCCCATGCTTATCCATTCCTCTTGTTAGAAAGATTTATCCGCTCTGCAGCATGTGCCTTAGCTGTGCAACAGCTTGAAGACAGTTGTATTTCCCCTCAGTCTTTCAAATGAAGATGAAGACATCCCTTATTTTCCCAACTACTTGGCAAAGACAGGGCTGAGGTAAGTTTGTAGATCTGAGCTACGCATTTTTAAAATCGTTTGTTGTTGTGAGGTAGAAAAAAATAACGTATATCTGCTAAGTTTTGGAAAAGGATTACTTCTTCACCCTTTGCAAGCCGGGTCTCTAGTGAGATATACTTACAAGTTTCCTGCCACTGCTCACACTTTCTAGCAACTGATTAGCTGATGTGGCATATTTGTCTGGATGTTAGTTTGTCTGCAAGAAAGGCACAGACATTATATGTAGGTCAGCCTAAATGTGTGTCGATGAAACTTTCATAGCATCATTGTCTCACATTCAGTAGATGTCAACATGCCACAGAAAAGCTGGTCCTGAAAGATTTTATTAGTTCTGAAGGTTTTCATTAGTGGTGTATACGTGCATGTCTGTAAAATATGTCAGATTCTCCTATTCCTGGGGACAGGAAGACATATACACTTCAGAATTTTCTGGAATGGTCTCAGATGCCTTCTTTAAATATCAGGAAAGTGACAGTCACTCTTCTGAGCTCTCCCAAAACAACCTATGCACAAACCTTTTATGTTTGGAAAGCAGACTTCCTGCCTTTCTAAAACACAGAACAAGACCATTTTTTCACTTTGGATGTTCAGATGGTGATAGACCTTAAATCCACCCAAAATCCCACAACTATTTCCCTCTCTGAGCTGCAGTACAGTTTTTCACTGCACACAGCCAGCTGCAAGGAAAACAATTTCTCTGCCAACCCTTTCAGAGCAGCTGCTGAAGAAACCAGAATTTGGGTTAGTATATGGTGAATGAGATGTCCAACCTGCATGGATCACACCACTATCAGCCACATAAAAGCTTTCATGAGTGCATGTACACACGTCTGCACCTCCATAACACAGATGTATCTTCCTCCATTACCAACTCCAAGCATTCAAGTCCCAGCCATAAGACCAGCTAAAAATTAATAAATTTTAATTATGTCTAAATATATATTTGACTGTATTAAGGCAAAGAGCTGAAACTTCAAATGAATAAAATTGCTTAATTGCTATTGACCTTTTTTGCAGAAGTTGCTGTTGGAGAGCACTTCTACCAATCCATCTCAGCCAGCTAAGCTCCTGTTGATTTTTCACCAGTATAGAAGTAGAAAATAATTAGGGTACAGTAAGCTATTCCCTTCATGCATATTCTGCACAACTTTCCTAACACTTGCTAAGGTTCCATTTGCTTTGTGTTTCCACTGAAAAACAACAGGCATTAGTTTCCTGTACCTTTCTGCCCTCCCTCTCTATCCACTTTATGATTTTTAAAAGCTATTAAAGAATGTCCTCAACAAATACAATTTTCACAATTTTTTCTCAAAAAATACATACAGCATAACTTCTTTGATACTAACAGTCAGCCATAAAACTCAGTCAATTTAGGGATTTTCTTTAAAAACCTTTCAAAATTGCAGATATAACACTGGCCCTAATTTCTTCATCTGTCCAATTTCTTCTAACCTAAAGATGCAAGGTTTATTTAGTACTTAAGAAAAGTGAATGCTCGCTGTCTTGGAAGAGTCTGATTTAGTAGCTTGTTTCAGCATGAACCACAGTAATGTAATGCTTTTATTCACTGATGAATTTGAGCAGTATAGCGTTAATCACTCTCACTACCGTATGTCACTTGAATAATCAACAAACCTCAATGATACATGTTCCCAGATCCTGTAGAGTGCCATTTATCACTGACACAGAGCCTGTTTATTCTTGACGTGTCTTATTTGTGCAGAATAAGCAGAGAATTTACTGCATAAATAATGTTAGGTGGGTATCATTTAAACCAATATACAAGAGATTTGAACCTCCTCAGAACCACATATGTCTGAAAGGGGTAGAAAAGGTGGGAAAACAGAACTTTAGCAGTAATCATAAAAACACATTTAATTGATTTATAACTTTCAGGAATGAGCTGGTGAACTCTTTTAGGGCAGTTCCTACAACTTGTGTAGGTCATCAGATATCCCCTGTTGACAGTCTCAAATGCGGCTCAGAAGAAAGTCTTTCACACAACCAGGCTCAGCTTTTATGCTTTATTGTGGGGTTTTTTGTAATGTCGTTTGCATGTCCTTGCCTGCGTGTCTAAAAATGGTTTTATTCTTTGCACAGTTTTGAGATGGTGGCAGGCCAGTAAAAGAGCCACCAGAGGACAGGATGGGGACAAAGGTGTCAGGGACGCTGTCCCCCAGCTCTCGCAGTGCCTGATGCACAGGGCTGAGCACGCGAATGTACAGTCTCTGTGCCTGCAACCACCCCACCCTCCAACACAGATCACAGCAGATGCAGGATGTCACACGCTCTGTGTGTTGTTTCTTAATCTCCTACTGGAGTTAGGTTCCAGTCTCCAAACTGGTAGAAGCAGTGAAAATCGAGCTCCAGGTTTCTGTCTCCTAAGGATTTAAAATTGCATTTCAAGAAGAAATGATGCAAGATATAATAGTATCCGTCTTAATGTTGAAAAGCAGCAAGAGAGCATTATGAAGCTTTGGCAAAGTGGCAAAAGTCAGGTAAATTTAGCCAGTTTTACATGTGAGTGTGAAATCATCCTATCTGGCAACAGGGAGTATATAACTATACTAAGGTGACCCATCGGGCACAAAACAGCAAAAGATGGGAAAATATTGAAACAACACGTTTGTATTCACCAAAACCTCTCCAAGCATCTGATTCAGGCATCGCCTCATATGAGCATAAATCAGGTATTTGGTAATCCCTCAGCATCTTAATTCTCACATTTCTTTATGCCAAATATTTTCTGAGGTGAAAGCTGGTCCAAAATAACAAACTTTCCATGTCTGAATCGTGCTGTAAGTGCAGCAAGGTTACCTGCAGTTAACAAAAAGGCAGAACTATGAAAACATGACCAGCCTATGAAGGGGCAGCACTGCACTCCATAGTTTTACTGAAAAGTCCTTCAAACGGTCTTGAAGAAGTCTTTCTACAAGCTCTGCAGCCCACCCTGGGACAAAGTAGTTCATCCTGCCACAGATAAACAACTTTATTTAGAAATTTGAGGGCTATTAAACAAGGTGAATTTCCCTAGTGGATTAGCACAAATTTATTAATCCAGGTGTTACTCTAATTGTGATTCATTGGGGATAGAAACTCTGTTCAATGGTCCTCAAACTTGAACTTCCATTAAGTGCTGTGCTGGAAATCCAGCACTGGGAACTGCAAGCTGCCTTAAAATCCTTCATATTTCCTTATATTTTGCCATTATTTGTACTAAATTATTTTAGCAATTCTGTCACAGTTGTTGCAGCAATTCTGGTTTTATTTGCCTAGTTATAAAAACGTTTTTCACAGTCAGGTTTGCTGCTCTGATGTCTTTTACCTGCAGTACCATACTTACCATTTTTCAATATAAAGCAGTACTTAAAAGGAGGAAAATCAACATTCCATTACAAAACAGGACAGGGACAAACCTCAAAGCAGACTTTACTGTCACATACAAACATGTAACACTAATCCCGCTGCACTTGAAAACCACATTTCCTATTCCTTCCTTTGCAATGGAAGATTGTTTTAAAAAACCCGTCCCTGCTCTAAGCATCTGGTCTGAGTTCCCAGCTATGACTTTCTTACCATGCTGTTGACTCATTATAGTCTATGTCTTCACCCTTTTAACAGTTTTTATTCCCCCTGCACTTCTCTGTCATGCCAAAGAAGATGGGCAAAGTGGTCACTTCCAAAAGCATCTTAAAATGCCACTTTACAGCGATGAACCTGAAAAACAAAGCCCACAGACACCATAGAGTGGGACCAGATATCACAGAACACAATTACTCAGTGTCATATGGCTTCATATCTGTGCAGTAACAAAGTGATTCAATGTCTTATTTTCCGCATATGTGGAAAATGCCCAGGGCAATGGTGCTCAAGGAAGAAGTAGATGGATCTACCTTGCATAAGCATATAGACATTTAAACTAAATTAAAAATAGAGGGGTACACAAGGTGTATGACAATCCTGCTCCATTGGCTTGACTTGCAAAATGCTGCACATAGCTACAGCACCATGGAAATGTCAAGCTTGGAAACGTCCAGTTGGACACAAGCATTTACCCAATAGGCTGCAGAAATCAGGCTACTGAATAAACAGATATCAGTCATGATAGTGGCCTTTCTATTGCCCACCATCCTTTACTCCCCAAGCACTGTGTATCCATGGGTTTAATTCTATTTGCTGAAATCATTAAACAGGGAAACATCTGTATCTGGAATGTGTGTGAGGTAAAGAGAGGCAGAGATTTAGCACCAGTGTGTTACACATAAGGAACCATCACATCTTTTAACACCACCTCTCACTCTACTTGAATCTGTTCAGCATAGCTGTAACTTGCTGCTGTTGAGAATACACTTCCAGATGTAGATGTTTTGAGTCTCCAGTACAATTTTCCCTGGCTCAAATGGGAATTTTATTACCGTGTTATACTTGTCACTCTCAATGATTCATCTATATTGCTCAAATGAGTTGTGTAGGAAATTTATTAGGAGTGCAGACATACCTGCCTAGGTTCAGCTCTGCAAACAAGGCAAGGAAAACTAGTGCTCTCTGGTGAAATAACCACATGATACTATAAGGTAAAATCTCCCATATCAATGCGCTTAACTCAGTGTCTAATAAGAGACTCCAGCTCTCTGTACTTTCAAGCAGGTTAACACTTTCAGGTATTAGTTTCCTTCATGTTTGCTCTAAAATTGCTAAGACATCATGAATACACCATACAGTGAACTCTAATTTAATTCCTGGAAACTTTCCAAAGATAGCCCCCCTCGGCTTTTCTCTTTGGTTTACTAGAAAAAAAAAAGTTGGTATGAATTATCAGATAGAAACTGGCAGATTTAAAAATTTATCATAAATCATATTTGATGGAGTTCATTTTGGTATCACCAAGAAAAGGAAACATCTTGCAATTGTTTATTTCCTCTAACAGCCAAGATCACAAATCATTAAGATTCTCTTACAGTGGAGCTTCACATGTCTTCAGAGGTCAGAGATTAATACATTATATTATGGTGTGGTGGCTGTAGAATGACTGGAAGTGACCAAAGAATCCAGGCTAAGATGAGAAACAAAAAACATTAACAAAAATAGCCCATAGCCTCCCATAAATAAACACAGAGGTGGAGCCAGGCAGCAACTGCTAGCTCTGAACTATGTCCAGCTGTAGGGTGTTTGGTCTTCCAGACCAGCCATGTGTGGATGCAAAAAGAAAGGGGAAGATTAGGAAAAAATTGTGGAGAAAGCTGCAAGGTGTGACAGGAGATCTTTACCAACTTTTCCCTGGGTTGCACCAAAAGCAGCATGGCCAGAAGGTCAAGAGAGGTGATTGTTCCCCTCTACTCTGCTCTTGTGGATCCCACCTGGAGTACTTGTGTCCAGCTCTGGGGTCACCAGAAGAGAAAAGACATGGACATGTTCAAGTGGGTCCAGAGGAGGCTAAAGATGATCATAGGGTTGGAATACCTCTCCTACGAAGGCAGATTGAGAAAGTTGGGGTTGTTCAGCCTGGAGAAGAGAAGGGTCTGGGGAGACCTTAGGGCACTCTCTGTTGCAGTGGTTGAATCCACTGCAGGAATGACCCAAAGAACCACAGAGCCACAAGACAGTGGAGGTCCACTGGTGGGCAGGCTCAGAGGTCTAAGATCTCCCCCTTTTACCCTTTTCATGTTCGTGTTCTAGATTGTTCTCCTTTCCTAGATACCCCACTGGTTCCCGGCTCCCTTGTTCCACCCCTCGCCTTTCCCACTGGTCACTGTCCTCTTGCCCCACGCCCTCTCCACCCCCTGGCCCCTAAAGGATAGGCTCTGATGTTCTGCCCTCCCCCGGTGCCGATCCAGATAAAACCCCAGACCCCTCAGTGTTCTGTGTTCTTTGCCCCTGGGTCCCTTCGAGCTGGGACCTCAATAAACCCCTCAGAACTCCATACAAAGGACCCCTCCCGCCTCTTTGTCCCCAGCGACGCTGCAGAAGCTGTCCGGTTCTGTGTGTGTGTGGCTGGGAGTATCCACCGACTACAGTGGGCCAGAGCGTGTCCGAGCGCGTTCGCCCGGCACTCCCCAGAGCGCCTCCAGCGGGACGCGATCGGGACGGATGCGAGGCTCTTTCCACCCCCACCACGCCCAGCGCGTCACCTTCCAGTACCTAAAGGGTGCTACAAGAGAGCTGGAGAGGGACTTTTGACAAGGGCATAGTGATAGGACAAGGGGTGACGGCCTTAAACTGAAACAGGTCAGGTTTACGTTAGATACTAGGATGAAATTCTTTACTCTGAGAGTGGAAAGGCACTGGAGCAGGTTGCCCAGAGAATCTGTGGATGCTCCTTTTCTGGAAGCATTCAAGGCCAGGCTGAATGGGGCCTTGAATAACAGTCTAGTGGAAGGTATCCTTGCCCATGGCAGGATGGTTGGAACGAGATGATCTTTAATGTCTCTCACAACCCAAACTTTCCTATGATTTTGTGAAACCACTTGCCTAAAGCACTTCTGTGATGATTTCTGCAGTCTCCACTCAGGCAGCCATTTGCCAGCAGATCAGTTGCCTCAGACTCCAGCTGATAACCACTTTTTCTGCTTTATCTCTTATAGTTATCCAAAAGCCAGGACAGGCCAGAGGGCTCTCTTACCTCTTTGAAGAATGTGGGGATTTAGAAAGATTTTTGAACCATGAAGTGCTTTTGAGTTCAGCCTGCAGTCTAAGCCTCACTGACTCCACCAGATTAATTTTTTTTTTTTTTTTTTTTTTTTTTTTTTTTTTTTTTTTAAAGTGGCTTGTGGTTTGATACATGGTTCCCCAAATTCTAAGCAGAGGAAGGCGTTTCCAGAGGAGCTTACAAATTCGTATGTAAAATTAGGAAGCCAGAGAGCCTCAACAGAGGAAGAGAGAAATAGGGAAAGGTTATGACAACTGAAAGTAAAATGAGACATATGTTTTATTTATAATGTAAGGCTGCTTTTTTAATTAATCTGCTTTCATGCAAATCCCCAAAATACCTATTGCAGATTTTTTTTTAATTGGCAGTTTTTGCTGTTTGTATTTCTTCGTACCTGATGAGGAGATGTATAGGATTTTTATTGGAACTACATTTTAGTTATATCTTTTTATGAAGTTCCAAAGGAGCTTTCTAAGCCTAAAACACAGAGTCAGTCATGTGCTCACAGCATACTGCAAGGAAGTCTAAATGAAATTTCTTTATACAATATTAGCTAGTAAAGAAATTTTCATCCATCTGCTTCCACTTTCCGTCATGAAAAATCTCCCAAAAAATTAGAGGTAAAAATTATTACCCATTTATACCATTGTCTTAAAGCACAAGTATTAGAAATAAGGAGGAAAATTCCTACTTTTCCTTGTCATATTTCCTGTAATCTTCTAGATAATATATGAGTGAAGACATTCAGTTTCATTTTGCACACCAGCCCGAAGCTATAGCTGGACTCTAATCACATATTGCTACAAAATTTTAGATATATTTTACTTTTATCAGTCATATATTTTGTTCCTTTACAAAGTTACACTAGTTTACTAACACTTAAGGATCCTATTAAGGATTCATGCAAGACCAAGGATGGAAGGGAAAATCTGCTTTGCCTTCACCTTAAAGTAAGAAAAATCAAAAGTGGAAGAAATTGATCCTGTTTTGAACATTTTTCACCACAGCTAGGATGAAAAGTTTGATGCCACTGTGAGTGCTATATTACTAATGATTCACCATAACACACAAATTTTTTGTTATGCTACTTTAAGCTAAAAACTTTTCATTTCCTAGTCAAACTTACCATCACTGCAAAACCTAAACATCAATAGCTCTATTCAAATCACAGCTAAATGAGGTTTAACATCCTAAAATTTGAGAGCTTCATTAAGTATTAATTTAATGGGGGGGGGGGGGGGAGTCGGATTAATTTCAGATTAATTTGCATATAGATATTTGCGTAGCTCAAGCAGTATCTTTCCTTTCTGTCATTTCCATCATCTGATGGACGGTGGAATGAAGAAAATGTATAGAGAGGATGTACAGTGATAAAGTAAGTTGAGGAAGATTTAATTACAGACTGTTATTACATATTCTGCCCTGGCAAGCATGCAAAAGGTAAGAGAGCAACATAAATTTGCTAATGACGAGAGTGATAGAAGATACTGGAACATCTTAGATAAATAAAGTGGGCAGTTTGAAACAGCAGAGCAAGGTACATGACTTAATGCTACTGCATTTTCTGCTGAAGTTTAAAAATGGTTTGACAACATAGAATGCTTTATGCACATCAAATGAATTGAGTATTTCTACTAGAACAGTTAAAAATACATAAGAAATTTCAGAAAGTGGGTTTATGGGTGTCTGAGGGAAATCACTACAGATGGGTATGGGAATTCTGAACTGTGTTGAAAATTGCTAACACTTGCAAAATACTAGCTGAAAGAAAACAGAAAAATATTCTTGCAGCTCCCAGCATAATAATTTATTTATTAGGGATATGGCATTTGTGTTTGGAATTTTTTCATATGTTTCCAATAGAGTATGTCTACAGGGAGGAGTTAGAATGAAGTAAGTTAGGGCTGAATATGTAATACAGTACAATTCAGATCCAGAATCTTACTAATTATTTTTTGGGGGGCCCTGTAAATCTGATCTCGATACCATGGCTTGGATTTCCATTGGTAGCAATGGAAACCCAAACTCACTTGTGGGGAAGTTACTTTTGCATCACTTGCTCCCTTGCATGTTCATGCAATGCAACCTGTTAGATTTCTGCCCAGTACTTCACAGTTGGCCTTCTAGAACTCACTTAGCATTTCACGTCCCCATAGCAGGCAAACGGACTTGTTATTGAAATATGTTGCAAGAGAGACCATAATTGCCCAAGAATAACAAAATTAGTTCTATGCTTTGCCCATTGGAGATGCCAAGGATGGACACCACTCTACCTTGAGCCTCGAGTGCAGAATCTGGGTGTGATGGTGATCCTCCATGCTTGGATGTCACCACTCATTTCTTCTCTAACATCTTCAAGACCAGGGCATAAAGCAGAGCAACTGTTGCAGCCCAGAGAGCCACATCATCCCTTTCATGTGAGGATATTGCAAGCATAATACCAAGGGCATAGGAGGGAGCTCTCTCAAGAGGAAACAGACAATATGGTTTGCCCCTTAAGGAGAAGGGCCAACCATGTGTGATAGGAGCAATGGCTTAAATCACTGACTGCCAAGAGAAACATTGCTTTGTTTGGGGGTTACAAGAGAAGAGCATAAAGAAAAATCATTAATTAAATAGCTAGTGCAGGGTGGTAGCTACAGCAAAATAATCTGCTAAAAATGGAACTCAAGATAAATCATTCTTACCATTGGACCCTATGTGCTATCTCATCATAGCTCACAAAATAAAACATTGTCAATCTGAGTAACGGTAAAACAAACAATGAAATCATACCACAATATTGACAAAATGTAAGACAATCAACAAACTATTAGAATGGGCCTGTTGACTCAAGCAAATGGAATGTAGTAGAACAGCTGTTCGCTTTATCCTGCCCATAAAGGAAAACCTTGGTGACTCACTGAGGGCTTTATAAATTACTGGCTTCTTATTTCCCTTCCCTGATATAAATAGAATTCTTCCGTCCTGTCTCCTGAGTCCAGCCTGCACCTATCTCACCTCTGCTTGCCATAGCAAGTGCTGTTAAATACTCCCCACCTTCCACAAGGAATTGAGATAAGAAAACCACTAATCTATTTTCAAAATGGTTAACAGTGAGTTAAGTGATTTAGCTTCCACCAACGGGCAGAAAAGAGCCTAAGAGCTTTTGGGAGGCTTTTCAGCTTCAACATCAAAATATAAAGAGGTCCAGTGAGAGCAGAAATGAGGTTTCGTTGACTGATGCCAGAAAATATTCTTATTTGTGTTTTCAGGAAGATGTTATGGTAATCAGCATGACTTAGGGGAAACTACAGCCCAAAGAGTCAATTCTAGATCATTGCAATGATCTCAATCATAATTTTTCCTCATTCAGGAACTTGAAATAATACAGACATTGTAGACCAAAACAGATGCTTAGAGGCACTCCCTAGGGACTATAGACTTTCTAGATTTTCTTTTAGAATTGAGTCACAGCATGGTGCAAAGACATTCATTTCCCCAAGGACTTGCACTTTCTAGAATTAAAAAAATGTTTTTATCATTGGTCTCACCACTAAAATCACGTTTAGTTTCCTATGTGCAAAAACACTCAATCTCTAAGATATTGCACAATAAAATAGAATATATCCAAATTGTTCCATCATTGCAATTATAAAAAACAACTCAAGGTTGGAAAGTTAAACAAGAGGAATTCATTTATGTCAGAATGACTGCATTCATTTTTGATGGCTGATACAGAGTAAAGATCAAGCCCAGAAACGGCAAGGACCCAGCCCTACCATTGGAGAACACTGCTTTGAGATTTAGCCCAGCAGCTTGCACTGGGAGCTGTGAAGCTGAACCTAACATTTTAAAAATTAAGGGTTTGGGGAGAAACTAAGAGACCAAAAAAAACCCACAAAAAAAAACACCTCATAGAGCACTGTAGCTCATAAAGTAACTGTAAAGAGAGAAAATTCTGCCAGTGTAGAATTGAAAAAAAACATCCTAAAAAGCCAAACCAAACAAAAAACCTCAAACAATTAACAAAAATTAAAAGCAAAATACTTTTGTGAATATTTTTACATAGCCTATGTAACATTTATAAATGTTTTTGTTCAGCACGTGCAAACCACACATTGATGTGTGTTAGCTCATGCACTAAGCTGCTGCAAGGCTCAGGTGAGACTCTGTATCAGGCAGGAGCAGCCAGCTGAGTTATGAAAGATGTTGTGTCATCTTCAGAACTTCACCTTTCCAGCCATAGCCAGGGTCTGCTGCTGCCATGAACAGGTCAGACTCGCCTGACAAATCCTTTTTCCCAGGAAAACAGAGGTCATTTCCAACAGGTAATTTCCAGGAGCTGTGGAAGGCAGGGCTACACCAGCTCCACCAGCACCGAAGCTAGGTGGCTGATTGGCACGCTGCCAGTGGCCAGCCGGGACCGTCCGTCTGGCAGTTGCTAAGAGACAGCACATGCCAACGTGGGTTGAACGGGAGCCAGCTGAAACGACAGGGCTGCAGGATGGAATGGCTCACACCCGGAATACCAACTCCTGGCATCTTTTTTCTGAGCTCCCCACTGGCTCTTTAGTGTGGTGGGAGCCAGTTTTGATTGGGGAGGCCTTCCTGTGAGCAGCAGCATCTTTGCCAATTCTCCCCAGTCCCTCTTCATAGCATTTATTGATAATAGCAATGTGTTAATTATAGGAGACTCGTTCACGGACTGTGAATCAAGCAGGAGGGAACACATTGCGGTACAAAATGTTCCTCTCGCACCAACACGCACCCACCCACCCACCCACCTATTTTCCTTCCATTTGAATTACTTTCCACTTGTCTCTGAGTATTGCCACTTCTCCTTTGTTTTTGCCAAAGAACCAGGGCTAGTTGGATGGCAGAACAAGTCCTCCAGACGAAAACATCACACTCAGCTCCCCAAGACCTCTCCAATGTGAGAGTGCTGGGAAACAGTCAGGCAGCTCAGAGAGACTTCATGAAACTCAAGAGTTCCTCAGACTTCAGTCTCAAGGCTGGTCCTCAAAGATAAACTAGAAACATTTTATTCCAAAAATTTCAGGCAAGCCAACAAGAAGCCCACTTGTCCACTCCATTCAGCAGACACATTGATACAAGACACAATTAGTTGCAGAATAAGCATCAATGTCTTTCTCTTACTAAGATCTTTCCAACTGCTGCAGATTTTAGCCAAGAGTTTTTCTGAGTTTTTAAGCCCATTCACAAACATGTGCCTACTGCAAAATACCTGTTTGGAAAGCAAATTGCAACAGTGGAAAAGGAGATAAATAAAGAGAAAAAAGTATTTTAAAATTTCTGTATATTATTCAATACATAGTTTACTGCTGATCAAGATAACATCTTTGGGATATTTCCCTACCATTAAATTTTATGCAACTACTATTTTTTCTAAGATGCTATGTGCCCTACTGCAGCAAAAACTTAAAATACACAAAATACAGAGTCTTAAAACAGATATAATAGGCATTCCATTAACAAATTTCTGTTAATATATCTGTATAATCACACATAATTCACATGAGACTATCCAAAAACAAGTCTTCCTAGGAGCTAATCTCTCACTCACATACTCAATCATTTTTTAGACTGTTAAAAAGCCTACAAGATAGAAGTTTTAAGAGCTTTAATAGGCATTTTTGCCAGTGTAATAAAAGACCTTTTCTGGGCTGCATATCATCTTCTAAAATCCAACTTTAAAAATACAAACTAAATGTCCAGGCCTGCAATTCTTCATCAGAGCAGACCCGCTGAGATAAACTAAATGTTGCAGTGGCAATGAGACAACAGAACGGATTGTTCAAATCTTATGAAGGCTTGCCCTGAAAACACATTATTTTCCAAATTTATAGAGACATAATCTTTAATTTACCCTTGGTTTGGCAACTTCCCCCAGTGGGGAGAATTGTAGACAAAATGACAGTGCAATAAGGACACAGTGGCAGCTTTATTTCTGATTTCACTGGTTTTTGTCAGTTTTTGTTACAATATTAAAATTATTTAAATCTGGGGTTAGTTTTTCTGTGAAGCAGACAGGCTATTGACACTGTGTGACATGGGTGACTGGGGGAGATTTTGCATGTCACAATATATTTGTGCTTTGACTGTTCTACCTATAGATAGATCTGTTTTTAAATTTTCAGTTTATGCTGTGTTCCTCCAGGCCATTTCTTTGAGATGATGAAGGAAATAATGGGGGTTTTTGGCTTTTTTAACACAGCTTTTAAGGACTTGTCAGAGAAAGGCTGATGAGGGGTTAAGAATTTCTATTTGAAGTTGTACAGAATTACCAACTAATGAGTTGATTTCTTTGATGGGTCTTTTATAGTTGGCTGCAGCTGCACAAGAATCAACCACAAAGGGATCTTGATTTTGTTCATCGTTAATTCCAACTCAACAGATGAAGTCTGGCTATCATTGTCACCTTCTCAGTTTGCCTTTGTATTATGTGAAGCTCATGTACTCAATTAACAATCTGATTAGCAAGTTCTTACGTTTTTCAAGTAGTTTTCTTTATCACTGCCAACATATCAGGTCCTTCAAGCAGGATTTAAACCCGTAATACTTTCTTGGCTGTGACATAATTTATAATGCTAGCATTTAAGATACTGAAGCACACAGGCCAGCAGGGGAACATAGCAATGAACTTAAGAAAGATATTAAGAATTATGAAGGTTTAGAGAGAGTTAGTTCACTAAAATCTATAGTGAATCAATCTTTTCTTCCTCCTTTGTTAAGAAGCAATGTCTAATGAGGTTTTTAGTTTTGCCACTATTGTTAAATTATTAAGGTCTTACAGAACAAAAACAGAACAAGAAATATCTGATGTTCTGGAGTCTGGTGCAAGTTTAAATCCTGTTCTGGACTGAAAACAGGTACTGATGACTGCTTCACTACAAAAAAATGCCACAATCTTCTTGGCCCCTCTTTTCCCATCTGAAGCCTGGAATCACTGTTTCAGGAAGTTAGACCAAATGGAAACCATGAGGCAATGGCTGAACTTGACAGGGTATAGAGCTTTACTTCAAATTTGCCTGTTCTAGAAATAAGAGTAAATACCTGAACATTGAATAGCATTTGGTTGGTATTTAAAAATTATGTCAGACCTATATGTGTGCCTGGAGGAGGTGCATTTGGCCAGAGAGAATATTCATGAAAATATTTGGTTTCCTTTTATAATCACATTTAGCCCCAGACAGAATCAGCAGCAAATGCACAAAAGATGTGTATGACTTTTTAAACCTAGTTATCTTATTGCAAACACACAAAGAAAAGAAAGACAAAAGCATGGGAGTGAAACCCATTGCATTTACGGCTTGATTCACAATGATGTGTCAATGTTTAAGCTTTTCTATATCATATCTAGAAGGTACAAATAGAACTATTCCATTTCTTTTCTCTGATTATCTGAAAGTTTTGCATCTGCTAAACTCTATAAATATTCCCTTTGTAACATCACATCATGTTGCCATAGCACATGACGAGGCTCCCCTGCTACACTAGTGTCTACAGGTTTAAATTCACAAAATTTGAAATACAGCACGGTGAAAGCAGTCCCTTCCTTCACACTGTCCTCTGGAATAGGCCATTGAGATATGATGCTAGACTGGACCCTGCATGCTTCAGAGGATGCTGTATTCCTCAGAGAAACATGAAATGACAAGCCTTTCAAGAAATAAAAAGGTGTAAAGAAATCATAGTTTTTCAAGGAAACACTAGCACTTTTATTACTGCTTCTAAAGGTTTATGTAATACTTTGCACTTGAATAGCACTCTCTACTCAGTGATCCCAAAATCCTTTGTAGTAGTGTATTTCACTTTGTGACAGCCCAACGAGATAGGCAAATAACACCATCTCCTTTATATAAATTGGTCAGTGAGTCTGAGAAAGTTAAGCACCTAATTCAAAGCCCATTAAGGCAAATGAAAAGACTCCCAACAGGCTTTTGGTCAGTTGTTAATGAGACATCTCAGGTCATACAAAAAATTTGTGACAGAGAGCAGAACTCAAGCATCCTCATTCCAATTCATGTGTCTTAGGCAGACATCATCCACCTTCCATATAAAAAAGATTTTTCAAAGGGCAGATTTGTGGCTGTCATAGTAGAGTGTCAAACTTGTAAGGTGATATTACACCTATTAAAAAATAGCTACACAGCAGAAGGTCCCAGGTGGGCAAAGAAGGTCTCACAATGAACAGCTATCCAAATCACAGTTCCAGGAAATTAAGGCCATATTTCAGACCAAAGTGACCCAAGTGTGTGCTGTCCATTTTTATAAGTATAGGAAATCTTCACCAACTGAAGCATGGAGAAATTAGAGAAGGAATAATAATCTGATGGGAGGGGGTAAAGGCAGCATAGCAGACACTTCTTAGGGATTTCCAGTGACAGAACAAGAGGCAATGAACACAGATTGAAATGCAATAAACTCTGTTTAAACACATGAATTTATTTTTTGACTGTCAGAGTAGTCAAACACTGGCACAAGTTACACAGAGAGGCTCTGGAGTCTCCATCCTTTGAGTTATTTTAAAAACAACTGGACAGAGCCCTGAACAACTTGCACTGACCATACTTGTGCAGGGTAGTTGGACTAAATGACCTCCAGAACTAATATTATGATCAAAAAATTCAATGGTACCCAAGGCAGAAAAAATCATCCTGGGCTACTCAGTTTAAGCATGGTGTGCAATAGCAGAAATCCTTGCAGTCAGTTTACAACCGTGATAAGTAGTTTTAGAGAAGATGCTTCCTCCTCTGCTGACCTCTGAGCTCCCCATGCACCTTGCACTGAACCTCCAAGTCTCACACCAGAGGCCATGACACTGCATTGACTGCTGGGGAGCAGGGGGCATCCAGGGATACTGCACTGCTGTAATTGAGAGACACTGTAGTTTAGAGATCCACCATACCTGGATGTATTGCTCATATCCAGCTACAGTGAAATAACTCTCAACCATTTCTTATAACATTCAAAACGGAAAACACTTTTTCAAATAACCATTTAAGAGACAGGTAAAGAAATAGTGAGGGATTAGGACCAGGAAATAATTTATACTTAATATGCTTACACTTTAACTGGAAAGGTTTGTCTTTCCCTTTACAAATTCTGAAAGACCTGCTTTTTGATAGCTTTTATCTTCCTGTATATCTTGCTTCTCAGGTTGCGTATTTCAGAAAAAAAATCTTTCCTACTAGTATGTGTTCCCTTTATTGATAACCTTTTAATTTAGGTTAACTAGGGACCAGTAACCTAGAAAAGTTCATGCTTTATTTCAAAAACTTGTCTAGTTCTTTCTCTCTGAGAGACAGAATCAGTTCATTCCTTTGGGGATACAAATGTCTTTCATGAAACTGTGGAACTGCTGTAGTGACAAAGCAGTTTGTAGCCACTGCAATGATTCTTAAGTCCTTTTCTAAGATGCATCATAATCCTTTCCCTGATGAATCAAAAATATTTGTTCAGTAGAAGCAGAACCTTTCCTTTTTTGCAGTGTCTGACCTAAGTTTATTTTCATCAGCATAATGCTTGAAAAAAGTGGTCTTTACCCATGAATGAGCATTATCCTATATGATCCTGCATAAAACTCATCAATTTTGCACTTTATTTATGGAGACACTTATGAAGTATATAGTTATAAGGAACATATTCCTTAGAGAAGAACCCTGATGACACTGTATCTCTGCAGATATTAGATATATTATTAAGGAGAAATCTCTTTACTAAAAACATAAGTGGTTGATGTGCTTGCATCTACTTAAAGCTAACTACAACTATACTACAAAACCCAGCTTTTTGGAAGTCATGCCCCCACCCCTCATGTGCATTTTAGTCACTACAATCCCATACTGAGTGCTAAAGGTAGAGTTAAGCAACACATTTCCCTGAAATGGCAATGAAGTGCAGCCAAAATAGAGATAATTATTTTAATTAATGGTAATGATTTTAACGGTTGAACATTTTAACTAATTAATTATGATTGATTGCTTGTTACTAATCAGGAATGTGATTCAAAGTTCTAATTGAAAACCTGAGAGCAACGTGCACTAAAATATGATATACTTCTGCAGAGAGAATAGGCATTTATTTTTTATAGGAAACACTTCAAAGTAAAATTCATTTTGACATTTCAGATGGCCAGAAAATAACGTACATCTCCTTCACAGGACGCTTTTTACCCTCAGACACAGGAATCTGAAAATACCTAGATAACCAACTTGAAAAAACCAGGATAATCTTTCCGATCTTGTTTGAGATCTGTTTAACCCTCCTGTGTTACATCCCATGTTGTTCCCTGTCAACATGGCATCACACTGTTGTACTTTAATACACAGGGGAGAAGCTAACTGCATAATATTTATTCAGGATATGAACTCACTGAAGTGGCTTTATAGATCTGAAGCTGCTCTAAGGATCTCAGTGAGGCATTTATTGAATTAAGTAGCCCTGCAATCTATTTTCACAGACACAATCTCTCACCAATGCACTACTCCTGGCTTCCTCAAGCATGTGTTGAGGACCACACTAGTAGACCAGCATCTCTCCTACCAAAAAATCTCATGTTGCACCTGTACACCTGGTGGCACAGGCAGCACCGTGCCATGTGAGGGGATGTTGTTCCCCAGAGCCATAGGGATGTGTGCCGGGGGCCCAGTTCACCTTCCACTAGCAGCTGGGACTCTGGGGCAGCGGCAGGGTTTACAAGTGACCACTGTCTGCCACACCACTGCTAATCAGAAGGCTGGGCTGCTCCCAGAGCAGCTGCTGGACCACCACAAATGACAGCAGGATGTATCAAGGAAAACCAACCTCAGCACCAGGCTTTCCAGAGATGCCAGGGCTGGCACAGCCAAGCCATCTGTCCTGCAGGGTGGGCACCACCATGAGGATGGCTGCACAAGGATGAGAGCCCTCCATCTAAATTCCTAGACTGCAAGGAGAGGTAATCTAGTACCACTGGGAACAGTTTGACATTGTTCCTTTTATGTAAAGGCAGCCGACCTTGGAAAGGGGCAGCCCTGCTTATACAGTTATCCTGACCTCTTTTTTCCTTCACTTCTCTCAGCTTTGCATCGGATGCAAACATCCCATGGCAGCAGGGCAAGTGATTTCAGCAAGCTGATCTGGCAGATAATTTATCTTTTGGGGAAAACAGAGACAAAAGCCTCTGTCAACAGCAGCCCATAGTCAGTGGCTTAGGTGGAACAGCCAAATGTCAGCACAGAGAGCAATTCGCAAGAGGCAGCAGCCCCAGGAAAAAACACCTCAAGCTGTGAGCAGGAAGCATTGCAGATTGGGAGGGTCAAAATCAGCCTGCTTTCCAGGAATGGGGCATCAAATGCTGTGCTGAAAACAGATCCTCTCTCAAAACTACAGTCAGAAAACTCTCCCTGCTGCCAGTGCTTCCCTGCAATGCAAATCTTAATAAATAAATAAATAAATGGTCTGGCCTGGGCAGAAGGGAGTACAGCAAGAGTTGCACTGCCATCAAAATGTTTATAGAAGAACCATGAAGCTGTTTCACAGTTTTGAGAGAGGATTTGTTCCCTTGTTAGCTGATTTTAAAAAAGGAAAGTCCCCAAAGTACCACTTGTCAACTACTATAAATAAATGTTGCAGACATAATACTGCTTTCTTCTTCCAGAAAAAGAGTACTAATTCACAGCACATGTATGGGTTAGAGACCTGTAGAGCTGGATTAAGAGAATGTGACACCTTAATCACAGCCTTGATACTGCTGGTACCAGTGAGATGGCCTGAGATAGGCAGTGCCTGGTCTGAACTGGTGGTGGTTGTAGCAAGGCAGGATCCTGTCCCACACCGAGTGGGCAATACCATGGGACTGCACAGCGCTGCTTATGAGCATGCTGACAACTGGACCAAGCACCACACAGAGAATGAAAACACGAGGACTCTGGCTGCCTCCATCCTCTAGCCCAGCCTCCAGGTTTGGGTCCTTGTTGCCTTTTTTTCTGGTTCAGGGGTCTGAGGATGCATACCTTCAAGTTCAAACAAACCACTGCAGTGATTTACCCTGGGAGCACTACTTTAAGACTGTTCTGTGAACCTAAATGTTGTTTTAATCTAAATGGATATTTTCATCCCATACCTTTTATGCATGTTGTGGGGATCAAGCTGGAGCAATATGCCCAAATTTCTAGATCTTTTAAGTCATCAGGCACTTCAATGCAGAGCCTGAGAATCCTTGGGCACTTAAATCTAACCCCATACACAGGACCAAAACCCAAGTATCTCACCATGACCCCAGCTTAAGCAGTCATTCCACCTGAGCTCCACCTAAACCTTCCCAAAGCCCAAATGTTGTCAGACTTATGCTTAATTACGACAGCAATTACCCTCGGCTTTAGAGGCTTGACTGCTCACATGTGCGGGTGCTCCATGCCCATCGTGCTGTGCTACCTGGGGACACTGCACTCACACCCCAAAGCCAGCCAGGAACTGGTGCATGGGTGGACCAGACATCCTTGATTTAGCCATAGCAATTTCCATTCATGGAACGCAGGCAGAAACAAATTCATTCATCTTCATTTCCTATCGTAAATGTACCAGTACCCCGAATTAAGCCCTTGAAGTTGAGAGGGAGGATTGCACCCTGGACACTACACATTTACCTGCTGTGTTAAACCATTAAGTTAACCTTGGAACAAAGCAAAAAATGCAAAATAAAAGGTAGACAGCTTTGCTGATCTAGAGAAGAAGAGAAGGGAGTCAGTCTCAAAGATAAAACTTCCACCTACCTGTATTTATATCACAGGCAGAGAGTATTTAGCACCTTGATCATGCAAATAGTTTTAAAGATTCTAGCACATTTCTTCCTCAACTAATTGCACCATGGTAGAGATATGACTTTTCTTCCATAGCACTCCTATAGCATAAATTCATTGATAGAGCTGACTAGCAGGCACTAATACACAATAGAGCACTTATAATTTTATCTTTGGGAAGAGACAAACCAGAATGGATTATTTCCCAACATTATCCCACTCTACCTCCAAGCAGCAAGATGAGAGATCCACAACTCCAAGGAGCATGGCTGCCGGCTCAAAAAGAGGGAAAAAATGGCAGTACCGGGTGGAAAGGATTGTGCTCTTCAGTTTACTACTAGCATGTTGAGTTATTTAGCTGGGAGGGAAAAAAAGTCATATTTGCTGATTGCATAAATAAGCCCCAAAGCTGCAGCCCTATGCATTCTGCTCCTTTGAAGGACTGCCGTATCATATTAACAGTCATCAGAGGAAACCATGCCTAGAAACTTCTCTGAAAGCTGCAGCACTTCAAGAAGGATCAGAAAGAAATGTCACCAGGCAATACTCCCTCTTGCTCCTTTAGCATAATGGCTCAGGAAAGGGAGATTACAACAGGTTTTCATCATGAATATTGTGTGTTTGAGCAAGGAGCAATTTCCTGACAGCTTTGATTCCAAATTTCAACATTATGTCACTTGCTGAAGTATCAGACACATCATTAACCAGCTCTAGCAGGTTTTGTTATGATATGATGAGTCAATATCTGCCTAGAAAATTTAACCCATTTTTCTCTCTCACACACGTTTTGAGCAAGCTCCTGGAAATGCCTTTCTGAACAGCATTTTATTTGAGTCATAAAATACCCTTTGATGCCTTATTGTTTACAGAGCACTTGCACATGCTCGTGCCTTATTCTCTATCATTTCCATGAATTAGCTCTACACAGGAGTCAAGGTTCCTTCTAGATTTAATTTTAACTGTATTCTTTATTTTAGGCAACTAAGCATTATCCTCTCGCCCCTAATTTCAGAAAAAGGGAGAGAGCTGTGATATGTCACTGACTTTGGCTGGATGGTTGTGGGTTCAGGCCCTCTGAATGGGCAGCTGCTGGCATGCAAAGCCAGCTCAGACCCCTCTTGCTATGCTCCTGCTCCCAGACTACCTTTTCTCTCTCATTGCACAGTTTCTGTGCACTATCCTGAATTAAAGGGGTTGACTTGCTGCATTAATCAGTTAATATTGCAATTGGTATGCATTGCTATGTACAGTGCTTTGCAGGACTAAGACCTAGGACAGGTGTTTTTTGAAACTCACATGTTTTAAGTATGAAAAGGGCCATCTGAAGACAATGACTACTCATGCTAGAAAAATATACATCAATGTAGCAGTAAGTCTCTCTGACCTATATTCTTTCAATTCAGTTTCAGCCAGGCTCTATTAGAAACCTCTGCTGATCTAGGAGAAGGGAGGCTGTCCAAAATCAGGTGTGCTAAATTATATTTTCCTCACTATCTGTGCTCATTTAGCACATATTTTCAGTTTCTTTAAAGCTACTACATGAAATATTTTCAACAAAATATGTTTGCCTGTTTAATACTCTGGAATGTGCTTAAAGAAATACACTTGGGTTTGTGAAGCTGTCAGGCCAATTTTATTTTCAGCAGGTTAGGATTATTTAGAGAACTGTTTTCCCCTTTCAGAGAGGGTTTGGGGAAGGAAAGCGTGGGAGGATCTTCTCCTGGGAATCTCACACACCATCTTTTAGACCACCATAGCCTGGCTATGTGTTGAGATAACATTGTGGGTTATGCTCAGAGAGCATGGTCAGTTCTAGACTATTTTGTTTTAATGCAAAATACTTTTGGATAAGAACATACATATTTTTAAATGAAACTGCCCGAAATCTGACTTGGATATGAATTTAGCTTCAGGTTCTCCCTGCTCTTTCTTGTGTTGTTTCTGAACAGCATGGTTATTCACAAAATGTACCCAAGAATATTTCTTAGCTAGTAGACTGAAATGTCAGTGCAACAAAGCAGGACTTGGGCAAATATTTTTCAAGGTTTTCACATGTCTTCTGGCTCCAAATGAAGCTAGTTTTCATCAGCACTGTATCCTCTGTATTTATGAACTTGTTTGCCCTTTCTTCAAAATACAAATCAGAAAAATAAAGCCAGAGGTAGTAAAAACACAAAGCTCGTTTTAAGTTGAAAAATCAGCTTTACCGATATCAGCTCCTCTCCTAAAAAAGGTGTTCCAAGCATCTCACCCCTTAAGTGAACAGTGAGTAGGAAGCTAGAGGTACAGTGAAGGCTCTAGTTCAAAATTCATTCCTTTTAGGTTACACCTACATCTGCTATGTCTATTAATCGTTAATTAATATCTCTAAAAGTAGTTACCTAAATTAGGTTTATTTGCAAAGAGAAATATAATTACGTAGACTTTTTTTTTTTTTTTTTTTTTTTTGGCATTCAGTATGTCAAGATGTTACAGAAGAATGAAAAATAGATTAAGATTCAACCTGGTGCCCTTTCTCTCTTACAAAGCTGCCTTGAAATGGGCTTGTTCAATACAGCAGCAGCCTAGATCTCAAGTTTCTATTGAAAACTGCCTTGAAAATGAGGATCCTACTGCAAAACCCTTGGAGAAAAGGTGGAATAGAGACAGAGAAAAAGCTCTGCATTCACTTGAGCATCAAAGAGACACACAATCCTCAGACTGAAGCACTATAATTTCAGCAAATGACTGGCAACTGAAACAGAAAACAGCAGCTTACTGCTAACCTCAGTAGAAACACTGATAATTCAGCATATTAAAGCTGCCTTTCAGCCTTACTTGTGACTCATTGGTGGGGAAACTGAGGCACAAGGCAATTTTTGTCATCAGCACCCAGGCCAGGAGGAAAAGAAAACCTTTCCTGGGTTGCTGGCCTGACTCCTTCCAACACAACACTGAATATTTCCATCCCTGTTGCATCTCCCTGCCCCCACAGGATAGGAAATTGTTCCAGCTGGTACCCAGATTGTCACCAGTTAGCTGAAACTGGATCCCAAAGGTGCAGTGGTAGAAGTCCATGACTCTCAATAGAAAGCCATTTCTGTTTTGTTAAATATAAACTGTAAACTTATTCCAATTTCTTGGTCTTTTGTTTTGTTTTCATCACAGAATAAAACAATATTGAGAGCCTTCGTATTTTCTGCATAATTTGGAAAATCATATATATCAGCCAATTCTCTGGTAACTGTATTATTAAGTCAGTAGGATACCACCTGCTTAGATCATCTCCTCTAAAATATTCCAGTAAGAAAGAGGAAAGCAGTGAAAAAAGGTGAGCTGGAAGGAGAGAGAACTTACTGTGAAGAATGCAGAAGTCTCTTTGACTGTTTAATAGATAAGAATGAATGCTGCTGTTTAACTAGATCCAGCCACTGAAATATCTAATTAAAACTGATGTGCTTATTTAGTTTCCAATTCATCACAGGTGGGCCCACATTAATGTGAAAATGAAAGTAAATTACCAGCATTTGGCAATCTCACTGAATGTCATTCACATTATTAGCCCAAATCTCAGAATGCATTTTAAAATATGGTTCATAGGTAATAATGTGCCTGAGAACCGGTGAAACCCACAAGTGTGAATTCAAACTGCACTGGGGGAGCTGCCGAATAATGCGTGTGATGTTCTGTACATAAGTGCCTTTAGGCAGAATGTTCTGGGGGAGTTTCACCCACTTTCCTACCACTAATACCACTTGGGAATGGTTGTTTATATTGGCCCCACTCCTACCCATCCCCCTCCAGCTAGAAGCTCATAATAACTTCAATCCATTTAATTGTAACCAGATTTCAGGCTCACACTCAGATCACGGAGACCCTGTGTGCTTCAACTGCAGTGTATTCACCTTCATAAATGCAAAACAGAAAGGGAAAAATAGGCTTGAAAATAATGTGTCTTCCTAAAGCATTTGTTTTTCTTTTTGCAAATACTATATTCATAAATTTTACCTGTTATATGTGCTTGAGCTGGTTGGAAAAAGAAAACTAAAATACATTTGAGTTTGACTGAGAAAATCACTGCAAACCTTCAGGTTTGTAGGGATGCATTTAAGCCACAGGTTTTGATAAACTGAATGTTTACCCAGAGCTCAAAGGGGGGGCTATCCAGAAATATTTATATCCATTCAAATCCAGTTAGTAGGATTCTGCTAAACTGAAACCATGATCCATCTCTGTTTTTGTTTGGATCAATGTAACGAACATCTCTTAAAATGAAGCACTGCAATCAGGGACTTACCTCAGAGGCTCCATGTCCATGAAATATAGTGATGCCAGGCTCTGGATCACATTTTTGAAGTTCAGACAATTATTTTCTTTAACATTTAATCTATTTATTTTCTTTAACATTTAATCACAGCATTGTCTTGAGTATTATTGGCAACTTAGAGCTCTAACACATGGTTACTATAGTGAAAAGGGCAATTTCTATTTCTATTTCAAGACTTCAAAATAATTTTTCCTCTGCTGCTTTCAAAAACACCACTTTTCATTTTAGAAAATAATTGTAAAAATATTTTTACTGGATTTGAAAAATACTTCTTCAATCTTTTCCTGTTTTAATAGTCTTCCCAACTACATCTTTGTCCCAAAAAGAGGAACTTAAGGGAATTTGTTAAAATGTGGGTGGAGATTTATGGAAAAATTTCTTCACTAATCAATTGTTAATTGCAGCCAGTGGTTTTACTGGAAAAAACTGTTTTTTCCTTGGCCAAACTCCTATGTCAAGGCACTGCAGCCCCTTGCAAGCACCATTTTAAACACCGTCTCCCATTATCGACCACAACAAAACATTCCCAAGACCTGCACTGCAAAGCCAAGCAGGCTACAAAATCTCTCTTTAGACAGAGAAAGTGAAGAAAGGTGTAAGATGAGCCAGAGCACACAAAAGAAGAGAAAGGAAAGGGAAGAGAGGGAAAAGGGCTAAGAATAAAAATAGTGTGCCAAAGAGAAATCAGCAGAAACTTAGTTTAAGAACAGAAAAAAATACACAAACAGGGATGTGATATCACCTAAATAGTCTGGAAATAAACCCACTTTGTTTTAAAAGCAAAGAAACGAAGGAAAGACGTAAAATCAGCAGATTATCCAAGGGATGTGGTGGACCACCATTCTGTGTTTCAGACACTGTAGAACTGATCTCAAGGTGATGACTTGCCAGCCAAGTGTTTCGGAGTATGAGGTGAAAGCATCCTCCAGCCCCATCAGGAAGAGCAGTTGGGATGCTGCCAGTCTTCCACCAGGATGAGGAGAGGACACAAACATCCCTAGGAATGCTGACTGAACAGCAGCTGGGAATCAGGCTTTCTGCCTCTACCCCACTACAGACTGTCCTTTCAAAGACTCATTTGCAGTACATGTAAGGAGAGGAGGAGTAAGGCCAAGAAACTGGTGGGAAATAATAGGAAAGGAGTACCGTAGTTTGATGAGGATAATAACCTTTTTAACTGGTGTCCTATCATATTAGGTTCCCCATGAAATTATTTAAAACAGCAGGGAATCAAACATCCCCACATTATTAACCTCTAGCTCGTGCTTATTGAAGAAAATCAGGCAGATATTTTATGGGTGGCTTCCCAGAGGATGCCACACAGTGCAGCGAGGACCACAGGACCAGGCACTCATCAGCACGGTGATGAGGACATACCTCAGTGTCCCAGCTCTGGTGGGCTTTCTTTCACCCCCGTGCAAGCCCAGGTTGCCCAACAGCCACCACCATTCATTGCTCCCTGTCGCTTTCTGACCAGGTGCTCAGAGCACAAGGTTTCCCCATCACCTTTGGGAAAACAAATACCCAAAAGCAAGCGAAATCCTCAAAAGCAAAGTGTGTGCTGTGAACCACAACACAATGCCAGGATGATACCAGACCTGGCTGTCAGTCCCACTGCTCTCTTAACTCAGCTCTTAACAAGCCATTTCAATATGGCTTTTTAGATGAAAACTAGTCTTGTGCTAAATATTTCAGGGCAAATATTTTTACAACCAAATTAAGACCATTTATGAAAAGAAGCAAAAGTTTCAGTCCAGAAGCTGGCCAAGCTGGGAAACCAAAGCATTGCACCATCTTTCTTACATCACATCACTTGCATATCTTCTAATGAGTGACAAAAGAAATAAAAAAAGAAGCCACCTTCAAAAGCAGTTATTAGAGAAGTCTGTGAACTTACATCATCTAAAGAGAGAGCTAAATCATCTGAATGATAGGCTCTTCCTACTTATTCACAAATTGTGTTGGGAAATAATTTAGCACCTTTTTTTTTAATTGTAGTCCTCCCTCAGAACAGTACGTTGCTTGGCTGAGGATCCACTGCTGGTTTTTTGTGTTTAAACATTCTATTTTACTTAAATGCTTTGTAGGAAATATTTTTTTTTTCTGTTGCCAAAAATTCTTTTCTTTATTCCCAGCAAAACTCATATGACTGTCTATTTTTCAAATGCTTATGCTTATTGACTAGACATGCACTTTTATAAAATACTGAGGAATTTAGTACAACAGAAAGTCATTGAAATGCTACTTTGAAATATTTAAACCTTTAGAGGGCAGGTTTGGTTTTTAAGGGTTTATTTTTGACATTTGTGAAGACACACATACATAAATTATTGGTAGCACTGAATTCCAGCACTGGAAATGCAGCGAAGGACCTTGGCGGTACCCCAACAAACAGCTGCTTGTGACAAGCATGCCTTCCCAAGCACCCAGAGGAAGGTAGGGAGTGCTGAAGTGTTGGCTGAATATTCAAAAACATTGCAGAGAATAAACCTCACCATAAAGCAAAATGTGAGGAACACACTTCTGTTCCTAACATCCCTTGGGCAACACTGCAGGAAGGACCTGGCTGTACATTTTACACCTCTGCAATGTGCTCATACAAACATGTTCTTCTAAAAAACAAACAAAAAGAGCTTTATTATTATTTCAGTGTCTCTGAAATAGCACTGGTGTCCCATAGAAAAGAAGTATTTCCCATGTACAGCACGGCATAATCATCTTGCTGCATGGCGGGAGGTATTTGCCATCTCCTGAAGTGTCACTTATTAGCCCTGGTGGGACTGCAACTGGCAAAACAACAGGATGATTCCTGTATGAGCAACCGGATGGTTCGGAGGTGCTGGGGTGAGATGAGTGAGCAACTTCCGATAGCAAATGCAGTTTAGCATTCAAATGAGAAGGGCAGGAGAGTTTTGTAGTGGTGTAGGGTCATTTCTGAGAGGTACATTATTGATCACCTTCGAGCAAAGAGATGCCTGTCAAGAACAAGGACTGTCACTGCGTCTGGGGCTGCGCGCACACGCCATAATAAAGACGGATTCCTCCACAGAGGTTTTACAAGCCAGGTTTATGACCAGACACCATACAGATGTAATACACAAACACAGAGGAAGAGAGGAAAGGAGATAACAGTAAAATGAGCATGCATTTTTCATAATAGGCAGTAATTTCATAGCTTAATTTAATCAATGGTCTAACTTAGTGTGGTACCTTGCATTTCTCCTGTACTCATAAGTTTTAAGGCCTCATTAACATAGGATGTGTATGGAATATTTTATGGGGTCTTATTCCATTTTAAGTAGTGGCCTCAACAGAAAGTATTTACCAACCATCATTTCAGGAGGTGAGTTGTTCTGCAATAATTTACATTTTCTGTAGTAAGAGCAGTGAATGAGTGCTGAGTTGTGGACTGTGCTATGTGGCAAGTGCACACCAAGGCTTTTAAGGATGTCCACAGCATGGTAATGTCTGACTTCCACTTACCCCTCTGTTACATCTGGAAAGGGCTTTGGGAACTGCTGGCAAAAAAGATGTTTCAGCACCATAAATTATGAAGTGTTGTTGTAATAAAACCTTTGCTGCAGAGAAGAGGAAAGCACTGTCAGTTTAGAAGGTGAAGTTAAGCTCTAATCCTGAGGATGCAGTTTTTGCTGGGGAAGAGTGCTCACCGTGTTTCCTTGTTTTCTGTAGAAAATCAGGCTGTGTGTGACTTGGCAATAAGTCATTAACATGAATATATGTACAAGGGGACAGGTAATCGCCTTTTACGTTCGTATGCTGTTATTATTCCTATTCTTACCTTCCATGCAATGACCTCCCATCTCATGCTTACCTGCACAGGCCTGGCCAAGAGACTGCCTATGGATATATATGACCACACACCTTTAATTTCATTTCAGAAGATTACATAACACATAAGGAATTTTTTAGTAGCTATCTTGATAGGCACGCAAGGCCCTTAAATATCAAAGGAGCAACAATCATCCTCCTACCTGTGTTGAGACAAAAATATACACTGATGCAACCAGAATTAATTTGGATATAATTGAAATTCATCATGCAAGTTCAAGATTTAAAGAAATTGAAGCAAACTCAAATCTGGTGCCAGCTGAACAGGGCAGCAGAGTTAAAGGAGAAATTACTTTGGCCCAAATATTTTGATGTGAATGCGCTGCTCTTGAAAGACACTGCATTAATGACATCGCTTTATTTATCCTAAAGATTACAACATGAGTGACACAGAGACTCCAGGGTAAGCTTTTGCATTCCCTTCATCATGTCCACTGGCATCTTTGGGCTTTCAGGTCTCACCGGCAGAGCCATCATCATTTTGTCAGGGGTCTTCAAAATGTGGGGGCTTAGGCTCACAGAAAAGGAATGAGATTGACTGTTTTGTAAGGGCTGCTGAAATATGGCTAGATGATAAAGTCTTTCCCTTGCAAGAGATCATAAAATCTTAGAGCTAAACTAAATCATGAGCACAGTAAAGGTGCATTTCTCCACAGGCTACCACTTTCAGCTGCAAGCATGGCTCTACTCACTTCATCTCGCCATTAGCAAGAGCAGCAATGGACTTGCAAGTTTCTGAATAATATCCCAAACTTCTAGAAACTTAGTTGGAACCAGGTCTCCCCTTCAATGAGAATATACTTGCTGGTCCTTTAACAACATTAACAATGAGGTTTTAATGAATACCACTTTATAGCAGAAATTTCATTTCCAATTACATTTCATCAGTCTTCAGTGCAACTTTTGGAAGAACCGTATTGATTTCTTTAGATTTGTTTTTTAGGAGATATCTCTTTAAGGAAATATGCATGAGCAATTACCACACACTTTGTCACAGACAAGTCTATAGAGTTGACACTGCGTGTGTTTGGTGTCTACACCCATGATACAGTGCAACAGAAAAATGTGCATGTGTTTGGCTTAGTGCTAATGCATCCAAGATCAGGCAGACAAATCAAAAGCTAGAAGCAGTAAGTCAAACACCCTGCCATGACATTTGTGTATGAAATTCAGCAAACTTTTTTGCACTTAGAGCAGAGGGAAAGAAACTTCCATGTGCCAGAGAAGTCATCCAGACACTCATTTTTCTACCATGGGGAACAATTCTTCACTCAAGGCTCAAAGCTTCTGTTTCCATGGGAATTTCTGGTTTCTGTAAACCATTTTGCTCAGTATTCGGGTCCAGCAGTTGTAAAATTCCTCCAGAGAAGTGCTGAACAGTACAACCCATTTTTTCTTTGTGTTTTCAAGATTTTCAGAAAGAACAAGAGTAAAGAAACACAGAAGTGTTAGTCTTACACTAACTTTCGTGATGTTTTTATCCAGAGGATATCCATATCTATCCAGAGGATTAAGTCCATTATGTAAATTTTAAACTTTCCCACAATTTGAAAACACGAGATAGGATATAATCCCTTGTGATCATTAGGAAAATTAAGTACCCAATCTGAGATTATTACAATTTTGACAGAGAATTCCAGACCTCAGAATTTCTAGAGAATCCTATATATCCTTAGTCTGTGTTCCCCCTCCAGTTATACATTTATAAGTATCTAAACTGGTATTTTGGCCCTATGCAGTATTTGTGATCTCCATCACTGGTGAGCTGTAATTATTACACAGCTGAAATAGTACTCATAGTACTCACTGGATAGCGCAATAAGCTGAAGAGTGCAGTTTATTGCTGGGATTTTAACTAATTTTAAATCAGACTTTGAATTTAATGCCCACCTTTTCAAACAGACGGGTGTTACGTACTTTGATTCTGTACTAGATGAGGTAGATGTAGCAGAATAGTACACACAAAATGCTTGGCTTCCTTACTTCCACACATTTCCTCCTCCTTTTAGTGTTAATCATTCACCAACGCAGACTTTAGCCCAGAATAATGTATTTTCAATTGAAAAAGAAAAAAAAATGCATCATCAATAGCATCTTTATTAACAATCTGCAATTACTGTCTAGTTACAGCACTTGTTCTGCTTTGGGGCGGCGTGCATCCCCACGCTGATGACGGTGATGATTGCAATAGCAAAGGTCAGGCTTGCAGCCTCTCCGAAGCCAGTCATCCAGACGATTACCATCATTGACAGTTTTTGCCAGAAGCACACTTATTGAAAGCAATGTGAATGCCACAAGGACTGTGTATAAAAATAGAGGAAAATTGTCTGCAGTCTCCCCTCATCTCCTGGTTGCCAATTGTAATTAGATCTTCAGGCTGCTTTGTAATCAGCCATCAATTCTGCAGTATAAAGACCTCCGGAGTAGAATATGCTCTCTATGTCTTTATCATCAGAGTCCTCCAGTCATTCAAATGGCTTACAGTATAAATATCTTTTTCATATAACTTAGAACATCCAGGGGAAAATGGGAAACTGAGTATACCAGAGCTACTTCTAGCAGAAACTAGAAAAGAATATCGATTGCAATTACTGTGAACCATTTCCTAATGCAACTCTATACATAGCAGAGGTACCAGAAAAAATCTTAATAAGGCCAGAAAAAATCTTAATTTATACATATAATGTTCCACTACCTTTTGCCTTTTTCAATACATGGGATTATCTCCCCTCATACAACATATTTAATCTTTTGTGTATCACTAATTTAATATTCTTAATTTCAGTGTTTTGAGGGATCTAGTCTCAATTTGGTTCTAATGATATAAGCAAAAATTACACAAGTGACCTCTAAGATTGTTTTCACCTATATGTTGCATGATGTTTCTGCATCATTTTCTCTCAGGCAATAAAGGGTTTTATTACCTATAGGCCTTTGTTTAAGTAATCTGAATTACAATTCATAGATATGTTCATAATCCTTTGCCACTGTGTTTAGCTGTTAGATGCACACAAAGAAGAGTGTTCATTTTGTTGACCTATAACCTATGTTCTTTGTATTTATTGGTCTTAAAGGAATCTATATGGACAAAGACTCTGATTTGCACCTTTGCACCAGTGTCCTGGTTTTCATCATGAAGAATATTGAACTTTTTTTAAGTCCCTCTCAGTTAATTGTCTTTTAAAATGTTTTTAATATGGCAAAAATCTCTCTCAGCAATACATCTTCTACTAAGCAATGCCAGAAATTACAGCAATACACAATTTTTCTGTCTCTGAAAATGCTGCTCCATGCTTCTCTTTAGAGGAACTCCATGTGAGTGGTGCAAGAATAACTACTGTTGCATCTTACAAAGCCATAGGCTACCAACACAACCCCCTGAGGAGATTTTCAGCCACTCTATAGCTACAGAGGACTTTCACCAGCAGAAGACTTCAGGGTACAAAGAAAAATTGTCTGTATCTGCTGGGCCTGGTGGTTGGAGCTGGCAAGTCCTCTCTCCATCTTCTCAGATGCTCATCCCATGAGTAAAAGAGATTCCATAGTAAGGACAGTTCTGGTCGATCTAGGCATAGATGCCCACTGCAATTTTGAAAGCTGTTTCTTTACTTAATAGGAATAATAATGATTTTGCAATGTAGAGTCAATACAATAATAATTATTTCTGAAATGGAAGTTCCTAGAACTTTTATCCTTATTTCTAAAACCATTGTCAAGAAAGAACTAGTGCTATACTCCTTTGATTTTACCTTGTCTCTCTAGATGAAGAAGATATTTCAGTTGAAGAGATGGGGGCAAAACTTAAGAGTAAGACATTTAAATAATGTTTCATGAACTTTGGAAAATGTCTCAGGTGAAAATTCAGTTTCTATGCATTCCAATCTTCTTTCACTATGCCCATCTGACTCTCCAGATTCATTAACTGAGCAGCCACATTTTCTAGCAGGTTTCCTACAGTGATTGAAGTTTGCAACACATCTATTTCTGCACATAGCAATTCCAACACTTCTCAAAATGATCCTTTAAAGTCCAGACTTGTGGCAGATTGTCTTTCCAGCAGGACAGCACAAGATGGGCTCTGGTGTGTGTCTTGAGATGTAGTGGTAATGCACATTGAAATAAACTATTTATACAGAGCACTTCATCTTAGAATTGTATGAGCTATCTACCTCAGAAACCATGCATAAAAGTATCAGCCTCCAGAATGAGACAAGGGAGTTTATACAGGTCAGGATCTTAGGTACTGAGAATGTACCATGCTAAGGAAACCTGATGAACTTGGGTGGTTCTGCATGCAACAGTGATGTTATTCGGACCACTAAATGTGTAAAAAAGTTTCCTGGATCAGGGATTAATGACTAAACTTAGGCAATGAAAATCGGCCTTATACCTTGGTGCAGAATACCTTTAGGCATGACTGGAATGCTCTGCTTTTTTTTTGTTAAGAATCAGCAGTTTTAACCAACCTGTATTTCAACAGTCATAGATAGAATTAATTAGAAGAGAAAAATTCTCGAAGTTCTTCTAACTCCTTTCTTTCCCTCCATCAGTCTTACTCTCTGCTGTGGCAAAGTTATGAAAAATAGCTAGTTGGCAATTCTCTAGAATCACATCAAGTGAAAATATTTTAATAGTTTTGTTGTATTGTGACATCTACAACTCACACTTAATGGTTAATAGATATAATTTTATTATGTTTTTTTCACCTACCTTCTCTCACACTTACCAACTGTAGGATGCAATCAGAATTGTTTCTTGCATGACTCCGGCTAGCTGAACCCATGTGACCTTTAGAGAAATGGAAGTCAGGGCAGTAACACGTGAAATTTCTTTTTCGTTCCTGTGTTTCTAGTGTAAGAAAAACAAAACAAAACAGTCTAAGATACAGACTTAGTGCTGAGCAGCCAGGAGTTGTACTCTCAGAGTGAACTCTCAGTGAACATCCAGTTCCAATTCTTCCTTGTCCTTTTTTGTCAGGATTAATCATAAAATCATATAAAAGGTTGGGGAAGACCTCTTAGATCACCGAGTCCAACTGTTAACCTAACACTGCCAACCAAGTCTACCACTTAACCGTGTCCCTAAGTGCCACATTTACACTTCTTTAAAATAACTCCGGGAACGGTGACTCAACAACTTCCCTGGGCAGCCTGTTCCAATGATTGACACCCTTTCCATGAAGAATTTTTTCCTTATATCCAGTCTAAACCTCTCCTGGTACAGCTTGAGGCTATTTCCTCTTGTTCTATCACTTGTTACCTGTGACAAGAGAACCCCACCTTACTACAACCTCCTTTCAGGCAGTTGTAGAAAGAAATAAGGTCCCCCCTAAGTCTTTTCTCCAGGTTGAACAACCCCAATTCCCTCAGTTGCTCCTCATGAGACTTATTTAGACTTTAGACCATTCACCTTTCTCTGGACTCACTCCAGCACCTCAGTGTCTTTCTTGCAGGGAGGGGCCCAGAATTGGACACAGGAGTTGAGGTGAGGCCTCACAAGTTCTGAGTACAGGGGGACAATCACTGCCCTGGTCCTGCTGACCACACTGTTCTTGATACAAGCCAGGACGCCATTGCCTTCTTGGCCACCTGGGCACACTGGTGCCTCACATTTACCCAGCTGTCAACCAGCACTCCCAAGTCCTTTCCACTGAGAAATTTTACAGCCACTCTCCCCCAAGCCCTCGTGCACTTCTTGAGACTGGAGTGCAGGACCTGGCACTTGGCCTTGTTGAACCTCACACCATTTGCCTCGGCCGATGGATCCAGCCTGTCCAGATCCCTTTTGTAGAGCCTTCCTGTCCTCTAGCAGATCAGCTGTCCTGACTAGTTTGTGTTGTTGCCTTCAAAATGAGCATGCCCTTGATCCCCTCATCCAGATTATTGATAAAGATACTAAACAAGACTGCTCCTGTTACTGAGCCCTGGAGAACACCATTTGTGACCGGGCAGCTACCTGGTATAACCCCATCTTCCACCTGTCCTGGCCATCCAACAAGTTTTTTACCCAGTGAACTGTGCACCCATCCAAGCCAGGAACAGCCTGGAGAATGCTGTGGGAAATTATGTCAAAGGCTTTACTGAAGTCTAGGTAGAAAATATCTACAGCCTTTCCCTCATTCACAAAATGGGGCACCTTGTAACAGACAGAGATCAGGTTAGTCAAGATCATGAGTTAAGGCTATCATTGGTACTGCAGTCCATAAAACACAGTGCCAAATTTACCAATTTTTTTTATGGGAAATAACATTAAAGCAGCCACTTCTATATCTCTGGTAAGCCCCACATATTGTACAGACAGCTCTGAAGTTGCCTTTAGATCTGTCATATGGTGCAAACAGCTGTTGATGAACCATGTGAACTGCTTTGACCTCCTGCATGCCATTTTCCTCTGGCTTCCCTTTGACTTTGAGCATGCGGCCTCTTTTACACAGCTCACAGGATTGCAAGGCAAAAGTTTTTTCACTTTTGAAGGGATCAGTGATTTTTCTTGGAGAATACAAATACAAATCAATAGCTTCTCATTTTGACGTAAGGGAAATGCTTTTTTTTCAGTGAACTCTGTTTTCACCCCTGAGAATAGTACAAAGCAACCAGAAGAGGCTCCATTAGAGATGCACGGGGGATTTTAAGACTCTGCTTCACTTGCCCCCACTTCACATTGTCAAAACATGTAAAAACAAAGGATTTCATTTCACTTACAAAAGACATGTCAGTAAGTGTACAGCTTCAGAAGAAGTTTAATTACATGGTGAATTCACGGGTGACAAGGTGCTAGCATTTGTATGTATAAAAACTACCTGACTTTGTATATACAAAACCATCAAGCTTTCAGAAGGATTTTTCCTTCAACACAAGAAAATGAGGTCTACTATGTCTCACATTTATTTAAGGTCAAGAACTCCACACAGATGAGCCCATAGGACCCTGGGCTGACTGAACTGGCAGCAGAATAAATGCAGAATGTGTCCCTTGAACTGCACATTCCCTTTCTCCTCCTGGACACCACAATGCTGGGTTTTGACATGTATCTTTTTTTTAGGTTCATTTTATCTATTTAATATCTGACTGATTTAGCTAGGAAGTGACGTCATCTTTACACAACATGACTCAAACACAAAGTGGTCTGCCAGGAAGAAATTTCATCAGAAACCTCTGTCCTTTAAACACTTCTTGTAGAGAAAGAGGCAGCATGAAGCCATAGGAATAGAGCAGAGGGCTGTTCTGGGGAGCACTACCAAGCCAAGACCCTGGGCACAGCTGCAACTAGGAGCAATGGATTTCCTTGTGGGCACTTTACATCAGTTCAGGGAAAACGCCACATGCCCCAGCTCTGCCTCACCTTCTGCCATGGGGGAAAATACCCCAAGAGGTTTCAGTCCCAAAGTGCTCAAGTGACATATCCTATGCTCAGGACATTACTGAGCAGGATATGATATCAGATGCAAGTCTGGAACCCAAATTTTGCTCTAGTAACCTGTGTGGCTTGCTGAAATCCTGCAAGTCTTACACAGGACAGAGCTGTTTAAGACCAAAGACAAAATTTGTTTTCTTTTGTTTAGACTTTACAGAGCTACATTTCATTTCACGTTCCTTATTTGTACAGCAGAGAAGCAGATTGATATTTCAAAACCTTTTCCAAATGTTTATTTTAAGCAGTGATACAGGAACTCTGTATTTTTACATATGGTTAGTGGTGCTGTTTGCAAGTTATCAGTCATCAGTTTAACTTTTAATCAAATGGTTTAAAACATTTGTGTATCTTTGAAAGTTTCACACTTATTTAAGTGAAGCTTGATGAGTAGCAAAGTTTTAATTGAGCAGGTGTTCGGGGATGGATGCACACCTCCCTGGTAGCCCTCCATGGGGCTATCCCTGGGTAGCAAGGCACTACCTGAGTGGCTGAGAGTGGCTGAGAGTACATGTAGCTGAGAGTAGGTGTGCTGACAATGCACCTTATTTAGTATAAAATCTCTAAAGCAAAAAAAACCAAACAGGAAACAAGGACAGGCTTTGATGAATATAAAAGGTATAAAGATAATTCTACAGCTACCATTACATATTACACATACTGCATAAATTATTTTCTATTCTATTATAGAAATCTTCATACATTCAAGTTTCCTGGGTTTTTTGTTTTGCTATTGCCACTTTCTGATGATTGCCTTTGGTAACATTACTTCATTTGAGTTGACTGTTTATTCCTCTGCTGGTAGAAACAACAGAAAAGGATGTAAATAGTGCAGGGAAATAATCTAAGTCTGGGGGTCTAAGGACCAGCATTTCTGACTCCTGTTTACTTCTCTCCATTTTGGGTCACATATTACCTGTAGTACACAGCCTTAGATACTTTATCCTTACTAGTTAAAATGTCATAGGTTTAGAGGCATACACGTTACACAGCTAGAGAGACAAGAACAGGTATGAAACATTCACAGACAGACACGAAGATTGAATCATACAAGCAGTTTTGAAGCCTTAGAATCAGTGTATGCATACACACACACAGACACACATACATGTAATCATACGTACACTTAAGTGCAAAGTGATATTAATACTGGATATTGTTGTCTAAGTGACAGTAAAAAATATGTCTGTTGCATTCAAAAGACAGTACCTCTAATGAGTTAAAATATAAATACACCAAAAAGTAAAGATGAACAACAGATTTAACATACGAAGAATTTAAGAAAACTTAACATGACAAAAATAAAATATATAAAAGTGGATCCAATTATTTAAAAGTTTTTTGATGTATACAAAATTCTAAACTATTAATAAATATATCTGATAAATAATTATGATAGTCTCCATATTTCTTTGTTTAATTCTCAGTTTTCTTGCAAGATCTTCTTGAAGTTTGGTTGTAATGGATCATTACGTCCATAATGTGCTCAATGTTGGAGTGAATTTTGAACAGTTTTTCGGCTGCATACTGTTTTCTTCCAGATAATTTACTGGATTAAAATTAGCAGTGTGAAAAGCTGTAGAGAAATCTAAATGCCTGCCAAATCAAAGAAATAATCACATTTTTATGAATATTTAATATCATAGTCATGGCAAATAAGGCAAGTAATTAGTACTTACCATAAATTTGCAAAGTATTATTTTATGTAAATGTTACATTCTACTAGTTTGATATGAATTATTCATTGTATTACCAGACACTGACACAAACCAGAAAACACTAAAATCTATGTGTTATTAGTTTACTTACCTTTAAAGATATTGTTTAGAGGGTATTTTTCTGAGATTACTTTTTTTTCCCAAATGGGATGGAAACAAGAAGAAAGTCATTTAAAGTCACCTACTGCACATTCCAATATTGGAGTAATTCAAGATGCAAATCAACAAAATGCAAGTTCTTTCATGTGTACAGATGAAGAGCTCTCAGCTATGTCTCCGATTGCAAAGACTGCACAGGCGATTACTATTAATGAAGTATGGTAAAAGCTGTTTATAAAAATAATGGATGTGGGAGAAAAACACACATCTTTACAGATAACCTCCATAGCCCCTCACAGTCAAGTGGCAGAGTCCTTGGGTCAGGTTACTAAATGATTAAAAGAGAATCTAGCCCTGACTAAAACACACAATATACAAATAGCACTTCAGCGCTAAAAGACCCCCCCCTAGTTTTTGTACAGGTGTGGGTTGTCACCTGTCTTTCAAGGCTTGACTACTAACTTTTCTTGATTCCTACAAAAATCAGTTCATTTTCCTGATTTGTGATTGGCACCTACTGACCCCTGAAAACCTCAATCCTCATCGCGCTTCCAGAGTTAGAGTAAATTAAATAGCCAAAGTCAATTAAAACTCTTGCTCCATCTTAAATATAATCTCCTTCTCCTTCTGGTGTTAGTAAAACCTTTCACTTTATTGTAACTGGCAAATTTTCACTCCTTTAGAATCACCAATGTAGAGTTACTCAACACTAATTTCTAAAACATACACCCCTTTGCAATTACCTTATGATGTGAAAAATAACCAATCCTCATCTATCTTTCACCTACCAAACTATTTTATTGAATCTTGATGAGCAGCATCTGACTGTTGTTCTCGTAGAAAGCAAATCTTCTCCAAACACTAAATCTTTCGGTCTAAATAAATTACATCCACTGCTTGCCAGCTTGCTCTATAAAAAGCTTACCAAAATTAAAATCAGCTCATGCCATACACCCTCTCCATTGGTAAATCCATGCACATTTTCTCCAGAAATTTTGATCTACTCTAGTATTTATCTATCCTAGTATAAACCATTAATTGTTCATGAGACTTTCAGAGTAATTGTTTCTGGAGCCAAATTCTCACCAAAAAAAATCTAGTATTTCACATACAATGAAAAACATATATTGGTCTTTTGGATCACAATTCAACTTAGACCTACCACAATACACTTGGCATCTACCAAGGGATATTACTTTCAGTGTCTGCTTCCCTCTTCACCTCTCTGCCAGTGTTTTAGGGCAATAGGGTTCACAGTACATAGACAAAAAGTAAATGTTCTGTTTCTATTTTTTTTCAAACTTCATCAAAGCAACAAAGAGTTTTCTTGTCCTAATAGAACTCTAAATAATGAAAATGTGAACTACCTACATACAGTATAAAGCAATATTTGGACAGAGGTTGGAGCAACTGGAGGAGTTGTTTTACTCGTGGTAAGTAAATCAGATTACAGGCTGGTAGAGGTAGTTCTTTCTGAGCCTTGGGCACCTCTGAATGGGGAATTTGCAAGTATGAGCAACACTGGTCTAAATTTTGTTTATTTTATTTGAATACAGCTTTCCTTATGCAATCTTAACTCTGTGTTACTCATGCTTTTCACTGATTGGTATCTAGAGTTTGTTCAGCAAAGGCAACCTTTAGCCTCTCATGCTATCACTACAATGTAGGTGTAATTTTGAGTAATGTCATGCTAAGGCACGCACCAACCAGAACATCTCTGCAGCTTCTAGTGCATTTCACAAAATTAAAAACATCCCATTTCCAGAGAGCCAAAATACAAGGATTTCAGCTAGGGGAGAAGATGAATATCAGATGTGGCTTCATAAAATGACCTATTTCAAAGTACAGAGGAAAAGGTGATGTTACAATAGCTCCTCACTATGAGTTCATGGTTTCATGCTGTACTTGGGAAAGTGCATCAAGGAACTGGCAGCTAAGCTTCCAGTATTAGAAGCAGTTTTAGAAACCACAGCTCAGTATCCCCCATTTTAAATAAAAGCTTGCCAGCTGGCAAGTGGGAGAGAAGGATAGTTCTTGTCCTTGTGGGTGGTTTGGACTGTGCACCACCTAAACCATCAGTCTTTACCCTAACAAAACTCTCATCAGTCTTTGGAATTTTCGTGTTTTCCCTTAAAATCACCCTTGTGTAACCTATTTTATTTAGATCCAAACTTATTTCCACCTCCAAGTAAGCAAGTTAGCAGGGTCTGTAGAAGAGCATAAAGAAACAGATGCAATGATCAAAAGCTCACACTGGGGAATCCTTCAATCCCTGACTCTTTTACCCTTTGGTATGGACTCTCCCTCACTCTTGCACACCACTCTGGCCTCATCTCCCCTGATCATAATGATAAGCAACATGTGCAAAACATCCAATTAAAAGCAAAATTTAAAGTGATGATAGAGAAGAACACAGCACAATGGACAGCAAAAATGTGGTTCACATAAATGTTTGGTTTTAGCTTTAATATTTTAAACAAACATTTCCTTCCACTTAGAATCATCCTAATCTGCAATCTCCACCTGGTGTTTTTCAAACCAGATGGAAATGTAAATTATTTAAAATCATGAAATTCCATTAGCAGTTGGGCTTAAGTGCTTAAAAAAAAAAAAAAAAAGAGGAAGAAAGATAACTTTTCAGAGTTCCAGAAGGCGACTGCGCCACCCATTGTGTGGCTGTGGCCACGGAGCAGGGTCCAGGAGTGCTGTGCTCCATGCATGCCCTGTATGAGCTCTTAGCAGTGGTGGAGAAGCCCTAGATCCAAGTCGTGTCTGAGATTTGCACTGCAGCAACACCTGCTGCTCGCTCATTCCCACAGCAGAAAGAGTGTGACCCCTGGAGAGCCTGCAAAGCAGACATCCATTTCACCTCCCAAACCGCTTCGAGCAATGCTACCTACTTTGCTTCTGTTCAGTGGAAAGAAAGAATTTTCCAAAAATGTTTGGTTTTTTTCCAAAGTGCAACAAATGCCCATGGTGATGTCTGTTCATTCCTGTTTCTATCATAAAAGCCTGTGAGGAGATCCCATACAAGGCACATGCCTGCATGAACAAATACCACAGTGAAATGAGAAGTACCACGAGGAAGAAAATACAAGCCAACTTCATCTTTCTATATGCAGGATTTTTTTGGCCATGACAACTAATAACAAAAATTACATTTGGAGGCATGGTGTTCTTTTATTTCTCCTCTTTATTGAGGCCTTGTACAAAAGGTGACTAACAAGAAGCAAATGCTGATGCTGTATCAGGTGACTCACAGCTCTCAGGTGCATCACAAGACAGGAGCCTACAGCCACTAACACCAGCAGGCTGAGTCACAAGATCTTCCCAGCTCCCATCTCTCTTCCTTTAAGTTGATTGAGTTCTGCCAGCCAACATCACCCTCTGCTGAGGTCCCTGCACAGCAAGAAATCAAGCAGAGACCTGTTCACCACTGGCTGAAAGACATTCTTCTTACATCTTCAATCTCTGACTGATTACTGTTTGTTTGGATTATCTTGTATTTGGCCACATCACACTATAAAAACTATCTCTAAAGCTCAATTATATTAATTAATGTATAAGAACTTTAAAGCATATGCAAAATGTGGAAGAAGGTATATGTATGAGAATATATCCAGTGCTATGGGCATATTCAATTCACACTCAGTGGTATCCTCTATACATGTACGGTTTACAAAATCCACACCAGACATACCCATTCTGGCTCTGTTAAAAACCCCAGTTTTTAAGAAGCATACTATTTTTACCCAATAACTAACCTCCCAACTTCAGCCAGATGGTAACCACATCTCCATCTTTAATCCCACTTTCATGGACCAAGGAAGTGGGCTGGATTTATTAATTGTTCATGGACTGAAATCACTGAAGGAGACTTAGGCACTCTAACATTATCCTATTTGGCTTATTATGAATCCAGAACTCTGTGAGAGATGGCTGTGGGCCCCTTGCAAAGCAGGAGAAGGATTGTGAAGGGAATTCAGAAGTATCAGCACACTGAATGACTGTTAATGCACCTCTTACACCCTAGGTCTCTCAGAGTACTGACCTGGTGCAAGCATTCCCCTGAGCTGGCACAGATCTCTCTGCTTGGTTTGGACCAGACATCTGAATCCAGGTCTAGTCTCACAGAAAACGACTATATAAGAAATCTTTAGTCATACAGTCAGAGGATACAGCAGATTGTTTAGGGCATTGGATATATGGGTGGCAAGTGAGCAAGGAGCTGGAGTCCCAGGCTTGATTTTAAGTTCTTTGACTGAAGGTGGTGCCAATTCTATGAGCTTGGCCTTCTGTTTGCACATTTCCTAGTCCAGTATGAGTCCTGACTGCTGCAAGTTTATACACTCTGTGAAGCTCAGACAAGCTGTGTTTAATAATGATCATATTTACTGTGGAAACAATCACTTTGGATATTTTCTTGCTTTGTTCCCTCACACCAACACTTGTGCAAATCGTCTATGCCTTTGGTGCTTGGACCAATGTAATATAAAGACTTCCCCAGAAAATCTTGTACCTTCCTCTTACCTCTGAAATGTTGGCATACTGGTTAAGGAAAAAACCTCCTGAGTCACAGATATGACCCTCTACACGGTCTACCTACAATTCCTGGTATTTCATACCATTAGAAAAGAAAACTCTTGTTCATAGGGGAAAACCTTACTAAGTGTTGCAATACCAAAAGCACCCAGAAGTGGCAATGTAAACAATCCAAATTTCAGTGGCTCCAAACGAATTTCAGAGCAGCTTCCTTACGGAACAGAGGGCTGGTTATTTCATACAGCTCTGCTCTTCACTGCTCTGCTCCTTTTTCTCATTGCATCATTTAAATTCTGGCCATGTGCTTATCATGGCTTTTCCTCTCTCTGATTCCAAAGAATGAGCCTGGGGCTTCTGATCAGGATGGAGAAGCAACGAGAAAAAACATTCCTATAACAAGGGGAATCCTGTCAACACATTTAAAAATAAACAGTATGCTAAAGGTACACCTATTTTATTATTTTTTGTATTTGTTTATTATTTTTGTATTTTGTTTTGTCTATTTTTTTTATTTTTGTTGTAGTTTGGGCAAAAAATATTATATTCACTGTATGGATCCTGCAGGTGATAGCTCTTGTTGCACAGAAGTTGGTGGGATTAAATGTCCTAGTGTTTGTTGAGTTCCTCAGAAGGGCTTTGCAGCCTGCATGAAGCTTTCTTTTATGCCACCAGGAACATCCAGGTAAGTCAGTTTAAATCTAGCTAGGATTTGTGTACTGCAGTCAGCTCAGCTGCAGAGTAACTGCAGTGTAGTGTCTCCTCCCATGCAAAACAAATGACTCTATGTTGTTAATTTTCTATAAGCTTGCATACCCCACAGGTAGTCCAAAATTATCCTGCTTCATGGAAAGAAGTCATCAGCCATCTGCACCAGAGTAAATGGCACTCAGTGTGAGAGAGGTCCCAGCTGGGAGCAAGACTTCCTCTTATTCTCATCTGAGGCTTTTCCTCTTCTCTTAACAAAACCCAGAGAAGCCATCAAAAAGTACTCCAAAATTCCCGTAACTTTATATCCATATAAAGCTTATTTTGTACTCTCTGTGTAGAAGAGCTTGCAACATTTGGAGGTATTTCTCTTTTGGGGGTAGGAGCCTCCAGAAGTTCAGTCAGCTTGGCCACAGCCCACAGGGGCAAACTCTGCTGTGGTTCCTTCATCATCATCCTGCAGATGATGTCAAAAGTAAAAAGGCAAAAGAAGGTCCAGCACAGGTTGTACCGTCTATCACCTTGGACTCAGATTTGCAGAAAGAGAAAGCTTCTCTCCACTGCTTTAGGGAGATCAGAATTAGGTAGGGATTCCCCTGCATCCCATGTGAATCAGAGGGCAATACAACTTGGACGAGTCATCCTTCTTAAAGCAGGCACAGCGATGAGATCAGATGATGTTACCCATCACACACAAATTCTAAGAAATTCTGTAAACATCCGAGTGGAGAGGTAACCCACCCTCTTCCATGGCTTCACTGTTCTCATGGTGAAACACTTCTTCCTTGTATCCACTAGGATACAATTTTCCTTTAGTTTCTGTCCTTCCAACATCTCTTGTCCTTTCAGCACACAACGCTGTAAATTCCTGGTTCCATCACCTTGATAAGCTCCTCGTTGATTCTGGTACACTTTTGAAAGGTCCCCCAGAAGCCATGTCCTCTCAAGGCTGAATGAGGCCAGTCTCCTCAGCCTCTCTTCACAGGACAGGTGCTCTAGCCCCTGACAACCTCAATGGCCCCCTGCAGAATTTGTTTTGGTTTATTGATCTCTTACTTGTGTTGGGATGCCCAAAACTGGATTCATTAACTAAGCCACTAGGAAGATCAGAAGGAGCCAAAGCAGGGAGACATTCTGAGAACTTTCTACAGCTTTGACTGGGCATTTCCCCACACCATTTTATATGTTTCAATATGAAATCATAAACGATTGCACACTCAGGATGCACTAAGTTATCCCCTTCTGGCTAACAAGAAACCAGGAACCAACAGAATGTACACATCTTTTTCCTGTGTGGCCTAGTTGTGGCCAGTTAGGAACTTGCACACAGCAGGTCTCACCAGTTAGCTGATGCGTAAAGCCTGTTAACCTTCAAGTTTAGTTTATCTGCTCAGTCTGGTTTATCTGACCAACGAATGCAAATTAATTTCAGTATTGTCTCCCTGTCTCCATTTCTGCATTGCCTTTCAGTTCTTTATTCGTCTAAGCCAGCCAAATCTTTTCTTCCTCCTTCCCTTGCCATTTTCCATTCTGAAACTGTGGTAATTCCTGCGGCAATTGTCAGCATCCCCTTACCCCCACCATGCAATTTGAATCTAATCCACTTCAGTGATAGTCTTTGTGGATCAGGGACCAAAAGCCACTTCAATTTTGACCAATGTCTAGAGCCAGGGGGCTTCTTGGTTTTCTGATTGCCAGTTACATAAGAAACACAATTATTCATAATAATAACAAGAGATGTCACAAATTAAGTGTATGCATTACTATGGTTGTATCTTTAAGATAGGTCCAGTGCAAGGATGCTAAGGGTGGACTCCTGTTCAGATTGAGGGACCTGAATTTAGGTGTTTACAGGTGCAGCACTGACCTAAACTCCTCTTACAAAAAGTGGATAGTTAAAATAGTTAAGGTTGTGAGCTTCCCACATACAGCTCCAGGCTTTTTTTCCCACACAACCTGCAGGCTATTTTTATCTCAAATCAAATCCAACCTGAGGAGTTAAAAAATGGCTTTATATAACTTAGAATTTTCTTTTATTACTACTTTTATTATTCTATATCTGTAGTATAGAATTACTACAGACACAGGAAAGGAGGACCAAAGTTAAGTAATTACACTTTTTGTGCCAGCTCAAGTCTCCCAGTGGCTTGCTCTGAATACCAAAACTTGTTGCCTTAACATGTTAAACGCAGCAGACCAGCTGATCAGCTCCTCATCAGATCAGCTCCATTTAAAAATATTTCTCACAGCTCCCACATGCTTTGCATTTTGCTACAGGCCAGCTGTGGCAGAGGAGTGCAAGACCCTCCAGAGGCCTCCAGCACACCAGGTTCCCCAGTCCTGAGGGCACATCAGTGAACACAGTGGAGAGTCAATCCCCACCTGGGGCAGCGAGTGGGGATCCCTTCCACCAGCAGGTCCCAAGGAGAACTTTGCCAACAAATGGAGGCAGAAAAGAGCTCCCATGTGAAGGGGCCAGGCTGAAGCAGTTGGCTGGGGCACAAGAGCAAGGGGGGAAATGCATCCTCTCCAGTAGTCACTGTGCCGTCTTTTTTTGTTTTCTTCTTTGTTTGGATCCAAGGCTATCCAGGTCCAGATGAGACCAGGTTCAGAGCCAGGGGACTGAAGCAGTTTCCAGTTAAACAAAAAACATTCGAAGTTAATAAACAATTCTCTGCAAATGGCAAGAAATAGATTCATGCATTAAAGCTGCATTAAGAGAGCAAAGAGAAATAATTCTCTCTGTCTGCCACAAGCTTCACTTTAACTGAACACTGTTGGGAAAGGAATGCTGTTGGTCCCCAATGCAAAGGTGGAAGGGGTGGGAAGGTTACATGGGGAGAAGAAGAAATCACTTTATTTCTATCACGATGCAGTAAGATATAAATACAATCAAAAGGGGTTAATCTAATCCTTTTGTGAAGCACTGAGTCAGAGAACAAGACAAAAACAAATCTGTGATCTGGAACTTCCTGAGCACCCACTCAGGGTGGATTAATGAGGAGTACACGGCTGTGAAATTACGTGCCCTCTGAGTCAGGAAAATGGTCCTAGTGGTGCATGACCTTGAAATGAGGGGAAGCAAACTTCACCTGATCCACAATTATAAAGACCTAAAAGGAGGGGGACTAAGGAGGAGAGAGAACACATTAAAAGCCAAGAAAATGTTTCTGAATATGAAACCAACAAAATACTAAACAAACCCAAGGCTTGAAAGATGAATTAAATGTAGCAGAAAAAAAATCCAGAGGCTTTAAAGGATACTGGCATTAGTGTTTGGCATTACAAGGAAAGCTTGTCCTCTTTATTTACATGAAGTGGATATTTTGTTGCTGTTGTTATGGACTTAGTGATGTTTGTCTGCCTTCAATTTTCTCTTTGCAATGAAAAATTGTTGTGAGATGATTTCTAGTCTTAGCTGCTTTACATGACAGTATTATCAAGGATTCATCAAGAGGCCATCTGTCGAATTTATGAAAAAAAATGCAAAAACAAAACAGATGAAAAGGAAAGAGCAAGACAGAGACTAGTCCAGGGGACGATAGATGTGGCAGCATGTGCCTCAGTGTGAAAATTACAACATTTAAATACTGTAGAATAAATTACTGTGCCGAAAAATTAGTGATGCTCTCCCACTTCAGATTCTCTCCTTATGATGAGAACATAATGAAATAGATCACAGACCAAATCATTTTTTCCTGTGGCTATTATTATATTCTAATGAAAAATTAAAATGGGGTAAAGACATAAAACCTGTAAGGGAATCAAATAAGCTAAGCTACTGAGTCATTTCTTAGGTACATCCAAAATGTACAGCTGATGTGGAAACAATAAATTCATAGCTTTTTATGTGTGTAATCAACTGATCTCACCCTGTTTCTCTTATCTTCTTGCATCTTTATTATTGGTATGTGTAGACTCAAATACATGCCTGTAACATAGAAAAAATAATGGAAAGGCAAAAAAATTTATTTGTCTTCATTAGAACTCGTTGAATTGCATAACAAAGTAAGTAAAATATAAACATCTATTCCCAAACAATATATATTGTGTATAAAATTCACTATCTACTGTTTCCTAACCACACTGATACCTATGTTTATGTACTGTGTATAAGAAATAAATTTGAATCAAACATGGGCTTACTGAAATCAGGCTGTTTGGATTTAATCAGAATCTAAGCGTTTAAGTCAGCTTGTAGTGTATTTTTAAAAATTCCATGTCTTTCCTAGCATGTTCTTTCACCTGGCTTTCTTAAGGAATGCACTTGAACTTTTGTGAAAATTTGTGATAAGCTAAGAGGGAAAATACCACACTGATTATTGTACAAATTCAAAGATTTTCAACAACCTTTCCCCAGACAAAATTTGTATTTTACTGATTATGTTTAAAGCTATGGAAAGCCATCTACCAGGCTATACCCATAAAAATGCAAAAAATCAGAATTTGTCGTGCCATATATTCTTAAACATAACTGTAATACATAATGAAAAATTTGACTTTTCTATGTCCACACAGGGAGAAAAACTAAGAGGAAAAAAGGTTGATACTGCTTTTATACCACAATTAGAAAGACACTCACTGTAGTTAACTCTGACTTTCTCCACCAAAACCTCCCCCAAAAGTAGGTGACCTACCAATGATGACCTATCCAATGATGATTTTCTGCACATGAGAGAAAGAGCAGATGAAATTGCCCTCAAGCTTCATTAAAGACCTTCCTAAACTATTCCAGTTTATGTGTCAGAAACCAAATTCTGCAGTAATTTCTATGAGTTCCAATTTTTAACTAACAAGTAAAGAAAGGCTACAGCTGGAAGTCCATCAAACAGTCCTCAAGCACACAGTCATTTAAGTTAGATGATGAACATTCTTGGTGCAAGGAGAAGGCAACTTCCAAAAATCTTGAGTTGACTTGAAAAAAATGCACCAAGATAATCATTAATTTTAACATAATTGAATTGGGAAGATCATCTTGATGCATCAGTAATTAAATGACAGCAAACATCATAAAAGTAAACTGTGCATATATCTTAATGGCACAGAGCAAAGCAAAACTACTTACAAGGTCTAAACTCTGTGTCCTTCCAAAACTACAATACAGTTTATGGCTAAAGACCATTATATCATTTACTGTAGCCTGGGGAGACTGCATTAGGGAGAATATATAAGTTTAGCCCTGAAAATATATGCTTACTTTTTAAACTTTACTCGTGAGGGTAAGCTCACGAATTTCTGTTGTACTTGACCCAACTGTAAGGGCAAGCACATACAAATCCCTCTGAAAGATGGGCCATAAAATTTACATTCTGGAAACTTTTTTTAATGCAATTATGCAAATATTACTATCACGTTATTATGCTTTAAGGATCAATTCTTTAATTATATAAGCATCAGTATTCACTTGACAACTGTGATGCAATTACAAGCAAAAGAAGAGCTGGTTATGCTGGGTGGGGGATAATTAAGTAAATACTTATTCTGTGATGTATTTTCTTTTGAATCTACTCAAATATTTGAATATTAAACAAGTCAGGAGAACGATTCTCTGACAAAAATCTTGTCTGAAGGACTTTCCTTTTGATTTAAAAGAAGATTGGCATGTGAACACCAGAGTCGGTACCTTTTTTGAAGAAGGAGCTGTCACGCAAATGCAGTGAACCCAGAGCTTCTCAGGGATCAGTAATCTTGCTTGTGAAAATTAACAGAGAAGAAACCCACAGCAATCAAATATATTCTATCACATATACTCTATTAACATTTATGATATGGCCAAGTATTTAGATAAAGATTGTGCCATAGTAAAGGGGAAATAAAAAAACCTGTGGACAGTGATTTTTGATCCTCACTTCACTGCATCTCTAGGAATAGTTCAGAAGCAAAAAATGGCATCAGTGTCCTCTGTGACTGGTTTTTAAGAATCCAGCTGCCTTGTTTAGAGCTGGCCACTTCTTTTTCTCTGCATTTTCCAAGAAAAAAAAATAAAGCCTTTGCCTGAACCAGTGTGAGGACCAGATCATGCTGAAATAGCACAAGACTCCTTCAAGTTTCAAGGGAGTGGTGTTTCTCACACAGATGCAGAATTCTGCAGACATCCAGCTCAATTCCTGCTCTTGGTAGATCATTTAAGTGCTTCACCCATGCCAAACCATTATCTCTGTACTGTGCAACAAAACCTAATAGTCATACACAATAACAATCAGCAACAACAAAAATCGACATACAAGCACTGGAGGTCCAGTTTCATCAGGAACAGAGAATTCCTGGTAACTCAAATTAATTCACTGGGCTCAAAGGCAGTCGTTTTGCTGGCAGCAGATTTACCACAGAGGCTGTGGTCCAATTTTTGGGAAATGGAGAGCTTTTGTGCCACTCTTCGCCTGTCCAGAATTGCTGGCGCCCTGAGAGGAGAATTATGCTGGGGCAGGGCTGTGTGGGAGAACATGAAAACACATTCCATTAAATTAGTTATTCAAGTGTGTAACACTGCCATGCACAGGAGTCAATTACCCTGATAGCCCTGCTCAGCCCCACTCCCTATCACCATATGACTGAAGATCCATTGTATAATAATATCCTGCAATAAGGTGTCAAGAAAGGACATTAGGGGTCTCTGAAGCAATGAGCATTAACTGGGTGCAATATTTTCCTGGGTCCATTTTATTGGGATAATCCCTGAACTATTCAAATACATGAACTCCCATATGAAACGGGTATCTCTCCATCTGCACAAGCTCCGTTACTGACGAACAGGCTGGAAATATATGGGAAGCTACGATAGTTTAAATAACTGTTCCATAAAATAAATAGTAAGCACACAGCTCAGCATTTCAAGAGCCATAAAATAAACCATCATCAAAAAAGCTTATTTTATGAACCCATAAATCACCTGAAAATAAACATTTTCTTCATCTTCCTGTGTTTTAATAAAAAATTCCCTTTTTTACTCACTCAATTACAATATCACTATCAGTTCAAATTACAGGTCAAAGATATGGGGCTTAATGTATGTACAGCCAGTTCTCTTCTCCTAATAACCTGTCATTCCCAGGATTTGAATGTCAGAACAGAGCCTGCCGTGGTAATGCTACCCGGCAGCACGGTGATGAAAACTTTGGATAAATCATGAAGAACATTCCAGATCCAAATCATCAGAAGGTTACTGGGGAGAGCCTTTCATCCCGCTCTGACCCCTTGATCTGACAAGTGACACCTACAAAATGAACAGCTCTCCAGCTTAAATTGTTTAACTGTAGCCTGATCAGTTTTATTATCTTGCTAATCCGGATATCAGCCATTTCATCAGAATGGAAGATATGCATATCATGAATTATTTTGACACCAAGACCTTTTAATTTTTGCCAGCAATATTTCACTACACCAATCAGGGCCTGCAGTCAGTGATGCTGTTCGCCTCCTGGGATGTCAGAGGACAGTGCACTCCTGACAGCACCAAATCATCTGGGAGCTGTAACGAGCTATTGCTGCAATTATTATTATCTCTTGTAGTCATGCATTTCATTACAGTGCAGGCAGACAGAGGTTTCAGTTTTGGGCCACTCTTATTTAGGAATCTCTGCCATTTTATGGGCTGTAGGGCTCTGTAGTGTAATTTCTTTTCTCCTCAGTAGACAAGGATAGGTGAATTTCTAATAAAAACAAAACACTAGCAAGGTGCTGTAGAAAGAGGGAGCACAATACAGTACATTAACCAGCAGTGAAACAGCTTAAATGGCCCACTTGTAGTTTATGAAAGCAGTGGTTAATCAGCAATATGGTTTGCTGCAGAGAGAAATAAAGAACAGTTTATCTTTAAATACATATATTTTATACATATCCTTTTCCAAACTACCCACTGCTAAACTTTTTTGAAGGCTAGTACTAAATCTTGCAGGGACAGATCTACAGCTTTTAGTGAATTTTTTTCTGCTGCTTCATTAAAAAACCCCTAAAATATTTCAGCATATATGCCTGGTTTTTTTGTCTAAGCAGCTTAGTGGCATTATTGCAAAGCAGAGGTATGCAAACAAGCATGTTGGAGAGACAGGGGAGAGGAGTGCTCTCAACTAAAAATGAACTAGAATTATAAAAATTAAAAAACTAATATTCACAGGTAGAACACACCATGTCTTATGAGAAACAGCTGAGGGAGCTGGGTTTGTTTATTCTCAAGAAGAGGAGGTTCAGGGGGGACCTCATCACTCTTGACAACTCCCTGAGGTTGTGGTGAGGTGGGGGCCTGTCTCTTCTACCATGCCTGCAGTGAGAGGACCAGAGGGAATGGCCTTAAGCTGAGACAGGGGAGATTCAGATCAGTCAGATACAAGAAAAACTTCTTCACTGTTTAGGTGGTCAGGCATTGGAAGACGTTGCCCACAGAGGTGGTGGAGCCACCATCCCTGAAGATGTTCAAGAACTGTCTGAGTCTGGGTGATGGTTTAGTGGTGTAGGGGTTACAGTGTAGTGCTGGGCTGATGGTTGGACTTGGTGATCCTAAAGGTCTCTTTCATCTTTGATGATTCTCTGATTCTGTGACCAGGGGTTCTTCCCAGAGAAAGCACCATCACCATTTTACTTCTTTCTTACATCTAAGGATAAATGGTGGCCCAAAAGACCTTGTCCGGATGACCCGTGTTGAACGTCCTTTGCAGGGTATCACCAGCTTCCACAAGAATTATAAAAGAAAAGAAGATGACAAAATGTGAGATGACTCTTTCTCTTCGGGAATTCCTTTTTCTCAGTTTCCTTTCTCCTTTTCAAACCCACTCCTTCTCAATGTTTAAGCTACAAATTATATAATTTCATAATAGAAAAAAATAACCAGCAAAAACAGGGATATAATTCACCAATTTCATTTCCCCCGTGCTTTTTAGTAATGGCATGTAATACAATGAGTAAAAAACAAATAGGAAACGTTCTATTAAGTGTGAGGGGCACAGCCAAGCTCCTGGCTATCTGTGGACACATGATAAAACACTGGAAAGTCAACCACACATTCAAAGAATCTAAAACTAAGTTACTACTGATGCAGACAGAAATTGCTGCTATATTAAATAAAGATTTGAAGAGACAAATTTAAGTGTAAACAATAAAAAAACGACTTCACACCACCTTTCCCCATGAAAACTACATGATGTCTTCTTCTGTGCTGAGGTTTTTAATTATGCACTTTCTGTATTCAGCCATCTCCTCCACATGTATAGTTTTTTTGACAGCAAGAGAGACGAAGTTCTGAATATTAAACTTAAAGTAACATATTCTGCCTCATCACTTGTGTAAAGACAGCTGATATTGCCTGAGAGTTTGGCACCAGGGGCCAGGCACCATATTTTCAGCCACCCACACATAAACCCTTTCAATACAATCACTAGCAACTTGACTGTGAAATTTCCAGACATTGATGGCTAGCAAAGACTAATAGCAATGCTCCTGTGATGGACTCCGTCACGAGGATGCAGTTCTTCAGCTTTTTGATCCCATCTGTGTGATGCGAAGAGAGCAGGGAAGAGTTTGCCTCAGCAAAGATAGGATAGTGTGTCCAAAAAGGAGCAGAGCAGCACACCAGGGTCTGTAGTGTTGTGTTTATTTACAGATGCCATGCAGTTTTACATAACTCCCTTGTTAGTTAAGGGTTGCTGATCCTACAGACTCTTACACATGTGAGCAGTTCCATCAAAGTCACTGGGATGTGCATGAATTAAGATTCCTCTTTCAAGAAAGGCTTAGCAGGATCAAGGCTGGTCCTTGTGGCTGTTGAAATCTTTGAGATTGATTCAAAGGAGAAGCTAAATCCACTCACCCTAAACAAACTGGAAGATACTTTCTGGTGTCTCATGACCCATCTCAGTCTCTCTTTGTCTGGTAAGACAGTCATTCATACCTCTGAGGGACTGGCTCTGCCAACCAGTGCTCGCGATACGCAGTTATGGAGTAAGAGAGCTGGACCACTTTCCCAGAACAGGTAATGTTGCTTAGCACTGAAGAGCATCTCAAGGCACTGACATGGACAGCAAATGTTGCTTTATTGCCTGAGGGTCATGATGCCCCCCTGATCTGCAAGAGCTGGCCCATGGGTGACTTGGAACTAAAGTCTCCAAGTCACCCACGAGTGACTTGATTAAAATGGCAAGCATCATCCCTCTCCTCCTCTCTTCAACTGCAAGACTTCAGAAAAAGCTTTTTTAAGTTGCTGCACTTTGCAGGTCCTTTAACACGAGCTTTACATTGGCTGTGGCTATCACAAGCAAGACAGCTCAGCCAGGTGAATCTTAAAGCATTCCAAATCCAGGCTGGAATATTTGGACATTTGCAGCTTTTTCTCTACCTTGAATACAAACTCTGTTTTGCTCCATCACAGCTAAGGACCAGGGAGCAACTGAACCAGTCAGGAGTGTGCTGGCTGTGCCAGGGGGCTTCTTTTTGAGAATGGGTGGGAAGGCACAAAATTTCCTTTAAATTACTGCAAAATTTTAATGTAAAAGAAATGTTTAAAAATTAGACGAATTACCAATTAATTAGAAAAGTTTAAGAGGGAACCCAGGCAATGGAGCTCTCCCACTCCCACTCTACAACCTGTCACTGCCTTCAAGGTCTCTTATTTTATTTATTTTATAATAATTTTTATTCCCTTTAAGACAAATGTTTTCCTAAATGACTGCCAAATCCCTTTTTAAAATCAGCTTAAAACTACTATAACCTCCTTGTTATCAGTTTATATAGATAGACTTGATGAAAAATCTTTTTAACTCTTGAAAAGTTTTAATTCTTGCACGTGCATCAATAAGAAATTAAAAATGAAATGCAATAAAAAAAGAAACATTAAAGTTGCCATTCTTCAGGTCAGTGAGAAGCACTTCAAACACATTCATGCAAACACACAAGGGTACAGACTTCATACAGTGTCTTCTTTAAGATAGTTCTGAATACCGCGTTATTGTGAATAAAAATTGCTAGGAAAATATGCTAATAATGTCAAAACCACCTGCATTTCAAGCATTTTCTGGTGTGTAAGTGGTGTGTCTTAACAGAACACAAGAGCACCTGACTATGGGGAAGTTATGCAATAGATATAATTATTTAATTAGATCCTCATAATATTTCCAGACAAGCAGTTCCAGAATTCTCAGCATCATCTTGGGTCAAATTCCGCAACATCCACTAAAGTGAAACAGTGTTGTTAATTGATCTGACTCAGATCAGACTCCTTATATTTTTCAGGGATTTCAGCATATTTTAACATGTTGCTTAAATCTTGTAGTGGTTATTACTTCTCATTTACTACATATTATGTTGCCTTAGTAACATCTTAGTTTGTTTATTTACTTTCAAAACCAGGTCCTTTGTATTACAGTGTAAAGAGTGTTCTAGCTTATAACATCAGAATTTTGGTTATCTTTAATGGCAACACAACAGATTAGCACTAAAAGGAACATAAAGTTCTTCATTAACTTTAGAATCTGTACAGACTCAGCCTTTTATTTTTTACAAAATCAAGCATGACAGATTCTCCACAATGCTTCTTAAAACAGAGCTTGACTTCCATCTGAATCCTGATGATGAGCTGCAGTGTAACATTGCAGCCACCAAATATGGTGCATCAGCATTTACCATCTCAGCTGACAGGTGCATTTAGTCATCTAAATGATCTAACAATAATTAAGTGAAAAAACTGGAGGAATTTTTAAAAATCTGGCTCTTAGCAACCTGTCAAAAGCCATATCCTTAAATTCAAGTCAAGAATTCAATACTTCATAGGTATCATGACTGAGCTTAAGCCATCAATTTTTTCCTTGCTGTAACTCATGGAAAATTTTTCCCTTCCCCTTTGCCCTTCTGTAATGTATTGTGTCTTTCATTCTCACCATGCTGAAAGGTTAAGGATGCAGAATGTACAGCAGTAAGAGCACTTTTTACTTTTACACTGGTAGTGTCATGCCCATGTAGGGAATGAATGTAACACAACCTGCCTAAATTCCAATTGCTTCTACCTTTGGTGAATTTAATATGTTAAATATCCTGCAGTTTATGCCATACTTAAAAGTAAAAACCAAATTTAGAGAAAGCTTTCATGGCTTGTGTATCACACAGACATGAGCACTCATTTTAAAAGCAGAAGCAGAAATCTGCAATCCAAGAATGACCTGATAAAGGCTGGACCTAAGTTTCCAAATGCAGTTCCTAGTGGCAGGCTTCCAAGTCCATGTTAGGCTCCCAAGCCTATGTTAATCTTACAGCTTCCATCCAAAAAAAGGGGGTTAAGCCTTTGTGAAGGAGCCTTACTGCATTTCAGTAGGCACCTGCTGTTTTTGCAGGGAAGGAGATGAGCATTGCCAAAAACAAGTCTTGCTGGATCTGTGTTGTGCCAAGGTATGGGCTGGGAATGGAGCAGCTCTACTGGCTGTGCCAGGAAGGAGATCACTCTCAGCATCCAGGGAAGAGCTGCAGGCTTTAGGGAGTCATTAAAACCCAAAAGCTAGGTGCTCTGGAATAATGCTCTTGGCAGAAATCTTTAGGGGTATAATGTTGGACATTTAAAGCAAAACTCAGAAATAATTAAGTGACCAGACTCACATTTGGTTTGACTTAAAACCGCTAAGTGGCTGTATGTCCCACTGATGCCAAAATCTACTGTGGCTTTTTTATGCAAGAGACAAATCTGGAATGTAAAATTAAGCAAAATATTTGAAAACTTTGGCCTATAAACCTTGTGTGTATAGCCAGTCTAAACTAAACTCCTAAATATTTAAAATCTTGTTTCCTTTTTATTAGACATAATTTTGGTTTTAGGAAAAAGAAGAATGGAAATAAAACCTCTTATTTTTACTCATAGGATTCATTTAGATGACTTCATGAGATCACAGTCAGATACATAAATTAAATCAAACGACACAAATAAGTCTTCTTAGGCTTGAAAAGAAAGATAGGGAAGAACAAATGACCATTTTTTCCCCTTCTGTCTGATTTCTTTTTAACCATTCTTCCTTGTGCAGCCACCACTACCACTCATGGTGAAGTTTAAGGGGATTAAGAAAAAGAATGTATAGCACTCTACTGCATTTGCAATCACTTACTCAATTTTAAATATTGCACGTGAAGTTTTACAATACTAAATCCAAAAGGCTAATCTTGAAAGCTTCCTGGGAACCCTGACCAGTGGAGTGGCTCCACCACTCTCATTTTTCAGTGGAACAAAGAGAAGGGCCCCAAGTTGTCAGTCAGTGTAGGGTAATGACATATGTGACTTTCCTCAGAAAACCCACTTTTGGCTGGAAGTTTGTCAAGTTTAAAATCAACCCCTCTGTTGGTGCTTACATGCTGCAGAGAACTTGACATGTTCCAACAAAGCCTGTGTGAAACTTTCAGAATATTTGCTTCCAATACTGGGTGTGTTCACACTTTTCTTTTAAACCTAAGGCAATAGTACACCCACCTGCGTTGTCAGTTTGTTGTTAAGCCACCACACTGGAGAGAGAAGCCCCTGGCTTTTGAAAGAAGGCTCGTTCAGTACAGCTGCTCTCTACTTTATGGAAAGCTTTAGGCTTTCTTTTGCTTTTCTCATTCACTCAAGGAAGTTCTCATTTCCAAGTCAGTCTGAATTAACTCATATACTGCTACACAGACATATTGATGATTTTGTTTTACCCTGAACAATGTTTCTTGTTAATAATTAAAAATCACTTGGGTTGGTATAAATCAGTAGTTCAGATTTGCTGAATTACTTGTAAAAGGAACTATCCCAAAAAGGGGAGAAAATCTCATCAATTAAATCATAAACATTTTATAACATATATTGTCATCCTGGGAAAAAAACTGTTTACATTTTTGTAAAACCATGCTATCAAAGCTGGAAAGAAGCATAATGCAACTCAAATCTTATGAAAACAGTTTTAGTAATGCATTTTACTTTGTAAGCAGGTGGGCAACTAGACATCTCACACACTGTTACAATATGGAGAGGATGGGCCATTTCTTGTAGAGGTGTTGAAACTCAATGGTGTGTTCAAATGTGTGTTCATATCCAAGTGTATGCAACCAGTTTTGTTCAGGAACAGACAAAGCTACTTTTAATTACATTCCACATATTAAAAGCTGAGCACGTACTTGTCTTTGCAGAACTGTGGCCAAAATGGCTTTACAATGCAAAAGATGAGACAGGTCACTCATTTCTCTGGTGAATACTTACGTGCTCCTGGGTTAGGTAGGCAAAACAGTACCTCACTGTCAAATTCAGATCAATCCTAGTTGGCTTTATTTGCAATCATTCTGCCATAGGAGGCTTGCAGTTCAGTCTTCATTATTTGTGGGTTTAGAAAGCAAAATTAAAATGTGAAACCCTATCAACATGTGAACTCTGCACCCTCTGACATATGGGGCATGCCCCTCATCCAACACAATCTTTGGTTAACAGCTGTGAGGAGTTTTACCAGGCTAAACAGCTTTTTAGTCTAACCCAGGGGAACTGGCATGTGTTAGCACAGCTACAGAAGGTCTCTGCAGTCCCTAAATGCAAAAACATATTGAGGATTGCAAAGAAAAAGTTACAAGGGGGACAGAGTTCAAATAAAATTTGTTCTCTGCTTCATGGCAAGACCAATCTATGCTCACAAACACATTCAACTTGGGCTAATTTGCTACAGGTTTGCATTTGTGAATGCTCAGTATGAAGAGCTCTCGTTGACATCCCCAGGAACACTGGCACACAGAAACACCGCTCCTCTGTGGAGTGCAGACAATTTGCACCACCTAATTATTCCATTCAAAGTACTTACAAGATGAGGTTAGAGGGCTGTGTTCCTTTACAAGCAAAATGGGAGGTAGTATCACTTTTGTTTCATTTTTTCAGGGGGGAATTCTTGCCAGTTGGAATATCCTTAAAACTCATCCTGGTATGCAACAATCCATGGGCATAGCAAGACCTGAATATGGCAAAGCAAAAAGATTTACCTAGGCAAATTTCTACTTTCTGAAGGTAATCCTAGGAGCAGCATTCATTGAAGTTTTTCCACTGAGAGTAGCAAGGGAATATTAACAGCATGCAACCTGGCGTCTGTATCTAGGGCTGCCATGCTTCCGCACCTGATTCTTCTATAACACAGATGATGCATACAGATCTTAACAAATCTGTTATGCAAATATAGGCAGAACAATATATCCTGGAACTTGAGGCTTACTGCACCTTTAGAGTTCATCTGTCATGCCCAGCTGCCCTCCAGGGCACGCAGAGCCTGGTCAGACCCAGTAGCCTGAGCAGGCATCAGACAGCCTAAAACACCGAGCAAATGGCAAAGTGTTCTTTTCCTGCCAAACAAATGAAAAAATAATAATTTTCAAGGAAAACTGGATATATGGTAGCAGTGTCCACACAATAAAGAATTCAGACTAGTTTAACTAAGTCTGACTGCAGGACAGTCTATTCAGTGTAGCCTGTAAAAAGCCCACTGACCACCTCAAATCACCGCTGTGCTGCGTGAGGGGGGCATGAACACTTAGGTGCCACAGACACATGAGAGTTAGGGAGAGATGGCTGTTTACTCCCTTGTCAGTGTGAAGGGTTTGTTTCATTATTCTGGCTTTGACTGAGTTCCTCTGCCTCTTGCCAAGTCAAACTTCCATTATCACAATTCTAGGTGCTGCTAAAGGCATTTGGCGAAGCATGAGGAAAGCTAATTGACATGGAAAAGGAAAATTTGCAGGCCATGTTTTCTCCTGTGGAAATTATGTGAAATCATTGCTGCTGCATTACACAAATAATTTTGATGCATTAACTTGTCCTTTGCTTGTCTTTACCTCAATCTCACCCAAATACTATGCTTTTTAGTGTGCCTTTTTTAGTTCTTAGTTGACTGGTTTCTGGAGAACAACTCACAAAGGCATCCTAGAGAACAGTTTCCTTTGCATCGCTTCAAATGCTGATATGGAACACCAGTTATTCAACAATACTATTATTTCCTTTAAAAGAAGCAATACTTTACAAAGCCAGCTAGCATTTCTCTAAAGGAATTGACAACACTGACTTCAGTCAGGCTCTGCTGTGCCTTGTGCTGTGGCATGAGCTGAAGCTCTGCAGTGCAGCTGCCAGGTGAAGGTTAAGTCCTTCGTGGCAGCTCTGCTGTGCCCTGATGAACTATTTTTGCCTGTCATCATCATCCTCATGCACCACCTCAGGTAAAACCCCGACCTAGCCCATGCTGCTTGAAAGTCACATTCACTGTTCCTGTGGTGACAACTTCATGTGACAACAGGGTTGCCACCCTTCCCCATCAAAGGTACAAAAAGCATTAGTGCCAGAAAACAGAAGCATTTCTGAAGCGTTTAGCTCTGCCTTATTTCTGTCTTTGTTCAGTGCTCACCCACACTGACTCTGTCATTAGTTTTTAACAATTTAAGGCATTCCTGTTTTCAGCTTTCTCTGAAGCAGCATGTAAGCCTCTGACAGTCATATCTCACTGACACTTTTCTGTAATATAGCAAATCTAAATATAGATCAGAATCTGACTCCAAAAAATTGAATCAACAGACACTTTATAAATTTTGCACTATTTTCACCTACCCATTGCAGTGACAAAAGCAGGCACTCTTAGTTTTTTATAGTGTTAAAAGTATACAACATTTATAATTCATATCTATTTTATAAATGCATAAAAGCTTAAGTAAATTACTTCACAGCAAAGTGCTGAAATACATGCCCATTAAATTGTGGCCAAATCTGAACATGGCTATGAATGAGTCCCTCAAAAATTAAAAAAAAAAAAAAAAAAAAAAAAAAGATGTTAAAATATTTTTAATTATTTACATCTCTGTTGTTTCATTGTATCTTAGATGTCATTTTAAAAATGAAGTGATATTTTGTCTTGATTACTAAAAAATATATTATCACTATTTTGCTATGGACTTCACAATGCTATCTGTCTTGCTAATAGATATTTTCCTCTTTAGAGAAAATGAGAACAATTATGTTTTATTTAGAGAACAATAATATTCTTGATAGTTCATCCTCACTGTTCTGGAAGAACAATGAAACAGCACTTACATGAAGGATTTACTGTTTTGCATGCCAGGACAAAAACAGATGGACAAAACAAGTTTAGACAACTGAATCTGAAAAATTGGATGACCTTTATTTCACAAACAAAGTTACAGAAATTCAGAAAAAGCCAAACGTTATTTTATTGCCTTCAACGGAGAAATTCCAGTATTTGTGCTAGAGCCAGCCACTTTAATTTAAACCTGATGATGTAAGTTAGTAGCTAGCCCTTATGGCCAATACAACATCACTCCTATCAAATATCTCAAATGCTTTTAAAAAAGCCCCATTCCAACCCCCAAAAGACTTACCATTGTTTTACCTAAGGGTAAGAGCAGATGTAATGAAGGAGGTATATGGGTTTGGGTTTGGTTTTGGGGTTTTTTTTTGCATTTGGTAGCATGGACTTAAAGACAATGGCAGTGACAATGTCAAGCTTGGGTGACATCTCCTGACTCTGACAGCTCAGGGGTGAGAATAAGGCAGAAATACACCAGGGAGACAAAACAAGAGGTCTGATAGGCTGCTGAACAGTTAAGGAGGAAAAACATACCCTTGTTAGCAACAAAGCACAAGGTTCAGATCACTGGTTTTAAGACATGGAAAAGGAAATTATACAAAGGAAGTCTTCCATCAGTGTTTCTAAAATATCCAATATTGCTCTTTGCAGTATCATAAAGATAAACAAGAAATCATAAGAATTGAAGCAATCAAGGCAGAGATCCAAGATATGGCAAGGCCACTGCAACAAGTTTTGTATCTATGCACATATATTTCAGATTTTGAAGGGGTATTTAAACCCTGTAAAATCTATTGAATACAAATACTGAATTAAAAATATTCCCACATGTGTTCTTGACACCCATTTGAGAGCACAAGTGCAAAATGAAATTATCATGAAAAGCTGACAACTGTCCTTTCCGCTCTAAACACAATGTGTTCAAAGAAGCTGGAGAGTCAGACTAAACAAAAGGAAAATTAAAACCTACACAGGAGAATCATGTTATGTGGAAGCAAATAGAAAACCTTCAAAAATATGGAATAGCAAAGTTTGGGAATCACAGTTCATTCAATAGCCAAGGGCCAGAAACAGCTAGGTATTTGGTAAATTTGCAGGTAGATACAGAAAATTGCTTCCTTTTCATCTGCCTTCTGTTAAGAGATCAATATATTATGGACACAAGATGCTAGAAATCAGCTGCTATCGTAGGAAATAATCAAGGCCAGTTCTCATGTTCATGTGGTCCTTCCCAGACAAGCATCCTACTCACTAAGGATTCCTGTCAAGCTTTCTGTCCCTCACTGCACTGATCACACTGGGAACTTATGTTCACACACAGCGAGGGATGAGCACAGGCTCCTGTGAATGGGTAGGTCCTTCCTCCATAGAGCTCTTATGCCAAAATCAACTCAATACATGATGGAAAGGGTAGCCCTCATAAGAGTACATCAGGCAATGTAGCAGAGGGACAGCCTTGCCCTGACATTTTTAAATGGATACTTACAATCCTACTGTGGGAATATGGGTTTCTTATGTTCTGTGCAGTTTTGCATGAATTCCATATCTAGAAAATTCATTTAGTACCATGATTTTTCTAAAAAAAAGAAATTTATAAGAGCATGGGGACATTTACCCTTCACTTTGTTGCCTGTCCAGGCAACTCCTCTACAATCATGTCACACACAGAACACAGACCTATGCACCTGCTTGAAGTGGCTGGCACTCTAAACTGGGCACCATCATGTCAGAATATAATTTTTAAAAGACCCCTCTGTCTGGATTTCTGGTGGTTATGACTTTGGTCTTGACTTAATCCATGTACACCCTGATGCCCAAATTATTCTCCATTAACTTTGATGGGACTCTGCTCTGGCTCAGGGGAGACAGGGTCAGGCCCCAGGTACAATCTGTGACTGCAATAGAACCAAGCACTTTTGCTTTCATGTGAAAGAGCTTCTCTGCAATCATTTTCCTGACTGCTTGAGTTGCAAGCAAGGAGAGATGCTGAGGCAGACCACATAATATTATGACCTTAAGAATTTTTATTCTCTTTTTTTGGCAGGGATAAACTGCTCCCTCTTTCTCATCTCTCAGCTCTATCAGCCTTTGTTTCTCAGAGCTGTTCAAAGATCCAAAAAGACAGGATCCTCCTGTTCTGCCTTTTGCAAAACAAGCTGCTGTATTCAGAATGAAAATGCTCTGCAAAGATCCTGCTTTTTATTCTCAGTAATTCCATTTTTCTTTTTTAGCAGAAAATGGTTTAATTCTGTCTAACAAGCAATTAATATGTTCTTCCAAACAAATCAGAACTGGAGAACCAAATTAACACCCTTCAAGACCGATATATCAGCGCCGGATTTCACAGAATGCTTTGTGACCCTTCCACCTAACCTAATGGATGGATTTTAAACATAAGAAAGCCTTAACATGGCTTGAGTTTGACCACTTCGACTTCTTGTAAGTGTGTATCACTAATTACAGTGAGACTTTATTAAACCAAGTAGTCACCTATGTATTTCAAAGACAAGAAAACCTTTCAACAAACCAGCAACCATTAAACATTACATTCACTTTTATTGAGAAATACCCAGCAAAGGAATATTTACCATTTCAGTACTGCATACATATCAAGATTATTTGTAAATCTAAAATCAACTAAATATTAAACACATAGCAGTATCTAGTCAGAACCAGGGATATCAGCTGCTAATTTTTTCCACTTGTCTTTCACTTCCTTCAGCTCATAAACAGATTTAATAAAAAAAGAATCATGGGATCAAAACAACATATTCATGGGGAGGTATGTTCATTTAAGCAACAGGATGTTCCAATGTAGCTTTTAATAAGATAGATGAAATTGAGTAAGTGATAATTTAACCAATGACAGAAACGGTTTTGCATACATTGCAATAATGCCAAGAGTTGAATTCTAATGAATCCTCTGTTTTTCTCATAAAACCTCAGCTCTTATAGTCTGTTAATTAGGCAGTAATTTCATTTTTTATTTGGGCAAGTGTGCAAGAAGGTGCTGTATTTAACAAAAAAAAAGTTGATATGAAGGAAACACGTTAGGAAACAGACAAGAAAGGAAAAAAGAACACAATGTTCAAAATTATGGAGGTTTTGTGTTGTATGGCAGGCAGAGATCATGACTATACATATGTTCAAAGTCTCCACACCAGGATGAAGATGCTGGTAGTCCAGGTGGTATCATTGCTGCAGCACCTGCAAAAAATATGGGGCAAACTGGGAATATCATTTGTGCTACTGAGCTATTCATGGACTAATATCCAGGATAATATCCAGGATAATCAGCATCAGGGTATATAGCCCCCATGACAGTGGCTGAGTGCACACAGAGTTAAATAGCCTAAATAAATGGGCAACAGCAGGGCAAGATCCTAATGATGCCTCACTCACATAGGGTAACTTTGTCCTGAAGAAGTGCCTCTGAAAACAAGACTAAATCAGCCTGCATGCCTGTACAGCTTCTTCACTGCCAAATCTGGCAGCAGAGGTTTCTGCCAATTATTTTTTGTTAAGGGAATTGGACTGCAGCCTGTGATTCATTTTACATATAGTAGAGCAAGAGTTGGCCTACATATAAAAATTCACGCTGGTATAACTGTGTCAGTTTGGAGTGTGATATTTTGCTGACAGTTTTACCTTTAAAAGACCTAAAGTAGATGTGGTTAAATCTGTGCCCAGATACCTTATACTCACTGAGGTTGTTTGTTGGGTGGTATTTTTTTCCTGGTTTTCAGCTAGACTAAACAGGCTAAACTATACAACTATGGCACCTTACAGCAGGCTGCATATTTACCTGTTCTTATCAAAATAATAGATGACATGTAAGTCCATACAATACCAGAAGCTCCCCTCCAAAAAGGAGGGGATCATAGGCCCTTTGCACCAGTCATCTCTTTACAGAATCACAGAACAGCTAAGGCTGGACCTCCAGAGTCCACCTGGTCCAATGGCCCTCAATGAGATGCTCAAGCAGGACCACCCAAAGCTGTCTGTACAGGACCATGTCCAAACAGCTTTTGACTGTCTTCAAAGACAAAAAATCCACAACCCACCTGGGCAGCCAGTGCTCAGTCATCCTCACAATGAAGAAGTGTTTCCCAATATTCAGACTGAATCTTTACAAGAAGAATAAACTCGTTGGGTACAGATATTTTTTAAATGTACCAAATATACCAAAATTTTAAAGCAGTTAACTAATATATATAACTCCCAGTGTTACCAGAAATGAGTCTATGTCTCTGTTCTAAAAATGCTATCAATGCAATGGCCTCTTTTTTCATACTTTCTAGGGATCAATGTTTTTGCTGATTAGGGCAATTCACCATATTTAATTGGAAGGTAAGGAGGTCTGAAACTAACACCCCCCTTAGATATCAGCAAACTGAGACTTGTCAGAAATGCACAATCAAAAATGAGCTTAATTTTTAATGTGAGCTCCCAGTTTATTTCTCATGTTAGCTGTAGATAGACGATCATAATGTAACACTAAATGTTTTAAAAGTCAAGATTTACATGAGGAAAAATTTGTTAACCAACTACATCTTGTTTTATTAGAATCATTATTTCTAAGAAGACTGAGGAATGAAAAAAGAATTGGCTTTCATTTCTAACATTTCCTTCCCCCATTAATACTCCTCGTCAATTGCAGTAATCATTTTCATTTTGACCCACTGAGACTTCAAATTGTAGGGTCTGGAGGGGGTAGATGGCTTTTGCATCTTTCCCATACACTGTTTTCCCCGACAAAACTAGTTTGGCAACCACATGTCAGGCTCTTGGCAAAATATCTGACCTGACCATATTAAGCACTGTTTTCTTAATATAATGTTGACATATGGCTATTGTGCTCTTAATGTAGTTATTTTGTGTCTGCTGTGTTGTTGCTATCTCATCTTCTGAATTTTCTTCAGGCAATTACTGTCAGAGGTGTTTAATTTCTTCTGCTACATATTAACCAGTTGCCAACTTTCCCCTCCTTCCCATGTGGAGGGGGTGTTTATGGGGCCAAACCAATACTATTGCAAGGTGTCCTAGGTACATACAAGGTATACTTGCAAGACCATCTAAAAATATTCTGATCACACACCAAAGAAAGGTAGAGAAGCTTTGGAGAGAATAAAGCTTTTCTTTTGGCCTTCACATGCCATGAAGCCAGAAAAAAACATGCTATGTTGCTTTCATGTCTAATATGATGAATAGTTGCCTGTGGTTAATTACACTGCATCATGGAAGGTGCCACAGTCAAGCAGTAAGTTTAAGCCAGTTGAAAGTGATGTGAGGAAACAGATGGAAAATAACTCAGGTAACCATAGAAAGCAAGTACAAAATCTCTAGTCACAGGTAGGCAAAATACCATATTTAACTATTTTATGCAATGAAAAAAGGAAATGCCCCTGCAAGAAAAAACAGTACAAGTTAACACACATTGTTCACTAAGACGTGTTGACAATTATTTGACCTTGAGCATGCAAGACCAGAGGTACCTATGATAAACTGAGAAGTGAAATAGCTGGTAGGCAGAGATTTAACACAGGACAGGGGAGGGGATGTCCTTCATATTAACTCTTGCTGGTTCACAACACACTGTACATCCTGTGATGGGGAGCAGCTGCCCTCCTGCAATGCTGTCCAACATCCATCAAGGCTGCATCCTCCCTGACCAGTCTGTAGTATTTATTACAGTCTATGGCTTCTGTTTGGTTCTTGTGTCTGGTTCTAATGTCCCTTAACTCTGAACTATGGAAAAGCTCCCAACAGAGTATGAGATCAGGAAGTTTTTATTCTACCAGGCTTCACAGGGCTATGTCTGAATGGTCCTCTAGGAGCTTCTCTCTCTTTCCATTAACTGTAAATAATTCACCTCACAGGCACATAAACTGGGCAGTGTGAGGACCTGCTCATTATCATTGTGTTACAGTGCTTTGTTCACATTCCTGTGCGTGACACAACTTCATTTTTCTGTGTCTCTACTTACAGAATGGGGATGGCAAGACCTACTTCACCAGCTGCAAGTGTTGCAGCACATGATCAGGTGATCAGCTTTGCCTTTACAGGCATGACTTGTGGTCATAATGTTCGCTTTCATGGAACAAACTGCAGATCTCTAGAAAATCAGCATCTAAATTTGTTGCAGAAACTCATTTTGAATGCAAGCTAAGTCCTGTGTTTTCAGATTGCACCCCACAAATACTAAAATAAGCACTTCCTGGGGGCTGGAAAATAAACCTTGAAAAAATATACCCTTGATTTCTCAGAGAAGCAAGAGTAGATATTTGAAGAGAAAGAATGAAAGATATGTGATCTATTCTTATACTTTGTAGTTTGCCACATTCTATACCAAAATTCAACCAACCATTAAGTCATAGGATAGCATATACTACTTACAACAAACTAAATGTAACAGTTGGTTTTACTCACAAATGCCCATACTTTTCTTTAGTGTTTTCTGAAGGAATTTTATCATATGACCATAGGTTTCACAAATGCCAGTTTCATAGATATGACAAGGGTACTGGTAATATCATAAAAGCAGCAGTTACACTTTACTTGAGCACTTAGAATAAATTGTATCTGTAGCAGCTAATCAGACAACTGGTTAGCAATTTAGAAACCAGTTTATTCATAAAATTAAATGTAGCATCAAAAACAATGTGGCAATATGACTAAGCTGTGATCATATAGGTTGAAGCATATTGGACAAGAGACCTGTTTGCAAAGTTCATGAGAATTCGGCTGTGCTGCAATATTCTGTCAGCCATCATCATTATCTTGTACAGGTACCTAGTGGACAAAATAACAATCTGAACTACAGAGAAACTGTTAAAATTCACAGCTGAGTGAAATGCTGATTACAGCAGCAACCCTCTTTTCTTTTCCCTGTCACTCCCACCCTTTTGTTCTCTTCCACTTTGCTTTTCTCCTCGGAATGGCAGACAGCAGTACCATGGCGTGGGTAACATGTGGTGTATTGGTCTTATTAGCACTCATTTACACCGAGCCACGTATCTGCACTCCTCCCAAACCCACACTGCTCAGCATCCCTACTGCCAGGGCAAACACTTGCCTGCACAAGGGATCAGGACACCTTCTTCTGTCATGGGCTATCTTCTCATCTGCCCTAGCAAAGAAAAGCTGCTTTCTGCCCCCTTTGTGCATTTGAATGCCTCATTGTTTAAATCAAATTACAAGCTTACATTCCGACCAATCTCTCCATCCCCTGAAACCAAGTTTGAATGTAAAAGATAATACAGTATTTACCATAAATATTACTCTGTTCCGTGACTGTAATTTTTATCTCCTAATTGAAATATTTCTTATTTTCCTTGCCTCAGTGAGCTAGTCTAAGGAATAGCTGAATGAGATTGTGTTGGAAGACAGACAGAGTATTGCTCAAAAGAGAGATTTTTTTTCAGGGAGCAAAATATACCACTTTCAAAATAAGTTTACCTGACATGTACCTAGATTGTTAAAAATCTGTCTTTCAACCAGCTTTCATAGCCAAGTCATTATGAAAGCAGAATTCATTAAAAGTTTTCTAAAGAACACCAGTATGTCATGGCTGGATATAATCCTTTTGTGAGGACTAACATAGGTTACAAGTATGTCCACCCATCTAAAGTATCCTCTCAAGTGCCACAATGTCACTGTGGCTTGCTGAAGGAAAGGTCTCACTTTTTAAAGGGACATTGTAAGATTCCTTAAACCTCAGCAAACCATAGTTTGCTCAATATTTTTACTTCAAAATGTAAAGAATTACTTTATATTTTCATGGTTATCTTAAAATAGGAAGCTATGGGAGAAAAAAATAATTTCAGACAACAGCCTAGCAACTGAATGGATTACTTGATGCCATCCCCAAAACCTGGTTCACAAAATATCTGGCTCATTGGTCAGGGAAATGGGAAGTCTGTGCAGTACCTGATCTATTATTCTGAGCAGCTAAATTTTTCTTCTTACCTTTCCATCCCTGATGGATTTTAACTAGCACAATCAGTGATTAAGAAGATGTTCTAAGATAGTGCAAGTCACCTGTGAGACAACAGATACATAAAAGCAAGGGTCAGGAAAAGGACCTTCTTTGGGGCTTGGATGGAATTGCTCCTCCATCATGCAGCAGAGTGAAAAAACAGGTGTCTGCTTTAGGACAAGGGAAACATTAAGAAAAAGAAAGGTATAAAAAAGAAAAAAATACAACTGATGGGTTTCCTTCTTCTTTTGCTTTCCTGCCCCCCCTCACCACCAACAGAAAGATAATAAATTGAAAGTCTTGGTATTGTCAGTGAATCAGGGTCCAGCCTCCATTGTCGTCTAGAATCCAATTTGAAATCATCATGCCATTTTCCAGGTAATAGATATAAAAGTTTCTGTAGGAGACAAAGCACCTGAAGTTGGATCACATCATCAGTTTTGTACTGATGAGACATTGGATGGGTTTTCTATTACATATCCAAAGACTGAACATCTGTCTTACCAGAAAGCTTATTCAGGCTCAGCCAAAAGCTTTCATACTCAGGGATACATGTCATAATTCGAGCCTAGTGAACTGGAGATATTGTGGGGGAAGAAACATGCCAGCACAGAATATTTTAACACAGCTGAGATTGGTCTAACATGGAAAGGACACTCAGAAAAAAATAAAAAGAACCTTGGAGTTTTCTATTCCTGTTTAATTCTGAGTAAATTTTTTTTCCTGTAATTCTAGTCTGCTATATACACACTGGACACCTAATAGGAGATAAGGCCACTCTCAAAAAAAAAAAAAAAAAAAAGGAACATTAAACAAAATAACCATAAATTTCAAAAGCATTGACTATAAAATAAATTTAAAGCATGTGGGTTTTTTACAATGACGTAACACGAAAATTCTCCCAAGATAAGGCAGACTTCCTGAGACTCAGTAAGCCTCCAGAAAGCATTTCTTTCTATCCATCAAGGAGATGAGGGGAATCTTCCTTTAAAGTACATGGGGAAAAGCAGGCTTTGAACATGCATGCTCTGGTTTGCCTCCTGGAGGCAGCTGTCTGTGCAGTGATCAACCTCTACATTACACACCTCCCCAGAACACCTAGAGTCAGCTGGGGTAAATAGTGCCCAATTTGACTGTAAAATAGAGCCTTCCTAGAGTCACATCATGCTATCAATCAAGCAACTGTTAGGACTTCTAGAAGACAATCCATTCTGGATGCTTAAGTATCCAGGTACAAAATAAGAGGGCGCAACCTGGAAATAACTTCTTCACATGGGCAGCACCATCAATTTTAGTTTAACTATTTGCATGAGTAAGTCTTTTGCAGACTCATGACTTTATTTCATAAGTGCCTTTTGTAGAAACGGCATCCTAAAGCTCCTTACGGAATTAAATAACACTGTCCACTCTCTTGTATCTGATATAAATTACAGAAAACAGCATCATCAAGATATTGCACAGTGAATAAATTAAACTATTCAGTCGTAAGGCCAATGACCGAAGGAAAGAAAAATAAAGAGACATAGGCAAAGGAGGAAAGATATGTTTTAAGATGAGGTTTGAAAAGAGATAGAGTCGATGAGGCAGAGAGAGATATTCATGCAATGGGACTGAGTACCAAGAAAAACTTTCAGATGTTCTGTTATCCAGACAAACCAACCATGGACAGGTTTGACTAGACACACGGTACATGGAGGCTGTCACACATCTTCCTACACAAACAGCAATTCTCACACCTCACAAATTAATTATAGGGAGAAGCCTGGTGCTTGACTGGTCTATAACTTGTTATGTCTCTAGTTTTTCAGTTCACTGCCCTATAAAAGGCATTTATGCTAGCACAAATCCAGCAAGACACTAGAAGTATAGCTTCAAACCATAAATCAGAGACATATGGGGTGTTTTCTGAGAGAAGGAACAACATGTGTGAAGGTACTCCAAACCCTTCTGTGGTTACGTGCAGCCAACTTGGGATGTTTGCAATCCAAGGTGCTAAACAGGTGGACAAGATTACTGCAGTCACAGTAGTCTAGTCACAGCAGAAACTCCAGTCAGGTGGCATTGGGTTTGGTTTTCACTTCTATCAGAACTCATGGGCCATACCCACATTCATGTTTAGGTGTCCTGTGCCACTAAGTTCAATGGAAGTTAGATACCTAAATACCTTCATGAGCACAAGTTTTATGCCTGGTCTTCAGCAAGTCACTTAAAGATTGTGTACCTCAAACCCTTCCCTACCAAGCTGGAATGTTAGCATTTGTAACAATAAATTAAGCTAGTGAAAAGTTCCTGTAATAACACACAGCACTAGATCCATAATATCTGCCAAACACTTTCCATGTCACACCAACAAAGAGAGAAAACAACCCAATGCCACAATTAGAAACAGCTGGCAGATAGGGCTTACTGCCAGTACAGGCAGAGCAAGACACTGTCATACACAGAAAGAGATTCTGAAAGTTCATTTAAAACCATCTTGTATGTCAGTTTCAGCAGAGCTGATGGAATAAAGCTGGAGTCCACGGGAAGACAAACACATGATTCCTTCCATCAGATACAGAGATAAAAGCTTTATATCCTTTTCCCACTCTCAGACTGGCTCTTTTCTCTTAAGGGGGATGGATCAGTTATATGATTGTAAAAGAATCATGGCACTATGTACATCTTCACCCCAAGTCCTCTTGCCCCTGTTCCCACATGCAGCTTCTCCCAGTCGTTATGTTGATCTATGTCCCAGCCCTTCTACCCCTGCCACATCCACCAAGAAGACTCCCAACCCCATAAGGAACATCTAAATTTTTTTCCCTACAAAACTTATCATCTGAAGTTTCCCTTCATGACAAATTGCTTAGGTATGACCCGAAGAGCAGCACTGCAGAAAAGGCCCTGGGGATCCTGGCCAATGGCAAGTTGAATGTGCATCAGCAGTGCCCTGAGAGCCAGGAGGGCCAACCGTGTCTTGGGGGGCATCAGGCACAGCATCGCCAGCTGGGCAAGGAAGGGGCACTCTGCTCTGCTCTGCTCTGGTGTGGCCTCACCTTGAGTGCTGTGTGCAGTTTGGGGCACCACAATATAAAAAAGACACTAAGCTACTAACAAGCGTCCAGAGGAAGGCAACAAACATGGTGAAGAGTCTGGTGAGGAAACCTTATGAGGAATGGTTGAGGTCACTTGGTTTGTTCAGTGTAGAGAAGAGAAGACTGACGTGTCGCAGTGACCGCTGCCTTCAGCCCGGCCAGCACCTGCGGTGTGCGGCAGGAGTGGGGAGCAGCCCAAGGCTCGAGGCTTTAAAGCTGCTTCTGAGTTCAGCTCTGCCCAGGGGAGCTGAAGCTCCAGGTGCTGTAGCTGTCAGCAGCCCCGATGATGGAGAGGATAGAAAGTTGCGGGGAGGCTTGCCTTTGGATACACTTTCAGGTTTTTTGTCTGAAGGGAGTCCAAGGAGCACAAGCCCGGATCAGATCTGTGCAACAACTTATAAAGGGAGGCGTTACAACGGGGATGGCTTGACAGGGGACCAATAGGGGTCTTTGGGGGAGAGCTATAGACAGGGATAGACATTCACGTGGGCCAATAGTCTCGAGGGGTGGAGGGAAAGGGGATCACATGCCCCAATGGGGCATCGAGGTTTAGAGGATTTCTAGGAGGGGAGGTATCTGAGGGGGCAGGGTCTCAGGGGTTTGATGGAGACCATATAAGGGTAATTAGGGAGGGCTTGGGTGACAGACACAGAACAGTCCAGAACTCAGGGAGGGGTTTGGGTGATTGATAGGGAAGGAGCCAGAACAAGGGGAGGGGATAACCACATTGGGAGCCCCGGGGAGCGGTTTGGATCTGGAGCAGACCAGCTGGGAGTAGAAGTGGGGAAGGTATGGATGAACCATTAGGGTACAAAGAACATACAAAAATACAATAAAAACATTGCATCAGCACATTGAGGGGAGACCTCATGGTGGTTTTCAACATCTGCATGGAGAGAAGCAGAGGGGCAGGATAAGGCTGTGAGTAACCTGGTCTAGCAGACTGCCAGTAGTAACCTAGCTGCCAATGGCAGCAGGGCTGGAACTAGATGATCATTAAAGTCCCTTCAAACTCAAGCCATTCTATGATTCTATGACTTAAACTAGGAAGCCCTCAAAACTTCTAAAGCTTCTAAAACATCATGCTAACTTTTAATGCTCTACGGAGACAACTGCTGATGAATAACATGGTCTATCCTGCTGAACAGAAAAAAGAGAAAAATTAGTTTTCTTGGTTTTGTCTGAAGACAAGAGAAAAATATAATCTTATAGGTCTATCGGTAGAATAGGTAGTGAGCATTTAGGTCTCAGCTTTGGCAAAGACTTTTCATTTTTCCCAAGCCTAGTCACACTGGACTGTGTTTTCCATGGTGATATCTTTCTTTACATCATGAGACACCGTAGGCTTTGCCTCATGATGCACTGAACACTTCCAGATTCATAGAATCATAGAAATGTAAGATCATCAAGGTTGGAAGAAAGGTTTAACATCAGCAAGTCCAACCATCAACCCAGCACTACCACTGTAATCATACTATTTATCTGGATGTAAAGCCAAATCGTGCTTCCATGAGCACTGGTTGTGAGGAGACTCAAGTAGAATGAAGAACTCATGAAAATGCACCACTGCTTTTGAAAACTTGGATATTAACAAGCCTTTCTCTTAATTTTCTCCCCTAGTGCAGAAATGTTGTACCTGCTCAACACACCAGGGCATAATGAAGCTGAAATCAAAGCTTAGAAATAATATAATACTCTTGGAAGAAGCTGCCTCAGGGGATGACTGCTTGCCAAACTCCTCCTAGGAAAGGGAAGGGACTCATGTTATGTCTTACTGAGCTTGACGGTTGAAGTGAGACCCCAAAGACTGTATGGTACACGGCAAGGTTAGACATTTGCAAAACAGACACGTTCTTAATATGTTCTTTAAGTCATATGGGCACTCACTAATTCTTCATTAGGCTGATAATCCCTACGCATGAAAGGACAAAGACTACAGATTTTTCCATGTAGCCTGGGAGCCATGAGGTCAGCTTTACTGAATGAATTTATCAATAGAGTTTCAATTTATCTAATATGCTTTACCTAATAAGGCAGTTCCTGTCGTAATTGCTGTTGTAGAGATAGGAGGTTAATCTTTTAAGTGATGGCACTGGGCTCACCTGCTGAGAGATGATCTGGAGCTCTCCAATAAAACATTCATGGCTTCATGCCTCCTGTGCTGCACTTAAATCTATGGTAACAGTTTCAAAAAGCTAAAAAGCCAGGTCTATGCTCTGCAGTGATCAGTGGCACCACGGTTAGATATTGCATTCAGCTCAGTCGGATAAAAGTTCAGTCTTTGGTAGATTTAGTAGTGGGTGGAAATGAGACATGGAATTTTAGTCTTTTGTTCAAAGGCTTTGTTCTCCTCCTGCATTACTGCAAAGAAGTTTTCTGTGATGCTTTGCTTTCTTTCCAAAGGACCTGAAGCACCAATTTTGCTTTGTTCCCCTTAGAAAAAAAAATAAAATAAAAATAAATAAAATAAAAATATCATATTTACTGAATACAGTGTGAGGAGAAGGAAAGGGCAAAAAGGGACACACATCCACCCCTTCCCTACTGAGGTGACCCTGAGAAGATTACATAGGGTAATTGAAAGGTTTAGAAAACAAAGAGCTCGAAGTAACTGATAAGAATGGCAGAACTTTACAGGAATGACTCTGCCATGTAATCAAATTGCAGTGTGGTTGAGTAGCACTTAAAAACTTGTTACACCATACTACTAAATCCAGGGGACAGAGGTTGTTTTCTTTTGTTAATGACAGAGTTAAGAAAGACTATGATTATCAGGTGAAAAATGGTATTCTAGTGTGAATCATCAAGCTCCCAAAACTACTGTTTTCTTTCTGAAAAATTAGAAGCATCTCTTCCACAATGGTCATGTTACTAGTGCAAGTCAGGCACAGAGTATGATTTATGGGTATCCTATATGTTATCATTAGATAGATGCTAAACTTCCAAATTGTTTTTTATAAAAGTGAGGTAGTTAACAAAGATACAATGGACATAATTTTAAACTTGTGACCCCGTTAAGGTTATAGATACCTGAAATCTCAGCAAATACCCATCTGCAAGGGAGAATCAGTAAACTGCCACCAGCCCACCAAGGGATTCAGCTGAAGACTCAGAAGAAGAAAAGCAACAAATATAAAAGCTGAAGGTCCAGTTACCAGTGACAAGGCCAAATACAGTCCTGGGCAATCATTACCTCGGAAGTTGAAACAAATATCTCTTACAAGACCTTTTTCAAGCCACATGCAGAATAGTTTGTTTGATATGCTTCTTCCTGAAGACAGATAGTCAGGTGTAGAGGAAGAGCCTAGAGAACAAAGAGTTCAGTAGTACACTAAAACATAAGGATTAAGATAAAAGCATAAATATTTCAATCCCTAAAAGGAATCCCTTTTGTTTCATCAAAAAAATTTTCTCTGAACAAAATGGAACTTGAAAATCCTTGAAAAATCCTACTAAAAAAAGGCACACAAGGGTTAGAATAATTTGGAAGATGCAGCATAAGTGGAGCCATACTGAATATGAAGATGAGACACATTTAGTTTAAACCTCAGAAAGGGATTTTCTCAAAGGAGGATGAAACATAATGTTTGCTATGTGCAAAACATAAAGATTGCATCACCATCCTTTTAGATACAGCATATGAACATATCTGCTGAAAGTCAAAAGTGAAAGACTCTAGGAAGCTGCCAGACCTAGGGAAATGAATATTCTGCAAATATATTTATTTTACATGGAAAGCAAAGCAAAGAAAAATGTTGTTAAATATTTACTCATCACCCGGTAGCTTATTAATCTTTGTTGCAGCAAATACAGCTGACTACAGAGTGCGGGCAGAGATGGTCCTTACCAATAAATAAGTGGAGGATGCACCACCACATCCTGGGGCTCCTTGGTGAGCAGAAGCCCTAACAGGAGCAGTGACTCAGCTGCATGAAGAGCACATGCAAACCTGGCCATTACTCTTACATCCTCTTGCTTTTGTTTTTGCTCTGTGATTTCCTCCATCTGGCCCCCAAAGCTATCCTGCTCTAGCAGACATCTCCCAACTATTACTGCATCACTGGAGTCCATGAAGACATGGACTATATTCTGATAACCTACTTTGGACACTTAATATTGAGGGTTGCAATACCTGAAAATCAAATGCCCTGTTCCAGCCTGATGACTCGGGAGCAAAGGCTCCTCAGCTGGTCTGTGGGGAATCTAATTCATGTCATCAAATGTCTTTTTCTTCCCTTGCTCCTCTAGGTTTCCTGAACATGGAACATTCTACCTCCGCCTGGTAGGAGACACTGGTTCCTAGCAGGCCTGCACTGGAGCTTGGTGCAGTTTCACACCAGTGCCTGCTGAGAGAAGACTCAGAAGTTCAGGCATTCTTCTGACAGATTAAGCAGCCTTTGCACAACAACGTGGTGGCAGATCCCCAAACCCAGGAAGAGGAGACTTAAAATCTGAACTCTACTTCAGGGCATCACCCCTATCAAAATCCCATTTCCCTTGGAGTACCTGGCCTGTACAGGAGGAGAGAACATTCCCTTTATTAAAACTGTGCCTTTTTGTCCTACTACACACATCTGTGCAGGACTCATAGCACCAGAGAACAGACAGGGAACCAGCCTGCGCCATCCAGAAGTGAGAGAGGTCTGATTCATGGTTGCTGTCACTCAATGGTACTCATCAATTCCAAAGAAAAGTACCAAGGCTCCTGGAGCAGGAAGCAGATGACCTTGAGAGAGCCTCCTCCTCATGGATGCCATAGAAGAGTTTTTGATTAGCTCCTGATCAATAAAATTTTTCCAAATAAAATAAAATTAACACATCTCACATGGGAAAGACCACAAAATAGTTAACAGATAGCTTCGTTGGAAAGTGTGCTAAGAGTTGCAGTGGGCTCTGGCAATAAAATCATGACTGGCTGTTTTCCTTGGGGATACACTGGCCTTCAAGTGTGAGTTATTTAGAGAAAGTCCAAAGGTCTATGTTATGCAAGAAGGCAGATTAGATGGTCATAGCAGTCCCTTCTGGGCTTTTGCAATTAGTCTCTGACATGATGTCAGAAGGTTCGTTCATCACAGCCCAAAAAAGAGCAATTTCCTTGCCGATAAATGAAAAAGTAAATCAATTTTTAGTCCTAGATGAGGATGGGATTCCACTGGTCCCTAGGGGGTGTTTCCCTGTTCAGGCTCTGAGCAACTGAGCAGGGGACTGCTGGACCAAACAGCACATGCTCTTGCCAGGACCTGGATTTATTCTCCCTGTTTCCAGCAAAACTGCAGCCATGAAAGGTGAATTCTGGCTTCTGAGGACACTGATGAGTTTAGATGGGGTCTTGGCTTCCAAAGGAGTACAGAATGCTCAATGATTTGTAGATAAACAAATGATGGAAATCAGGAAAGGAAAAAATGGGCTGATATGCTGCAGGATCACAACCTCACTGGTCTACATTTTCTCCACTAATTTAGTTCTTCAAGTCAAGATTGGACACTGAAACACAGTTTTCAGGAAATTTTACTACAAAAATTGTGCAGGTATTGAGTAATTGATTCTCAAATACTTGTGTGATGCCAGGGGCACTGCTCTTCTTACCTCCAGTTCCCCAGGGAGGGAAGTAAAATGTGAGAGGACACAGCCAAGGGACAAAAAGAGTAAGTAAAAGAGAAAGGGTTGTAAGTGGAATAAGTAATCTCCCAGTCCCATATTCCTACCACCCTCAAAGTGGTTTCACAATCCCTCAAAGGTCATTCCTTCCATTTCCAAGACTCATACAACTTAAATCTCCATTTAAATTTAAATCTCCACTTAGATAGCACTGTTTTCTCTTCCCTGTACTGGGATCTTACAAAGTGAGAAAACAACAATGGTCAGAGTCTGTGCCTTTTTCAGTTGAGAAATGGCTGTAATTCAAAATGGCAGAGGGAAGCCAAACCACAAAATTAGTTATACACCATCATCCTCAAGCACTAAAATTGAGTGGATTACACTGGCACTACATTCTTGATGACACCACTGCCAAGAGGATTTCTCTACAGCAAATGTAAATGTAAAGTTTTCATTAATGCAGTTGCACAAGTTATATAATTTATTATATTTTTTAAATTTCTCATTGGTTATGTTTAAGTACATAACTGAATAATTGATGTACACATTTGCAAAGGACAGATACAGAGGAACCGCTCAGAAATAATGTGAAGTGGAGCCATAGCGTCTTTATTTTGTATTTGAGGCATCTTCCCAGTCAATGAACCTCTGTGAAAGATTAATGTCATTTGAACTTTTATTGTGGAATATCATTCGTGCACTGTCACACTTCGCACAAATGGTGCTTCAGTCACAGTTCAGTAACACTCCAGCGTATTATTTCCCAGGCATTTGAGAGTTTAGAGAATTATTGAAGGGCAAACTGCACTTATTTGGTAATAAGGCAGAGTGCAGTTGCAGTCTCCATATGAATTCAACAAATGGAATCAATGTTAATTTCATTGAACGTAGCAAAATAGTTGTGATAATAACCCCAGTGAAATATCCACCAGAGAAAAGAGATAGAGAATAGTGTCACAGTGTTTTATATTATCTACACAAGGGATCCTAGAAAAAATACAGAAATGGGTGTGGAAAAAATACCTTAATAATTTCTCAAAAACATATACTCATTTGAAAATCAAAATTGTTATTTCTCCCAATCTTTATGCTTTGATTTTAGGAATTTGCTGCAGAAGAAAGAATTAAAGAAACCAACTGAGATTCACATCCTATTTTCACCAACCACATCCAGCTTTGAGACAGTCTAGATGTTTCAATTTGGCATTACTGTTTGTGCAAATACGTGTTATACTGATCCTGAAAGTAAACATTTCCCAAAGCCATGATTTGTTAACACTGTCTTCACATATTATAGTCAATTAGTCAATAATTAGTCAAATAATTAAAAATATGATTATGCAACGATGTTGCCTTATTTTTAAATTAAGGACTCATTCACAAGGATTCCTCTTTCTGATTATATGTTGCTAAGCACAGAAAGTTTAAGCACACAAGCCTTGGTTGCTTTTTCTCCCTTTTAGATTTAAAACAGGATTCTGTTAATAAACAGACAAGTGCTTATTAATATGCTTCACCAGCAAAGACACAAATGTGCAACTAAATACTCATGCAGCTCCCCCAGATGCAAATATATCTGCAAGAACCATCACTGATGTGTTAGAGACCTCTAGAGCTGTAGCTCCTCTCATGAAACTACAATTGCTGATATTACCAATTATACTATTAGGGCTATGGTTCAGGTACACAATATCGAGATTTAATTTTAAAAACTAAACAAACAAACAAAAAAACCCTACAATAAAAGAAACAAACTCACTAACTAAAAATGAGAGAAGTCCCTGGCAGAATTATCAAAATATCTCCTATACACCATCATAAAGTGAAAAACACCCCAACAACCACCATGGTTTCAGTATCTTTAGATGCTTACTTGAAACAGAGGCATATGAGCCTTTAGAAGGACTCTTATGTCCTGCAGGGGACATGGCACCACTGTTAGAGAAAGAGAGAAGTGTCAGTGCTGTGTACTGGCACCCAGAAAAATAACTTCTACATAAGCATCACAGCCATAACCAAAATCAGGAATTCAGCATGTCTTTAACCATCCATCCGTTTATCTGATTCCCATCTATCTATGCCAAGGCTGGGGGACTTCCAGCTTGCAAGGTCTGCAAGGAGGGACTAGGATAGCTTGGAGTAAAGCAAGACACACACTTCACCTCATTCTTCAGGGCTAAATCTGTGTTACTAACTTAGAAACAGAAATGTATTACACCAGTGCTCTCCAATGACTTTATTTACACTCCTATCTAGCTACCTTTTGTGGTCATGTTAATGACACACTAATATTCTGAGAATTTCTTTCACCTAGGCACATAGTTTTCAAAAGGATTGCATGGTGCTATGCCATGCTCAATTTCAGCCACCTCCTTCCTCTTCATACCTTAGGGCTGTGAAGAGACCTTATCTCAAAAACTTAGAATTGGTCACAGAATGAAACAAACACAGGATTATTCTTTAGTGCTCCTGTAGATGGAAATGGAGACTTATGCAGAACACTTACAATTTGAATAAAACTCTTGCCACTCACTTCATGTCTTTAAAAATGATATTATTTTAACTGATGCAAGTCACTCCTGTCAAAAACTCATAAAAATCACCTTTCATTATTCTTAAGGTCATTTAAAATCACCACTATGGGCCAAGTCATTCTGAATTAAATCTCAGCAACAAATGTGTTCTAATATTAGAGGGTTAAATATTGAATCACAGAACCACAAAATGGGTCAGGTTGGAAGGGACCACAGTGGGTCACCTGGTCCAACCTCCCTGCTTCAGCAGGGTCATCCCAGAGCACATGGCACAGGATAGTATCCAGATGGCTCTTGAATATGTGCAGTGAGGGAGACTCCACAACATTTCTGGGCAACCTGTCCCAGTGCACAGTCACCCACACAGTAAAGAGGTTCCCCATATTCCAATGGAACTTCCTGTGCATCAGTTTCTGTCTGTTGCTCCTTGTTCCATTTCTTGGCATCACCTGGAAGAGCCTGGATCCAGCCTCTTGACATCCCCCATTCAGACACTTGTGTACACTGATGAGGTCCCCTCTCAGTCGTCTCTTCCTGAGGCTGAACAGGCCCAGCTCCCTCAGCCTTTCCTCATAAGAGAGATGCTCCAGATCCTTATTCACCTTTATAGCCCTTCACTGGACCTTCTCCAGAAGCTCCATGTTTCTCTTGTACTGAGGAGCCCAGAACTGGACACAGCACTCCAGATGTGGTCTCACCAGCACTAAGACAGGTACCAGCCACTTCAGACCACTTAGGCGAGTGGGATTCTTGCCTGAATGAGAACTGACTAAAGAGATCAAGACTTGACTACGGTTATGAAGGCAAGTGTGCAATTTCAGTCACGCATAACATAAAGTTCTAAACTAAATGCATCCAGTACACTATCAAAAAGATTCATTTTTGTAATATGGATGTTTTTCCAAGAAAACTCTCAACCATAATTGGTACCAAGATGTGGGCTTGGCAGGTGTATAGAAAACTTCAATTTTTGTCTCTTAATACATGGTACTAGAGATGGGAAACATTTTTGCCTTCATACAGGACCCAGATGGCAAACTGTGAAAGCTTAATTTCAAGAGCATTCAGGCTGACAGCTCTACAAGCAGCAAGCTGAATTTAACTTATGTGATTATGACACATACACAGGACTCTTCAACCAAGTGGTCCAACACTCCACCTATTAGAGGCATGGCTATGAGATCTGTGTGCTGCATGAAAGGCTTTACTGTGCAGATCAGGTCCGGATTACTGCACTAGGAGCCACACGTGCACGTGCATACAACTTACTTCCATGGTCTAGCTTGTCAGCCTGGATATTGGTTCTATTTCTGCTTGTGCAAAGGGTAATGAAGAGTCTCCATAGTCTCATAGGCAGAATCACTTTTACTCTGTACTGTACCTAAAGGGTTTTACTTGTGTTATGCCTTACTCAACTCCATGCTGGCACACCACCTACTGACAGCCCAGCGTTGCTTTCTGTGTTTCTTAAAATCCTGTCCCTATGTGAGCCCAAGACCTCTGACCCTGAGATGTATGGCTGTGCAAGCCAGAGCAGCAGCATTTGTCAAGACTCTAAAAAGAGAAGGAATTGAGAGAAAGGGTCTTCAGGCCACTGGTGGTATATTGATAAAAATTAATAAGCTCAACTGTTCAGCATTTCAAGCCAAGCAGTGGGAAACGAATTGTCTCCCAGCCGAATGAGAAGCAGGCAGTCAGGCAGCTTATCAGCAAGCAGTTAATGAGACTCTAGTATTCTGAGAATCTCTTTCATCCAGGCACAAATTTAGCAAAAGGACTAATAATTGTATGGTAATATCCCATCCTCCATTTCAGGCACCTCCTCGTCTCCCAGGTGTAAAGGTTGGTTTAAGTTTCTTTTGATCCCACATGATTTTAAGGTGTTTCTATATATTAGTGGTTGCAGATATGCAGTCAGACTGTGGTGCACAGAACAGAAATGCATTACTCTGCCACCTTTTCTCCTTTCTGACATTTCTTTATATACCGCTGCTGTACAGCTCCATAAGTCTGAACTTCTTGTTCCTCTTTTTGGCAATGCTTGATGTTCTTTTCCATTTCATTTTCCATTTTTCATTTATTTCTATACTCCATAAGTAACATTCTTGAACCTCACAAGATATTCTCAGTAAGAGGAAACCATGACAAAACAGTTGATCCTGATAGTGAAATTAAGCATGTCTAGAGAGAATTGACACCCCCCCCCCCCTTTCCCCAAGTTGCAGCTGACTGTATATTAAGTTAACCAAGCATTCCTGAACTTAATAATGCTGGGATTTGACAGATATATCACATCATCCTATCATCTTTAACACTATTTGAGGTATCCTGACCCACTGACTATGCCTCCTTCAGCAACCCAGTGGTAGTTATTTGTCTCCCTTTCTCCCTGACTTCCCATGACACCCTGATTTGGTCTGGATCTCCAGATCTCAGCCCAGTGGTTTTATCTTAGCTGACAAAACTTCCTTTAAAACCCTGTTTCTGGAACTTTTGGTGCTAGGAAGACATGAGTGATAAAAAAGGCAGGAGAGGCCATTACATGTCTGACTGAAGAGCTGTGTGATCATCCTCCTTTTCCTCTGCTCACAACATGAAGGGTACACAGTCACACCAGTGGAATACATGTTCCTCAGTGCCAAGATCATCATTTGCTTGTCCCTGTTAAACACTAAATAGCCATTTAGAGTTATAAAGCAAGGGATATTTCCTATGCAGGTTGCTAGCTTGCAGTCTCTTAAAAAGATTAGTCTCCAGAAGTATCTAGTGTGTCTAATCATCTCAAGGGTCAATTGGAAAGAAGATTAAGACTGATCTGATCCAATTAGCAGGGATTTGAAGAAGAAACAAAAAAAAAGTTGTAGATTAACCTTTAATAAGTCCTCAGACGCACGTCTGAAGAATTGATACAGATTCTGCATAGCTGTACAAGTATGTGTTCATTTTGGTATGTGTGGTCTCAACGGGATCACTGCCGCAAGGGGCTTTGCCCTCCAATAAAGTTTCCCTTTTTGGTGCGTGTACCTGAGTTGAGATGGCACAGAGCATCCAGCTCCCTCTGCAGCTACATCCAGTCCAGAACACTGTCATTAACCACCCAGGGGGAAAACCTGATGCCTTCATTTGCCCAGGTTAGGGCTGAAGGGTGAAGCATTGGATGACTTCCCTAAGTCACACAGGTACAGCAGGGAATATAGCCCTGGCATCACCAAACAAAAATTACTGCCCACAACAGAGAACTTTTCTACCTGGAGATAGAAGAGGCAATGAGAGTTAATCCTAAAGTAGTATCACAAAGACCATCCGGAAATGGGCACAAGTTTCTATTGCACAAAGGTATTTGTAGAAAAAGCATCCCCTATACTTCAGTTTTAAGTGTTGCTGCTAAAATTCCATGAAATCTAACTGTAACACTTAAACTAATGAAGATCCAGCAGATGTTGGATCTGTGATATTTTACAGCATTATTTTAATTGGGGAAAGAATCCAGTTTTGCTAAAATATTAATGAAAGCATGCTCATTTTGCTTCTGGATTCACTAAATGCCTCTGTTCAATAGCTTGTTCCTGTTTCCAGCTCCCACTGTTGCTTCTTCATCTTACTGGTAAGACAGCAGTAGGCAAAACCAAAGAACTAATAGTCTTTGTGCACTGAACTGTTGAATGTATTCTGTGAAGAGGACAATATAGAGGCTGACATGAATATATTTTTCCCTCTATGAGTGCACCTTGGAAACATGTCCAACTGAAGCCAAAGTGAATTCAGACCCCTCAAATTTCCTTTTGATTATGTCCATACTGTGTGAAAAAAAGTCACAGGAGGCTTTCCAAGTCTTGAGCTTCAAACTGCAAATCTCATTTTGGACAAAATACTCCACAGTAAATTGGGAGGTTTTCATATAACAACTATGTTCAACTTACTATGAAAAGATTAAAAAAAGCCTCAAGTTTTGCACTCAGCCTAAGTCACAGGATCACAACCATCTAGGCTTGCCATGAATCCTTGCCACTTGGAACATTTCTAGAGGCCAGGAGTAAATTCTCATTTCTGACTGACTGAAGAGAAGTTCTCTTTTCTGTCCCCACAACAGAAACCTCAAATTCTCTCATTTCCCTAACAAGCAATCCTGTGCCTTTTTTTTTCTGAATCACCCTGCTATACGTGCCTCTCTTGTTATACATCTGCTGTGGCACAAGCTCATTTCCCCACTGTCATTTTCTGAGTCAGTATTTGTACTTCTGTCTCATATTATGAAGAAAACATCTCTAGTGGCACTACATTTTAATTGGTATGAAAATATTTGGTAGCACAGTCAGTAACACCCACAAGTTTCATTTATTGCTTCTCTCTCTATGGAATATTGGTATCATCATCCACTTTTAAATGGCATTACTCTATCCCAATTTTTTGTTTCAGCGATGGGACTCCTGGTTTTGAGCAGTCCATTCTACTCAAATGTCAGCCTCTTTTCAGAGAAGTATCCTAGAGACATGAGAAGGGAATTTAATCACGCCACAAAGATCAATAGACTTTTCACAAACATCTTCAGTTGCACTTAGAACCGGGGCCTGACACAAGGTAAGCTAGGACCATAACACAAACCTGTTCCTGAAATTTCTGTGGGCAGGTCTTCTTGGTCAGTAGCTGTGACCACAGACCAAGCTGACTTCTATTGGAAAGGTCCCATGAGGGAAATAACCATGGTCATGTGTCCTGTGTATTACACACTGCTAGAATATCAGAGCCTTTACACCTGCAGAAATTTTATGAAATTTAACTTTTATATAAAACATAGGTTATGGTAATCAATATGCACTGTGTGTGGCAGTTTATAGAGGAAGTCTATAAACAGACTGTTGTCTGGTCACAAGCATTCAGCTAACAAGAAGAGCCCTTTGAACTAATACGCACAGCATTTCTCTCTCCTACACATACATGCATCCGTATCCACAAAGGCAACTGATCTTCCACTAACCCATTTTAAATATGGCCTACAACAGGAAAAAATGTTTCTGCTTGCTGTCCTTTGGAATAAAGTGCATACAGGGCATTGTGAAAAAGATCTTCTAGGTTCTAAATTAAAATACCTTTTTGTGCCACTTCTGTACTGATTGTCTCAATAACAGTGGCACTGGTTTTCTCTAATTCCACAGTTAATTCCTCTGTTTTTTAGAAGCTAAGCCAAACAGTGTGGAAGGGCATCACTTTCTAAAGAAGAAATTTGGAGTTCAAATTTTGGCTGCATTAACCTGTGCCTAACTTTACATATACCAGCACAGCTAAAGGGTGCAGACCTCTCCTTTGCCCCGCTCAACCTTCCACATACCCATGGACCAACCCCACAGCCACAGCAGCCAGCAGGCACTCGTGGTGCCAGCACCATCCCGGCAGGGGAATCAGCTCTCCCTAGGAAGGGAGGAGCCAGGCTGCCATCCCTGCTTCCAATGATGAATGAGGCACAGCACAGTCCAAAAGAAAAATAAACAGAGACAAAACCTTAGCCACTTCCAGGAAACACTTTTTTGTGCTTCTCACCAATTCTTCATTTAGATGGATGTTCTTTCCTCAGGTATCACCATGAGAAACACCAGAATAGATGCGGAAGAGAGGCACTGCTCACATTCCTGTATTTTAAAGACAGAACCAAGGACAGTGATGGGGCACTGGGTGAAAACCTGTTACAGCAGCCTTAGCCATGTGCTGGGCGGGTCTGAGAGCCGACCACCAGCCTCTGTGACTGTTCACACAAACTAAACCTACAAACTCCTGGGCAATACCTGGGGCCTGGCTCAAACATGAGTCTGGAGATTGAAGCAAAAGGAATGTCCCTTGCTCTGGAACCAAAGCATGACCTAGAAGGGGACATTTATTTGCAAAGAACCTGGGCTGAATTCTGATTTCTGTTACATTCAGGATAAAACTAAGATTAAGTTATCCTGTGTTTGCACTGCTGTCAGGTAGATCAGTTCAGGACTTCTGTCACTCAAGCAGGTGGCACACAGAGCATAAATCTGCAGATTTTTACACACAGATATACAAAACCCACTATCCATTCCATTTCATGGGTCATTAAGATTGTCTGCAGCGCTTTATATGCAGTTATGAATAAATTAATTGCAAAAAATAAACAGTGGTCTTTAGTTAGAGACAAAAACTCACTTCCAGGAGTTTTTCTAAAAACAAACAAACAAACAAACAAAAAACAACAACAACAAACCAACAAAAAAACCCCGCCCCAACAAAATAAAAAATTGAAGAAATGTAAGTGTGAGATCCATATGAGAACAAAGAAAGCGTAATACTCCATCTATGAAAACCACGCAAAGTTCGGCAGAAAAGTGTAAGAATGCCTTTTAAAAGAAACAAAAAACCAAAAAGAGTCAAAGATGGGGAGACATCTACAGCCTCGCACCCCAGCCGGGAAGGCGCCGGGGGCTGGGGTGCCAGCATCCCCCGGCGGGCTCCCCTCTCTCTCGCTCGTTCCCTCCCTCCCTCGCTCCCTCCTGGCTCCCGGCCGCCTCCCGGCCATCGGCACGTCCATGCTGCCATCTAGTGCTGCCGCCCCGCCGCGCACCCGCCGCGCCCGACACCGCCCGGCGCCGCCGCAGCGCCGCAACAGGTGCCCGAGTGACGGGAAGCCGCGGCTCGGGAAGGACACTGGGGAGCTGCAGCGGCTCCAGAGAAGGGAAACGGAGCTGGTGGAGGGTCTGGAGCACAGATGATGAGGAGCGGCTGAGGGAGCTGGGGGTGTTTAGCCTGGAGAAAGGAGGTTCAGGGGTGACGTTATCACTCTCTACAACTCCCTGAGAGGAGGCTGTGGCAAGGTGGGGTTCGGCCTCTTCTCGCAGGCAGCTAGAGAGAGTATGAGAGGTCACAGTCTTAAGCTGCACTAGGGGACCTTCTGGCCAGACATCAGGAAGAATTTCTTCATAGAAAGGGTGATTAGACATTGGAATGGGCTGCCCAGGGAAGTGGTGGAGTCACCATCCCTGGAGGTGTTTAAGGAAAGACTGGATATGGCACTTTGCCATGGTCTAGTTGTCAAGGTGGTGTTCAGTCACAGGTTGGACTCAGTGATCTCAGAGGTCTGTTCCAACCTGTGATTCTGTGACTTCTTAGCTTTCCTTCTTGCTTAATGTGCAGAAGGGGTTTCAACAGGACAACAGAACATCTTCTCAGAGCTGGCAGTACCAACAGCCAGCCAAGGGAAACAACTCTCACTGGCATTTCTGAGGCCCAGGATACAACTCTGGTGTTTGACACAGGTCCAGGCAAACCATAATGGGAATGGGCACAGGCAGCAGCCAAAAGGGATGCAAACACCTGAGATACAATGCAAGTGGAGTTTCTTCCTAAAGTCTCTACCCATGCAGCGGGAGACCAGCATGGCCATGCAGCCCTTTTATGACTTTAGGACTCCAGAGGCTGAATTAGCCTTAGGTGTTGCTGCAAGCATCTGTTTAGATGGGGAGTCAGTCAGTCCCTCCTTCCCACTGCCCCTTCACACAGGAGGTTTAGCATGGTCAGTGAGATCGAGATGGAGCATCAGCCAAGCCAGCACTGTGGGTCCAGAGGCTGGCAGAGGAAGAGGTGGGGAGAGTTTTCGTTTTGCATCAGAACTGCCCTTTAAAAGTCCCTCTTCAGAAGCTCCATAACATTTACACAGTCATCAATCACTAAGTAGCAGCTTGGGGAATAAGGCCAGACCAGCAACTACCAAGAATACCCAAACTGGTGGTAGTAGAAGTGCAGGAGTCTGTCCTGCCAGCACTAGTGGGTTGCACTAGCGGCCACCCAGGATCCTGGCAGGAGGACAGACCAATATTTCAAACTGAGAATAAAGGGGTTTCCTGGTATCCCACATTTTCATTTATACAAGAATCACCTAGGAGGGGAGGTGATACAACTTCTCTTCATAATCTTCACATCTCAGAGACAATTTCTGTGATTTCATAAAATGTGTGGGGTGAGATTTACTAACAGCCCCCTTGTATCTTGGCCCTTACATCCTAGTGCTGCTCAGTCAAGTCTCTCTGACTTGGTTCAAATACTTCACTTTACCAAATCCAAAAGGAGCAGAAACTCTCTGCGCTGTTATCCTGCTTTGCCTGGTTGAAAAGTGAGATGCAGAGTTATGGCAAGCAAAGCAGGCAAAAGAAAATAAAGCAAAACACAATCCAGAAGACAGAATGCTTCAAAACCACCAAGCCAGGGAAACAGGAAAAGGTTGCATAAAACAGTGGAATGAAGCTGAGGCCAGTGAGGAATTCGCAAAGTAAGAAGGGTGGAAAACTGTTTTAACGTTTTAGTTTGTTTTGTTTTTCTGATGCAAAACCCTAATTTGTAAGGAAAAGAGTTCTACAAAGTCACAATTTTCATTAAAAAAACAAGCATCCCTAATCCTCACAGGTGCAGAGATGATGGGAAAAAAACTTGGAACTGCACTCTAGCATTCCCAAACAGCAGGTGAAAACAAGCAAGAAACACAATTATTTGGTTTGAATCCTCAGGGAATTTAAATCCAGTTTCTTGTGGGATCTACATTTCCATATTTAGTATTATAAGGAATGAATGGATGAAAGACTACAAGGATGACAACAGGTGTATTGTAATAAGAGCAAAAGCAAGGAACAAAGTGTGCACTAAAAGAAGCAGGTTTGTACAAAAGAAAAATACTTACTTGCTTAAGGATCTCCCACTCTGTGCTGATAGATGCTGCCCCAAGACTGGAAGTCCAAACATCCTTGGATTTATTTTTTCCTATGAAGGGAACTGTTAAATTTAAGTATTTGGAGTCAAGGTCCTGAAGAGCAAGAAGCTCAGGTCGCAGAACCCAAATCAATTTCCCTGTTTCATGTTGATCAAACCAGCACTTTGCAGGATGGCCCAGCAGGAAGCACTGCACAATTTTGGTGTCTGTCCAGTTTGCTGAACAGCTCTCCCCTTGGCAGGGGACAGATTTGGTTCTTAGTTTTGCCTTTCGATGTCTTATACAGGAACTTTCTTCATGTAACTAGATACCTTCATCCACTTGATATTATTTCATAATTCTCGGGTTTAGAGAGTGGAGGCTCTTGGTTATGCTGCAATTCAGTTAACACTGTAGGACAGTCCTAGTTGTACTGCACTCTACTATAGGAAAAAGGGAAAACTCCTTTATGGAGGCCAGTACTGGTCATTTCTTAAAAGCTGGTGCAAGGAGCAATCACCAGTAACTTTCTTCAGATTTGAAACTTTTGCCTGCCAGGGTCCAGCCTCAGAAAAGTATGAAGGAAATATGTTCCTGCCAAGACACTATTATTAGAAAAGTCTATTCATGGAACAGCTATTGCTTTGGGGTGGCACTGCAAACTGCTACTGGTAATTAATAAGTGGCTTATAAGAGCTTTGTCTTAGAAAAGTGAGACCACATTTACCATGGATGAAATAAAAACATTTTTACATTATTTATTCCTATCAAAGAAAGTTTCCCACAAATAGCAAGGGAAGATGTTGATCAGCTCACAGACTTCTTTAAAATCAGCTTAAGGACAACATTGCAATCACAACAGCATTATGTGGGGGCATTTTTGTCAGCATTGACAATTTTTATCCTGTACAAATGGTGGTGTTTAACAAAGACATATGTTTACACAGATGGAGGAGGGAGGTTGTAGTAATGGTGTGATTGAAAGTAAGTTGGATTGGTTGAGTAGCCGATGCCAGCTGCCGTTTCAATCTAGGAGTAGGTGGGTACTTGAGATGGGCTGTAGTCACTGGGACCAGATATTGGAAGTTTGCTGGGTACCTGTTATCATCCATTTAGATAATCCTAAACCCATCACTGAGCAGCTGAGAGCTGGCTCAGGATTCAGTGAGGCATTTTGGGTTTGGGTGTTCCTATCCTGAAGGAAGGAATGGCATTTAAATACACATCTCTTTAGAAGTGGGCACACAGCACATAGGTGAAGGCTAGACTTAAGTATCCTTACAGCTCTCCAAAAGGAGAATTTATACAAAAACCACCCTGTCTCTCTTCCCCTGTGGTGGCTGACTGCCCAACAAGCCACACACACAGACAACTGTACTGTTGTTTAGCCAAAATAGCAGAACATTGACCTTGCAGAAGAAGCACTGGTGCTAGAGTGCTAATGTTTTGGCTGGTCAGAGGGGTTTCTAAAGACAGAGGCTCATTTTCAGAATTTTGGACTTTATGAGCTACAATTACTGGAATATTGAAGTACCACAGAGCTAATGAGAATGACAACTTTTTCCACTTAGTGCCAGTCTCACATGAGCAAAGGGTCTGCTCCTCCCTACATCTCTGTTTACAGACCCTGCTGCAGTCTGGTGGTGATGGTGCTGGGACAAGGGACAGAAAAGAACCAGGGAGGGCTGGGCTGGGCTTCAAGCTTTCACTTCATTTTGTGGCATTAGGTTTTTTCCTTCTCTTCTTCCTACTCAATTAATTTAAATAATGAAGGAAACTTTTACACACTCAGCATCTTCACAAATAATAGTCAGGTGTAGCTGTCACTGTAGTTAAGCAGATGTCCATCCAGTCTACAAAAAGGTCTGCATCATGCTTCCCTATGTATTTCCTTGTATATTATGAACAGTGTCTCAAAAAAGCATTTTTTAAAATTCAGACACATTACAATTTTTTAAAATTCTAAAGCTATTTTTGGTGCTTTACTCAAGTAACTACCATTTCCTTTTCATAAGTTATGGACCCTTGATTTACCTAATTGCAACAGACTATTTAGCTTTACCTGCATCAGGTTAATTACACTGGGGGTGGTGTGTGTGCAAGGCTGAAGAAAAAGGAAAACAGCACAATATGACATTCTTAACCTCTTTAGCCTGTCACACAAATATGAACTACAAACATAATATTCGAGAGGGCATGACTTCTGAGACATCCCAGGTGAAGAACAAGCCAGCTTTCATTTACAGCTTTGAAGAGGGTAACAAACCCCTATTTGATAATACGCACCATGAAATTATGTTTCAAGAAGCTGTTTTCACAGCGAAAGCTTATACACAAAAAAACTATTTACTTTCTTAGAACAAAATTTTGCAGAATGGCACAGAGAATTTTCATTGTTGAAGCTATTACAGTGAAAAAAGGTTTCAAAGACCAGTCATTATTTATTTTATATTTGCTTAGTCTGTTGAAAGGTTCAGATAAAACTTCATTTACACAGCAGGAGTATCCTTCCAGCACGTGTAATTTACTGTTACAAACAGCAATGCATTTTATACACCAGAACATCTACACATATGGAGAAACAAAACCAGCTACATTGACTGTAACAATAAGATTGCTTCAGCAACCTAAATGACAGAGTTAATGGTCACCTATGTTAAATGGTTGCTATTTCCCTATTATAGTGGGTGATATATCTTCATTGTTTCAGTAATGTAGCCAACATTTGAGAGCTAAGTAGTAGCCACTCTTCACCTTCAGTAAGCTTTACAGGTATTTTATATGCAAAGAAATAGACTCCTTAAAATATGCCATTTACTACATCCCACTGAATTACAGTGTATAAACAATAATGGTTATTTGCTAAAACATTACAGCACATATTTGTAGCAAAGGAGGTAAAGCCATGAAACCCAAGGACAATGTATAAGCTTCTAGTTTTATACCCAGATTGTGAACCTGAATGGCATTGTCAATATTAAGGGTGGGACTTCCATAGGAATAATACAGGGATTTACAATCAAAAATCTATGCGGCAGTTTAAGTTTTTATTCAGAAAAAAACATTAATCTTGCAGTAATACAAATTAAATCCTCAGCTTTAGGCAGTCTCATGTAATGCTAAATTACAGCTGTTCCTCTGGCCAAGAGGAGCAGCCTTTTGCAGATGGAAAGCCTCCTCGTCTGTGAATTGCCTTCCAGCTTCCTTCCACTCCCTCCCAGCCTTCCCAAAACCAGGATTGCCTGTGCTGGATCATCTACCTACCCTTTAAAGTTAAATACAAAACAATGCACCACAGATACTTGCCCAGTGAGGGAAGCAAAAGGGACACAAAAGTTGGTGTGCCATCACTTTCCACCTGTGCTACACACAGGGGCAGGAAGGGAGTTTAACCAAAACATGCTCTTGGCAAGTAATTAAAAATAAACATACTATTTATAAGATATATAATATTGTGTATACAGGGAGTCTAGAAAGGAGACCACACCTCCTTAGAGCAATGTTGAAGATCGAAACCCACTAATAACATTAACTGCTGGAAAGAACACAAATACCATGGTCAGGGTGGTGTTTAACTCCGGTGACAGCAGCAGATGCCTTGGGCACCTTATGCAGGCAGCACTGCTGAAATAGATCATGTTGTGCAAAGCTTTTGAAAGGTAGCATATGCAAAGATAGCCAATTTTTTTTTTCTAAACAATTCAAAAGGGTATTTCTTACTAAAAGGTTTTTGCTACCTAGAACTTCAACAAATCAGTAAGGACTATTTTGAGATGCAAATTGGCTTTTGACCATCCCTTTCAACATCATGATGCAGCCAATGTATAGCTCAATAAGGAAAGTTGCTTGTGACAGGTTTGACTTTCCTACTCCAGCCCAGAGAAGTTGACAGTGCAAAGGTCCCTCTTAAAATGGAAGGTGTTTCAGTTTATTTATGAAGTGAAGCATGAACTAAGAATCAGAGACAGCTCACAAAATTTTGCACTTCCCAGGATTCCTGAGCAATTTAGGTAAACAGACCCAGTTATGCAGTCTGTAAAATGAGGCCAGTAGAAAAACCCTTTTTTAGACCTTGTGTTAAAGTATGTTCACGTGTCTGTGGGATCTTAGGTGTGAACAGTGTGCCAGCTGCTCCCTGCTAGCTCGCCATGGGCTGATGTGGGATTTCACCCTCCCCTTTCACCAGCAAACATCCGGAGGGGCAGTTCCCATGGAGAAGCTGATACAGCAATTCCCTGCACCGGTGGGTTAGCATGCCATGTCCCTGAAGGACCTCAAAGAGAAGAGGTCTGAAACAGCAAAATATCACCTCAAACAGTACCCCCTTACTTTCAGTATTTAAACTTAACTCAGTGCTCCGATAGGGAAATGAAAGCACAATCCTGTCATATGGCAGGTTTGTGGTATTCAGATTTTTGTATCTGCTAGTTAAAAGACCTTTGTTATGCCAGTCAGACATATTGCCATGCACTGCTGGCACAGAAGTGCTTTTGACATAAGAAGTTTGGTTCTGCTTGTGATTTTACTCAGCTCCTTGGAAACGGTGGTCAGACTAGCACAAGCAGCGCTGACTAATCAACCTGAACTGTAGCCACTGGGCAAGTATTAAACACTGCAGAAATTATTCAGCCACCAAGTTCTGTAGCTTGGTAGCCACGAAGAGAGAGAGCTGCTGGGAACTTGATCCAGATAGCAGCCTTCAGATCCTAACATAATAAACAACTTCTACCATGACAACTGGCACAAAAATCTGTTAACAGTGTGCATCTCCTCTGAGATGTGTTTGTATCTTGAGACTTTAACTGCTTTAAGGGATCTTAATTTATTCCACGAAGGAAGCTCTAACTCCTGTAGTCACTAACAAGCGTAGTGCAACATGCACATAAATGAACAGTAACATGAAGAAACTTTAAAATAATGTAATTCTGCTGTGGCACATGCATCAGCTTAGAGATAGACCTTGCTCTCCGTGTGCATATATATATGCAAAGTGCTGCAAATTTAAATCAGCTTTTTTCAACCCGATTCAAAATCCGCAACGCAGGCTAAACAAAGACCATTGCCTGCCCTGTGTAAACTACAAATAGGACAATTTCTTTTTATAACAGCTTTATACTAGGCTTTAGAGCAGGAATCTCAACAGGCAGTCACCCCTGGGCCTAATCAGATGCTGTATCTCACTGAAGAAGTCTCCAGTAACCCCTCCACTCACTCCCTTTTGCCACATCATGTGCTTTCAACTTTTCCCAAAGTATTACAATCAGCATCAGAGATGGGTTGAGAGGTTATTCTCATCTCTATCCATTTTCGAGCCTTAATTTTAACAGACAGGGTTGTTAACATTTTAGGAACTCAGAATAATTAGGTACAGACAAAGAAACAGGAAAGACTATAGCCTTCTGTAAAGGAATACAGCAAGGAATGCTGCTGCTAATTTTTATTAGGTGTGTTTTTAAACTCTGGTAGTTGACAGCTAGAACGTTGTCACAGGCAAAAAGGCGCACCCACATTTTATTTTACATTGCAGGCAGTTACAGGAGTACTTCACACCTGCCAGCTTGCATCTGCCTAGGTACTCAGTGTTTTCTTCCAAATTAGCCCCACACAGTACTCCCCTCACCAGTTTACACAGCCTGTGGCAAAACTCAGCCACATCAGCTATTTTTGTACAGAATAAGCCATAGGTGATGTGGAGTGGGAAAGCCAGAGTATAATGTGTTTCACTGTACTGCAGAATGCTTACAGTGCTTTGACAGCTGCTCACAGAGGCACAACTATGAGCCTCAATTTTGCCTCTACCTATCCCATCAGCATTTACTGTTATTATGAGGAAACATGGTAGTGATTACTCCATTATGCTGTACACAGCCATAACCCTAGGACAATTCAGGAGCTTCCACCATGATGTAAGCTGGGACTTCCTAGGCAACTGAGTTTTGCAACTTTGCAATGCAATACCAGTGCTGGGTCTCCCAGTTCAGCTCCTTTTTAGAAGGCTCTAATTTTGTAGTAATTTTTTTTTTTTGGTCATGTCCTTAGGTCAGAGCAAATAGGTTTTCTTACTCTTCATCTGACCTCTGAAAAAGCACAAGCATAAAATTAATGAGTGTGCTATGAGTTACCCCCCACCCCTAGTTTTTCTCAAATTTCTCCAGAAGTGTTGATTCTTCTTAATTTCCCTAATGAAATATGACCTATATAGCATCAGTTATTAAAAAAAAAAAAGCTAATGTCCAAAAAAGCCCCCTAAGAATGAATTTGAGATAATATCCTCAAATATATTCTGCTTACCCACTTTTTACAAAAACTTTGTTTGAAATGTAAGCATGTTCTACACAAATACAAAAGCCCTGCTGAGATATACAGCAAAGGACTCACTATGATTGGACATCTGCATTCCTCTCCGTTAGATTAAAGATGAATAAATACACTTCTAAAACCACAAATAGCTTAAAAGAATGTCAGAACTTTTAAGAAGGTACCAGGTTTTCTTCAGACAGTTGAAAAGGCACCAGTCATGTTTTGTTTAGTTATATTATCCTTTATTATTTTACAGTGTATTTCAAAAACTTTTACAGATGCCTTAAACTGTTCTACAAGAGCTGCAATACTGTCATAAAAGCACACCTACAGACTGAATGCACAAACAAACTGTAATACCTACTGGTATTGAACCATTAATATCCAAAAGGTGTAGTCTTTTAGCAAATAGATGTGCAGTAATGCAAATGCAAACAGATGTTAATGCAGAAAAACAAAACTCTGCATTCATGGCTATAGAACAGAGGACTTTTCAAACACATTTGGTACTGTAACATTCTAGACAGCAATATGCGTAGTATTACATACTTAAAGCAATACATGCCCTGAAAAGCCTGTATTTTCAATCTGTGCGTGTAAACCTGAATCAAAAATAAACTAGATATATTAAAAAACATGAGATATCTAGTCTGCCAACAGGATTCTGTTTCTTTTTTTTTCCCTAGAATGACAATTAACCTGGGTGGGTGAACTCTGACCTGCATTATTATTTTACATTATCGTATCCTCAGCATTTCTGTAGTATTATGACAGCCTGTGGGGTTTTTTATTTATTCCTTGTGCATAGGCACAGGAGAATAAGTTTGATGCATTAATTTTCTTTTCTGAGTCTCCAAGTGGTAAATATGATTCATATTATAGCAAATACATTACCACAAAAAAGCACTGTATAACGACGTTTATAACATGTTTCAAAGTTCTCAGCTGTATTTCTCTGGTGCAACAAAGCAGGGGCACTGCAGTTTTCAAGCACTGTGTATTGAATCCTCTCACACACAGTGAGCTCAGATATATGTTATTCTCTATCTACAGAAGTTTTGCTCTTATCACTTCTGCTCACAGGAATTACTAAGACATCTTTAAACTTATACTGTCTGTAAGTTACAGGGCAAAGCCAATCGTTTGCATATGTTTTTAAGCCAAGCTGATGTACTTTCATGGGAGTCTCATGAAAGACATTAGGAGGAAACAGTAATTGCATGTAAGAATTGTTAGGGGAAAACAAAGAGTTAAAGTCAAAATTTTTAAGTGTGGCACTGTGGCAAAAGAGGCATTCTGTCCTGCTTTATACTTCAAGTTTAAAGTTTTAGTTACCATTAAATACTTCCTAACAGTAAACACCATTTCTTAATCAAATATAGTCTACATTCCTCTATTTTCTGCGGGCAGAGCTGCAACGGGTCATCACTACATTAGACCACAGCTTCTTCTGCTGGTCTTCCCAGCTAGCCTGAACAGCAGTCAGTGGTATTTATTAGTTATACATTTGTGTGTGTGTATATATATATACACACTGATATATATATATATATATACACATATATATATATATATATGTCAGTCACACCCATCATTACAAATATGTTCTAGTTTATTTACTGTACAATGTATGTATACATATTTGTGTTTATTCAGTCCCTTTTTTCTTATCTTAAGCACTCCAATAGTTAAGGGCAGGCTGGGAAAAAAATCAATATACATAAAAAGGCTACACATTTCAAGTCTGTAGTGATTCTAGTTTAACAGCAAAAGGGGATCCTCATGTTCATGCTGTGAACACAGCTGGTAAAAACAAAGGCAAAAAAGAGGCAGACTGTATTTTTCTCTGGAGTCAAAATCTAGAATTTGAACAAAATAATGTTAGTCCAAAGGGATGTAGAAATGAAAAGGGCATTTCATTTAATGTACAACTGGAGCTATTAAGAATTTTCTTTCACAGAGGCCCTGAGACTTGAGTTGAATGGATTCTCCCTAGCATGTGTTTCACGTGAAGTCAAACTTAACTTAAAGCTCTATATGTATAGCATACACATTTGGTATATAACAGTGGACCCAGTTTTAAAAAGTGAAGCAATAAAATCTACATGAAAAATTAATGAAAGAACAATTTGATTGGAGGCCTCTGTCCTTTGACCCCTGCCCTATCAGGCCAAATGTCCAATAAAATGTAAAATGCAGCATACATTTGCTTAATCTAAAATTTTCGTGATGATTTATTGCAAATTGCACCTGGCAGTTCACCACACCAATGGAAAACTGGCCCCCTTGTTGGTTCATTCACACAGTCTTTTAACACCAAATACAAGTCACCAGTAGAAAGATCTTGATAGAAAGTTTGCTGCTGTGCTGAGCCAGCTTGCTGCACCTTCTGGGTGTGACCCAACACGAGACACTGCTTTGTCCTGTTCCTTAGTAGGGCTCTCATCTTCTGGCAAATACTCAGGTAGATCTGTGTTCTGCTCTACTTCCACTGGAGTATCTTGGAATGGAACTAGCATCTGGTAAAACACAACAGATTAAAATTATGTCAAATCTTGTAACTTAAAAGAATGAATCAAAGTTATAATAGATACATGTTCAGGGTGACAGGCATGCACATTGTGAGACTCCTCCCCATTGCCCTATAGAGCAAGAACATAAATGGACCCTACTATGCTTAGAAGATACACAAGAAAAGCTTTGGCTTAACAGGGAAGAGAAAGTATCAGATAAATACAGACTACCTTTTAGTGTAGCTGTGAAACAAAAGCACAGCAGCAACTCCAACCAAGAAAACCCACCACGTTCATTATGACCCTTTTCATATCACTACGGAGCTAATCAATTACAGCACTTTTGTCCTTCTTCTGAACAATAATTTCTGCATAACTGTTCTATGGATTCATATCCTGACATAGGATACCCTTGATTCCCCCTGTACTGGATGTGTAGCACTCATGCTTAAAAAATTTTGCCTACCATCAGATGTGATGGGCACAGAGGTGCTGATACTAAAGATACAGCTGAGCTGTAACAATTGGTATTTAGGAAGATACAGATCTTACCTCCTCACCACTTTCACTTTTCACAACTTGCTGTGCCTTCATAACTTTGGTTGATGCTATTGCCGTTGCCAGTGCCTACAAGTACACAAAAAAAAGCAAGAGCTCAGTGCAACAGAATGCAATAACATGAGGATCTGGAGGGTTACCAAGCACTTACCTCTGCTTTTAAATCTGAGCGAATTCGGACCACGCACCTTTGAACAGCCATTTGAAAGGTAAAACTAATAACACCTTTAATTTTCAACAAGGCTTCTTCACAAAGATTCCTTCGAGACTGAAAAACAAACAAAAGTCCCACAACTAAAAAACATATCATGTGAAAATGCTCACAATTAATTATTAAGGTGTTCCTGGATGTCTCCAAGCACATGGTTACAAAAGTGTGGTTGAGTAACAGAAAAACTAAGACTTACATTTTAGAGTACAAATATTAGACTCTCTTGCCACAAAAAAAAAAAAAATTGCTTACACTTAAGAAGTCAAAGAAGGATGGAATCAACTGTAAATAATTAGAGAAAAGTGCTGAAAAGCAAAGAATGTTTTTCTCCGTGTGATCAGCTAAACAGTTCCCTCTGGTAAAGTTCTGATTGACTGAAGTGCTCATTGATGAGTAGGTAGTGTTTAAGTTGCTATTTATCAGACACCTTGGCTCCATACTGACTGAATGCATCAAAGCAACTGTTGTATCTTTCAGCTGCTTTATCTGTGGCAGCTCACAGACATCATGGCACAGCATACACTTAATTCTTATTTTAAGAAGAAAATATTTGGTTGATAACCCACAGAATGTTATGTATAAAGCAAGTGACATCACCTACTGTGCTGTAACATTACATTGACCTGTAGTAGTTGCATCTGCTACATTACCTTAGAATGTTCTATTTTTTCCTTTTAATATTTGCACAAGATGATTGTAACAAAAAGAATTAAAGTATACTTCTGCTAGCTCAGAAGGGGATAAAAAGAGATGGACTGTATCAGAAATAAACTGACAGCCTTCACGTAGGTTTAAAACAATGATATACTTAGTTTTTTCCTGTAAAGTTTTAAGTAATTAGTTATTTCAAAGCATATTTACATTAGTTACCAAATAATCACTGGTGAGTATTCACTGTATGCACAACAAGCAAAATAAATTTGTTTAATCTGTGGAAGAACCAACTGAAGCAGTTAGGGGTTTTTTTTTAGCAGTGTAGCATATATATTGAAACAATTCATTTGTGTAAGTTTATGTATTGAAATTGTTAACATTTTTGCATTTTACAAAAAATAGCTTTGTCAGATAGGCTACCTTTACTATACAAAGTATATATAATTGATGCAAAGATGATAGGCTGCCTTACACAAGTGAAAGTTGAAACCTAATTCTGGACACATGAAGCAACACATTCATAGCTTCTTAGCCTAAAGAAATAAATTTATACTTGGGTGTATAGTAAGTCTGTGACAGAATTCGGCTTTTTACTCTTAAGATCCCAGATGAATCACAGACACCTCAGTTTAATTCGAAATGAGGCTTTCAGTGATCAGATAACTGGTAAATCATTTCTTAGAAGACAAAGCTTATCAAGGTCCACATAAACTCCTTAAAAAGCTGGCAGCTCAGCAGCCACCAGCTTTGCTGCACAGACATACTTTGCAAAAGACATTTGACTGGCAGGTAGCCACAAACCCCAGCAATACACAACTAAACGTCTTTCTGCATGGTACTCCTGAAGCATGGGCATAGGCAAGATTTAGGTTATTTCCTTGCACACCAAACCCTGATTACCATGCCCCTCAAAAATACTACTAAAATGTACAGACTGAGAGGCATGCCACAAACTCCTGCATTATTGCCTTGTTTTTTTACCTTTATCACCAAATTTGGTAATTAGATCTTAAAATTAAAACACCCAACACCACATTAAACAACAACCAACCTTTCCCCTCTCTTCCTAAAACAATCAGTATCTACTATTTGAGGTTTTGAAATCCACAAGCATTTGTAGGATCTGCAACCATTCCTAACAGCAGCTTCCATTTACAAATGTATATCACTGAGAACACCATGTCTAAAGATCTGTGCTTACACTCCACACCTTTTCAAACTCATATATGCAATCTAATATTCTCTGCTACTTAAGTCAGGAATAAACTATTGAATGAAACTAAATGGCTTTTGTTGCTCACAAGCTTTATCACCCTCCCAGTCCCAATTTATCACAACATTTAAAACAGCATTACAGGCATGTTTAACTTCTGGTGAGCACCTCCAGTATCACTAACATTTCTTTAATCATCTGATGAAATACAGAGCTACGTACATCAGCTCAGTCTCTGCACAGCCAGATTTTCCTTTAACAATGAGCTAGGAAAACATGCTGCTGTTATCTACCTGCAGTTTTGCTCTCTAGAGATGAATATCTAAATACTCTATGCTTTTTCACAATACCTTTACCTCAGCATTGCAGAGAGAAAACTCCACAAATATTGCTAAGTTCAATTTGTTGAAGAAAACAAAGGCACACTTTTAAGACAGAATTGGACTACAGGCAAAATATCTAAACTCACGAAGTAGAAGTGGATGAAATTTCTTGCTTGGAGATACCTGTGAACAAACACACCAACTACAAGCTTAAAAACAACAACCTATTGGACTGAATTTTAAAAATTTCACAGAGTAGAAAAGCCAATGGTGTTGACAAAGCACTGCCTTTCTAGATAGAGCAAGTGCTGGAAGGACAAAACTGTAAAAAATATTTGTATAAAGTGAGCTAGAGCAGCATGTTATTTCTAAAGGAATTAACTATGGTCTTATGAAAACACAACAGTGGGTATGCTGTTGGTAAACTGGGCCCGTGGACATGCTTACTTGGCAGAATGTAAAGCAACAAAGCAAAGGATCAGGTTTGATCATTTAAAATGGGTACAAAACTGAAAGATACAGAGTCCGGAGGGCACTTGTGGATAACGTGCTTAAACAGCCTACATGCTGTTTGGCAGCCGTAAAAAGGCAAACATGGCCCTGGGGTGTTATCTACAGGAGTATGGTAGATAAATCTGTAGAAGTATTCTGACATTACATAAAGACTCAGTGAGACCTCATTAATTCAAATGCCATTCTAGTCACTACAGTAGAAAAGATCTCACAGACAATGAAAAGATGCAGGAAAACCAACTCAAAGAACATACAGCATTTCTAAATTAAGAATAGTAAAAAAAATCCCTAGTGTCTTAAATCTCTCATAACTAAAAGGAAACTTTTTTTAGATAAACACACTTATATGATCACAAGATATCCTTAAGTGAAAAATGCTGAAGGCACATTGTTCATTCTATTCTTTCTTGAAAAAGGAAAGAAAATTAGGAGAGGTAGAAACAGAATAGTGTTTTTAGAGTAATTAAAAAACCATCAAGAAAACTGCCTTAAAACATCATCTTTAGGTATTCTAAGTAAGCTCAATTTATGCAAGATTTTACACATATTTCATGATTCAAAATACAATTCACAGAAATGGCTGACAATTGATGATGCCACACAAGTAGCTTGACTGGGTTTCTGTGGTTAAAATACACCTCAGTACAGCATGCTTTACTTACACAAACTCTGAAGGTTTCCTTACCGAATCATCAAGGCCATCTATATGCAAAACCACCGTCTTGGCACGCTTATTTGTGCTGCCGAGGAAAAACTGTGCTTTCCGCCGACGATAATTCATCTCATTCACACTGTCCATGTCTGACATGTTGGAAGACTGAAGGACATCATAGACTTCAGAAGCCAGAAGTTTAGTCTCTCCTGGTGTAGTGGTCCTTAAAGAACAAAAGGGACTAAGATTTCCAAGTATTTGTTTTCACATTAGTATTCCAAAGAGCTATTGATTACATCTTGCAACTGGAATACTCCATGTGGTACAGTAAAAACATGGCAAAAATGTTAAGTGGGGAGAGAAGAAATTGGGTAAAACTATTTTCTTTTCCCGACTCCAATTTTTATGTCGATTTGTTGATTCCATGATCATTATAGACAAGTCTGTTCTCAAACAACATGAACAGTTTATACCAGTTTGACAAGTACAAACCAAACACGGTAGTAGATGGTCAGTGCTCCAGGGTTACTTTGTGTTGAGCTTTTTTTTTTTATAATGAAACTTCTCCAATTGCCTTGTGACATGTTTTGTTTCCCACTTTCCTTGCTACACAATAAAAATAATTTCTCTGTAGAACTGGCATCTTTCCAAATGTTTTCTTCTCCAAAGTTACTGAGCATCAGCAGCACAGCAGAAACGCAAATTTTCTTAAAGAATCCAAAGGTTATTCCTGATTAAACTAAAATTTACGGCATGAATTATATGATAGCATTTTTTTAGATAGAAAAAAAAGTAGATAATAGACTCAACATATATTAAATTCTTATGATTAATTAAAACTAATTTTAATAAGGTACTAACATAAATCTGTTGTCCAAATTCAGCCCTGTTCTAATTTTGCCAGTGATTTAAAGCTTTGTGTAGAAACAAAATTATTACTGCATCAACTGGCAATTAATCTTAAAATGATGAATGACAGCTTTGATGCTTTGTTTAGCAACACTAAGCAAGTAACAAGTACCTTTAGATTTATTTTTTTTTTCCATTTGACTTCCTTAATTACCAGACATTAAACACATTTTCCATCCTACCATATGGACAAGAGAGAACACTAAAGCAAGCATGTTAGGAGTTCTCAGCTTGTGGTGGTCTCAGCTAGCCTTTTTTTTTTTTTACTTCTCCGCACCTTGTTTTGAACAGCACCCATTTGGAAAGGAAGATGTCAGTTCGTGTGATAATTCAGTAGGTTAACAACACTCAAAGGAAAAAAAAAAAAAGAGAAAAAGAAAAAAAAAAGAAAAAAGTGGTAATAAGCAAATAATCAAGACCTAAAAAGGGAAAAGCATTCCAACATATGTTCAGTTTTAAATACATGCTTATGTTCTGCTTTCCTATACTGAAAAATCACTTATGTTAATTCACAGAAACAAGTGCTGGGAAATCACAAAGATTTCAACATCATCCTTCCATAATTTATTAGATAAAGTAATAGAACTGATGATAAAGCCATGCAAGTGGATGTCTTGAGGTAGTAATAAATCAGCTTTTGCTAAAGTGACATCTTATCAAGAGACTATTAGTTTTGCCAGTTTCTTTCAATAACAACAATCCTGTCCATATAAAGTGATTTACAATAGAGAAGTTTTATTTTTTGGTAAGTTTAAATACAACTCACTAAGCAAACTATTGAAAATGTCACTATTCCACCTACAGCACCCACTATGCGGTTGGTTAACAGGTTTTGCTTGAAAACAACTGTACTACTGCATCACAGATTAAAAAAAAAGTCAGAAAGACAAATGAGAAATAAAGCATCCTTAATGTTTGCCATAATAGATATGTATATATATATATGCATATATATATACACACACCTACACAAAAGAAAGAGACTTTAAAGCTGTCACTATGTCAGCAAATATAAAATATTCAAGTGCCTAAAAGCAAAAAACCAACAGTGATTCTAAAATATGTTCTATTCTCCCAACATTACAGTTGGCACAGTTCTTGCAAAACTAATGACCTGCTATTAACTGTACTACTGAAACAACCTGTTGACTTTAAAACATAAAAGTAAATTGGGTCTTATTTGACACAGTTATTCCAAGATCTTCCTAAAACAAGTCTATACTGGTAAATTTTATGTGCATACACACATATGCACACACACTCAAACAAGATACTCAGATAATTTCCTGTATTTTTCCAAACAGAGGATTACTACTATATACCACTCAGTTACCCCTATTACCTTTAAAAAAAAAACCCAAATGCAAGACTTTAATCTTTATATAAAGAGAATCTGTAATAAGCAACTGACTGTGTAATAAAAAGCAGCAAGAAACTCAGACACTACACTACAGGGGCAAGGACAATGGCTGCCACATAGAAATATCAGATTGCAAAACAATCCCAAGTAAAGGCATAAATCAGTTTTATTCTGCAGAAACAAAATACTATACTTTCAGCAACTCAGTTAAACAAAGATGCTCAAAATTCCCAACAAAACCTTCTACAGTTTTAAGTGTACTGGTAAAATGAGTGAATGCAAGTTCTTGGCAACCCGTTACTCTTTCACTAAAGCAATTTCTGCAACAGTTGTAAAAATAATAGACCTTTGTAACTTAATATCAGACTAGATGAAAGGAAACTTTTTATGATAAGGGTGGTGAAACACTGGCACAGATCACCCATAGAAACAGTAGATGCCCTATCCCTGGAACCATTCAATGTCAAATTGGACAATACAGTCACAGATATCTCTGCTCATTGCAGGGGGTTTAGACTAGAGGACATTTGAAGGTCCCTCCCAACCCAAACTATTCTATGATTCTATGATTTTTAAGGAAAAAAAGTACCTATCTGGAAACAAGTATAATACACCCTCTTTATTGCAAAACCAAGGTGATGTTCAATGCTGAGTCTGTTTCTTTATGCCCTATATTGCTAATAAAAACAAATACAATGAAACTGCACATAAAATTAAACCACAGAACAGTGTAAGTTTTTTTAGAAAATCTACTTTAACTCACAGGCTGTGGTTTCGTTGCCTAAAATGAAAAAACTTTAGGAGAAGAGTTCTGAGGGCACTGACACCAGCCCTCCCAGCACCTGTGTGTCAGCAGTTTCAGATAACACTGCCCACAGCTGTCTGACCCAGTCTCCTGCCACCACCAGAGCCAGCACAAGGGAACTCTTGCTCTCTCTCCCACTCCAGCAGAGCACTTTAGTCACCACTGAAGGTGCAGGTACATTCTATGAAGTCACTGTGCAGCTAGAGCTTGTTTGAGAACAATCAATCACTGGAACAATCTCACCAAGGCACACGGTACAGCCCCCATTGCTGAAGGTTTTCAAGATACAGTTGGACAGGGCACGAGATAGTCTCATCTAGGCCCCCCTTCCCAGGAAAGGTTGAACCAGATGATCTTTTGAGGTCCCTTCCAACCTGGGCTGTTCTGTGATTCTATGACTAGTGTTCTGCTATCCTGCTACAGAAATGGTAGCATCTACTTAGAGCAGAGCAACAGTTGGCAGGAGTTGGTTACCATCTCTTTCAGAGGCAGTAACATCTTACATTACTTCAGCAAGATTCAGAAGATGCCTGTCAGAAACCCAACCCTTTAGTTTTCACTGTCTTCCTGAATTCCTGTCATCCTAGATTGCTGCCTGTCCTTCCATCATATTCACCCAAGGCTGGCTGTATGAGCAATATGAACACAGAATTCAAGTGACATGTGCTGTATCTGTCAGAAGAGGATACAAGAAATAGTTCTCATTTTCTACACAATTAAAAATAACTTTTTAAACATGGTCCAAGTGCTGCAGAGGTTTTATTAGCATAGCAAGACATTTTAAGTTTTAGCTAACCTTAAAGGACGTGAGAACTAATGGCTATGACTCCAAAGGTGTATGTGATGTGGGCAGAGTACGGATGCTTGGAAAGAATGTGTAAGCAGTGTACTGCATCACAGCTGTACAACTAGCATGTGACTTAAGTACACACACAGCAACATAAATGATAACAGAAGGGCATGACAACCTTCCTAGCATAGCTTCATCTGATGCAAAGGTAACAAAGACTTGGTTTCTTTCTTTAGAAGAAGCACAAAGACTGAGAAAGACTAGTATAGTGGGTTTTCCCCTTTTAGAGAAGGGTAAGACATAAATAAGTTTATAAATATATACATGGAAGGGTGAGCATGTAGAAGATAATATCACCCTTTTTTAAGATACAGTATTTTCTGCATCTTTTTTAAAATAAAGATGTGTACATACATGTACATTACATACAAACTCCAGCATCAGAGGAAACATGCAACTGTAACCCTGCTCAAAGTAGAGCAGACCCTGTGCACTAACACAAGAACTATTACATGCCTTTCCTTAGTGGCACCCATTGTGCTCTAAAGACACATTAGCCAAACATGTAACAAACACTACAACAGCATTTCATTCCCATGTTTCTCCTCAGTTTAACACCTTGACACAAGAGTTTTCCAAATAAAAGAGGGGATTTTCTTTACCCAAGCCTCAATTACATCCCAGACTCTATCAAAAGGAGATTTGTGTCATTTAATTCCAAAACTTTCACTTCTGTAGTAATTCTGCTTTTGGATGTACTTGCTCAGTTGTCCACTACCCAAGATGACAAAGTTAATTGTTCATTCATTAAATGTCAAAGCTCTGATAATCTCTGAACCCCTGGGAAGGTGATGGAACAAATCTGAAGGTGCACAGGAAGGGCAAGCATGGATTCAAAAAGAGAAAGTTGTGCCTGAGCACCCCAGGAGCCTTCTACAATGAAATGACTGTCTTCACTGGGATGGGAGAGCAAATGGGTACTGTCTGTTGACAGTATACAATCCCCACAGAGAAGGTGATAAAGGATGGACTGGCTGACCAGACTGTGATGTGGACTGAAAACTGGCTAGATGGCCAGGCCCAGAAGGTGGTGATTGAGGCCATGAAATCTAGCTGGAGGTCAGTATCTAGCAGTGTACATCAGGGGTCAACACCAGATCCCATTCTGTTCAGTATCCTCATTAAAGATCTGGGGCACAATGGACCCTTACTTAACAAGTCTGCAGATGACACAAAACAGGAAGGAGTGACAGATACATCAGACAGCTGTGCCAGAGAGACCTCAACAGGCTGGAGAAATGGGCTGACAGGCATCTCATTAAGTTTAACAAGGGCAAGTGCAAAGTCTCACACCCAGAGAGGAACAGCCCCAGGCACCAAGCAGATCAGGTGCAATCCCAGAACAACCAGCTGGAAAGCAGCTTTGCAAAGAACCTGCTGGTCACGAAGATCAGCATCAGCCATCAATGTGCCCTTGCAGCAAAGAAGACCACTGGTTATTCTGGGCTGCGTTAGCAGGAGTGCTGCCAGCAGGTAGAGGGAGGTGGTCCTGCCCCTTTCACCAGCGCTGGTGAGGCCTCGCCTGGAGTGCTGTGTCCAGGTCTGAGCTCCCCCATACATAAGACTCTGCATCCTGCAGAGTCCAGCAAAGGGTCAGGAATATGATTACAGGGCTAATGAGAGAAGAGAGAGACAGACCTGGGACTGTTGAGTCCAGAGAAGGCTCAGGGGGAGCTTATCAATGTATAAAAATACCTGAAGAGGGGGCAAAGAGGACAAAACCAGGCTGTTTTCAGTGGAGCCCAGTGCCAGGACCAGAGGCAATGGCCAGAAACTGAAAATCAGAAAACACTTTTCCACTGTGAAGGTGACCGAGCACTGGCAGAAGCTGTCCACACAGGTTGTAGAGTCTCCATCCTTGGAGACACTCAAATGCTGCCTGGACATGGTTCTGGGTAATGTGGTTTAGGTGTCTATGCCTGAGTAGACAGGAGCTGGATCAGATGACCTGCAGAGGTCCTTTCCAACCTCAATCACCCTGTGAGTCTGTGAACACATATTGAGAAGTCATTAAGTAAATTCAAACAGCAATACGCATGGAGCACATCCATTTTTACCTACTTGTGGATCTTTACTTTTTCAGGTTAAGAATATTTTAGAAGATAGACTTTAACGTAAGTAAAACAAAAATTTATTTAGTTTTCCTGCCAACTATTTTCTTTACACATTGTTTTCCAAAGAGTTCTGCATGACAGATTACATAACTCTAATGTATCTGATAATTAGAAATACTGATTTCAGAAATTTCCTGCTTTCATATTTAGATTGACAGTTCACTGCTCAGTCCTAAATTGTTTTATCTTAAGGCATCATGAACTAAAGGCAAGACTAGATGCAAAAAGGAAGGCATTGTTCTCAAAGTCATTAGAACTCGTCAGTTGGTCTTTCAGATGTTTTCACATTCATAGAATCACCCTTGAATGGCTAAGGTTGGAAGAGGACCCTGAAGACCATCTAGTTCCAACCCCCTGCCATGGGCAGCGACATCTTTAACTAGACCAGGTTGCTCAGAGCTGCATCCAGCCTGCCCTTAAACACCTTCAGGGATGGTACATCCACAGCTTCCCTAGGCAACCTGTTCCACTTTAACTTATAGCAAGATCTTATTACACACAGTCATCACAGAAAAACTATTGAGATTATTACACCTTATAATAACAATTCAGTAATTTTTAATACAAAACTTAAAAATCCAATAGTTCATTGGTTCAAACATGACATTGATTTTAGGAGAACACTGCTCCCAGTTTTCTCACTCAAAACATATAATTTCTTTATAATTCTACTTAGAGCAATAACTGTATTTGGTAAATATAGTATAAAGCCAAAGATGAGATCACACAGGCAAACTAAAGAAATATTTTCATCTCAAGTAACTTCACAACATAGATCAAAAAATCAGTGTATATAAACTCACGCAGCAGTTTACATTGTTACTCTCTTATCTGAATCCAATGTAGCTCAAGAGTACTCACTTTGTAATCTACGGACCAATCTCAGCCTTGTACTGACAGACCTTTTTTCTCCAGGGTTACCCACGAGCAAGAGAACCAGACAGACAGAGAGACCATTCCCAACTTCTAGGTTTAGAATCGGGCATCACTTACAACTCAAGGCTGACCTGTGGGGCTGTCCTGTGCAGGGCCAGAGCTGGACCCAATGGTCCTTCTGGATCACTTCCAACTCAGGATATTTTACAATTCTCAGGATACATGGAGAAGAGCTACAGCTCATTTCTCTAAACTGAGAAACCTCTGTGAAAAGAGGGCAACCTAGACTCCATGATAGAACTCATGCCCCAGAACTCTGTCAAGATCTAAGCAAGGAAAACGATACATGAGAATGGTATATTTGCAGTACATCGCTTACATAACAACACTTTCACGCAGGGAGTGTCTGCACCATATATATTTTCAGTTGGCCTGGCGCCATAAGTAAGGGGGCATGACATATAGCCTTACAAATCATGGACACAGGCTGTGGTACAGCCAAACAGAAAAGGTGGATGTGCACTGTATGGTTCATCACTGTGCTCTTGCTCACTAATACTTGGGAAAAAACACAAAGAAAAGAGCAGGTCTGTAAAAGCAAAATAAAAAAGTAGCTAACAGTAGTGAAGGAAAGATAAACTCCTAACACAAAACTAAGGAAACAGATCTTGACGTTTTAAAGTTAGCTCAGGTAAAATTTCCTGTATTGACATCTCAAGGATTTTACATAGAAATGGAAAGTAGTACCTTAAAGCACAGATCTTTAAAAAGAATCCACTACACAATTCAAGTCTAACAAATATGAAGAGTTTGAAGAAGAAAAATGTCTTCATTATCCAAGTTAAGGCTCCAATATTTGGCAAGACGTCGGCTGAATGCCATTCTAAATAACCTACTCATAAATTAAACATAAAAACAATTCTCTGACCTAACTTACAGAAGAATCCTAAATCAGTGAACATAATGAAGGACTGAATGCATAATTTTTCCTTCAAAATACTAGTTTGAGATACTTCATTTACAGAGTGATGCAAGCACCTTTCCAAAATGTTAGAGAAAACCTATCATCACATAGAAGCAGATATTTTCATTTGATCCCAATCCTCTTCATACATGTAAGTACTGTCCCTATAAGGCAGAGATAATATTTTTCCCTAGGATCCTAAGTAGTGATATTTTCAACCAACATTTTATTTCCGTAGTAAACTTCATTCACTGCAATGAACATAGTAGCCCATATGACACAAAAAGCACAAGTAAGAATTCATGTCAATCCATGGAATTCTATCATTCTATTCTACCATTGTTGGGCAAGTGCATGCATATCAGAATGTTTAAAGTATATACACGGTAGAGATTTATCATTTAGTTATGGGTACCAAATGGCTAATCAACATATACTCAGATCACTATGTATTAAGATCACTGATGTATTTGTTTCCAGGTAAACAATTTCTTTTGGAATCCATTCTTCCTATACTTAAAGACAGAAATTATCTCCAGCAACTAAAGGGAGCAGTAAGCTGCAAAGAGTTCTGCAATAGGGAGGGTGCAAAATCACTAATCCTTGATTTTGGAAGTGAGACACAGTGATTGACATGGTTTTGATGAAAACTTTGAGCATGAATGACAAGCCTAAAGAAAGAGCACGGTATTAGAGAAAAAGCAATCTGTTTCAAGACAGTTATCTGATCTAGCTGCTTTTCTGCCTGTTCTGCTCCAGTGCCAGGGCAAGATTCTTTCTTATCTCCAAGAATGCTGCTCTTTCTTGTAAGCTTTTAGTGCATCCTGTGATACAGTGGGCTCACTCACAAGCATGTGACTGCTCTCCTGACTCGTTCCAGGCAACAGGCATGTTATTTGAAAACAACTTGAAGAACAGCATTACTTCAGTGCACACCTTCTCAGAGTCCCAGTATGGTGCTATTACCATGCAACACCTCAGTTCCCTCCAGATCCAAAACACAAAAAAGACCAGACAATATTATAGAGCAGCTGACAAAATGATTACCACCTGCCTTCTGAAAAGAAAAAAGTTAAAATCCTGAAGAATACAGACTGCAGGATCCTTATGTTGGTCAGTAACAATACATTAAGCATAGTAACATTAACAAGAAAAACAATTTGTAGGTGCAGAACAGGAAAAACAAGAGAGCCTGTAGGACTGGGCAAGCCTTAAGTGACAAAAGAAGCAGCAGCACTATGGATCTCCAAACCCCAAAACCGCTTAAGCAGGTGGACCAGTGGTATCAACCATGTGCTCCAAGGCTGCTGCACCATGGAAACAAGGCAAGGTCACACAGATTTTCCTAGAATGCTCTCCAGAACTGCAAGATGCTTGCCACTTGGCAAGCCTTCCAGACTCTACTCATGCAACTAGCTGTGAAATTTGACCAGGAGACACTAAACTAAATAGCTTGCACTGAACGAGGCAACCCGATGTCTTAAAGTTTATTTTGTACTTAACAAGACATACCCCCCTGAAATTAGGAGTGAGGATTGGATTTCCCAATGTGACTTCCAGCTCAATTTACATCATATACCTAGTGATCCTGAAATTGTACAGATACCCCACGTAAATGCTGGGATGTTCTGAAGACTGTTGAAAACAAACAAAAAAGCTTAAATATTAAATGAGTTGTAAATAAGAGTAAAATCACAGTACAATCCCATTAACTGCTGTAAAATAGCGACTGTGATAAAATTTAAACATTTAGCAAATTGATTAATTACCCGTACTTAGAACACTTTCCTGACTCATTCTATTGTCCTCTGATCACAAGAAGAGAATGAACTTTCAAGAACGGGATAACAGAGTTGAACATATGCCATATGTTTAACCCAGCTATTCATCCAATTTTGTTTAACTCATGCTATTTATACACTAAATGGAAAATCAACTTTTGATCTCCCACAGCTTGGTATCTACCATATGGACATACTCTACATTAAAAAAAAAAAAAAAAAAAAAAAAAAAAGGAAAGCAGGGCCTGTTAACTCAACTAAACTCAAAAGGCTCCATAGTAGCATTTGCTAGACAAGAGTCCACCTAACAGACAAACTCCATGTTGAATTTCACAGTTGTTAATTCCAACATCTTGCCTGCTTATGAACAGTAATAATTTCATGGATGGCAGAAATCATGTTTATTATATGCTTTCAGCAAATTCCATCAGGGTTAAAAAAAAAAAAAATCTTAAGGGAAACAACTGTCTCTGGTTCTTTACAATGAAAGATATAAAATGTTGGCATTAAAAAGCCAGTTCTTGATGCTATAGTGATGCAATGATGCTATAGTGACCAGGTAGAAGTATTGGTAGTACTGAAATCAGGCTCAGCACAGAATCATTTTAGAAACATCTTGAAGGAAGCCTTATACCACTTTCTTGTGTTATCAGCGTGCTAACAGCACTAAGTATATAATATAATAATATATGATTATAGTCTATAATTACCTGGAAAATCCATTTATATCTTAAAAATCCCATCATTTATTTTAGTTTTTAAAAGGAAATTCTCTGAAATTTACTGGAGAAAGTTAAAAAAATAGAAGAAAAAAAAAAAAAAGGGTTGGAAAGCTTACAGATACAGGCTTCCCTAAACAAAGCCTGCATGAATAATAAGAATTAAACTATAGCAGCAACCTGTCCCAGAGAAAAAAAAGCAGGTTTAATCTATGTAGGCATATCTGTGTCTAAGCTTTGTATTTGATTAATTTGCTAATATAGTTAATATCAATTCAGCGGAGACTCAAAGTAGGTAACTATTGAAACATCTTGTTTTCCTACTCTTAAACTACTTAGTTATTAGCAAAGATCTATTTTTTTTTTTTTTGCAAGCTAGTATTAGCAGCTTCACTTCTAGACAAAGGGACTGCAGTCCCTATGCAAAACAGGCTGAAGCATACAACAAGGTTTTAAAAAAATGTTGTGGGAATTTGATGATGTACTGTATAAATACAGCATGTGATAACAATTTTAATTTGTTTCAAGTTATTAGATAGGACTTTCTGCTATAAAGTACCATAGAACTCCTGCCGAAAGATATTGTAGCAGGCACTGCAAAACAACAAAGTATCAAAACATATTCCTGGATAGAAATACATGTAATTGAGAATAACATGCTTTTACATTAATTGTTCCAGAATAAAATTCACTTTCTTCTGAAATAACAGCTGAATCTACAAACTACTAATGAAAGCTGTTTCATCATTAGTATCTTTACAGGCATTTCCCTTTGTAGCATTTATTGCCTGTAATACCCATGTGAAACTATGTAAGTTCTAATCACACACCAGCACCGTACCACATTTATTGATCAAGCAGCACTAAAAAAAAAAAAGAGTAATAAAAGGGTAATCCACTTATGGTTTATTAGAAAAATAATCTGCAATTTTTTGGGGATGCTTACTGTGAAGGTCAAAAACCAGGGACAAATACCACCTGTGGACAAGGTCACTGTAAACCAAGTGTAGGTATTTGACACCGGCAGGGGAAGATGAGAAATCTCACAGTGTTAAGTATGTATCAACTTCCTTTTCATAAGTAAATGACTCCAGCCTACAATACTGTCAATCCACACCTGCACTAGTATGCAATACTTCATCACACAGTTTGTTACTTTGATTTCAAAGCATCTTAAGCCTTCTTAGCTCTTAATTTTAGTACGCACCAGTAAAAGCCAGCATATTGAAGAACCTACCTCAGCACTTTTTCTTGTAAACTCAGTAGTAACCAGAGAAGGTCACTGTATTCCTGAAATGCTTTCAACACCAGCAATGACAAGGTTTATCAAGCATTAAAGGCATCCTGTGTTGCCATTACTAATGCTGACTCTTCTGCCAATCCACTTAAATCTCTACCTTTCCACATAGGTACAGAACTGCACCACAAAAAGAAAAGAAGTTGCCTTTTGGCACACCATGTCACGCAGATCTTGAGGCACTAAGTTCAGCATTATAGTATTTGTTTCCTATCCTACAGTCTGCAGTTATTTAAATACCAACTCAGATTCTATTATTTTTTAATGTATCATAACATTGTGTCTCACTCTGTAAACCACTTCATATTTTTTATAGTCAACATTTCTCAGAGTTCCCCATTTGTTTTAATATAAAGTCTGCAAAAAAATAGGAAGTAAAAACATCTTAAGCTTAAATGACATTCTAAAATATTTAACTCCCCATTTCAGCCAATTTCTAAATAAAGAAGAAACTGGCTAAGACATTGAGCACAAAAGGCTTTTAAACAGATGTGGTTTTATTAAAGTTACTTTATACTTTATCACCTTCTCTCAGTATTTCAAAGTTCTCTGCTTTTTTAATTCTGCAATACCCATCACAGTATTTCTTGCCTACAGTGAAAAGCAACTAGCTCATTTTTAACTTCCCAACTGATTTTTTCCCCATTTCAACAGAAAGCACTCAAAGCAATTATGACTGTGGCCCTCCCTCTGTCAGAAAAACATCAGAATAATGCCTGTTTACTCAGTAACAGGTACTAAAAATTCTTTTCCAGGTTTAGGAACCTATGATTTGGTAATTGTACATAAACCACCACTGCAGAACTTACGCACCTCAGCGGATAGGTAACTACTTTCATTGCTTGAAATTAGTATTATCATATTCTTAAGCCAGTAATTGTAAACCAGCCAAAGGCTATGATTTTGAAGAACTTGCAGGTACTCCTTAAATCTTACACTACATAAAAACAGTGCATTAATAACGACTTACTTTGTTACTTCACTATTCGTCAATTAGTTAACATGAAATTCTCAAAATGCCAACAAAATGAAACATTTATATCAAAGAAAAGAGGCAAAAGAAACTGTTGAAATGCAAGCACTGTCGTGTCAGAGAAAGTTTTGCATTAACTGCAAGTGCTGCACAGAAACAAATAACAAAAGTTCTACTGTTTCATGGAGTGTGTGAATGCTCTGACGTAGCACAGTAAAAGCTGGTCTATTGAACCACTATGTACTGAACTGGGACTCTGAAAAGTCAATGGAAGCACAGTACCTGGATTAAACTGAGACAGACATCAGGCAATGTAAAGCTGCACAACCAACAGTCCTGACAGAAATGCCAGACACCAAGTTGAACATTGTGAGGTAAAAGCAGTAGCTTGGAGAACAAAGAGCAAAACTAAACTGTATTTCTGACTGCAGTCAAAAATATTGTAGGAGGAATTACACACACAACAGAATGAAAAATATAATAGCACAATAGCACACAGAAAATCCAAAACCAGAGATTAACAAACACCTAAACTGTTGAGTATAGAAACAGTACTGATCATATAGAACTCACTAAGCAAGTTACATGCAAGTAGAAATAATGACTGTGTAATGTCTCTTGGACTAGAGAGGTCCTGAGATAAACAAAAACCCAAAAAAAACCCCACTAGCATCAAAAAGTCCCTGTTGTAGGGCACAGAGCAGACCTTCCATTGGGTCATGCTTTTGTATTTTTTTGCAATCAATTCTACACACACAAACAGTGAGCTTAACCTAAATTGTACCTCTCATAACAAACCTTTAGAACAGTATTTACATAACTGCTAATTTCTATTACCCAAAATATAAACTCACAGTAGTACTTCAACATGTAAATTACTAGTTACATTTGAATTGCCAATGATCCAGTCTTTGACTAGTATTACAAATGACATCCATCTTTCCAAGACTTCAAACCTTATTTTCTTACCTCACAGCAGCCATAAGATTCTCCCAGAATGCCTATTACATCATGACTAAAGTCTAGGTTAACAGCAATATTATAACACTAGGATTTTAACTAATGCTTTTTGTGTTTTATTTGTTATCATTTGTCCCTGTGCCTGCACCTCTATGTTGAGATCATAACTTCCTATATATGGTTACTAACACTGAAATACACTAGAGGAACCAAAGACTGCTGAACCAAAGTCTGAAATTCTGTTGGTTTGCCATGATCCATAAAGAAAAAGAGAAGGAACTTGTACTGAGAACATGCCTAACTAACTGAGGTAGCTCACTACATCAAACCCTCTCCCCCAGATAACCTCCTTCAACTACCAGAAAGCCTTTGACAGACAAAAGGAGCTTTCAGTTATTTAGAATAAATAATGTGGTGTATTTAAAGAGGACATACAGGTGTCTCCTACATTTCGTAATATTTCATTGTTTTGTTTGGGGGGAAGAGGGCAGAGGAGTCTTTCTCAAAAATAACTTCAAGAAACAATCTATTTCCAATACCTGTAACATTTAGAAAATATACAATAAAAACATTCTTTGAAGAAACTCAGGGTATCTAGGAGAGAGGGGCATATTAAGCTACTTTGCTTAACAATGCTGAATAGAACAGCCTGCAGGCGTCTCCCTGCTGTGACCTTCTATTATTAACAAGCACATTGCTTCAGCAATAAATACACTGGATCCCCACAGCCCACAGATACACCAGCAACCAAGGGTGTCATTTTCTCAGGAAAAATAACAGGAAAGCAAAGGCCGGGAAAGTTAACATGGAGCAGACAGATATGTTTGTACTACTCTTCCTCCAGGTGATACACTACAATTTGGAAATAATACCTAAAACCAAAGTTTTTGAAACCTACTGCTCACATGAAAATCTATGACCTAGGATAATCATATTTTTCTCCAAAAACACTTCTCAGTGCAGAATCATAAGTACTGTAGAGTTCAAAAACAATCATGCAACAGAATCATGCTTCCCATTACCCAATCTCAACTGTTTCTCAATTCTGACGTGTTAAAAAACCATGCCAGGATTACAAAAGCAGCATTACTAAGTGATTCAGGTAGAGAAAAATAAAATCTCTATAGTCTATAAAAAGCTGTTTCCTTCTCCTTTGCAGATCAGAATTTAAGTATTGCAATTAATAATATAAATGCATTAAATGTAAGATGTTTACAGAGTGTTTTAGCTGTAATTTCTCCCAAAGTATTATCTTGAAGCTAGTTATATGGCAACATGCCTTTAATCATCAGATATCCCTTGAAATACATAGCTTGCCTTCTTGCTAATTAATATATGGCCTTTGCCCTGTCTTTCCCCAACCATTCATCCTCTCACAAAGAAGAAAAAAATAGTATGCCACACAACAAAAAAAAAGATAAAACTATTGTGATGCTATATCCCTATTTTAATTTCAACAAATACTATCTGAGATACTTGGCTTTTGCCTTTTTTTTTTTTTGGTCATAATAAATCATAAATTTAAACTTTGCTGGTTTCGACAAATAATTAAATATTCAAAAAGTGCAGGTAATTAAGACTACCAAAAATTAGAATTGAGTAAGAAGTCAGCAATTATAGACTGCATGTATTTTACCAGATCTGCAATGGACTCTAATTAAACACATATTAATTGCCCTAATCTTCTTAGGCAAGTAATAAATTGGAAGAGCTGATTAATGCACTGGATTTAGTTCAGCTTGTTAAATCTGACAACCTGGCAAAGGAAGGCTATCTTGAAAAGCTCTTTTAGCTAAGTAATTGGAATTTTACTCTCAGTAATTTGTCGTTCCATAATAAGAGCTATTTAGTATATTGACTCTTCATCAGTGTTTTTTTAAATACATACTAGTTACATTGAAACAGTACCATTATGCTGCTCATAAAGATTATGAAAAATTATGAACTTTGACCTTTATTGTCCATCAAAAGACACTTTCACTCTGAACACAAATTAGTGTATTTCCTTGTAGGCAATAAATCCTAATTAATTTTAATTCTAGAAGCTGCTAATAACATTTTAGAAAGTCCATATGGACCCATTAAGTTCTCTATACAACTCATAAAGCCAGCAACTAAACCAGTTTTTTCTGCTGATGACTCCTGGAATACAACGAAACATCAGTATCCAAAGAGCTTCAATCTCTCCTCTCTTTTTTACCTATTTATGCAAACACTTCTCCACATACACATGACAAGGGAGTGTAACATCTTTGTAGTATCAGCCATTAAAAAAACCAGAGAAGTTTAGAAACCTGCAGGTAGAGATTTTAAAGGTCTGATATCTCTCCAGCATAGTTGCTTACTCCTAGCTTATAACATGGAAAAATGCATCAAGTTTTGCTTAAAAATAAGCAGATGTAGATGAACATAAGAAAAAAAAATCTTCCTTGCTGAAGAAAAAAGCAGCAAGTAAAGAACAGAGAACCAGAAATTTTTATACTTGAAAAATGTTTTGAAGTATTTCATGAAAGTTGAAACAGCTTTTCATATGTCCTAGAAAATGTGAAGGTATATAAAGCCTTTCACATGAAGAAGCTTAGAAAGTCATGTGTTCCAAATCAAGTTCAGTCAGAAAAAAAAAAATCCTAAATATAAAAACATCTCACTGCCTTCCAATTTTTATTCCGTACTCCTCAGAACTGACATTCCATACTTCTCCCAAGAACCTCTAACTTCCAGGATCTACATTTAAAATTTGTTACTCTTCTGTTAGCAAAAATCTAGTGTTCATACACCTTGAAAATCAGTCACAGTGAACCTGAAATCTATCCTTTATTCCTTAAGTATAGTATCAACTAAGGAGTCAGCCAGACATCAGTTTTGAGCAGCAACATGATTTTCATAACTGAGCTTTGACACTTATAATAAGCAAAATACCAAAAAGTTAATCAGATAATACTAGAGTACCAATAAGCCATGGAAGGAGACATGAAAGTACCTCAAAGAACTGTCAAACTCAGATGTCTCAAATATTTCCTACCCATTCTTCATGATACAGTGCAATTTACTGCTTATCATTGAGGTCCCTAGCACAGGAGAAATTCTTTACTGTGAGGGTGGTGAGGCACTGGAGCAGGTTGCCTATAGAAGCTGTGGATGCCCCATCCCTCGAAGTGCTCTGAGCAACCTGGTCTAGTGGAAGATGTCCTTGCCCAGAGTAGTGGGGCTGGAAGTAGATGCTCTGTAAGGTCCCTACCAACCCAGACCATTCTATGATTCTATGATTGGATAAACAGGTGGTACTCAATTTCAACTCTCATCCTCAGTAGTCTTCATGAAGGAAACAGTACTTTACCATCATGATACTGAGTTTTAGTAAGTGGTATATTCTTTTTCCATTGGTTGTGTATTACTTGCAACAAAAGGGTTGGGGCTTGTGCCTGAGGCTCCCGTGTACTACTACAAGAAGTCCTCAGTAGAAAACCAATTCCAACTACTTTCCAGTTGATGGCATTGATCATTTAAAGATGTGTTACACTTGTTAGCTGCACATACGTTATGAGAAGAAATTCCATATGTGAAATTGAGGTCTCTAACAGAGAGACCTCCAAGGCTTATAAAAATACACATGATGAGAAAAGCCCTCAAATTTCAGGATTTGCATAACTGAAAGCAAAAGAGAAATGGAATTCTAAAAAACCTCAACTTCCTAGCACAGTATCAGTTCAGCACTGCTGAACATAAACTTACATTTGAAATATGACAAATATCCAGTTTGTGATTTGCCTGTGCTCCATTCATTGCTTCAAGAAGACATACCGCAGCTTTATCAGTGGCAGAATATCATTTGTTATAAATCAGTACTGAACAGGGAAAGCCACTCAATGTTACTTAGTTAAGTAAGAAAATGAAGTGGACAATGAGAGTTGAAAAATTCTTGGTGAAAAAGAACTACTCAGATGACAGGATGTGCCTCATCTGTCAGGAGCAAAAAGCCAGTGACTACAACTTCTGGTCCAGAAGGTGCTGAGTTCTGTCTCGCTTGAAAGAAAGAAACAGTAACTGGAAAAGCAGAATTCTGACAGAAGTTCCTATCTTTTTTTGCATGATTTGTTTGCATTTTTGTAACACATTACCAAAAACAAAATTAATCCCAAATTAAATTCTGAAAATAATAAAAAAGTATTTTAGGTAGAGCAATGAGTTAAACACACAGATTCTGGAAAGTACACAGGAACAGAGAGCATGAAGTCATTTAGACCAAAGCATCTATAAACATTTCATTTCAGTTCAACAGACTACAATATCTTCTGGTAAACTGAAATCAATTAAAAGCTAGAATCTGCATTTTGTAAAGCAAATCAAAGACACTAGGAGACCTTGTTTTCTGCCCTACAGACTTTCTAACAAAAAAACCCACAGTCCAAAACCATTGGGTTATGTGATTAAAAAAAGTCTACACTTATCTTCTCAGCACTTTTCTACCATCTTTCTCCATATTTATGCAGGCAGTACAAAACTTAACTTCAGCATTTCCTGTCAACATTAAAACCTAAAATCCTGACAAGCACATGACAAAGTCTTGTGGTTGAAGATGCTATGTATTTAAATTTTCATGATATCACACTTTCCAAATGTTACAAGCATACAAATCAAACGTATGTTCTTATTGTTGCCAAAGAGCTTTCTAGAAAAAGAAAAAAAAGAAACACCTACAAGATTTCCAGTTTTCATTGACTTATCTCTCATTTTCTGCACATATCTGAACTTCGCTCTTTTGGCCCTTGCAATTGAAACCTACAAAAAAACGTTGTTGAAGAGATTTTCATAAAATTCTTTAATGTTTCCCAAGTAATATTTGCAAGCTACAGAGACTGATAACGAACTACCAGTCCCCTCTCAACAACTTCTTCAGGATATCTCTGCACTCTAAATAGACATGTTATCTATACTAAAAGTGAGTTCTTTTGAAATACATGCTTCTGTAATTACCTAAGTGTTTCAGGTCTTACTGTTATTATAAAAGCAGCAAGCAAAGACTTCTGTATATTATACTTAATTATGCTTGTCCTTAGAAAAGGTGAACATTTTAAAACTTAATTCCATTTTTCTCCCCCTACATCATATTAGAACACTTATAATTTTAAAGGTTATAATTATTTCATTATTTTTTTAAAATTGACACCTCTTCTGAATTTTAGTAATTTCATTCCTTTTTCTTTTTAAGACGTGTTTTAAATCCTTGTGTTTTGCGTAACTGGTGAACCACAAGATGATATTCAGGCATAGTGCTGAATTCCATGCCAATACATAATCATCTTTAGCTTCAGCACAGTTAATGAAGTACTTAAAGGTAAACAGTAGTAATATTTCCTAGATCACACAGAACTTGAGCACAGACCATAATTTCCCCTCCTTCAGGTTCACATGTACAGGCAAGTAGTGTCAGACAGAGGGAAATACAACAACAATCCTGTAATATCCAATAATAATCCTGATCATGGGCTGCATCAAAAGGAGCATGGCCAGCAGGTCAAAGGAGGTGACTCTCCCCCTCTACTCTGCTCTTGTGAGACCCCACCTGAACTGCTGAGCACAGTTCCAGTGCCCCCAACACAAGAAGAACACAGAAATGTTGGTGCAAGTCCAGAGGAGGGCCACAAAGTCGGTAAGAGGACTGGAGCACCTCCCTTACACAGACAGGCTGAGGGAGTTGGGGCTGTTCAGCCTGGAGAAGAGAAGGTTGCATGGAGGCCTCAATGCAAACCCTTCGGTATCTGAAGGGGCCCACAGGGAAGCCAGAGAGGGACTCTTCATCAGGAGCTGTAGCGATAGGACAAGGAGCAGTGGGTTCAAATTGAAAGAGGTTAGATAGTAGGGAGAAACTCTTTATGTGAGGGTGGTTAGGCACAGGAACAGGTTGCCCAGGGAGGTCATGGGTGCCCAATCCTGGGAGTGTTCAAAGTCAGGCTGGATAAGGCCTTGAGCCACCTGGTCTAGCGGGTAGGGACTAGATGATCCTTAAGGTCCATTCCAACCCCTAAATATTCCATGCTAAGACACACTGTCAGGAACTGGCAGGGCTGTGGGATGAAGGAACTAGCAAAGTCTGGCCTTGGGTTTTTTCTAAAAGAAACTTGTAAACCTACAGCACAAGTGACAGAGGTTCAACTAACATACTAAAAAATTCAAAACCTTTCCACTTGAATATTTAATACACAATTTCACTTGTTTTACCCTTTTCTAAATATTTGTTTTAAACATTCATCTGAGACATCTCAATGCAACAACATGACTTTTCTCCTCCCCCATGGAACAGCTCCTCACATCTGCAAAGTCCAGAGCTCCAACAGAGCACTAACAAACTGTGTGTAAAATAATCACCTTCAGACAGTTTGATGGCAAGTTAATTTTTGCTATGACAGACTAATCTTTGAAGGAGGCTGTTTGGTTTTTTTTTTTTAATAGTGATTCACCTTAGTTCATCCCATCAATTTCTATTGATTAAGTGCACATGTGCATCATCTCCAGTGTGCATGTACACAGACATCTTCCAGTATTCAAGACTCAACAGTTAGAAATCCTGACAAATCCAACAACCACAAATTTTAAGAGACGTAGCCCATTTGACACATTGTACAAAGATATCAGAGACCACTACAAACCTCATTAATTTCTACTCCATCTGCAAGATGTTTTCTCAACACAGAACTACAGATACTTCTAAAACTACATTGAAACAAATTCCCTACCCAAAGGTGGGTTCAAAGAATAAATGTAGCAGATGCCAAGTGTCCTGGGTTGCAGTGTATTCTATTACCATCCCCATCAGCCGTTGAAATCAGGTGGGGCAGTGTTTCCTTGCCTCCTCCCCCCAGACCATCTTGCTGTTGATGGCCCATCATTGTCCTGCCGCCTGACTCATAGATAACTCCCTCTGGACTATCATCTGTTAATGAGCCCAATCAACACCTGGCCTTATGACTCATTACCCCATTGTGAGATGCTCCACCCAGAGGGAGGAACCAAGCATCCCAGCGTGGATATAAGCTGAGGTTGAAAACCAGAGAGGAGACCTTTCCACTGGATTTCCAGAGGACAGGAGCTACACAGTCACCATTGGACCTTCTGAGGAGGAGCAGACCCTTCCTTTTCCTACAGGATTGCCACTTCGGGAGGACTGCAGCCACCATTCTACCAGACCACCACCACCACCCTGACTAACAGGGTGCCAGGTTGTATCTTAACTCTGTCAGTTTAACCCAGTGTTATCCGCTTCTATTGGGTTTTTTTGTTTTTCTTTCCCCCTCCTTTTATTTCCCTATTAAATTGTTATTCTGACTTGGTGTCTCCCACTAGTTTGTTTTCAAACTAGTACAGAATTTGGCGCCCAACGTGGGGCTGGCTGCTGAGAAAAGTCAGAATTACAATTTCGTATTGTAGAAGCCACCTACTCACTATGATGTTCAACATTCTTACATGGGTCTTGTACCTGGCTCTCTATATTTTTCCGCACATGGGGAGCTATCTGCCGATTGCAATGCTCCTGTGTAGACCAGGGTATGGTATAAAATTTGCTTTATTAGTCTATTATGCCTACTGCATGATAACCTCCGAGACAATGAACATAATTCGGAATATATACTCAACTTTGTCTGCTTGTCCTACTTTAGGCTGCTACATCTGGGGCTTCAACAATCATACCCAGCCCCTGGGGGGAGGATTAAAGAATGCTTTTTTCCAGCCTTTCAGACCGGACACAGCAGTTTTTGAAAATATTGAGTTCCCTGTGGATGTTAAGGATGGCATAATCTTCTTGTCAGTTCTCTTCTCTTTTTTCTCTATGACCTGCACTGTGTACACCATGCTTAGGATCAGAGCTATGGCACAGCATCCCCAGGATGAGAGGAAAAAAAAGAGCCGAGCAACAAGCACAATGTCTACACAGATTGTCGCAAAGAAGAAAGGAACCAAAAGCATAGTGACAGCATCCATCCCTACGCAGACTGACGCAGAGGAGAAAGAACCCAGACGCAAGACTGCAGCATCCATGTCTACGCAGACTGACGCAGAGGAGAAAGAACCCAGACACAAGACCACAGCGTCCATGTCCACGCAGACTGACGCAGAGGAGAAAGAACCCAGACGCAAGACTGCAGCGTCTATGTCCACGCAGACTGACGCAGAGGAGGAAAAAACCAAAGGCGCTGTCAGCATCTCCACACAAACTGTTACTGAACCAGAACAGCCTAAACCGATTGCAGTTGCCCCCGTTCAGAAGAAGAAATCAAAAAGCAAATCAGTCCGCATAGTGACTGACGAGGATGCAGCAGGACCTTCGCACCCAGCAGAAGAGGCAGAGCCAGAGATCATCACTCGGTCGCTATCCCTGGGTGAGCTGCGAGACCTGCGGAGGGAATTCACCCGCCAGACAAACGAGTCTATCCTGACCTGGCTGCTCCGCATCTGGGACGCTGCAGCCAATGACACCATTCTGGACGGAAGTGAGGCCAGGCAGCTGGGATCTCTGTCCCGGGATGTGGTCATTGACCAGGGGATCGGGAGAACCCAAGAAACTCTCAGCCTCTGGCGGCGACTGCTTACAAGTGTAAGGGACAGGTACCTTTGTAAAGAAGACCTCCAGGTGCACCAAGGGAAATGGAGCACAATGGAACAAGGTATCCGGTGCCTGAGGGAATTGGCTGTGCTGGAGATAATTTTCTCAGAAGATGAGAGATTTCCGAAGAGCCCAGATGGTGTCCAGTGCACATCACAGATGTGGTTGAGGTTCGCACGCCTTGGACCAGAGATATACTCCCGTTACCTGGCAACACTGCAATGGAGGGAAGGTGAGGACAGGGTGGGTGTCTTGGTGAACAAACTGAGGATTTACGAGGACACCGTCACAGCCCCATTTCGCACTCATGTCTCATCTGTGGAAACAAGGCTGGCTGAGCAAGTCCGGAGCTTGATCGAAGAAGGCCATCAGAAACTGAAAAAGGAACTTAAGGAAGAGATTTACCCGATCTCGCCAGAACCAACAAGAGTCTCTGCCATTAGGAGCCGGCGTCCCCCAACCAGGGAGAGAGGATACACCCCACGAGGTAACCTCTGGTTTTTCCTTCAGGAACATGGAGAAGACATGAGTAAGTGGGATGGAAAACCCACCTCCTCCTTAGCAGCTCGGGTACGTGAACTAAAAAGAGGGACAACTACCACAAGAAGCGCATCTAGAGTCAATATTGCTCCGGTCTCTCGCACACAGAACTCCAGACGGTACCGGAATGATAATATGACCGATCCTCTTGAAGGGACCTCAGGAACGTATTCACCGGAAGGGAGCAACATGCAACATGACCAGGAATAGAGGGGCCCTGCCTCTAGCCAGGTAGAGGAAAGGGAGAATCGGGTCTTTTGGACTGTGTGGGTCCGATGGCCTGGCACATCTGACCCACAAAAATACACGGCTTTGGTTGACACCGGTGCTCAATGTACTCTGATGCCATCAAGGTATGTGGGAGCAGAACCCATTTCTATTTCTGGGGTGACAGGAGGATCCCAGCAGCTGACTGTACTGGAAGCTGAAGTGAGTTTAACTGGGAACGAGTGGCAGAAACACCCCATCGTGACGGGCCCGGAGGCCCCGTGCATTCTCGGCATAGACTATCTCAGAAATGGGTATTTCAAGGACCCAAAAGGACATCGTTGGGCTTTTGGGATAGCTGCTGTGGAGACAGAAGATATCAGACAACTGAGTACATTGCCTGGCCTCTCAGATGACCCCTCTGCTGTGGGACTGCTGAGAGTTGAAGAACAACAGGTGCCAATCGCCACAGCAACAGTGCACCGTCGGCAATATCGCACCGACAGAGACTCTGTGGTTCCCATCCATGAGATGATTCGCAAACTGGAGAGCCAAGGGGTGGTCAGCAAGGCCCATTCACCTTTCAACAGCCCTATATGGCCAGTGCGTAAGTCCAGTGGAGAATGGAGGCTGACGGTGGACTACCGTGGCCTGAATGAGGTCACGCCACCATTGAGCGCCGCTGTGCCGGACATGTTGGAACTTCAGTACGAGCTGGAGTCCAAAGCAGCGAAGTGGTACTCTACTATTGACATTGCCAATGCCTTTTTCTCCATTCCTTTGGCAGCAGAATGCAGGCCCCAGTTTGCTTTTACCTGGAAGGGTGTGCAATACACCTGGAATCGACTGCCCCAGGGGTGGAAGCACAGTCCCACCATTTGCCACGGACTGATCCAGACTGCATTGGAAAAGGGTGAGGCTCCAGAACATCTGCAATACATCGATGACATCATTGTGTGGGGAAACACAGCAAAGGAAGTGTTTGAGAAAGGAGAGAAAATCATCCAGATTCTCCTGGAAGCTGGCTTTGCCATCAAAAGGAGCAAAGTCAAGGGACCTGCTCAAGAGATCCAGTTCCTGGGAGTAAAGTGGCAAGATGGACGGCGTCAGATTCCCACTGAGGTCATCAATAAGATCACTGCGATGTCTCCACCGACCAACAAGAAGGAAACACAAGCTTTCCTAGGCGCCATAGGTTTCTGGAGGATGCACATTCCCGAGTACAGCCAGATCGTGAGTCCTCTCTACCTGGTTACCCGCAAGAAGAATGATTTCCACTGGGGCCCTGAACAGCAGCAAGCCTTCGCCCAGATCAAGCAGGAAATCGCTCATGCGGTAGCCCTTGGCCCAGTCAGAACAGGACCAGAGGTGAAGAACGTGCTCTACTCTGCAGCCGGGAACAATGGTCTGTCCTGGAGCCTCTGGCAGAAGGTGCCTGGTGAGACTCGTGGCCGACCACTGGGATTCTGGAGCCGAAGCTACAGAGGGTCTGAAGCCAACTACACTCCCACAGAGAAGGAAATCTTGGCAGCCTATGAAGGAGTCCAAGCTGCCTCTGAGGTAATTGGCACTGAAGCACAGTTGCTTCTGGCACCCCGACTACCGGTGCTGGGTTGGATGTTCAAGGGAAAGGTTCCTTCCACGCATCACGCCACCGACACCACATGGAGCAAATGGATCGCCCTCATCACACAGCGTGCCCGTATTGGAAACCCGAATCGCCCTGGGATTCTAGAAATTATAACAAACTGGCCTGAAGGTGAGACTTTTGGATTATCTTCTGAAGAAGAGGAAGAGCAAGTGACTCGTGCTGAGGAAGCCCCACCATATAATGAGCTACCGGAGACTGAAAGACGTTATGCCCTCTTCACTGATGGCTCCTGCCGAATTGTAGGCGCTAACCGAAAGTGGAAAGCTGCAGTATGGAGCCCCACACGACGAGTTGCACAAGCTACCGAGGGACAAGGTGGATCGAGTCAGGTTGCAGAGCTTAAAGCCGTCCAGCTGGCTTTGGATATTGCTGAACGAGAGAAGTGGCCGAGGCTCTATCTCTACACCGACTCGTGGATGGTAGCTAATGCTCTGTGGGGATGGCTGGATCGCTGGAGAAAGGCCAACTGGCAGCGCAGAGGGAAACCCATCTGGGCCGCTGAGATTTGGCAGGACATCGCCACCCGAGTAGAGAAGCTGACCGTGAAGGTTCGACACGTGGATGCGCACGTACCCAAGAGTCGGGCTAATGAAGAGCATCGCAACAACGAGCAGGTGGACCGAGCTGCCAAGGTGAAAGTATCTCAGGTGGATCTGGACTGGCAGCACAAGGGAGAATTATTCCTAGCTCGTTGGGCCCATGATGCCTCTGGTCATCAGGGGAGAGATGCAACATACCGATGGGCCCGTGACCGAGGGGTGGACCTTTCCATGGACAGCATCTCACAGGTCATCCACAGTTGTGAGACCTGTGCTGCAATCAAACAGGCCAAGCGGGTGAAGCCTCTGTGGTACGGTGGACGATGGTCAAAGTACAGGTATGGGGAAGCCTGGCAGGTTGATTACATCACCCTTCCCCAAACCCGCCAAGGCAAGCGCTACGTGTTGACCATGGTTGAAGCGACAACTGGATGGCTGGAGACCTACCCTGTACCTCATGCTACAGCCCGGAACACCATCCTGGGCCTGGAAAAGCAAGTCCTGTGGAGACATGGCACCCCTGACAGGATCGAGTCGGACAACGGGACTCATTTTAAGAACAGCCTCATCAACACCTGGGCCAGAGAACACGGTATTGAATGGATATATCATATTCCTTATCATGCACCAGCTGCCGGAAAAGTTGAACGCTGCAATGGACTACTTAAAACCACCCTGAAGGCACTTGGTGGGGGGACCTTCAGAAATTGGGAAGTGAACTTAGCAAAGGCCACCTGGATGGTCAATACCCGAGGGTCCATCAATCGAGCTGGTCCCGCCGAGTCTGAACCCTTGCACACAGTGGATGGAGATAGAGTCCCTGCGGTACACCTGAGGGGTATTTTAGGAAAGACTGTTTGGATCAATCCCGCCTCAGGCAAAGGCAAACCCATCCGTGGGATTGTCTTTGCTCAAGGACCTGGTTGCACTTGGTGGGTAATGCAAAAAGATGGGGAAACCCATTGTGTACCGCAAGGAGACCTAATCTTAGGTGAGAACGGTGCGTAGGGTTTCATTGTATATATATATATATATATATATACATATGTGTGTGTAGAGTTTAAAGAAGGTATTGATTTGGGATGATGTAGATGGTAATAGAATAAGGGGTGGATAATGTCCTGGGTTGCAGTGTATTCTATTACCATCCCCATCAGCCGTTGAAATCAGGTGGGGCAGTGTTTCCTTGCCTCCTCCCCCCAGACCATCTTGCTGTTGATGGCCCATCATTGTCCTGCCGCCTGACTCATAGATAACTCCCTCTGGACTATCATCTGTTAATGAGCCCAATCAACACCTGGCCTTATGACTCATTACCCCATTGTGAGATGCTCCACCCAGAGGGAGGAACCAAGCATCCCAGCGTGGATATAAGCTGAGGTTGAAAACCAGAGAGGAGACCTTTCCACTGGATTTCCAGAGGACAGGAGCTACACAGTCACCATTGGACCTTCTGAGGAGGAGCAGACCCTTCCTTTTCCTACAGGATTGCCACTTCGGGAGGACTGCAGCCACCATTCTACCAGACCACCACCACCACCCTGACTAACAGGGTGCCAGGTTGTATCTTAACTCTGTCAGTTTAACCCAGTGTTATCCGCTTCTATTGGGTTTTTTTGTTTTTCTTTCCCCCTCCTTTTATTTCCCTATTAAATTGTTATTCTGACTTGGTGTCTCCCACTAGTTTGTTTTCAAACTAGTACACCAAGCCATTTCTTTAAATGCACTACTGAAAGGCAACCTTACACAATGATGAGAAGGATTGTAAGAGAGCCTAAAGGAAAGGAACAAAATTAGTTATCTTGTAACAAGGCAAAGAAAAGTTGTTTGGCAAATGACCTACAAATTAATATTTCTTGCAGGCCTTAATATTTCTTGTAGGCTTTAATATTTCTTGTAGGCTACGGTCTGACTACTTTGAAATAGTATAAAATAAAAATCATTAATTGCTTGCAGCCACATGATTGCAACAAGGAAATATTAGAAACTCAGCATTCAAATTCAGTCAAAATTTTACTTTGTATCACAATGATACGTCTACACTGTTTGGATCCAACAGCCCATTGTAAACTTACTTTTGTATTACATTCTGTAAGCTGAGCATCATACCCAATTCACTTTTCATCTTTTCTCTGTTGACACGGCACTCAGCCAAATATCGGAGAGCCTAAAAGAAAGAGAACCATAGCAGATCAGCAATACATCCAGTATGTTATCATTCATTTCTGCCAGTGCACATCTGCAAAACAGTCACAGAGGCAGTTCTAGTAGGAAGAGAAAGAATTACCACCTACTATGAACATCAAAAAATTATTTTATTCTTACAAATACACAGAAAGCACAGAATATCTAAGCTATGAGAAAAGGTTGAGAGACCGGGTTTGCTTATACCAGCTGAGAGCCTAAGGGACAATCTAACAGCTGTCTACAGCTATGCAAGAAGCCTTTATAAAGATGGTAAAGCCCAACTTTCCTCTACAGCAACAGACAAAGGGGAGCAGCCACAAACTGTAGCTTGTGTTCAAATCAGGTATTACAAAAAGCTTTTTTCCTCTGAAGGTAGTATAACACTGGAACAGATGACCTAGTGGAACTGCAGAATGAATGAGACAAAGCTACAACTGACCTGATTGAGTGCTGGTGACAGTCCCAATTCAAACAGGAGACTGAAGTGAATGACTTCCAGAAGTCCCTTCCAATAAACATTTATGTGACCTGTGATCTAACGTAATTTTTATACATGATGCTTCCAGAATGATTTCCATCAATTCTGTGGACTTCTCCAGTATTAGAAACCTCACCACCACCAAGTTCCTACTGTCCACAGAAAGAGGTCTAGCACACATATAAGCTTTTGAAGACTAATTGAAATTTCACCATTCCACGCAGAAATAAGAATACAAGCAGCAGCAAGCTTCTTAGCTTACTGTGACCTAAATTGGGAATTTATACTTATTTGTTGCCCAAAGTTTTGTCTACTTGACTTTCAAGGTAGATTCCTTGCACAATTTTACACTGTTGACCCAGTCAGTAACTGTATATTCATATGATCCTCCTAACATAACATTCCTCCAATCAAAATGTCAGTCCTCCTTTCCATGAGACATTTTGTTTGTGCTGAGAAAGTTTGCATAGAAGGAGACTCCAAAGGTGTTTTACTGATGTAGGTACAAGAACTGCACTTGAAAAATCCTGCAACACACAAATGCAATGATTTATAAAATGGGGTTTGTGACACAAGGTTTAGTATAGTCATGTAGTAGTTACACTGCTCCGTAACTGCTTTAAAAATAACATGCTCCTTAATTCCTTCAGAAATAGAGGACTAATCTTCGGGGTTTGTTTTTTCCAAGTCATCTTCAGCACATTTTAGGTAAAATTAACAAGACCATTTTATTGCCTTTCAAGAAACTCTGGCTGCTGTCTGGCATGATAAGAACTTTAGATGTGATTTTTGTTATTTCCTGATGTGGGCCAGTATCAAAAGTTGCAGCTTATAAATGTTCTAAATCCATTTATTATCAGACTTTTCAACGATGAGGAAATACCTGAATGATAGCTCTCAACTAACCTGCATGCTACGAAATGTATCCTTGCCGGTGTAACAAGTTTCTCATTTTTATTACTCTCTGTTCCGGCAATTTAGTAAGGGTGCAACTCAGCTGGATAAAGAAAAACCTATTCTCTTAACAGCTAATTTTTTGAATCACAACGCAGGCAGTCTCCATCTGTTACATACTCTTACCACACAAATGAAACTTTCACCAAAATAAGACTAAAGTCATGAGATCAACTTAATTGACCCAACTTTTCAACACCAGGAAGTTCCCATTCCTCCTGCCTCTCATGGGAGATACAAAGGTCTGAACCTTCAGTAAAGTGAGATAATTTACACCTATTAAATCCAGTATACTGAAAGTATAGGAAAGGTTATTTTTATGAACTTTGGCTCAGCTTCTGTTCAGCTAAACACTTATCTATGTTAGCTTTAAGGCTCACAAGTTAGATCATCATAATCAAGAGGACTACCTTCATACTTTAATACAAAATACACTGTTGCCAATCTTAATAAAAAGATATCTTTGATGGGTTTTATGTAAAATTTTGAAGTAGTTCCTTAACGTCAGGTTTCTATTCTATAAAATTTTAGTCCAAATTCAAGAGGGGGAAAAAAAAAAGTAGTATTGCCTGCATTACTTCTAATTTTTAAAATTTAAATCATTCAAAACTTTTAGCATTTGAAGAGTATCATAAAGAATTCCTGAAATCAAGACTAGAGAAAACTAGAAATATATATATAAAATATATATCACTTCTTCATCAGATACAAAAAAATAACTGAGCTGAAACTGCACATGGGGAGAAAAACACCCTCCCTGAGAAGTTCTACAACACATCAAGAAATTTAAATATGGAACTATTACGATTCATATAGATCATTACAATTTCAAATACAGGAACCACTGAGTAGTACGAGAAGAAATTTAAAGTCAGTGCAGCACACTCCTTTATTAGGTACACATTTAATGGAAGATCATTACGTTTAATGATCCCCATTCAAATGGAAGCACTTTTTGACCAACAGGATGACTACAAAAACAAAAAGACTTTTCAGAATGGAAAAATACAAAACAGGAAGTCTAAAAAGTTGTCAGCAAAGATATTTAAACCTTCAGAACCTAAGCAGTTCAAGAACTCATGAGCACAAGGAGTCTGAGTAGCAGACCAGAACGTGTTTTTACAGTAAACTGATCAATTTCTCATTGCAGCCACATCCTGGTCTCCTCTAAATGCTGATTCTTAATCCATTCTTAACTGTTAGGTTATCACTACACGGAACAACCCATCTGCCTCCCATCCTCACCCAAGGAGATTTCCTTTCAACACAACTTGAGTACTATCAGGGGCTGTGGAACCACACTGCAAACTGAATTAGTCCTCATCACTCTTGACAAAGCCAGTCCTTTTATGTAGAACTAATTTTTGTAACATGATGAGAGACTGATTTCTGAATCTCATGCAGGGCAGTGAGAATACAAAGTCCAACATAATAAAGGAAGGAAAAAGACAGTGGGACATCCAGACAAGACCTTCTGTTAAGATCACAGCCTAAGGAAACTACACTGGGAAGAAAACCAATGCAACACACTCCCAAGAACAATAAACTCAACTCTAAGTTCTCCCACTGAAGAAAATTATATTCTGCCAAATGCTATGGCAAGGCTAACCTAAAAGAAAATTAGCAAGACACAGGTTTCTTGGCTTATGGGACCTCCTTCCCCTAACCCAGAAGAAATCAGAGTCACTAAAGTCATTTCAAGAAGTCCACCAACACCCACTATGAAAGCAAAACAAATGAAAAAAAAAGAACTATGGTACAGAGAGGTCCCAGTGATATAAAGAATAATGTACAACTTTCATGTAAAAGCCAGAGCTTTTTGTTCTTTCACATTCTTTACAATTCAATAATGACATAATTGAAAAAAAAGAGCACCACATAAATTTCAGTAACTTAAAATCTTAGAAGTCTAATTCAGCTCCTGAAATTACTAAATTCTGACTTTCATTTCTCCCATTTCTAAGCAAGAAATACATTTTTTAAGTTAATACTACAATTGAGGATAAGAAATCAGGACTTCAGCATTTATGATTTAGAATGAGAAGAAATGGGCAAAAGCTGAAACAAGTTCTGTTAGATATTGATGGATTTTGGGTTGGTTGGTTCTTTTGGTTTTGAGAGGGGTTTGTTTGTTTTTAATAACACAAACACTGGAACAGCGTGCCAGAGAGGTTATGGAATCTCCATCCTTCAAGGTGCTTAAGATCAAGTGGACACAATCAACCATGAACTGTGATATGAGTGCACCTAATTTTGGGCATGGGATTGGACTACATCACCTCAGGAGGTTGTTTCTAATCTAAGTTATCCTATGATTGGATTTTGTTTTTATGAGTATCAAATCACTATCCATATTTACCAAGCTCTATGACCTCATCTTAAGAAAGAGATTTAAGGGTCCTTACCTCCCTCCACACAAAAAGTGAAATAGCTATATTAGGGAAAAAATGCAAAGTAAATTAATATCTTTAAAAAATCCCCTGGAACAATGTGTCATTTTTGAAATACATGGTTTTTAAAAAAACACATGTAATGACTATCAACATAACATAAAACCAGGCATCATTTTTCACATTTTTACTTGTTTAAACAGCTTTGTTTGTAAACTGCTTCTTTAAACAACTTATTTAACAAAGTTCAAAAATGCCCTACCAACACAGAAATTTATCTCCAGAATACTTACTAGTAAAGCTGAATGAACAACTGGAGGGTTGGGATGGTCCAAAAACAGAATAAGACCTGGCAAGCATCCTTGATCCTGAACAATGGCCCGTCTGTTCAATGGATCAGCTGCTAGATCTCGGAGTTGGTTAACCACAGATAGTGCATCAGGCTCCTCACTCATAGCAGAATTCATCTTTTCTGCACCATTCATACAAAATATCTGCTGAAAAAAAATTTATTACTACTACCATAACATTTATCATCAATTAAAACATAGACAAGAAAAAGCACAAAGGCACTGATTTGTTCTAAACAAAATTATATAAAAAACCCAAGGACTTGAATTCATGGAAGGTGGATGGAATTGGTAAGGATGTGGGCCTTGAAATTTATAAACTGGAAATCTAAACTTCCTATGCAGACAACAGGTATATTTGGTTATTAGGATTTTTATTTGTTTTCTATATGTCATTTCAGACCAGTCAATCTTCATGGGAGTATTGTGTGTTGGTTTTTTTTTCATTACACTAGTGACAAATTTTTTCAATAAATCCAGTTTTCTCACAAGGCACCCTAGAAGTCTATAAACATCCCTCTGTGTAAACGTGTAAAATCTAAGTATTTTCAGAGTAGCTTTGGCAATCAAAAAATTTTACAGAAAAACGAACCACAAAAATCAACAAAATATTAACAGTGCATCAAGAACAGCAAACATTAAGCTTTTTTCTTCATCTGTATATCAAACAACTAGTGTAAAGCCATACATTCAAAGGCAGAAAGGGCTTCAGAGGCTGGGTTTGAGCTGTTTTTCCTCCTTTTCACGAGTATCCCTCGATAAAAAGAGGGCAAGCAGGTCACGCCTTGCTCCAGTCGAAGTCCAAGCCACCAGATCAATTTCAAAGGAGACACGTGTCAGCTTGAGAATATCAGATTTCAGAGTTGTTTAATAATAACTACTTAACAGGCAACAAAAGCATAGGTTTGCTCAGAGGAAATGCTAAAATCTTGGTGCAAAAAAAATAGCTTCTTTGTGCCTCTGAAACTACTAAATGCTAACTGTAGTCCTGGTTGTTGCCAGTACCAACTCAGCCAAGTGATTTAAGGCACAAAAGTGGGAGTGAATACATATTGTTAATTTGTTAAATCACTCATTTTCCCCAAAAAAAAATTTTTAAGTGATCACATTCTTTTAACATCATTTGCCAACATTACATAATTTTTCCTCACTGAAGGTCGGCCTCTGAGGAACATAAATCGTCAAAAACAATGAACCAGAAACATGCATTTGGATTATGATAATTTCTGACATTTTCACAGAGAAAATGCTGTTAACCTCTAAGTCAACACTTCCTACTTCAGGAAAGAGAGTGCTAGAATGAAAAGTACAAGGCCAAAGATTATTGGCCAGACTATTTTTGTTGACTATCAGAAATCAAAAAGATATCAACTGGGAGATACAGCAGCTCAACCAATACAAGTTTGTGTTGCCAAAGGCAAAAACTCTAAACAAACCAAAAAAACCCACAAAAAACCCACAAACCTCAGCAAACAAAGCCACCAAACAAACAAACCCAAAGCAACTCTGTTGAGTGTTATTTACTATTTTCCATAGTACACAAAGGAACTTATTCAAAACTTAAAAATCAAGTCAGGTGTGGAACTGATGCTAATCAGTCTCTGACTTCCAGGTCTGTGTCCCAAGCACCCTATCATTCCTACAACTCTCTCCATCCTGATCACATTTTGCCTTTTTCCTTCTAATCCTCTGAAACCACCCCCCACAAAATCAAGTTGTTCTACCCTCTCCTATTCCATTAGGCCACACTCATCTGAAAGGAGCTACAAAAAAGATGGAGAGGCACATTTTACAAAGGCATATAGTGACAGGACAAGGGGTAATGCCTTTAACCTGAAAGGGGGTAGGTTTGGATTAGATATTGGAAGAAATTGCTGTAAGGGTGGTGATGAACTGGAACAGGTTGCCCAGAGAAGCTGTGGATGCCCCATTCCTAGAAGTGTTCAAGGCCAGGTTGGATGGAGCTCTGAGCAACCTGGTCCAGTGGAAGGTGTCCCTGACCAGATGAGAGGGGCTGGAACCAGATGCTCTTTAAGGCCCCTTCCAACCCAAACCATGACGTGATTCTGTGTTATCCCCAGACCCTTCTCCATCTCTCCTAAACCTCAGCTCCACGGACCCCTGAAATCCTCACCCCTCTCCATGACCTGCAACAACGACTTCCATCAAAACTCGCGCCCCTGCCCTCCTCCCGGAGTTTTTTAATTAAAAACATAAGGTGGTCTAAAAATTTATAGTAAGTTATCTAGCATACAGGAGTCCGGCAGAGCAGCGAGCCAGGTGCCTGCTCCTGTCTCCTCTTCGTAGCTTTGAGATCACAGCCTGACCCAGGCACCGCAGCTCTAGCTCTCTGCCGCTCTCCCCCTCCGCTCTGTGCCCTCGTCGGGGCGGCCCTGGAGAGGAACCTCCACAGCCCCGCTACCAGCCCTCCCCAGGCGGCCGAGGCCTCAGCCCGGCTGGGACCAGGCCCCGGGACTCAGCTTTCAGGCCCCGTGGTCGGCGGAGACTCAGCCCCGCAGCCACCGGGCAACGCGAGCTCCGGGATGTATGTGGAAAGCAGAGGGGATCTCGGGCCGCACACGCCGCCTCTTCACGGCCCTTCCCGGCGCGGCCTGTTCCCCTCCCCGGCAGAGCCGTACCGTCGCAGAAGCCGTCCCCGGGCGGGCTAGCAGCTCAGCCCCGCGCCCCCATGTCCCGCGGGGCGGCGCGGCCTGCGGAGAGCGGCGGGGGGAGCACCAGGACGAGCGCGGCCGCACCACCCACCGGAGCCCGCTCTGACCCGGCACCGCGCAACACCGCGCAGCGCGATTGGCGCCTGCCGAGCGAGACTCTCCGCCAACCGCGGAGTGCTTTGTTCCTGGGGGGGCGCGGTACAGGCTGGGAGGTGTAGTCCGAGGGCTGTAGTCCAGAAACACACCGCCCCGCGCAGCTCCATTTGGTTTGGATTTTTTTTTTTTTCTCCAAAGACGGTTACCGCCAGAAATTGAATTTACTGCTGAAATAAAGTGTGGCGTGTACTGTAAAACACTGTAGTGTGAACCACACCTGATGCTGCATGGACAGAGAGTACCTATCCCCTCGTTTGGAACCCGAAGTGGGTATTCCCCACTCCATGAGACACCGACAATCAAATTTGGTTTAATATAGGACCAAGACATTTTTAAGGCTGAAAAAAACCTCTAACAGCACCAGGTTCAACATCTTGATCCTTTAGAACGGTTTGGGTCCCCATACCCTCCAAGTCACAAAGGTTTTCCGCTTCCTCCACGTCACCCTCGCACCCTATTTTGAAATGCTTGAGTAAAGTTTTCAGTGAAGTTTCTAAAGCTAAAAACACCCGCTAAGTAAACCTTAAATCAATTCAGCACGAAGAAACTGTCCCCGAGTTCCCCTCTTTCCCGCAGCCCCCTCTGCCCCACAGCGATCCCGACTTCCCACCCGGTTCCCGCAGCGGTCCTGGCCGTCCTTTCCACAATGTTTTAATGGGATACAGCCGACACCACCCAAGGAGCCACCGGCGCTGCCGCAGCCGACAGTCGCACCCCAGGGAGCCGCAAGCCGCCAGCAGCCGCCGGGCAGCGCCAGCAGCCACCGCTGGGACTGCAGATCCTAGGAACAGCCCCCCAGCCACCGCTCGGGCGCTGCTCCAGGCGGACACGGCAGCGCTGGCTCGGCAGTGACAAAGGAGGGCAGCTGCCGTTCCCCACCGCCTCAGAATCACGGAATCAGTGGGGCTGGAAACGACCGCTGAGATCATGGAGTCCAGCCTGTGACCGAACACCACCTTGTCAACTAGACCACGGCAATGAGTGCCACATCCAGTCTTTCTTAAACACCTCCAAGGATGGTGACTCCACCACCTCCCTGGGCAGCCCATTCCAACGTTTCATCACCCTTTTTGTGAACAAATGCCTCCTGATGTTCAACCTGAACCTCCCCTGGCACAGCTTGAGGCTGTGTCCCTGCTCGCTAGCTGCCTGGCCCATGAGACCGACACCCACGTGTCCGTGGCACCGGGACCGGAACTCCCCACCCCCAGCAGCGCTCCCGGGGTCCCGCCCCTATTGGAGGGCACGGGTCACGTGACCACGGGGGGCGGGGCGGGGCGGCTCCCCCGCCCGCTGCCGGCTCGGCGCCTGCCGGGTAGCGCCTCACCCCGCAGCGCGCGCCATGTCCCGCCTCCCGCGCCCGCCGCCGCGCCTGCGATTGGCCCGGGCGGCGCCGAGCCGGCCGCGGATTGGCTGTCGGAGCAAGGTCGCGAGCGGCCGCGCGAGCAGGGGGCGAGGCAGCGCGGCGGCCGTGGCGGTGGGTGAGGCGAGGCGAGGCGAGGGCGGCGGCCCGCGGTGCTCCCCTTCCCCCTGGGCAGCCCTTTACGTCTGGGCAGCTTCTCTTGGTGCGACCGATCCCGGGCGGGGGGCGATGCGCGAGGGGAAGCTTGGCTGAAAGCAGGTACAGGCCGCTCGGGGTGGCCCCGCTCTCCCCTGGCAGGGCCGTCTCCTTTCCCGGGCCTGTCCGGGCAGGGCAGGTGCCGGGCAGGACTGTGGAAGCGCCTCGGGGTGCTGAGCCGAAGCTGTTGTTCCTGGAGGCGAGCTGCTGCGATGGGAGGGTGGCACGTCACGGGAAATAGTGTAAATAAAAGATCATCTGGAGATAATATGGAGGAGTTTGAGGGAAGTTTTTTAAAGAGGCTTTAAAATACAGAGTTGGCGTATAAGAGGAAAAATGAGCTTTAAGGAGCATGGTGCTTTTATTTCTCTGTAAGCTTACGTTTGTGCACCTTTAGTGATCCTGCTGCCGTGCTCAGGTTCTTCTGTAGTGATCATAAATAAATAACTTACTGGGTGCGTGTTTTCATTTTGTTTAACGAGCTGTTGAAAATCCAGATATTGAGGGTGAGTAGAGTTTGAATGCTGAAATCAGTCGTAGTGCATTGATCTCTGCCTGGCAGCGTCAGTAGTACTTCATTAATATTAACGTGCTGTCCTCAGAGTGCTCTGCAGCTCTTGTGAAGGCAAGACTTACAGAGATTAAATGAATAGGAATTATGTCTTCTGATCCCCGCTGACTTTTACCTAGGTGATAAAAATGAGGCAGCTGAGTTTTCTGCACATCAGCTCTAGAAGTTCTGGTTAGTTGTTGCTGAATCCAAATAATGTGCTTCGTAGGAGTCGCGAGTTAAAATACGGTTGCTGTGTGTAGGAACTCGACATTTTTACGGAGAGATATCTGGGGGGAATATTGGACGTTTTAAATGCTTTTTCAGACAAACACACTCTTTTGTTAATGAGACAGCTGCTGTTGTCTCTCAAAGCTGTAGCAGAAAGACGGGCATTCACAGCAGCTGGTGGAGAGGTCTATCTGCCTGGCAGGGAAGTGTAGGTGTTTGGTTGTGTCTGTATCATATAATACCTTGTGGTTTATCGGTGTTGAAGGGTTTCACTTACCTCTCAGTTGGTATCATAGTGCACTGTGCAGGTATAATCATTGCTGAGCAAAGGCTTTTGATTAAACTAGTGCTGAAACATGGGGTTTTTATTTTCTCTGCCCTTAGTTGGGAAGATAGGATAACATGAATGAAATCTGATTAATAGGGTTTTGCATGTTCCGGTAAATATGATGGAGCTATATTTTTAAGAAAGCTTTAGCCACTTCTGTTGCAAGTATGTATGATTTTCAATTCCTGCTTTAAATTTTATACCAGTACTAGCTTAGATTGTCCCTGTAGTATTCACTGACTTTTATCTCTCTCTTCACATCTTTCCGAACAGGTCTTTCTGTAAGTACTGGGGTGCTTCATTATTTGTAGCTTCCACACCAGAAAATAGACCTCTGTTGCTGGCTATGTGACCTCTGCCAAATGCATACTTACTTTACTTGTAGCTGGTCTGTGTCAGTTTGGAACAGAGTCTGGTCCTCCATCAGAATATTCTTTCTGCCCATTTGGCTGTTGTGATAATAGGTTTTTTTGGCTTTATCTTCCTTTATTACTTTTTTAATAATGTTTCCTTGTGGATGTAATTTTATTAGTGAACTTGGGTCATGTATCAGTCTAAAAGACTGAGGAGATATGCTTGCCCTACTTCTTGCTAAAATAAGGAGGAGCCTGGTCTTTTTGTATTTGATTTTTTAATGTGGTTGGTATTCCTTTGAACTCAATGCTTCTTAGAAAATTTTATACTTCTTAATGCCACGCTTTTTTAATTTAGAGACTGAACCTTTCATTTTTCGGATTTCGTGCCTTTATTCTTTGTTAAGGTTAATCTGCTCCATCAATCCCATTAAGTCGTTCTCTTTTATGTTTGTATGGGTCTTAAGTGAAGGAGAGAAACCTACTTCAGTAAGAAAACTATGAATATCAAATTTCCTTTAAAGATCAAGAATTCATGCTTTGAAAAGGACTTGGATAAATACAACACTGGAAAAAACACACAGAGGAATTTCAATTTGAAAGCAGTTGCATCTGATTTCTCTTTCTTTTAATCTTTCATGTGTAGGACTCACTAGAAAACCTGGCAAAGGGCTCCTATTCATATTTACTGCATATTATGCCTTATGTGTACAGACTCCAGAGCTTTTATATTTATTTAATGAACTTTTTGTCATTTATAAGTAATGTTATCTCTCAGCTTTGTAGACTTAATACTTGATAGGAAAGTATTGGATGGAGCCTGCAAAAGTGGTTGGGAAAAGTAGGGGCAAACAAGCTCAAGGGGGCTTGGAAACATAGATCTCCTCATTTCTAAACCAAGGAATTCCTCTATATTTCCATATCAGTAAGAAAGTTCTTCAGCATTGCTAATTTTTGGGTTTCATTGAAATGAACCTGTGAAATTCCAATCCCTTCATGCTTTATGCAGTGAAATGTAATTTGTTATGTTACTGCTCTTCAGACATCTTGGTAGTCTTGTCTATGACTGCTGCTTATCCTTGTAATAGTTTTGCTGAGGCAGAGCAGAAGGACCATTTTTTATGGCAATATTACTATAACTGAGGGCTCTTCATTGTATAAATAGAGCTGTGGAAATGTTTGGGGAATTAAACTATATTTGCTGTAGGTAGCACCAAGAAGACAGAGGATAAATACCACAAAGATCAATATTTTAGAAGAGGTATTATTCTGTTTACTAAAAGCAATAAACATTTAACTCCTGCTTCTGAAACTGGCATGTATATGGAGCATGAGAGAAGAATTTGCTAATGCTTTCATTCGTGCTGTCCAGCAGTTTCTTTTGGAATGAACCCTGTCTGTTCTTGGCACATAAACCAGTTGTGAAAGAGCTGAGTTCTGTGAAGAAAGGTATAGTGCAATGTAGTCTGAAAGAAATAAGTGTGAAGTTTGCCTGGAGATAATTCTGTAAAGTTTATAATCATATAAAAATATCAATCTGATATGCTTAGAAGCATTTGCGTTTTAGATAACAGGTTAGCTGGAGGTTGTTCAAACATGGTGGTTTTCCATAGTGCCACAAACTAAGGAAACTAATCCCGGAACAGAGTGGTACTCTGCACTCTTACAGATTGATTTCAGCCATTTCTGCTGCAAAAGCAGACAGGTCATTGACAAGAGCAAGGCGTTGATGACCCCAGTCTCAGGTACTTTAAGTATTTATGCTGCAGAGGAAACAATTACTTACAAAGTGAACTATAAATATTAATTTTACTGAAGTAGTTGTTTTGTTGAAGGAATTCTCTTTTATGTTCAGCCATCAAAGTCTTGGAACCTGGAATTATAAAATCTTCTCCATCAATCCCATTGGAATTATAAAAGATTACCTTAATGTTTTAGGGCAGGATAAATGTTTTGGACTATTCCTAATGCTTTGTATCATCATGCTCCTTCTTTTATTCTTGGGTCTTTTGAATCCCATTTAAAAAGTCTCTGAAATGAATTACCAGTATTTCAGAAATTGCCTTGACAAGTTCTGAACTTTTCGAGGTGAAATTCACCAGATATTGTTGTCCTGCATGCTTATAACTTTTCAGTATTGACTGTAATCCATTCTAACACCTGTCTGTCTTATCTACCATTGTCAGGTGAAAACACTGAATACATACAGATTATCCATATCACTCATTGCTTTCTTTCCTCTCCTGTTACATCATGGTTGTCTCTCCTGTCTCTTACTGCTAATATGTGCAGGACTTTTTTATGCCTGTAAGATGGAACCTGTTTTGTACCTTGTCTTTTTTAGCTTACTACTTCATATCTATACTATTCTGTCATCCTTGTATTATGCTACTTTTTTTCTACATCTGGTTTTGTGCCTTTAATTGGTTATCTTCTGAGTTTTTGTATTGTTCTTTTACCTGTTTGCCTTTAAGTTTCTTAAATTCATGGAAGTTTTCTGGACCTACTCTGATTTTCTCAGAGGAAGTTCTAACATTCACTTTTCACTTCTGTCCAAATTGTCTCTGGTTTTGAAGACTCAGGCCTCTCAGTTGATCAGAAACAAAATCATACATTTTCTTCTCTGCCTGAAGGAAAACATGACTGACTACTTTCAAACTTAGGAGCTGGCTGAAAGACCAATGTATCAGGATACAGTCATTCCTTTTAGTCCTATCACTTGCCTTTCTCAGCCAGCCCTGTCTTTGCAGTTGCTCAGCAATACTCTACCTTTTTTCTCTTTTGTTTGAATTTGTCTTGATACAGCTTTCATTTTTCTTCCTTTGATTTCCACACTGCTTGTTGAACAAGTCTGGACTTTGGAATGAGGTGGAGTGTATCACATGTAATCACACCTTTGGAACAGGTTTCCCCTTTTAAAGGAGCATTCCTCTCTCTTTTATGTCACTGCAGGTCTGCGGTGACAGATATGATGCCAAATCCAATGTGGGGCATGTAGAAGGTTTGTGTTCTTCCTGTTTTAAGAACACAGCAGATGCAATGAGATCCAAGATCCATACAGTCTGTACAATAGGTTGTGTAAGGGAAGAATAACAGATGCCTAAAGGAATAATAGATCAAGTAGATGGTAATACTTCCCTAATAGCCTTCTCCATCATTCCATAAAGAAGTCCATGACTTATTTCTTTATTATGAATGACTGTAGCTTGTATTCATGGCTGTTTGATAGCTACCCCATTATTCTTCTCTGTTGTTTTTCTTATAACAGTTGCAGTTTCCATTGTGATCTCGTAGTGTAGATTAATACTTTCTTCCGAGTTTAGTCACAAACAAAAGAAAATCCTGTGATGATGAGAAACTAATACCAACTTTTTTTTTAAAGCCTGTCTAAAAAAAGATAACTGTAGAATTGTACTGTTTCTGCCAAGTCTCTGCAAGAAGTACGTTATTACTAAGGAACTGTAAACTGATGAAAAAAGTTTGTAATGGAAACAATGATGGTTTAACTGTAGGGCTTGTAGGCACTTCCAAACAGCATGGCTTTTCCATCTCCTGACTTTGAAACTTCCCGAGTGCCAGTTCCTTGCTGCTACATTGCTTTAGTTGTCCCTGTCTGTGTATAGACTGGCTTCGGCAACACTCTTGTTCATACTACAAATACATTCCTCAGGGTGGACCAAGAGAGTGTTGTTTCCAGCCTAATACACAAAACAAACGTAAACCTGAATCTGTGACTTCCTTTCCTGGTTTTGCTGGCATACACTTCTCAGCGGTGTCCAAGTTACGACTGGTGTAGAACACAGGTAAAGAAAAACTACACTATTTTCACTAGAGGAGCAACAAAACCATCGTGATTTAAGTGAATGGAAGTGTATATAAACAGACTAAATTTGAAATCTGTCTAATTTTGTAAACTGCTTGAATATTTTTATGTCCTACACCTACAGTTTTTCCTGTCATTTTCCTCCATTAGTCATTTTTCCATGTTTCCTTTTTCTCCTTGGTTGTAGGAAAAAGGAAGGAACAACAAAGCTGTCAGAGAATGTGAATCAAGAGAGGTGATCAGCTTTCAGCAGTCTGTTAGAAAGGAGTTTTAGATATGAGTATGGCACTTCAATCTTAGTGCTAATCCCCATCTGCAGGCGTTCCATAGGGCTTGATGCTCAGTTAGAGTTGTTGAATGCCATCATCTGTCCAAGCTCAAGTGAGGAGTCTTTTCCCCAACTTTTTAATTGTTGACTTTACAACGGCTTGGATTTCTTTCCAGTACCTGAAGGAGTCTACAAGAGAGCTGGAGAGGGACTTTTTACAAGGGCATGTGGTGACAGGACAAAGGGCAATGGCTTTAAACTGAGAGAGGATAGGTTTGGATTAGGTATGTAACACCATGAGGGTGCTGATGTACTGAAACAGGTTGCCCAAAAAAATTGCAGATGCCCCATTCCTGGGAGTTTTCATGGCCGGGCTGGATGGGGCCCTGTGCAGCCTGATCTATGGAAGGTGTCCCTGCCCATGGAAAGAAAGTTGGAACTGGATGATTTTTCAGGTCCCTTCCAACTCAAACCATCCTGTGATTCTATAAAAATGACACTACTAAAGAGTCTTTGTTACCTGTATTAAGTACATTCCCTCTGAACGCCTTTGCTTTGCAGCATGAGGTATAGTTGTCATCTAATATGTCTTGTATCTAAAGCTTGTTTTGTTAGGAATGTAGCAGTTTACTTCTGTACATGTTCCACAACATGTATTTAAAATTCTTATGTGTCTCATTTCAGATCTACTATGGAACCTTGGCAGCCTTGTAGGTTTGGAAGGCTTAAATCCAATTCCGGAAAGGCCTTTTCCAGTCCAGATGATTTGCTGGCTGAAGCGCTTAATTAGGATGGCTTTTGAACAAATTGGATTGAACATGGAATCAGTAAGTGTTTCAAACTTCCTTTATGTTTTCAGAAAACAAGGTATAGAAAGCACTTCATGTATTTTAGTTTGTGCTTATCTAGCAGAGCATTTGAAGTATACTCAATACTGGGATGATTCTGCGTTGCTGAAAAGTCATCAAGTTTATGACTTGGATACTGAAATATTGAGTAATAAATGTGTTAAAAGTACTATGCAGTTCCTCCTGGCTCTAATAAACTGTTTATTTTGTAAACACTGCTTTTCATGCTGCACTTCCGTGTGTCTTTTGAAGCTGAAGGAGAATTTCATCTCATTTTTAACAGTGTTAAAAAAATAATCTTATTTCTTGTTCTTACCTTGGAGACATAAAAAATCCCATGAAATTGAGATTATTATAACTGTGCTATATTGATCTCTTCTGTGCTATAGTTACCTCTTCTGGAGGTGTTACAGTGCATGAGAGCAATACAGCTGTGTTCTTACTGGGTAAACAGAGGAATAGGCCTGCATAGCTCTCCTCTTGGAGGAGACTATATAGAGAGTTTCCTTTGCATGCTTAGCAGAGAGAGACAGAGAGCTGCTACATATCAACTGCTTGTCACTGGGACCTTTAGGAAGCTATTTTGAGTACAAATGTTAACCTCAGTGCAATAATCCCTGTAATTTGAAATATTAAATGAAATATTAAAATGAAATATTTTAGTGTTTTAAGAATGGGGAAATCCTTACCAGCTATGTGCACTATTTAATTAGTATTATTGTGGTAGAACCTTTTATCAGTCTTGGGAATCTATGGAGAGCAAATTGTTTCTACAGTGTAAATTAAAATTGACAACAAGAATCTGTATTTTAGGGTTTTATTTGAATTTTGAGCTGAGATTTCATGTAACTTTGAAAATTCAAAGTACAAGAATATGTTGCATTATAACACTGTGATAATTCAGCAATTTCAGCCTAAATAGGAGGAGGAACAATTTTTTAATCTGTTTCTCCCCATTCTCTACTTGTATCAAGCTTGCGATAATGCAGTTACATTTCCAAGTGTCAGCTGTTCTGGACAACACCAAAACACTGATGCAATAGAAGTGTATGACTAAGTAACATTTTGCAGACTAGCTCAGCCAGTGCTTCAAGTCAACAAGAAGTTGTATGATCTTGGTTAGAGCAGTGCTGAGACCTCAGCTCAGCTGAGCGGGGAGCTGACTTTATTTGCATCCCTTGTGGCACAGTTTGCATGCAGTTTTCTGAAATAACGTCCTGGCACATCTTGTATTACCAAAACTGAGTCAGTCAGAGTTTTGGTGCACCAAGCCACTGTTGTTGAAGAGCTCCAAGGGCATTTGGAAACCAAGTATTTTTGAGTGCTAGTCAGCAACTTGTCTGTGGTCTGTGCAATATCTAAACAAGTTTTGCTGCTTGTTTAAAATGCATTGCACTTACGTTGGTAATAGAGCGTGTAGTCTAGACTCTCTTGCTGCTGTGGAAATACTTCTGCAACTAATTAAGCCTTCCTTTGACTGGTATTATTTGTTTCAATGCCCCATCACTTTGAGTCTCTTGCCAACAGTTTGCTTTAAACATCAGAATCAATTGTGAATAATGAGACTGTCTTACTGTAGTGCTGTTTGTCTGTGACTTTTTCTTGAAGGCCACTGATCTACTTGCTGTTTGCTTAGACATGTAAACAAACAGTAAGGTGATAGGCAGAAATGTGAGGTTTTTGTTGAGGCAACCAAAATGCAGCATCAATAGACTACTCTGCATTGAAAAATTTGTGTTCAATTTAGCAGTGTATTAAGCAAGAGAATATATTTTTTATAGAATGGAAAAAAAAATAGATCTGGGTGGATTCATAGCAAAGTTGCAGCTCTGATGTGAAGATGTAGCATAGCATATGTGCAGTGCACATTTATTTTGTCAAAATTTTTACATTCCAGTAAAACCAGAGGAAAGAAGGATAGAAACTAGAAATAGGCAAAATGTTTGTGTGAAGTTTGTGAAATAATCTGGAGGTCAATACCATGGAACATAAACTTTTCTTTTTAATAGAGTCTTCAAATCTAAGGGTAGTGATCTTTGCTTACTATATCAAAATATTCAGCTGTGTGTTATGAAACTCCCACAGCACCGCTACAGTCATCATACAGGCTATATTGCCATTGCCAATCCAGAATAGCCTGGATTTTTTCTGTTTTCTTTGTTGGGCAAACTTCTAACAGGATGTCAAGTTTGCTTGAAGCTATGATCTTTTAAAAACTAAGGTCTGACTAGTAAATTCATATTTACAGCCATAATTAAACACTGGCCAAGTTTTTGAAATTACCGTACAATGTTCTAATTGTTTACTAACAATGTACCCTGTGTTAGAGTCTTCTCATTATTCTTTTTCTTGTTGTTTGCATTGTTTTTGTTGCCTTTGCCTGTGCTGAAATCTTTCCTACTTCTTTCTGGGGCTTTTCCTTCTGTTCTGGCTCATTTTGTGGTTATCTCCTAGGATTAAACTCCCATTTTATTTAATTTCATAAGGCTGTGGTAAATATTAAATACAACAAAAAACCAGCGTAATCGAATCCCTGTTGAAACAGCATAGAGGAGATCTAAATTGCAGTAGAAACAGTTCTAATGAAACCTGGTGTGTTGAGCTGCTGTGGGGAGTTTTCTCTAGGTGAATCTATTTTTTGGGGCAGGGGACAAAAGTTCCTTTCTTACAAAAATTTCCTCTTATTTTGTCCTTTTAACTTTTCCTTTGCTCTTTAATTTCACAATTACATTTTCATATTTATTGTAGCCGATACTTATTTCTATTAAGAATGGTAGACACTATTCCTGTTTTAGAAGAGTTCTTAGCTCTTAATTAAAAAAGAAAAAAGATATTTTGAGAAATGAAGAATTATATAACTTTATGGGTTTTTAAAGATTGAGTGGCTTTTCTTGAAACCCTGTAAAAAGAGGTGGTTGACTGAATGTAGGTTCTTTATTATCTTGAAAATTGGAATATTGTGTTTTTGAAGATACTTTTCAGCTCCTGAAGTCTTCTGCATTACCTGATTTATTGCTTTGAATTTAGATTTAGTGCAAAGGCTGTCTTGACCTTAAGCAGCCCTAGCTATATTGTAATGATGGTGTATAATGTATGTGCGCCAGTTCGTGTGTAGAATGTAAGGAGTTCACTGAGACAGAATTCAGTGTATAAACATTATATCATACTATAGCATGAAAGGATTGACTAAATACATTTAGCACAAGCATAGTGTGAAAGATAAGGGAGAACTATTACAGTATGATACAAAAATCAGTTCCCTAACAGCTGGCTTCTTTATTCTTCCCATCCAGGTGCTTTGGTCAAGCAAGCCTTATGGTTCATCTCGAAGTATTGTAAGAAAAATTGGTACTAACCTCTCTCTTATACAGTGTCCAAGAGTTCACTTTCAGGTAGGTGTTCTCAACAGTTTAGAATCTGTGTTTCACTATACTGATGAAGGGATTTGCTCATGACTAGAGGGTTTGTAAAAGTAGAATATGATAAACTAGACATAGGAGAATTAGCCTACTGAAGTTCTTTCTACTTCCAGTTCAGATTTTTTCCAAATAAGAAAGTTGAAAAAAAATATATTTGTAAAAGAGAAAAATGATTGAAACTTACTTCTATAAACAGTACTTATAAGCTAGGCTTAAGAGGCATTTAAAGATGAACAGTGTTAAAAATACTTGGGAAAATAAACAACTTTATCAGAAATCAAAAAATTAGTAACAAGATAACATAAGTACACTGTTAGCTTTTGTTTAAAATACAAGGTTGACACTGTGTAGGTGAAAGGGTAGGGTAAAGAGCAAGTGTAAAAGCTTAAGGAGGAGAAAATCCGTGCTTTTTGTAATGAGTCTTTCAAGAACAGATGGGAAAGCGGAAGCTATTACACATAATCTCTTCAACTCTGGTGTTAGAGGTAGGGGGTGGGTATAGAATTGGAGAAATTTAGTGTTTGAAATTCAAGCTGAGAGAGGAATGTTTCGTGGGCTGAGCAAGGGCGGAGAGTGTAAAGATGAATGAGGGAATCAGCTGCCACACTAAGATAAAGTAATTTCCACACTGCTAGATGTTTCAATGTTTAAATTTATTTCTTTGTCACAAATGAAATTTATGAACAATATTTAGACTTGAAATTACAGTAGCAAAACCAGATCATTCAGGTTACCATAGAAGCCTTGTTGGTATGATAGTAAAAGCCATGCTAACATTTTGCCTCTCAAAAAGTTACATTGAGAAACCCGGGGGCAACATTTCTAGTGGCTTGCTGAAAAAAAAATAAAGGGATGTGGGGTTTTGTGCAGGTGAGGACAACAAATGACATGCTGGATTTAAACCTTTGAGTATATAATTAGGTTGTTTACTAGCAGTAAGGCTCCCTGTGCTTCAGATTTAAAAGGTAGTGAAGTCCTCCTGTGTGTCTGATTTTCTATACTGTACAGGCCATACAGGGAAAGATGATGCTCACTTGCAGATAGTTAGCCTAATACTGACTTCTCTTAATATGGTACATAAAGGAAGACATTTCTAGTTTATGTTCTTGCAAGGAATGGTAAGATATATCTGGAAAATCTGTTCCTGATTTTTTTTAGTGTTTAAGCAAATAAATAAATAAATACATAAATAAGGTTTTGGTGTGAATTCTGTTAATAAAAATATAACATTTGCCTTTTATTCCTGTTAAAGAGACATTCATTCAGCTTTGTGTGTACACTAAGTGTAAACATTCACCTTCTATTAGATGAAAGGAAAGGATTCTAAAAATAGAAGTACAGCTGTGGGAGTTGATTTAATTAGAAATAGGAATTTCAAAATTTGAGCCTTCAAACACATTAAAATTTATTTGGTTTGTGCAGACGCGAAACTATTTTAATATATAAACTGCTGAACATGTTAGGTGTGATGCTAACATCTGGTTTTTGTGTCTTTACTTCAGCATTAAGAGTCTATAGTGAAGTTCAATGCTGATCTCGATCGTTTTTGTGCTGTTGCAGCTGACGCTTTCCTGTAGCTGTCTCTTCCTCTTTCTTTCTTGCCAGCTTTAGCTCTGTTATGAAAGGACCATGAACTGAACCTTGCTGTAAGTCACTCTATTTAAAAAAAAACGGATCAAATCTTACTTGCATCATCTGAGGGTGCATGTTTGTAATCAGTGTTTCTAACCCCAGAGCAGCAGACTTTCCACAGTCTTCATTTTCCTTGTGATAAATGGATGAGACACATTGAAAGAATATCTCTGTAATGTTCATACTTACCTTCTAGCATGCTTTTGTTCAGCTAGTCTGGAAAAAAGAATAGTAGCCAAACATTTTGATGTTTGAGGTCTACTGATTGTTGTGTCTGTCTCTGTGGATTTTGCTATAGTCAACATTTAAATTAACTGTTAAATGCTAAAATGCTGCTTACATATTCAGTAAGACGTGGCAGAGCTTATGTACGTTATGTACTCTATATGGCATGAACCAGTGCAAATAGTTCTTATAGATCTTTTGTGTGTCATATTTTTTAGACTTACTGTAGTCTTTAGGAGAAAATGAAATTAAACTTACCAGTATAGCCTAGATAGATTCAACCAAACCTCCAGTAGTGTCTCTCAAGATAGCATCCTTCAGCTACAGCTTCTCTGGTTTTTTTGTCCCATGCTTCTCCTGTTGGTCTGCTAGATACCTGATAACTCAGTAAAAGTCTCCTAATAAATTGGTGTGCATGTAACAAACATCTAAATTTACTGGGCTAATTTGAAAAATCATAGCAAGTTTGTCTTACTTGAAGTATTTCCAAACGTTTAATACATAACTCTATTAGTAATTTGAAACAAGAGGTTTTTATTCTGTCCTCAAGTGTATAAAAATATCTGTTCTACTTCCCACTTCCTGGAGCAAACAAAAGAGCAGGGAACCTGCCCTGCCTCATTGCCGAGCAGCGTTTCCGTAGTGTAGTGGTTATCACGTTCGCCTAACACGCGAAAGGTCCCCGGTTCGAAACCGGGCGGAAACACTGGCGAGGCTGACTCTTTTTTTGGGAGTTGGACTCGATGACTCTTTATGTGTCCCTTCCAACTCGAGGTGCCAAAACACTGCAGTGTGTGTAGTCTTCAGAAATCCGTGATGGGTCTGCAGCCCTCAGGCGTGTCTGTGTGTCTGCGTGTGCAGCATACATGCGTGCTAAGATGGGCAAAAAACCTGTGAAGGAGGAAGTGGGGGAAGCAACTACACAGGTTCCAGAGAAAGAAAAGCAGGCTACAGCTACTGATTCATTCAGTTCCTGCCATCCAGTAGAACTTGGGCCTCTGTTTTCAGTACTCAATTCTCCATTTTAGGTGCTGGCAGGGCAGTTGTTCAGGTTTTCTTCAGCTGGGATTGACTGGAGGAATAGGGTAGTCACAGAGGTGTTTACAGGCCAGTGAAGGTTTTGAGAGATAGTTGTTGGCTTTTCACCTTAAAGTAAAAATCTTGCATTAACTTGAAATTCAAATTCCACTGCTGAGGAAGGCATTGTTGTTTTTAGGGATAGAGAAAAGAAACATCTGTATATGGGGTAACAAGCAGATTCTGTTTATATATAAATAAGAATTAAAATTAAGAAGAAACTTGTATCACAATATAACAGAAGGCTTACTACTAAATCTTGGATTAGAAGTTATTTATCTCATGATGCAGGAATCCTGGCAGTGGTAAATATATTCCTTACTGTTGATTTAGAAAATTATTTTTGATTCAAGTGTGTGTAGTGCCTTTATTTAACACTGGTTTCAATCTTTTAATGGTAATATTACTGCCAGAAAAATCTGTATCACCTGCAAGAAGTGGCTGATGTAGTATGGATTTTTTCAAATTGCCATTAACATTAATACAAACGCTGTGGTCCTGAAAATTTCTATTTACTTTTAAAAAGAAAAATGCCACGGAAACCTCAAACAGCAAAAATCTAACATGCAATATAGTATTCTCTAGACTGCTTTAAAGAGAGGCAGACTGTAATGGTATTAGGCACAACTGTTAATGTGATAAACATATTACCATCTGTGCTGATGCTACCTGGAAAAAACCCTGTTGTTTCCAAATGATCTGATGGTGCCAATACACACTCCTGGGAGCTGTGATAAAGACTCTCATACAACTGAGAGTGTGAGGTGAAGACAACTAATCTCAATTTCTAAGGCTGTTTGCAACAGTACCCAGGGAAAAAACAGCCCCAAGCCCAAAACTTCTCTTTTCCTGAGACTTGTGTATCAGAGGCTACTACTACTGAATTATGTGTGGATGTTCTTCTGAAATGGTTTCACCTTGTCCAGACTGCAGTCCTGCTGTGATAGGTCTGCTCCAAATTCAGATTAATGCTAACATTTCATAGCAGTTTGCTCTTGCAGTGTGGGGTTGCCTTGAAAACTGATCTACCTGCTAATGGGCTGGATGCTGGCTTTCCTGGCAGACTGGCACCTACTAGCACCATCTTTGTCAGTATTCCCAGCTTCTTGGTCACTGCTGGCCACAGGCAGCACTTAAACAGCTGCAAGGACTCATGCAGATTTGGCTGTGGTTTTGTTTGTAGCGTTGGGTTGACAGCTGGACTCAGTGATCTTAGAGGGCTTTTCTCACCTTAACGGTTCTGTGATTCTATGGAATACAAGCAGAAGAGGGGGCATATATGCATAGGAGATATGTAACCCAAAGTGAAAGACTGAGCAGAGGAAATTACTGAAAATTGTTTCAGTAGCTTTTGTCTGCTGAGACACTGAGCCCAGGCTGCTCAGGAGTCCAGTGACTGACCACATGCCCTCGTCTGACCTGGGGAAGCAGCATTCCAATCTATTTCGAAATAGATTTGAAACCATTTTGTTGAGTTGTGACTATGGAGCAAGTATTGATGGTCCAAACAATTTTTCAGATCATCATTCAGGTCACTTAACTAGAAATGGAAGAAAGGTTCCAGTCTCTGGAGCCTTGGTCACCTTTGGCTTCAAACAGCTGTAAAGCTAATGGCCAGAACCATGCTGGAAGATGGTCCATTTGTTTGGCATGTTGTAAATAAGATTGTTAGCACATAGTGTATGATGTTATGATTGTATCCTACCTCTCACTCAAAGTCTTTGTGATTATTGAGCTGGTAGAATTGGCTTTCTGCCTAGTTTTGGGGTTGCTTTGCTTGTTTGCTTTTCTTTTCCCCCTGTGTGATGTACATACGTCTTGTACAGAAATTCAGAAGTTGTAGAGAAAAGGAAACTTTGGCAGAATTTCTCTGTAAAAATAATACTGAATCAGAGCAAAAGACTCAAGAAGTATTGGCAGCCTTAATGTCTTTTTTAACTACTGGTCATGAATATAATTTGAAAACATACTATTTGAGTTAATATAGAAAACTGTGTGAGGATGTTGATGTTTGTTTGTCTTTAACGTAACAATTTGCATTGGACTTTTAGTGTTCATTAGCATCATGTGATAGTGTATGTAGTCAGCCATGAACTTCTGCAAAGTGTTCAGCAGCATGGATTGAATAGTTTGAAGTCAGTGAAATGGTTCTGGACTGAGCACAGGACAGAAATAAGTGTTTCAAGTCTACAGATATGTTTTTGTGCATGTATGTGTTAATAGTTACATGTAGCCTCAGCAGAAGTATTGGGTAACATGAATGTGACTTGACCTGGGAATGTTGACTCTAAAACCTTCAATCTTGCCCTTAAAATATAGCTTATTTCTCATGTCACGGAAGGAAACAGTCCGGTTCAACTCAGAGAAGATGCAGTGGCCTCCTTTGCAGATGTGGGATGGATTGCTGAAGAAGAAGGTGAAGTCTCTACAAGGCTCAGGTATGTTTCTGAAATCTTCTCTCTGAATTTCCGAACTGAGAGGAAGAAACCTCACTTCTCTCCAGTGAGAATCTGCTGTGCATTACTATTAACAGAGAGCATTTGAATGCTGGGAGAAGAGACAAAGGTAGGGTCTGGAAAATAAGTAGTAGAGGTTTGACTAACAGGATTATGAAACCAAGACTGGTTGGAAAACATACAGGAGGTTGGCATTATACAAGGAAGACTCTGGATTTTATTTATTTGTGTATTGCAAAGAACTGCACACAATAGCTTCAAGCAACAGAAATGTCTGGTGTGCTATGGCACAGTTGCTAACCATGATTCTCCAGTTCTCCTGCGATTGTCATTACCATGGGGCAGTGAACTGTACAGCTTCCTCATTAGCAGCAATGGTCATTCTGGCAATCCAGTATTTGGCACGTTGTTTTTCACCTTTCTGGTTAAGGCTCCGCAGTCTGCTAAGTACAACGAAAAAATTGTGATTTGTGTTTCATCTTTAATCTTCATAACAAAAACTGTCAGGGAAGCATGTGAGCACCTGTGTCCAGAGTGAAGGCAAAAGGTACTGTTGTGTTGGACCAAGGGTTCTACACAGCACTGTCACTACATGAAACAGGTCGGCTGAAGGGATGAAGTTCTCTATTCCATCGTATTCAGATTGCTGCTCAGACTATCCAGAAACAAAAGTACAGTTCTGTAGTGCAGACGAGGTTTTTCTTCCAAACAAACTAACCTGTCAGAGAAGGGCACAGATTGTTGGCTTCAGAGATTACAGGAGGATACTGTTCTTAATTTGAAAGCATAAAATAGGTTAGTAATGACCGAGATGCCCTCCAACATGATTTGCTACAGTGAAGCTTTGCATAACACATTCTGGCACCACGACATTAATTTCACCAACTCAGAGGGGAGTCACAGAAATCAGCACTTGTTTGGGAAACACTGTTCCGGAAGTCTGTTTGATACATAGGAAATTAACTGTCCGATAGCACTTTGTTTGCACAGAAGTATTTTGTTTAAGGATTGAACTGTAAAGCAATTACATTTATGGAGACAACAGGGAGAATGGCTCTTTGGTGCTTCAAAGAACCTATTATGAAAGATGTAGGACTGCATATTTGCTGAAATGTCTGCATGGGAAGGGGGGAGCGGGGACAGATGGATGTGGGATGGGACTAAAATAATCCTGCAGATACATTGTGACCTTAAGGCAAACAGCTTATGATGGAGCACAGTAAGTGAATTACTTTGCAAATATGAGTATTTCAGTGTGCACTGTTTATTACGTCTGTGCACAGTATTAGTAGTGGAGCTGGTATGCATTAGGTGTTTTCCAGGCATTTGAAATTCTCTGTTTCGACAGGATCACATAGGTGTTACTGTTAAATATTTATCCACTGTATAATTCAGTAAACAGTCTTGCAGACATAGTTTTTTTCTGTTAATACAGTTTTATAGAAGAAGCAACTAAATGACAAATCATTTTTCCTCTACCCCTAATCAGAGCAGTAGTGACAACTCAGGCACAATATTTTTCCACAGTGTTAGATTACAATCAAGACGTCTCCTTAAAATGGTATGACTGCTCTGAGCAAAAAATACCCTTTGTTACTTAGCTATTCTGCTCCTTTAAAGAGTTTCTGGAAGGCAGGTTTTAAGGAGTGAAGTGACCACTGGCTCTTTCCCCCTTACTTAGGGAGAGCAGGAAGGTGGCTGCTATAGAAGGTATCCTGTTCTCAGCTTTAGTTGCTCTCTATTCATGTCTAGGTAGCAACACCCAAATGTTACCATCCTTGATAGTATTCAGTTCTCCTTGATCAAATTTCTGCAAGTTGTGCTGATGGTTTTTGGCAGTGTCATGGAAGACTTAAATGTGTATGTAATCCTGGTTTAAGGTGGTCAGAGCACAGGGCTTGTTCTAGCTTTAAATCTTGCTTTAGGTCTAGCGCAACTGCAGATCTAACATGGTGAGCACCCACAGTAGCTTAATCCATGCATCCAGAGTGATGGGGCACTTGGGCTGTGTTAGTCTGGAGCCATTCTACCCATTTCCAAAAGCCCTTCTACTAGCTCCTGTTCTCACTCTCGTGTTTAAATAAACAATGGAATCCTGGCATGCCTGAGAAGTTTTGGAATTGATGTTAAGGAGGATTGAGGAGTTAAGTATGTGGTCATGTTTTGTGTTTTAAAGTTTATGGTAATCTCTTGTCATCAGTCCTTATCTGTTCTACTTACAGAATCATAGAACAGCTTGCATTGGAAGAAACCTTTAAAAGCCATCTAGTCCAAGCCCCCTGCAATGAGCAGGGACATCTTTAACTCAATCAGGTTCCTCAGATTCTGGAGATAAACAGTTTTTAAATCCTGGTGTCTTTGTAAGGGCTTATTTGACTTGTTTGAGCAGATGCTCAATAATACCTCAGTGTTTAACATGGCTTGAGCTTTGGTGGATAATAAGGGAAGGCAACAGAGTTACATTTTCTTGTGAGAAGCGGAGGGAAGGTCACAACTCTTTCAAACTGCATGAAACTTTCTTCTCTATAGTTATAATGACTATGTTAGAAAACTAGTATGAGACCCTTTCCCATCAACTGACAAGCAGTCTCTGCATCACTAAACTGTTTCATGTACTCTGTATTTCCCAATGCTGCTAAAATTGGGGATTGTCCCTTCAGAAATCCAATCAGTACAAAAAATATCCTGTGGAACTAAGAAACTCTTCCTTCTTCAAAGGAATCAACTGCAAATAGCTATTTGCTGCCCACGGGGAAAAATGGTAGCATTTAAGGGAAGAAAAATTAAATTTTCATTCAAATAAAATATACTATAGGCTTGAGGCAGAGAAATAGACTGGGATAAGGAGGAATGTATTCCTGTTTTTTTCTGAAACCAAGGACTCTACAAAACGCTCTCTGGGGGAAGAGAAGAAACACAGCTGATGATGCAAACAGACAGGATGTGAACCTCTTATTTACCTTAAGCTATTTAAGGTCTTGATGGAAGTGATTTGTATAAAGACCATTTTGAAGTCAGGTCTTCGACTTGCACCCCTGATTTGTAGGTAACATTGGTTTAGCTTCTGTCTGTATCAAAGCCTTTAAAATATGTTGTGATATTTTTGTTACAGGTCAGAAGTTTGGTCAAAACCAACCCAGCCTCTTCCAGGTGAAGCACATCATTCCAGGACATCCCCACGCAGACAAATGCCCTTACAAAGCCCGGAAGAGGAGCCAGTGCCCAGGAGCGCAGTGATGGCAAATGAAGAAGCGCTGCAGAAGATCAATGCTCTAGAAAATGAACTGGCCTCTTTAAGAGCACAAATAGCCAAAATTGTAACCTTGCAAGAGCAGCAGAACTTGACAACAGGTATTAAATTTTCTGTACTCTTAGCAAAAATTACTTCATGAATGTGCCCCTTTTATAATTAATATTGTGCTAATTCTTCTTTGTGCGATACTGCAACACCAAGCACTTTTCCATATTGTTTTGGTTAGTTTGGCACACTAACCAAGGGTTACAGAATAGGTCTTGAAAACAAGTGACTTCCCAGATTTTCTGTATTTTTTAGTGTTCTTAAAGGCTTCATGTTTGTCTGTAAATCTGCCAGAGTTCTGAATCTGTGAATGAGTAAAGAAGTATTAAACAGCTTTCAGAGCAAAGCTCATGATAAACATGATGGCTTAAACCAAACTAAAAGAACGTAACTTAATTACTAGCACTGAAGTCTTTCCGTTCAGTAAGGAAATAGGCTCTCTGATATCATTAAGTATTCATACAAGATGCTAATTATGCTTTTGGAATCTGTAATATACATCTCAAGTAACAGAAAAGGCAATTAATTGTTTACTGCAATCATCTCTGGGACCAGACACGTTGTCCATATGGAACCAAAAGTGGTGCACTGTTTCTGGTAGTAAACAGAATAATTCTTTTCCTGAATTTCTTTCTCCTCTTTCCCTCACCTCTGACTCCTTTCAGTTTCAAGTCTTCGGAGATTAGCAGGAGACGGCCCTTGTCAACTGCAGATGACAGGCATTTGGTTGTCACTCTTTCCTAAGGTCACTTAACAAGTACAGCTTTGCCTATGTTTGTGTATAAAATCATATTCTGAGTTTTTGGATGCTCGTTTAGCTGTGAACTGATAGCGGTTACTTTATTTTTCCTGAACTGCTCATATTCAAAACTATGAAACAGTTTTAAGGATCACCTGGTTTCACTCTTGAATTTTAATTATGGGGGTGTGGGGGCATGTGAAATAACTACTATCTTATTTTTAATTTTTTCCCTTTACCTCTATTTATTAGGGAAATTAGATTTTTATTTTATCATCTTTACCTCCCTCTTCTGGTAGAACGTGGTAATGATGCTGTGTGTTTGCCTACAGGTACACGGGGTAGACTCCTCTGTTTTATTTCTATAAACGTCTTTGCACACTTTATACTCCAAGCCTCAAAACTCTAGTTTGATCTGATTTTTCTCTTTTTTTTTTTTTTAAGGTGCAATTAAACAGAGGTTTTTTCATTGATTTGTCAGGTTATTACTGATACTATATTTGTAACACCAGTTTTTGCCTAAAGATTATTTTAAGAATCTCTATGAGTAGAGACAGATTGAGTAGCTGGCCTAAAAATCCTCAACCTTGGACAGCTGGAATAAGTTTCAATTTAAGCACTGTTTGAGATCTGAAATATACATTTTAAAATATTGTATGGTAATTTCTTGTTTGTGATGATAGGAAGAAACACTGCTCATGTGGCAGATTGTGACTTCCAGCTCAGTAGCTGCCTCTGAGAAGAAAGGGAAATACTGGTAACATTAGGGGCAGAACATAACTAAAAGATGTGGTGTCCATCCCATTGCAGTAAAGACATGAATGCACCTGGAATTTCAAAGGACACTTCTCACTTTTCAAGAAGAATTTTCATGCGGCTTTTTAGCTGAGTCTGCTTAGGTGGTTTAGCAATGAAGAAGTTACATGACAGTCTAAAGGTGGCAGAGGGGAGGCAATTGAAGTTCCTACAGTGATTGTCTTACCTGAGCATTTGTGACGTGTGGAGGGGAGTTACAAGTAAACTGACGTGTAATGCATGTTTCATTTGTAGTTGGGTCTAGTCCAGTTGCTTCAGCTGCTGTCCCTGTTGCACCTCCACCGCCGCCACCACCTCCTCCTCCTCTGCCACCACCCCCTCCCTCAGGTCTGCAACAGAATAAGTCTGCGATTGATCTCATTAAAGAGAGGAAAAACAAAAAAATGAACGCTGGCCAGAATGTGGTGGAAAATGGGCCAAAGAAGCCTGAAGTACCAAACATGCTAGAAATCCTCAAAGACATGAACAGTGTGAAACTGCGTGCGGTGAAAAGGTAATAAACATAAACATCAATGTACTGAGATTGGCATTAATAATTTGTTTTTATGACTTGAAACTATTTGAGGGTGAGACAGATGCTGATGCCATTTTCTTTTCTAGATCCTCAGAAGGTACAAAATCTAAAGTGTCTCAGCCTGCAGATCCTGCTACATTAATAGCAGAAGCTCTCAAAAAGAAATTTGCTTACCGATACCGAAATGATAGCCAAGGTGAAACAGAAAAAGTGATTCCAAAGGCTGAAACAAAGACACAGACTGAGGTGGTGCTGGTGAGTATTGTGATTCTGAACACATCCTTGGACTAAAGTACAGTTGTGCAAACCAAGCTACATCTTTCTGCTAGCATGCATAGATCCCTACAGGTTAGCATCCCTATCCACAAAACCCTGTGCAGTACTGCTGATGTGCCAGGACTTTCAGCAGTCACGTTTTTAGTGGCAAGTCTTAGGATTGTGTACTGTCCTGGCCCTAACTTTAAAAAGTCCTGTTACAGTTTTGTTATTTTTTTAAACCAAAAATGTTTTCTGTTGCCACAAGCATCTGATAATCAGAAAACACCATTGCTAAGGACTCACATCAAATCCAGTCTGAGTTGAGTTTGCCTGTTACTACCAACCTTAACCATTCAGCTGGTGCAGGTGAAACTTTGAAGCAAGATCCTGAAACATACCAGATGTTCCTAGGAATTTGGAAAACAGTTGTTCAGAATGCCTGCTGGATCTTGGTTCCTTGGTATAGGGAGTTTCTTCTAATAATTGGAAATGCTGAGTATATAAAAGCAGTTTCTTTATAGTGTGAGAATGTTAAAATGAAATTTTAACATGGCACAAGTTATTAACAGCTTCTAGTTTATTTCAGATTGATTTGAAATTGGTTTTTCACCAGTGAACATTCAAGATACAAGTATGAGCAATATGCACATACTGAAAAACCAGCCTGGTACAGATCAGTTTTATTTGTCAGCAGTCCTTGAAGCCTTGTGCTATGGAACTAGAGAGAAAGAGTAAAGAGGGTTTTTTTCATTTGCGCAATTGAAAAAATGCACATAAAACTCCAAAAGCTGGCTATGCTCTGAATTAAGTTCTAAGGAAAATAACATCTCCACACCACAGATCTCAGAACTTTTGAGTACTTCAGCTAATTAGTGTTGACTTACTTGCCTCTTGGCCTCTAGTGGTATATTTCTGTAATGTTCCGGCTGTTCTTTTTAACTAAAAGGCTAGATGTTTCCCAAGAATTAATCACATTTCCTCAGCATCTCTGGTGCACTAAGGAAAAGAATATGAATTGGCAATATTTATTCACACAGGGTTTTTTCATTACTTTCCAGTTTTGAAATTTACAGTCCCTCATTTGAGGTTAAGGATCATCAAGTACTCAAGAGCTAAGAAAATGGAAGGTTTTTGTTAAATGATAGAATGTTGGTCCATAATGAGCTAATAAAATCTGTCCGTCACTTCTTACCAGTATCTAACTTTGTTAGATCAGACTTGGATGGGATCTTTGTATGAGAGTTTTGAAAAGGACTTGCACAGCAGCGCAGAGTAGAGTAAGAACAGAAGTACTGTTAAACTGCTGCTAGAGCAGTTGGTTGTCAATGTGTAAAGATAACTGCATCTATCTCCTTATTTACTGTGGTAGAGTGAACTGCCTCCAGTCCTGCTCCAGCAGGTCGCTAGCTCCCTCCTCTGAGCCATTTCAGCTGTTCCTAACACAAGTTTCCCTTTACTTTGTGATGTCCGCACGCAGAGAAGCAGGATGATAAAGGAAATTATTTCTGCCCAAGTTCTGCTTTTACTACTTGGATAGATAGAAGCTCAGCAAGGGTTCTGTTGAAAGCAATCTGAACACGTTTCTGGTTTTCTTTCCAGTTTGGACCACACATGCTGAAGTCCACAGGAAAAATGAAGACTTTAATTGAAAAATCTTAGTGTTAAAATTATTATGCAAAAGACTGTTAAGCTGCTTTGTATAAAATATTTTATGTTGCAAATAGTACTAGTACTGAGAGGTCTCTTTCTTACAGCACAGAAAGACCCAATGTGAAATGTAGAAATGAGGCACTAAACATGTTTGTATGTATGTGATTTATCAAGGGGAATAAATTGGACCATTATACTCAGGTATTAATTTTGTATTCAGGCCTGGCTTTCCACTCAGATGTATGTGATGGGTTTAGTTTATTAACACTAAGTTATATCTACAACATTGTTTTTGCATAACTGACCACCTTAAAAATTTGTGTACATGTTATTAATGATGGTGATACACTCTTAAGTTAATATCAGTTTTATGTGAGCTCTACCTATAATTTGCACTGCAATGTGTAATTTGATAATCTTCATGTTGAAGTCCTTCTTTTAAACTTAACTGTAGCAAATTTTCAGCTCATTGAAAACCTGAAGGTGCTCTGCTTCTTACTGACAAAATGAAAACTTGAACCTGCTGCAGAGGTCACTTAAATTTTACATAGTAGTACATTTTTGTGCAGGGTTTTTTGTTTGTTTCACCTGAGCTTGCAAGGGTAAGAGAGTAAAACCTGCTTGCATCATCCTGTGGCCATTATAAAGAGTAAAATCATGCTGTGGGAGCCTCTGTGAATAGGTAGTCAAGGGAATTTGAAACAGTCAGGAGATAGCAGCAGAGTAAAATAAGAAGAGTATGTATTAATTAGCATGAAGTGGTGTAGATAAGAAAACAAAGGTACAAAGTACTGTGGGGTGCAAGTTGCCAAAAGCGGCTCATCTCTGCTGCTCTAGGAGATGCTCATGGACACCTTCTCCCCAGCTGTCTTGGCTCCCTGGTGTGTTTCTGGCAGGTGGGGCTTGCACAAGCCTTTGTGGCCCCAGTTGCAGAGAAGAGATGGGATAAGCTGTTGCCTGTAACCCAATTTCCAGGGGAAGCCCTTCTGGGGCTTTCCTGCCAGACCTGTACCAGCCACCTGAGCTCATGTCTCCAGGCACAGGTGTAGAAAGGCTCAAGATGAAGGTACAAGTTAAAGGGAAAAAAGCTGTTCAGGAACCAAGAGCTGCAGTTTAGCTGCACACTGAAACAAAGTCATGGTTTGCTCTGACCATGGATGAGCATTGACAAAGCTGAGCCTGAGTATTTTTAGTGCTCTAAGCTGATCCTGGCTACTGGGACAAGTACAAGTGCCTCTGGGAAGCTTCTGTTTTCTAGGAAAAGGCAAAAGCAGCACTTATTTAATACAGACAGCTGAATGGCGCTGACAAGGCTACTGAAGATGGAGAAGCTTTGCTGCTTATAACTGGAATGTAGGGTGTACAGGGAGGAGCTTTATTTTCTGGTGTGGAACTTGAAATGGTGTTAATACATACACAGTGTAACTTCCTTCCAAAGGCTCTGCCATCAGTCCTACTGATGATGGCTCATGCAGTCCTTAAGTCCTTTTAAGTGCCTTTAAAACACCTTTGTGAAAGTTAACTTTGGTTTTAAGTTTTGTATTTTATGCTCTATTGCCACTATATAAAATTAAAAGCAGATAAAATAAACATGGCCTATTTGATTTGTGGTACTCTACAAATGACAGCAGCCACAATAACCTAAGTTTACATTCTGTTACAGTGACTGTAAGTCAGTGTAGTGACAACCTCCTTGCATCTCCTCCAGGGCTGGTTTGCTTTCCTTGCTGTGCAGCAGGAGTAACAGTAGGGTCCCCATGCTGTTAACTCAGTTGCATGCTGGTTAAACAAACAAACAACAAAAAAGGGCTCTCAGGAACCAGTGAGAAGTTTATGCCTCACCACAGAAGTAGCAGGAAGGTACTTGTTCAACAGCCTCTCCATCCCCTGATACATTCAGTTCCTCTGTCAGTCCAATTAAATCATTAACTTGTAAAATTCAGGATGTCACTTGACCTCTTAAAGGACAGTGCCCATCTGAACTGGGGCATCCAGCACCAGAAATGGGATGGTGAGCTTTAGCAGGAATCTAAAATTACTGCAAAAGCAATTGTCATCTGTGCAAGAAAACAAAATCACAAGGTTGCCATCAAATAACTTGTTTTATACCGGATCTTAATGTGTATCTTTTTACTTGAAATTACACACAATGCCACTGCCCACAGAAAAACACCTCAAGTGCTCAAACTAAGGCCATCTATGGAGGCTGGGCAGAGCCCTTGGACATAACCTGAGGCCTGTTTGCGTCTGTCTGTGTACAGAACAGTGCAGGGAACAGAGCTGTCAGCTGGAACGGTTGGGGGGGCCTGGTCCCCTTCCCCAGCACGTTTCTGTGGGGCTCTGGGTCCTGTGCCTGGCACCTGCGGGCTCTCGGCTCTCACATGAAATGTGGAAGCTGCAGGAATGTTAAAGCTCAGTGTAGATTTGTAGAAGGCACTTCCAGCCAGCATGGTCAAGAAAATGCATCATTTTTTTCTTTCTTTAATGCAAGTCTAATGACAGACACTTCCACATACATAAGGAGGTGGGATTAGAACCAGTCTTTCTAAATCCAGTCTGGTAGGAAAAGATAGACACCCCTTTCCAGGAAGGGTGGCTTAGAACAAAACTACTCCTGTTTTACACCTTGACAAGCTGCTCTGGTCCTGTCAGAGCAAAAGACAGCAAGTTTGCAGAGTGTTAAAAATCACAGGCTTTTTATACTCTATTGAAATACTCTATATTCCTGTTTGTAAAATCATTCATCTTAATTTTAATTAAAATTACATATTAACACATGCCTAGAACAAGTAGCAAAACAAATGCAGTTGATACTCTAAACCAAGTTCATTTTTTACAAATGTGTCACAGAAGACATCATCAGATACTGATTTTAGTGGTCATTTTGAAAATAGCTGCAGGCTTGGAATATGTTTCATTCAAAAAGGTCCAAGAGGAATCAATACTTTCCCCCCATTAACCCAGTTAAATGTTTCTCTGTAGGAAGTTTCTCTGCAGTGTCTCTGCAGTAAGTTACTCACACAGTCGTTACCTCTGTGTTCTCCCAGCTTTGAACACCCTTTCAAAGGCACCCTGTTAAAAATGGCTCCTCTGTTCCTGCAAATTACAACCAGATCTCATTGTCCCACCTGATCCTTCTCTGCTGGAGTCAGACAACAGCAAGAACTTGCACTGACAGTGGAGAAAGGAAGGAAGTTCACACAGGCTCAAAATAATGGTTTCATTAGAAATTTATTTCTTTAAACATGGCCACTTTGAGATTAATGATACTACTTCAGGGAACATGAAAGAATAATAAACAGTTTTAGAAGGGAAACAATCAGGTAAGTCAGGATTTGCTTTTCAAACAGTAAAAGGCCAAGCTCCAAGAGGCAATAAATTTTGGCATATGAGGACTAGTATTTTCAAATCCAAAAGTTGGCTTAGTTTTACAGTGGAAGCTGACTGCAACCTTAGCTACCTTTCCACAACGCTGGACTCAGTCATAACTTAAATGTACAGGAGCATAATGTGAAAAGATTTTGTTTTATTAATTAAAAGTTAACAGCAACAGGCACATATTAAAATGAATATGGCAAAGCCTTTACAAATGGCTTTACGCTGAAGCTCTCTTCCAAAAATGGCTGTTGCAACAAACTGTAAACAGAATTAATAAACAGTCTTTTACAATAATAACAGGGAAATACAAATGAACTAAAAGAAAGCACCAGTTTCTCAAACTAGATTACAGTTGTGCTTACTGTACTTAAAACAATGTAAAACAAATTACAAAAATGGAATGTTTTAAGTTTAAAATTAGTCCTTTAATTTTGTCCTAAAAAACATTTTCTCCTTTTCCCACCAAAAAACCCATCAGTGGGTAATGTTTCAGTAGAGGGAGGAATACGTAAACAATGCACTTTTTTTTTATTATTTTTTTTTTCAAATCAAAAACAAATTTGGTCACTTAGCTTTGTGCATAGTTTAAGGCATCTGTAGCAATTTGTTACAGTTTCCTCCCCAGTGTGGCTGTTCATGAAATTGTCACATTCTAAAAGAATAAATTAAAAAAAAAAAAAACCAAAACAAAAAAAAAAAACCAAAAAAAAAAAAATGTTGCCGTTCAAACCCTTCCCCGAGCCCTCCCGCCCTCCCCCATCCCAAACATACTCACACACCCACACATACACACACGCTGCAGCGAAAGGGGCATTTGTACCCTTGTTCTGAAGGACACGCTTCCCATCCCACTTTATTTCAGATTGGCAAATACCCTGAGCTGATTATGGTGTTTAGACATTCCACCTTTTTTCTTGCATGTGCAGTTCAAGTGTACAATAGTGAGAACAACATGCGATGTTCCCACTGCAGAATCGCAATGCAGTTCGGACGCTTCCCCCCCACCCCTTCCCTTCCCAGATTCAGAAGTGTTTTTTCGCTGTTAAAAAATTGCATTCCCATATAGCACTGGAGTAAAGCTTGGCTGTGCTCTATGATGAATGCTCAGTTCCCAGTGCACAAACAAAATTATGGCAAATGGGAGGCTTTTCTGGCATCCAAAGAAACAAGAGCTGCAGTCTCAGATTTGATCTTTTTCTTTAAAAAAGCAAAAAACCCAAGTTAGTGGTTCCTTCACAGCCATGCGCAAAGGTTAAGTCTAGAACCGATAGTTTCAGAGTACATTTGTAAACATCAAGTCTTGCCAGAGGCAGCAGAGGATGGGCACTTCACATTTCCGTATTAAAACAGGGACTGAGTGGAAGGTATGCTTTGAACACATTTATGCAAGTCTTGCGAAATTCCAAGGGAGTGGAACAATCCATGTCAAGTCTTTGATTTGAAGACTGTATTCCAAATATCATGAGAAAACCAAAGCCATGGGGCACAATGAAGCTTTCGTCCCGTTGCTCCAAGGCTCAGTCACTGCTGTGCTTTGCATATTCGAGGTTCCGAACGACAACCAACTGAGGCGGGTGCATATTGCTCTATGTTCAGATCTGGCGGCTTAAAAAAATTCTGGGTCAAATGGTCTGTGTCAAAGGAAAACTTGGAAATAAATAATGCTGGCATCATTTTACCGTTTCACCAAAACCTTGGGCTGGCATGTGTCTCCTTTAATCCGACCGTGCAGATATCGAGGGAAGAGGCAGTTTTGTCATGGAGATTGAGGTCAGGACAATCGAGGTTCCTGAGGTAAAATGTCTGAGTCCATTTCCTCAAAAGTGGGGTCGACATCGTCACCGCTGCCAGACTGTTCCCTCTGCACTCCCTTCCAGCTTGCCTTGTTCAGTCCCAGGTGGCCAAGCATTGTCTGTGACAGCCTGGTGTTGGAAAAGCGGGCCCATTCCCCAAACAGTGGTTCCACTAAGTAAGTCATAAAACCTTCAAAAACAAGCAAACAGAGGCAGATGAAATAAAAAAACAATACAAAGAAAAATGAAAATACTTTTCAAACTAAACATTTTAAATAGAATTTAGTAGCAAAAAATAAACGTGTCAAACTACTATTCTCCAATGTGCAGTTAAATATTCATTTCAATATTTAGGGCATCTTTATACAAAAAGTCTCTCAATGTAGCAGATTTTACTAATCAGTCAGAAGAACAGCAATACACTGCATTACAAATTAACCTTCTTTCTTTCACAGCAATGACCAAGTGAAGACAAATACTGAACAATATGGACGGGGAGAGAAATCTAAACATCAGCAATTAAGTCACACAGTTTAGAAAACCTAAATTTCTGAAAGATTTTATAATTAATTACCCCATAGAGTGTCTGAACTACACCACATGGGGAGAAAAAAAGAATGTATTATTTTCCCAATATTAAGTTGACTAAAAACACTTTAAAAGACAAATTTTAGACATTTTTTAAACAAGGCCACAGAACAATACGTCGATGTACTTGCTGGTGTGTGTGCACGTTCATTTATTTGTAATGTCTATTTCCAAACAAAAATTCAATGATAAGATGGCCAAAATTGAGTCTTTTAATTAAAGAAATGGATGATTTTCTAACATTCTAAATTAAAACAGTGTGGCTGATGGAACACATCAGCTTTTGTGTCAATCTAAAGCATTAACTCATACTGTGTTTGTAGTTAAATGTATTCTTTTCCTTACTTTTAACTGAGTCCCACTTAACCTACATAAGCAACTTTTATTAAAAATAACTATATAAAGACATTTTACTATTTAAATCCAAGTCAGGTTAGCAAAAACTATTAATATAATGGCTATCCACCATTCTCTGTCACATCTCTGCCCACCCCCCTCCTTAAAGGCTGCACTTAAAGGGAATGCTGACATTCCAGAAAGCTAAAGCCAGCATGCCCAGTTGTGGCAAGCTCGCTGCAAAAGGCGCCCTAGGCCACATGGCAATGGGCAGGGACCCTCCTCTTCCCAGAATACCATACAGATGAGGAAAGTTCTGGGCAGCAGTGTGGGAGAAATCAAGACAGCTGTCTCCCAGGCTGTACCTGCTTTGGGAGGAAACAGAGGGGCTCCTGGACTGTCAGTGCAGCAGCACTCAAACAATTCAAGAAATATTACATAGCAAATAAAAATAAAATTGCTCTTTATAATAAAGTGCTGCCACACACACACAGAGCATGTTCAGCCTCCAGGAAATGTGTCCAAAAGGTGCTTTTTTTCAAACTGCATCCTGAAAGAAAGCTACTAAAACAAACTGAATTGCAGTTACCAATCTGGATGTTGGCAATAGTTTCTGTCTGTCGGTCACAAAGTGGACTCACACCCAAGTGATATTTTTTTTCGATATCACCTAAAGAAACAAAAGTATAATGCAACCATTAAATCATCAAGTTCCAACCAAGTCAAACACTAACAGAAGTGAGCTGTGCAAGTTGGTTAACAAGGACAGTACCTTGCAGCTGGCAGAATGTACTTCTCTTCCCATCTCCCAAAAAAAACAAGTAGATCTGTCAGACTAACAGTACTTACAACTACTGTATTTAAATACTTGGTATTTTTCATCAAACAGTAATTACAGAAACCCCATAGAACCACAGGTTTCCTGAAGGATTAACATCCTCTTTCTTGCAAAACCTCCTACACTGTCATAGAAATGACAAATGAATCCCCCCTCAGCAATATGGAAGTGGATAGCTTAGCCTTCAGAAATTTCTAGCTAAAGGCAATTTGTGTTTCTGCTTCCCCATCACCTTTATCTAAGATTAAGTCTCACATGATTAGCACCAAATAAAGCAGTCTGTTCCCCATTTACCATATTCACTTACAAATTAGCAGGTCTCAAGTCAGCCAAACTAGCCTTAATTTTATTATTAAAACAATTTAATAATACCAGAGAAAATTCACTCTATTTGTCACTTAGGAGCTTTATTAACTGCTTACGTAAGTGGTCTAAACCACACAGTAACTAAAAATCTCCCTGGCTCTTACTTGCTTACCAACAGGCCTCACAGCTGAAGTTTAAATCTTGAAGACACATGATGAACATATTCCATAATTTGCTGAAACCACTAGGGCAGTTTTAAAGTGGCCATATGTATTAATCTGAAGCCCCTTTCAGCTGAAGGATGTATTGCACCAGCCATTCTAGGTTCAGATTCTAAGGAGATTCTCTGCTGCGTTTTAGTAACTCTGACCTTTTGCAGGAAACACAACCCATGAAAGTAAAAAAATCCCATACTGCACTGTACATCTGTTAGTCCTAAATATAAATGAATGAGGGCTCATGGGCACTCTCTCCACACAAAATACATTATATACTAACAGATACTTCTACTCTTACTTGCCTTGATGGAAGAACTCCTCCGTTACTTTTTCACTCCACTGCTTGCTCAGCTCCCATGTCCGACAGGGGTTACAAATATCTGCACACTTCAAAGCCATCTAACAAGTTAACACACAGTGTTAGATCACCTTCCTGCAACAGAAGTGCCTGTAATTACTTAATTCCTGATAGCAGATTATTTTAGGTTTTGTGAATAACAAACCTACCTACCGTTTGTGCTCCAAAGTTATGTTCTGTAATATTTAAAAAACACTCAGGGGACTGTGAGATCTCATGATCATCCCTGAGTAATATGGAAATTCAGTCAACTCAAAGTATTTCAGGACCACTATATTTAGTATACTCACTGGTACAGGAGCCAAAAATAAATTCAGAAATATCAAAGCAAGCAAGCAGTGTTTTCCATTTCTAGCTCTCAAGCTTGTATTTTTAGCAATGGTTTGCACAAGACAGAAGTTCCATCTGTTTGTCCACTTTCGCTTATAGCCCACAATATGAACCTAGTAAGAAAATGCCTATAAACCTAAAAAGATTCTCAAGGCTTTTAAGTTTGCTAAAGCACACTAGCACAACTGCAAAATGATTCACAACAGCAGTGCTTTCCTTCCCCAAAATATGTTCTGACAAAGCATTTCACAGTTCTGAGGCTGCAGTGGAGTCGTTAGAAATGCTAAGCCTTGTCTTGGAGACACCTCACTTCAGCAGCTCTAAGTTATCAGACTTACCAACACACCATCACTTGGGAGAAGTGCTGGGTGTGGGAATTTGAGGGAACAACCTTTTTGTAATGAAAGACTTAAAGACAGTTCTGCTCCATATTGAAAGGAGAAGAAAGGAGTATGGCAGAAGTAGTATTTAGCATTTTTAAGTAAGTTAGTTTTTACACTAAAGTGCTGTTTTCAAAAACATGACCAGCAAGATCACCTGTAAAATGAAGTGACGATGGTTCGCGTTCTCTAAACATAGGTCTCCTCTATCCAAATGGGATCGAAACATGGACAGGTACTCGTTTTGTTGACTGATGTCTGTAGCAAGAATGAGATCACCTATCTGGCTCTCCATCAGCTGCCTGAAATTAGTGACACCAAACATTCAAAAGGATAGCAATTAAGAACAACAGTCATCCCTAGATATACATTCTTTTTATCATATTTATTATTATACAAATGCAAGCTTTATAAGAAGCATTTTCACTGAACTGTTTGTTTTCTTTTGCTGAAAAGTTCTTGCAACATTCACAGACATATCAGGATATTTCATTGGCACCTTTCAGCAAGACTGAAATGCTTTTTAGCTTTTTTCCTCCCCCTCCTTTTTTTCTTAAATTGCACGAACTGATTGTCTCAAGATTATTTCTTGTTAAGAGTAGGTGAAGATGATCTATTTTAAACTACAGTTGTGGTGGCAGAACAAGAAAAGACTGCCAAGTTTAATCTGAACAGGTGCTTGACTACATGAATACACTTCTTCAATGTGCTCGCAGTAAATGTTATTTTCCAAATATCAAGTTGCACCATGAACTGCTCTACTCTACCAGCAGAGTATCCAGGAATTCTTAAAATAGATCTCTGCATTTTGTACTCAAAACTGCCATGCAATAACTTATCTTGTTTTGCAGGGCTGTCTTAGCTAAGTGACAGATTGCCTGCATCTCAAACTAATCTATACTATTTGGTATAAACATACCTGTTTTCTAATGACATATGTGCAAATAAACCAGATTCTCTCAGCAAGCCCACTGCCGATCTCCAGTGATGGTTCTCTAATACTGAGGTATTCTGTGAATTAAAAGGGAGTAACAAATATCAATCAATGCCTTTTTCTTACACTGAAGAGTTATATACCAAGAGCAGCACCAGTCAATTTGGCTGTGTTTTAGGGTTGGTGTTTTATTTTCTTCTCTTCTTTTTTGTTTTTCCCAAGGAGGTTAAAACTTACAAATCCTGAATACTTTGTTAATTTGCACATTTTTTTATCCCAGTGATGTGGAAACAAAGTCTGGATTCAATCCTACCACTAGCTAAACACATCACAATTTATACTCCTTTCCTATACTCCTCTCAAAAACCCTGTTTTAACAAAACAGCTGATTTTATCCTTACCTTATATAAAGTCGCTAAATAATGATTTGTTTTAATTAGGAAAGGTTGGTTAACACCTGGGTGATCCAAATCATGTGTGGCAGCTGCTATTAAACTGAGCAGAACATCCCATGGAGTCAAAGATTTGGAAAGCTGCAAGGCAAAACCAACAAATGTTAGTAATGCAAAATGGCCTTAGAAAAAATGCAAGAGTGTTGCATTTTTGGTTTTTAGTAATTAACAGCCAATAGAAATTTGGAAAAAATTTCTAAGATGTAAAACGAACACTCCACTGACTTTTCACAGTATTTCCCCCCCAAAAAAGCTACAAAATTTCAACAATGGTTTAAGCATTATTCTTTATGAATAGGAAGGTACACTCTTAAAAAATGCCAGCACACAAAATCCTTTGTGTCTGGTAATGAAGCACTATTCCTGACCAGACCCCATAAAAGCAGCAAATTCTTAAATTAGCTTTTCCTCTCATTTACCAAGTCCATTCGTATGTGTCTATTCTGCTTTAAATTCATACTGTATTTTAAAAAGCATGAAAACCTCTCCTCCTAAGAGGAAGGAACTAATGCTCTGGAAGACTTAGAACTATTCAGAATGTATTTCTACTCTTATGCAAAATTGTATTTCAAGGTCTACCAGGAACAGAACCAAAGGAGGAAAATCTGCCACAAATATTTTTGATGTGCATGTCAATTAACTCAGCATGCATGTACATGGACTTATTTTCACTGTACATAGCTATTCGTACTTGTGATTGAGAGGTTTGAAAATTTAAACTCAGTAATAAAAGTCTAGTTTGCACTAAAACAGAGAAGACAGTTCTGTCCATATAAAGGTGAAATGCAGCAAACACCCTTCAAGGACAGAAGTTAATGTTCCCTGTTGTATTTGCCATCTATCACACCTCACATGTTTATAATGTACTTTGGTGCAACAGAGCTGTAGTTCAGTACAGTGAACGATAGCTGTATATGTTACTAAAAATACAAAGTCTATACTTGTATCTGAAGCATTACAAAACTCCCATCACGAGTATTAAATAAAAAAGGCTCAGAGCTTCCAAACTGAATGCCATAAAAAAGCTCATCATGTATCAGCTCTGATCTGGCTCACAGCACCAATTGGTCTGAGAGCAGCACTGAGAAACTGAGTGGGAGGAGTGGGCAAATAGACTCTGAAAAAGGCTTTATTGAGCCAAAACTTACTTGTTTTTACCTCAGAAGCAGAGAATAAGGAGCTATGCTATTCAAGGAAATATGAGATTGGTGATAATCTGCATCAAGGTAGATAATTTCTCATTAGCTACAGAGCACTACAGCTTTCAATTAAATACAGAAGGACAGGACTTCATCCTTAAATTGTCCAAGACATCACTTACAGCAGCCTGACAGCAGCCTGAGCAGTAAGGAACAAATGCTAAGTTAGTTTAGGTCCTTAAGGTCTGTCACTCTACCCTTTCTTAAAAAGAATGGTCAAAGAGAACTCCTGATGTATTGCTGGGAACTGCCTCTCGTAGAAGCAAACTATTCAGTAACAGCAAAATTGAGCAAAGCAAGGGTAATGGTAGTTTCTGGAGGAAAAAAAAAACACCCCAGATGACAAGTACACAGGTTTATTGTTTCCTGCTCTGACTCAGGCTGCAGTTCTACATAAATGTCTTGGGGCTCAGCACTATGTTAAACAGCTACAGCTGTAATTCCCTGCTCTGGTTCAACAGGAAGTCACAGAAAAGACAATGTCAGCTCAGAAGGGGGAAAAAAAGAAAAGCATACTGCTAAGTATGAACCCACAGCCTCAGCAACAGGGAGAGCAAAACAGAGCTCAAAAGTGTTTCGTGTTGGGTTCTTAGGTTTCTTTACTTTTAATAAAACCTGTATGTGCATATACACATATATGTATGCATGTATGTATATGCATAGATATATAACCTTATTGCTCTCTTATTTTCAACTGCCTGAAAAGAGGTTGTAGCCAGGTGGGGTTTGGCTGCTTCACCCAGGCAACCAGCGACGGCATAGAGGACACAGTCTAAAGCTGTGTCAGGGGAGGTTTAGGTTGGACATTAGGAAGAATTTCTCCACAGAAAGGGTGATTAGACATTGGAATGGGCTGCCCAGGGTGGGGGGGGGGGGGGGGGGGGTGGGGTGTGTCACCGTCCCTGGAGGTGTTTAAGGAAAGACTGGATGTGGCACTCAGTGCCATGGTCTGGTAGATAAGGTGGTGTTTGGTCACAGGCTGGACTCGATCTCAGAGGTCTTTTCCCACCTAAATGGTTCTGTGATATGTGCACACAATCCATTCATATGCATTTACACATAAACACACATTTCTGTGTGTATGAGTGATGTAAAAGTGAGACTGCTCCCTTACCTTGGGCTCTTTTAAGTAACAGTGCATGGCCTGAGTCACATCAGCAGCATGAACTGCATTATGATAAGGATTTTGACTGTGATAATCTTCTTGAACCATAACTGCAGGAAAATAACAAATATCCAAATTTAAATAAAATTGCAATTTTTTCAAGGACCATTTTATATGCCCCTATTAAGCACAGAAATATGCAATATCACATTACATACACATAAAAGTGTCACAGTCCATAAATCGTCAGCTGAACCACAACGCAGCTGTAAGATTTTTATGCGAAGAAACAGTGTTTGCTAAAGGAAATCAACTACATGTAAAGTCACCTCAGAGCAAAAATTAAACAACTTGAAATCAGTATCTAATCTGAGATACTCTGACACTGAGAATTTCCCAGGGAAATTGTCTTTGACAATCTGTCTGAATGGTGAGGCAACACTGAATACAAAATGAAAATTACGCTATTTACCAAACCATTAGGATTACTTCATATCATGAGCTGAAAGCAGAGAGGATTTTAGAGGAATTAAGCACTGTTACATGAAGTGCTTTTCTGTCCCATTCAGGAAAGTGGTCGTGGAAAACCCACCTCTGTATATTTTTAGGCATCTTCTCCTACTTGTACTCAGGCAAACTTCAGCCCATATGCAATTTAGAAAAGAATCTCATTTAGCTGATGGTCTGACTAACTACACCTAGATTCAATATTCCCTATTCAACTTCTTCTTTGCTTTCCTCCTCTTTCCTCCATCTTCCGGGCTGTCTTTGAACATTATAGGTAGAATTCTTTAAAGGGCATCAACATTAGCTCAAGTATAGGGAATGAAAAAACTATAATGTTAAAAAGGATGGAGGGGAAGAAGACTTAAAGCACAGCAATCAAATTATATTCTGAAGTTCTGCCTGACACAACACATTAGTTCTTCCAAGCAAACCTCAAAAGAACATTTTCTTGTCTGGCTACAGTCTGTCAGTCCCACCAAACAAACATGCCCACAAGCCTCTTTTCTACTCAGTTTACAAGTCCGAAGGATCCATGTAATTGTGATTGTAGTGCTACAGCAATACTGATGTGGTTATTTGTGAAGAGCTGTGGTTCATGAAAAGTCAAAATACTGTCCCCACCATGTAGTCTCAACAGTACTCAATACGCAGCTGACAGCTCATATGAAAAATAATGAAAATCAATATAAATGTCTTTGGGCTTTATTAACCTGCAGTAATACTCTCTCCCACCTATTCCTCACATCAAGTGCATGAATGCATATATAACTGGATTGCTTCTTAATTTTTTTGTGGCTTCATAGGTTGATCCAGCTACCTGAACTCTACAATTTTCCTAACTTAGTTATTTTATTAAAGCAGACCTAGGTCAACATTTTGATCACAGTTTGCCAGAACTAGAATAGCACAACAACTCTGTTTTCAGGAAGGTAGTACTTTGCATCTTCTCTCCCCCTGTTCAGGTCTAGAGTAAGAATCTGTAAAGACACAGTAAGAAGAGGCAGATCTCCAAGCAGCTGATGGAAATCACTGAAAGACTGTGTGTGTGTGTGTGTATATATTTACACACATACACAGAAAAAATATTGAGAGCCTATAGAGGACTAAAATCAGATTTCTCTCCTTAAAAATATTCCAGTAGATTCTCATATAATGTGAAGTTTGTGTGGCACTGGACCATTTGAGCTGTCCTAGTCTTCTGGAATTTGATCTTCAGATTAATAAGGATTAGAGTGTAAGTGGTAGCAAAAGAAAAGAATGAATTGTGTTCATGCTAAGAAGCTGTATTTCGAAGAAAGGTTCCTTGATTTTTATGATGGACTAAGACAGAGCTTTTAACTGATATTAAGTAGAAGGCATTACCAAAAAGGGAAAGGTTGTCAATTTCATATTTAGAATAGATTTGGCCTTTTTCAAAGTCCAATCTCATTTTAGTGGATTATAACTTGGAGTAGTCATAAGTAGTTAAAACTCTCATCTTCTGATAACCAGTCAACTAACCCTGTCATTTCTAACTAGTCTTTCAAGTATTATCATTTGCATAATCTCAACTAACCACATGAGAAAGACAAACCACATTCAGTTAGAACTTGAGCAGCCTCAACCAGATTTCTATGATCATTTCCCTCACATTCCAACATATTAGTCATTAAGGTCAGCTGATTAACATTTCTGAAATTGGAGAAAATTGAGTCCACTTTAAAACAAGATGAAATGCAAGACAAAACTGATTTTTTTTAAGATGAAAGAACTAAATTATGAAAACAAAAACATTCTCCTATTTGGAAGGGGAGAAAAGCCTTCCAAATGTGATTTCTCCCCTGTTAAGTGACAAGCTTTGTAACCACAGAATTGTTTTCTCTGAAACTGTGAAAGCCTGCTAAAAGGGACCAGAAACTTGTTTCTCCTGCTCAGTTCCACTTCACAAAATTAAAGATACTGTCACAGAAGAGCCAAAGGAAGGAGGTCTCATAACAGCACCCATCCATGGTACTGGGATGCAGACAGCTCTGTCGAGTGAATGTACCACTTGGTTTGAATGTTCTACATTGTATTTACAGTTCTTTCCAAAGATGCATTCCAGTGACACAGACCCAAACATTCAACTGAAATTGTCTTGTACTCTGTCTAGGGAGAAACTATGTCCACAATGCAGTGCTTTCTTGTAGGAGAATTTGAGCAAGCCAGAGGTAACATCAAATTGGCACCAGAAAGTATGGCCAAGTCGAAACATTCCATACAGTTAGGAAACTATCACTGGAAAAAGTAAAGATCAATACGGAACTGAAAATCAGAACAAAGAAAGGAGCTGTCTAACCTTTCCCAATACAAATGTCACACATATTCCTGATTGTTTAATAGATAAATAGGTTTAATAAATAGAATAAAGCATCAGCTATGAAACTATTAAACTTGCTAATACTTGTTTGGATTTAACACAGAAAATTCTGTACTCGTAAAAACTGTGAGAGATCATCTGAATTAATATAATTTAAATCACTGCACAATGTAGACTGCATCAGTACCCTTCAAACCTTATTGCTAAACTACAACCAGGACTTCAGTTAAGGTATAAAAATGCAGATAAACAGCAATATTCATCAAAATAAAAAGCCGTATTTACCCAAAAATCTACGAAGTTTCATCGTATCTAACTGGAAGTGTTCAATTAGTCCATGTAGATTAAACAGATGAAAGGTTAAGCTGACTAGACTGTTTCCTAAAAATAAGATGAAAATACTAATTCATTGGAAGCCATGAAATCAGTGATTCTCCCATAAGAATTGTATTATTTCAAACAAATTGGTTACAATAATTATACAAGCAAATTTTTCTACACCAATTCATGATAAATATTTAAATCTTACTGCATGACAAGTTTCCATTAGCTGTCTCTAGTAATCACCATTGGTTTTGCTTAATTGTAATGCATTCAGCAACTGTCCAATGGCAACTGATAGGAAGTAAATGTTACTGAACATTAAAAAACCAACCCATTTCAACATGCAAACCCATTATAATGATAATCAATTTTATAATTATATTTATGCAACATATCCCAAACACATATACAAAATATAAATATAATCAGGCAAAGAGAAAAGCTAGACAACACTATTGATTAGCACACATTGCAAATATGCTATCTCTCATTTTCATCATATATTTTGCTGGACTTCTTATTTCACCCAGAACTCTACAAAAACTGTATAATATTACAAGCTTAGAATATATTTTGCCTACTCATAGCTTTATTACAATCTTTTGTACCAATAAAATAAGTAAAACTGTAAGAGACAGAGATATAATCCGCAATGTTTATTTGAAATAGCTTGTCCATTATTTGGTCCGCAAACAATGTCATGGCTGACAATCTTCATTTAGCATTACAGAACCTAGCACAGACAGAAACTGAGGTACAAAAAGACAAAAATTCCTTCTAAATCAAGCTTATTACTAGGCTAGAATTAATGTATTCTCATGTACACATTCCTCACAATGAAATATGCAATTCTTGGAACAACATTTACTAGGGAAATTCTTTCATAGAGACTCATCCAGGACAGTTCATCCAGCAGGGTTTTATATACAGCATTCTGCCTTTACAAGCTTTAAAGAACAAGGCTGCCTGATCAAAATGTCCTCCTAAAATGATTTAATTAGGATGCAAAATGGATGGTGGTATCATAAGCCTTCCTCAAGAGATGTTCTTCTGGTAGTACCTTAAATGTATTTGAAAAAAGCACAAACAAAAGGTAGGGAGGGCTCTTACAAGAAGGACAACTTCAGATTTCTCCCATTTGATAAACTAATCCAAAAGAAGCTATACATACATGTTCACTTGTACACATAGCTTTTTCTCATTCAGTTATGTAAAGTTTATCATTAGCTATATACGCATTCTATTTTTACAAGTCCTTGCTATTTTCATTTTTCTTCTACCCATTTTCTGTGTTAAATATAAACTGTGAGGTTACTACTTTTACATTTGGTTAAGCCAAACACCCCTTCAATAAAACAGAAGAGAAAAGGATCTTTTGGTGCCACATTCTCCTCCTTGAACTTAATTTCTTCTTCTGGCCACTTTAATTGCAACTTTGCTACCTACTCCGCATGACTGCTGCAAAACCTGCGAGATCTGCCCTCCATTCTCTTCCCACACTGGCACAAATGTCACCATGATGTTGGACTTGCTCATCTCCTTCTTCCATTCTGTTCAAAACCCAGCTGCCATTGCTGAGATTATAATGCAAAACTTCACCCTACCCACTGCAGCAGTCCTCCCTCCTCCTTCCCAGCACGTTTACAGATCTCTTTTCTGCCTACAAATTAACAATACCTAGGGGGTTTTTTTAACTAACTACTTCTGTAGTTCCTACTGCTGTTTGTAATGGGCACACAAAAGTCACCATAATGTTCTCTTCATTTTCCTATGTTGTGCAAGCTATGTGTACAGCAGCTTCCCTCTGCTCAACTCCCAATTCTCCAGGTATTCTATGTCATAATTATAATGCATTCACACCAACATGCCTCTTATGGCACTATAAAGAAATGAAACTATTCTCTCTAACATTAAATTTATCAGAAAAATACTTTTTCAATATAAATGACCTTTTGGACACAAACTTAAAAATTACCAGCACCCCATAACTGGGGGAAAAAAAAAAAAAGTCCAGATCATAAAATTATTTGTTACTTTGTATCAAATTACTACTATAAATTACTAAGAGAGAACAGCAACCTATAAAGTACATGAAGGACCTCTTCTACAAATCAATTATTATTATCAGTACTGACAGTACCATTATTTTAATGGAGTGACCAGGCAAACTAGGACTCAGATTAAAGACTATTAAATCAAAAAGTACTACCTGATGAAATCTGTGCTTTTTAGTGAACAAGCAATCACATACTGCAACTTAAGTGCAATAGTTAAGTTATGCTAGAAGATAAAACACAAATGAATACTGAAAGTAAACTCACCATTTGTCAATCTATCAAAAAGAAAAATATCAAAATTCCAGTTTCCAACCTTCTCCAGCATACACTGAAAAGAAACACAAAAGCTGTCATTTTTTAATCAGTATATGCCTATCTTCCTGTAGCTCGGAGGAGTATTTAAGATTTCAGAGACAGATCAAGCCTTTAGAATTTCTACATACAAAAAAATAGTAGTAAAAGAATAATTAAATTTGTCTGATAACTGAAAAAAGTCACACATTTACAAATAAAAAGACTGGAGGGAAAAAAACCAAACAAGAAGTGCCTTGACAGAACCGGTTGCAGATTCTCCTTTCAACCTTTAGTCAATTTCTCAAAAGACAATTTAAAACAATTAGGTTCAAATCAGAAATAGTATGGCAGAATGACAGTACATTCAGATGAGCGAATTAATGTCTGTGTAGTCTTTTGCCTTGCTTTCTCTCTTTCCCCTGCTTATAGAACACTAATTCACTAGATATTTGAGCCATTGTATGAGCATTTTAATTTAAGAACCTGGCTTTTGACTTTTCACTAGCCCATCTTCATCACAGCTGCCCCACATCAACTGCTCTTCCTGCAACAGGGATGCGCAAGAACAGCAAACGGTACATGAGGCCTCACCAGAGCTGAGCAGTCCCAACCTTTGCTTCTCCTACCAGTACATTTTATAACAGATTCCTGCCTTCTCTTATTCTCATTAGATTGGTAGAGCTGTTTTGTGATCCAGTTATATATTCTAGCTTTTCTCTACCAGCTGCTAAAACTCTGCTATCAGAAGAAACAAGAGCATTAACAACACCTTTCACAATTAAATTAGATGTACATTTTAAAGATCCATCCTCCAGGTTATCAGACTTATTCTACACCACAGCCTGATCATATTCAGCATGGATACACCCACTGTATTATAAGTATGTTCTTTTTCTGTGTCAGATGACAAAAAAGCACTAGATGCAGTGACACAGCCTTTGGGATCTTGAATAACCTGAATAATCTTTGCCTGCTCAGTCCCCTCCAGCACTATCCATCCTCTGTTGCAAATACAGCAGGTAGCTGCTCCCTTAGCATCACCTCTCTTCCCAGTACCTGCTTTCCCTACTTTAGTGCTGCACAAGTGTATTACAGCTATCACTTTTCTTGTCTAGAAGAATTGCCTACCAAAGAAAAAGTCAGTTTGGCATAAGCGTGTCCTGAGAAATCCATTTACTGCACTTTATTGAGTTTAGGCAGTCATTCTTCCAGTTGTTCACTAGTGAGGTTAGCCTAAAAATGAAAGGGAATAGTTGTCCAAATTGCTCCATTACATTTCTTAAATTCAGATACATTTTCCTTTCTTCATTTTTTTCTTCAATTATTCAAGGCATCCTTAATTCACCAGTTATTTAAAAAAAAAAAAAAAAAAAACAAACCAACAAAACCAACCAACCAAAACAAAACCAACAAAAAAACCCAAACAAACAAACCCAATCCCAAAAAAACCCAAAACCAACAAACAAACAAACAAAATCAAAAAACCCAAACAAACACACACACACAAAAAAATCATCCAAGTAAAACTGTGGGCAGTAGAAGACTTTGCTACAAATCGTGTAGTTTTGTCTGGATTTCATAACAATAGATACATATATATATATACACACACACATAAACACACAAAAATACATACACATATACATAAAAAAACATGCTTAAAATTTGTATTTGGTTGCACTTTTAGAATGTGATATAGTTATATATACTAACAAGCATTTTAAAAAACATACTTTACAAAAATAAAAATCAAGCAACCAACCTTTGCTTGTCCATTATAATCATCATCTAAAATGTTTGAAGAATTTGGAACAGTGATACCACGGAAAAAACGGGAAGATCTCAGGTATCGCTGGAAACTAAGCAACCTTCTCACATTTCTTGCAGACACAGAGACCTCGATTTCAGAATTTGCTACAAAAAACAAGAAAAATAAACACTCTCTCTAAAAAACCTTTACCAAAAAGACAAGTGCTCAGGGAAGTTTGGTATAAAGATAATCCAATTTTTTTGAGTATCAAACATTTCAGCACAAATACAGATATTTTTATTAATAATAAATACAGAGCCATGGCTTAGAAAAAATATGTTCTGTGTAAGCATCCTGTGAAGAAAAACAAATACTTAAGTGATAGCTGCAACTTATCTTTTTAAGGAAGTCTTATTGAAAGGACAAAAATATTATGGATATTGTTTAAAAACACACACAGTGCTGCAAACAAATTATTTTTGGAAAACTGCTCTCATGTATACACATCCAATCCATGTCCCTAACAAATCACCTAAGATGATATGTACACCAGCAAGAGAGTATCAGAAACTGAGTGTTAATACAGGAGATACAAGTAGGCTTTGAGCAAGTACGTATTACTTTTATAGTTTAGAGCTCAGAAAATCTCTTTACTATGCCAAAGTTTGAAACACACACAAGTAATTTGGGTGCTTTTGCAAATAACTATACTCTTCTGCCAAACAAGTATGACATTTACGTTCACAGCATATCTAATTCTGTTTCCCAGTATGGTGAAAACACAACAGAAAATTATTTCAGCCTCCTTACAAAGATTAATCCAAATATTTTGCTTTACTTTTATTAGCTTAACTGATTTATACAAAGGACTGATACTAGTTTATGTCCAATTCCACTTGATATGCCTGAAGTGTTTTGGAAACCCCAACACCGAACTACACACAGCTACAGTTCCTTTGCAGCAAGCCAGATAGTCTCATTTTGAAATACATTAGGCCAAATTTGGCCTTTACTTTCTTCTCAACAGTGCCCCCAATTAACAGTTTTATATAACCAACAGAAAGCCAATGATCTTGATATTCACTCATCCTGCCTGAAATGACTCATGTTAAAAAATAAAATTTAAAAAAGATGTATTAAGTGCAATTGTATTAAGTCAATGACAACATCCTCTTTTTCAAAAATGCAGATCATCAAAACCAACATCTGTAGTATAGATCTTGTGTCCCAACTCTGTAGTATAGATCTCGTGTCCTTCCAAGAACAAGGCATATTAAAAGCTGGTGAAGTCAGGAGTTACAACTTTTGTTCTTTAAAGTCAGTCTAAAATGTTGTGCAGGGGAAGGTGTAGCCTTATTGACAATCTCGACTAAAAGCCTCAGTGATTTCTAGTGACAGCAGCTTAATTCTACGTAAGATAAATCTTTATCCATTTATATTCTTCTCCCTGCAGAAGTTCCAATTTACTTTCTTTTCTATGCTATCTCATTAATACATTAATGTATAAATTAATATATTAATTCCCAAACCATATTAATAAAACACCTCTAAATAGAGCTGACAGCGGCATGATCATACAGTATCTAATCAAACACAGCACCATTCCCTATCAACTGTCTGTGCTAACAGAGATTGAACTGACACAACTGAATGTTCTTTCAGACATGCCTCAAACACTTCATCAAGACACTGAAGTTCTGGGCTAACACAGACATCTTCACATGAAGTATCCTTCTTCAAGCTATCATTCTCAAGGCCAAGGGCTCTTCCTCTGAAGACACTGATACCTGCAATATATCCCAGTTAAGCAAACAAAAGTACTACATATGATAAAGGTTGCTTATGAAGCAACGTTCATGTGTACAGCAGGCAAATAAATAGATTCTGTCATGCTGCATTACTCTACCAATATTTCTAAGCACATTTGTTACCATGAGGTTACAGTCTGAGCACTGCCAGCCTGCAGAACAGAGAAGCAGGGAGCAATACAGCTGCTGCTGCTAATGCAGTGTATGCTACAGGTAAGACGCTTCTCCCCCTCAACCTTGATCCAATCCCTTATGATCCAAATTTCAAAACAGAAATTATTAGGTTGAAAATAAATTAAAATGGTATATTTAGGTCATAAAATGATCTAAAGTATCGACAAAGTCACATACAAAGCCAGGAACTTCACTAAATCTCAATAAAACAAAATATTTAAAGTAGGAAAAATTAGCACTTTTCTGGAAGCATAGATAATTTTCTTGTTCTCAAGTATTCTTCTACAGATCTATAGTTAACAAAAACCTGTTTTTGTTGTCATGCTACAAACAAGTTTCACCGTCACAGGTACCCCCCCCATTAATCTTGGACAGAACAGTATGATGTAGGTACTACAAGTAAAACAGCAGCTTCTGACAGCAAAGTACACAACAGAACACAGAAATGCAATAATTTGGCAGTATAGGCCTGTGTTGCACCTATACTTGTATTCATAAGTCATTTAGGAGGGGTTGCACATGTTCTTGCTTCAGGATTTTTTCTGATAATAGAGGTACAAAGGCAAATTAGTTACTTGGTTTTCTGTGAAGCTGAACCATCATTACTCTTCACAATAGCTATTGACACTTATCTTACAAATATGCTTAAACTCTCTAAATTATCACCAATTTGCACAGCTCATAAACCACTATTATTACATATTAATCCTACTTTTTCTACCCCTCATTAAAAGAAAAAAGCAAAACCTACATTATTCCAGCTTTCCTAGCAGCAGTGCTGCTTATTACAGAATCACAAAACAGGTGAATTAAGAAACCAGAGGGGGTTCATCTGGTCAAACTCTTCTGCTCAAGCAGAGCCACCTAGACCACACTGCCCAGAACCATGTCCCAGAGGCTTTTGCGTATATCCAAGGATGGAGACTCCACAGCCTCTCTGAGCACCCTGTGCCAACACTTGGTCACCCACCCTCACAGAGCAAATGTGTTTCTTGATGTTCAGAAGGAACCACCCATGTTTCAGTTTGTGCCCGTTGCCTCTGGTCCTGGCACTGGGCACCACTGAAAAGAGCCGGGCTCTGTCCTCTTTGCACTTTCCCTTCAGGTGTTTCTATACACTGAGAAGTTTCCCCTTGAGCCTCCTCTCTAGGCTGAACAGTCCCAGCTTTCTCAGCCTTTTCACATCAAGCCCCTTAATCTTCCTCACCCTTTACTGGACTCTCTCTGGTATGTCCATGTTCTCTTTTACTGGGGAGCCCAGACTGGGACTCCAGGTGAGGCCTCTCCAGTGCTGCACACAGGAGCAGGATCACCCCTCTCAACCTGTTGGCAACAGTGCTCCTAATGCAGCCCAGGATACCATTTGCTTTCTCTGCAGAAAGGGGATAAGGCTGGCTCATGTTTAACTTGGTGCCCACCAGGAGGCCCAGTTCCTTTTCTGCCAAGCCACTTTCCAGATGGTTGTGCCCTGCCTGTGCTGGTGCCTGAGGCTGCTCCTCCCCACGGGCCAGGCTTCGCGCTTCTGTTTGAGCTATTAGTTATTGCACATGGATAGCCCAAGCTAGGTAATAGCACCTTGACTAAATAAATGTCTTTATCCTTTAGATATGAAATGATCAGAGTAACTTCCAAATGTGAAAAGAGATCTTGAGCCTTGCCATCCCTCTGCAGCTCCAGAGCACCTGATTCAGGGGACCACACCAACCCAAAAAGTGACCTTCTCTCTTCAACAGTTAAACATTTACCCCAGGACAATTCAGAATAGGCAAGTCAGATGCAGAGGTTTGACAGGTTATTAATTTAAACGGGAGGCTGAAACAGAAAATAGCTGGCTTTCAAGGAAGGGGATGAGGGGAAGATACATTCTTCAGCTGCAGGAACACTGACAGCTACTGTGCCTGCCTTTTCCTTTTCCTCACAGTTAAATTATTATTAAGGATAAAAAAAACAAGAGCTTTGTGGTTCTGGCAGACCAGCTAAGGCCAATTCATGGAAAAGATTGGTAAAATGAATGATACAGTTGTGCAATAGAAACTTGGCATTTCCCTCTTGGCACATTCATTCCCTTTAGATGCATGATTAATATGAGAATGACAGCCTTCCCTCTTCTATCACGAGTCATGAAACGAGATACTAATTTCAGAAACCCTACCAAACCAAGGTTCAGTAATGTATAGATCACAGAAAGAAGAGAGTGAAGAATGAAAGAGTGCACTGCATTCGCTCATGAATAAGCATGTTGCAAAAACATCTCTCCTCCCAGCCCAAACATTTTTCCGTTCATTTGGAGCCTTCAGTGTGCTAAATGCCCTTCTAATATCCAATACTGACCATTTGCTCTCAACAACAATTTAAGGACAAATTAGAATGACAAAATAAATATGACATTTACAGCCTTACAAACTGAATGAATGAAAGCAAAGCTGGGAGGATGGGCATGTTAAGAAGGACACTACAGCACTGGGAAGTGCTTTCGATGTGAGGAACCAGAAGGCAAACCAGTAGGCCTTTAAGCCTACTCAACGCAGCTGTCCTGTGACATTCTTCTTCCCATTCCTTTGTAGAGTTATCATCCAAAGTATCAATCCAAGGTTTCAGGACCCTGTTTGTTTGACTAAAATGGTTATATTCTAGTTTCTAAGCATATTAACTGAGATGCTGGTGTAATAAAAAATTCCTTTCTCTAAAACAAAGAAAAAGAAGTAATTCTGGTTACTAATATCAGTTATTTTGCTAATGTGATGCATATATAGCAATAAAATAACACAAGTCGCCTTCATGTAACAGATTTCATCTGTATTCCGAGACGCTAATTTTAATCTCTCTTCCCACTCCCAATCTTTTAACTTCACCAAAACCTAAAAAAAAGTTTTAGCACATTTCACAGGGGTATTAAATATTTCTTTTTCTCATGCCAATATAAAAATACAAAGTAAGTAAAGGCAAGTGATAATCACTTAAAAGATCACAAAATACTGATGAATTTACTCTCAAAATTTTTGTATCTTTTGTAGTAAGGACAGTCCACCAAAGGAAGAATGACAAATATGATGGTTTAGTTATTAATAGAAACCTTAAATCCTAGCAATATACTTCAATTTTCCTATAATGCAAAGATAGACTCACACCCTCTGATGGAAATCTGGTCAAAACAAGGCTTGCAGCATTAAGAACTCTACCTCCATTTCTTCCTTGCTACCGCCCAAAAGGCAAATAGAAAATTATCCATGACAAAAAGCCCTGAGTTTTGCTACATACCAATGGAAAGAGCATAACTGAGGATCTTGGGTATCACTGCCACTATAAATTTTTTTAAAAAAAGGTATTTGAGACAATGGATCCTTCTTATGTTCGAATGTAATACCTGAACTTTGAGGTGCACAGGCCCACCAGAGGAGGCTTTTTCCCAAAAAATATGAAGGAATTATCTTCTTTTAATGGAAGTGATCTCTCACAATTTTTCCATATTAACCCAACTGCACATTTATCATTTTTATATAGCACATACTATCATTAAACCTGACATATCATCTGAAATTTTCCACTACCTGTAAATATTTGTTGGAAAGAAATATTACGTTTCACATGCCAATTATAACCATCTTTCTAGGGAAGCACCTTTCTAAAGATGCGTCTTTCCAGGATACAAATAATTTTCAATTTATGAATAATCTGAAAGTATTATCTAGCATTTCACACCACTAGAGGGACCCATAAGCATTCTAATTTCACATATATTCCCATCAAACCATTAAGAAATGTACTATATTAGATCCGTGAACATTTTTGGTTTAAGTCTTGCTATTGAACTCTCCTGTATGTTTACTACTCATGATTTGAATTTTAAAATATTTTTATGACATTCAGTACTCAAGTATTATATAAAACTATGATTTCATTTGGAACATACAGTCTTAGTAAGGATTTTAAAGTTACATAAAAAGACTGATTTAGACTATTGGGGTCTAAATTATCTCATTATACTTCCTTTCTTCCTTAGAACCACTTAGAAGCCCTGTTTAGCATTGTTGTAAGGCACTACACTCCTGCTTAAACAAAGTATTAAGCCATACTGTTTTGGTTTTAATTTACAATATGTAACCATTTCTATACACATTCATAAACCTTTTCCAAATAATAATGAGTGCTGGAAAATATGCTGTGGGTTAACAATTAATGAAATAAACATAGTGTTGCAAGTGTCTTCTGACTGAGGAATCAGAAAAAAAAATTTAGGTTTCATGAAACTCTGGTAGTACCACAACTTTATTAAAAACTCTAGTGGTTTTCAACAGATGCTTCCTGATGGAGGGGAAGTGCTAGGCATCACCACCACCAAAGATAACCTCTTTCCTGAACGATCTTACAGAATGAAAGGATCTCACTGCCTCAGCAAAGCACAGAGCCAGAGAACCACAGAATAATTTAGGTGGGAAGGGACAGAAGAGACTTCTGAAAGTCCTTTAGTCCAATTCTCTGCTCAAAGCAGAGCTGATTTGAGAGAAATTACTCAAAGTGAAGGGATTAGACTACTTTGGTATGAAGTGCCAATTCTCCAATGGCACTGTAAGTCACTGCACAGCAGCAGAAGTGTAAAAAAAAAAATCATGAAAAGTTGGATTTTACTAATTTATATTTTGAATTTTGGCTCATCTTAGTATTTCTGTAAACACCTCAGGAAAGACACAAAATTAAGTGAATTAAACAATGTCATTCCTGTGCTGGAATGAGTAACATTTTGCAATAATCTCAGTACTAGGAAACTACATACAAGGCAGTCTTTCCGTATCAATTTGCTGATTCATAAGCCCAGTTGTGGTTTTGGGGTTTTTTTAACCTGAATCCACTCACTGGGCAAGGCAAATCTGCAGTTCACAACAGCATACTGTGAACTAAGATACCTCACTGAAGCTAAATATTTAGAGGAATATCATCAGAACACAAATATACAAAATATATACAAACATAACCTTTACAAAATGGGTTATGCCCTGTTAATCAAGGTACTGATGCTCCTACAGAACACGACACAATGGTTCAACTCTTTTCACAAAAGGATAATATATTCCAGACCATCACCAAATCATTTTCTTGCTGTCTTCCCAGAAAAACCCACCTTTCTTCCGTGTCCTAGAAATCTTCGCTCCTACAGTAAAGGAATGACAGAACCCTCAACTCATCTTTTTTGTCTATTTTTCATCACCAGAAATAAAAGAATTGAAATGTAACCCATCATGGTTAACAGAAAAAGCATTTCCTTTACCAGTATATGTGACCATCAACACAAACTGGCAGCAGAGATGAAAACAAAAGAACTCTCACATATTTTCTACCCAACTGTCCAGCATTAAAAAAAAAAGCCTTTCCAAATAATGTACTTGGAGAAGGAACACATCGAAGAAGTTCAAAAGAAAATAAAAGAAAATAGAAAGTATCTCTGTCTTCTTCCATGGTCAAACTTATGCCAGCAATGAAACACAGAGTGTGTTGTACGTGTGCAAGACTCCAGAGCACACATGCTGTTTTACAGTAGCTTGGGAAGAAACTATAGGTAAAACAAACATCTAGAATAACAAAAGAAAAAAACAAACCTGCTCTGTATTCTCAATTGGCACTTTTTATCCTCAAATCTTCCTTAACCAAGCTCACTTCAAGCTCACTCTTTCCATTTGGCCAATACAGCTGTAAATTTAGAACATTTTCTATGATTTCCCCTTCTGTGACTGCATTCTCCAAACTAAATCAAAGTCAAAATTTCTCTCACATTGTGGAACACAATTTATTTGAGTAATCTGGATTGTGAATAATTAGAAGACAATTTCAGAATTGCATCATTCACAGAAAGGCAGCTTTTGAAGAAATCTCTTAGGTACAAGCTTTTTACTCCTCAGTGATGGTGTTTTCAAAAGAAAACAAATACTTCAAGCTATGATCACACAGAAATCTTCTTGCATTACTTTATTGATTGTGAAACTCATCCTTCTTCACAGTAGATTGCTGAACAAGACAAACAATTACCATTAAACATAACCAAATAGATAATTCCTCTATTTTCTTGAAACAAAAAAGGCATTGAAATTCATCTGGACTATGCTTATTTTATCTCAATCTCTAGAAGGTATCATCAAAAGCATTATTAGCTGCTGCAACACAAGGATTTTTCAAATTGTTTCAGGCAATCAATTTGGATTTGCACTCGTCTCTTCTTTGAATTCTGGCCTCTCAGCCAAAGGAAGTCTAAACTCACTGTTCAAGTGAATAAACCTTTGCCAATGGTTTGTAAGCTAGGAACTGGAAAGTTAAAAACATCATTGCAAACAGTATATGCTGACATTTTTGCCAGATCTCAGAATAGTTTATAATATGTTCCACAAAGTGTAATTTCCAATTAAACAGTCTGAAGGTTGTATAATAAAGTGGAATTTCATCACGTATTTGCACTCTCAAGAAAGAGAATTAGATTTAGCCATCACCTATAAAAATATCCCTTTCTTTCCATTCCCCCCTACAAAGGCTCCGTATACAGCTAAGGAGAAGAACCATTTAAGTCTCAGGGAAGTCTTAAGTTTCCATCACATTGTTTTTTCTCCTATGTGAAGCATTATACTGTATGCAAGCAACTGTTTTCTTCAAAATTGAGCATTCTTGAATGTTACCAAACACATACTGATTAACTCAAAATCCCATCTTCTAAGGTATTTTAACTCACAGATGTGACAGATTCGGTTATCTATAAAACATGAAACAGAGCCCCATATGATAGCAATTTCATCATCTCCCCATAGAAGCATGCTCAGATGAGACTGGCATGAGAGAATTGTAAAAACCTTTTGACAAGATCTTACTTATTCTGGGCCAGGCACAACAGGAACAGCAAGAAGAAAAACATGTTTCTTCTCTGCAAAACCAACGTATTCATTTTTCTGTCTGGTTCTTCTAGACTATATCCAACAACCCTTTCCTAAAAGGGAAGCTTAAAAGTATTAATTTCAGCTGTATCTGCATAAGACACTTCTCAATATTTTTTCTGTTATCTTAATTATTCATTTGATCTTTATTCATTTTGGCTTAACTTCCTCACTATAACATACTGTACGTATCATTGTGCACACTCACTGCTTTGGTTTTTTTTCAGGTGAAACAGCGAGTGATTAGGGCACATTATATATGTTTTTGTTTCTGCATGCTAGAAACACCTCAAACAATCAAAATTTCTTAAGTGTATTTGTGTGTGTGTATATACATACATCTATAAAAAAATAGACATTACTGACAACCTCTCAATAGCAAGAAAACAAAACCTAAAATTTTATTGCTGGCTTGCTATTTATGAAAAAGGGAACATTTTTATCCTGTCATTCACTAATTCTTCTACCAAAGATTTTGTTTCACATTAGCTTGTATCAACATATTCTGACATTGAAGACTGAATTACTGTCTGTGGTGTCTCAAGTAATGTAAAGAAAATTTTAAAGTATTTGTGTAAACTGTAGCCTATTTGTAAACCAGAAGACAGTGATTATAACCATTGCAATCACTTTTTCCATAACTTCCCTGAAAACTAAACAGTACATGCTGCATTCTTACAGCAAACTGCAAAACTCCATTCTTGTTTCCCATGGAGTGAAAAGCAGACCCAGTGTTCTACAGTTCATTCAGTAAAACATTACCGTCTATGCATTTTACTGTGCAACAGTGAATTCAGAGGAAGAAAGTTGTGTGGCTACTCTCTCCTTTCCAGAAATGGTGGATCTGAGACACTATCTTGAGTTTATGCCCATGGTCCCACACAGGCGTAACCAACAGTCACACAGTAACAGCAAAACTACAAATTGATGACTCAGCATGAACCAACTGCCAACCACCAAGAAGAATATAATCCTGACTTTCCCCACTCACCAGGAAGCAGTCTTGTTGAAACAAAAATTTGTTTATTAAGCTATTCCTCTTGGTAGTTCCTGCAATTACCTATAAAGAAGTGACTTCTGGAATATAACGCAGAAGGAAAACTACCACCCAGCAAAGTTACTTTGATCATCAGTCAAATCCTACATTTAATAATCCTCAGATATGACTCCCATTCCACTGTCTCTAACAACAATATTTTTCCAATCATCTTCCTAAAATCAAATTTCCTAACAGTTACTGTTGAGAATACTTCTAGACAGGTTAGAAACTTGAATATTCATGTCTCAATTACAGAATTCTGGAATGAAGATACAGATGCTGAGCCTATAATGCCTAAGAAGGTACAGAAGTGATCTTTAGAAGTAAGTGCTGACAAACTTTTCTTCAGCAACACTAGCTGAAGCTGCAAGTTAAAATAGTGTTATGAAGAAAAGTAATGCATTTCAAATTCAGTACTCTTCCAACCTACCAGTAAAATACTGGGTCAAGAGCCTATCAATAAAATATTAGAAAAGAGACTGGTCAGCATATTATTAGCTAAACCTCCTGAAAGACATTCAACTTCTTCTCAGAACATCATTGACAGAAGAAGAAAATGCTGAACAACCAAAGTTAGCTAAGCAAAACACAAAACAGCAAATAATGCTTCAGCACTGTGACTGACAGCCACTGTGTAAGTCATCTGCAAAACACACAAGCAATGATCACTGCAAAATGTTTAGAACCACAGAACAAAGCTAGTGGATAATAGAAGAAAGTTACAGTGCAACGATACAAACACAAAGGAGGAAGCGTGTCCATGCATTACTGATGTTCAGGATACAGCTGTGATGGGGGGGAAAAAAAGGACAACATTTAGATGGTTTCGTCTGCTTCAGCTGCAGAAGATACCCTTTCCAGTTCAGTATTTGCCCCAAGGAAAGAAGAGCTGACCGACTCCTCTAACGTGCTATTACTCATACAGGTGAGTATTTTTCGGTCGTGTAGCTCTGTGTGGCAAAATCAACTCCTTCTGAAGTAACCAGGAGAGGCCAGGGAGAATATCCTAAAAATTAGGTCAAGTCTGATTCCTGCAACTTCTCTCTACTTGCAGTCTCATATGAGGTGCATTACTAAATATCTTGCTTAAAACAATTAAGAAAACACTGTTCAGGACTAAATTAGCACTGCGGAGAGAAAGAAAAAATTTTATGGATAAAAAAAGAATCCCACATTCATGTAAATTATTAGATAACCTACTGATATGGTGAGAGATGGTGCTGAATTCCTGACTTTGAAAGAAACTCCTCAATGTAGCAGGAGCCAGCAGCCAAAGAGCAACCGTTCCACAAGCTACAATCCTGAAGTGCAAAAAATCTGACTATATGACACCTCTGAAAACTAACAAAGCAGCTGACAGAGGGAAGTTAAAAGACAAGAATTTTCTGGGCCTCCTAGCAACATTTTTTGCTGTCATCAGACACCACAGGTCATGTTGCTAAAAGCTGGTGGCTGTGTCTGAACAAGTAGGGGCAAGGAGAAAGGGTGTGAAAGTCCTTTTCCTGATTAGTCATGATCTGCCTGATGCACAATCATCAGGATGGAAAGAAACAGTGTGATGAGGACCATAGAAAATAGTTAATTTGACAACAGCAATAATATCATACATTGACTGCCTTTTAACAGGTAGTTGTTTTAATACTTCTGTTAGTATTTTCCCACATCAGCATGAAATGCCACATAGATATACACAAAAAGACACAGTTATGCACTTCATAAATTCCATGCTATTTCTACAGAGAATTTATTATACTCAGTCGGGACTTGAGATGAAACTCTTATCCTCTTTATTGAAAAAAATCTACATAGCACACTCTTCAAACTTTGTTTTCTCACCTATTTTTATGAAACTTTTGAACGAAACTAAAAGTTTAAGAGTTTTAGATATGATCTCCTTTTAAAAAGAATAACTTCAGTTAAGATCAGAGCATAAGACCAGTTTCTGCCACTCATTTTTATTAATAAGGTAATTACAACAACCACACTTACTACCATGAAATCAGCTTTACTAAATCTCTCCATTGCATTCAGAATACTTGGAATTGTGTTGATACAATGTTGGTATAGATCCCTTATGACACTTAATACATTCATTATTGGCATAATTTAATTAAGACTCAAATCCCCTGCACTTTTGCTGCATATTGTTTTGGTGGTTATTGAAACTTTATATTACCACAACTACTGACAAATTTAGTTGTAACAATATAGATGGATAATTTTACTTTTTTCTCTAGGAAAATATTATTCTTGTAACACTTCCAAAAAGAAATGATTCCTCAAACACATTATCAAAAAAATTTAGGCTGCTGTTTTCTACTAACATTTTAATCTTTATTTATTTGTCTATGTCCAAAAATTTAAGTCCTAGCTATACATTTGAGTAGATGTAATTCATTATGATAAGGTCAAGAATATTGATATTACTGTAATACTGTTCAAGCACCATCCTGGACAGGGCCTTTCTACTGCTTTATAAAAATAGAAAAGTATTCTCCTCAACCGCTTGTGTCTGCCAAGTAAGCACACAGCACACACACAGTAGCTGTTTAGAAGATAAGTCTTCATTTCCATACTGATTCAGGTCTAAGTTCGATCAGTTTAAAATTATAGTTTTTAAAAAAAAAAAATTTAGCAGTGAAGATTTTCCTCTTCTATTTTATCCTATGAGCTAGAACGAAAGATTTTCCTAAGTATAAAAAAAATGGTCTTGCTATAAGAGTTCCTAACTTTATTTTAGAGGCTCAGTAGTTAAAATTGATGGAAGCCTTTGTTTATTTGTCATTTATCTGCTTTTAAATACTTACAGTGAAAAATACGGAAATCAATGTATGGATGAGAACCTCTTCTCTCTGTTTCAAATCCTGCCCGACTTCTTACTCGCACATCTCCTAGAAACAGGGTCAAGAGTGAAATAAAAGTGTGGAAGAGTGGCAGAGATAAAATGCAAATGAACATAGCCTGGAGGGGGTAAAGATTCATGTACTTAATGGAGGAGAGTAATTCAAACAATAGGCCTACTTCAATGCTTTTTGTTTTAAAGGTGAAATTCAAAACAAAGTTTGAAGACTTGTTAAACATGCAATCACATGCTTTCTTGTCAAAATCTTTCCTGCCTAAGCATACGTTGCCAGAAGCATGTGATAAGCATTCAGATGAAATTGGGAAGAGCTTGCTACACCAGTATGGTAAAAATGCACCTTAATGTGACAGAAAACAAGAACAATTAAAGTTGATTTGTTCCTCAGTAACACACATACAACGATAACATTTTGTAGAATACAAAAAAGATTCAACTTCTAGAAATGGCAGCTTTTAGCAAATAAGCTAGTTACAATATGGTTTTATATTATATAATATTTTCCCACTAGCATTTACTTACTTGTGCTCAGCTGTTTGAATATTACACAAGAGCCTATTAAAATACCAAAACTCAGTATTAAAATTTTATCAAACTATTTTGCACTGTAATTAGCTTCAACCTGAATCTTTTAGCATGCTAGTTGACTTCTACTTATGCATTTTACCAACTGAAAGCTGATCAGTATTCTTTCATTAGATATTTGTAGGTATTAATATAAGCAGTTCACCTGGATTAAAAGCTTTCACTTAAAATCCTTCTGCAATTACGAATTTGGAAAAATCTTCGAGGATCAAATGCAATAGTGTTTCCCTCCTCAAACCCTAACAAAGATAAATTTAAGATGTGCAAATGTTGTGGTTTCTAATGATGAAAATCCTTCAAGTGTCATACTCTCCTCACTTCAAACACAACACTTTTAACATGAAACCAAAATAAGTAATTAACAAAATGAGTTTAGCTATGACTGAGTTTATAAGAACTAAATAAAAATATAGCTATTTAATTTTCATCAAGTCGCAGACATCTTGAGAGCATTTTTTTCCTTTTTTTCTTTTCTAACCTGCTAATCTGTAATGCTGAAGCAGGGAACTTGTCAGAAAATAGCTACAGGTACTGACTCACACTTCAGTAATATGCTTTTAATACTTAACAGGTATCTTTCTAGAGATACGTATCTATAAACACTGACACATCTACAGTGACGTGACGCACTTTACATGAATGTTACCTTGTGAGGCACGCTGCAAGCACCACAAAAGGGTAAGTAGGCCCAGGGCTCCCCTGAAGTTTACAGATCAGTAAAAACATACTAAATACGTATTGCCTTTCAGTTATTAATCCTTTTACTTTTTTAAAACTAAAAACCTTAAATGAGCTGCAATGGAAAGCAACCCAATTACTATCTACAAGTATTATTTTTCAGACCACTTACAATATATTACTTAAAAGGGCTTCAAGCATTCATTTGAGCAGAGTGCAAGAAACTTGTCCCCTTCCAGGCAATACAGAGGCAGCAAATTGTAGAACTCTTCTGTTAGGCACAAGCAACTCGTGAATTTTATTTACAAAATAAATTAATAAAAATGAAAAAGAGAGGAAACTTTGGAAGAGAGGGGGCAAATGCATTAGTAGCTGTATGTGAAAGTAACAGTTTACATGGAGGAAAATTCAACTTTCATTACCTTTCACTCATATTTATCTGGGTAATCAGGCATAGCTACAGCTATGTGAATAAGTTCACCAGCTACATTAAAAGAAAAATGAAAGAGGTTTTTTAGTGGAGGTAATTTTTTACATAAAAGGTGATACCGCTTTTGTGATTTATTTTTAGTTTTCAATGCAGGTCTTTACTTTTAGAATTTATAAACCACAGCACAAATTAGTAAATAGTTTCAGCCAGTGTATAACTAGGTTTTGGCAAACAATTTGTTCCAAGTGTCAAGAACAGGAAAAGTTCACAGAAAAATACCTGAAGACCAACATGGAATTTTGCAAATAACAAAGCAAGTGGGTTCAACTGATAAATTATGTCCAGAAAATTTCTCTCTGCTTTGTTCTTTTTCATTTATTAGTACCCTTGTGTAACAGCATAGACAGAATAATATTATCCCTGTTGCCCTTGAAATGCCTGCGATGCTGAGAATTTTAGGGAGGAAAACAATAAAAACTGTCTGTAAGTAAAATGAAGAAGTGCAACTAACTACATTATTTTGAACAGGAATCTATTTACAGGAATATTTAGCCAAAGAAGGAATCGTATATTAAAAATGCACATGGCAAACTAAAGAAAAGGCAACTGTAATAAGATAAAGCTAAAATGACTGTATTTACTTTCATACATATAAAATGAGAGATTCCCAGCAAGGGAAGCTAAATATTTTTCATTACATAGTTATTGAACAAAATTTCCTCTCCCTAATCATGGTAGAAGAAGCTATTTTTTTAAAAAACAGTATCTCAACAATGGATTGATTTTTTTCAGTTGGAATTATTCTGGAAAATGTATATGCTGGAAAAATATACCCCTTCTACAGGACTGGAATTTATTACAGCAAACAAACTAGAAAAATTCTCTTGTGCCAGAACAAAGGCAGAAGAGCCGCCTCCATTATCGTGGTACAAAGCTGCTGCATTTTTCAAGATTTCAGACAACAAATGTGCTTAAAAAATATTGGTCGAATTTGATGATACCATACATCCATCTGAAATTTCTAAATACGTAGAAGCAGAAAAAGGAATAACTGGCTGCACATTATGAAACAATGTGCTATTAGCACAGTGAAACTAATCTCTAGTGCATATGTATAGTTAATTCCAAAACATCCAGAAATACTGGATCATCATTATGCATTCACTGTTTGGTTAATGTAACCTGCAGAAGATTAATGGATCCCAAATGCACCCACTTCATTGTACTTTCACACAACATAACACGTTCACAACAATTTGCTTGGGAAATCCTGCACAAGTGTTTTGCAACCCTGTGACTCTGAAGTTATGCAGAATTTAATTTTAAGGAAGAGACATGTTTATCTTCATAGGGAACTTTACAAAAAAGCACCAGACATCTCCGATTTGAGATTACTTTTATCAAACAAAAGGACACTGTTACATAATTCCTTCAAACAGCAACAGAAGTCCAGCCTCATAATCATTATTATGGTAGCTGAAATATTAAAATTCAACACCTAAACCAAAAGAACTTATGAATAGTTTTTGTTTATTTAGACCTTTACAAACATACAGAAATGCTTACAAAATCTGTTTAAACCATCCACAGTCTGCTTATAGGTAAATTTCCTTGGGGAAGGGCACAGAAGTGGCAGGAAGCTGACTGACAGCTTTTATCTGAAGCTTGAGCCACTTTTAGCCACACTGGAAAGACTCCGATGTTACCTTAAGGGAACACATTTAAGTCCAGCATCTTAATGAAACTGGACTTCCAGGAACAATCTTTCCCTCTTTGAGAGTTTTGGTGATTCCAAAGAAACAAGAGAAAGATTTAAAAAATGTGAAGCCTTCCTTTCCAAACCTTATTTTGGGCACAAAAATGATACAATATCTGATGGCTGAGTATTTAGCTACACTTTTTTCCAGAATAGTTCAGCATGATCAGGATTGCTTGCACTTTTAAGACAAAGATCATACTGGCAGAAATTTAACTGAAGACTAAATAAATCATGGAAGAAGGAATGTGAGGAATGTAAGTGTTGCAGCTACAACTGAAAACTGAAAAGAAATTAGGGCTGTAACAAAACTTACCTTGAAACAGATTGCCTGTTCCTGCCCCTCTCTCAGATTCCTACTCACACCTCAAGGACAGCTCTGATACTTACGAGGCAGCTGAAATACCACAGCTGACATCCCTGGGCGTTAGGGTTACACAGTACATACTTGGTGCTACCCTAACACTGCAGTATGGCACAGTAACAATGCGGCAGCTGCTTGGGGAGCTGAGGCCATCCGGAGCAGGGGCAGAAACCTCAGGGATCATGGAGGACAGCTGGGAGCAGAATTATGACAGCCACCTCAAGGTAAAGCACTCAAGTCAGCCATGAGGTGGTGAAGAGCAGGATTTTCAGACAGAATTACTAACTTCATATATTATAACTCCTATTAAATTTGTTGGAGAAACAGATGACAGGTCAGCTGAATGCACCAGAATTAAAGCAAACAATACAACATAAAAACCCCTACCAGAGAAGAGCATGCACCTACATTACACAGTAGCTTTTCTCCAGTGTTTCCTATTTGAAGTGATCAAGACCTCTGAAGAAAGGTAAATGCTTCAGTTGTAGTTGAGAAGTGCATGCTCACCAATACAAGCAGTCAGTGCCCCACGCTTTCTACCCCATGCGCAGAAGAAAAACTTACAGTCAATATAAAGCAACAAGAAAAAGAAACCAGAAAAGGAAATAAGAAAAAATCAAGGAAGTATCAAGATTACACAGAAGCACTTACAAGATATTTTGAGAATTCCTCGTAGTTGCTGAGAAAAGTGGCTGAGGTGATGCAGATGTATTAGCCTTTCCAAGATCTTAAAAGAAAAATTCTACAATGCTGCATCTGTATCTATATTTTAAAACAGTAAATAAGCCACTCGGGAGTGGCTTAGTGTGTATTTTGGGAACGGGGTATGACGGATGAGTCATTACCGTCAATGCTGCTTGTTTACATTGACACACTGATGAACGCAGTTACGAGTTAGGGGTTTTTTTGTGTACCCATAAAATAGGATCTTTTAAATTGAACCTGGACACACTGCTGTACCACAGGAATTCCTATTTACTTAGTGTAAATGAATTCCCATTGGATTACCATTGGAACAGCCTGAAAACACTGAATGAAGCAACTTCATGGCCAGCACAACTACACAAAGGCAGAGGGAGTAATTGTAGATACTCTTAGCCTTGTATTTTTGGTTTGCTAAGATAAACACCTTATCAAGGTACATTTTGCTAGTAGATACAGTCTGTGTGAAATGAAACCAACAAATAAAAGGCAAATCTTCTTGTGACTGTACCTAACTTCCCATTAAGTTACAGCTGAGGATTCCTTATAGCTTATTCTGCTCAAGTGTACTAAGATAAATAAAACAAAAACAAAACTCTCACAATACTGTAAGAAATGCAATGCTTCACATTTCTTGCAAAAAAATTCTAATGGAATATATTAACCCTTGAATCTACTCTGATATGAATGTTTCTACATACCGATGAGTCCAACTGTTCAGCTTTCAGGCTGGTCTTTTTTACAGTCCATTTACAAGTACAAAAATAATAAATATGTAAATAGTTGCTAACTTGTACAGTATAGTGTACATAACATTTGGGAAAACCAAGTGATCTCTATTAAGTGAGAAAATAATACACATTTATCACATAATGATTCAAACATCCCGTGAGCAATTTTTTGTTTGCTTGTTGATACCCTCCTCCCCCACCTAAGTTAGAAGTCAATCCTTTAAAAGATTTACTGCTTCTGAACAGCAGAAAAGCATGAATGAATTATGCCAGCAAGAGTTATACTATTCATAACAAGCACCAATCTCATTATTTAATAATTAATTCCAATGAGAGTACAAGTGAAAAATTAATTTACTTAACATCATGTTCTGAATATTTTCCAGTTCTACCTATAAGAATAGTGGAAGATTTCCAAGACAAATTAGATTTTTCTCTCCATTCAGATGTATATACTAAAAACTACAGAAAGTCATGTTTTGCTTCTCTCTAGAATTATTTGAGCATTATCACAAATCCTGCTGCAGAAATGATGGGCCTAACTCCTTCACTTTAACTTTTGAAAACAAAATAAACCTATTTACAACAACAACAACAACAAAGAAAACTGAGCAGCTCTTTCAATAAACATTTAGAACCCAGCATCTTCTGTTTGCCCCTTAACAAATCCCCAAAGTAATTAAATTCTCTGATCAAAGCTCTGTCAGTAGACAGTCAGTGCTACAGTATTAACAACTTCACAAATGTAAAAATTCAAAATAATTGGAAAAAAAAAGTGAAGCTGCTAAGTCAAAATTGGTTTTATATGTATATATGACCATATCTTCCTACATAGGTAGGTTAGGACTATATAGTCATATACACACATGCATATAGCTTACAACTTTAAATTCACAGACAATGCAGCTATGAATTTCTGGGGACTTTAACATGTACAATATACCACTAAACTGAAAAGACTCAGGGCATAAAAAGACATGTTCTGGCTGATTTAGTTGGAGATGGTTAAGAATTTGTAATGAGTAGCTGTTGGTGTTCATTGAGCTGTGTGAGACATCACGCAAGCATTCATAGTCCATTTCAACACATATTCATAGCTCAAGATGGCTTAAATTAAGTGGCATCATTTAGCAGTGAAACAGACTTAGAGCACATACACAGTCCCCATGCCATCTGCACCACCAGCAGCCTCCAGAAGAGGTGCGGGAAATACTGAATCTGGCAGCCAGATCTGCAAGAGCTTTGCATCTTTCTCCTCCCAACAAGTGACCTCAACTCCTTCTGTGCACTCACTATCACAGAGGGCCTCCCCTGGACACTTTTCCCTCCCAATACCATTCTTTTGTTTGAATTCGGCTTTACCCTTTATCTCCTTGCTACTCTGGAAGCACCACTCAGTAAGTTGACTGAACTACTCCACCCTGTCAAGTGCCCTTTCCCTTCTCAAGTTGCCTTCTAGGATTAATGAGAAAAATATTGTTTAAAATCATATCATTATTTCAAGAACACCTCGCACATTTCATAGCCCCAGTATTGAAGTTTTTAAGAGTGTGTGGTAACTCTCAAACAAGTGTTCTCTAAGCTGCAGTTTTAACTAGAAAGATACCATACAGAGGCGGCAAATTCCATCACAGAAAGATCAATTATGAGTCACTTAGAAAACTTTACTTCTACCAAACACATTAGTTTAATTATAAGAACTTTGCTTTTTTCTTTAATATAGGAGTAAAACATCCTACACAATGCTTAACTCAGGAAAAAAAGAAAAGGAAAAAGGCAAACAACCAAAAAACCCAAGTCAACACAAAACAACCCACACTCTTCTAGAGATTCTAACCAAAATATTATCCAGGAGAAAGAGAATGGTAAGTTTATTAATTCAACAGAGATATTAAAAAGTTCTTATTTAAATCAATCATAAATGTTGGAACTTGCAATACAGAAACTGGTATGCTTACCTAGCATACGAATGTACAACGCAGTCTGATCAGAGCTGTCATAGGAAATTGCTCCACGCCTCTGAAAAAAAACAAGTGTATTTTAAGCAAGTTAGAAGTAAATAATTTCTAAATTGAAATAAAAATAAAGTACTAATTGACCATTTCAATTTTAACTCAAAACTAATTTTAGAAATTTTGTGTCTTTCATGCAAAATGCACCTTTCAAGTATATATATCTACTTATTTTGTTTTAAGAAGCGACAAAGGAAGGATAGGAATTGGTAGTGAAAAGATTATGAGAAGCGGGATGAGTGTGGTAAAAAACATGCCCATATATTTCATTACAATGTTCCTCAATCATTCCTCACAATAAAAAAGATGCAGAACGAGATTACACAGACACAAGAAAGTGCTTCTCCTGGCCTTCCAGAACACCATACTTGAAACCAATACTTGCAGTTCCTGGTTTATGTATTTACTTTTATCTCTGGGGTATTTCCACCTTCCAAAGGTAAAAGAAGTAAAAGAACTGAACCATCACTGCAGCCCTAGGATGCCACATGCTACATTCATTGTAGCCAGTATTTTCTGTAGGCAAAGCAAGGTATCACTGAGGTAAAATGTTATACATAAAGGCATTTCAGAGAAAGCCAGCAAGTAGTATTTCATGTTTGATGATAAAAGTTCAGAAGAGTCATCAAGTTATCCACGCACAACACTGAGATACTCCCATATAAACTGTATTTCTTATCTACATGGGACACATATGTTTCATACATATTCAGCTACTGCGATAGTTATAATCCAAGAAGTCTCCCACAAGGTGGTGAATTGGTCCTCTATCAGCAAAAAACTGGAGGAATGTTCTTACTGCTACACATCACTGGCATCACACAGTCTGCAAAGCATGGCTCGACCCAGCACCCAGCCTCACATCTTGCTTTTACTGTACTTTGACCATCTTCTGCCCATTCCTAAGGCCTTCATTAATGTTACTTGTTAATCCAAGGATTAGAAGATCACCTTCACAATCAGACCTCCATTTTGACAGTTCAGAACATTTGCTCTTTACAGAAATAAGATTTTTTGTGGAGGGTGCACATTAGAAACTCCTACGACCTCCCTGTACACCACACCTCTTTCTTACACTGAGGACAGTGAAGTCCTCAAGGCCACCAAGAGTCAATACATGCCTTTGAGAACTTCAGATAAAAGCCAAGCTGGTGGTGAACACAATCACTCATTTTTTCATTTGTGCAGCAGGAACAACACTACCTCATGGACATGCAAGAGCCTGAAAATGTGCAAGTTCAAAAGGTAAGAAATCAAACCATGTGAGGAAGTAGGATAGAAAAAATAATGTTGGCTATTGAGAAGAATACTGAAGGAAAGAAAATGAAGGAAAGAAAAATTACGTGGAAAGGCAAAAAAGCAGAACTGCTGATATGCATCTATTTACAGAACAAGCTGAATGAACTCAAAGACAGACTAGAGATGAATAACCTCAATCACTGTGATTTGTACAAGTGATGTGCTAAGACTCCAAACTTGTAACTTTTTAAAATATTTTCATGCTAAAACAAAAAAGAAAACATTACACTTGAATCTGTAGAAGTTTTTTCCAAAAGTAAGCTTTCTATGTAATTATAGAAGTGACCAAAGACCTTGCTCCAAATGTGGTCCAATAATAACAGCTGTTGTAAAGACTACAAGGAAGAATTCCCTGTACAGAACTTTTATGTTGTCTTAGCTTTTGTTCTATATTTCCTTGGAAGATCATAAACCACACAAATAATTCCTCAATATATATTTGTACAGCATTTTTCATAGCAGTGTGCCTGTCCCAATGGGAAAGGCAGAAATACAACTCATCAGCCAGAAAATGATGCTGGTTTCTCACTAACATTTTTCAATTTCTTTGACTGAACCCGCCTTTGAGAGTTTCAGAAAATCTCAGCTGAACGTATTTTTCAGTAGCTTGGAACATTTCACATCACTGACTAGGCACAATCAGTGATGTAATTTAGTGCTAACTTGCAATTTGCACCTGTCTATCACAGATTCCTGGACATGTCCAGTACAGTTCTGTAATCTAATACAGGAGAAACCTTAGCACGCATGCAGCTACAAGACCCATGTACAACTGGAGCATTAGACTCCATAAAGAAAACAATATACAAAAATTTACTGAAAAATAAACCCTTTTGATATGCCAATTCTGAAATATTACTTGCTCCCTAAAAATATTGTTAGATAAAGCAGTCTATATAAAGTACTGCATCCATGTATGATATCAAACAGAAAGCACATTTTCAAAAACAAAGTAGTTGCTTATATAGACAAGTGGTTGTGCTCTGTAAGGAAATATTTGAAACAATCAAATCTATTAAAATTACCTTTGAAGGTTTGGTTTTCTAAGGAAAAATAGAGACAATGTATTGTATAAATTTCACTAGCAATACTTCACAAATAGTAGGACAATTTCAGCTAATTTTGCTAAAAGGACTGAGGTGTTAAAGATACTTCATTCATTGAAATTTGTTAAATAAAACAGGTAAGAGGAAAACACGTATTAGCAAGTTCCACCAACAGGCAGATGTTGGGTGGGTGATGAGTGGTCAGACCTTTTATCTTTAGACCAGGTAAATAAGTGAGGTACAGATAGTTGAACACTGTGGTGGGCAGTCAGAGACAAAGGATAAAGCTAATGGTACAGAGGTTTTTTAGCAACTTGTGATAGGTAAACAAATAATATTGCACTCATCCAGACAGAGACTGTGTTGTGTCAGCTTACTCTGCAAACACCTAACAGACCATCTACTGCAGGTTATGGTGTATCACCTATTTCTCCACTTCAAATAATACAGCCAGTGCATTTGTTATTCTACCCACTACAGTACTCTAGAAAAATGCAAGGGAAAAGGCAGAAAGAGAGAAGTAATTTAACGTATGCTGTGTGTGGTTCTTTAAGATATACTGCCCAGATTTCACCACTTACACCCAGCAAATAGAAAAACCAGATTTAATGCTTCAGCTTTTACTGAGACATGATCTGACAGACAGCAAACTCATAAGGAGGAAGGCAAATGTGTCTCAAAGAACTAAAGTTACTGTAAAGCACTCAACAAGTCAATTTAATCAGCAGGATTTTATCCTTGTCGATGACCAAAAATGCCACCCTCCTTATGGCTAATCAAAGGCCCACTCTCTGTAGCCTACACCAAGACATCAAGACTATACTAATCCTAAAATATACTTTACTTACACAGATGAGATGACCATAGCATGCACTGAATCACCCTACAGACACCTTGGATCAGAAATCTTTGTGGATTAAGACTGACTTCTGGCACCTCAAAATATTACTTTTGTCACGTTATTGTCAATATTTTTAAATCATTTAGCAGAAAATTTTATTTCTAAATCTCTGCCACCTCTTTGATCTCCCTGAGGATTTGTACATGTTAGTAACAGTACTGACCTTCTGTATAAATATCAAACAAACAAGCACCATTCCAGCAAGCAGACAGAATTACTAGTGCTCAAAGACAAGACAATCCTAATGCATTTGTGTTTAGGCAGGTTCTGTTTTCAAGCACACGGACTGCTTGGTTGGTGGGAATGTCTGCTGGACTCCAAGTGATTCAACAAATTCCTCAAATGATTAGGTGAGGTTCTCAACTGCTCTGCTCCTTTCCAGGCACGAGCACAGCCATCTGAACTGGGTGGGCTCTTTTGCTTCAGTGGTGAAGATGGATGTCAGAAGGATGACTGGGAAGGATTGTTTATACTGGACTTCACCTTTCAAAGCCTCACCTTAAACTTCAGTTTCACAGTGGAGTATTGTTTATTCTTCCAAAGGACAATACAGTAAAAAAAGCTTCCATTTTTCCTGCTTTTGTGACATATTTTTGGAGAGTGAATGGAAGAAGTTCAAACTAAATTGGAAAATCCATTAATCCTCTAAGAACAAAACTGATACAAGGCCTCCGCAAAAATATGTGAAGGGACTATCCACCAGAACCTAGATTTAAGTCAGAACTCTCTGAACACCTTTTCAGAGAGTATAGAAAGTTATTAAAGGCCACGCAATGGGAACAATGTGCCAAAATAGCGCACAGATACATCTTCAAAGGGAAACCGCTTCAGTGATGCTTGGGAGTACAAGCATTTGCATGTACCACTTGGAAACGGAGCACCTGCTGCTGTTTGTGTCAAACAGAAATGTTTCCATTGATGTATCAGTTTTATCACATGGACTTCCCAATCTTGTTGAGAGCAGAGCACCAGCATTACTGCTGGACACTTCATTTTGGCAAGGGCCAGCTTTTGGACTGCCAAGCAAAACATCTGCTAGTCTCATTCTCTAACAAAACCTGCTGGAGCTGCTGGCCTTCAAAATTCAGTACCAGCCATCAGAAAGAACCATCCACACTTTTTGATGGACTACAGAACCCTCATTTTGCTACTCAGTTGTTTACGCAGAAGCTGGGAAAGAAAAGACAGAGGACAGAGAGCAACACAGCCAGGCAAGTGTTTTTACATACCTGACTTTTCAGTCCAAGCTCTCTGCTCAACTATCAGAGCATTAGTCTCAACTGCTCTGAAGATGAGTGTGGAGAAGTTGCTATACCATGGCAACTGAAATGTACTGGTTATGCTGCCTCAAATATACACACTTGGAAAGCATTTAAGATCATAAGACAGTTTATCAACTAGAAGTCTTGAGAATGACTAACTAGTTAAGACCTTATTTCTCAAACTAATATTATATTTCAAAAGCAAGACTCTCGTGTATCTTAGACTTATTTCAAGTATTTATAAGTTCCATGCTAACATATGATCCATAGTTTTCCAAAAGGCACCACAAAGCTTTTACCTCACTAAAGCACAGACAAATGTTCTTTACAAGCACTTAAACTGACAATGAACTCAGGTAAGCCTGAGTATGCAAAATCGTTCTACTACTATTATTAAAAATTTTCACTGGAGTTCGAAGCAGTACTTTGAAAGTTTGCCAAACCAACAGTAAGAAAGTGTAGTTAACACTGCCTTACTGAAATGAAATCAGCAATAGGAACCACCCTTTCTTTCAAATATCTGAATGTGATAATTTTAATATTTTCTTCCATATAAAGCTATTTCACATGATCATCTCCCAAGACAGATGGCAACCATTTTTAAACTTAGCTATCATTTGAATGATAGTTATCAATGTTAATGATACATATATCTAACAAGCATCTGTAAGCTATTTTTTCTTATATACCTCAGACGTATATCATGTGGCATAAGACTTATCCAAAGCTTTACCAACATAAAAAAAATCAAAATTTAACAAAAATATACAAAACAAAAGCTTGACAATTGATCAGGAAGAAATGTACAGTAAAAAAAAAAAAACCACATAAGCAATTGGTTTAAGTGAGGACAGTAATGCACAGGGGTATTGCCTTTAGAAACTAGATCAGCACAGCAGAAAGACTCTTTAAATGGATGAACACAAAAATACTAATTCTCTAAAAGAAACAACCATTAGCACATGTAAAAACAAAGTCATAAATAGCAGGGATTTTTATGCCTAACTGTATTATGTCAGCTACCTGGAACTCCTATTTCTCCCCACCATAAAACAATCTCTGACCAAACTGGATTAGACATAACTCTTGAACAGGCTCTTTATGTCAAGTTCCAGAAAGCCAGCAGTTTGACAATATACCAGTAAAATGTGGATGATGTACTGGTATAGCACACAGGCTGTAAAACTCTGGTGTTTAGAATCTGCCTTCAGTCACAAGTGAACATCAATTGGGTATCCTGGTCTTTTTCTTGATGTGACAGAAGCTGTCACAAGTGCTAGCTAGCAACTAAGCCTGACCATTTTTGCTTTTAATAAATTTAGAAACATGTTATTGGCAATGACTGAAGAGTACAGGCATGGATGCCTGGTAAAGCTTGTTTTCACAACAAACTCAAATTCATGCTTGTTCAGATTCTTCTGTTAACTGCACAATAATTTTAGAAGTATGTATCAATAACAACAACAAGAAAAAAAAACCTATCTGAAAATGCAGCAATTCTACGTTTTTTCAGTTTCCCTCATTCTCTCCAATGATTCTGGCTCTCCTTCATAACCCTACACTTAATTTTTTTACTCCTTTTGGAATTAAATCCAGTTAAACAGCAAGCTATGCTGAGAAGAGCCTGGTCTCATCTCCAGGCACCAATCTCACCCATATTTACTAGCACAAATATCCATTATGGGAATACTTACATTCCTTGGAATGAAAGAGTAAAAACTTAATCCTAACATTAGTATGCATTTTTCAAAACACAGGGATCTCAAATGGAAAGGCTACAAAGTAAGTAAAGTAGGTATTTCACATAAGCAAACAAAACTGGTATTTCCACTCCTGCAACTCTGAAATCAACAATACAAAAAGGATATCCTGTCCAGGAAGCAAAATACACTAATTCGTATTATTCTCACTATGTTTTAAATTGTTTTTCCTTATTTTCACGAAGCCTTTAAAGTGCTATAAAATTGAAAATCTGTTAGTAACAGAGTCAAGATAACTCCTGCCATTCAGAAGCCATTTCAGATCCTTTTTTTCCCCTGTGTCCTAACTGGAACTCCTACAAACACACTCCTTCCCACTTCAAGGGAAGCAAAAGTCAAGAGCTACAAAATCATGTATGAACACTTAGGAAACACAATCTTAAATGGCGAATGACATGTTTCCAAAACAGATTAGATTTAAAAAGGAAAAATAAGCACTCGTGAAGTTCTTAATGACTTGTTTTCACTCACACTACTTCTAAACCCAGTTAGTCAAAACTGAATTTAAAAATGGCCTACCTTAGAAGTAATCCATTTGATAAGGATCAGAGCTAAACACCAGATCAATGCAATTCCCATTGGATCACCCCAAATACCTGAAGCATAATCTCCCCCCGATGGCCGCCAGTGCTGAAAGCAGCAGGGCACAGCAGTGAGGCACAAGGCAGGCAGCAGCTGTCACCTGACAGCCCCTGCAATGTGCTCTGCCCCGCTCCTCTCTGCCAACACTGGACTCAACAAGAACGGTTTACAACCAGAGAACATGGCAATTAGTGAAACCTTACTAAACCCCTCAGAAATGCTAAAGGAAATGTAAAACCACAATTACATCCTTTCATCATATCTAAATACAGCAAAGTGTGCCAGACAACAGGATCAAACTCCAGTAGTCAAAACACCCAAGCTAATTCAGGATATTGCCTTGCCTTCAAATGCTATGAAGAGCCTGTTTCCAGCAGATTCCACCACTTGTGATATTCACACATTCCTTTTATCTCTGCCACCTGGAGAACTGCCATGGACTGAACTTCAAAACATATTTCAAAATTGCTTTTATAGCAATGTACTATAAATAACATTAATGAAAGTTAATGCACCAAATATGTGCAATTGTTCAAACCAACTGTCATTGTCTAACTTCTTCTTTTGTCCACTAAATACCAGGCCATCCTTCATGCTGTCTTTTTAGCCATTCAGACTCATGCCTGAACTGGCATATGGCTTTCATTTATTGCTGCAGGGGTTGAACCTGGCTACACGCTCCCTAGCCCTTCCCAGGGTTGGAAAGCAGACTAACTTCCTCCAAGAACACTGATAATACAGCAAAGTGGTCCTACATGCTTGGTGCAGCTTTGAGATTCATTCTAATTTCTGTAATTTTAAGCTGACAATAATGTTTCATTTCAGAAATACAAGTAAATCTCAAATACTTTGGAAAAAAAGGAGCTACAGTGGGGGAGAAAAAGGAACAGTGTGGGATAATGAGGAGTTTAAAAGGATGAAGCTGAATAACTGAAAGCAAAATTATATGAAGAGTCTGTTCTTCCTTTTTTTTTTTTTTGCAAGAAAATGAATTCCAAGTTCCAATGTGTGCACAAAATACAAAAGTTAGCACAGATCACCGAAGGAGTAGTTTTAACACTGAGGAGCTAATTTCCTTCCGTCCAAAGGAAAAGTGGACACATACCACAGTGGATATTTACTGAATTAAGGAGAAGATTTGTTAAGTGGGACAGGCTCTTTGTTATTTTATATCATGATTCCAAATATTTATACTGTCTTTTAAGCTATAATCATGGTCTCAGCACAACCTGTGAATCCCTACAGAACCATTACATTCTGAACATTTATCTTCTGCCCTGTCCCTATGCCCTGGAAAACCAGTCAGATCAAAACCAAAGGCAAGAACATTCAGAATGGGCCTTTTGGTACCTCACTTAATGAATGCGGCACTTCTCTAAAGGTCTGTCAAGTTCCATCTAAAATACAAACGGTCACAGAGATAGACTTTAAAACATTACCACCTCCAAACATTTGACAAGGTTAAAACACCCTGACAAATAATCACCACCAGTCTGATGTTACTTTAAAAAAACAAACCCACAGTAAATGGCATCAGGCTATATTTGCATTACAATTTGGCACAACTGGAGCAGATTAAAACACAGCTGCTGCTCAGATCTTTACACCTATACTATATGAAACCCAGGAGTTTTAATTTTTTTTTGCAGGCCATATTTACTCCAACTTCCTGAACCAGACCCTACCACAGGAGGTTCAAAGCTGCTAAAAAATGACCAAAACCTGATCAAAACTCTACAACCATATTGAGGATTAGGGCACATTTGGCGCACACAATGGGTGAAATGACTTAAGTTTCTTTAGGAAGAACCAAAACCAGTCTGGAAAACAACAAAATGTGCACAGCAAACAAGAACAATGAGGTGATTTGCTTCAAGACTAAACTGTCCTCTGAATGAAACTCCAGCATAAATACCCTTATACTCTTTGAAATGTCAAGCATTCCTCTCAGTCATCACTATTACCAATCCTGGACAAGTCTTCTCTCTTCCTGTCTCAAAACACATGAAGACGTTCTTGGATTGTGTGCACGGTCTTGTCCCATGTGCATGGAGCAAGACTTTCTTCCACCAATTTCAGAAATACAACATTATCTTAGAAAACAGAGCTATACAAACTGATTACCCTTGCCTCTTTTGTCTTCCACCATTAAGTGGTTTAATTAAGAAGCTTCCTCTTACTGAAAGTTTTCTTAAAACTGTCTCATGCATAAGTTTAATATGAGAACACAGAAATAAAAATATTTGCCCACCTGTTAAGCACCACTACACCATTATTTGTTTTAATTATGGCTTGGAAATGGAAAGATTGTTTTGGCAATACAATTCTGAATTTGGAGACAGAGTAAGATCAGAAATTACACTGGTTTGTATGAGAAGTTTAAGAAATCAACACAGAAGCTAAAGTGCTTCATTTGGGGAAAGTACTGCTTTGAATAACCCCACTAACAATTCCAAGGTGAAAGTGAAAGAAATTACATTTTACAAATATGTGGAAGAAATTATTCAAGGTCATTAGTACGTATGGTAAACCCGCAGGTAGAAGGCTACATAAAAATGAGGTAATACTAAATTCCCTCTGTGTTAACGTACTACCTGCTATACTGCCTCAGTTCTGGAGGTGCAGTGACCCTTGAGCTGTGGACATCACCATCAGTTTCAGCTTCATCTTGAAACTGAGAAGCACACCAAAAAGAACAGCTATCATACATTGCATTGTATTTTTAAAAAATTGGGGAAGTTGCTAATGCTGTTTCATTCTCTTTCTTCTCTTTTTCTTTACTGCTTTCTAACAGATTCTCAGTTTTCTAAAATCTATTTCCTTGATGTCTGCAGAGACACCATGTTTGATAAGGCACTTAACATTCACATACAAGTTGTTACTTATTCCTCTCTCCTTACCATCAGCTCACATGTACAAGTGCAATTGCTGTCTCTTATCATTTCTAAAGAAACACAAATATCCCAATGAATTCAATGCAGACTTGATGATACTCAGCACTGTAGATGCATCTCTGCAGTCAAAGACATGTTTTGCTACAATTTTTGCATTTACTGAACAAACCTTTCTGTGCTATTCCTGGTAAGACAAGTATGCATTATCAATACAGCAGAAAGCAGTTGGGGTCTTGCAACAGGTGTTACAAAGATTCCACTAAGGAATTTGTTAAAGCTACCAGTTTGCTCTCATTGGGAAACAGGCATCACATGGGACCAGCTCCTACCCATTCAAAGAAGCTCCCCCATTAATATACCATGGTGATTTGTAAGGCTCCAATTATTTCCATATACACTCCTAGAGATCTGCAAGGCTCCATGTGGACACCCATTATTTCCTATTACATACTCTGTTATCTGAAGTATCAAGTACAGGATCCCAAATTTGCTTGTGTATTTCTAAATATCCATCTGTTCCAATCCTTTTCTATTTTTATTTATTTTCCTGAAGTTCATCAGCTCTGAAGAATGACTCAGGGTTGCCTTACAAAGCTTAGTAACTACTGTTTGTGCAGAAGTGTCTTTAAATGCTCCACCTCCCCCCCAAAAAAAACATTTCAGTAACACCTACAAGAAATTCCCAGAGTTGAAGCAAGAGCACCGAATTTCAGAGACATTACTGGGTCTCAGATGATGCTCCGTTTTAAATACAGCAGGGCTTCACAG